>NW_023425344.1:178828421-180220921 GCF_014108415.1 Molossus molossus | reverse complement strand
ATCTGGTTTTTACAGTTTTAAAGGATTGTAAAAACAAAAAGTATGCAACAGAGATGGTTTGTGGCTCAGAAAAGCTAAAATATTTACTATTTGGCTCTTTACATTAAGAGTTTACAGGCTGGCCCTGGCCAGTTTGGCTCAGCAGTTAGAGCGTCGGCCTGCGGACCAGAGAGTCCAGGGTTCAGTTCCCACTAAGGGCACATACCTCGGTTGTGGTTTGTCCCTGGCCCTGGTTGGGGTCATGTGGGTGGCAACCGCTTGATGTGTCTCTCTCACATCTATATTTCTCTTTCTCTCTTCCTCCCTCTATCCCTCCCACTCTATCTGAAGATAAATGAAAAAAATATATATTTTGCAGGATTCTCATTTAGAAATTCTAATGCAGAATTCCAAATACAACATTAGCATTTTTGGTACGAACCCCACTTAGATGTATTTTAATGTGTCACTGGATTCTATTTGCAACCATAATTTAATGTTAGGAAATACTCCATATTACTAGAGCCAAGAAAGTCTTATGATTATCTCATAAATGCCAAAAAAATTTTATAACTTTTTTTGTTCTCTGCTCTCACTGTTTAACAACAACAAAACAGAAATCCCTGCATGCCTTGTTTGATTGGAGAATTTTAATTTTTTAAAATCAATCATTGTAAAACCAAGGGCAATTTTTTTTTTTTTTGGTACAGATAGAGTGGGAGGGAGAGAGAGGAAGGGAGAGAGAGAGAGAAACATCGACGTGAAGGGACACATCGAGTGGCTGCCACGCGCACGACCAACCAGGGCCGGGGACAAACTGCAACCGAAGCACGTGCCCTTAGCGGGAACCGAACCCGGGTCTCTTCGGACCACAGGCCGACGCTCTAACCGCTGAGCCAAACTGGCCAGGGCCCAAGGACAATTTTATAACTTTCTTGTATTTTGCTCTCACTGTTTAATGCTAGAAACATTTGCATTATTTTACAAACATTATTGATTAAAGTTGGAATAGATATTTTAACATGATAAAACATATCTCAAGCAAGAAGACTATGTAATGTTTGGGAACACTTTATAAAAGCCTTCCCATCCATATAAAGAAAAACATTTAAATGGTGAATATTACTACTACTTTAAAATTTTTGAAATTATTAGCCAATGGAATTTTTTAAAAAGATGAACTATAAAAATTGAGTAGAAGGAACCAGAATTATGACATGCCTATGATACAAGTGAAAAACTGAAGAGAATCAATTAAAAAAGATACCCCAAACAAAAAGACTAGTAAAGTGGGAAGAAATATAACTTAAATAACTTTTCTATGTCTATATACATGGCTAGAAAATAAAATGAAAGAACATCAATTTATAGTTATAACAAAAAAGGTAGATTACCTAGAACTAAGCCTAACAACAAATGTGGAATATAGAGATGAAGAAAACATTAAAATATTACTGAATGACATAAAAAAGAACTTGAGCCCTGGCCGGTTTGGCTCAGTGGTTAGAGCATCCGACTGCAGTCCAGAGAGACCCGGGTTTGGTTCCCGCTAGGGGCATGTACCTCGGTGGCAGTTTGTCCCCGGCCCTGGTTGGTCGTGTGGGTGGCAGCCACTCGATGTGTCCCTTTCACGTTGATGTTTCCCTCTCTCTCTCTTCCTCTTTCTCCCTCCCGCTCTATCTGTGCAAAAAATGGAAAAATGTCCTCGGGTGAGGATTAAAAAAAAGAACTTCAATGGGAACACTATAAGTATTTTTAGTTATCAATTATTCCGAATTTATCATCATCATCATCATCATTATTATTATTATTTTTAGAGAGAGGGTGGAAGAGAGGGAAGGAGGGGAAAAGAGAAAGGGAAACATCGATGTGAGAGACACACATTGATTGGTTGCCTTCCACACGCACCCTGACTGGGGCTGGGGATTGAACCAGCAACCCAGATATGTGCCCTTGACAGGGAATTGAACCTGAGACCCTTTGGTGCACAGGCCAATGCTCTAACCACTGGGCAGTACCTACATTAACTTTTGAATTTAATTCTATTCCAATAAAAATATTAATGCCATCATTATTTTGGCAAACTCTGATTATAGAGTTTATAAACATCAATAATAAGTCCTTTCAGAAATTTAAAAATATAAGTCTACACTAAATAAAACAGTTTGCAACTGGTACATGTATAGGCAGAGCAGGGAACAGAATCGAAAACTCAGAGAACTGATATACATCTGCCAGTATGGTTATTATAAAGGTAGAATTTTCAATCAATGAGAAAAAGATAATTATTCCATAAATGGCCTTAGACAATTGACTAACCATTGTGGGGGAGGAGACTCAGAGTTGGATTGCGATCTCTTTCATGACACCAAAACAGACTCCAAGGATAAAGTATTTATGTAAAAAATGCAATTATAAAATTATTGAGAAAAAATTATCTCACAGTAGGGAATGCTTTTCATTCTTTCCCTCAATTTTATTGAGGAATAATTGAAAAAATTAATTGTATGTATTTAAAACATACCTACACATTGGTGGAATGCTTCCAAGTTCAAGATAATTAACACATCCTTCACCTCATATTGTTAATTTATTTTGTCTTTGTGCTGAGAATGCTTAAGATCCACTCTCAGCAACTTTCAAGTATACAATACCAAATTATTAACTAGTAACCATGCTGTATATTAATTAGATCCTCAGAACTGAAAGTTTGTACCCTTTGACCTATGTCTCTCCATTTCCCCCAGCCCCTGGCAACCACAATTCTATTCTTTGTTTCTATAAAATCGGCTTTTTTTTTCATTTTAATTTTCCACATAGAAGTGATACCATCCAGTATTTGGCTTTCTCTGTCTGGCTTATTTTACTTAGCATAATACCCTCCAGGTTCATCCATGCTGTCGCAAATGGCAGGATTTCCTTCTTTTCATGGTGGAATAATATTCCATTGTATGTACATAAAGACAACATCTTCTTTTTAAAAAATATGTTTTTATTGGTTTTTTTAGAGAGAGAGGAAGGGAGGGAGAGATAGAAACAGCAATGAGAGAGAGAAACATCCATCAGCTGCCTCCTGCACGCCCCCTACTGGGTGTTGAGCCTGCAACCTGGGCATGTGCCTTGACTGGGAATCAAACCAGGACCTCTCAGTCCATGGGGCAATTCTCAGTCCACTGAGCCACACTGGCTGGGCGAGTTCACGTCTTCTTAATTCATCCATCCCGTGTTGAACACTTAGGTTGTTTCCATATCTTGGGCTATTGTGAAAAATGCAGTGGAAATGGGATTGCTGATATCTCTCCAAGACAGTGATTTTATTTCTTTCAGATATATACCAGGACATGGGATTGCTGGACCATGTAGTACTTTTAGTTTTAATTCTTGAGGTGAACTACCATCCTATGTTTAATAATGGCTATACCAATTTACATTCCCACGAGCACTGTATATCCCCCGCAAAGCATTTATCTCTTGTCTTTTTTTAATCCTCACTCGAGGATATTTTTCCATTTATCTTCAAATAGAGAGAGAGAGAGAGACAGAGAGAAGGAGAGAGAGAAACATTGATGTAAGAGACACATCAATTGGTTGCTTCCTACATGACCTGATCAGGGCCGGGATAAACTGCAACCGAGGTATGTGACCTTGGTCAGAATCGAACCCACGACTCTTTGGTCCAAGAGCCGATGCTCTAACTACTGAGCCAAACCAGCCAGGGCATACCCCTTGTCTTTTTTATAATAGTCATCCTAACAGGTATGAGGTGATATCTCATTATGGTTTTGATTTGCATTTCCCTGATGATTAGTGTTATCGGAGCATCTTTTCATATGTCCACTGGCCATTTGAATGCCTTCCTTGGGAAAATGTCTATTCAGGTCTTTTGTTCATTTTTAATTTTTATCCTCACCTGGGGATATGTTTTATTGATTTTAGATAGAGAGGGAGTGGGTGGGGGAGGGGGAGAAACATTGATGTGAGAGAGTAACATTGATCAGTGTACACACCCCTACTGGGATTGAACCCACAACCTAGGTATGTGCCCTGACCCATAATGAAACCTGCAGCAGGTGTACAGGATGGTGTTCCAACCAACTGAGCCACCCAGCAAAGGCCTTCACTCACTTTAAATTTGGATTATATGCTCTTTTGTTATTGAGTTGTAAGAGTATGTGCTTTTCTATGCAACACAGAAATATTTAAAACGCTTAAAAAATTAATATATTTGACTTTAAATTTTTTGTGTGGTGAAAATAATGTGAACAAAGTCAAAGGCAGGCAACCTGGGAAAAATAATTTACCTCCTGTAACAAAGGACATTTTCTTAATATATTCATTATTATAGTATTTATGTAATCACAGTTGGAAGGGAGACATACTTTTCACTGTATAATCTTGATACATACACATACAGGAAACTGGATTAAAAATATTTGTTACTTGCCCTGGCCAGTTTGGCTCAGCGGTTAGAGCGTCGGCCTGCGGTCCGGAGAGACCCGGGTTTGGTTCCCGCTAAGGGCACATACTTCGGTTGCAGTTTGTCCCCGGCCCTGGTTGGTCGTGCGGGTGGCAGCCACTCGATGTGTCCCTTCACGTCGATGTTTCTCTCTCTCTCTCCCTCCCACTCTATCTGTACAAAAAATGGAAAAATATCCTCGGGTGAGGATTAAAAAAAAAAAAAAAAATTTGTTACTTGAAGCGTTCACCCATGCACCAACAGGTCACTGGTTCCATTCCTGGTCGGGGTACACGCCCAGGTTGTGGGCCAAATCCCCAGTGGGGGGCATGCAAGAGGTGGCCAATCGATGTTCACTCTCATCGATGTTTTCATCTCTCTCTCCCTCATCAATAAAATAAATAACAATAAAAATAAAATATTTTTTACTTGAAAAATAGTACTACTATAGTTAAAGACACTAGAGGGTACTATAAGAATACATTTGAATGAATCCTTACTTTCTAAATACTGTTTAGTATAGCAGAAATGCTTTTATGACATAATCAGAAGTTTAGTTATAGGAGACTTTTGTTCTTTTTTTTTTTCTTAGCCTACATGTATGGAACTTCCAGAGGAACTGCTTCAACTCAGGGACTTACAGAAACAGCGCAGAGAGAGAGCTGAAAAAGAATATAGGATGAATGCACAGGGACTCCTAATAAGGACAGTGCTATATCCAAAGAAATCATCGACAGAGACTACAAGGAAAGAGGAAAAAGGAAGAGGTTTCTTACTTTGTGAAAATTCTAGGCTAGATAAAGCTCCAAGTTTTACATCTCATGAGGATGTAAATTTGCTAAAAGAAGAAGCTAAGAGTAAACAAACTACAACAGAACCTCCACATTCACCTCCCATAAAGCAAGAAGTATGTGAGAATTCCAGTAACAAAGTTATTTGTCCTGAGTCAGAGGGGTTGGAAGACCAAAGAATAAATCAGAGAGAACACCTTAAGATACCTAAACATGAATTTCAAGCAAGTTTATCTTTGAAAGAGGAGATAGAACAGTTACTGATGGTGGAAAACAAGGAAGATCTAAAACACACAAAACAAGATGTTTCAGTGTCTCTTTCCCTTCCTCAGGAAATCAGAGTGTCTCCAAGTGATACCTTTCATCCTTTTAGAAAAGCTATGCTTCCTACACTTCCTCCCTGTCCAGCTTTGGAGGAGACTGATTCCTGGATAAATTCTTCAGATCTGCCTTAGAGACCTGCAGTTTGTTCTTTAGGCCACAACGGTGGCTCATTTCCGCTACCATCAGGGCTTTCCTCAGTGCTTACATTTCTCATGTTATAAATTTAGTTATGCCTCAGTCACAGGTTTCAGGGGAAATTATTACTTCTCACTTACTCCCACATTCCTGGAACTGATTAGGATGGAAAATCAATAAGTTAAATAATAGAAAAAGTAAATTTTTTGATTATGTCACTGGCCAGAAGAACTGTTCCCAGTGACCAGACTGAATTATTTCTCATAATTTGGATTTAAAGGATTTGAAAAAAGGAAAAATCTTGGGCTTACTATCTCAAAGAATCTATCTTTTTAAATTTTTTTGGTTTTTTTTTTGGTTGGTAGAGGGTCGGTAAAACTCTTAGCCATAAGTTTAAAAATAAGTGGTACCTGACAACTGTATTAGTTATTTTTGCCTTTATGCCTCATAGTTCTTTTAAAAATTATTATTTATTTTAGAGAAGAAGGGAGAGAGAGAGAGAGACATCAATTTGTTGTTCCACTTACACATGCATTGGTTGATTCCTGTATGTGCCCTAACGGGGGATCAAACCCTCAACCTTGGCGTATTGGGACAACACTCTAAATAACTGATCTATCAGGCCAGGGCTCTTTTTTTGTTTTCAAAATATTACCTTTAGCCTTGGCTGAATTGGTTCAGCGGGTAGAGCATCGGCCCGTAGGTCAAAGAGTCTCAGGTTCAATTCCCAGTCAAGGACACATACCTCGGTTGCAGGTTCAATCCCTGGCCACAGTCAGGGTTGTGCAGGAGGCAACCAATCAATGTGTTTCTCTCACACCGGTGTTTCTCTCTCCCTCCCCACTCTCTCTAAAAATCAATGGAAAAATATCCTCAGGTGAGGATTTTAAAAAAATGTAAGTTGTCAATTATACCTCAATAAAGCTGGGAAAAAAACTATTTTTGAATTTGGAATGTTTTGTTTGTTTTATGTCATAGACAAACAATAGTTAATGTTTTTATAGGAAGCTCTATTCCACTTTTAATTTCAGTCTATTTACTTTTAGAAGATTTTGTCCATTTTCTTAACAAAGCTGGAGCTTGTTTTGAGTATGTCTATTATGTAAACTTGAAGTTTGATTCCACTCAATTAGTTTGGAGTTGTTATACTTTCTTAGGATGAAAGGAAGGGAGCTTGTACCAAGCCTTTTATTATATTGATACTTGCAAGTTGCTCACATTATTTTGTGTACAATAACCAGTAAATCTGTTTTGACATTAGGTCATCTCTTACATTTCTTAATTGGGTCAGGGTAGGAATAAATTGGAATGTGTGTGGATTTATAGGTTCAGAGTCCAGTTTAGAAATATGTAATTAGATGTTTATAGTACTCTATTATTTATTGTACTTAGGGGAAACTTAGGGATCATCTATGATTAAGAACATCCTTGTGTGCATCAGCTGATTCAATTATAAATTCCACTGAAAGCGGAGCTATGCCCTTCCAAACTCCAGAGCCCAGATCTAGTCTAAGGTTAAGATGAAGGCAGGCCCAAGAGCAGTCAGCTCAGCCTGCATTTGCTGTGTCTCACTTTGTCCTTGAAGGTCACTTGGGGCAAGGGTAGTTTCTGTTCATCTTGGGTGAATGCAGCTTCAGGTTGAGCCCAGAATGTGATTGATTTAGGTTTACTCTGGAAAGGGCATGAGTTCTGTAAAATTCCTGGAATTTATATATATATATATGTGTGTGTGTGTGTGTGTGTGTGTATGTGTATATATATGTATATGTGTATATATATGTATGTATATGTTTATATACACACACACACACAACAAAGAAAAATATAATATGTGTTCTTTATATTTATTATTATTATTATTTTTAATCCTCACCCGAGGACATTTTTCCATTTTTTCTTCAGATAGAGTGGGAGGGAGAGAGAGAGAAACATTGACATGAAAGGGACACATCGAGTGGTTGCCACCCACACAACCCAACCAGGGCCGGGGACAAACTGCAACGGGGTACATGCCCTCAGCGGGAACCAATCCCAGGTCTCTCTGGACCACAGGCTGACGCTCCAACTGCTGAGCCAAACCAGCTAGGGCTCTATTCTTTATATTTAAAAAAGGTTTCTTGCCCGGCCGGTGTGGCTCAGTGGTTGAGCATTGACCCATGCACTGAGAGGTCCATGATTCAATTCCAAGTCAGGGCACATGCCCAGGTTTCAGGCTCGATCCTCATTAGGGGTTATGTAGGAGGCAGCTGATCAATGTTTCTCTTTCATTGATGTTTCTGTCTATCCCTTACCCTTCCTCTCGCTCTAAAATTAAATTAAAATATAAAACATTTTTAATAAATAAAGCCCTGGCCAGTTTGGCTCAGCAGTTAGATTGTCAGCCTGTGGACTGAAGGGTCGAAGGTTCGAAGGTTCGATTCCCAGTCAAGGGCATGTACCTGAGTTGCAGGTTTGATCTCTGAGTGGGGCCATGTGGGAGGCAACCAATTGATGTGTCTCTCTCACATCAATGTTTCTTTCTCCCTCCCTTCCTCCCTCCCTCCCTTCCACTCTATCTAAAAAAAATAAGAAATCAGCCCTGGCCAGTTTGGCTCAGTGGTTGGAGCGTCGGCCTGTGGACCAGAGTCCTGGGTTGGGTTCCTGCTAGGGTCACCTACCAAAAAAAAAAAAAAAAAAATCAGATAGTTCTATTGGACAGTGCTATATGAGTGCTTTCAATCCCAGACTAAATGAGTCTTTGGGTTTCATTTCAGTATTTTGTCAGGGAAATACTTATATTCCTGGAATTGCATTTTTCTCTACATCCTCATCTAGACTGGAGTGTCTATCCATATGTGTGGTCAGATTCTGTCATGAAGTTCTGTCTTTTGCTAGATAGAGTGTAAAAAATCCCTGGGTTGTTCAAGCCCCGTTGCTAGTGCTCTGTATCATTACTCAGATTTCTTATCTAAGTTTTGCCCAGAATTTGGAGATATGCTGGATTCTTATCCCAACCCATAGTTGAGGTCTTTACTGACTGTGTTTTTCTAATTGAGAGCTCGTAAACCATACACTCCTGCTCTCCCAAACTCTTGGAGTTTTGCTTTAGTCTACAAAAATTTCCTGAATCCTACTTAGGTCTGACCTTTCTGATCTGCTTTCTGTACATAAATTACACTTAGAGATTCTTACCAATAATCTTACCATTTTAGTTTGAGAATTAGGAAACAGAGATAAATGACTTCCCTAAACAAAAATGCAGCACTGGGAACATGACCAGTGTTTCCTGTTTCTTGGTCCATTCAGTGTTCTTTCAACTATAGTATGAAAAATCACTGCAGCAGCTTTGCCTCCAGTCTGGCTATGGGCTTGATAAATCCTAACACAACACAATAGATTTTTTTATCCTCACCCGAGGACATTTCTGCATTCATCTTCAGATAGAGGGAGAGGGAGGAAGAGAGAGAGAGAGAAACATCAACATGAGAGAGAGCCATCGACCGGCCGCTGTCACCCACACGACCGGCCGCCACCCACACAACCCCAACCAGGGCCGGGGACAAACTGCAACTGAGGTACATGCCCTGAGTGGGAACCAAACCCTGGTCTCTCCAGACCGCAGGCCGATGCTCTAACCACTGAGCCAAATCGGCCAGGGCACCACAACAGAATTTTAATGCCCTATTGGCATTTCATTGTTTTGACACAAGGTAAGTGCCAGCAGCAAACTGAGATAAGGCCCAGGGCAAACCTAGGGAGCTTGGGAGTGAATAACCAGGTATACTTTTCAAAAAGGCATTTATACTGGGTTATAAAAGTAAAATACCTTATGTAAAATTTAGACAATAAAGAGAAAAAAATTTTTAACTGTCATTCCATATAAAACCCTTCCTAGAATTTTGGAATTTTCTTTCCATTTTCTCTCTCATTCTTTCTTCACCCACACATGCACATATCTGAAATACAGTCACAACTATATAGTAAATACACTTATTTTTTATATCATGTATTTTTCCATTTTATAATCCTAACAGCCAACATATTTAATAGATGTTATTTTTAAATTCATAGGCTATTAAATAGAATTTGGAAAGTAAGAAACATTATTCTTATTTCTCTTACCTGACCAAAAGCAGGTAACAGTTTTGTTAATTCCAGTGTTTATGCATAGGAATTTTTTCCCTACATGGTTGTGGTATAAACACATGTGAATACCCTGCCTTATGAATGTTTACTTATGCTGTTACACAACCTTTGTAAAGATTTTTAAAAATATTTTTATTGATTTTTGAGAGAGAGAGAAACATCGATGTGAGAGAGAAACATTGACCATCTGCCTCCTGCATGTCCCCTATTGAGGATCAAGCCCACAGTCTGGGCATGTGCCTTGACTGGGAATCCAACCTCTCAGTCCATAGGATGATGGTCAATCCACTGAGCCACACGAGCCAGGCTGTAAAGAGTTTTAATGGCCCTGGCCGGTCTGGCTCAGCGGTTAGAGCGTTGGCCTGCGGTCTGGAGAGACCCGGGTTCGGTTCCCACTAAGGGCACGTACCTCGGTTGCAGTTTGTCCCCGGCCCTGGTTGGTCGTGCGGGTGATAACCACTCGATGTGTCCCTTTCACGTGGACGTTTCTCTCTCTCTCTCTCTCTCTCTCTCTACTCTATCTGAACAAAATACCAAAAAATGTCCTTGGGTGAGGATTAAAAAAAAAAAGAGTTTTAATGACTGCATAATATTTCTTAGAGGATGCAGTCCAGTTTTCTTAACTGTATTTCGGCATTCTAAGGTTGTTTTCAGTTCCTTATTTTATGCTTTTTTCAAAGTTGATTTCAAAGTTTTTTCCCCATGTTTTGAATCATTTTGTTAGAATGAAATTCTAGAAATAGAATTAGCAGGTCAAAGAAGTTTTCTAGTTTTTGTTTCTACAAAAGTTTTCTAGCTTTTGCCCTGGCCAGTTTGGCTCAGTGGTTAGAGCATCAGCCTGTGGTCCAGAGAGACCCAGGTTCGGTTCCCGCTAAGGGCACGTACCTTGGTTACAGTTTGTCCCCGGCCCTGGTTGGTTGTGAGGGTGGCAGCCACTCGATGTGTCCCTTTCACATCGATGTTTCTCTCTCTCTTTCTCTCTCTTTGTCTTTCTCCCTCCTACTGTATCTGAACAAAAAAATGAAAAAATGTCCTCGGGTGAGGATTAAAAATATTTTAAAATAATAAAAGTTTTATAGCTTTTGCTAAGTTACTTTATAAAAGTGTTAGTCAATTATATTGCTACCTCTAATTTTTGTAGTAATGATTGCACCATTGAGAGCATTAAATATTGAGCCCTGACAGGTTTGGCTCAGCGGTTAGAGTGTCAGCCTGCGGTCCAGAGAGACCTGGGTTTGGTTCCCGCTAAGGGCACGTACCTTGGTTGCAGTTTGTCCCCGGCCCTGGTTGTGCAGGTGGCAGCCACTCAATGTATCCCTTTTGTGTCCCTTTCACATCGATGTTTCTCTCTCTCCCTCCCTCCCTCCCTCTCTCCCTCCCTCCCATTCTATCTGAACAAAAAAATGGAAAAATGTCCTCGGGTGAGGATTTAAAAAAAGAGAGCATTAAATATTGAGTGGCATAGCATCTTTATCCATAAATCTGAAAGATTTCTTGTCATTTTTTTGTAGCTTACCTGCATTGGATACTATGATGATTAATGAGAACATAAATATTGGGAATATTTGAGCCTCTGATCTCTAAGTTAAGTACAATATTATGGGTAAACTATTTAATCATAGACTCTAAAATAGAACCAAAGTCTAATATACTCATGATAAAAGGTATCTTTGAAATATCTTCAGAGCTCTCATCAGAGATATCATAGAAAATTATATTTATTATATAAAATAAGAACCTCAGCTAACTTGACAGGTTCACTCTAAGACAAAGTTTAATACATTTTATTCTACAAACTCAAAGGATTTGATCCTTTGGCTCTACAATTTAATAGACCTCCTCAAATAGGAAGTGCTATCGAATTGCAATGAGGGCATAATGAGCAACCCAATCTTAAAATAACATGTCATTGAAAAAAAAAATGTCTAGACTATGCTTCAATTTCATCAGTCAGGAGCAGCATTTTTTTTTTTTTTTTAATCCTCAGCCGAAGACATTTTTTCTTATTTGTTCAGATAGAGTGTGTGTGTGGGGGGGGGGGGGGGGGCGGAAACATTGACGTGAAAGGGACACATTGAGTGGTTGCCACCCACATGACCCAACCAGGGCTGGGGGCAAACTGCAACCGAGGTACGTGCCCTTAGCAGGAACCGAACCCGGTTCTCTCCGGACCACAGGCTGACGCTCTAACTGCTGAGCCAAACCAGCCAGGGCAGCAGCATTTCTTAAACAATGGAATAGAATAGAAAATATCAGTACATTGCATATAAGAAGGAAAAGTATTGTTCTGTGAAACATTTTTTCTCAGTTGTATGTCTAAGGCATGTGTGCTTTTACTGTTGGTTGCAGTAAAATCAGCTAAAGATGAACATAGAAGGAAATTTATATCTTTAAATACTTATATAATAAAATAAGAAAGCTCTAAAACCAGTGATCTCATCTTTCATGTTAAGCTAGAAAAAAGAAGAGTAAATTAAACTTGGGGTAAGTACAGGATGAAATGAATAATGTTAAGAGTAGAAATAAAATTAAAAGTAGATGGAGAAAATGAATAAAACTAAAACCTGGTTCTTAGAAAAGATCATAGAAATTGCTAACCCGTTAACCATACTGACCAAGAGAGAAAAAAAAAGACACAAATTACCAATATCAAGAATGAAAAAGAGATTATTAGTACAGAAACTACATGTATGCAAAGGATAACAAGGCATTACTTTGAACAATTCTATACCACAAATTGAACAACTTAGTTGAAATAGACAAATTCATTGAAACACAAATTATCAAAACTGATTCAAGAAGAAACAGAACACCTGAATAGCCCTAAATCAATTAAGCAAATTGAATTTATAAATAAAATCTTCACCCTGGCCGGTTTTGCTCAGTGGTTAGAGCGTCGGCCTGTGGACCAATGAGTTGTGAGTTTGATTCTAATCAAGGGCACATACCTCAGTTTCAGTTCGTCCCCAGCCCTGGTCAGGTCGTGCAGGAGGCAACCAGTCGATGTGGCTCTATTGTAATGGGAAAGACTCAGACTGAACACCGGAGCAAGCGAAGTGGTTCCTTTACTCACACACGTGGACCCAGAGGAGGCAGTCTCCAAATTCTGGGCCCTGAGTTACAGGGTGCGCCTAGCTTTATAGTGGGCTGGGCTGGGCATCATTCTTTGGCACACAAGCGATAAGCAGCTTACAAAAGCAAGAAGCGAAAAGGTCATGTTATTCCCTGATTGCTTGTTTTTCTAAAATGTCGGCTTACTTTCTCTATCATTTCCCCCCCTTTGATGCTATTAGCTGCCGTAGCTGCTATTTGCATCATCATCTAAATGGCTATAGTTTGAATACTCAGACCTTCTGATTTCTATATTGGTTTTGATATCTATATTGATATTGTTGGAGGGCTAACACTTTGGCTGTGGCTCACCTGGTCACAGTGGACTCTAAAATGTGGACTATAAAGATGGTGGCATAGGTAAATGCGGTATCTCATCCTCCCACAACCACATCAAAGTTACAACTAAACTATAGAACAAGCTTCATTCAAAACCGCCTGAAATCAAGCTGAATGGAAGTCCTACAACTACGGAATTAAAGCAGCAGCCACATCCAGACTGGTAGGAGGGGCGGAGGCGGACGGGCTGGTCCCACACCCACGTGTGGCAGATAAAATTCAGGATACCTCGGCTGGGAATGTCCTCCCTAAGGACTGAGGGGTTCCTGTCCCACACCAGGTGCCCCACTCAGGGTTCCAGTGCCAGGAAGAGAAGTCCCCATAACTTCTGTCTGGAAAAACCAGCGGAAACTGAGGCTCAGGGAGGCGGAGGCGGCTGGAGCCCCAGGCAGCTCCTCTTAAAGGGCCCGCGCATGGACTTATCAGACTCTCTCACTCTAAGCTTGGAGGGGAGGCAGCTCGAGGGGCACCGGAGACATACAGGGAAGAACTGAACTGTTTGGCATTGGAGCAAGCACTGAAGAGAGGGCTTTCTCTGGGACAAATGTGCTGTCAGAGGCCTTTGTTCCTTTGGTGAGCCCTTCCCTGGGGTGGCAGACAGCGGCCATATCTGGGACTCCAGCAACCTGGCTCACACTGGTAGCCCCGCCCTGCTGACTCCCTGAGGCCCCGCCCCACCCAACTTTCAGGCCCACCCAAGCTGTTGCCAGTTGCTTAACCATAGGATTGGCCTGTCTTGGATCCTGCTTCAGGTTTTCCTAAATTCTTTCAAACAAGCAGCATCTGGTCTCAGCTAGCCCCATACCTCTCATTAAGTAATACATAGAAACAAACACAGGGAGGCAATGAGGAGACAAAGAAACAGGTCCCAAATGAAAGAACAGAACAAAACCCCAGGAAAAGAACTAAGTGAAATGGACATAAGCAACCTAACAGATGCTGAGTTCAAAATACTGCTTATAAGGATGCTCAATGAACTTAGTGAGGGCTTCAAGAGCATAAAAAGGGAGCAGTCAGAAATGAAGGATGCACAGGCAGAAATGAAGGAGGCACTAACTGAAATAAAGAATAATTGACACAGATAAAATAGTAGAGTAAGTAAAGCAAAGAAACAAACCATCGATTTGGAATCTAAGGAAGCAAAAAACACCCAGTCAGAACAGCAAAAAGAAAAAAAAATCCAAAAAAATGAGGATAGTGTAAGGAGCCTCTGGGACAACTTCAAGTGTGCCAAGATTCACATCTTGCGGGTGCCAGAAGGAGAAGAGAGAGAACAAGAAATCAAAAACCTGTTTGAAACAATAATGGCAGAAAAATTCCCTAACTTGGTGAAGGAAATAGACGTACAAGTCCAGGAAGCACAGAGTCCCAAACAAGATGAACCCCAAGAAGCCCTGGCCGGTTTGGCTCAGCGGTTGGAGCGTCGGCCTGCGGTACAGAGAGACCCGGGTTCAGTTCCCACTAAGGGCACGTACCTCGGTTGCAGTTAGTCCCCGGTCCTGGTTGGTCGTGCGGGTGGCAGCCACTCGATGTGTCCCTTTCACATCGATGTTTCTCTCTCTCTCTTCCTCCCGCTCTGTCTGAACAAAAAATGGAAAAATGTCCTTGGGTGAGGATAAAAAAAAAAAAAAAAAAGATGAACCCCAAGAGGCCCACACCAAGACACATCATAATTAAAATGTAAAAGGTTCGCCTTGGCCAGTTTGGCTCAGTGGTTAGAGCGTCGGCCTGCGGTCCGGAGAGACCCGGGTTCGGTTCCCGCTAAGGGCACGTACCTCGGTTGCAGTTTGTCCCCGGCCCTGGTTGGTCATGCGGGTGGCAGCCACTCGATGTGTCCCTTCACGCCGATGTTTCTCTCTCTCTCCCTTCCTCTCTCTCCCTCCTATTCTATCTGTACAAAAAATGGAAAAATATCCTTGGGTAAGGATAAAAAATAAATAAATAAATAAATAAAATAAAATAAAATAAAATGTAAAAGGTTCAAGACAAAGAGAGAATCTTAAAAGCAGCAAAAGAAAAGCAGTTAATTGCCTACAAGAGAGTTCCCATAAGACTGTCAGCTGATTTCTCAAGAGAAACTTTGCAGGCCAGAAGGGAGTGGCAAGAAATATTCAGAGTGATGAAAAGCAACAACCTACAACCAAGATTACTCTATCCTGCAAAGCTGTCATTTAGAATCGATGGCCATATAAAGAGTTTCTTAGACAAGAAAAAGTTAAAAGGAGTTCATCACCACTAAACCGTTATTATACGAAATGTTGAAGGGTCTTTTTGAAGAAAAAGATAAAATATATGAACAAACAAAATGGCAATGAATACATATCTATCGACAATGGAATCTACAAACAAAATGAACAGGCAGAACACAACCATTCTCATAGATACAGAGAACATTTTGTTGGTTGCCAGATGGTAGGGGGGTTGGGGGAATGGGTGAAAAAGGTGAAGGGAGTAAGAAGTACAAATTGGTTGCTAGACTGACAAACCTCAAGAGGAAGGGGATTGGGGGGTGGGAGGAGATAAGCCAAAGAATTTATATGCACAACCAATGGACACAGACAACTGTGGGAAAAGGCAGGAGGGGGGCGGGAGTGGGGAGGAGGGGGTCAAGGGGGGGGGGAAATGAGAAACATCTGTAATACATTTAACAATAAAGATAAAAAATAAATAAAATCTTGACTATAGTTTGCATTACGTGTGGCCCGAGGCTTATTTCTAGGAGAATGATGGCCAATAGTCCAATTAGTGGGAGTAGCCACCGGAACCAGGCCTGTGTGTTTATTCCCCAATTCCAATTTTCTAGTTCCTTGGTATTGCGCCTTATGCTTTCCTTGAGTTCTTTGACCTTGTGTGTTAGGATTCCAGACTGGTTTACAAAGTAGTAACATTCTTTCCTTAAAAACATGCAAGTTCCCCCTTTTCCTGCTGTTAACGGGTCTAGAGCCTGGCGTTTCTGTAAGGTTACTTCTGCTAATGAGTTAATCTGTTGTTGGATGGTGGTCAAGGAGTCTACCACCCGGTCCATGTCTGCCTTAAGTCGGGCAGACAGCTTGTAGTCGGTAGAGGCAGAGAACCCTGGGCCCTCTATTTCTCCCGCTACCCCAGCTGCAATGCCAATTCTGGCTACATCCGCTATAGCCGCCCCCCTTTTGATTCCGGTAGGTCCTTTTTAGTTTGGTTGGAGTAGGGCTGATATTTCCCAGGAGGTTCAGATGCTGATGCTAGGGGTAAGGAAGACCTCTAGGCATCTCCGGGTCCAATCGGTGGGGAGGCACCTATAGGCCCTTTGTCTACACAGGAGGAACAGTCCAGGCTCAGTACAGAGACTGCTGTTATTAGGGATACCGAGGTTACTGGTACAAAGCTCTGGGTTGAGAGACCCTACTGGGTTTTCTTCTAGAGAGACCTTTTTGGACTCTAGGCAGGTGACATTTGATCCTCCGGTGTCCAGGAATACATTGGTTGTTACTGGCCTCCAGGTTAGGGTCTGATTGGGACCAGGAGGCACCTTAGTATGATTCCAAGTATGTGGAACAGGGATTCCAAGGAGTCCTTTCTTTTGGATTGGCGGGCAAATCCAACATTCCCGAGTGGAATTGCTAGTATTCTGATATGCTGAGTACATGGTTCGTACTAGCTCTTGGACCTGTACTATGGGCCTTACTTTCTTTAGTGCCTCCTGGAAAGCTGAAAGGTTAGCACCCTTGTATGTCTCTTCCGGGTTTTTCAGTCGGTTGGCTGTCTCCTTTACAGCTTCCTTCCTAACTGCCTCAAATTCCTCCTCATTTAGGCTACTTAACTGGCGGGAGGTACTCCAACAAACCTGTCTGCCTGGGGGTCCATGTCCCTTGGATTTTTGACTCTGGTATCCATGAGTCCCTGCCATTATCCCTGTTCAGTATAACTGCCCTTTCCAGACACAGTTGGATTTCTGTGGCTGTACACAGTCCTGGGGCATATCAGTGCTATACGTGAAGGTGGTCCTGGGCACATAATAGGACACTGCCCATCCTGACAGTCTTACCCTTTCTCCAGGTGTGCTGCATTTACATTTAGGGGCTTGAACTGGGGCAAGGTCTGCTAAGCAAAGCATACTAAGAATCCCAAAACACAAACAAGCCCAAGATACGCTTCCCCAAGAGCCAGCCACTCCCAGATGTTTCATTCTGTTGGAGCTACAGTCATTTGTCCAACTCCTAGGATTATAGCAAAGCCTCCTACACTATAGTCAGGTACCATCCTGGGCAATGGTCCATTCCTTTGAGCCTCTGCCAATGCCTGGGTTCCTTTTCAGCTTTAGGGTTGACAACCATGGTGGCTGGTCCTCTGGGTCCCTGTTAGTCTCAGAGTCCGCTGGGTCTGCTGCTCTCTTGGCTAGGCTGTGATGAATCCAAGAGGTGATTCCTGCAACCTTAAGTGTGGTAGGGGTCGTTAGTATAACTAGGTGGGGTCCAGTCTGCGTGGGTTGGAGGGGTTCTTGTTCCAGTTCGTTATCCATACGTAGTCCCCTGGTTTATGTGAGTGGGCTGGCCCCCCTCACAGTAAGTATTCTTGGCCTAATTTGGCCTGATGTATCTGACTGTCTCCTCTAGATTCTGGAGGTACTTAGTCTGCCCTGCTTCTCCCATAATCCAGAGCTCTCCTCTAGGTAGGGATAGTATGGCTGGCGGTCTCGAATAGACTAACTCAAAAGGCATGTACCTTGTGGGATTAGGGGCATTTTGCACCCTGAACAATGCTAAGGGTGACAGGTCTGGCCAGGGCAGGTCAGTCTCCTGATGGAAGTTTGCAAGGATTTCTTTTAGAGTCCGGTTCATGCGCTCTACCTTTCCTGAGCTCTGAGGGTGATAGGCAGTGCGTAGCTTCCAAGTAATTTTTAACTCTGCTGCTAGTTCCTGGAGCACTTTTTCAACAAACGCTGGCCCGTTGTCGCTGCCAATGGTCGTAGGCAACCCAAAGTGGGGGATCATTTCCCTGAGGAGGCTCTTGACTACCTCTCTGCTTTTTTCTGTCCTGGTGGGGAATGCTTCCACCCATCCAGAGAAAGTACAGACTAATATGAGTAAGTATCTGTATCCCCGGCTTGGCCTGATCTCAGTAAAATCAATCCGTAGGTCCTCAAAAGGCTGTTGCCCCCTGTGTTGTATTCTGGGAAGCCTTTTCGGGTGACCTGCTGCATTGTTCCTGGCACAGGCCAGGCACTGAGCCGCTGCCACTGCACATAGTCCAGACATGTTAGGGAAATAGTAATACCTCCCGAATAAGGCCTCTAGAGGTGTTCTCCCTAGGTGTGTGAGGGCATGGCATTGCCTGACGAGATGCTGGCCTGGCCTTGGGGTATGTAGAGCCATTTGTCCGGCAGTTTCCATATGCCGGTGGGCATTTGGAGGCAGTTTTCTTGTATGGACCATTTCTGTTCCTCCGGGGTGTAGTCTGGCTGACTGAGGTTCAGTTCTAATAGGGTACCTTCTATGGTTGGGGTATTTGTCGGGGCCTCCCTTTGTGTAACTGCTGCCTTTGCTGCCTGATCTGCCCTTCTGTTCCCTTGGGCTACTTCTGTCTCTTCTTCTGGTGGCCCCTGCAGTGCGTTACTGCTCCTCCCCGAGGGGCCTACACTGCTTCTAGCAGTCGAAGTATTTCTGCCTTGTTTTTAATTTTTTTTCTCCTCGGCTGTTAAGAGTCCACTCGGTAGATTGCCCCATGGATATGTATGGTGGCGAAGGCATACCGAGAGTCTGTGTAAACGCTGACCATTTTCCCCTCTGCTATTTCAAGTGCCCTAATTAATGCCCAGAGTTCTGCCCTTTGGGGAGACCAGCCGGCCGGCAGGGGCTTTGCTTCAATTATTTTCTCATTGTCCACGACAGTGTACCCCGCCATTCGTTCCCCTCAGTCATGTAACTGCTCCCATGGGTGTAGAGCATTAAGTCTGGCTTGTCCAGAGGCTGGCCCCGCAGGTCTGGTCGGCTGGCAGGCGCCTCTTCAGTTGTTTTGAGGCGATCGTGATCCGGCTCTCCCAGCTCTGCAGGGAGGAATGTAGCTGGGTTTATTTGCTGGCAGTGCTGACTTTTACTTGGGGGTTCTCATGAAGAAGTCCCTGGTATTGTGTCAGCCTCGGGTTGGAGAGCCATTTGTGTCCTTGTCCAACCAGAAGGCTGGATACCGCGTGGGAAACAAATATGTTGATCTCTTGCCCAAGTGTTAGTTTGTCTGCCTCCTGTAAGAGAGTGACAGCTGCAGCTCTGGCCCTCAGGCAGGGTGGCCAGCCTGCTGCCACATTGTCCAGTTGCTTAGACAGGTATGCAACCGGCCTTTGCCATGGTCCCATTTGCTGGGTAAGGACCCCTAATATTATTTTCCCCTTTTCAGGGTGTGGCAGCCCTAGGGCTGTCGCATGCCCAAGATGATCTTTTATGGCCTGGATGGCTTTCTCCTGTTCGGCTTCCCATAAGAGGGGTGCTGTGTCTGAGCCTTTCAGCACTTGGTAAAGTGGTTTGGCTAATGCCGCATGCCCTGGTATCCATATTTGGCAGAACCCGGCCGCCCCTAGGAACTCTTGAAGTTCCCTCCGCATGGCTGGGATTGGTAGGGCCAATATGACTTGCTTCCTTTCTTGGCTCAGGACCTGTTTGCCTTGGAAAATGAGGAATCCTAGATATTTTACCTTGTCCTGACATATTTGTACTTTCTTCCACGAGGCCCAGTACCCTGCCTCTGTTAACAGTTTAAGGAGCTGGCAGGTACCTTCCCAGCACTGGTCCAGTGTAGGGGCGGCTAGCTGGAGATCATCTATATATTGCAGCAGCACTAGGTCCGTTTCTTTATCAGTAAACAGTTTTAAGTCTCTGGCCAAGGCCTCTCCGAAGAGAGTAGGTGAATTCTTAAATCCTTGTGGTAACCTGGTCCAGGTCAACTGGGTTTTTGCTGCAGTGTGGGGTCTTCCCATTCGAAGGCAAAAAGTGGCTGGCTCACCTTCTCAAGTCATATGCAAAAAAAGGCATCCTTCAACTCCAAACAGGTGAACTGGGCTGCCCCCGGCAGGAGTTGGCTGAGGAGTGTATATGGGTTCGGACCACAGGGTGCAGTGCGATCGTTGCCTTGTTCACTGCTCGCAGGTCCTGTGCCGGCCTGTACCTGCTCCCATCTGGCTTCTTCACTGGCTGCAGGGGAGTGTTCCAGGGGGACTGGCCTGGGACAAGTATACCTTCCCTCAGATGCTTCTGGATTACCTCTGTGATGCCCAGCCGGGACTTCCTGAGGATGGGGTATTGGCGGATCTGCCTTGGGCCAGCTCCCAGCTTCAGTTCTATAACTATAGGCAGGGGGTTCCCTGCCAATCCTGGTGGGTTGTCCTCTGCCCAGATCTTTGGGTATCTCTCTTGTTGGTCAACCCCTCTTTCTTCTGTGGGCTCCTGTTGGCCTCCTCTGCCTTCTTATATAGTCAATATTCCTCCTCCCTGGGAACTAGGATTGCTACGAGGTGTGGGGTGCCAACTTGTAGGTGAGCCTCTCCCGACAGGCGAAAGGAGTTGTGGGCTCCTAGCTTAGAAAGCAGGTCGCATCCCAGGAGTGGAACCGGGCACTCCAGCATGTACAGGAACTCATGTTTTACCGGGTGGCCTTCAAGTTCTACAATCTGGGCTTGACAAAACTGTTTGGGGCCACTGGGCTGTCCAGTGGCGCCAACAATGGAAATTTTGCGTCCTTAGGCAGGTGCGACTGCAGTTGTTACCACTGAATATTCTGCTCCAGTATCTACCATAAAGGGGAGATTTTGGCCCCCTACTGTTATTTGTACCATGGGCTCGTGGGGGCCTAGGGATAGTGAGCCCAGTCTCCCCTGGTCTGAGTCTAGGCCTGTCAGACTGAGGATGGTAGGTGCCTGGGTCTCAGGTCCTGATTGCCTATCAGCCTGTCTTTTCTTCTTTCCGTTGGGACATTCCCTTTTCCAGGGTCCCCTTTCTTTGCAGTAGGCACACTGGTTTGACTCTACACTTTGGTGTGTAGACTTGTTTTTCCCCTCTGGCCGTTGGCTTCTTCTGGGTGGCAGGGGCTTTTCCAGTGTAGCCGCTAGGAGGGCTGCCTTTTTGTCCATTTTTTTTTTAGCCTCCCGCTCGGCTGCCTCCTCTCTGTTATTGTACATCTTGTTGGCAATTTCTATTAGTTGGCTTATATTCATCCTGGCAAAGCCCTCGAGCTTTTGGAGCTTTTTCCTGATGTCTGAGGCTGACTGGGAGACAAACACTGTATTGACCGTTCTCGGTTGTCTGGCCCCTCAGGATCAAACGGGGTGTATATCTGATAGGCCTCACACAGACATTCGTAAAAACCCCCGGGGCTTTCATCAGGCCGCTGAGTTACATTAGCCACCTTTGACATGTTAGTAGACCACTGGGCCACTGCTCGGATTCCACGAAGGAGGGCACCCTGGAGTGTGGCTCTACCTTTTTCTGAGTGGTGGTCCCATTCAGGTTGGGCCTCAGGTGCTACTGCTCTTGTCCATTGGACTGGATCTAATGTACCTACTGGAGCCGTGGTCTCTAGATATCGGTGGGCCTCCGGGTGGATGCGCCTTCATTCTTCCGTGTTAACAACATGAGGAGCAGCTGTCGGCAATCATACCAAGTAGGACGATGCGTCTGCATTATGGACTCCATGAGGTTGATCAGGGCCTGGGGTTTCTCTGAGTAGGATGGAGTGTGGTGTTTCCTGTTTAACAGGTCAGTGGTGGTAAAGGGCTAGTAATAAACAATGGTCCGTCCTAGCTGCTCGGTACCATCTGGCCCAATTTGCGGCGGGACCTGGGTCTCCCTGAGGGGTATCTGGAGTGGCTCCCACTGTTGGAGCCTTGTCGAGATGTGGGAGGCTCGGGACACTACCGGAGCTATTGCTGGTGAGACAGATAGTGGTGGAGTTTCGATTTCAGGAGCCCAGGGGGCCGTCTTCTCGGGCGCATATGGCGGGGGTAAACTGACGGGTGGTTCTTCTTCTGGGTCGCCTTTGGAAATGGGGGGTCAGCATGCTTCCCCAGATTGAGCTATGAGGATGCTGGCCGGGACTGTCTGCTGGCCGGGACTGGGCGACAGCAGCATGAGCGTTAGGTCTTTTTTTTGTTCCGGCTTCCCCTGCCAATTTCGACTTCTGCCCTGCACAATGTTGGAGCCAACTCAGCATGTCCTGAGCTAGTTCCTGCCACCTGTCTATGTAGATGTACTGGTCTGGGTGTCCTGGCCTCCCTGTCACTATCAGATGTACTGCCCGTCTGACCCCTAAATTGAGGGTTCCCTCAGGGGGCCAGCCTACCCCAAAAGTAAGCCATTCGACTGAACAGAATGTTTCCAATTGGCTCAGGGTCATGCTCGGATCTTGGCCCCACAACTGGTCAAAATTCTACAACATGCAGTCAAGTATTGTTGACGGGCCTCCTCCCATGGTTTCTCCTCCCGTAACGGTGCAGACAGACAAGGGGTGGGGGTTTGTGGTTCGCCCGCCTGGCTGCTCTCCTCACAGGACTTAGGTGCCTCTTAGCTTTGGTGGATCAGTATAAGCCCCTGACTCCGATCAGGTTCGCAGGGAAGGACTGTGTTCACCAGAACCTGATACTGCCCTGAGCCGTATGAGGTCATTATGGAACTGCAGGTTGGGGCCCACTCAGACTCCATAGGTTGGTACCTGTGGAGTCACACAGACTTTCACACTCACTCTCACACTGACAGTCAAATGAGTTTAAACACTCCCTCCTGCTAGGGCTTGCCCTACCTGATGGCCAGAGAGCCTGAGAAGTGATCAGTCTCTCCTTCCACCTCAAGGGTGGGCCTGTACTCGGGCTCCTGGTCCCCAGGGCACTCACCAGTCCTGAAGTTGCACAGTCCCCAAAACTGAACTTGTTCGTTTCCCTCGGCAGCCTGGTTGGGGCATGAACCTCGCCGGCAGTTGGCCATGGAGTCCAAGTGAAAGAACAGAACAGCCCACCCGGTGTGGCTCAGTGGTTGAGCGTCGACCCATGCACCAAGAGGTGGCCGGTTCGATTCTCGGTCAGGGCACATGCCCAGGTTGTGGGCCTGATCCCCAGTGGGGGGCATGCAGGAGGTGGGCAATCGATGTTCTCTCTCATCGATGTTTCTATCTCTCTTTCCCTCTCCCTCCCTCTCTCTCCAAAATCAATAAAGAAGAAGAAAAAAGAACAGAACAAAACTCCAGGAAAAGAACTAAATGAAATGGAAATAAGCAATCTAACAGATGCAGAGTTCAAAACACTGGTTATAATGATGCTCAAGGAACTTAGTAAGAACTTCAGGAGCATAAAAAAGGACCAGTCAGAAATGAAGGATGTACTAACTGAAATAAAGAATAATTTACAGGGAATCAATAGTAGTGTAGGAAAAGCCAAGAAGCAAACCATTGATTTTGAATATAAGGAAGCAAAAAACACCCAACCAGAACAGCAAAAAGAAAAGGGAATCTATAAAAACAAGGATAGTGTAAGGAACCTCTGGGACAACTTAAAGGGAACCAACATCCATATCATGGGGATGCCAGAAGGAGGAGAGAGAGAGTAAGAAATGGAAAACCTATTTGAAAAAAAAGTAACAAAAAACTTCCCTAACTTGGTGAAGGAAACAGACATACAAGTTCAGGAAACACTGAGAGTTCCAAACAAGATGAACCCCAAGAGACCCACACCAAGACACATTATCATCAAAATGCCAAAGGTTAAAGACAAAGATTCTTTTTAAAAAATATGTTTTTATTGATTTTTTTAGAGAGAGGAAGGGAGAGAGAGAGAGAGAGAAACATCAATGTGAGGGAGAAACATCAATTGGCTCCCTCCTGCACAACCCCCACTGTAGCTCAAGCCTGCAACCTGCGCGTGTGTTTTGACCATGGGTCGATGGGGGAAAATAAAAGGGGACATCTTTTTTTTTTTTTTTTATCCTCACCCAAGGACATTTTTCCATTTTTTGTTCAGGTAAGAGTGGGAGGGAGAGAGAGGAACAGAGAGAGAGAGAGAGAGAGAAACATCGATGTGAAAGGAACACATCGAGTGGCCGCCACGCGCACAACTGACCAGAGCCGGGGACAAACTGCAACCGAGGTACATGCCCTTAGCGGGAACCAAACCCGGGTCTCTCAGGACCACAGGCCGACGCTTTAACCGCTGAGCCAAACCAGCCAGGGCAGAGGGGACATCTTTGATGCATTCAACAATAAAGATTAAAAAATCTGAGCAGGTGGAAGATCACATCCACAAAGATCACATCTACAACGCAAGGCCAATGTAGAGCAAAATGGCTTTATTGCATACATCTGGGTGCAGGCGAGCTGAGCCCAGAAGGCTTCAGCCTCAAATTAGGGTTGGGGTGTTGGTTATATATCCGACTTTTAGGTTCTGGCAGTTCCTGCTGATGTACTTTATCTGGCCCATTGTCCACCTTAAAGTAGGGCTGGTCTGGTATCTTGTCAGGCATCTGTTGGGTTATCCATTGCCTTGCAGACAGTCCAGATAAACCTTATTCCTACTCAAGAAAAGGCTGAGCCAAGATCATGCAAGCAACACAATTTCCAGTTTCCGCCTTTTGCAAACTTTTACCTTTACCCTTTACAACATTACTAACCTTTTAAAGATATGTTTAAAAAACAAAATAAAAAGAATATATATAACAAAAGAAGATATAAGAATGGCCAGTAAGCACATAAAATGATGTTCTATATTATTCATTATCAAATAATGCAAATTAAAATCACAGTGAAATATCACCACACAACTCACTATAGTGGATAAAATTGAAAAGATCAACACCACCAAATACAGGTGATGACATGGAGCAACCAGAACTCTCATATTGTTGGTGGGAGTGTAAAATGGTACAACTGTTGTTAGTGGGAGTGAAAGTGTTACAATCATTTTATTTTATTTTATTTTATTTTATTCTTTATTGATTTTATTTATTTATTTTTTGGTATGTGCCCCTAGCAGGAACTGAACCCCAGACTCTCTGGTCTGCAGGCTGATGCTCCAACCACTGAGCCAAAATGGCCAGGGCTTCTTTATTGATTTTAGAGAGAGAGGAAGGGAGAAGGAGAGAGAGATAGAAACATCAATGAGAGAGAACATAGATTGGCCACTTCATGTATGTCCCCACCGGGAATTGGGCCCACAACCTGGGCATATGATGTGACCAGGAATCGAACCTGGGACTCTTTGGTTTGAGGGTTGACACTCAACCACTGAGCCACACTGGCTGGGCAACAACCTTTTTAGAAAGAGTTCTGTTTCTTTCTTTTTATTTTTTGAGAGAGAGAGGATGGGAGAAGGAGAGAGAGACAGACATCGATTGGTTGCCTCTTGGTGATTAAACCCGAAACCATGGCATATGCCCTGACCAGGAATCAAACCAGTAACCTTTCGGTGCATGGGACAATACTCAATCAAATGAGCCACACTGGCCAAGGCTCTGGTTATTGCTTTTTTATTTATTTTTTCTCTTTATCCTCACCAGAGGATATTTTTGTATTCATCTTCAGATAGAGCTAGAGGGAGAGAGGGAGGGAGAGAGAGAGAGACAGAGAGACAAAGAGACAGAGAGACAGAGACTGATGTAAGAGAGCTACATCGAGTGGCTGCCACCCACAAGACCCCAACCAGGGCCGGGGACAAACTGCAACTGAGGTACGTGCCCTTAGCGGGAACCTCTGGGTCTCTCTGGCCCACGAGCTGATGCTCCAACTGCTGAGCCAAACTGGCCAGTGCTCTGGTTATTTCTTAAAAATTCAATATTCACTTACCATGTGATCCAGAAATTCAACTCCTAAGTATTTATGTATCAATAAAGTTTAGTTTTTTAGTTGAAAGACCAGCAATACCAAGTGTTGCCGGATGTGGAGCAACTCGGAACTATACAATACATGACCACTTTAGAAGATAGTTTGTTGATTTCTTATGACATTATCACCCCATAATCTACTCCTAGGGATTTATTCCAAGAGTAATGAAAGCATTACACAAACACTTGGACACAGATGCTCATGATGGCTTTATTCTTTTTTTTATTTTTTAAAGTTTCAATTATGGTTTACATTCAATATTATTTTGTATTAGTTTCAGGTACACAGCATAGTGGTTAGACAGTCGTATAGTTACCTGGCAGGGGAGATACCATGATCATGATGACTCTATTCTTTTTTTTTAAATCCTTAGCCGAGGATATTTTTCCATTTATCTTCAGATAGAGTGGCAGAGCGGGAGGGAGGAAAGGGGAGAGAGAGATTTGAGAGAGACACATGGATTGGTTGCCTCCCGCATGACCCTGACTAGGCCTAGGGACTGAACCGAGCTGAGGTATGTGCCCTTGACCAGAATCAAACCCGGGACTCTTTGGCTTTATTCTTAATGGTCCTAAACTGGAATCCAAAATTTCCAACAACAGGCAAATGGATAAATAGTGGTACAGTCATTTCTCGCCAGTTCGGCGCTTTGACTTTCGCGGCTTCACTCTATCGCGGTTTTTTTCAAATATATTCATTAAAAAGTTGATCAAGACAGTGAAAATGATACAGTGCGCGCTCAGTTGTCTGAGTCAATTATACATTCCTGTATTACAATTAAAATTTCTGTACGTATGGACTGTAGGCCTATGTATTCAAGCACCCCAGGAATCCTTCAACGCCAGGTGCAACTGCTAGAGTCTGGAACGGATTAACCATGATAAACGAGGGACAACTGTATATCCATACAGACTACTAGTCCTCAGAAATAAAAAGGAACAAACTGTGATGTACACAACATGGATAACTCTCAAAAAATTTTGCTGAGCAAAATAAGTCAGATGCAAAAGAGTCCATAGTGCATAATTATATTATATGAAACTCCAGTTAAAACTAATCTATGGTGATAGAAAGCAGATCAGGGGTTGCTTTGGGCTAGGGACAGGAGCTGGAGATTGACTGCAAAGGGGCACAAGGGAATTTTTTCAGGTGATATGAATGTATATCTTGATTGTTGTGGTAGCTACACTGATGTATATGTTCATCAAAACTCATTGAACATGCATTTTATTATGCATAAACTATGCATCAGTAAAGTTTATTTTAAAAGCATTTGGCAGCCACTGGTCTAGTGGAAATAATCATAGAATTACAGCATTTTGTTAAATGATATCAATGAGCAGAAGAAGCAAATATATGTTGCTAATATAGTTAGATAAAATTTAAACAAAATTTAAGAAGAAATAGTAATATGTGCATATAGTTATGAAATAAATAGTACAGAAGGGCTTATAAAGAAAATAAATATCTCTCTACCCCATTTTTTCCCAACCTCAGTAATTTCCCCCAGAGACATCCACTTTTAATATTTTAACCCCTTCCCCCTCTTTTCCCTCAGTGAACTAGGGTGTAAACTGGTAGATATGGAACAGTTGAGGAAAGGCATTTAATTGTGATATAAATCAGGAGGACCAGTAACTTATGCCTAAGGCTGCTGATCTCTCCACATGGTAACAGTAGCTTCTCTGATTCATAAGATACTTCCACATTCTGGAGTTCTCAAATTCCCCAAAGTACGCTCTTGTTTATAACTTGAAAGCCACCTGATGGCTAAACCCTGAATGTTTTAAATAATCTTTGTAATGGAAACAAATTCTAATTAAAACATTCCTTAGGAAGGGCCAAAACAGCAAGTTCCAGGAATGAGGGAAAGTAGGGAGAGAAGTTCTGTTCATTATTGTGTAACTTGTTGGGATGCCATCCATAGTTTGTTTTTTTGAGAAGCTACTGAAATAGGAAAATCATGATAGAGGAAAGGAAACTCTTCCTTAGCTCTTCTTTTGAGCAGGTGATCTCGAAGTAAAATTTAAATGAAAATGTTACATGTATGAGGAACACATACTTATACTTGCCTTTACAATAGAGAACACTGTTCAGCCGGTGTGGCTCAGTGGTTGAGCCTCGACCCATGCACCAAGAGATCACTGATTCGATTCCTGATCAGGGCACATGCCCAGGTTGTGGGCCAAATCCCCAGTGCGGGGCATGCAGGAGGCGGCCAATCGATGTTCCCTCTCATTGAAGTTTCTATCTCTCTCTCCCTCTCCCTTCTCTCTTTCTAAAATCAATAAAGAAAAAATAAATATATAAAAATAATTGCCCTGGCAGGCCTATGGACCAAAGGGTTGTGGGTTCGATTCCCAATCAAGGGCACATACCTGGGTTGCAGGTTTGATCCATGGCCCTGGTTGGAGTCGTGCAGGAGGCAATCAATTGATGTGTCTCTCTCACATCAACATTTCTCCCTTTCTCTCTCTGTTCCTCCCTCCCTTCCACTCTATCTGAGAAGCAATGGAAAAATATCCTCAGGTGAGGAAAAAATATTAATATTCAAATAAATCTCTAAAATATTTAAAATAAAAAAAATAAAATCAAGAACACTGAACTTTGGCTGTAAAGCTCCCTTGCTGCAGTGTCTTACATACATACTAGGCTTCATTTGTGCATTCATTAGTGACTATTTTGAAGTGCCTTTCTGGAGCCAGGTGCTGGCTGGGCTGGCTTGGGAAATCAGAGATAAAAAGACACAGTCCCTCCTCTCAAAAAACATAGAGTCTAGAGAGAGAAATGTACAAAAAATTAAAATAGAAACAATAGTTATGTTCAAGGTATACCAGTGCCTGGTTAGGGGGGTTGTTGGGGTGGGACAGGGAAGGCAGAGTAGCCTTGGAGAGCACATAGCACTTGGCCTGGAACTGAGGTGTGTGTCAATGAGCTTCTTAAGAGGTAGGGTAAGGGTGCATTTTGGTTAAGAGAACTACAAGGAGTCCACTATTGCAAGAGAGAAAAACATATAGCATGTGATAGTGAGAGGAAAGGCTTGAAAATAGAGTCCTTGTGCCTGTTACAGTTTTGGTCATAAGCAAAAGAGCTGACTTGGCTAATGTAAACAAAAAGAGAATTTATTGGAAAGCTGAGTAGCTCACAGAATTGACGGGAAGCTGGAGAACTAGGCTTGGAAATAGGACCAAGGGCAGCTGCAGAACTCTAGGCAGCAGGAACTGTTACTCAACTGTCCTTCGGAGTGAGGATAAGCAATACATTTTTCCATCCCTGCTTAATTTTACTCTGGATCAAAATCCTGAGAGAGTATAATTGACCTTATATCATGGACCCACCCATCTAGGGTACCCTGTTAATTGTCCTACCAGCACTGCCCACAATGGAGAAAAGATAGTTACCAAAAGAAATCTAAGTTCACCACCAAAGGACGGGGGAATTGAAGACATGCCTTGCGTGCTTAGGTTTTTTCCTATA
Organism: Molossus molossus; assembly: GCF_014108415.1. NCBI lineage: Eukaryota > Metazoa > Chordata > Mammalia > Chiroptera > Molossidae > Molossus > Molossus molossus. Next base: position 180,191,359 of record NW_023425344.1, on the reverse strand, counting down.
GACTATAGGAAACCAATGAAGAATTATGAATATGTAACTAAGATGGTCAGAAATGTAGATCTTAGATCATCCTGGTTTAAATTGGAGGATGGATTGTAGTGGTGGCAAGAACAGTATGAGGCAGACTTGAACAAAAACTGGCTTTGATTCAAGTGGGAGATGGTGAATGCTTAAATTTGATGGGGATATAGAAGTTGATAGGATGGAGAAGAATACACATATGAAAGATATGTAATCTACTACATATTATAATCTCTTTTTGTTCACCTTCAATTAGTCTTAGTTCTATGAGGAGCTATATACTTAATGTTTACCACTGGTTCTTAGGCCATTGACTCTCTAGTCATTTTGATTGTCTGAATCTCTTCCTCTAGTAGATTCATTAGCAGAAGTTCATAGGAGCAATATTTCCTGAGTACTTTCATGATGTAAAAATTTATCTGTGGCCTTTATATTTAAAGGTCAATTTTGCTAGATATAAAATCCTTGGTTTATATTTTCTTTCCTCGAGTGTCTTAAATATGTTATTCCATTTCTTTCTGGCACAAAATGTTGCTATTCAATCTAAATATTCTTATCTAATTTTATGTCATGTGGTCTTGTCTAGATTCTCCAAAGATTTTTTTCTTTTTCTTTAAAGCCATGTAATTTTACTAAATTATATGTTAGTGTTGGTCATTCTGTATCACCATTTTTAAGATGCATAATGTGCCCTGGCCGGTTTGTCGCAGCGGTTGGAGTGTCGGCCTGCGGTACTGAGAGACCCGGATTCGGTTCCCGCTAAGGGCACGTACCTCGGTTGCAGTTTGTCCCCGGCCCTGGTTGGTCGTGCGGGTGGCAGCCACTTGAAGTGTCCCTTTCATATCGATGTTTCTCTCTCTCTCTCTCTTCCTCTCTCTCCCTCCCGCTCTATCTGAACAAAAAATGGAAAAATGTCCTCGGGTGAGGATAAAAAATAAGATGCACAATGTGCTTTTTCAATATGTAGTTTTAAACTGTTTTTTTAAATTTTAGGCCCTGGCCAGTTTGGCTCAGCGGTTAGAGCGTTGGCCTGCGGTCCAGAGAGACCCGGGTTCGGTTCCCGCTAAGGGCACGTACTTCGGTTGCAGTTTGTCCCCGGCTCTGGTTGGTCGTGCGGGTGGCAGCCACTCGATGTGTCCCTTCACGTCGATGTTTCTCTCTCTCTCTCCTTCCTCTCTCTCTCCCTCCCACTCTATCTGTACAAAAAATGGAAAAATATCCTCGGGTGAGGATTAAAAAAAAAAAAAATTAGGAAAGTGTTATTGAATTATATTTTTAGTATTTATTCTCTTCTTTGTGTTTATTCTTTAAGGACTTCTGTTATTCATGGGTTAAATTTTCTTTGCTTGTTTGCAACTTTCTCTCAAATTCATTTTCTTAGAGATTTACTATTCAGATGTATTTTTTTGTTGTTAATTATCACTGAAGGATATTTTTTCCATTGATTTTTTTTAGAGAGAATGGAAGGGAGGGAAGAAGGGGGAAAGAGAGAGAGAGAGAGAAAGAAACATCAATGTAAGAAAGACACATCAACTGGTTGGCTCTCCAACTCAGGATCAAACCTGCAACCCAGATACATGCCCTTGACCAGGAATCAAACCTGTCACCCTTTGGTGCATGGGCCAACATTCTAACCACTGAGCACACTGACTAGGACTCTCTCAAATTCTTTAGTTTTCTTCATTTCTTTTTTTTTTTCCCATCCTCACCCAAGTACATTTTTCCACTTTTGTGCAGATAGAGTGGGAGGGAAAGAGAGAGAAAGAAACATTGACCTGAAAGGGACATATTGAGTAGCTGCCTTCCACACGACCCCATCCAGGGCAAGGGACAAATGGCAACTGACTGGAATCGAATCCAAGACTCATTGGTCCGTGAGCCAATGCTCTAACCGCTGAGCCAAACTGGCCAGGGCCATTTCTTTTTTATTCAAAGACTTGCTCTTCCTTTTCATCTTTTTATTAATACATCGCTTGTGCTTATATTCCCATGTTCATTCTAGTTTAGTCTTTCTTTTTTATTTATTTATTTAGTTATTTTTTATCCTCACCCAAGAACATTTTTGCATTTATCTTCTGATAGAGTGGGAGGGAGAGAGGGAGGAAGAGAGAGAAAAACATTTAAGTGAGAGAGACAGATCGACTGGTTGCCACCTACTCTACCCCAACTGGGGCTGGGAACAAACTGCAACCAAGGTACGTGCCCTTAACGGGAACTGAATCTGGGACTCTCTCTGGTCTGCGGGCCGACGCTCTAACTGCTGAGTCAAATCGGCCAGGGCTAGTCTTCCTTTTTCAAACAGTTTTTAAATTTTTGGATTTCTAATTCTTTTCTTGGGTTCTGCCACCTCATTTCTGAATATTTCTAATTCTGACTTATGTTCTTTCATATCTTGAATAATATTCTTGATGCCTTTTAGCATTTTGTGCAATAGTACATTACCATGTTAATCTTTTTTTTTTTTTACTTATTTGCTCTCTCCTTTTTCTTTTTCTTTTTTTTTTTTTTTTTATCTTCACCCGAGGACATTTTTCCATTTTTTGTTCAGGTAGAGTGGGAGGGAGAGAGAGGAACAGAGAGAGAGAGAGAAACATCGATGTGAAAGGAACACATCGAGTGGCTGCCACCCGCACGACCGACCAGGGCCGGGGACAAACTGCAGCCGAGGTACGCGCCCTTAGCGGGAACCGAACCCGGGTCTCTCAGGACCGCAGGCTGACGCTCTAACCGCTGAGCCAAACTGGCCAGGGCTCTCTCCTTTTTCTTATAAGCTTGTCTGGGATTTGAGTAGCAAGCACACTATTCTGTTGCTCATATTTATGTGAAATTAGTAGTCCTAACATTTTGGAAGGAGGCTTGGTTTGACTGTCTTTTTTAAAAACTTCACAGAGCTCTGTTTGTTGTTTTTGTATAGTATTAAAACAAGGGTGGTTTGGTTTCTGAGATTTCCTGGCTCTAGTTTCCTCCCCCACTTTCATCTGGATTGCCTCCTTCCTTTTTCCTTGTTGTTCCTTCCCTGTTCAGTTTTCATTCCACTTCTAACAGTTCCTTCCCCATGTGGGACCCTGTCCTGGAAAGGAGCAGTGGTTGGTTATTTTCTAGAGTATAGGGTCTAAACTGCTCTGGTCTATATAGACCTTCCTATTGTGAGGTCCTTATACTCCCTTACTGTTGGGGTTTTGCCCTTAACACTTTCTAGTAAATATTTATTGGCTATTTTAGGGTTGCCTTTCTTTTTTTAATGTTTCTATTGATTATTTTTTTTAGAGAGAGAGGAATGGCGAGAGAGATAGAAACATCCATGTGAGAGAGAAACATTGATTGGCTGCCTCCTGCACACCCCCTGCTGGGAATTGAGCCCACAACGGGCATGTGCCCTGACCAGGAATCAAACGCGGACCTCTCAGTCCACGGGACTAGGCTCAATCCACTAAGCCATACTGGCTGGGCAAGGGTTTTTTTCTTAGGGCTGCCAAATGCCTCCTTGTTTCTCTCTGCTTTCTTTTCTTACATGTATCACGGTAGCTTTTGATGGTTCGTTCCCCACCTGCTTGCAGTTTCAGGTTTATGGAATATTTGGTTACCTAATTTTGTTGTAAATATTGTTTATGGGTTTTGGGTTTTGCTATCTGATTACTGTGTTTCTGTGGGGGAATTTGGGAAGATGTAAAAGTTATGCCACCATAACCATTGCTGCCATTTTCCCAGGATCCTGGTATATACTTTGATTTTCACCGAAAGGTCTAACACTGTGGCTTCCTTCTTGGGGGCACTCTCCTCTCAGACCACTTGTTCTGAGGGAGGTCAGCTGCCATGTTGGGAGAATACTCAGGCGGCCCCATGGAGAGGTCAACCTGGCAAAGAACTGAGGACTCCAGCCAACATCCTAAGAGGAACTGTGTCCTGCCAACAATGACATGATTGAGTTTGGAAGTGTATCCTTCCCAGTCGAGGCTGCAGATGACTGCAGGACCAGCTTGACTGAAACCTCATGGGAGACTCTGAACCAGAACTACCCAGCTAAACTGATCCTGGATTCCGATCCTCAGGAACTGTGAGATAAATGTTCACTGCTTTAAGTGCTAAGTTTTGGGTAATTTGTTACTGAGTAACAGAGAACAAATACATTTATGAATAGATGATCCTACTTCGTAAGCCTAGATGTTTTGCTGACATCAGTGATGTTTTTTCAACATTTTATTATAGGAAATTTCAAACATACATCAAAGTCACAAAATTTTATAGTGAAAACCCATATGCCCACTACCTAGATTCTATAAAAAATTTTCTGTGGCTTTTAATGGCATCATATAGAACTTGTAAGAAAACATTTCATTTGAAACATTTCAAAATATTTACCAAATTATGGACTCAAAGATTGTCACTGTTCGAGACAAACTTTCCCCTTTCAGGCAGTCCTGCTTGTTTAAATATTCTTCCTTATTTTGATTTTAAATTTGTTTTACTTAATTTCTCATCTGTTGATCCTCCCATGGTGCCATGGAAAATAAATTCATTCCCTCTCCCAAGTGATTGATAGTCATTTGACTATTTGGAGACACATGTTATGACGTAATTCCCTTTTCTCTGTAGCTCCTTCGTTTCTTGTGCTTCGCCTGTCCTCAGGCTTTTGCTGTTTTTCAACTGACTCCAGCAAATGGGAAGCACTGGTAGAAGGTTAGGAGGGAGAAGCCAGGACATTCACACAGCCCTCCTCTTCCTGCCCTGGGTGGAATATCCAGCAGCGGCAGCGTCTATTCCATGGTTTTATTACCAGCCTGACACCCCTGCCATAGTTTCCGCTTCTACACAGTGATCCTGGCCCAGTAACACTACTTCCTCTCCCTGTTCCTCCAGCCTAGGTGTAGTCAAGTCTTCCTTCTGGTGGTAATCTCTGGACTGCCTCACCACCCACTGTTGGCTTCTCTACTCCTCCATCATCTGTGTAATTAATTGCCTACATTAAATTCCCTTCGTTTCAAATACATAGAGTGCTTTCTGTTTTCCTGGTTAGATCCTGAATGATAAAGAGGTATCCCACATAATTTTTGAGGAAGATATATTATAAAAGGGTACCTGTAGTGTTTACCACAATCATCTGTGATTTCTCCCAGAGACAGGAAATTATATTGCATGGATGTATTGTCTTATCTATGCCCTGCCACCCAAGTAACACCTGGAGGTATAAGAGAGATCCTGTTTTCAGAGAAGCAGTTGGAATTAGATGATGAAAACTTACCATAATGATGTTTTGGAAAATGACTTATTAATGAGTTGTAACTGTAGGAAAGGAAGTGGTTTTTGGAATGATATCCTGTAAATGAGATTAAAAGAAACTTGATAACCAAAGAGGAATTAGGAAATTAAAGTCAGACAGATGACCGAAAAGCTGAATATACATTGAAAGGCTCCCTTTGGTAAGAAAAAATAGGCCCAGTCATGATGAGATGTAAACACCAGTAATACTGTATGACTCATTTAAAAAACAACAGGGAAATCAAAGCATTGTCCATTAACAGTGCTTCTTATTATATGACATAGGGTAAATATTTTATTTATTGTAATTTTCCTAAAATCTCAACAGTATGGCATTGTGATTTTCATGCATTTCCATCTACACCTCAGGTGCTGAATACATATTGGAATTAGAGAAGAATGAGAAATACATGAATTTCAAAAACTGTTTCTGGAAATCACCATCATGCAACTATAATCTCAACATTAAATAAAATAGTGGAATAAATATTTAAAAAGAAAAAATGTGTAAGCCTCTAAAGGATGAAGGAATTCTGACTAATCAACAGCAGTGATGAATTATAAATAGTGGACCTTGCCAGATTGGCGTGAATGGTTTTCTGGGGGGTTTTTGGATTATGAATTCCAGGAACAAGAGAAGAGAAGTGTTAGAGATTCTAGACTGGTTATCAGTAAGGCATTTTGATCTAGCATCTTGTGAAATCTCAATTACGAAATTAATTTATAGTGATTTCCAGGTGAGAGTGGTAACGGGAAACTTTCACGGAAGTCTTAGAGGAACAAATGAGCAATGACAGGGAATTTTTAAAAATCTTTTTGTTGTGAAATATACATAGAAGTTTATATAATGAAAATGCACTGTTTATGCCCTGATCAGTTTGGCTCAGCGGATACAGCATCAGCCTGTGGACCAAAGAGTCTCCGGTTCGATTCTGATCAAAGGGCATGTACCTTGGTTGCAGTTTCATCCCAGCACTGACTGGGGTCATTCGGGTGGCAGCCGATCAATGTGTCTCTCCCACATCAATGTCTGTCTGTCTCTCTCTCTCTCCCTCCCTCCCTTTCTCCCTCCTAGTCTATCTGAGAATCGATGGAAAAATATCCTCAGATGAGGATTGAATAAATAAATAAATAAAAAGAAAATGCACTGTGTAAAGAAAAATCTGAAGTGAATACTCAGTTCAAGAGCTAGAACATTGCCAATACCATAGAATCTTACATTGTAAGATTTATTTCCATCACAAGTCTCTTCTAACACTCCAACTCCCAGAGATAGCCATTATCCTGATTCTTAAGGCCATCATGTCCTTGCTTTTGTTGTTGTTGTTAATCTTGACCTGAGGATATTTTTTCGTTGATTTTTAGATAAAGTGGAAGGGAGGGAGGAAAAGAGAGAGAGAGGGAAAAACATTGATGTGAGAGAGATATTGTTTGCCTCCCATAGGACCTCCGACCAGTGGCAGGAATCAAACCTACAATGCAGGTGTGTGCCCTTGACTGGAATCGAACCCAAGACCTTTTGGTCCCTGAGCTGATGCTCTAACTGCTGAGCTAAACAAGCCAGGAAATTGCTTTTTTTTTTTTAAAACGCTGTCACCATCCACCTATGAATTCCCCAATTGGAAGGTAGCTTTTCCTATTTTGAACTTTATATACATGGAACCATACTATATATATTATTTTGTATCTAGCTTTTTATTCAGTATTATTTTGTTGTTATATGTGTCAAAGTCTCATGCATTTTCATTGCTGTATAGTAGTCCATCTTTGGTATATACCACAATTTATCTACTTTATTGCTTTGGTGTAGTAAACAACCCTTGTCTCACTGGCTTCAGTAACAAACATTTGCTTCTTGCTCTTGATACTTGTAAATTGTATCAACTTAAGTTCTTTTCCATGTGTTTTGTCATTTCAGGACACAGACTAAAGAAGCAAACCCTGGGCCCTACCTGGAAAGCTCAGCTGGTTAGAACTATCAAGGTTGCAGGTTCCATCCCTGGTTAGGGCACATACAAGAATCAACAAATGAATGCATAAATAAGTGCAACCAAAAAATCTCTCTCTCTCTCCCTTCCCACCCCATCTCCCAAATCAATTAAAAAAAAAAAAGCAGCAGACTTCTGGTCAAGATGGCGGGTAGGTAAATACAATATTGCGTCCTCCCACAACCACATCAAAGTTACAACTAAACTATAGAACAACCATCATTCAAAACTGCCTGAAATCGAGCTGAATGGAAGTCCTACAACTACGGAATTAAAGCAGCAGCCACATCGAGACTGGTAGGAGGGGCGGAGGTGGACAGGCTTGTCCCACACCCACATGTGGCAGATAAAATTCAGGATTCGTCAGCTGGGAAGGTCCTCCCTAAGGACTGAAGGGTCCCTGTCCCACACCAGGTGCCCCACTCAGGGTTCCGGTGCCAGGAAGAGAAGTCCCCACAACTTCTGTCTGGAAAAACCAGCGGAAACTGAGGCTCAGGGAAGCTGAGGCGGCTGGAGCCCCAGGCAGCTCCTTAAAGGGCCCGCGCACGGACTTATCAGACTCTCTCCCTCTAAGCTCGGAGGGGAGGCAGCTCGAGGGGCACCAGAGACATACAGGGAAGAACTGAGCTGTTTGGTATTAAAGCAAGGGCTGGAGAGAGGGCTTTCTCGGGGATAAACCTGCTGTCAGAGGCCTTTGTTCCTTTGGTGAGCCCTTCCCTGGGGCGGCAGACAGCGGCCATATCTGGGACTCCAGCAACCTGGCTCACACTGGTAGCCCTGCCCTGCTGACTCCCTGAGGCCCCGCCCCACCCAACTTTCAGGCCCACCCAAGCTGTTGCCAGTTGCTTAACCATAGGATTGGCCTGTCTTGGATCCTGCTTCAGGTTTTCCTAAATTCTTTCAAACAAGCAGCATCTGGTCTCAGCGAGCCCCATACCTCTCGTTAAGTAATACATACATAGAAACAAACACAGAAAGGCAATGAGGAGACAAAGAAACAGGTCCCAAATGAAAGAACAGAACAAAACCCCAAGAAAAGAACTAAGCGAAATGGTGATAAGCAACCTAACAGATGCTGAGTTCAAAATACTGCTTATAAGGATGCTCAATGAACTTAGTGAGGGCCTCAAGAGCAAAAAAAAGGAGCAGTCAGAAATGAAGGAGGCACTAACTAAAATAAAGAATAATTTACAGAGATTCAGTAGTAGAGTAGATAAAGCCAAGAAGCAAACCATCGGTTTGGAATCTAAGGAAGCAAAAAAAACATCCAATCAGAACAGCAAAAAGGAAAAAAAAAATCCAAAAAAGTGAGGATAGTGTAAGGAGCCTCTGGGACAACTTCAAGCGTGCCAACATTCACATCTTGGGGGTGCCAGAAGAAGAAGAGAGAGAACAAAATATTGAAAACCTAATGGCAGAAAACTTCCCTAACTTGGTGAAGGAAACAGACGTACAAGTCCAGGAAGCACAGACAGTCCCAAACAAGATGAACCCCAAGAGGCCCACTCCAAGACACATCATCATCAAAATGTAAAAGGTTCAAGACAAAGAGAGAATTTTAAAAGCAGCAAGAGAAAAGCCGTTAATTGCCTACAAGGGAGTTCCCATAAGGCTGTCAGCTGATTTCTCAAGAGAAACTTTGCAGGCCAGAAGGGAGTGGCAAGAAATATTCAGAGTGATGAAAAGCAAGAGCCTACAACCAAGATTACTCTAGCCTGCAAAGCTGTCATTTAGAATCCATGGCCAAATAAAGAGTTTCCCAGACAAGAAAAAGCTAAAGGAGTTCATCACCACTAAACCGTTATTATACGAAATGTTGAAGGGTCTTTTTGAAGAAAAAGATAAAATATATGAACAAACAAAATGGCAATGAATACATATCCATCGACAATGGAATCTACAAACAAAATGAACAGGCAGAAAGATACATTCTTGTAGATACAGAGAACATTTTGTTGGTTGCCAGATGGGAGGGGGGTTGGGGGAATGGGTGAAAAAGGTGAAGGGATTAAGAAGAACAAATTGGTTGCTAGACTGGCAAACCTCAAAGAGAAGGGGGTTGGGGGATGGGAAGAAATAAACCAAAGAACTTATATGCATAACCAATGGACACAGACAACAGTGTGGGAAAAGGTGGGAGGGGGGCGAGAGTGGAGAGGAGGGGGGGGTTAATGGGGGGAAAAATGAGGAACATCTGTAATACATTCAACAATAAAGATAAATAAATAAATAAATAAAAAGAAGCAAACTGTTTGGAACATGCATTTTTGTGACAGAGGTAGAAGCAATAGCTCTGAGAGAAACTCATTGACTCTTATAGATGTTATGTGTGCTTTGCTCACATTCTGTAGGTCAAAGCATGTCTCATGCCCAAACCAAAAGTCAATTAGGTGGTATGTATATTCCTCCCACAGGATGCATGGCAAGTCACATGGTGGGGAGAGATACAGAGTTCTTTTCAAAGGAAAGGTAGTAAAATTTACCACCACTCTCAATGTTCCTGTATTTGGTTATCACAAAGTGTTACTATGAGTTTTTTTGTGCATATATCCTGATGCAAATGTGCATGAGTTTCTCTAGTAGTGGAATTGCTAGTTATGTGTGTTTTCAACTTTAATAAAGGATGTAGAATTATTTTGCAAAATGGTCTCACTGATTTGTACACCAACAATGTATGAGAGTTCCAAATGTGCCACATTCTCACTGACTTTAGGTATACTCTTTTTAAGTTTTAGGTAATAGCCCTGGCCGGTTTGGCTCAGCGGGTGAAGCATCCGCCTGCGGTCCAGAGAGACCCGGGTTCGGTTCCCGCTAAGGGCATGTACCTCCGTTGCAGTTTGTCCCCGGCCCTGGTTGGTCGTGTGGGTGGCAGCCACTCGATGTGTCCCTTTCACATCGATGTTTCCCTCTCTCTCTCTCCCTCCCACTCTATCTGTGCAAAAAAAAATGGAAAAATGTCCTCGGGTGAGGATTAAAAAAAAAAAAAAGTTTTAGGTAATATAATCTGGTGAATAGTGGTTGTAGTTTGGTGTGGTTTTAATTTGCATTTCCCCAAGTGCTAATGAGATTAAATGCTGTTTTATGTATTAATTGACTGGGAATTTTTGTTGTCATTGTTATCCTCAACCAAGGATATTTTTCCATTGATTATTAGAGAGAGCAGAAGGGGAGAGGAAGAAAGAGAGAAACATCAATGTGAGAGAAACACATTGATTGGTTGTCTTCCACATGACCCCGACTGCCAGGATCGAACCAGCAACCCAGATATGTGTACTTGACCAGAAGCGAACTCGTGACCCTTTGGTTCACAAGCTGATGCTCTAACTGCTGAGCCAAACTGGCCAGGGCTTGACTGGGAATTTTTAAGTGCTTGCCAAATCTTTTGCCCACTTTTCTGTTGAGTATGTGTATTTTACTTAATGAGTTTTAGGAATTCTTTATTCTATGTATAAGTTCTTTGTCAGATATGGTATTGCAAATATCCTCTCCTGCTCTTTTTACTTCCTTTTTCACATGTAATGGTATCCCTTGATAGATAGAAATTTATTAACTTTGATGATGTCCAGTATATTATTTTTTTTGTTTTTTGTCTTGTTTAAGAACTCTTTTTTTACTGCAAGGGTCTGAAGATACATTTTTTTATGGGTTTTTTTTTTTTTTTTGCCTCAATAAACTTTAAAAAAATGTTTTATTTAGAGAGAGAGAGAGAAACATTAGTTTGTCATTCCACTTATTTATGGATTCATTGGTTGATTCTTGTATTGTTATGTTCTTTTTGTTTTGCAACTCACATTCAGGTCTATAACACACCTAAGACTGACTTTTAAATGGAGTATGAGGTATGGATCCAATTTTACCAGTTTCTATATGCAGATACTTAATTGTTTGGCGCCATACTGACTGTAGTGTTCCCACTACTGGATATACAACATTGCTACATAATGTGCACCCAGAGCCAAGGTCTGCTGCTGGGTTTGATATAGGAAATAAACCACCATTTTAACTGAGCCACCATCATAGAAATGACATGAACCCTTTCGCTTCCTGCTTCCGTAAGTTGCTTACTCCTTTCACACCAAAGGAATGCCCCATCCAGCCTGCTATAAAGCTAGGCGCCACCCTACAACTTGGGGCCCAGTATTTGGAGACTGCCTCCTCTGGGTCCTCATGCGTGAATAAAGGAACCTCTTCGCTTCCTCCGGTGTTCGGTCTGACTCTTTTCCATAACATTTCGGTTCCTTGGCTGCGAATTGACTCACACTAGCAGGCGATTGCCACCGGTGAGGTGGCCCCACGGGTGCTCTGTGGAGCCCTGTGACAGAGGGAAGTGCACACCCTGGTCATTTCGGGTCCCTGCCCGTTCCGATCTCCATGGCCAGCTGTCAGCGAGGTTCATACCCCACCCGGGCTGCCGGGGGAAATGAACAAGTCCAGTTTTGGGGACTATGCAGCTTCAGGACCGGTGAGTGCCCCAGGGACCAGGAGCCCAAGTACAGGCCCGCTTTTGAGGTAGAAGGAGAGACTGATCACCTCTCAGGCCTTCTGGCTGCCAGGTAGGGCAAGCCCTAACGGGAGGGAATGTTTAAACTCATTTGAATGTCAGTGCGTGAATGAGTGTGAATGTCTGTGTGACTCCACCAGTACCAACCTATGGTGTCCGAGAGGGCCCCAACCTGCTGTACCGTGGTGACCTCATATGGCTCAGGGCAGTATCAGGTTCTGGGGGACACAGTCCCTCCCTGCGAACCTGATCCAAGTCAGGGGTTTATACTGACCTGCCAAAGCTAAGGCACCTAAATCCCTGTGAGGGGAGCAGCCAGGCGGGCAAACCAAAAATCCCCACCCCTTGTTCGTCTGTGCCGTTACGGGAGGAGAAACCATGGGAGGAGGCCCGTCAACAGTACTTGACTGCATGGTGCAGAACTTTGATTGGTTCCGGGGCCAGGATTCGATCATGACCCCGAGCCAATTGGAAACCTTCTATTCAGCTGAATGTCCTAGTTTTGGGGTAGGCTCGCCCCCTGAGGGAACCCTCAATTTAAGGGTCATACGGGCAGTTCATCTGATTGTGACAAGGAGGCCAGGACACCCAGACCAGTACATCTACATAGATAGGTGGCAGGAACTAGCTCAGGACATGCCGAAGTGGCTCCAACGCTGTGCTGGGCAGAAGCTGAAATTGGCAGGGGTAACTGGAACAAAGAGAAAGACCTCACCTCGCCAAATGCAGGTAGTTCCTGCCCACATCCTCGTGGCTCAATCTAAGGAAGCATGCCAACCCCCCATTCTCCTTAAAAATTTTTTTTTATCCTCACCTGAGGACATTTTTTTTTTTATATTTTGTTCAGATAGAGTGGGAGAGAGAGAGAGAGAGAGAGAGAGAGGGAGAGAGAGAGAGAAACATTGATGTGAAAGGGACACATCGAGTGGTTGCCACCCACATGACCCAACCAGGGCTGGGGACAAACTGCAACTGAGGTACGTGCCCTTAGCGGGAACCGAACCCGAGTCTCTCTGGACCGCAGGCCGACACACGAATCCCTGAGCCAAACCAGCCAGGGCAAGCCCCCATTCTCAAAGGCGATCCAGAGGAAGAACTGCCCATCCACTTAACCCCCCCACCATATGTGCCCAAAATGGTCCCCCAGACCCCTGAAATCGAAAGTCCACCACCATGTGTCTCGCCAGCACCAGCCCCAGAAGCACCCAGGCCTCCCCAGTCTCAACAAGGTGCTGGCAATGGCATCCACTCCGGATGCCTCTCAGGGAGACCCAGGCCCCGCCACAAATTGGGCCAGATGGTACCAAGCAGCCAGGACAGACTATTGTTTATTACCAGTCCTTTACCACCACTAACCTCTTAAACAGGAAGCACCATACTCGGTACTACTCAAAGAAACCCCAGGCCCTGATTGACATGATGGAGTCCATCATGCAGACGCATCCTCCCACCTGTTATGACTGCCAACAGCTACTCCTCACGCTGTTCAACACCGAGGAGCGAAGGCACATTCTCCAGGAGGCTCACTGATATCTGGAGACCACGGTGCCCATGGGCACTGTAGACCCAGTCCAATGGGCAAGAGCAGCAGCACCTGAGGCCCAACCTGACTGGGACCACCACTCAGAAAAAGGAAGGGCTGCGCTTCGAGATACAGGGATGCCCTCCTACGCAGAATTCGGCGGGGCCCAAAGGTCTACTAACATGTCAAAGGTAGCTAATGTGACTCAGCGGCCTGATGAATGCTCTGGGGATTTTTACGAGTGTCTGTGTGAGGCCTATCAGATATACACCCATTCGATCCTAAAGAGCCAGACAACCAGAGAATGGTCAGCACGGCGTTCATCATCCAATCAGCCTCGGACATCAGGGAGAAGCTTCAGAAACTCTAGGGCTTTGCCCGAATGAACATAAGCCAACTAATAGAGATTGCCAACAAGGTGTACAGTAACAGAGAGGAGGCGGCCGAGCAGGAGGCTTGAAAAAGAATGGAGAGAAAGGCAGGCCTCCTAGCAGCCGCCCTAGGAAAGCCCCTGCCACCCAGGAAAGGCCAGCGGCCAGAAGGAAAAAACAATCCTACACACGGGGGTGTGGAATCAGACCAATGTGCCTAATGCAAAGCAAGGGGACACTGGAAAAGGGAATGTCCCAACTGAAAGAAGAAAAGACAGGCTGATGGGCAACCGGGACCTGAGACCCAGGCGCCTACCCTCCTCAGTCTGGCAGGCCTAGAATCGGACTAGGGGAGACCGGGCTCACTATATGTAGGCCCCCACGAGCCCATGGTCCAAATGACAGTAGAGGGCCAAGCCCTCCCCTTTATGGTAGATACATTCAGTAGTAACAACCATAGGTGTACCTCCCTCAGGGCACGAGATCTCTATCATTGGTGCCACCAGACAGCCTAGTGGCCTCAAACAGTGTTGTCAAGCCCAAACTGTAGAACTTGGGGGCCACCAGCTAAGGCACAAATTCCTGAACATGCCGGAGTGCCCGGTTCTACTCCCGGGACGCGACCTGCTTTCTAAGCTAGGAGCCCACATCTCCTTTCACCCTGGTAAAGAGACTCACAAGTTCACACCCTACATCCCATAGCAGTCTTAGTTCCCCGAGAAGAATATTGACTATATAAGGAAGCGAAGGAAGGCCAACGGGAGCCCACAGAGGGAAGAGGGAAGAGGGATTGACCTTCGAAAGAGATATCCAAAGGTCTGGGCAGAAGACAACCCGCAAGAATTGGCAGAGAACCCCCCACCTATAGTTATAGAACTGAAGCTGGGAGCCTGACGGAAACAAATCCATCAGTACCCCATCTCCAGGAAGTCCCGGCTGGGCATCACAGAGGTAATCCAGAAGCATCTGAGGGAAGGTATACTTGTCCCAGGCCAGTCCCCCTGGAACACTCGCTTGCTGCCAGTGAAGAAGCCAGATGGGAGCAGGTACAGGCCGGCACAGGACCTGCGAGCAGTGAACAAGGCAACGATCGCACTGCACCCTGTGGTCCGAACCCATATACACTCCTCAGCCAACTCCTGTTGGAGGCGGCCTGGTGCACCTGTTTAGACTTGAAGGACGCTTTTTTCTGCCTCCGATTTGCGAAGGTGAGCCAGCCATTCTTTGCTTTCGAATGGGAAGACCCTCCCACTGCGGCAAAGACCCAACTGACCTGGACCAGATTGCCACAAGAATTTAAGAATTCACCCACTCTCTTTGGAGAAGCCCTGGCCAGAGACTTAAAACCGTTTACCAATACAGAAACGGACCTGGTGCTGCTACAATATGTAGATGATCTCCTAGCTGCCCCACATTGGACCGGTGCTGGGAGGGCACCTGCCAGCTCCTTGAACTGCTAACAGAGCCAGGGTCCCGGGCCTCATGGAAGAAGCACAGCTATGCCAGGCCCAGGTAAAATATCTGGGATTCCTCATTTCCCAAGGGACACGGGTCCTGGGCCAGGAAAAAAAGCAGGTCATAATGGCCCTACCAACTCCAGCCAAACGGAGGGAACTTCGAGAGTTCCTGGAGGCAGCTGGGTTCTGCCAAATCTGGATACCGGGGTATGCAGCATTAGCCAAGCCATATACAAAGTACTAAAAGGCCCAGACACAGCACCCCTCTTATGGGAAGCTGAACAAAAGAAAGTCTTTCAGGCTATAAAAGATCATGTTGGGCGTGCGCCAGCCCTAGGGCGCCAGACCCCGGTCGGCCTTTTGACCTCTACACACATGAAAAGGAGAAAACAGCATTAGGGGTCCTTATGCAACTAATGGGACGATGGCAAAGGCTGGTTGCATACCTGTCTCAGCAACTGGACAATGTGGCAGCAGGCTGGCCACCCTGCCTGAGGGCCATAGCTGCAGGTGTCCCTCTCTTACGGGAGGCAGACAAACTAATACTTGGGCAAGAGATAACATATTTGTTCCCCACGTGGTATTCAGCCTTCTGGCTGGTCAAGGACACAAATGGCTCTCCAACCCGAGGCTGACACAGTACCAGGGACTTCTCCTTGAGAATCCTCGAGTGAACATCAGCACTGTCTGGGGAATAAACCCAACTACATTCTTCCCTGATGAGCTGGAAGAACCAGAGCATGACTGCCTCGAGACAACTGAAGAGGCGCCTGCCAGCCGACCAGACCTGCGGGACCAGCCTCTGGACAAGCCGGATCTAACGCTCTGGGAGCAGTTACATGACTGAGGGGAACGAATGGCGGGTACGCTGTGTGGACAATGAGAAAATAATTGACGCAAAGCCCCTGCCCACCAGCTGGTCTGCCCAAAGGGCAGAACTCTGGGCATTAATTAGGGCGCTTGAAATAGCAGAAGGTAAAAGGGTCAATATTTACACAGACTCTCGGTATGCCTTCGCCACCATACATATCCATGGGGCAATCTACCAAGAGAGATGACTCTTAACAGCTGAGGGGAAAGAAAGTAAAAACAAGGCAGAAATACTCTGACTGCTAGCAGTCTGGGCCCCTCAGGGAGAGGCAGTAATTCATTGCAGGGGCCACCAGAAGGAAGAGACAGAAATAGCCCAAGGGAACAGAAGGGCAGATCAGGCAGCAAAGGCAGCAGCTACAGAAAGGGAGGCCCCGACAAATACCCCAACCATAGAAGGTACCCTATTAGAACTGAACCTCAGTCAGCCAGACTACACCCCGGAGGAACAGAAATGGGCCATACAAGAAAACTGCCTCCAAATGCCCACCGGCATATGGAAACTGCCGGACAAATGGCTCTACATACCCCAAGGCCAGGCCAGCAATCTCGTCAGGCAATGCCATGCCCTCACACACCTAGGGAGAACACCTCTAGAGGCCTTATTCGGGAGGTATTACTATTTCCCTAACACTGAACTATGTGCAGTGGCAGCGGCTCAGTGCCTGGCCTGTGCCAGGAACAACGCAGCAGGTCACCCGAAAAGGCTTCCCAGAATACAACACAGGGGGCAACAGCCTTTTGAGGACCTATGGATTGATTTTACTGAGATCAGGCCAAGCCGGGGATACAGATACTTACTCATATTAGTCTGTACTTTCTCTGGATGGGTGGAGCATTCCCCACCAGGACAGAAAAAAGCAGAGAGGTAGTCAAGAGCCTCCTCAGGGAAATGATCCCCCACTTTGGGTTGCCTACGACCATTGGCAGCGACAACGGGCCAGCGTTTGTTGAAAAAGTGCTCCAGGAACTAGCAGCAGAGTTAAAAATTACTTGGAAGCTACGCACTGCCTATCACCCTCAGAGCTCAGGAAAGGTAGAGCGCATGAACCGGACTCTAAAAGAAATCCTTGCAAACTTCCATCAGGAGACTGACCTGCCCTGGCCAGACCTGTAACCCTTAGCATTGTTCAGGGTGCAAAACACCCCTAATGCCACAGGGTATACACCATATGAATTAGTCTACGGGAGACCACCAGCCATACTACCCCTACGTAGAAGAGAGCTCCAGATTATAGGAGAAGCAGGGCAGACTAAGTACCTCCAGAAACTAGAGGAGAAACTTAGTCAGATAAATCAGGCTGGATTAGGTCAAGAACTCTTACCATGAGGGGGGCCAGCCCATTCACATAAACCAGGGGACTATGTATGGATTAAAGACTGGAAAAAGAAACCCCTCCAACTCACATGGACCAAGCCCCACCTAGTTATACTAACAATCCCTACCACACTTAAGGTTGCAGGAATCACCCCCTGGATCCATCACAGTCAAGCCAAGAGTGCAACAAACCCAGCGGATTCCAGGAGGACACATGGGGACCCACAGGACCAGCCACCACAGTTGCTGACCCTGAAGCTGAAAAGGAAACCAGGCATTGGCAGAGGCTCAGAGGAATGGACAATTGCCCAGGATGGTACCTGACTACAGTGGGAAGTTTTGCTATAATCTTAGGAATTGGACTGTTGACTGTAGCCCCAACAGAATGGAACACCTGGGAGCAGCTGGCTCTTGGGGGAACATATCTTGGGCTTGTCTGTGCTTTTGTATACTTAGTATGCTTTGCTTAGCAGACGCTGCCCCTATTCAAGCCCTTGTATGTAAATGTAGCAAGCTTGCAGAAAGGATACGACTTGCAGGAGGAGTAGCAAGCTATAGATTCCCTGCATCGCCCTTCACATACGCCACTGCTATGCCCGCAGAATGCCTACAATGCTATCTCCCAGGTAGCGACCAGGCTGGGCCCCCTACATGTGTCTGGGACAATAAATTATACATGACGGGGGAAATTGGGAGGGACTATTGGATACCAGAGTCAAAAGTGTCAGGCATACGGGCCCCCAGGTAGACTGGTTTGTTGGAGTGCCTACCGCCAACTAAGTGATTTAACCCAGGAAGAATTTGAGATGGTCCGGGAAGAAGCTGTTAGAGAAATAGCCAGATGGCTGAAGAAACAGGAGAAAAGATAATATATCAGCCGACCTTACTACTTCCCGGGAGGCACTACAGAAAATCAGCCCCATAGTACAGGTTCAGGTACTAGTACAAACCCTGTACTCAGCATATCAGAATACTAGCAACTCCACTCGGGAATGTTGGGGGTTTGCCTACAGTTCCAGGAGAAAGGATTCCCAGGAATACCTGTTCCACATACCTGCAGTCATACTGGGGCATGTGCTGGCCCCAGTCAGACCCTAACCCAAGGGCCTGTAACAACCAGTGTATTCCTAGACACTAGAGGATCAAATGTAACCTGCCCAGAGCCAGAGAAGGTCTCCCCAGAAGGAAACCCAGTAGAGTCTCTTAACCCAGAGCTTTGTACCAGTAACCTCAGTATCCCCAATAACAGCAGTTTATGTACTGAGCCAGGATTATTCCTCCTGTGTGGACTGGAGGCCTATAGGTGCCTCCCCCCAAACTGGACCAGGAGATGTCTAGAGGTCTTCCTTACCCTTACCAGCATCCAAACCCAGGAAATATCAACCCTACTCCTACTCTGAATGAGCCGAAAGGGACCTACCCGAATCAAAAGCGGGGGTAGACATAGCAGTTGCAGCCGGAGTTGGCATTGCAGCTGGGATAGGGACAGGAGTAGGGGGCTTAGGGTTCTCTGCCTCTACCTACCAACTTAATGCAGACATGACTACAGTAGCAGACTCCTTGACCACTATCCAACAACAGATTAATTCACTAGCAGAAGTAACCTTACAGAACCACTGGGCTTTAGACCTGCTAACAGTAGAAAAAGGAGGAACTTGCATATTCTTAGGGGAAGAATGCTGCTACTTTGTAAACGAGTCTGGAATCATAACACAAAAGGTCAAAGAACTCAGAGAAAACAGAAAATGCAAAGCCAAAGAATTAGAAAGTTGGAATTGGGGAATAGTCTCATGGGGCTGGCTCCGATGGCTACTTCCACTAATTGGACTGTTAGCCATCATTGTCCTAGGAGTAAGCATCAGACCATGCATAATACGGACCATAGTCCAAACTTTAGAGTCCACTGTAACCAGGCGAGCCACGGCCAAAATATTGGCCCTCCAACAGTATCAGTACAGATATCAACTCCTACAAAGGTCTGAAGACCCAGATTATAGAGATCTGTATCATGATGCAATTGGCAGCAATAGTAGCTAATAGCATCAAAAGGGGGAGTGACAGAGGAAGTAAACTGCCATTTTAATTGACCCACCATCTTAGAAATGACATGACCCCTTTCGCTTCCTGCTTCTGTAAATTGCTTACAGTTTTCGTGCCAAAAGAATGTCCCGCCCAGCCTGCTATAAAGCTAGGCGCACCCTACAACTCAGGTCCCAGAATTTAGAGACTGCCTCCTCTGGGTCCACATGCATGAATAAAGGAAACTCTTCACTTCCTCCGGTGTTCTGTCTGAGTCTTTTCTGTAACAGGTTCTCCTGTTGATTGGGTTTTTGTCTTTTTGTTGTTAATCCTCACCTGAGGATATTTTTCCATTGATTTTAGATAGAGTGGAAGGAACAAAGGGGGGTGTAGTGGGGGGGAGAGAGAAAGAGAGAGAGAGAGAGAGAAACATCAATGTGAGAGACCCATCATTTGGTTGCCTCCTGCATGGCCCCTGTTGGCCTGGGATTGAACATGTAACCCAAGTACATGCCCTTGACCAGGAATCAAACCTGCAACCCCAGATCCGAGGACCGATGCTCTAAAGGCTGTGCCAAACCGGCCAGGATGGTTTTTGTCTATTTTATGTCAATAACACACTGTCTTTGTTTGTTTGTTTGTTCATCCTCACTTACCCAAGGATATTTTTTCATTGATTTTAAGATAGAGTGGGAGGGAGGGAGAGGGAAGAAGAGAGAGACACAGGGAGACAGAGAGACATCAATGTGAGAGAGACACATAGATTGGTTTCCTCCTGCACAACCTGCAACCCAGGTACGTGCCCTTGACCAGGAATCGAACCTGAGACCCTTTAGTCCATGACCAGTACACAGGCCAACACGCTAACGGCTGAGCCAAACCGGCCAGGGTATACACTGTCTTTATTGTAGCTTTATAATATATTTTGATATCCAAAAACAACTCATTAATCATCTCAAGAGTATTTTGGCTCTTCTTGGCCTTTCGTATATCCATAAAGATGTTAAGTGTGTAAAGTCCACAGAACTTTTTTTTTTTATTCTCACCGAGGATATATTTTTTTCATTTTTTGTTCAGATAGAGTGGGAGGGAGAGAGAGGAAGAGAGAGAGAAAAACATCGACGTGAAAGGGACACATCGAATGGCTGCCACCCACACGACCAACCAGGGCTGGGGACAAACTGCAACCGAGGTACGCGCCCTTAGCGGAAACCGAACCCGGGTCTCTCAGGACCGCAGGCCGACGCTCTAACCGCTGAACCAAACCGGCCAGGGCATCCACAGAACTTTTAGAGTGTTGATTGGGATCATAGTGAATCTACAAAATACTTGGCGGGAAGGGATTGACATCGTTACTAAATCATGAATTCTAAACCATGAATTTGGAATACCTATTTATTTAGGTTTTCTTTAACACCTCTCTGTGAAGTTTTATACTATTTCCTATAGAGGTCTTACATATCTCTGTATCTAGAAGATTGTGTGGCACATAGAAGGTGCTTCATAAGTGTATGTTTAACAAATGAATAGGCAAATCCATAGAGACAAAAAGTAGATTAGTGCCCTGGCAGGTTTGGCTCAGCGGTTGGAGCGCCGGCCTGCGGTACAGAGAGACCGGGGTTCGGTTCCCACTAAGGGCACGTACCTCGGTTGCAGTTTGTCCCCGGCCCTTGTTGGTCGTGCGGGTGGCAGCCACTCGATGTGTCCCTTCACATCGATGTTTCTCTCTCTCTCTCTTCCTCTCTCTCCCTCCCGCTCTATCTGAACAAAAAATGGAAAAATGTCCTCGGGTGAGGATAAAAAAAAAAAGTAGATTAGTGATTGCCAGGGACTGAAAGGAGGAAGAATGAGGAGTGAATGCTAATGGGTGCAGGGTTTCTTTGGGCTGGTGATGAGAATGTTCAGGATTTAGATAGAGAAGACGGTTGCACAACCTTGTGAATATACTAAAAACCACTCAATTGTACAAGATAAAAGGGCAATTTAATATGTGAATGATATATCAAAATTTTGTTGCCTTTAATAAAATAAATTATTATGAATGCCACTCTCTGTTCTGAGTACAAATAAACAGTCCTTAGATAGAACAGAACTTTATGAGTGCAGCTCATTATATGACCCATACCCCAAGCTTATAAGTAGTTATTTCAGTTCCTCAGTAGTCAAGAACTTGTGGGTCAAGGGCTTGAGATGATACATACATTTTTTTAGTTTGTTTTTTGTTTTGTTTTGTTTTGTTTTTGATATTTTGTTCAGATACAGTGGGAGGGAGAGAGAGAGAGAAACATCGACGTGAAAGGGACACATCGAGTGGTCGCCACCCACACGACCCAATCAGGGCCGGGGACAAACTGCAACCGAGGTACGTGCCCTTAGCGGGAACCGAACCTGGGTCTCTCCAGACCGCAGGTCGACGCTGTAACCGCTGAGCAAAACCGGCCAGGGCGACACATACATTTTTTTTCATTAAGGCTTTAATTTAAGAGTAGTTTAGGCTCACAGAAAAATTGAGCAAAAGGTACAGAGAGTTCCCCTATACCCTCTACCCCGACACATGTGTAGCCTCCCCCATCATCAACATCTCCCGCCAGAGTGGTACATTTGTTACAATTGATAAACCTGCATTTACACATCATAATCACCTTAAGTCCATAGTTTACATAGGATTCACTCATGATGTTGTACATTCTGTGGATTAGTACAAATTTGTAATGACATGTATCCATCATTATGGCATGATACTGAATATTTTCACTGCCCTAAAACTTGTCTGCACTCCAGTTATTCATCTCTATTCTCCCCCTGCCCCCAACCCTGCCAACCACTGGAAATTTCACTGTCGCCATAGTTTTGCCTTCTCTAGAATATCATATAGTTGGAATCATATAGTATGTAGCCTTTTCAGATTGGCTGCTCTTACTTAATAATATACTTTATTTTTAATTAAAAAAATCTTTTTTTATGATTGTAGAGAGAGAGGAATGGAGAAGGAGAGAGAGATAAAAACATCAATGAGAGAGAACATCAATTGGCCGCCTCCTGCATGCCCCCACCTGGGGATTTGGCCCACAACCTGGGCATGTGTCCTGACTGGGAAGTGAATCAGTGACCTCTTGGTGCATGGGTTGATGCTCAACCACTGTGCCACACCAGCTGGGCTCTTTGGCCCATTTTAAAATCAGATTGTTTGTTTTCTTAATGTTGAACTTTAAGAGTTCTTTGTATATTTTGACTTGCAGTAGTTTACCAGATGTATCTTTTCGAAATATTTTCTTCCAGTCTTCTCATTTTCTTGATATTGTCTTTCACAGAGCAGAACCTTTTAATTTTAATGAAGTCCAGATTATCAATTATTTATTTCATGAATCATGCCTTTGGTGTTGTATCTGAGAAGTCATCACCTTACCCAAGTTCATCTAAGTTTTTCTCCTGTTATCTTCTAGGAGTTTTATAATTTTGCATTTCACATTTAGGTCTGTGATCCATTTTGCATTAATTTTTGTGAAGGGTATATGGTCTGTGTCTAGATGATGGTGATGATGATTTTACATGTGCATATCCAGTTGTTCTAGCACTGTTTGTTGAAGAGATTCTATTGCAGCTATATAAAATTTTAAACTACTAAGTACTAGTCCCTGTTCTCTTCTCCCTCTCAAATTTTATTTTATTTTTTTAATTTTATTTTTTAAAATCCTCACCCGAGGATATTTTCCTATTTAGCTTCAGATAGAGTGGGAGGGAAAGAGAGAAACATCGACATGAGAGGGACACATCAACCGATTGCTTCCCGGTTGCCTTTGCATGACCTTGACCCAGGGCTGGGGATGAACCTCTTTGGTCCACGGGATGATGCTGTAACCACTGAGCAAAACCAGCCAGGGCATCCCTCTCAAATTTTAAAAAGAGGATCACACAAGAGTATAGGAGAAACACATCAGAGGAAACTGGTATGACCATTTGAATGGTCAACTTAATAAAAATGTAAGAGAGGAGGAACCGAAAAATGGCGGCGGAGTGAACAGAGCTACACAGACCGTCTCCCAGAACCAAACTGGAATTACAACTATAACACAGACAAATCGACGGGAAAAACCAACAGAAAAGCAGCTTGCGAGGACCATACAACGAGGGACACCGACTCGATCCCGGTAGGCTTGCGAAGGCGCGAGAGGGGCTGGGAGCCCACGGTCGGCAGCTCAGCAGCGGCCTTAGCTGGGAGCGGCGCCCTCGGGTCACACTCCCAGGCGGCTCCACAGCGCAGCCGGGACAGAGGCTGAAACAGCCACAGCCACTCACCTTGGGCTCCAGCAGAGGGAGGGCAGACTGGACTGGAACTGTGTCGGGACACTCGGGGTTTGGAGGGCGCTCAGAGCTTTGGCTGAGTGCAGCCACTCAGGATGGTGGCCACATTGCTCCTTCCCAGAGCTCTGAGGAGAGGCAGCAGCCCCTCCCTCGGAGATCCAACCCCACCCAGTGGGCCATTGAAGTGTTAATTGAGGCTCACTAACAAACAGCATCTGCCCCACCCTCGTGAAAGCCCCTTGGCTGAGCACCAGAGGGACTTTTTCAATCAACTGACAACCCAAAACTCATCAATTAACCTAGACTGCTAGCCTCCAGGCAAAAAGCTAGAGGATAACAGTACGTTTCCTGGGCTGGCAACTTTAACCAGGAAAGTAAGACTTGACAGTGGTGTTCAACGTGGGTCCTCCCTTGCTCATCTAAACACAGGAGAAGGAGCCACAAACAGCAGAACACCAACACCCACAGGGAGAACTTGACAGGCTCCAAAGCCCACAGTGATAGCCAAAATGGTGAAACACAGAAACAGAAGCCAAATGAAAGAGCAAGACACCTCCACCGAAGATGAGATTAATGTGGGGCAATTAGGCATGTTAACAGAGCTAGAATTCAGAGCCATGATCTTGAGGAAGCTGAACAGCATGAGTAAGGACATAGAGACACTGAAAATAAGCCAAATGGAAATTAAAAACCAACAGGAAGAGATAAAAAATGACATACCCGAAATGAAAAACACATTGGAAGGTTTAAAAAGCAGAGTAGGGGAAGCTGAGGACTGGATCAGTGAATTAGAAGACAGGGTAGAAAAAATCAACCAATCAGAAAAACAAAAGGAAAAAACTATTAAAATACAGGAAGACAGCTTAAGAGAACTATGGGACAACTGGACACGTAATAATATTCGCATCATAGGAGTCCCCGAAGAAGAAGAAAATGAGCAAGGGATAGAGAATATATTCAAAAAAATAGTGAGAGAAAACTTCCCTAATTTGGTGAAGGAAGAAGGCATTCAAGTTCAAGAAGCACAGAGAGTCCCAAGTAAGAAGAACCCAAACAGGCCCACACCAAGACACATAGTAATTAAAATGCCACAAATTAAAGACAAAGAGAGAATCCTAAAAGCAGCAAGAGATAAGCAACAGGTTACCTACAAAGGGAACCCCATAAGGTCTCAGCTAACTTCTCACAAGAAACACTACAGGCCAGAAGAGAATGGCATGAAGTAATCAAAGTCATGAAAAACAAGAATCTGAATCCAAGACTACTCTACCCAGCAAGGCTATCATTCAAAATAGAAGATCAAATAAAGAGCTTCCCAGACAAAAAAAAGCTAAGGGAAAACATTAGCACCAAACCAGCACTGCAAGACATGTTAAAAGGACTAGTGTAATTAGCAGTAGAAACGGAAAGAAAAATAGAACCACACCAAACAAAAATGGCAATAAATAAGTACATATCAATAATCACCTTAAACGTAAATGGATTGAATGCTCCCATAAAGAGACACAGAGTAGCTGATTGGATAAGAAAGCATGACTCATCTATATGTTGTTTACAAGAGACCCACCTCTCAACAAAAGACTCACATAGGTTGAAAGTGAAGGGATGGAAAAAATTTTCCAAGCAAATGGAAAGCAAAAAAAAGCTGGGGTAGCAATTCTCATATCTGATAAAATAGATTTCAAAATGAAGACCATAACTAGAGACAAAGACGGCCACTACATAATATTGAAAGGATCTATCCAACAGGAAGATATAACCTTGATAAACATATATGCACCCAATATAGGAGCACCAAAATATATTAAAAATCTTCTGGAGGACTTCCAAGGAGAAATCGACAACAATACAATCATAGCAGGGGACTTCAACACCCCGTTGACAGCCCTGGATAGATCCTCTAGGCAAAAAATTAGCAAGGAAACAGAGACTCTAAATGAAACACTAGACCAAATGGATTTAATAGATATCTACAGAGAAGTACACCCCAAAACTACAGAATACACATTCTTCTCAAGTGCACATGGGACATTCTCAAAGATAGACCACATGATAGGACACAAACTAAATCTCTACAAGTTCAAGAAGATTGAAATCATATCAAGCATCTTCTCAGATCACAATGGCATGAAACTAGAAATCAATTGCAACAAGAACATGCAAAGACATTTCAACACATGGAGGCTAAATAGCATGTTATTAAACAATGAATGGGTCACCGAGGAGATCAAGGAAGAAATTAAAAACTTCCTGGAAACCAATGAAAATGAACACACAACAACACAAAATCTATGGGATGCAGCGAAAGCAGTCCTGAGAGGGAAGTTCATAGCACTACAGGCCTACCTCAAAAAACAAGAAAAATTTCTAATTGACTGTCTAACCTCACAACTCAAAGAATTAGAAAGCAAACAAAAAGAAAACCCCAGAGCAAGTAGAAGGAAGGAAATAGTAAAGATCAGAGCAGAAATAAATGACATGGAGACCAAAAAAACAATTCAAAGGATCAATGAAACAAAGAGCTGGTTTTTCGAAAAGATAAACAAGATTGATGGACCCTTAGCTAGACTCACCAAGAAACAGAGAGAGAGAACCCAAATACACAAAATCAGAAATGAAAGAGGAGAAGTAACAACCAACACCACGGAAATACAAAAGATCGTTAACAACTACTATGAACAACTATATGGCAACAAATTCGACAATCTAAGTGAAATGGACAAATTTCTAGAAACACACAGTCTCCCAAAACTACTCCCGGAAGAGATAGAAAACTTGAACAGACCAATAACAACTAAGGAAATTGAAGAGGTAATCAAGACTCTCCCAGCAAACAAAAGCCCAGGCCCAGATGGTTTCACGGGGGAGTTTTACCGAACATTCAAAAAAGAACTAACACCCATTCTCCTCAAACTATTTCAAAAAATTCAAGAAGAAGGAAGACTTCCAAACACGTTCTATGAGGCCAGCATAATTCTAATTCCAAAACCAGAAAAAGACACTACGAAGAAAGGAAACTACAGGCCAATATCCCTGATGAACATAGACGCCAAAATCCTGAACAAAATATTAGCAAATCGGATCCAGAAATACATCAAAAAAATTATTCACCATGACCAAGTGGGATTCATTCCAGGGATGCAAGGCTGGTACAATATTCGCAAATCAATAAACGTGATACACCACATAAACAAAATGAAGAATAAAAATCACATGATCATATCAATAGATGCTGAAAAAGCATTCGACAAAATCCAGTATCCATTTCTGATAAAAACGCTCAGCAGTGTGGGAATATAGGGATCATATCTCGACATAATAAAGGCCATATATGAAAGACCTATACCAACATCATACTCAATGGACAGAAACTAAAAACATTTCCATTAAGAATAGGAACAAGACAGGGATGTCCATTTTCACCACTCTTATTTAACATTGTACTGGAAGTCTTAGCCACAGCAATCAGACATGAAGAAAAAATAAAAGGGATCCAAATTGGAAAGGAGGAAGTGAAACTGTCATTATTTGCAGATGACATGATATTGTACATAGAAAACCCTAAAGACTCCATCAAAAATCTATTAGACTTAATAAATGAATTTGGCAAAGTAGCAGGATACAAAATTAATGTCAAGAAATCGACGGCATTCTTGTACATCAATGATGAAGTCACAGAAAGAGAAACTGAAAAAACAATCCCATTTACCATCGCTCCAAAAAAAATTACGATACCTAGGAATAAACTTAACCAAAGAAGTAAAGGACCTATTTGCAGAAAACTACAGGTCATTGAAAAAAGAAATAGAGGAAGATATAAAAAAGTGGAAGCACATACCCTGTTCATGGATTGGAAGAATTAACATCATTAAAATGTCCATACTACCCAAAGCAATCTATAGATTCAATGCAATCCCCATCAAAATACCAACGACATATTTCATAGAACTAGAACAAATACTTCAAAAGTTCATATGGAACCAAAAAAGACCCCAAATAGCCACAGCAATCTTGAAAAAGAAGAACAAAGTAGGTGGGATCACAATACCAGATATCAGGTTATACTACAAAGGGACTGTAACCAAAACAGCCTGGTACTGGCACAAGAACAGGCATATAGACCAGTGGAACAGAACTGAAAACCCAGAAATGGACCCAAGGCAATACGCTCAATTAATATTTGACAAAGGTGGCAAGAGCATACAGTGGAGTAAAGACAGCCTCTTTAATAAATGGTGTTGGGAAAATTGGACAGCTACATGCAAAAAAATGAAACTAGACCATCAACTTACACCATACGCAAAAATAAACTCAAAATGGATAAAAGACTTAAATGTGACCCGTGAATCCATAAAAATTCTAGAAGAAAATGTAGGCAACAAAATTTCGGACATCATACGCAGCAGAATTTTCACTGATACATCACCTAAGGCAACAGAAATAAAGGAGAAAATGAACACATGGGACTACATCAAACTAAAAAGCTTCTGCACAGCAAAAGACACAATCATCAAAATGGAAAGGCAACCCACTGTATGGGAGAACATCATTGCCAATGATGTATCAGATAAGGGGTTAATTTCCAATATATATAGAGTGCTCATACAACTCCACAAAAGGAAGACAAAGAACCCAATTAAAAAATGGGCAGAGGAGCTGAATAGACACCTCTCCAAACAGGACATACAAATGGCCAAGAGACATATGAAGAAATGCTCAACATCACTAATCATCAGAGAGATGCAAATTAAAACAACAATGAGGTATCACCTCACACCTGTCAGAATGGCCGCCATCAACAAATCATCAAACAACAAGTGTTGGCGAAGGTGTGGAGAAAAGGGGACTCTAATACACTGCTGGTGGGAATGCAGACTGGTGCAGCCGCTATGGAAAACAATATGGTGCTACCTCAAAAAATTAAAAATTGAACTTCCATTTGACCCAGTGATCCCACTGCTGGGAATATACCCTAAGAAGCCTGAAACACCAATCAGGAAGAATATATGTACCCCCATGTTCATAGCAGCACTATTTACAATAGCTAAGATCTGGAAACAGCCCAAGTGTCCACCAGTAGACGAATGGATAAAAAAGCAGTGGTACATATACACAATGGAGTACTATGCAGCGGTAAGAAAGAAAGATCTCTTATCCTTTGAGACGACATGGAGGGACCTGGAAAGTATTATCCTAAGTGAAAGAAGCCAAGCAGAAAAAGACAAATACCACATGATCTCACTTATATATGGAATATAATGAACATAACAGTCTGAGGAATACAGTAGACCCAGACACATGGAAGTAGGGCACAGGCTGACATTCCTCAGAAGAGGGGATGGGGGTGGGGGGGTGGGAAGAGATAAACCACAGAACTTATATGCATGTATGCATGACCAATGGACATGGACAACTAAGCCGGGGACAGGGTGGAGGTGGGGTGGGGTGGGGGGTACCAATGGGGTAAAAAGGTAAAATATCTGTAACAAAAAAAAAAATGTAAGAGATATTAAAATATTTTAACCCTTTGATTTTGTAATTCCATTAAAAAATCAGTTCTAAGAATTTATTTATTTCTTCATTCATTCATTCATTCATTCATTCAGATGGAGCGGGAAGGAGAGAGGGAGGAAGACAGAGAAACATCGATGTGAGAGAGACACATTGACTGGCTGCCACCCAGATGACCCCAACTGGGACCAGGAACAAACTGCAGCCGAGGTACCTGCCCTTAGCGGGAACCGAACCCTGGTCTCTCTGGACCATGGGCTGATGTTCTAACTGCTGAGCCATACCAGCCAGGGCAGTTCTAAGAATTTAAATGGAAATGCAGACACAGATGTTCAACACAGCATTATTTTAACTGTGAAAATTTTTGGAAACAGCCTAGTTTTTATGGGAATACTTCAATATTTATGGTAAGTTTAAATGATGCATCCATAAAATGCTTTTGAAAAAAAATTGATATTGTGAAAAAATGCTGACACTATATTATGTTTTAGAAAGCAATAATCAAAATCATAATCAATTCTGATTGGGTTGCAGCCAATGTCTCCAACTCCCTCCTCCCTTGATATAGAACACTACCCTAGGTGTCCAGGTTGAATCACCCTGGGAATGGAGACCCCCCTTTGTCTCCTTGTGGTTATACCTACACAAGTAGCCAAATCACATTGTCCTCTCCCTCTAAGGGCTGCCAGCCCTTCACCTGTACATCCCCTATATAACCCTATATAACCCTGCCTGTTAGAGATACTGGCGCTGACCCCGCCTAAGGAGTCAGCTCGGCAGGTAACTCCCCAATAAAGTTTTCTTGCCTGAACCCAGGTGTGTTCCTCCTTCGGCCGACCTTTCAAATTCAGTTTTTAAAAATCTATATTAAAACAATATGGGAAGGCCCTGGCCGGTTTGGCTCAGCCGTTATAGTGTCGGCCTGTGGTCCAGAGAGATCCAGGTTTGGTTCCTGCTAAGGGCATGTACCTTGGTTGCAGTTTTGTCCCTGGCCCTGGTTGGGTAGTGCGGGTGGCAGCCACTCGATGTTTACCTTTCACAATGATGTTTTTCTCTCTTTCTCCCCCTCTATTTAAACAAAAAATGGAAAAATATCCTAGGGTGAGGATAAAAAAAACAAAAAACAAAAAAACAATATGGGAAGAAAATGCACACAAACACTATCAGTGGTCATCTGTAAATTGTGGAATTATGGCTGATTTTTTAAAAGCTCTTTATCCAATTTTTCTGTAATGAGAACACAGTAATACTTTTTGCTTATTTATTGATTTTGTTTTAGTGAGAGGAAGGTAGAGAGAGTGAGAAAGAGAGACAGAGAGAGTGAGACAGAGAAACATTGATTTGTTGTTCTACTTATTTACACATTCATTGGTTGTATTTTGTATGTGCCCTGCCTGGGGATCAAACCCAAAACCTTGGTGTATCAGGACAACACTGTAACCAACTGAGCTACCCAGACAGGACCATTGTAATATTTTTTCTCTGGACTGCAGGCTGACACCCTAACCGCTAAGCCAAACCGGCCAGGGCTATTGCAAATATATATATTAATCTTTATTGTTGAATGTATTATAGATGTTCCTCATTTTTCCTCCATTGACCCCCTCCTCTCCACTCTTGCTCCCCTCCCGCCTTTTTCCACACTATTGTCTGTGTCCATTGGTTATGCATATAAGTTCTTTGGTTTATTCCCCCCCCCCAACCCCTTTCCTTTTGAGGTTTGTCAGTCCAGCAAAGAATTTGTACTTCTGAATCCCTTCACCTTTTTCACCCATTCCCCCAACCCCCGTCCCATCTGGCAACCAACAAAATGTTCTCTGTATCTATGAGAATGTTTCTATTCTGCTTGCTCATTTTGTTTGTAGATTCCATTGTCGATAGATATGTATTCATTGCCATTTTGTTTGTTCATATATTTTATCTTTTTCTTCAAAAAGACCCTTCAACATTTCGTATAATAACCGTTTGGTGGTGATGAACTCCTTTAACTTTTTCTTGTCTGGGAAACTCTTTATATGGCCATCGATTCTAAATGACAGCTTTGCAGGATAGAGTATCTTGGTTGTAGGTTGTTGCTTTTCATCACTCTGAATATTTCTTGCCACTCCCTTCTGGCCTGCAAAGTTTCTCTTGAGAAATCAGCTGACAGCCTTATGGGAACTCCCTTGTAGGTAACTAGGTGCCTTTCTCTTGCTGCTTTTAAGATTCTCTCTTTGTCTTGAACCTTTTGCATTTTGATAATGATGTGTCTTGGTGTGGACCTCTTGGGGTTCATCTTGTTTGGGACTCTCTGTGCTTCCTGGACTTGTACGTCTGTTTCCTTCACCACGTTAGGGAAGTTTTCTGCCATTATTGTTTCAAACAATTTCTTGTTCTCTCTCTTCTCCTTCTGGCACCCCCAAGATGCGAATGTTGGCACACTTGAAGTTGTCGCAGAGGCTCCTTATACTAGCCTCATTTTTTTGGATTCTTTTTTCTTTTTGCTTTTCTGATTGGACGTTTTTTGCTTCCTTATATTCCAAATCAATGTTTGCTTCTTGGATTTACGTACTCTACTATTGACTCTGTGTAAATTATTCTTTATTTCAGTTAATGCCTTCTTCATTTCTGACTGTGCATCCATCATTTCTGACTGGTCCTTCTTAATGCTCTTGAGGCCCTCACTAAGTTCGCTGAGGTTCTCACTAAGTTCACTGAGCATCCTTATAAGCATTATTTTGAACTCAGCATCTGTTAGGTTGCTTATCACCATTTCGCTTAGTTCTTTCTTTATTTCTTTATTTCTTTTTTATCCTCACTCGAGGACATTTTTCCAATCCTTGTACAGATAGAGTGGGAGGGAGAGAGAGGGAGAGAGAAACATCGACGTGAAAGAGACACATCGAGTGGCTGCCACCCGCACGACCAACCAGGGCCGGGGACAAACTGCAACCGAAGTACGTGCCCGCGGGTACCGAACCCGGGTCTCTCCGTACCGCAGGCCGACGCTCTAACCGCTTAGCCAAACCGGCTAGGGCTCGCTTAGTTCTTGTCCTGGAGATTTGTTCTGTTCTTTCATTTGGGACCTGTTTCTTTGTCTCCTCATTTTGGCTGCCTCCCTGTGTTTGTTTCTATGTATTACTTAACGAGAAGTATGGGGGTATCTGAGACCAGATGCTGCCTGTTTGAAAGAATTTAGGAAAACCTGAAGCAGGATCCAAGACAGGCCAATCCTATGGTTAAGCAAGTGGCAACAGCTTGGGTGGACCTGAAAGTTGGATGGGGCAGGGCCTCAGGGAGTCACCAGGGTGGGGCTACCAGTGTGACCCACGTTGCTGGAGTCCCAGATATGGGGACTGTCTGCCGCTCCAGGGAAGGGCTCACCAAAGGAACAAAAGCCTCTGACAGCACGTTTGTCCCGGAGAAACCCCCTCTCCAGTGCCAAACAGCTCAGTTCTTCCCTATATGTCTCTGGTGCCCCTCGAACTGCCTTCCCTCCAAGCTTAGAGGGAGAGAGTCCGATAAGTCAGTGCGCGGTCCCTTTAAGGAGCTGCCTGGGGCCCCAGCCGCTTTAGCTTCCCTGAGCCTCAGTTCCCGCTGGTTTTTCCAGCCAGAAGTTATGGGGACTTCTCTTTCTGGCACTGGAACCCTGAGCGGGGCGTCTGGTGTGGGATGGGGACCCCTCAGTCCTCAGGGAGGACCTTCCCAGCCGAGGTATCCTCCTGATTTTTATCCGCCACCTGTGGGTGTGGGACCAGGCCTTCTGCCCCTGCCCCTCCTACCAGTCTTGATGTGGCTGCTGCTTTAATTCCGTAGTTGTAGGACTTCCATTCAGCTTGATTTCAGGCGGTTTTGAATGATGGTTGTTCTGTAGTTTAGTTGTAACTTTGATGTGGTAGTGGGGGAATGTGATACCGCGTTTACCTATGTCCCCATCTTGACCGGAAGTTCCCATTGTAATATTTTTTGATTCTGAGTAAGTACTAACAAAAAATTATGTTTCTTGTTAGGTAAATAATGTTAAAACCAGGAAGAAGGAGTATACAATCAAGTATTTATTCTTAGTTCCCCATCTCACCACATTCCAAGTAGGAATTCTTTTTTTTTTTTTTTTTTTTTTGGTACATGCCCCTAGTGGGAACCGAACCCGGGACTCTGGTCCACAGGCCGAAGCTCCAACCACTGAGCCAAACCGGCCAGGGCCAAGAAGGAATTCTTAAGTACTTGTATAGTATGTTCCAGAGAGACCTCAGGATTGGAACTGCAGCTTTTGTTATCTCCTACAAGTAGGATAATGTTTACCTATAATAGCTGATTGGCTTATGTTTTTCAGGCTGATAAGCCTATTTTGTCTGGGTTAATAGAACTGAAGTAGTTTCTTGAGAGAGTGAGATAGTCCTACAGGTTTCCTAAAGTGATCTCTGAGGAAGAGAGAGGATTGATCACTTCTACTTACCCTTCAAATCCAGCTCATGTATTCTGTCTGTCAGGGAACCTCTCATGCACATAACCACCACCAACACCCCAGTCTGGGTTAGATATGGCACTGAATTCTTCATACTTATTGCTATCTTTGCACTCACTACATTGAGTCATAATGATTGTTTTTTATGTCTGTCTTCCTCATCACGCTGCACTCTTTCAAGGTGGACCCAGGCCTTGCTCAACTTTGTAGCCCAGACACCTGGTACATGGTCAACATCCAATATCTTTGATGAATCCATGAGGAAGAAACGAACGATGAGCATGTTGTGTGAAATGGCAGGCTGGTGAGAGTGGGACTGGACTCCATGGGGTGTCAGCAAGGCAGTTTGGCAGGTGATCACACTAGGCAGCCATAGGAACATATATCAGATTTTATTTATTTATTTTTTTTTTTCCTCACCTGAGGATATTTTTCCATTTTTTGTACAGATAGAGTGTGAGGGAGAGAGAGGAAGGGAGAGAGAGAGAAACATCGACGTGAAGGGACACATCGAGTGGTTGCCACCCGCACGACCAACCAGGGCCGGGGACAAACTGCAACCGAGATACGTGCCCTTAGCGGGAACCGAACCCGGGTCTCTCCGGACCGCAGGCCGACGCTCTAACCGCTGAGCCAAACTGGCCAGGGCCATATATCAGATTTTAGAGGTTAGATTTTCAGACGGGCTAACCGGCATACCAGGAAAGAAGAAAACGACAGGAATTTCTGCTGGTGAAAAGATTATTTCTCAAGTCTGTGTTTTTCAAAGTCTGCTGCCAGCATCACAACCACTGTATGCTGATTTATAATGTAGAATTGTGGGTCTCTTCTCAAGCCCGCCTGAACCAGATGTTTTGGAGCTGGGCTGAAGGAACTTGCCTTTGAAAAGCTTCCCATGGGGAAAGCAGGAAGGGGGCGGGATTGGGGAGGAGAGGGTTAAAGGGGGTGAAAGAGGGACATCTGTAATACATTCAACAATAAAGATAAGTTAAAAAAAAAAAAAGAAAAGAAAGGCTTCCCAGATGGCACCCTAAGTTGATAGGGCCTCCAGAGTAGGTAATTTAATGCTAGAGTCTGAGCACCCTGTAATAATGTGTCCCACAAAACCAGCCATAGCCCTGGCCGGTTTGGCTCAGCTGTTACAGCGTCAGCCCATGGACCAGAGAGTCCCGGGTTTGGTTCCCGCTAAGGGCACATACCTCGGTTGCAGTTTGTCCCCGGCCCCGGTTGGGGTTGTGTGGGTGGCGACCACTAGATGTGTCTCTCTCACTTCAATGTTTCTCTCTCTCTTCATCCCTCTCTCCTTCCTACTCTATCTGAAGATAGATGCAAAAATGTCCTCAGGTGAGGATAAAAAAAACCCCAGCTATGTGTGAGGTTTCAACCCACCATAACAAACAGACTTGTTGCTCCATCTCAGAGATTGCTTTTCAGTAAATTTAGGGTAAATCCTGAGAATATATGTAGTAAGAAAAAGTAGGTGCAAGCCCAGCAACCACCAAGTATATTTGGACATAACAAGTTGTCCGGTTTGACTGGGAATAAAAATTTCGTACCATAAAAATTTATTTAAAATATTCACAAATTCTTTATTTTATATATATATATATATATATATATATATATATATATATATATATATATTTTATCATCCTCACCTGAGGACCTTTTTCCATTTTTTGTTCAGGTAGAGTGGGAGGGAGAGAGAGGAACAAAGAAAGAGAGAAACATCGATGTGAAAGGGACACATCGAGTGGTCGCCACCCGCACAACCAACCAGGGCCGGGGACAAACTGCAACCGAGGTACATGCCCTTAGCGGGAACTGAACCCGGGTCTCTCTGGACCGCAGGCCGATGCTCTAACCGCTGAGCCAAACTGGCCAGGGCTCTTTATTATATATTTTGACTGGTCTGTTATTTATTTACTCTGTGCAAACAATGTAATAAGTATTACGAGAAATGAGAAGATAAATTAGACATAGCTTTTATGTTTAAGGCTCTTATAACTGGAAAAATAAGATGAGTGGAAATAATTGTTGTAATGAAATGGCTCTCAGATTCGCATGCTGGGACCTTCTAGTAAGAACCTTAGAATGGGGGAGACTGGTCAGGTCAAGATGGCGGCGAAGGTAAACACGGTGTCGCCTCCTCCCACAACCACTTCAAAATTACAACTAAATAACAGAACAACCATCATTCAGAACTGCCTGAAATCGAGCTGAATGTATGTCCCACAACTACAAAATTAGAGAAGAAGTCACATCGAGACTGGTAGAAGGGGCGAAGGCAGACGGGCTGGTCCCACACCCACGTGTGGTGGATAAAAATCAGGAGACTACCTTGGCTGGGAAGGTCCTCCCTGAGGAGGGAGGGGTCCCCATCCCACACCAGGCTCCAAGCTCAGGGTTCCAGTGTCAGGAAGAGAAGTCCCCATAATTTCTGGCTGTAAAAACCAGCAGGAACTGAGGCTGAGAGAGGCTGAGGCTTCTGGAGCCCCAGGCAGCTCCCCTTAAAGGGCCTGTGCCTGGACTTACTCAGACCTGCTCCTGCCAGGCTTCAGCGTGCGGAGGCAGCTTGAAAGGCACCAGAGACACACCGGCAAGAACTGAGTTGTTTGGCATCAGGTCGAGGGCTGGAGAGGCAGCTTTCTCCCTGGCAGACATACTGGTGGAGGCCTTCGTTTCTTTGGTGAGCACTTCCCCCACTGGGCAGGCAGACAGCTGCCTTATCTAGGACTCCAGCAACCTGGCTCACACTGTTTGCCCCACCCTGGTGATTCTCCGAGGCCCTGCTCCACCCAACTTTCAGTCCCACCCAAATTGTTTCCAATAGTTTTACCATAGGATCCTGCTTCAGAGTTTCCTAAATTCTATCAAACAAACAGCACCTGGCCTCAGCAAGTCCCATACCTCTAGCTAACTGGTCCCAGGCCTGGCACGAGAAGCAGCCAGCCTTGGTTCACAGTTGGCTTTGCCTGGGTACCTCAAAGACCAGCACAAGAAGCAGCCATCTGCAGATCGCTTTGTAGCTTATGCCTGGAGGCCCTGGGCAGAACACAGGCAGTGGCTGACCTGGCCCCAGAGCCAGCACACCCAGTGGACAGCTTCAGAACACTGCGAAGCACAAATCAGCCTGAGTAAATCCCTTTCATTGATGTGCCAACAACAATCAAGAACTCAATTACAACAGAAGAGTGGTCAGCCCACTTGAGGGGTGTACATTGACGGCCCACCTGGGTTGACCAGGGAGGCTTTGCCACTGGACCCTACAGGACACCTATTACAATTGGCCACCCTACAAAGCCTAAGAGCCATAGTAACTCTACCTAATACATAGAAACAAACACAGGAAGGCAGTTAAAATGAGGAAACAAAAAAAACATGTCCCAAATAAAAGAGCAGAACCAAACTCTAGGGAAAGAACTAAATTAAATGGAGATAAGCAATCTAACAGATTCAGAGTCCAAAATAATGGTTATAAGGATATTCAATGAATTTAGTGAGAATTTCAAGGAACTTAGTGAGAACCCCAAGAGCATAAAAAAGGACCAGTCAGCCCTGGCCAGTTTGGCTCAGCGGTTAAAGTGTCGGCCTGCGGTCCGAAGAGACCCGGGTTCGGTTCCCGCTAAGGGCACGTACTTCGGTTGCAGTTTGTCCCCGGCCCTGGATGGTCGTGCGGGTGGCAGCCACTCGATGTGTCCCTTCACGTCGATGTTTCTCTCTCTCTCTCCCTTCCTCTCTCTCCCTCCCACTCTATCTGTACAAAAAATGGAAAAATATCCTCGGGTGAGGATAAAAAAAAAAAAAAAAAAGGACCAGTCAGAAATGAAGGGTACACTAAACCAATATAAAGAATAATGTACAGGAAATCAATAGTAGAGGGGGTGAAGCTAAGGAGCAAACCATCAATTTGGAATATAAGGAAGCAAAAAACACCCAATCAGAAAAAAGAATTCAAAAAAATGAGGATAGTGTAAGGAGCCTCTGGGACAATTTCAAGTGAACCAACACTTGCATCATGGGGGTGCCAGAAGGAGAAGAGAGAGAGCAAGAAATTGAAAACCTATTTGAAACAATAATGACAGAAAACTTCCCTAACTTGGTGAAGGAAACAGACATACAAGTCCAGGAAGCATAGAATCCCAAAAAGATGAACTCAAAGAGGCCCACACCAAG
Organism: Molossus molossus; assembly: GCF_014108415.1. Lineage (NCBI taxonomy): Eukaryota > Metazoa > Chordata > Mammalia > Chiroptera > Molossidae > Molossus > Molossus molossus. Next base: position 180,153,603 of record NW_023425344.1, on the reverse strand, counting down.
ACACATCATCAAAACGCTAAAGGTTAAAAACAGAGAGAGAATCTTAAAAGCAGCAAGAGAAAAGCAGTTAGGTACCTACAAGGGAGCTCCCATAAAGCTGTTAGTTAATTTCTCAAAAGAAACTTTGCAGGCCAGGAGGGAGTGGCAAGAGATATCCAAAGTGATGAAAAGCAAACCTACAACCAAGATTACTCTATCTTGCAAAGCTATCATTTAGAATCAATAGACATGTAAAAAGTTTCCCAGACAAAAAAAAGCTAAAGGAGTTCATCACCACCAAACCAGTATTATATGAAATATTGACAGGTCTTCTTGAAGAAGAAGAACAAAAATATGAACAATAAAATGGCAGTAAAGCCCTGGCCAGTTTGGCTCAGTGGTTAGAGCATCAGCCTGTGGTCCAGAGAGACCCGGGTTCGGTTCCCGCTAAGGGCATGTACTTCGGTTGCAGTAGGTCCCCGGTCCTGGTTAGGTCGTGTGGGTGGCAGCCACTCGATGTGTCCCATTCACGTAGATGTTTCTCTCTCTCTCTCTTTTTCTCTCTCCCTCCTGCTCTACCTGAATAAAAAATGGAAAAAATGTCCTCGGGTGAGGATTAAAAAAAAAAAAAAAGGCAGTAAATACATATCTATCAACAATTGGATCTACAAACAAAATGAGCAAGCAGAATGGAAACAGACTCCTAGATACAGAGAACTTTATGTTGGTTGCCAGATGGGAGGGGCTTGGGGGCATGCGTGAAAAATCCGAGGGAAGCAATGGCTGGTTTGGTTCAGTGGTTAGAGCGTTGGCCCTCAGACTAAAGAGTTTGGGTTCGATTCTCGTCAAGGGCACGTACCTTGGTTGTGGTTCAGTTCCCGGCCTTGGTTGGGGTCATGCAGGAGGCAACCAATCAATGTGTCTCTCTCACATTGATGTTTCTTTTTTTTTTTTTAATCTTTATTGTTGGATGTAAAATGTACTACAGATGTTCCACATTATTCTCCCATTGACCCCCTCCTCCCCATTCCCGCCCCCCTCCCGCCTTATCCCACACTATTGTCTGTGTCCATTGGTTATGCATATAAGTTCTTTGGTTTATTTCTTCCCACCACCCCCCCCCCCCAACCCCTTTCCCTTTGAGGTTTGTCAGTCTGGCAATGAATTTGTACTCCTTTTTTTTTTGTTCAGATAGAGCGGCAGGGAGAGAGAGGGAGAGAGAGAGAGAGAGAAACATCGACGTGAAGGGACACATCGAATGGCTGCCACCCGCACGACCAACCAGGGCCAGGGACAAACTGCAACTGAGGTACGTGCCCTTAGCGGGAACCGAACCTGGGTCTCTCTGTACCACAGGCCGACGCTCCAACCGCTGAGCCAAATTGGCCAGGGCTGAATTTGTACTTCTTAATCTTTTCACCTTTTTCACCAATTCCCCCAACCCCCCTCCCAACTGGCTACTAACAAAATGTTCTCTGTATCTATGAGAATGTTTCTGTTCTACCTGTTCATTTTGTTTGTAGATCCCATTGTCGATAGATATGTATTCATTGCCATTTTGTTTGTTCATATATTTTATCTTTTTCTTCAAAAAGACCCTTCATCATTTCATATAATAACGGTTTGGTGGTGATGAACTCCTTTAGCTTTTTCTTGTCTGGAAAAGTTTTTATATGGCCATCAATTCTAAATGACAGTTTTGCAGGATAGAGTATCTTGGTTGTAGGTTCTTGCTTTTCATCACTCTGAATATTTCTTGCCACTCCCTTCTGGCCTGCAAAGTTTCTTTTGAGAAATCAGCTGACAGCCTAATGGGAATTCCCTTGTAGGTAACTAGGTGCCTTTCTCTTGCTGCTTTTAAGATTCTCTCTTTGTCTTGAACCTTTTGCATTTTGATAATGATGTGTCTTGGTGAGGGCCTCTTGGGGTTCATCTTGTTTGGGACTCTCTGTGCTTTCTGGACTTGTATGTCTGTTTCCTTCACCAAGTTAGGAAAGTTTTCTGCCATTATTGTTTCAAACAGGTTTTTGATTTCTTGTTCTCTCTCTTCTCCTTCTGGCACCCCCCAGATGCGAATGTTGGCACGCTTGAAGTTGTCCCAGAGGCTCCTTACACTATCCTCATTTTTTTGGATTCTTTTTTCTTTTTGCTGTTTTTATTGGGCATTTTTTGCTTCTTTATATTCCAAATCGACGGTTTGCTCCTTGGATTTACATACTCTATTATTGAAGCTATGTAAATTATTCTTTATTTCAGTTAATGCCTCCTTCAATTCTGACTGTGCATCCATGATTTCTAACTGGTCCTTTTTTATGCTCTTGAGGCCCTCCCTAAGTTCACTGAAGTTCTCACTAAGTTCATTGAGCATCCTTATAAGTAGTATTTTGAACTCAGCATCTGTTAGGTTGCTTATCTCCATTTAATTTAGTTCTTTCCCTAGAGTTTGGTTCTGTTCTTTCATTTGGGTCCTGTTTCTTTGTCTCCTCATTTTGGCTGCCTCCCTGTGTTTGTTTCAGTGTATTACTTAATGAAAGGTGTGGGGCTTGCTGAGACCAGATGCTGCTCGTTTGAAAGAATTTAGGAAAACCTGAAGCAGGATCCAAGTCAGGCCAATCCTATAGTTAAGCAAGTGGCAACAGCTTGGGTGGGCCTGAAAGTTGGATGGGGCAGGGCCTCAGGGAGTCACCAGGGTGGGGCTACCAGTGTGAGCCAGGTTGCTGGAGTCCCAGATATGGCCGCTGTCTGCCGCCCCAGGGAAGGGCTCACCAAAGGAACAAAGGCCTCTACAGCACGTTTGTCCCAGAGAAAGCCCTCTCTCCAGCCCTCGCTCCAGTGCCAAACAGCTCAGTTCTTCCCTGTATGTCTCTGGTGCCCCTGGAGCTGCCTCCCCTCCAAGCTTAGAGGGAAAGAGTCCGATAAGTTCGCACGCGGGCCCTTTAAGGAGCTTCCTGGGGCTGGAGCCGCATCAGCTTCCCTGAGCCTCAGTTCCTGCTGGTTTTTCCAGCCAGAAGTTATGGGGACTTCTCTTCCTGGCACTGGATCCCTGAGCGGGGCACCTGGTGTGGGATGGGGACCCCTCAGTCCTCAGAAAGGACCTTCCCAGCCGAGGTATCCTCCTGATTTCTATCCACCACACTTGGGTGTGGGACCAGTCTGTCATACCGCCGTTTCCACCTCCGCCCCTCCTACCAGTCTGGATGTGGCTGCTCCTTTAATTCCGTAGTTGTAGGACTTCCATTCAGCTTGATTTCAGGTGGTTTTGAATGATGGTTGTTCTGTAGTTTAGTTGTAACTTTGATCACATTGATGTTTCTTTTTCTCTCTCTCTCCCTCCCACTCTGTCTGAAAATAAATAAATGGAAATAATATCCTCGGGTGAGGAAAAGAAAAAAAAAAAAGTGAGGGAATTAAGAAGTACAAATTGTTTTTTAGGCTGATGAATATCAAAGGGAAGGGCGGAGGGAGGGTGGGAAGAGAGAAACCAAAGAACTGATATGTATATATGCATAACCAATGGACACAGACAGTAGTGTGCAGAAGGTAGGAGGGGGACAGAAACAGGGCAGAGGGTGTCAATGGGGGGAAAAGGGGAACAGCTGTAATACATTCAACAAAAAAGATGTTAAAAAAAAATGAGGGAGACCAGGATGAAGCGGGGAGAGCAGGCATGAAGTCCCATCACTGGGTCCAAAAAACATAATTTTGGGGTCAGTCTCTGGAGGTCCCAAAGTGAGGGCTCAGGACATAGTTGCAGGATTTCTTATCAGTGCAGATATTGGCCAATAAGTGGAACAGAGAGAATCACACAAGCCAGTGTAAGCAATACTGCAGAAAGAAATAGAAACTGTGTGAGAGGTCAGAGCTGTGACTGAAAAACAAGCTCCAGGGGCAGGTTACAACCCTGGAAGGAAACAGGAGTGAGAACCAGGGACCTAAGTCGGAGGTCTTTGTCTAGACTGACCGTGCACATTGGAGTGGTAAACAGGAAGACTCAATTCAGTGTTCCTGCAGACATCCAGGAGTGTTCACACCAAGCCAAGGGCAGCCGACTACATCCTCAGTAGAGGAAAAGGGACAAAAGTTGTGCCAGGCGAGGTCCTCGTTAGTGTGGAGCTGGTGGGGGGAAAACTGCAGGTAGCAGGCTCTGTGTACCTACAAATGTGTGAGGCAGAGGCTGAAACTATCAGGAAGCAGTTCATGTAAGGTATGATTTTTGCATAAGAAAGGGATAGAACCAATTTGACTGGAGTTAACAAAAGAGAAGTGGGGATTAGGATAAATTTTGTGGAGGAGTGAGAATTTGAAAGTAACTTGAGAAATCACTGCTATGTAAAGAAAATGAAACTTACTGGTCTGGGTTAACAAGGTCACTTCTGGAGCCCTTCTTATTATTAGGAATTTTGTAGCAATTCATCAACATCTTGGCCCAGTAACAAAGTTAAATATTTTCATTGTGTGTATGCAATTGAATTCTAGAATTTTTTTAAAAAGATCCTGAATGTAAGCCATTTGATCCTAGTGACTTTTCCCCAGGTGTCTCACTATTAAAAATGTCAAACAGCCCTGGCCGGTTTGGCTCAGCGGTTAGAGCATCTGGATTGGTTTTAGTTTTTTACTGTTATGAATAAAACTGCTATAAACATTTGTGTACAGGTTTTTGTATGAACATACAGAAATAAGTCTTTATGTCTCTGAGATAAATGCCCAGGTGTGCAGCTACTGGGTCATATGGTAGTTATAGGTTTAGTTTTTGTAAGAAACTGCCTGATTGTTTTCCAAAGTGGCTGTACCGTTCTGCATTTCCAAGTGCAATGTATGAGTAATCAGTTTCTCCAAATCCTCAGTGACACTTGGTAATGTCTGTATTTTTTATTTTAGTATCTCATGATTTTATTTTGTATTTCCCTAGTGACTAATGATGTTGAACATCTTTTCATGCCTTTACTTGCCATTTGTTTATCTTTGTTGATATGTCTCTTCATGTCTTTTGTCCATGGATTGTTTGCTGTTTGGATCGTTTCCTTTTTACTGTTCAGTTTGTTTTTGTTGTTTAATGTACAAAGAGTTAGCATTGATTTTTTTTTTTTGTCCGCTAGATGTCTTCCATGATCCATTCGATGAAGATCACTTAGTCTGACATGATGAAGCCTACAACCTTTGCCTACTGATGCAAACATTGGTGGCAATTATTGAGGCCATATTTCCAGATCAGACTGTGCTGGTTTAAGCAGAGGTGGCAAGAATGAGAACCTTGGCTGAATTTTCACTGGTGGCTCCGGTAGAACTGTTGGCAACTCATCTAACTTTCATGGATAAGAATAGACAAAAGGCTACTGTTGAGTTTTGAGAATTCTTTTTTTTTTTTTTTTATTGATTAATTTTTGTTACAGATTATTCTCGTTTTTTCCCCCACTGATTCCCCCCTCCCCCTCCCCTCCCTGCCCCTTCCCCAGATTGTTGTCCATGTCCACTGTTCATGCATACATGCGTATAAGTTCTGTGGTTCATCCCTCCCCCACCTCCCCACTCCTTAGGGGATTGTCAGTCTGTACCCCGCTTCCGCATCTCTGGGACTACCCCATTCCTCAAATTGTTATGTTCATTATATTCCACAAATAAGTGAGATCATATGAAATTTGTCTTTCTCTGTTTGGCTTGTTTCACTTAGGATGATACTTTCCAGGTCCCTCCATGTAGTCTCAAAGGATAAGAGATCTTTCTTTCTTACCGCTGCGTAGTACTCCATTGTGTATATGTACCACAGCTTTTTGATCCACTCGTCTACTGATGGGCACTTGGGCTGTTTCCAGATCTTAGTGATTGTAAATAGTGCTGCTACAAAGATGGGGGTACATATATTCTTTCTGATTGGTGTTTTATGCTTCTTAGGGTATATTCCTAGAAGTGGGATCACTAGGTCAAATGGAAGTTCAATTTTTAATTTTTTGAGGTGACACCATATTGTTTTCCATAGTGGCTGCACCAGTCTGCATTCCCACCAGCAGTGTACTAGAGTCCCCTTTTCTCCACACCCTCGCCAACACTTGTTGTTTGATGATTTGTTGATGGCGGCCATTCTGACAGGTGTGAGGTGATACCTCATTGTTGTTTTGATTTGCATCTCTCTGATGATTAGTGATGATGAGCATTTCTTCATATGTTTCTTAGCCATTTGTATGTCCTGTTTGGAGAGGTGTCTATTTAGTTCCTCTGCCCATTTTTTAATTGGATTCTTTGTCTTCCTTTTGTGGAGTTGTATGAGCACTCTATATGTATTGGAAATTAACCCCTTATCTGATATATCATTGGCAATTATGTTCTCCCATACAGTGGGTAGCCTTTCCGTTTTGATGATTGTATCTTTCGCTGTGCAGAAGCTTTTGAGTTTGATGTAGTCCCATGTGTTCATTTTCTCCTTTGTTTCTATTGCCTTAGGTGATGTGTCAGTAAAAATTCTGCTGCGTATGATGTCTGAGATTTTGTTGCCCACAGTCTCCTCTAGGATTTTTATGGATTCATGAGAATTCTTTATGTAGTCTAGATACTTGCTTTTTGTCATATATGTGTTTTGCAAATATTTTCTTCTAGTCTGTAGTTTGTCTTTTTATCTTCTTAACAGTTTTTTTTTTTTTTTCAATGTTCACCTGAGGACATTTTTACATTAATCTTCAGATAGAGCTGGAGGGAGAGAGGGAAGAAGAGAGAGAGAGAGAAATATCAATATGAGAGAGACACATTGATTGGTTGCCACCCACACAACCCCAACCGGAGCCAGGAACAAACTGCAACCGAGGTACATGTCCTTGGCCAGAATCGAACCTGGGACTCTTTGGTCTGTGGGCGATGCTCTTACCGCTGAACCATACCAACCAGGGCAACGGTTTTTTAAAGAGCAAAAGTTTTTCAGTAAAATTTATCAGTTTATTTTTATGAATAATGCTTTTGGTTTCAAGTCTAAAAACTCTTTGCCTAGTCCTATAGCCCAGAGATTTTTCTGTTGTAGTTTCTTCTCATAAGTTTAGGATTTTACAATTTACAGTTAACTCCATGATCCACTTCAAGTTAATTATTATTTTTTAATCCTCACCCGAGGATATTCTTCCATTTATCTTCAGATGGGGGGGGGGGGGGCGGGCGGAGAGGAACATCAGTGTGAGAGAGACACATCAACTGGTGATGACCCTGACCAGGGCTGGGGACAAAACACAACCAAGATACGTGCCCTTAACCAGAATAGAATCCGCGACTCTTTGGTCCATGGGCCAACACTCTAACTGCACTAACTGCTGAGCTAAACTGGCCAGGGCTGAGTTAATTTTTTATGCAGTGAGAGACCTAGGTCAAGGTTCATTTTTCTGTCTATGGATGTCCAGCACTATTTGTTGAAAAGGTTGCTTGCGCCCAGCCGGTGTGGCTCAGTGGTTGAGCGTTGACCCATGCACCAAAAGGTCACCGGTTTGATTCCTGGTCAGGGCACATGCCCAGGTTGTGGGCCCAATCCCCAGTGGGGGGCATGCAGGAGGTGGCCAGTCAATGTTCTCTCTCATTGATGTTTCCATCTCTCTCTCCCTCTCCCTTCCTCTCTCTCTAAAGATTCAATAACGAAAAAAAAAAATTGAAAAAAAAGAAAAGAAAAAATAGGCTGCTTTGCTTTCTTTTATTGATTTGCTTTTGCAATTCACTTGGTCTTTGTGACACTGGATTAGGCAATGATTGCCTAGATCTCATACCAAAGGAAAATTAACAAACAAAAAAATATATATGAATTGTACTCTATCAAAATTAAATACTTTTGTGCTTTGTAGGACACAATGGTAGATTAATACCTAAGTATGTTTCTCTTGTTGAGTGATTTAAATGGTGTCGTATTTTTAAAAATTTTTTTTTTCTTTATTAGTTTTACAGAGAGAGGAAGTGAAAGGGAGAGAGAGACAGAAACATCGATGAGAGAGAATATTGATTGGCTACCTCCTGCATTCCTCCCACTGGGGATCAGGCCCACAACTTGGGCATGTGTCCTGACCAGGAATCAAACTGGTGACCTCTTGGTGCATAGGTCGATGCTCAACCACTGAGCCACACCAGCTGGACATGGTGATGTATTTTAATTTTAGTGTCTAATATATGAAAAATGCAATTAATTTTTTTAATCCTCACCCGAGGTTATTTTTCTATTTATCATCAGATAGAGTGGGAGGGAGGGGGAGAGAGAGAAACATCAATGTGAGAGACACATCGACTAGTTGCCTCCCGCATGACCTTGACCAGGGCCGGGTACAAACCACAATTGAGGAACGTGCCTGAGTTAAGGGACTGGAATCGAACCCACGACTCTTTGCTCTGTGGGCTGACGCCCTAACTGCTGAGCCAAACAGGCCAGGGCGCAATTAATTTTTGTATGGTTATAATGTATCCTGAGATCTTGCTGACCTCACATATTAGTTTTTAGTGTTTTTTTTCCCTTTGGTTTCTGTGTAGACAATCATATCACCTGAAAATGGAACAGTTTTATTTCTTCCTTTCCAGTCTGAATGCCTTTTATTTTCTTTACTCGCCATGTTGTATTTCTTGAACTTCCAGCACTCTGTATTCTTAAATACTACCTCTACCTACATTTAGAACATCAGACAATGATTATCTTAGTCCATTTGGGCTGCTATAACAAAATACCATAGACTGGGTAGTTATAAAAAACAAAAATTTATTTCTTACCTTTCTGGCGACCGGAAGCTCAAGATCAGGGTACCAGCATGATCAGGTTCTGTTGAAGACCCTCTTCTGGGCTGCAGAATGCCAACTTCTTGCTATGTCCTCACATGGTGGAAGGACCTATAGAACTCTATGGGGTCTCTCTTCTTTTTTTTTATCCTCACCTGAGGACATTCTCTTGTTTTCTGTTCAGATAGAGTGCGAGGGAGAGAGAAGAAGAAAGAGAGAGAGAGACAAACATAGACGTGAAAGGGACACATCGAGTGGTTGCCACCCACACAACCCAACCAGGGCTGGGGACAAACTGCAACTGAGGTATGTGCCCTTAGCGGGAACCAAACCCAGGTCTTGCCAGACCGCAGGCCAACGCTCTAACCGCTGAGCCAAACTGGCCAGGGCAGGGTCTCTTTTTTTAAAAAAATTGTTTTTCTTTATTTATTTTTAGAGAGGGAGAGGGAGAGAGAGAGACAGAAATGTCAATGAGAGAGAACATCGATTAGCACCTCCTGCATGCCCCCCACTGGTGGTTTGGCCCATAATGTGGGCATGTGCCCTTGACTGGGAGTCAAATTAGCAACGTCTTTGTGAATGTGTCGATGCTTAACCACTGAGCCACACCAGTCGGCCTATGGGGTCTCTTATATTTATTTTTATTTTTTATTTTTGGTATGTGCTTCTAGTGGGAACCAAACCCGGGACACTCTGGTCCGCAGGCCATTGCTCCAACCGCTGAGCCAAACCAGCCAGGGCTGGGGTCTCTTTTATATAGGCACAACTTCCAGCCAATGTGGCTCAGTGGATTGAGCGTTGTCCCATGGACTGAGAAGTCCCTGTTTGATTTCCATTTGATTCCTGGGTTGCGGGCTCAGTCCCCCGTCGGGGGGGGGGGGGGAGGGCATGCAGGAGGCAGCCTATAGATTTGTCTCTCTCACTTTTTTTCTTTTTTATCCTCACCCAAGGACATTTTTCCATTTTTTGTTCAGACAGAGTGGGAGGGAGGGAGAGGAAGAGAGAGAGAGAGAGAGAAACATCTACGTGAAAGGGACACATCCAGTGGCTGCCACCCACACGACCCAACCAGGGCCAGGGACAAACTGCAACCGAGGTACGTGCCTCTAGTGGGAACTGAACCAGGGTCTCTCTGGACCACAGGCCAACGCTCTAACCACTGAGCCAAACCAACCAGGGCTTCTCTCTCACTTTGATGGTTCTATTGCTCTCTCCCTTTTTCTCTCTAAAAAATCAGTTAAAAAAACAAACAAAACCCCAACATATTTATAAAGGCACTACTCCTATGTATGAAGGCTTCATCCTCATGACCTAAATCACCTTCTAAAATCCCTACACCCTAATCCCATCATTTTGAGCATTAGGTTTTCAACATACTAATTTTGGTGGAACACAAACATTTAGCCCATAGCAATGATATACTTTTTTCTTCAATAGTCAAACAAAATCAAGAGGAGAATGAAAGCTTATTGTATTAACCTATATTTTTACTTCCATGTTCTTTTCCCTTTCCTGATGTTGCAAGGTTCCTTCATATATATATAATATATTTTAATCCAGAGACCTGCTTTAGTCATTTTTTAGAATAGATCTGATGATTACAAATTTTCTTTAGTTTTTCTTCAGCAGACAATGTCTTGATTTTCCCTTTACCCCTGAAGGACATGTCAATTTTTATCTTTCATCACTGGAAAAATATTGTGCTACTTTTTTTCTGGCCTCCATGGTTTCTTTCCTTTTTTAAAAAAATTACAGTTTACATTCAATATTATTTTGTATTAGCTTCATGTGTACAGCATAGTGGTTAGACAATCATATACTTTGCAAAGTGATCCCCCTGATATTTCTATTTCCCATCATACATAGTTTTTATAATATTGACTATATTCCCTATGCTGTACTTGACATTCTCGTGAATAGGGGAATGTTTGTTTACTCCACCTTCCTGGAAACACAATTATTTTCTGAGTTAATGTTTCTGAATTTGAGTTTCTCTAATATTCCCTCAAGATTAGATTTGGGTCATGCTAATTTGGCTATAGTTCCACAGAAGTGATGCTGAGTTCTTTTTAGTGCATCACCACAGAAGGCATATGCTGTCAATATCACTACCAGTGATGGTAACTTTGTTAGCTTTGATCACTTGGTTAATTAAGGTGATGTTGCCAAGCTTCTCTATTACGAAGTTACTATTTTACCTTTTAAGATTAATAAGTATTTTGTAGGGAGATACTTTGAGACTGTGCAAATATTCTCTTACTCTTCAAACTTTTCACCCATTAATTCTAGCATCATACATTGATGATACTTGTCTGAATCAATTATTTTGATGGTTTTTAAGTGATAATTTACCAATTCTGTCATTCCTTCTTTATTATTAATTTATGTTTATCTAAAAGAAAATCTTTCCCTTTCCTACCATTCATTCACTCATTCGTTCATTTATCTATATATCTATTTATATTGCTTGTGAATTCTTATATTATATAAATAATAGTCCTTTAATATCATTACTTTTTTTGATGCTCAAATTGTCTCAAATTTGGCCAGTGGGTTCTCTCTTTAGTTGCTTCCTATCTCCCTGTGATATTTCTTTATTCAAAGACAACATGTACAAATCTAGGTAGAAAATCCTAAAGAATCTACAAAAATGCTACTAAAACTATAAGTGAATATTATAATGTTGTAGAATACAAGATTAATATATAAAAATCAAGAATATTTTTATAGAATAGCAGCAAGCAATTAGAAATTAAAATGTTAAAAAATACCATTTACAACAGCAAAGACACATGAAATACTCAGGGATAAATCTAACAAAATATGTGCAAGATTTTTTTGTTGAAACTACAATTGATGAGAAAAATTAAAGAAGAGTTAAATAAATGGAGAGACCTACCTTGTTTATGTATGGAAGAGTCAATATTGTTATGCTGTAATTTTTTCCAAATTTATCTGTGGATTCAATATAAACCCAGTGAAAATCTCAGGAACCTTTCTGGGTAGAAACTGGTAAGCTGATTCAAAATTTATATTAAAAAACACACAAAGAATCTAGAATAGTCCAAACAATTTTGAAAGTGAACATACTGGAGGACTCATACTATTTAATTTCAAGACTTATTCTAAAGTTATAATAATCAAGACTGTGTGGTACTGGTATAAAGATAGACAAATATATCAATGGAAAAAAGTAGAGTCCAGATAAATAGACTCACATATATTTGGTCAATTCATTGTCAATCAAGGTTCCAAGACGATTCAAGGAAGAAAGGATCATCTTTTCAAAAACTGGTTGTAGCCCAGCCAGTGTGGCTCAGTGGTTGAGCATTGGCCCATGCACCAAGAGGTCACCAGTTGGATTCTGGGTCAGGGCACATGCCCCAGTTGTGGGCCCAATCCCCAGTGGGGGACATGCAGGAGGCGGCTAATCAATGTTCTCTCTCATCAATATTTCTATCTTTCTCTCCCTCTCTTTTCCTCTGTCTCTAAAATCAATAAAGAAAAAAAATTAAAAACAAACAAAAAACTGGTGGTGGAACAACTGGACTCCATATGTAAAATATGAGCCTGGACCCTTCCTTGCCTTGCAACAGATGAGGTAACTCAAAATTGATCACAGATCCAAATCCCTAAAATATAACTTCTTTAAGAAAACACAGGAGAATATCCTTGTGATCTTGAGTTAGGAAGAGTTACCATAAAGAGAATGCAAAATAGCCCTGGCCGGTTTGGCTCAGCAGTTAGAGCGTTGGCCTGCGGTCCGGAGAGACCCGGGTTCAGTTCCCGCTAAGGGCACGTACCTTGGTTGCAGTTTGTCCCCGGCCCTGGTTGGGTCGTGTGGGTGGCAACCACTCGATGTGTCCCCTCCCACTCTATCTGAACAAAATATCGAAAAATGTCCTCGAGTGAGGATAAAAAAAAACAAAAAACAAACAAAAAAAAGAGGATGCAAAATATACAACTCAATAGCAAAAAAAAAAAAAAAACCCTCCCAAACAATTGGAATGAACAATAGGCAGAGGAAATAAATAGACATTTTCCCAAGAAGACATACAAATGGCTGACAGGTACATGAAAAGATTCTCAGCATCACTGACCACCAGGAAAATACAAATTAAAACCACAGCAATATTCCCTCACACTTCTCAGAATGGCTATCGTCAAAAAGACAAGGGATAACAAGTGTTGGGTAAGATATAGAAAAAAGGTAACCTTTGTGCACTTTGTATGAAATGTAAAGTGGTGCGGCCACTATGGAAAATTGTATGGTGGTTTCTCAAAAAATTAAAAATAGAACTACCATATGATCTGAAGAAAATGAAAACAGGATCTCAAAGCAATACCTGCATTTCCCCACTCAATGCAGTATTATTCACAATAGCCAAGACATGCAAACAATCTTAGTGTCTGACATTCTATCTTCGTAGTCAGTTTATGGTTAGACAGAGAAAATCTTAAATGTATTGAACTTGTAAGCCTCCCAGACTTTTCCAAAGGGCTGTGTATATGTATCGGGCACACCTTCAACGCTCTGACTTGCTCTTCTCCCTTGCATACCAGATGTAAAACAACTGATTGATGGTATTCACAAAATGGATTCCACTGGGCCACCCCACAGCCAGAGAGAAAATATAAAATTGTTGAAGCCAAGATGTATAGTAAGAAAACCCTGATCCAGTAGCATTTCTGGTTGGAATGGGGACAAACTGCCAGAGTTAAACTCTAAAATGCTCTGGATTAAGGCGTAGAAAGTTGCCTGTAAGTATTTTCCAATTGTGAAGCCCAGGATTGTCTCTGTATCCACTAACTGAGTTGGCAGTCCTGTCTTTTCCTCCAGGCAAGGGTGGATTAGTTTCATCACTATGGGTTGAGTGAAAACAGTTTCTAAGATCATGACTGATTACAATTAGAGTGTGCTGAAAGATACTAGACAGATGTTTCCCTTATTTTAAAAAATTGTTTCTAATCCCTGGCCGGTTTGGCTCAGTGGTTGGAGTGTTGGCCTGCGGGTTCGGTTCCCGTAGGGGCACGTACCAAAAAAAGAAAAAAATTATTTTTAAAATTGATTTTAGAGAAAGGAAGGGGAGGGGAGAGAGAGAGAGAGAGAGAGAGAGAGAGAGAACATTGATGTGAGAGAGAAACATTAATTGGTTGCCTCCCACCCAGGGATGGAACCCACAACCTGGTCATGTGCCCTGACTGGGAATCAAACCCACCACCTTCTGGTGTAGAGGTCAACACTCTAACCAACTCAACACAGTGACCAGGACCAAATTTTTTCCCTTTTAAAAAAACTTTTCTGATAAAAATATTCTAACAGTTAAAAGTACAGAAAATAATATAATAAACCTCAGGTACCCATAACCATACTTGCAGAATTATCAGCATGATAATTTCATCATTCTTGTTGCATCTGTTCTTTTTCTCTAAAGCATTTTATTTTATTTTTTTTGTTAATCCTCACCTGAGGATATTTTTCCATTGATTTTTAGAGTGGAAGGAAGGGAAGTGGAGAGAGAGAGAGAGAGAGAGAGAGAGAGAGAGAGAGAGAGAGAGAGAGAGAAACATCAATGTGAAAGAGATACACCAATTGATTGCCTCCTGCACGACCTAAACTGGGGCGGGGATCAAACCTACAACCCAGGTATGTGCCCTTGACTGGGAATTGAACTTGAGACCCTTCAGTTTGTGGGCTGATGCTTTTTTTTAAAAAGTTTTTTTTCTTTATTGATTTTAGAGAGAGGAAAAGAAAGATATAAACATTAATGAGAAAGAACATCAATTGGCTGCCTCCTGCATGCCCCCTACTGGGGATCGGGCCCACAACCTGGGTATGTGCCCTGACCAGGAATCGAACCAGCCACCTCTTGGTGCATGAGACGACGCTCAACTACTGAGCCACAGCAGCCGGGTGTGGGCTGGTGCTTTAACTGCTGAGCCAAACCTGCCAGGGCTCTGAAGTATTTTTTTTTTTTTTTTATCCTCACCCGAGGACATTTTTCCATTTTTTGTTCAGGTAGAGTGGGAGGGAGAGAGAGGAACAGAGAGAGAGAGAGAGAAACATCGATGTGAAAGGAACACATCGAGTGGCTGCCACCCGCACAACTGACCAGGGCTGGGGACAAACTTCAACCAAGGTACGCGCCCTTAGCGGGAACCGAACCCGGGTCCACACGACCAACCAGGGCCGGGGACAAACTGCAACTGAGGTATATGCCCTTAGCGGGAACTGAACCTGGGTCTCTCTGGACCGCAGGCCGACTCTCTAACTACTGAGCCAAACCGGACAGGGCAAGCTCTGAAGTATTTTAAAACAAATCCTCAACATCATATAATGTCCTCTGTAAATATTTCATTTTATGTTACTAATAAGTAAGACCTTAAAAATAATCACACAGCTTGGCTGGTGTGGCTCAGTGGATTGAGCATTGTCCCATAGACTGAGAGGTCCCATTAGATTCCTGGTCAGGGCACATGCCCAGATTTCGGGCCAAATCCCCAGCAGGGGTGTGCAGAAGGCAGCTGCTGGATGTTTCTCTCTCACACTGATGTTTCTATCTCTCGCTCCCTTCCTCTCTCTCTAAAAATAATCAATAAAAACGAAGTTTGGCTTAAATAAACTCATTTTAAAAAAAACAATGAAAACATATTTTAAGCCCTGGCCAGTTTGGCTCAGCAGTTAGAGCGTTGGCCCGCGGACCAGAGAGTCCCGGGTTCGGTTCTTGCTAAGGGTACCTCGGTTGCAGTTTGTCCCTGGCCACGATTAGGGTTGTGTGGGTGGCAGCCACTTGATTGTGTCTCTCTCATGTTGATGTTTCTCTCTCTTTTCCTCCCTCCCTCTCTCCCGCTCTATCTGAAAACAACTGCAACAAAACATATTTTAAAAAAACAATCACACAAGCCTGCCCAGTGTGGCTCAGTGGTTGAGTGTCCATCCATGCACCAAAAAGTCACCGGTTCAATTCCCGGTCAGGGCACATGCCCAGGTTGTGGGCCCAGTCCCCAGTGGGGGGCATGCAGGAGGCAGCCAGTTGATGTTTTTTCTCGTTGATGTTTCTATCTCTCTCTCTCCCTCTCTCTTCTCTCTCTAAAAATCAATAAAGGAAAAAATAATTTATTTTAAATCACAAAACTCTTCCATAGAACAAAGAAGACACTTCCAAATCATTCTGCGAGGCCAACTTAACCCTGACATAAAATCTGAAAAGGACATTATGAGAGAAATAGACTGATATTCTAAACTCACCAGTCTGCCCATTCCTTGAGATACTAGCTTGATAGTCACCATTATCAGCAGATCGGCAATGTCAGCATGAAATATACCTATAATCATGTTTTCTGTGAGGACCCTGTGATACTTAAAGATCTTGAATTTCATCAAGGAGATATTGATGTCATGTTCATACTCAGTCTTCAATTTCTAGACTCAAATATCTCCCATAGCAGCAGCCTCCTTCAACTCTCAATGGTTTCCTCCTTAATTACATATTTGTAATTCAAGTGGTGGTGGGACTATCTAAATTTACCTCTCTAATGACTTTGATGTTGATCTGACTCTTTTTATTTTCCATTTGTTTCTTGGGTGGGCAAACCACTGGCAAAAAGACTCTTTTCTTATGAACTGGCTCAAATATCATCTCCTCTGAAAAGTCTTCTTTGAATTCCATTGGCAGTTACTGTTGCCCACCTCTGAGCTTCCTAAGTACTTTTTGCATATATCTCTTTTGTTGGCCTTGTCAGGTTATACTGTGATTATTTAATCTGAGGTCTCCCTCATCAGACTAAATAGCCACTGGCTAGCAGATTGCTTGGCACAAAGCAGTTAGTTCAGTAAATGTTTGCTGATATTGTAAATAAAAGACTGAAAAAATACTAATACAGACTAAGTTAGTTTTGATCACTTAGGCCAAGAAGAATGTGCCTCTATAGAAAAACAAAATGTCTCATTGTAACTTCCATGTAGAAACCAGGAAGCTTCAAAAGCCATCAAGAAAGGATAGGTATATTTTATGATTTCATTTTTCAACATAATACTTTTTAAAGTTATAAAGTGTAATAGTAGATACTTGTTGTTAAAAAAAAAAACAAAAACTCAAACAAACCAGATGTGTTAAAGTAAGAAGTAAAAGTCTTCTAAAAAGATGCTGCCAATTTAGACTTCTTCATACAGTGCTGATATCCCTTTAGTTTTGTCTGTACTGTTTAATCTTTGTAAATCTGGTAAGTGAAAAATAGTATTAAAAACAATTTTTTTTTTAATCCTCACCTGAGGACATTTTTACATTTATCTTCAGAGAGAGAGGGAGGGAGACAGGGAGGAAGAGAGAGAGAGAGAAACATTGATGTGAGAGACACAAATATCTTCCACATGACCCCAACTGGGGCTGGGGACAAACTGCACCTAGGTATGTACCCTTAGCGGGGACAAACCCGGGACTCTCTGGTCCGCGGGCCGATACTCTAACTGCTGAGCCAAACCAACCAGAGCTATTTTATTGTAAGTGAAGTTGAGACTTTTTTTGTATGTTAACCTTTGGTATTTTCTTTGTTGTTGTGTTTTTCAAAGTCATATCTCTAGTGTCTACCATGCCTTGCATACAGTAAGCATTCACAAATAATTTATTGAATAAATGAATTCTGTTTTATCTTCTTCACCCATTTTCCTATGGGATGTTAATTTTTAAATGTAAGTGCTCTTTGTTTATTTTTTTATTTTATTTTATTTATTTTTATTTTTTAATACTCACCTGAGGACACTTTTCCATTTTTTTGTTTTGTTTTGTTTTGTTTTTATCTTCACCTGAGGACATTTTTCCATTTTTTGTTCAGGTAGAGTAGGAGGGGGAGAGAGGAACAGAGAGAGAGAGAAACATCGACGTGAAGGGACACATTGAGTGGCTGCCACCCGCACGACTGACCAGAGCCGGGGACAAACTGCAACCGAGGTACATGCCCTTAGTGGGAACCGAACCCGGGTCTCTCCGGACCTCAGGCCGATGCTCTAACCGCTGAGCCAAACCGGCCAGGGCCACTTTTCCATTTTTTTGTTCAGATAGAGTGGGAGGGAGAGAGGAAGAGAGAAAGAGAGAGAGAGCGAGAGAGAAACATCGAGATGAAAGGGACACATCGAGTGGCTGCCTCCCACATGACCCCAACCTAGGGCCGGGGACAAACTGCAACTGAGGTACGTACCCTTACTGGGAACCGAACCTGGGGGTCTCTGGACCTCAGGCCAATGCTCTAACCACTGAGCAAAATTTGCCAGGGCTGTAAGTGCTCTTTGTATATTAAAGAAATTAACTTTTGATGGGATTTATGGTGATTTTTTTGGTTGGAGCTATATTAATAGTTTATGTTGTATTTATCTGCTTTTTGCTTTATGAGTTCTGGATTTTATGGAAGGCTTAAAGGGTTCTTTCACTCCAAGGTTAAAAAAAATTAGCCCTGGCCAGTGTGGCTCAGTGGGTAGAGCATGGGTTCAGTGGGGTGAAGGGTCACGGGCACATATCTGGGATGCAGATTTGATCCCTGGCCTCGGTTGGTCAGAATGTGTGTGGGAGACAACCAATCATTGTGTCTCTTTCACATCAATGTTTCTCTTTCTCTCCTCCTACTCCCTCTTCTACCTCCCTCCCTTCCACTCTCTAAAAATCAGTGGAGCCCTGGCTGGTTTGGCTCAGCGGTTGGAGCGTCAGCCTGTGGACCAGAGAGTCCCAGGTTTGGTTCCTACTAAGGGCACATACCTTGGCTGCAGTTTGTCCCCAGCCCCAGTTGGGGTCGTGTGGGTGGCAACCAGTAAATGTGTCTCTCTCACATTGATGTTTCTCTCTCTCTCTCTCTCTTTCTCTCTCTCTCTCTCTCTTTCTCCCTCTCACCCTCCTGCTCTATCTGAAGATAAATGCAAAAATGTCCTCGGGTGAGGATAAAAAATAAATAAATAAATAAAGTAAAAAAAATAAATAAATAAAAATCAATGGAAAAATATCCTCAGGTGAGGATTAACAAAACAAAAATTAATTTATACTTTCTTCTAGTATCTTCCAAATACACTTTTACTGTTTTAGCTACCCAGCAGAGCACCCCACCTTTTTGGAAATCTGTTTTCCATCCTCTACAAATTCATGGTTCTGGTAGTGATTGTCTATCAGAACTCACTACTCTGGTTCAGCTCCTTGGGGACCAGAAGGCCCTTGTATACACATAGAAAACTTACCCTGGAATAACTATAGATATACATTTATTTCAAATTAACTTCTGGGTTTCTCTCTGAATGCATTAATGTATAATTTATTTTATTTTTGCTTTTTATTAAATTTATTGGGGTGACACTGGTTAACAAAATTATACAGGTTTCAAATGAAGAATTCTACAACACATCACCTATACACTATATTGTGTGTTCACCACCCCAAGTCGAGCCAATGAATAATTTAGCTATAGTCTAACTGGATAGCTTTGTGCTGTCTATGTTAGAAGTCCTGAATAATGAGAATCAACATCTACAGCCCTGGCTGGGTAGCTCACTTGGTTAGAGTGTCATCCTGATATACCAAGGTTGTGGGTTTGATCCCCAATCAGGGCACATACAAGAATCAACCAGTACATGCATAACTAAGTGGAACATCAAGTCAATGTTTCTCTCTCTCACTCTCCCTCTCCCTAAAATAAACAATTAAAATAAACATCTAACTCTGGCCAATTTCGCTCCGTGGTTAGAGCGTCAGCCTGCAGACCAATGAGTCATGGGTTCGATTCCAGTCAAGGGCATGTACTTTGGTTTTGGTTCATCCCTGGCCCTGGTCGGATCGTGTGGGAGGCAACCAGTTGATGTGGCTCTATCACATTGATGTTTCTCTCTGTCTGTCTATGTGATGATAAATAGAAAAGTATCTTTGGGTGAGGAATAAAAAAAATTTTTTTTTTATCCTCACCCGAGGACACTTTTTCATTCTTTGTTCAGATAGAGCAGGAGGGAGAGAGAGAGAGAGAAACATCGATGTGAAAGGGACACATCGAGTGGCTGCCACCCGCACGACCAACCAGGGCTGGGGACAAACTGCAACCGAGGTACCTGCCCTTAGTGGGAACCGAACCCGGGTCTCTCCGGACCGCAGGCCGACGCTCTAACCGCTGAGCCAAACCAGCCAGGGCAGGAATAAAAAATTTTAAAAATCTAAAACAAGGGTGTCCTGGCCTCTCAGTTTGTTGGAGAGCTCATTACCAGCATGAATTTAGTGTCTCCCTGGGCCTCAATAACTGACTCCTTCTCACTACAAACTTATGAGTTGAGTCCAGAGGAAAGAAAAGAACAGAGAACTGCAGACCCTTAGGAGAAAGATGCAACACACAGATACTCCCTTCTGATTAATGTCCCTGTCCTCTAGGAACCCTGTTTCAATATGTTTTCATGAACCCAGAGATGGAGTTTGGTAGGGCAAAGGGTACTGTGAAAAGTGTGTTGTTGACTAAAATGGAACAAAGTGTCTCCCCAAGGAAAGGTGGGACTCGGCACTGCCCTCTCTCTCTGGGTGAGGGAAGAGCCAGAAAACCAGAAAGGACTTGAAGAATTTGACTGCGGTAGCCCTGGCCGGTTTGGCTCAGTGGTTAGAGTGTCAGCCTGCAGACCAGAGAGTGCTGGGTTCGGTTCCGGCTAAGGGCATGTACCTTCGGTTTTGGCCCCTACTGGGGTTGTGTAGGTGGCAACCAGTTGATGTGTCTTTCTCACATCAGTGTTTCTCTCTTTCTCTCTCTTCCTCTCTCCCCCCCTCTCTCCCTTCTGCTCTATCTGAAGATGAATGCAAAAAAAAAATGTACTCAGGTGAGAACAAAAACAAATTTGACTGTGGTAGAGAGGATGCTGGAAAACTGCCTGAACATTTCATGCTTTTCATAGGCTGAGTGAACCTGTTAAGAGCTAGGTGGGTTTGGTCCTCTTGGAGTAGGGGGTCTACTATTCTTGAGACTTACCTTGAGCACATGTCAAGGGGGAACAAGCACATGGAAACTCTATTAGACTCTGCCCAACCTTCCGCTGACAGGGAAAGAAAATGGGCTGGTGGTAGAAACAACCTTGAACATGTGACTGGGTTTTCTCTTGTTTTAAAACTAGACAAGGAACCCCTCTTTACCTTCAGAGTCCAGTGTGCATCATTCAGCTCTAGCCTTCTAGTCATGCTACTTCTAGCACTGGCTTGAAGTCAAACTGGTTTCTCCCCTTTGATGGATCTGACACATAACATTCCCCAGGCATACATTTACAAAGAGAAGAGTTAGATGACTAGTTATTCATCCTGTCCCCAACATCTGTCCTGGTGTGGTCCAACCTTATAGGGTATGAATTCAGATTAAGACAGACCTGGGACATGTACAGGCACACAGGGATGCTAGGGACCAACTGAAGGACACTCTCCCAGCCTGACAGAACCTTTAGATTTAGGCTAGAACTGATCTCTGGGCTATCCTATTATCACTTTCTATTTGATTTCAGTGATAATCATGCTGGGGGTTATCCTGAACAGGTACAATGTGGACACATCCTATCAGATTAATTTAAGAAAACCTCCAGACCTTCAGGTTTTGTTTGTTTGTTTTAGCATTGTCTAGGAAAAAGAAGAGGATGCTGGGGAGATCTGGTCTTCAAGTTATTTTTCTTTTTTCTTTTTAATCCTCATCTGAGGGTTTTTTGCATTTACCTTTATTTATTTATTTTTTTTGTGTGGTATGTGCCCCTAGTTGGAACCGAACCCGGGACTCTCTGGTCCACAGGCTCAACCGCTGAGCCAAACTGGCCAGGGCTACATTTATCTTTAGATAGAGCGGGAGGGAGAGGGAGGAAGAGAGAGAAACATTGACGTGAGAGAGACACATCGAGTGGTTGCCACCCACACAACCCCAACCGGGCCAGGAACAAACTGCAACCAAATTACGTACCCTTAGCAGGAACTGAACTGGAGTCTGTTTGGTCTGTGGGCCAACGCTCTAACCGCTGAACCAAACCGGCCAGGGCTATTTTTCTTTTTTATAGCTTTATAGAGATATTCACAACCATGCAATTCACCCACGTAAAGTGTTCACTGCTGCCCTGGCCGGTTTGGCTCAGCAGTTAGAGCATCGGCCCGCGGACCATAGAGAACTGGGTTTGGTTCCCACTAAGGGCACCTATCTCCATTGCAGTTTGTCCCCTGGCCTAGTTGGGCTCGTGCGGGTGGCAACCTGTTGATTTGTCTCTCTCACATCAGTGTTTCTCTCTCTCTCTTCCTCCCTCTCTCCCTCCCACTTTATCTGAAGATAAATGCAAAAATGCCCTTGGGTGAGTATAAAAAAAATAAATAAATAAAGTGTTTACTTATAACTTACATTTGTGTGTGGGTTTTTTTTGTTGTTATTCACAGAGTACTTTCAGTTGAAGATGCATATACCCTATTGAATATACCCACAGGTACACAAGAATGCTGTAAATAATAAAAAATAAGACAAATCTTATAATTTGTTTATTAATATATAACATAAAATAATATCTGAGAAAATAAAGTAATTAGGAATAAATCTAACCAAAGTGGTCCAAGGTTTCTGTAGGAGAAACTATAAGTTGTTATCAAGTGGTAGTAAAAAGGATCTAGATAGGGAGATTTACTATCATGGAATGTCAACTCCCTTCAAATTGATCTATGGATTCAATGAGAAACAATCAAATACCAATAATATTTTTCATTAAAATTTATAAGATGATACTAAAATTTAAATGAAAGAGTAAAGGACCAAAAATAGTCAAAAACCTCTGAAGAAGGAAAAGGACTTGCTTACCAGGTATCAGAACTTATTTTGAAATTGCCCGGCCTGTGTGGCTCAGTGGTTAAGCATTGCCCCATGCACCAAGTGGTCACCGGTTCGATTCCCAGTCAGGGCACATGCCCAGGTTGTGGGCCCAATCCCCAGTGAGGGGAATGCAGGAGGCGGCCAATCAATGTTCTCTCTCATCGATGTTTCTATCTCTCGCTTTAAAATTAATAAAACAAACAAAATAAATAAATAAAATTAACATTTTTTTTAAAAGGACACTAAGCCCTGGCTCAGCGGTTAGAGCATTGGCCTGCAGTCTGGAAAGACCCAGGTTCGGTTCCCGCTAAGGGCACGTACCTCAGTTGCAGTTTGTCCCGGCCCTGGTTGGGTCTTGTGGGTGGCAACCACTTGATGTGTCCCTTTCATGTCGATGTTTCTCTCTCTCCCTCCCACTCTATCTGAACAAAAAATGGAAAAATGTCCTCGGGTGAGGATAAAAAAAAAAATTTTTTTTAATTCACGATGTGGAAGTGGGATACAGACTGACATTACCAGAAGAGGGGGTTGTGGGGGAAAGATAAACCACAGAACTTATATGCATGTATGCATAAACAATGGACAATGACAACAAAGCTGGGGACAGGGTGGGAAGGGAGGGGGAGGAAAGAATCAGTGGGGGGGAAAGGAGAAACATCCGTAACAAAAATAAATTAATTATAATAAAACAAAATTTTCTAGTAATCACATTAAAAAAAACCCCCAAACAAACAAACAACAAAACCAATCAAATCTACAAATAAAAGGAAAAGAAACAGACTCCGAGATATAGAAAACTTTTTGTTGCTTGCCAGATGGGAGGGGGATGGGGAGATGGATGAAAAAGGTGAAGGAATTAAGAATTAAGAAGTACAAATTGGTTGTTAGACTGATGAACCTCAAAGGAAAGTGGGGAGGGTGGGAAGAGATAAATCAAAGAACTTCTATGCATATATGCATAACCAGTAGACACAGATAATAGTGTGGGGAAGGCAGGAGAGGGGGATTGAAGAAGAGGGGGTCAGTGGTGGAAAAGGGGGGGGACATCTGTAATACCTACAACAATAAAGATAAGTTAAAAAAATTAAATAAAGAAAGAATTCAGCCCTTCCTGAAAGCAGCCAGAGGAGACTTCTGAAAATGGTTCGCTATTCATTTGACCCAGAAAACCCCACAAAATCATGCAGATCAAGAGGTTCAGCCCTGGTCGGTTTGGCTCAGCCTTTAGAGTTTGCCTGCGGACCAAAGAGTTGCAGGTTTGATTCCAGTCAAGGGTTTGTACCTTTGTTGCAGTTTGTCCCCAGCCCTGGTCAAGGTCATACAGGAGGCAACCAATTGATGTGTCCTTCTCACATCAATGTTTCTCTCTCTCTCTCTCACACTCTCTTTTCCTCCCTCCTACTTTAACTGAAGATAAATAGGAAAATATCCTCGGGCAAGGATTGAAAAAAATAATAATAAAATGAAAAAAAAAAAAAAAGAGGTTCAAATCTTTGTGTTCACTTTAAGAACATTTGTGAAACTGCCCAGGCAATCAAAGGTATGCATATTCAAAAAGCCACCAAGTATCTGAAGGATGTCACTTTATAGAAGCAATATGTGCCTTTCCATTGTTACAATGGTGAAGTTGGTAGATGTGCCCTTGCCAGACACTGGGGCTGGACACAGGGTCGGTGGCCCAAAAAGAGTGCTAAGTTTTTTCTGTACATGCTTAAAAAGGCAGAGCAATGCTAAACTTAAGGGTTTAGATGCAGTTTCTCTAGTCAATGAGCACATCCAGGTAAACAAAGCTCCCAAGATGCGCCATAGAACTTACAGAGCTCATGGGCAGATTGACTCACACATAGGCTCTCCCTGCCACACTGAGATGATCCTCACTGAGAAAGAGCAGATTGTTCCTAAACCGGGAGAGGAGGTTACACAGAAGAAAAAGATATCCCAGAAGAAAGGGAAGAAACAATAACTTACAGCCTGGGAGTAAATTCAGCATAAAGTAAAGACCAATAAAAAAAAAAAAAAAAAAAAAAATTCACAGAAGAGCAACACAAATGGTCAATAAATATGAAGAGATGTTCAACATTATAAGTGATCAATACAAAATTTTGGAGAGTAATAAATCCATAGAATCTCTTTCTTATTGCTGGTGAAAGCGTAAATTTTCACAACTTCTTTGGAATATAGTTTCCAAACAAGTATATTTTCTATACTTGACCACTTGCATATCCACATTTCTATAAGGCTACTATTATGTCTATATTAAGAAAACCTCTTTGGACATACATGAGAATGTAGACACAAGACTTTTTAAACCACACTAATCATTACAGCAAAAACCTGGAAACTAATCCAAATGTCCATCAGTGGGGGAGTGGGTAAGTAAATTGTGGCAGAAATAAAATACTATTATACAACATTAAAAATTAGTGAAATAATCTATAGAGACAGAAAGATTAGTCATTACTTGAGGTATGTGCGGTGGGGAGTGGGAATGCAGAGTGAAGCTAACGGATATGGGTATTTCTTTTTGGAATAATGAAAATGTTCTAAAATTAGATAATAATGTTTGCACAACTTTGTGAAGATACTTAAAACCATTGAATTATATACTTTTTTTTTTTTTTTTTAGTACCTGCCCCTAGCGGGAACCGAACCTAGAACTCTCTGGTCCACAGGCTGAGGCTCCAACTGTTGAGCCAAACTGGTCAGGGCTGAATTATATACTTTTAAATGGGTGAATTTTATTTTTGTTTTTTGTTTTTTCTTAAGAACCACACTTTATTTATTTACAAAAAAAAAAAAAAGAAATAAAAAGAAAAAAGTTGGTGCAAGGGGAAGATAAGTTTTACACAAAAGTACTATAATGGCAACTCTGTTTGGTATAAAGTGTAATAAATGTCTTGCACACTTGTTCATAGATTCATACTAAATCTGAAGCCACATAGAACTATAGTACACAAGAAGCTAGAGCACTTTTGCTAGCACATCAAAGCATATTTCTTTTAATGAAAAATTTACAGTATGTACATTATTTACAAAAAAAGAAAGAAAGAGAAACCACATTAAAAGTGTGTGTTTGAGAAAGCATAAAGCTGGTGGATGGCACTAGGGCAGACTTGTAAAGAAGCAGGTGGAAAATAGTTTCACGGGAGCTAGAAAGAACTGATTTGAACTCAGTGAGGTTGACAACCAGAAGAGAGAGTAAAAGGGAGGCAGTAAGATATTTGTCAGGAATCAAATCCACAAGATGATCAATCCCAAAGCCAGACTGCTGGTCTCAGATAAAATCTAATGGATGCTCTAAATATGCTCATGTGACCAGGGCAGGGGGTAAAGGGTTAGGTGAATTTTTTGGTATGAGTTATAATCCAATAAAGCTGTTTTAATTTCTTTAAAAATTTTTTTTCTTTATTAATTTTAGAGAGAGAGGAAAGGAGAGGGAGTGAGAGAGAGAAACATCGATGAGAGAGAACATTGATTGGCTACCTCCTGAGCATGCCCCACACGGGGATTTGGCCCACAACCTGGACATGTGTCCTGACCAGGAATCAAACCAGTGACCTCTTGGTGCATGGGTTGATGCTCAACCACTGAGCCACACCGACCGGGCCAATAAAGCTGTTTTTGTTTTTTTTTTATCCTCACCCAAGGACATTTTCCCATTTTTTGTTCAGATAGAGTGGGAGGGAGAGAGAGGTAGAGAGAGAGAGAAACATCGACGTGAAAGGGACACATCGAGTGGCTGCCACCCACACGACCAACCAGGGCCAGGGACAAACTGCAACCAAGGTATGTGCCCTTAGCGGGATCCAAACCCGGGTCTCTCTGGACCGCAGACCATCACTCTAACCGCTGAGCCAAACTGGCCAGGGCATAAAGCTGTTTTTAAAAGTACAAACTCCAACTCCAGGTCAAGATGGCAGTGTAGGTAAACGCGGTACTTGCCTTCTCCCACAACCACATAAAAATTACAAATTTACTACAGAACAACTATTCTTCAGAACTGCCTGAAATCAAGTTGAATGGAAGTCCCACAAATACAAAATTAGAGAAGCCAAATCCAGACTGGTAGGAGGGCCGAAGGCACGAACAGGCTGGTCCCACACCCATGTGTGGTGGATACAAATCAGGAAGACACTTCGGCTGTAAGGTTTCCCCTGAGGTGTGAGGGGTCTTTGTCCCACACCAGGCTCCCAGCTCAGGGTTTTAGTGCCAGGAAGAGAAGTCCCCATACCTTCTGGCTGGAAAAACCAGCAGAAACTGAGGCTGAGGGAGACTGAGGCGGCTGGAACCTCAGGCAGCTCCTCTTAGAGGGTCCGCTCATGGACTTACTCAGACCCGCTCCCTCTGAGCTCCAGCGCAGAGGGGAGGCCGCTTGAAAAGCACCAGAGACGTATGGGGAAGGACTGAGTTGTTTGGCATAGGTGTGAGGGCTGGAGAGGCAGCTCTGTCCCGGACAGACACACTGGCGAAGGCTGTTGTTCCTTAGGTGAGCCCTTTTCCCACAGGGCAGGCAG
This sequence comes from Molossus molossus, assembly GCF_014108415.1. Taxonomy (NCBI): domain Eukaryota; kingdom Metazoa; phylum Chordata; class Mammalia; order Chiroptera; family Molossidae; genus Molossus; species Molossus molossus. The sequence goes on along the minus strand of NW_023425344.1, from coordinate 180,126,574 downwards.
ATGGCTGCCATATCCGGGACTCCAGCAACATTGGTTGCCCCACCCTGGTGATTCCCTGAGGCCCTGCCCCACCCAACTTTCGGGCCCACCCAAGCTGTTTCCAGTTGCTTTATCATAGGATTGACCTGTCTTGGATCCTGCTTCAGAGTTTCCTAAAATCTCTCAAACAAGCAGCATCTGGTCTCAGTGAGCCTCATAGCTCTCGTTAAGTGGCCCCAGGCCTGGCACTAGAAGTAGCCAGCCTTGGTTCACAGCTTGGCTTTGCCTGGGCACCTCCAAGCCCAGCCTAAGAAGCAGCCATCGGCAGATCACTTTATAGCTTATGCCTGTTGCCCCTGGGTAGGACACAGACAGTGGCTGACCTTGCCCCAGAGGCAGTACACCCAGTAGACAGCTTCAGACCACGTCAAAGCACCACCATCCAACCCCCTCCACAAGTGACACACTCAACCAGTGGACTTAGTGGGTACCAGAGCCCTGCTGAAGTAAGTCTTCCTCTGTGTGGTGGGCCCTTGCACAGCTAATCACCCAAGGTAGTCAGAGGTTGGTGGTTAGTTGGCACAGCCAGTCTTTGAAGCTGATCAGCCTGAGTAAATTCCTCTCATTGATGTGCCAACAGCAATGAAGACTCAGTTACAACTAAAGGGTGGACAGTCCACATGAGGGTGTATCTTAAGGGGACAGCTGGGTGATCAGGGAGGCTGTACCATTGGACCCCACAGGACACCTACTACAACAGGCCACCCTAGGAAGACTAGAAGACATAGCAACTCTACCTAATACATGGAAACAGAGGGCAGCCAAAATGAGGAGACAAAGAAACATGTCCCAGATGAAAGAAAAGTGTAAGGTATCTTGCCAAGGAAGAAAGAGAAACGGAGCCGCAAAGGTGGGCAAAAGTTTTATTGAAGCGTTCCCCGGGCTAGGTTCACTGGTCCACATGGGGGGGGGGGGGGCAGGGATGTCGCACTGCTACTTTTGCCTGGGGAAGATTTATAGGGACGTTAGGGACCTGAGTGGGGTGATTACGTGTGGTGTCAGGTGACTGGCTAGCTGCTGGGGAGATTAGAACATGGCGTATGTTGATTGCCTGGGAAGGGTGGTGGGATGTGACCAGGACTGTCGCCTCAGCCACATCCAGGTAAGGTGGAGCCTCCCGAGTTAGGTTTTGATTTCTCCTCTGGCCATCCATTTTCGGGCCATGTGACTTCCCAGTTATGTGACTCCCAGATATCGCCGGCCTTACAAAAAGAACAAAATTCCAGGAAAAGAGCTAAATGAAATGGAGATAAGCAATCTAACAGATGCAGAGTTCAAAATACTGCTTACAAGGACACTCAATAACTTAGTGAGGGCCTCAAGAGCATAATAAAGGACCAGTCAGAAATGAAGGATGCACGAACTGAAATAAATAATAATTTACAGGGAATCAGTAGTAGAGCAGATGAAGTCAAGAAGCAAACCATTGATTTGGAATATGAGGAAGCAAAAAAACACCCAATCAGAACAGTAAAAAGAAAAAAGAATCCGAAAAAGTGTGGATAGTATAAGGAGCCTGTGGGACAACTTCAAGTATACCAATATTCACATTATAGGAGTGCCAGAAGGAGAAGAGAGAGGGCAAGAAATTAAAAACCTATTTGAAACAATAATGACAGAAAACTTCCCTAACTTGGTGAAGGATACAGACATACAAGTCCAGGAAGCACAGAGAGTCTCAAACAAGATAAACCCAAAACCAAGGCACATCATCATCAAAATGCCAAAGGTTAAAGACAAAGAGAGAATCTTAAAAGCAGCAAGAGAAAACCAGTTAGTTACCAACAACTGAGCTCCCATAAGGCTGTCAGCTGCTTTCTCAAGGAAACTTTGCAAGCCAGGAGAGAGTGGCAAGAAATAGTTAACATGATGACAAGCAAGGACCTACAACCAAGATTATTCTATCCTGCAAAGCTGTCATTTAGAATCAATGGCCATATACATTTTCCCAGACAAAAAAAGCTAAAGGAATTCATCACTATCAAACCAATATATGATATGTTGACAGGTCTTCATTTTTTTTTTTAAACTCATCTTTATTGTTGATGTATTACAGATGTCTCCCATTTTTCCCTATTGACCCCCTTCTCCCCAATCCTTCCCCCAACCTGCTTTCCCCACACTGTTGTCAGTGTCCATTGGTTATGCATATATGCATAGAAGTTCTTTGGTTTATCTCATCCCACCCTCCCTTCCCACTTCCCATTGAGGTTCATCAGTCTAACAACCAATTTGTACTTCTTAATTCCTTCATCTTTTTCACCCATTCCCCCAACCCCTATCCATCTGGGAAGCAACAAAAAGTTCTCTGTATTTGTGAGTCTGTTTCTGTTCTGCTTGTTCATTTTATTTGTAGATACAATGGTTGATAGATATGTATTAATTGCCATTTTATTGTTCATATTTTTGTTCTTCTCCTTCAAAAAGACCCTTCAACATTTCACATAATACTGGTTTGGTGGTGATGAACTCCTTTAGTTTTTTCTTGTCTGGGAAACTCTTGATATGTCCATCAATTCAAATGATAGCTTTGCAGGATAGAGTAAACTTAGTTGTAGGGCATTGCTTTTCATCACCTTGAATATCTTTTGCCACTCCTTTCTGGCCTGCAGTGTCTTTTGAGAAATCAGCTTTTAGTCTATGGGAGCTCCTTTATAGGTAACTAAGAGCTTTTCTCTTGCTGCTTTTAAGATTCTCTTTTAGTATTTAACCTTTGGCATTTTGATGATGATGTGTCTTGGTGTGGACCTCTTTGGGTTCATCTTGTTTGGGACTCTATGCTTCCTGGACTTGTATGTCTGTTTCCTTCACCAAGTTAGGGAAGTTTCCTGTCATTATTGTTTCAAATAGGTTTTCAGTTTCTTGTTCTCACTCTTCTCCTTCTGGCACTCCTATGATGCAAATATTGGCATGCTTGAAGTTTTCCTAGAGGTCCCTTACCCTATCCTCATCTTTTTGGATTCTTTTTTATTTTGCTGTTCTGATTGGGTGTTTTTTGCTTCCTTATATTCCAAATTGATGGTTTGCTTCTTGGCTTCATCTACTCTACTATTGATTCCCTGTAAATTATTCTTTATTTCAGTTAGTGCATCCTTCCCTTCTGACTGGTCCTTTTTTATGTTGTTGATGTTCTCACTAAGTTACCTGGTGGTCTTCTTAAGTTTCTTGAAGGTCTCACCAAGTTCCCTAAGCGACCTTATAACCAGTGTTTTGAACTCTGCATCTGATTGATTGCTTATCTCCATTTTGTTGAATTCTTCTGGAGTTTTGTTCTTTTCTTTTATTTGGGACATGTTTCTTTGTCTTCTCATTTTGGCTGCTTTCCTGTGATTGTTTCTAGGTATTAGGTAGAGTTGCTATATCTCCTAGGCTTCATAGGGTGGACTATTGTTGTAGGTGTCCTGTGGAATCCAGTGGCACAACCTCCCTGATCACCCCATGTAGGCTCTCAAGATGAACCCCTTGTGTGGACTGTACACTCTTCTGTTGTAATAGAGTCTTGATTACAGTTTTCATGTCAATGGCAGGGATTTGCTGAAGCTGATCAGCTGCAAGGACTGGCTGTATCCACTGACCACTGGCCTCTGACTACCTTGGAGGATCAGCTGTGTAGAGGCCCACCACACAGAGCAAGACATACTTCATCAGGGCTTTGGTACCCACTATGTCTGCTCATTGAATGTGTCACTTGTAGATAGAGTTGGGTGGTGATGTTTTGATGTGGTCTGAAGTTGTCCACTGGGTGTGTTGGCTCTGGAGCAAGGTCGGCCACTGCCTGTGTTCTATCTTGGGCCACCCAGCAGAAGCTACAAAGTGATCTGCCTATGGCTGCTTCTTGTGCTGGGCTTGGAGGTGCCCAGACAAAGCCAAGCTGTGAACCAAGGCTGGTTGCTGCTTGTGCCAGGCCTGGGGACACTTAGCGAGAGGTATGGGGCTTGCTGAGACCAGATGCTGCTTGTTTGAGAGAATTTATGAAACTCTGAAGCAGAATCCAAGACAAGCCAATCCTATGTTAAAGCCTTTGGAAACAGCTTGGATCGGCCGGAAAGTTGGGTGGGGCAGGGCCTCAGTGAATCATCAAGGTGGCGTAAATAGTGTGATCCAGGTTGCTGGAGTTCCAAATATGGCGGCCTTCTGCCGCCCCAGGGGAGGGCTCACAAAAGGAACATCAGCCTCCCCCAGCATGTCTGTCCAGGAGCAAGCTGCCTCTCCAGCCCTCGTCCCAAGGCCAAATAGCTCAGTTCTTCCCTGTATGTCTCTGGTGCCCCTCAAACTGCCTCCCCTCCGAGCTTAGAGGCAGTGAATCCGAGTAAATTTGTGCATGGGCCCTTTAATACAAGCTCCCTGGGTCTGCAGCAGCCTCAACCTCAGTTCCAGCTTGTTTTTCCAGCCAGAGTTATGGGGACTTTTCTTCCTGGCACTGGAACCCTGAGTTGGGTGCCTGGTGTGGGATGGGGACCCCTCACTCCTCAGGGAGAACCTTCCCAGCTGAGGTACCCTCCATATTTTTATCTGCCACACGTAAGTATGGGACCAGCCTATCCTTGACTCTGCCCCTCCTACCAGTCTGTATGTCCTTCTTTAATTTCATAATTGTAGGACTTATTCAGCTCGATTTCAGGCAGTTCTTTATTTTATTTTATTTTTTCTTCCAAAGCTACCAAAAATTTTTGGTTGCCTCCCACACGAAAAAAATGGGAGAGAGAGAACATTTCAGGCAGTTCTTCATGATTATTGTTCTGTAGTTCAGTTCTAATTTTGATTTGGTTGTGGGACAAGGCGGGTACTGCGTTTACCTACACTGCATTCTTGACCCGAAGTGACAGATATTCTTGAAGAAGAAAAAAATATGAACAATAAAATGGCAATAAATACATGTCTATCAACAACTGAATCTACAAACACAATGCGCAAACGCAACAGAAACAGACTCATAGAGAACTTTTTGTTGTTTGCCAGATGGAAGGGAAGTTGGGTGAAAAAGTTGAAGGGATGAAGAAGTACAAATTTGCCCTGGCCGGTTTGGCTCAGCAGTTAGAGCATTGGCCTGCGGTCCAGAGAGACCCGGGTTCGGTTCCCGCTAAGGGCACGTACCTTGGTTGCAGTTTGTCCCCAGCCCTGGTTGGTCGTGCGGGTGGCAGCCACTCGATGTGTCCCTTTCACGTCGATGTTTCTCTGTTCCTCTCTCTCCCTCCCACTCTACCTGAACAAAAAATGGAAAAATGTCCTCGGGTGAGGGAAAAAAAAGAGAAAAACAGTATTTGTTTAAAGATATTTTGAGACTATGATGCTACCATTTTTTATATAGGTTAAAACATCTAAAGTCAAAATATATCCTTTTTATAAATGTACATAGATCTAATAGAAAGCAAGAGAATGATGAAGATGGAATTCAGGATGATATTATGCCACGAGGTAGAAGGTGGAATTTTTGGATGTGATATGGTTAAACATAACTTACTCTCTAGGACTTAGGACCTAGGTGTTGTTTTTCATAATGAGTTTTCAAGTGCTTATTACAATATTAAAAGTAAGCTTAATAAAAGTAGCCACTGCCCTGGCGACCAGGTTTGGCTCAGGGGCACGTACCAAAAAAAAAAATTAAAAATAAATAAATAAAAGTAGCCACTGACAGACCTGTGATATATCACAAACCAAAGATTATGATTAATCTGATTTTGTAAACCTGAAGCCATCCCCCCAATTTAAAATAACTTAATTAAGGCTACCCACATTAACATAGATAAATCTCAAAACCATAACGTTGACTGAAAAGAGCAAGTGAGGATAAATATGTGTAGTATAATTTTTATTGATCTACAAAACATGAAAGGGTATTGCTAATAATAAATTCAGAATAATGATTACCTCTAGGAGTGAGTAGAGAGGGGAAATAGGATACAAAATAGCTATGTAAAGGGCGTCAACTATATTTGTAATGTTTTATTATTTAAAAAAAAAAAAAGGCCCTGGCCGGTTTGGCTCAGCGGTTAGAGTGTCCGCCTGCGGTCCGGAGAGACCCGGGTTCGGTTCCCGCTAAGGGCACGTACCTCAGTTGCAGTTTGTCCCCGGCCCTGGTTGGTCGTGCGGGTGGCAGCCACTCGATGTGTCCCTTTCACATCGATGTTTCCCTCTCTCTCTCTCTTCCTCTCTCTCCCTCCCACTCTATCTGTACAAAAAATGGAAAAATGTCCTCGGGTGAGGATAAAAAAAAAAAAGGCCCTGGTGGGGTAGCTTATTTGGTTAGAGCATCATCCCAATATGCCAACATTGTGGGTTTGATTCCTTGTCAGGGCACATACAAAAAGCAATCAATGCATGCATATATAAATGAAACAGTCAAGTAGTGTCTCTCTCTCTCTCTCTCTCTCTCTCTCTCTCTCTCTCTGTCTCTTCCTCTTTCTTTCTTTCTCTCTCTAAAACATCAATTAATGCACAATAAATAAATATAAAAGTATTTTTATAAATACATTAAAAACAAATATGACAAAAGATTAAGATTTGATAAATCTATTATTGGGTACAAAATGTTCATTTTATTTTTCTCTATATATTGTGCTGGTTGGTATATATTTCATAATTAGAAAATGAAATAAAGGAGTGATAGTATCAAAGATTACAATAGATAGGCAACCAAGTAAGTATGTAGCAAATTAAAGTGATAAACTCAAATGTTTGGTATAATGTAAGAATATAGAACTTGGCATTTAAGACCTGGATTTGAGTCTGCTTTATCACTGTGTGTGTGAGCTTGAACAAGTAACTTAGTTATTAATGATGTTAAGCCTCAGTTCTCTCTCCATACATGCAGATAAAGGGCTTTTATTCAGGTTAAATTGTGTATTTCTCCTAGAGCATTGCCCAGTGGTGCTCACAAAATGTTAGCTGCTATTACATTTGTGCTTTCAAAATAGCATTTACTAACCCATACTAATTAGAACAAAAACCATCTCAATGAGAGTGACAAATTCAAATAAATAAAAATAATCTTTTATTGTAGGAATTGCAAACTGAAATATCTGCAGAAGCTGGGCAGTTATGGAAACAGTGTCAGTGGATGGGGTTTAAGTAGTATTACTACTGGTAACTGGGACTCAGGTGAACAGGAGATCATATACTGTGCCCAAAAGGAGATTACATTCAGCTGTTTTTTCAAGAAAAAAACTTTAAAAAAAAATTTTTTTTACTAATTGATTTTAGAGAGAGAGGAAGGGAAAAGTAGGGAGAGATAGAAACATCGATGAGAAAGAACATTGGCTGCCTCCTGCATGCCCCACACTGGAGACCGGGCCCACAATCTGGGCATGTGCCCTGACTGGGAATTGAACTGGCAATTTCTTGGTGCGTGGGTCGACGCTCAACCACTGAGCCACACCAGCCGGGCTCAAGGAAAAAACTTTTAAAGATAAAAAGTAAAAACACACATCTTCAGGCCAATTATATTAAAAGACCAACAATTTCTGGCCCTTGCTATATGGATAAAATGTGTATGCTGCAGACCCCAAGCAGAATGAATGCACTTGCTCTTCACCTCCCTGTTTTCTGTGGAATCCCAGATAGCAGTCAGGATGGTGGGAACTATTCCCTTTCTGGAGTTGGTGGTTGGTGGGTGGAGCTTCAGTTATTGTTGCTCGAATTGTTGTCATCAGTCATACGTCTAGCTCCTCATACGTAAAGTCCTCTTATTTTCCTGTGATTTCAGGTTAGGTAAGGACTTTGAGAAGAGTGATTCTTAAAATATTTTTTTACTGTCATGTAGTTCCTATATTTCCATAAATTGTCAAGACCAGAATCTGTGAAGCGTGTCCAAAGAAAAAGACTCTCTTAGAAAACTAGGAGAACATCTTGATTCAAGGAAATACAGTAGTTCAAGAACTTATATGAATATAGTTGTAAAATCAAATGGAATAAAACATTTTTTAACTTTTTATTTTGAACTAATTTTAGACTTACAGAAAAGATGCAAAAAGATTTTCTGGATATTTCTTACCCAGTTTCCCCAATCTTAATGTCTCATACAACCTTAATACAATGATCAAAACAAGGAAATTAATATTGATACAATATTATGAACAAAAGACCTTATACAAATGTCACCAGCTTTCTCACTAATGTTCCTTTTCTGTTCTAGGATCCTTTCCAGGACTCTACATTGCATTTACTTATTTCTTCTTAGTCTCTATTAATCTGTAAGGGTTCCCAGATCTTTCCTGGTCTTTCATTACCTTGACAGTTTTGAAAAGTATTAATCAATTTTTTTTTTTGGAAAGTCCTTCAGTTTCAGATTGTGTAATGTTTTTTTCATAATTGGAATGAGGTTATGTATTTTTTACAAGAATACCACAAAAGTGATGTTGTGTCCTCCTCGATGCACAATATGTAGGGGTTCATAATGTAAATATGTCTTGTTACTGATAATGTTTATCTTGGTCACTTGGTTGAGGTGGTTTCTCCTGTTTCACCATTATAAAATTACTATCTTTCCCTTTGTGCTTAAATATATCTTGGGTGATAAATCTATGTAAATCGTTTTTTTGCAGTTTTTCTGTTTGCCTAATGGTGATCTTTTTGTATCCCCTTTCCTTCTACTTCTATATTTATTAATTGGAATTCTCTAAAAAAGAGTCCCCCTTTCTCCATTTATTATTTTATTGTATTTATTTATATTTTTTATATTTTATCCTCACCTGAGGTCATTTTTGCATTTGTCTTCAGATTGAGCGGAAGGGAGAGAGGGAGGAAGAGAGAGAGAGAGAGAAACATCGACATGCGAGAGACACATCAAGTGGTTGTCACCCACATGACCCCAAGGGGGGGGGGAGACAAACTGCAACCGAGGTACATGCCCTTAGGGGGAACCAAACCCGGGCCTCTCTGGTCCTTGGGCTGACGCTCTAACTGCTGAGCCAAACTGGCCAGGGCTCTCCATTTATTTAAATAACCAATTATTTATTTATATCAACATGGATGCTAAAAATAAATCCATGAATCTAGGGTTTATAATGCAATAGTATCATTATTTACTCTGTTGCTTTGCCCATTAGGAGCTCTTTCGTGTTGGCTCCTGTGTTCTTGTGATTTTTTTTTTCTTTTATTTAATTAATTAATTTTTTATCCTCATCCGAGGACATTTTTGCATTTATCTTCAGATAGAGCAGGAGAGAGAAAGGGAGGAAAAGAGAGAAAGAAACATCTATCTGAGAGAAACACATCGAGTGGCTGCCCCCCACACGATCCCAACTGGAGCCAGGGACAAACTGCAACGGAGGTATGTGCCCTTAGCAGGAACCGAACCCAGGACTCTCCGGTCCTCGGGCTGATGCTCTAACAGCTGAGCCAAACTGGCCAGGGCATTTTTCTTTTTTTTTTTTTTGTGGTACGTGCCCCTAGCGGGAACTGCACCTGGGATTCTCTGGTCTGCAGGCCGACGCTCAACTGCTGAGCCAAACTGGCCAGGGCCAGGGCCTTTTTCTTTTCTTTTTTTTTTTATCCTCACCCGAGGACATTTTCCCATTTTTTTGTTCAGGTAGAGTGGGAGGGAGAGAGAGGAACAGAGAGAGAGAGAGAGAAACATTGACATGAAAGGGACACATCGAGTGGCTGCCACCCGCACGACCGACCAGGGCCGGGGACAAACTGCAACCGAGGCACATGCCCCTAGCGGGAACCGAACCCGGGTCTCTCAGGACCGCAGGTCGACGCTCCGACCGCTGAGCCAAACCGGCCAGGGCTTCTTTTTTTTAATATATATTTTTCTTTATTGATTTGAGAGAGAGAGGGAGAGGGAGAGATGAAAACATCGATGAGAGAGAACACTGAGGATCAGGCCCACAACCTGGGCATGTGCCCTGACCAGGAATCGAACTGGCGACCTCTTGGTGCATGGGTCGATGCTCAACCACTGAGCCACACCGGCTGGGCATGACATTCTTTCTTGAGCATTGTTTTTTGGTACCACACAATAGTTTAGGCTCATCTTGTATTTTCCTTGCCTCAGCTCAAGAATCAATTATTTCTCCAAGGTTCTCCTGTTCTTTTTATTGGAGAATTGTGTTTAGAAATAAAGGTCTGAGTACTAGGTATTCTCATTGCTTCTAGATACTCTCAGCAGACAGAATAGGAAATATATGTATATTAATCCACACATACACATATACCAATTTACATTTCTGTACCTACTGTACATAATTACAAACTCATGAGATTACACTGATAGCTCAGATTCCGTCCAACACATGAGCTTCATTTTAGCTTTTCCCTTTTCCTTAAAAACATTTTCTCCAACAATGAGAAACCCAGCTCATGATGTACAATGTATTTGTTTAATTCTAGCATATACATAAGTGGTTTCAAGTTGCTGAACTCTCCCACACCTGCCACCCACTTTGTATGTGGATCATGGCATTTATTTACAGTTCAGTTGGTCTTATTTTTAGGGATCCAGCTAAGATACTGTTTCCCTCAGTTGCTTAGGTGAGTTATTTTCTTCCCCACCACTGCAGAGTGGTTATGTTACTTATTTGTAATATTGTTCATTCCTTAGTGTTTATATTCACTTTGGGGCCTCCCCCCCACCGCCCACATCATGGTATTTGGTTTTGCTTATTACCTTATTATCAGACAAAGTATGTTTCCTCTTTAAACCACACATTTTCCTCAAAATGATCATTAAATGATATTCTGTGTTTTATTTTCTAATGTATTTTATTAATTTTATTATTATTATTATTATTTTATCCTCACCCGAGGACATTTTTTCCATTTTTTGTTCAGATAGAGTGGAAGGGAGAGAGAGAGAGAGAAACATCGACGTAAAAGGGAAACATCAAGTGGCTGCCACCCACACGACCCAACCAGGGCCGGGGACAAACTGCAACTGAGGTACGTGCCCTTAGCGGGAACTGAACCTGGGTCTCTATGGACCGCAGGCCGACGCTCTAACCGCTGAGCCAAACCGACCAGGGCTTCTAATGTATTTTAAACATTAAAATTAAATATGACATATTGAATGATTATGAACAATAGTCCTTTTATTTTATTTTTATTAAACTTTTATTTTTAATCCTTACTCGTGGATATTTTTCCATTTATTTTCAGATAGAGTGGGAGGGAGGGGGTGGAGAGAGAGAGAGAGAGATTAAGAGAAATATCGATGTGAGAGAGAGATATCGATTGGCTGCCTCCCACACGACCCCTACTAGAGCTGGTGACTGAATCACAACTGAGGTACATGCCCTTGACCAGAATCGAACCTGAAACTCTTTGGTCCATAAGCTGACGCTCTAACCATTGAGCAAAACCAGCCGGGGTGATTATGAACAAGATTTAAATAAAGCCAAAGAGATTCCTCTTTTAGGACAAAAAACAATATGTTATAATAAATTGTAAAATAAAATCAAGATATTTCTAGAAAGCAAATTTCAATTTAAATCAAAAGTACAAAGAAATTGTGGATTAAATCTCATATGATCTACTAAATCTCTAAGGCAGCGAGTTATTTTCAACCTTTTCAGCTCATGGCACACATAAACTAATTACTAAAATTCTGTGGCACACCAAAAAAATATAGTTTTTGCTGATCTGACAAAAAAAAAGTATAACTTTGATTTATTCATACCAGGCGGCTATTGTGTTGGCTTCTGTCATTTTTTAATTTGACAATCTAAGGGAAAAGAGGTCAGTGCTTGACTAAATAGTCAGGTATTGCATGTTTTAAAAATTCTTGCAGCACACTGGTTGAAAATCACTGCTTTAAGGCAAAGACTGTACAAACACTTTACATTTGATATTGGTTGGACATCGTCCTGTGCACTGAAAGGTTGCTGGTTCGATTCCTGGTCAGGGCACATGCCCGGGTTTCAGGCTAGATCCCCTGTAAGGGGCGTGCAGGAGACAACCAATTAATGTTTGTTTCACTTTCACATCAATGCCCCCCCCACACTTCTTTTTTTCTAAAAAGCAATAAAAAAATATTTTAAAAAAAGGAATGCAAGATTGTGTTCAAGACTGGAAAAAACTGGACTGTAGTGTTAAAGTTATATATGAAAGATGTAGTGAGTTGTACATCAGAAGTTCAAGGACAGATGAGGACAGTAGAATAATGCCTTTCTATCCCCCCCCCCCCCCCGCCCCACTCCAAGGATGTCCACAAGACCTGTGGAAATGTTAATTTACAAGGCAAAGTGAAATTAAGGTTGCAGGTGGATTTAAGGTTGTTAATCACTTGATTTTAAAATGGGGAAATTATGATGGATTATCTGGGTGAGCTTGATGTAATTACAAGGACCCCCCGCCCCCTTAATGTTTTTTAGAAGCATCTTTATTTTTTTATTCTCACTCGAGGACATTTTTCCATTATTTGTTCAGATAGAGTAGGAGGGAGGGAGAGGGAGAGAGAGAGAAACATTGAAGTTAAAGAGACACATGGAGTGGCTGCCTCCCACACGACCCTGCCAGGGCTGGGGACAAACTGCAACCGAGATATATGCTGTTAGCGGGAACCAAACCTGGGTCTCTCTGGACCGCAGACCGACGCTCTAACCGCGGAGCCAAACCGGCCAGAGCATAGAAGCATCTTTAAAAGGACAGGAGTTAGTCAGATATGTGAGATGGACCCAACCTTCCATTGCTGGCTTTGAAGATGGAGGAAAGCAGCTAGGAACTAAGGAATGCAAGCAGCCTCTGGAAGCTAGCTAGTAAAGAAGCTAAATTCTTTCCTGCCAACACCTGGATTTTAGCCCAGTGAGATTGGTGTTAAACTTCTAACCTACGGAACTCTAATAAATTGTGTTGTTTTAAGCCACTGTTTGTGGTAATTTGTTAGTACAGTAATAGAAAACTAAAACAACCTACCTTTGAACTTTAAAGGACTGTATAACTTGGTCCCTGTCTAGTTTACTTTCTTTACTCTTTTCCTTTTGGACTATACTCCAGCCAGCTCATTGTTACTCATATATTATCCTACTTGCGTGTAGGTGTTCATTCTTTTGGGTATATGAAACATTAACTATGATTTTAAGATTCAGCTCAATGCAAGAATCTTTGCCAATCCCTCATCAAGCCTCTACCTTGTTCCCCTTCTTCTCATATTGGAAATCAGTCGTTTTAAATTCTGGTTTATTCTTGTATTTCTTTTGCGCAAATGAGCAGATATGTGTTTTCTTATGTTCCTTCTTTCTTACAAAAAGGGTAGTATTTTGTCTTTAAGCAAAATTAACGTTTTGAAGTCCAGTGAATTCAGCGCAATGTCTACTTAATGACCCTTAGCAAATACTGTTCTAAGGGCCAGGTTGAAAAGAATTCAAGCTCGAGACCCGAGGGAACTAAAATAGCATGGTTAACTGGCAGGAAATTCGAACCTTTATCTGCAGTTAGACTATATATTCAGTAGGTCCTTCCTTCTCATGACAGATCCTGGTAATTGAGTGAATTAACTTCAATAAATATAAGTAGTGTAAGGCTCAAACAATGGAGATGGCACAAACAAATCAATTATTCCTTTTTCAGAGTTTCACTGGGTGACAGGTCTGTGTGTTCCCAAATACCTGTATCTCAAAGCTCTCACTTAGACATCTTGCCTGTCTCACAGGATAGCGGTCTTGTTTTCTGGGTCGAAAGGGGAGACCAAAACTACTGTATAATAGAGTGCTCTACACAGCAGGCTCTTCCCCGACGATGTACAATCCTGCTCAAAGGGGCCGTAAATTATCACACCCGAACCTATCCTTTCCCTTAGGTGGATCTTCTCAGTGTTCGGTAACCCCTAACACACTAATCACAAGTAGCATCCTATCTCCTGCCTGCGGGAAACTATATTCCCAGGATCCCGGCCCTTTCGATTGACGCTACTTCCGGGAAAAGTAACCTTTCTTCGGCGGTTGCAGGCCTGGAAAAGTCTCGCGACACTTACTTCCGCGAGATCTGCTTGCTCACTCTAGCGATGACATCCTCCTCCTCCTCCCCGCCGCCTTTCGGCAATCTTCGCCAGTCCCAGCCCCGACCAATCTGCACTCAGATGGCATGGATCAGGGTCTCCCCCCGAACCCCGGTCCACGCGGGGCGTCAGGCGGCAGCGGCGGGGTGCGAGCTGCTCGAGGCCGACGGCAGACACACTGCGAGAGGCCACGGGCTGGCGTTGAGCAGTGAGCGGGGGCGGGGCTGGGGTAAGCCAGCTGAGTAGCGGCTCGATTGTTCTGGCCTGGCTATGGCGCCTCTCCTCCCCCCCGCCATGGCTCCCCGTGTCCCTGCTCCGCTCCTCTCAGTGAGTGAAAGTGGCCGCCGCCGCCGCCGGCCCAGCGCCCGCAGCCGCCTCAGCGCCGCCGCCATCTTGGGGTCCCAGGAGCCGCCGAGGGAGCGGGCTAGGAGCGTCCACGCCCAACGCAGTCACCGTCCTACGGCCTCAGAGAGCGAACCGCGGCTCCACTGTCGGCGGGGCGACCCCCCCCTCCGGACCCCGCCCGCACCCCGCCCCCCCTCCGCCGCCGCCGCGGCGGCGGGGCCCGGCGGCCCGAGGTGAGGCGACTAGACGTGGGCGGGCGAACGGAGTGGGGGTCGTGTAGGCCCCGTTGCGCCCCTCTCTGCGGGCGATGACTGGGCCGCGTCTTAAAGGGGCCGTCGCCCCCGGCCCTTGGATTTGTCGGGGTTAGTGGGGAGGATGGGTGTGAACACTCTCCGCAGGGTTGGGACCTCAGGGACCTGGGCCTTGTTCTTCTCTCATACCTCTGGAGACTAGGGGTCACGCGGTGACCTCATCCAGCCGAGGAAGCCCGTGGGGCGCCCACACGTGGGGAGTGTGTTAGACCAGGTGCACGTGGGACCCGGTGGGGCGGTGTCGGGCTAACACGTGTGTGGGTTTGGGGGTGGGGTGGGGCAGGGCGGGGGCTGGTTGGGCTCGAGTGGGAACCCCGTGAGGGTTATACTATCCTTTAAAGCAAGATGAGATCTAAGGGCTTGATAGTGTCAGTTTCTGGGGAGTAAGTTGGGGTATTGGTCTATGGTGCATGCTGCTTGTTGGTGTTGGGTGAGGGTAGCCCAACACGTGCAGACTTAGGAGTGTGTAGGTGACACTCCTGGTCTATTAGGCTTTCGTAGGTCGTCTAGGCAAGTGTCATCCTATTTGACATTCCTCCTTCAGCTTGCTGATGAAAACTACTACTTCCGTAATCACCGAGGGTAGAAGCCCCCTACAGTTTGGGAGTGATAGAGCTTAAGAAGGCACTCACTATTTTAGTTAACAGCCAACTGTGCCGAATTCTTCTTGAATTCATATACTGCCTAGTTTTCATGTTCCTATACTTGTTGGTAAAAGTGAGAGAGGGAATTAGGGGGTTGACCTCGCTAACAGCACTGGTAACCAGCTTACTTTTCCCAATCAGTGACTTTCATGATTTCCTTTCCCAAGGAAATTTTCGTTGTGGTTTACTAGCGGCGGCTTTTAATTCATTTTTTAAAGTAACAGCTTTGTTGACATATAATTCACATACCAAGAAACTTGCCCTTTTAAAGTGTACAACTCTGTGATTTTTAGTACACTCGTGGAGCTGTACAGCTATTATCACTATCAAAATCATCATACCAAAAAGAAACCGTTTTAGCATTCACTCCCCATTCCTCCTCACCACAGCCACTAGCAACTAATCTATTTTCTGTCTTTGTAGATTAACGTATTCTGGATATTTTGTATAAATGGAATCACACATGTGTACTTTTGTGACTAGCTTGTTTCACTTAACATGTTTTCAAGGTTTCATCTATGTTGTAACGTATTAGAATTGTATTCCTTTTTGTTGCCAGATATTTCATTCAGATTGTGTTTTATGCCCTGAAATTTACAAGCATTTCATATAAAACAACACTGAGATTATTATATATGGTAAAAGTTGGATACTTACTAGATTCTAAAATGAATTTAAGGGTTAAATTCCATTATTTTAGTTTAGTGTGCTCTTTTCTGCTACATTTTTGTTTCAAAAGAATCCAAACCAATTTTTAAAGATCTGTGTCTTTTGATAGGAAATAACTGTTAACACAAATGTGATTAGAAAATTTTATGACTAATAAAAACATTTTGAGTACATACAGGTGGAAATGTGATTGTCTAAGCAACAGACCATAAACTATGGTGTTATAATTTCATTTAATGAAATACTACTGAGGGAAGGTATCATAACAGCTTTTGACTACTGTTACTTGTGTAGACATAGGGCAAGTAAAGGAATACTAAACACCTCTTCCACACAAAAGAAGGTTAAAACTGACTTGAGGATTTAACATATCAACATACAAGTTTATAAAAAATAAATACTGGATGCAGTGAATTTTAGAGAAGGCAGAATGAAATAGTTAATAGGAAACTTTGAGTGTGTGTAGGAAAATAAGTGAAATTGATGACAAGTTTTAAAGTTGCATCTTAAGTATAACAATTTTGATATGATAGGCTACAGCGTGCAGAGGATAAGAGGAGCATAGTCTCTAATACTTAAACCCATTTTATGGGCACTAATCTTAATCATCAGGGCTCTGGTCCCACCTCCTGATACCATTACCTTGGGGATAGGATTTCAACATGTGAATTTGGGGTGTGGGGGAGATACAAATATTCAGACCATGGCTCTACATTAAGTCAGAAATTTACTTAGAGAAGCATTGGATTCACTTGCTAATGATGATACAGTAGGCTTGCTTAGGATTGCAAAATTGGTCACAAAGAATCTTAATGCTTGTGTTTAATTACTACATGAGACATTCCATATATGTTAGGTCAGAAGTAAGAAATTAGTAATAGTAAATGCAGTTGACAACTTAAATATAAAAACATAACTGGGACTAAATGCTATTTATATTTTGAATGGACCAGAGGACAGTGAGTGAACTGTGTGACATGCCTTTAATACCAAGGATTGGCAGCCTGTGTGACAATCTCTAGACCAAGCATGGTTCTTACATATTTTTATGTGCCCTGGACCCCTTTGCAGCCTAAAGAAGCCCCATGAACCTCTTCTCAGAATATGATTTTTAAATGTATATAGTCCAAATATTTAAATTTATGCTGTAATAAATTGCTTTTATTACTAAATTAAATAACAACTAGTGTCCTGCTAATGCTGCTGTGCTGTGCTGCCTACATTCAGAATTGAAGAAATGCTAATTTCAGTTATAGGTTAGTGAAAAGGATGTACATTTTTTCTATTCAAATTCATGGACCCATAGTTTAAGACTCATAGTTTTCGAGCCTCTGCCCTAAAGTGTCCTGCACACATAACGAAGTTATTTCATATGGGGCAAACCAGTGGTTTCCATAACAATAAGTAAGGATAATAATTTTCACTTGTGGGATTAAATGACATGTAAACTATAAAACAGCATATTGATGAATGTTAGTTTATTTTCATCTTTGAAGAAATAAACATACCAAAGCTGTGACATACATTTAGTTTTTATTTAAAGAGGGTATACTGGTATGTGATAGGAAGGAACAACATGTATAGTACTCAGGGTCTTTAAGTGGGGTTCACTTTTTGATAATGGTCTTAAAACTATTCTTATTTCTTGTAAGAGAACAAGTAAAATGCCTCTGGGTTTGCATGTGACACTAGTTTTTCTGGGTAAGAAGTTAGTAGCATGCTTGCACATATACTAAAATTGGAATGATACACAGAAGATTAGCAAAAAAAAAAAAAAAAAAGTAGCTAAGTAGAATTAACTATGGGTAAATCTCATATCTTTGTGCCTGAACAGGAAAGTGGCTAGACTATCAATATGGTAAAAAGAATGCTAGGCCAAGTGGTCGTTTTTTCCCTGAGAATATTGTCTGAATGTTGCCACAAAGGCCAACAAAATGTAAGTCATTCCCAAGAGAGTTATGAAAAATAACATTTAAAAATGGGCTGCATTATCTTGGTACAAAGCCACAATACATTTACTCTTAGACTATTGAGTGTATTCTAATTATTGTACCTCAAGGAAGAGCAAATTAAGCAGGAGGGAAGTTTCCAGAAAATGGCAGTATAAATGATGAAGGCAGGTGAGGCTTTTGTATGAAGATAATTAGACTCTACAATAGAATGATGAAGACTGAGATGGACTATCATTAAATTGTATTGAATTAGGAAAAACATGAATAGTAATCCTGGAAAATAGAAGTAGCTTGAAAGATGAATATAGTTTGACAGGGCTTGAATAATGAGTGGTTTGTTTATGAAACTTATTAGCACAGAAGGTGGTTAAAGCTCAAGAACAGACCAGACGTCTGGCTGGTATGGCTCAGTGGTTGAGCGTTGACCCATGCACCAAGAGGTCGCCAGTTTGATTCGCAGTCAGGGCACATGCCATTTGTGGGCCATATCCCCAGTGGGGGGCATGCAGGAGGCAGCCAGTCATTCTCTCTCATTGATGTTTCTCTCTCTCTCCCTCTCTAAAAATCAATAAAGTAAAAACATATATATCCCTGGCCGGTTTGGTTCAGTAGTTAAGAATGTTGGCCTGCGGACCAAAGAGACCCGGATTTGATTCTAGCCAAGGGCACGTACCTCAGTTGCGGTTCGTCCCCAGCCCCAGTTGGAGTTGTGTGGGTGGCAACCAGTTGATGTGTCTCTCTCACATCAATGTCGTCCCCCCCCCCCCACTCTGTCTGAAGATAAATGCAAAACTGTCCTCGGGTGAAGATAAAAAAGAAAACAACAAAAAAACTGGGAAGAAAAAAAAAACACAGACCAGACATAATTTAAGGATTACAAAGCAGAGACTTTTGAGATCCAGTCCTAGTTCATTTCATGTCAGCAAACATTTAATGATACGTGTACTAATGGTTTATGAAACTACTTGTTCTGTTCATTCATTCAGTGTGTGTGTGTGTATTTTTTTTTTAATCCTCACCTGAGGATATTTTTTATTTATCTTCAGATAGAGTAGGAGGGAGAGAGACGGAGAGAAAGGGAGAGGAAAACATTGACATGAGAGGGACACATCTACTGGCTACCTCCCACATGACCCAACCAGGGCCGAGGACTAACTGCAACCGAGGTACATGCCCTTGGTCGGAATCGAACCCGTGACTCATTGGTCCGCAGGCCGATGCTATACTGCTGAGCCAAACCAGCCAGGGCAGTATATTTTTAAAAATATGTTTTTGTTATTTTTTTTTTAGAGAGAAACAAAGGGAGGGAGAGAGAGAGAAACATTGATGTGAGAGAGAAACATCGACCGGCTGCCTCCTGCATGCCCCTCAACTGAGAATGGAGCCCACAATCTGTGCATGTGCTCTGGCAGGGAATCAAATCAGGACCTCTCAGTCAATGGGATGATGCCCAATTCACTGAGCCACACAGGCCAGGACACTCAATAAATATTTATTGAATACCAAGTGAATGCTTTTTGATTTTCCCAGTTACCATTTGTTGAGCCTCTGCTACACTAAGAGACTGTGGTAGACTCTGAGGATGTACAGTGAATTACTACAGTTGTAGCTATATGTATGGGGAGTACAGAGGGGCTCTGCAAAGATAAACACACACTTATGCAAATTCTAAGTGCCATAGAAAATTATAAACCTAAATGTTTCTTTAAGGTGCTAATATGAATTACTCGTACTTAGGGTTTTTATTTTTTGTTTTTAAACCCTCATCCAAGGACATTTTTCCATTTATCTTCAGATAGAGTGGGAAGTGGGGAGAGAGAGAGAAACATACACCAGTGTGAGAGACACATTGACTGGTTGCCTCCCACAGGACCCCAACCAGGTCTGCAACAGAGGTACAAGCCCTTGACCGAAATCAAGCCTGAGACTTTGGTCCTCAAGCCGATGCTCTAACAGCTGAGCCAGACCAGCCAGGGCAGTATTTAGGGTTTTAAAAAAAATATTTTGAGACATCCTTTTCATTTTTTTTTTTTAAGGTCAGATTATTTATTTATTTATTTATTTATTTATTTTTATCCTCACCCGAGGACATTTTTTGATATTTTGGTCAGATAGAGTGGGAGGGGGAGAGAGAGAGAGAAACATCGATGTGAAAGGGACACATCGAGTAGTTGCCACCCACACAACCCAACCAGGGCCAGGGACAAACTGCAACTGAGGTAAGTGCCCTTAACGGGAACCAAACCCGAGTCTCTCGGGACCACAGGCTGACGCTCTAACAGCTGAGCCAAACCAGCCAGGGCCGTTTTCATTTTTTTAAAGGCCTTAGTCGGCCTTGTTAACAGAAGCATTGAATCCACTAGCCCAACCCATTCTAGATCCTAGAGTTAGATGACCTGGGTTCAAATTTTGGTTCTCCATCTTATTAACTGTGTGGCCTCTGGAAAGCTATGTAAGCTTCAATATTGTCATCTCTTAAATCAGGATAATAGTAATACCTACTTCATAGAGGATAATTGTGAGAAAGCAAGTAATACATAGTAGTACTGAGAACGGTACCTGGCACATAGTGCTCTCAACAAATGTTAGCTATATTTTATAGGTACCATTTTATTTTGACAGTTTAATCAAGAGTCTAATGTAGAGTTTTTATTGATAGTTTAAAGTTTTAATTTATAAAGTATGGAAAGCAGAACCATTTTTATTATGAATAGAAAATATCTCAAATCTTTTTTTTTTTAATCCTCACCCGAGGACACTTTTTCCATTTTTTGTTCAGGTAGAGTGGGGGGGAGAGTGAGGAAGAGAGAGAGAGAAACATTGATATGAAAGGACACATTGAGTGGTTGCCACCCACATGACCCAACCAGGGCCGGGGACAAACTGCAACCGAGGCATGTGCCCTTAACAGGAACCGAACTCGGGTCTCTCTGGACCGCAGGCCAACGCTCTAACCACTGAGCCAAACTGGCCAGGGCTCAAATCTTTTTTAGATATGGTAAAGAAAAATACATCAGCCCTGGCCGGTTTGGCTCAGCGGTTAGAGCGTCGGCCTGCGGTACTGAGAGACCCAGGTTCGGTTCCCGCTAAGGACATGTACCTCGGTTGCAGTTTGTCCCCGGCCCTGGTCGGTTGTACGGGTGGCAGCCACTCAATGTGTCCCTTTCACATCGATGTTTCTCTCTCTCTCTCTGTTCCTCCCCCCCCCCCCAAATCTACCTGAACAAAAAAAAAGGAAGAAAGAAAAACACATCAATAAAGAAAAGTTATTATGCGTTAACCTCTGTGTTTATGTAATGAGTACCAGTAGATGTTAACAGAGGGTTTGGGAAAGTTGTTCTGTATAGGGTCAAATAGTAGCTCTTGGCCTTTGCTGGCCATGCCTTCTCTGTTGCAGCTACTCAACTCTATCATTGTAGTGTGCAAGCAGCCATAGTCAATATATAAATGTATTTCAGTAAAACTTTATGGGCACTGAAATTGTAATTTTATATAATTTTCATGTGTCATGGAATAAGATTTTCCTCCAATTATTTAAAAATGTAAAAACTATTCTTATCTGTCAGGGTTTATAAAAACGGGCAGTGGTCTGGATTTGGCATGCAGACCATACTGCGCTGACTCCTCTAGAGTCTTGACTCTACGACTCCCAGGCTAGGTGATCTTGTGCAAGATAATTTAAGCCTTAATTCTATCTTATAAATGGGGGATAATAATAGTATCTACGTTATATAGAGAGTTGTTAGGAATGAGATAATCTGAAGTGCTTAACACCATCCCTGACACATAGTAAGTGCTATTATTATTGTCTAATTGAACCCCCCTCATTTTACAATAAGGCTTTTGGGACCCTGAGAGGATAGGATAGCTGATATTTCTAAAGTCTATCTGTGTCTTGTCAATAGCATTAAAGTCACAGCTCTCAACTTGAGTTCTCTTTCTACCCAACCACAATGCTTTCATAGAGGATTTAATTCAGTTAAAAATGTCGTACCATTTAATTCAGTTAAACTATTCTGTTGGATACCAACATGATGGTTATATGACATTATGCATTTGTCAAAATCCATAGGGCTTTACAGTAAAGAGTAAATTCTAATGTGTGCCAATAAAGCAAAAATCATTTAGGAGGTCGGGGATCCCAGGAAGGAATGCAAACTGTGACAAGAGAATCTAATTGTATTACAAATGTATGAAACAACCTCAGAGGGGAAGAGGCTAGTGTTGACTTAAGTAACCTAGAGAATGAGTGGAATCTAAGCACTGTCTAATTGACAAAGTTGTGTCCCATAGGCTACAGGTTAATTCACAAGAAACCCAGAAGCACACCTAATATCCAGTTCAGGGAATGCAGAAATGTTTTTCAGCTGAGCTGCTGAGCTTGTTTTTTGCTAAAGTTATATAATTTATGGTGGGCAGAAATGAATTATTTGCAATCCCATTCTCAAAATATTAATGAAAAACTATTCCCCCAGTTATTTTTTCAGAATTGCTAAACGATATTTTAATAGTTTAGATTTGTCAAAATAAAGAAATCAGTGGTAACCTTTATTTAAACTAAATGGAATGATACAAATTAATTTTATTGGTTAGGAAAAAATGATTTAAATAAGAATTTTATTAAATTTCTTATCAATATTTATACTATCAGAATTATGTATTCCCTTGATATTTGAATTATTTTCCCCCTATATTTTTGATATTTTGTTAATTTAATTAATTTTAATTATTTGTGATTTTTTTTTTAATCCTCACTCGAGGACATTTTTCCTTTTTTTTTTTATTTATTTTTTATCCTCACCTGAGGACATTTTTCCATTTTTTGTTCAGGTAGAGTGGGAGGGAGAGAGAGGAACAGAGAGAGAGAGAGAAACATCGATGTGAAAGGAACACATTGAGTGGCTGCCACCCGCACAACCGACCAGGGCCGGGGACAAACTGCAACCGAGGTACATGCCCTTAGCGGGAACCGAACCCGGGTCTCTCAGGACTGCAGGCTGACGCTCTAACCGCTGAGCCAAACAGGCCAGGGCCATTTTTCCATTTTTTGTTCAGGTAGAATGGGAGGGAGGGAGGGAGCGAGAGAGAGAGAGAGAGACAGACAGACAGACGGACGACATCGGAGTGAAAGGGACAGATCGAGTGGTTGCCACCCGCACGACCCTGGGTCGGGGACAAACTGCAACCGAGGCATGTGCCCTTAGTGGGAACCGAACCCGGGTCTCTCTGGACCACAGGCTGACACTCTAACCGCTGAGCCAAACCGGCCAGGGCTATTTGTGATTTTTTTAAAAAAGGAAACTAAAGAGAAACAATTTCTGTATACTTTGTGCATTAGTACAGGCATCCACATTGTGAACCAAAGGGAAGTGTTCTGGTACTAAAACTTCCAATAACTTCTGGTATTGCTTATGGTTCTTGTTATATAGATAATAAAGTAATACAGAAAGACCTAAGGGTAAAGAACAATAAGAATGATACAGATCCAACCAAGAGAAATGGGGATTATTTGCCCATTAAGTATACAATAAGTTGTTCCTTAAAATTTTGGAGAGATAGTAAAGATACTTTTGCTTTCTTTTTTCTTTTCTGTAAAGAATGCTGGTTAAACACAGCATGTTATGGGAGTTTTCAGTATTTTGCTAGACTGGTACTAGAGGAGAACAATAATACTTTTATTTATTTTTAATCCTCACCTGAGGATATTTATTTATTTTTCCTATCTATCTTCAGATAGAGTAGGAGGGAGAGAGACATCAATGTGAGAGAGGGGCATGTTGACTGGCTGCCTCCCACACAACCCCCACCAGGGCCTGGGACGAACTGCAACCCAGGTACATGCCCTTGGCCAGAATTGAACCCATGACTCATTGGCCCACAGGCTGACACTCTACTGCTGAGCCATACTGGCTAGGGCACAATAATACTTTTTTAAGGGTCATGGTTGGAAATTGAATTCTAACCTTAGCTGCAAAAGGAAAGTGTACCAGGATCTTATGGAATAATTCTGAGTGGCTTGAGAACCCATCAGATTTCCATGGGAATTCTGGTAAGGTCATGACACTTGTGTTAGAGGGAATTTGCACCTTTATTTGGTGTGGAGTTGCAAAGGTGGCCACTTAGCCTGATTGCATGTTATTTGCAATGTCCTCTGCAGGCTGATTTTTTAATACCCTTGCAAACTGTTAAAGAGTAAAACTAAGCAAAGAATCATTAAGACTTTTTTTTTTTTATGTAGAAGTTTCTAATTAAAAAAAAAATTTTTTTTCCTTTATTGATTTTAGAGAAAAAGGAACAGGGAGAGGGAGAGAGAGAAACACTGATGAGAGAGAACACCTATTGGCTGACTGCATGCCCCCACTGGGCATAGGACCCTCAACCTGGGCATGTGCCTTGACCGGGAATCGAACGGGGGACCTCTTGGTGCATGGGTTGATACAAAATAATATTGAATGTAAATTGTAATTTAAAAATAAAATTAATGCCCGGCTAGTGTGGCTCTGGTTGAGCGTTGACCCATGCACCAAGAGGTTGCTGGTTCGATTCCCAGTTAGGGCACATGCTCAGGTTGTGGGGCCAAATCCTCAGTGGCGGGCATGCAGGAGGCGACCAGTCGATGTCCTCTCTCATCGATGTTTCTGTCTCTCCCTTCCTCTCTCTCTCAAATCAATAAAGAAAAAAAGAAAAAAGTATTAATAAATAAAAATAAAATTTTAAAAAATTATATACCTACTCCAGGGTCACAAAGATAGGTTGTTATATTTTCTTTTAGAAACTTCATCATTTTAGCTTTACATTTAAGTCTATGATTCATCTCTCATCTTCATTTTGTGTATGGTATGATGTAGAGGTTTGAAGTTTACTTTTTTCCTTCCAGATGGCTCTCCAGCAACATTTGTTAGAAAAATGTTTCTTTCTCTATTGGATTGTTTTAGTGCCTTTGTCAGGAATCATTGTGACTATGTAACTTTGGGTCTCTTTCTGGATTCTATTCTGTACCATTGTTTTATTTGTTTGTCCTTGGGCCAATGCAGTATCATTTTGATTAACTTTTGTTAAGTGTTAAAATCTAATAGCATACACAACTCTGCTCACCTTTTTCAAACTTGATTGGACTATTCTAGATCCTTTGTATTTTCATATACATTTTAGACTGAGCTTGTAAGTTTCTTCAAAAACCCTTCTAGGATTTGATTGAGAATCTGTAGATGAATTAAGGAAGAATGACATTTTAATAATGATGAATAATATTCCAATCCATGAATATATAGTGGTAGTAATCTGGCAAAGGAATTGTATCTGTAATATATAAAGGGCTTCTATAATTCAGTGATAAGACTACAATTTTTTTCAAATGTGGTAAAAAAAAAACAACTAACATTCACAAAGGAAGTTACACAGATGGCTAATAAGTATGTGAAACAGTGCTCAACTTCATCAGTCATCAGGATTGTACAAATTAAAAACACAATTATGTTGAAATTTGAGATACCATTATAATACCAAGTGTTGGCAAACATGGGAAGCAACTAGAACTCTTTGTTGGTGGGAGTGTAAAAATTAGTGGTTCATAAGTTTAAACATATACTTACTTCTGACCTAGTAGTTCTGTTTGCAGAAATTAACCAAAGTTAAAATCTAAATATCCATCAATAGGTGAATAGATAAATTGTGATTATATTTATTCTTTTTTTTTTTTTTTTTTAATCCACACCCGAGGACATTTTTTTATATTTTGTTCAGATAGACTGGGAGGGAGAGAGAGAAACATTGACATGAAAGGGACACATCGAGTGGTCGCCACCCACACGACCCAACCAGGGCCGGTGACAAACTGCAACAGAGGAACGTGCCCTAAGCGGGAACCAAACCCTGGTCTCTCCAGACTGCAGGCCGACACTCTAACTGCTGAGCTAACCAGCCAGGGCTATATTCATTCTTAATTTTTTTTTTTTTTATCCTCACCCGAGGACATTTTTTTACTTTTTGTTCAGATAGAGCGGAGAAAGAGAGAGAGAGAAACATCGACGTGAAAGGCACACATTGAGTGGCTGCCACCCGCACGACCCAACCAGGGCCGGGGACAAACTGCAACCAAGGTACATGCCCTTAGCGGGAACCGAACCGGGTCTCTCTGGACCGCAGGCCAACGCTCTAACCGCTGAACCAAACCGGCCAGGGCTATATTCATTCTTATAATGTAATCAGATTTAGCCACAAAAAGGAGCAAACTACTGATACATGCACTAACATGGATGAATTACGAAACATGCTAAAAAAAACAACCCCAGACATAGAAGTGTGATGCAATGTGATTCCCTTTGTATACTTTTCTAGAGGATACAAAATTAATCTGTGGTGATAGAAATCAGAACAGTGATTGCCTCTAGAGCAAGAGGTAAGAATTGTTTGGGAAGAAGCAAAAGTCTGAGAGAATTTCTGGAGTAATGAGCTATTTTATTTTTATTTTTTAATATTTATTTATATTTTTTATCCTCACCCGAAGACATTTTTTCGTTTTTTGTTCAGATAGAGTGGGAGGGAAAGAGAGGAAGAGACAGAGAGAGAAACATCGACGTGAAAGGGACACATCGACTGGTTACCATCCACACGACCCAACCAGGGCCGGGGACAAACTGCAACCGAGGTATGCTCCCTTAGTGGGAACCGAACCCGGGTCTCTCCAGACCACAGGCTAACGCTCTAACCGCTGAGCCAAACTGGCCAGGGAGGTAATGAGCTATTTTATATGTCTTAATAGAGGTGTGATTTATATAGGTATATGCAGATGTCAAAACTTATCAAACTATTTAATATCTACATTTCAATATATATAAATTATACCTCAATTTCAAAATTTTTGTAACTTTTTTATTTGAAAAATAACACATATTAAGAATTTCTCTTTAAATGTTGAAAAAAAAAATAGAAAGTAGAGGAGGTCTCTTTTAGTCTAATTCCCAGAAATAAACACCTTTTGTTATTGGGATATAATTTTCCAGACATTTTCTAGTCGCATAGTATAGTGGTTAAAGGTGAGAGATCAGATTATCTCGATTCTAATGCACATTTCCTACTAAATTGTTTGACTTTGGGCAAGTTACCTTTTTTTCCCTTTACTGATTTTAGAGAGAGAGGAAGGAAGAGGGAGAGATGGAAACATCGATGAGAGAGACATCGATTGGCCACCTCCTGCACGCGCCCCCACTGGGGATCAGTCCCACAACCTGGGCATGTGCCCTGACCAGGAATTGAACCGGTGACCTCTTGTTGCATGGGTTGATGCTTAACCACTGAGCCACACCAGCGGGGCGCCATTTTATTCTTTATACCTATGTTCCTCTCTTTATTTTCTCCTCCTCCTCCTCCTTTTTCTTCTTCCTCTTTCTCCTCCTGATCCTCCTTAAAGCAGGCCCTTTAACATTTCTTGCAACACTAATTTAGTGAACTTTTTTTTGTCTGGGAAACTATTTTTTCTTCAGTTAAAAAATGATAGCCTTACTGGATAGAGTAGTCTTGGTTGTAGGTCCTTGCTTTTCATCACTTTGAATTTCATGCCAGTCCCTTCTGGCCTGAAGTGTTTCTGTTGAGAAATCAGCTGACAGCCTTATGGAAGTTCCCTTGTAGGTAACTGTCTCACCCTTGTTACTTTTAAGTGTCTCTCTTTGTTTTTAACCTTTGTCATTTTAATTATTATGTGACTTGGTATGGACCTCTTTGGGTTCATCTTTTTTTTTTTTTTTTAATTCAAGCGAAAGGAAAGTTTTATTTGAAAGATAGTTAGACATCCTGCAGTGGGGAGGGGACCCAACTGTGTTGCCCTCTTTGGGTTCATTTTGATTGGGATACTCTGTGTGTTTCCTGAATTTGTATTACTTTTATTCCCACCAGGTTAGTGAAATTTTTAGCCATTGTTTCTCTATACAGTTTCTCTATCCCTTATCACTCTCTTTTCCTTTGGTATCCCTATAATATAGATGTTGTTAACATCTAATGTTGCCCCAGAAGTACTTTCCTTACTTTTAAAAATTCTCTTTTCTTTTTGATGATCTGCTTGGGTGTTTACTGTTCTATTGTCCTCTAAATCACTGATTTAGTCCTCTGCTTCATCTAACCTGGTGTTGATTCCTTCTAGTGTAGTCTCCATTTCTGACTGGTTCTTTTTTATGGTTCCTATGTCCTTTTTAATGCTTAGTATATTTTAAGTTTTCAATGAGACCATCTGTTCTCCCAATATCCTTGAGCATCCTTATAACCATTATTTTAAACTCAGCATCTGGTATTTTGTTGCTTCCATTTTATTTAATTCTTTTTCTAGTGATTTCTCTCACTCTTCCATTTGGGACATGTTGGTTTGTTGTTTTTCTCTCTGTGTGTATTAGGTAGAACTATCATGACTCCAAAACTTGTTACCATGGCTTTATGATGTAGGTGTCTTGTAGGCTCATTCGTACAATTTTCTTGATCACCTGAGTTCAGTGCTCCAGGAATGTTTCTTGTGTGCTGTGTACACCCTCCTGTTGTAGTTGAATTTTGAATGATGTTGGCCCTTTCGGGGGTGGAGTTAACCCTTCAGGCAGGCTGACTATAAGGATAAACCTCAATCACTATGTATGAGTTACTGTGTAGGGGCTGCCCCCCACGGTGGAGTTGTTCCCAGCAGGGTCTGTCTGGTGCCTGCTGTAATTCCCCTTTGGGTGTGCTGCTTGTGTAAGTAGTTGGGTCACACTCTGGTGTTGTCTGAGCCCAGTGGTTGTGTTGGTTCTGGGTCCACTTGAGCAGGGTCAGATACAGGTTGATGTAAGACCTAACCTGTCTGGAGCTGCCACATTATTCACTGTTTGTGGCTATGTCTACTGGGTCTGTGTGTGTGGGGGGGGGGGGGAGGGGGCAATCTTTGTACAAGGGTGGTTTCCTCCAGCTTATAGTGGGAACAGATATATAAAAGGTCTTAGGCTCCCTGAGGTCTACCTCCATCTGTTAGCTACTCTGCCTCCCCTTCAGGTTGCCTGGTCTTCTTCTAGAGCTTTCCAAAGAAACAGTGGGCCCAGGCTAGTGGTGTTGTACAGACCCTTCCAAAGGTCACAAGCTCAGTAGGGTGGGGCGACCGGAATTGGGAGAACGGAGCTAGTGGTTCCCCTGCTTGGGGGTTGCATGGTCAGGCACTCAGTGAAGAGCAAGTGGCTTGTACTCCAGAGCCAAACCACTCAATCTCTGCCAAAGTCTCCAACTCTAGCTCCCCCAGGAGGAGCATGCAGCAGGTTCAAGTTGGGTGCAACAAGCTGTCCCCTCTGCAGGAGCAAGCTCAGCACGGCAGAGCCACTGGGGCTGTGAGTACAAATCAAAAGAGTCTCCCATTGGGGTCTTGCCAGCTGGACCCCATAGCAGGGGTCAGTCCTGGCGGGGAGGGAGTTTTGCATCTGAGATATCCCTCCGGTTTCTCAGCACATGGGGACAGCGCTTTCTGTGTCTCCACCCTTTTTATCAGTCGCTATGTGTCTTCTGTAAATCCTTGGTTATAATATTTCAGTTCAGCTATCCTTTAGTTGGTTATTCAGGTTGATTGCTCTATAATTCAGATGTAAATCGGTTTGGCACAGGGAGCAGATAAATGTAGCTTCCATCTACCCTGCAGTCATCTTGGAATCTCCCCATGTACTTTTTTTTTTAGAGAGAGAGAGAGAAACATCGATGAGAGAGAACATTAATTGGCCACCTCCTACATGCCCCCCCACTGGAGATTGGGCCCACAACCTGGGCATGTGCCCTGACTGGTAATCTAACTAGTGATCACTTGGTGCATGGGTCAGAGCTCAACCACTGAGCCATAGCAGCTGGGCTTGGTAATTTTTTTTTTTTTTTTAATCCTCACCCGAGGACATTTTTCCATCTTTTGTACAGATAGAGTGGGAGGGAGCGAGAGGAAGAGAGAGAGAGAGAAACATCGACGTGAAAGGGACACATCGAGTGGCTGCCACCCGCACGACCAGCCAGAGCTGGGGACAAACTGCAACCGAAGTACGTGCCCTTAGCGGGAACCGAACCCGGGTCTCTCCGGACCACAGGCCGACGCTCTAACCGCTGAGCCAAACTGGCCAGGGCAGGGCTTGGTAATTTTTTTTAAAGGCAGGTATGATTCAACTCTTTTTAGCTATCTGACTAAATCAGTGATTTCTAATCTGGTCTTCTGAGATAGTTTTATGGTTTTTATTTTTTTTTCCTTTTTTTTTAAATTTTATCTTTATTGTTGAATGTATTACAGATGTTCTTTATTTTTCCCCCATTGACCCCCTCCTCCCCACTCCCGTCCCGCTCCTGCCCTTTCCCACACTGTTGTCTGTGTCCATTGGTTATGCATATGAGTTCTTTGGTTTATTTCTTCCCACCCCCCCAACCCCCTTCTCTTTGAGGTTTGCCAGTCTAGCAACCAATTTGTACTTCTTAATCCCTTCACCTTTTTCACTCATTCCCCCTACCTTCCTCCCATCTGGCAACCAACAAAATGTTCTCTGTTAATCTATGAGAATGTTTCTGTTCTGCCTGTTCATTTTGTTTGTAGATTTCATTGTCAATAGATATGTATTCATTGCCATTTTGTTTGTTCATATATTTTATCTTTTTCTTCAAAAAGACCCTTCAACATTTTGTATAATAATGGTTTGGTGGTGATGAACTCCTTTAACTTTTTCTTATCTGGGAAAGTCTTTATATGGCCATCAATTCTAAATGACAGCTTTGCAGGATAGAGTAATTTTGGTTGTAGGCTCTTGCTTTTCATCACTCTGAATATTTCTTACCCCTCCCTTCTGGCCTGCAAAGTTTCTTTTGAGAAACCAGCTGACAGTTTTATGGGAACTCCCTCGTAGGTAACTAACTGCTTTTCCCTTGCTGCTTTTAAGATTCTCTGTGTCTTGAACCTTTTAAATTTTGATGATGATGTGTCTTGGTGTGGGCCTCTTGGGGTTCATCTTGTTTGGGACTCTCTTTGCTTCCTGAACTTGTATGTCTGTTTTCTTCACCAAGTTAGGAAAGTTTTCTGCCATTATTGTTTCAAATAGGTTTTTGATTTCTTGTTCTCTCTCTTCTCCTTCTGGCACCCCCAAGATGTGAATGTTTGCACGCTTGAACTTGTCCCAGAGGCTCCTTACACTATCCTCATTTTTTTGGATTCTTTTTTCTTTTCTGACTGGGTGTTTTTTGTTTCCTTATATTTTAAATTGATGGTTTGCTTCATGGCTTTACTTTCTCCACTACTGAATCTGTGTAAATTATTCTTTATTTCAGTTAGTACCTCCTTCAATTCTGACTGGTCCTTTTTTATGCTCTTGAGGCCCTCACTACGTTTGCTGAGGTTTTCATTAAGTTCATTGAACATCCTTATAAGCAGTATTTTGAACTCAGCATCTGTTGGGTTGCTTATCTCCATTTCGCTTAGTTCTTTTCATGGAGATTTTTTCTGTACTTTCATCTGGGACCTGTTTCTTTGTCTCCTCATTTTGGCTGCCTTCCTGTGTTTGTTTCTGTGTATTACTTAATGAGAGGTATGGGGCTCGCTGAGACATGATGCTGCCTGTTTGAAAGAATTTAGGAACACCTGAAGCAGGATCCAAGTCAGGCCAATCCTATGGTTAAGCAAGTGGCAACAGATTGGGTGGGCCTGAAAGTTGGGTGGGGCAGGGCCTCAGGAAATCACCAGGGCGGAGCAACAAGTGAGAGCCAGATTGCTGGAGTCTCAGATATGGCTGCCCCCTCAAGCTGCCTCCCCTCCAAGCTGAGAGGGAGTGAGTTCGATAAGTCTGTGTGGGGGCTCTTTAAGAGGAGCTACCTGGGGCTCCTGCAGCCTCAGCCTCCCTGAGCCTCAGTTCCCACTGGTTTTTCCAGCCAGAAGTTATGGGGATTCTCTTCCTGGCACTGGAACTCTGAGTGGGGGGTGCCTGGTGTGGGACGGGAACCTCTCAGGCCTCAGAGAGGACCTTCCCAGCTGAGGTGTCCTCCTGATTTTTATCTGCCACATGTGGGTGTGGGACCAGCCCATCCGCTTCCGCCCTCCTACCAGTCTCTATGTGGCTGCTGCTTTAATTCCGTAGTTGTAGGACTTCCATTCAGCTTGATTTCAGGCAGTTTTGAATGATGGTTGTTCTGTAGTTTAGTCGTAACTTTGATGTGGTTGTGGGAGGATGCGATACTGTGTTTACCAATGCTGCCATCTTGACCGGAAGTCCCGAGATAGATTTATAGGTATTTTGCCAAAAAATGGTCAAATAAATTTGGAATTCCTCTTAGAGAAATACTAAGAGCAAATTAGCATTTTGAGTACTAAAAATTTTAGGAATATTAATGGACATTTGTTAATATCTTGAGCTAGTCTTCAGAGAAGCATTGGGGAATGTTTCTCTAACTGATTGCTGTGAAACCAGTTTCAGGCAGCATTTATAAATAGAAATCAGAGTGGAAAAACACTTGGAAAATCGAAATGTGTATATCTTAGGACAAATATTTAATGGCCATTATTGTTAATGTAGTGTTTTATGAAGTGGTCATTGTGTGTGTGTGTGTGTATTTAACCAAACCAAACTAAAAACTGTTTGTTAGACTAGCCTACCGTTTTAACAGTGTGTTTTAGCTCATCTCCATCCAGAGATAGGATGGCTTTCTCTCCAAGTAGATACCTTTGTTAGGCCTTTCATTTGCAGGAAGATGAAAAGGCTATTCTGAGGTAAGAATTGGCAATTGGTTGCAGCTGTCCTTGGGTTCTTGTCTAGAAGTAACACCTTAATATCTCATCTCTCAATATTTTTTAAAATATATTTTTATTGATTTTTTTTTTAGAGGGAGAGAATGAGAGATAGAAACATCGATGTGAGAGAGAAACATCAATTGGCTGCCTCCTGCACACCCTGTACTGGGATCAAGCCCACAATCTAGCCATGTGCCTTGACCAGGAATCGAACTGGGACCTCTCAGTTTGATGTATATATGATATAAATATCAAGCTGTCGTCAGGGGGGTTGATGTATGATCAGAGTCCAATTGCAGGGTAACTAGGATTAAAGAGCCAGAGTTCAGCCCTGGCCAGTTTGGCTCAGCGGTTAGAGCGTCGGCCTGCAGTCCAGAGAGACCCGGGTTCGGTTCCCGCTAAGGACAGGTACCTCGGTTGCAGTTTGTCCCCGGCCCTGGTTGGGTCGTGCGGTTGGCAGCCACTCAATGTGTCCCTTTCACGTCGATGTTTCTCTCTCCCTCCCTCCCAGTCTATCTGAAGAAAATATGGGAAAAAAAAAATGAATAATTTAAAAAAAGAGCCAGTGTTCAGGGTATGGACCAGGCCAATCAATGGTGAATTATGCTGAATATGAATACACACACACACATATATTTTTTAAATATTTTATTTAATTTATTTTTCAATCCTCACCCGAGGCCATTTTTTGCATTTATCCTCATAGAGCGGGAGGTTGAGATTAAGCGAGAGAGAGAAACATCAGCATGTGAGAGACACATTGACTGGTTGCCTGCCACCCACACGACCCCGACTGGGGCCGGGGACAAACTAACTGAGGTATGTGCCCTTAGTGGGAACCAAACCCGGGTCTCTCTGGTTCGTGGGCCAATGCTCTAACCGCTGAGCCAAACCGGCAAGGGCTCACAATATTATTAATAGTTCCATCTTTTGAAATGCCAGTATTAGTCTCTTGTCAGATGAATTTTAAAGAGCTCTTCACTTGCCCTAGCCAATGTGGTTCAGTTGGTTGGAACTTCATCCTGTATACCAGAAGGTGGCGGGTCCTATTTCTGCTCAGGGCACATGTGTGAGTTCCTGATTTGATGCCTGGTCAGGGCATGTGTTGGGGGCAACGATTGATGTTTTTCTCTCACATTGATGTTTCTCTCTCTCTGATTAAAAAAATAATTGATACCTTGGCCGGTTTGGCTCAGCGGTTAGAGTGTCGGCCTGCGGTCCAGAGAGACCTGGGTTCAGTTCCCACTAAGGGCATGTGCCTTGGTTGCCGTTTGTCCCCGACCCTGGTTGGGTCTTGTGGGTGGCAGCCACTCGATCTGTCCCTTTCACGTCGGTGTTTCTCTCTCTCTCTCTTTTCCTCTCTCTCCCTCCTGCTCTGTCTGAACAAAAAGTGGAAAAATGTCCTCGGGTGAGGATAAAAAAAAAAATTGATGGTGGTGGTGATGGTTAGCACAACAATGTGAATGTACTTTTTTTTCTTTATTGATATTAGAGAGAGAGGAAGGGAGAGAGAGAGATAGAAACATCGATGAGTGAGAACATCTATTGGCCACCTCCTACATACTCCCACTGGGGATCAGGCTCACAACCTGGGCATGTGCCCTGACTGAGAGTGGAACTGGCGACCTCTTGGTGCATAGGTCAATGCTCAACCACTGAGCCACACCAGCCAGGCTGAATGTATTTATTTATTTATTTTTTAAATATTTATGATTATAACATTGAGGTTTTTTTCCTTCTTCTTTTTGGTGGTACGTGCCCCTAGCGGGAACTGAACCCAGGACTCTCTGGTCCACAAGCTGACGCTCAACTGCTGAGCCAAACTGGCCAGGGCTGAACGTATTAATGCCAGTAAAACTGTGCACTTCAAATGATTAAAATGGTACATTTTATTTTATGTATATTTTGCCACAATAAAATCTAATCCAACACTTTAAAAATATTCCTTGACTCTCCAAATATCATAAGACTTTTTGTGGGGAGATGTGTAAAGAACTTCATGCATGTAGAACCTCCTTTTTGTAGCCTTATAGTAATAAGGGATTGCATCATGGTTGCCATTCCCAAACCAAAGACTGTACA
This sequence comes from Molossus molossus, assembly GCF_014108415.1. Taxonomy (NCBI): domain Eukaryota; kingdom Metazoa; phylum Chordata; class Mammalia; order Chiroptera; family Molossidae; genus Molossus; species Molossus molossus. The sequence continues at coordinate 180,091,862 of NW_023425344.1, read as the reverse complement.
AAAAAAGAACAGTATAGGCCGATATCCCTAATGAATGTAGATGTAAAAGTCCTCGACAGAATATTAGGAACCTCAATTGAGCGATACATGAAAAAGATCATACACCGTGATCAAGTGGGATTTATTTCTCGGATGCAGGGTTAGTTCAGTATCAGCAAATGAATGAACAAGATACATCACATAAACAAAATAAATGATAAAAATCATGTATCAGTAGATGCAGAAAAAAGTACTTGATAAAATTCGCCCATTTATGATATAAAGCTCTCACAAGGTGGGAATAATGGGAATGTACCTCAACATAATAAAGGCCATATATGACACCCCACAGCTAATATACTCAACAGTGAAAAGGCAAAAGCATTTTTCTTAAGTTCAGGAGTAAGACAAGGATGTCCACTTTTATTTTTTTTATTCTCACCCAAGGACATTTTTTCCATTTTTTTACAGATAGAGTGGGAGGGAGAGAGAGGAAGAGAGAGAGAGAAACATCGATGTGAAAGGGACACATCGAGTGGCTGCCATCCGCATGACCCAACCAGGGCTGGGGGCAAACTGCAACCAAGGTACATTCCCTTAGCGGGAACCAAACCCAGGTTTCTCTGGACTGCAGGCCGACACTCCACCCACTGAGCCAAACCAGCCAGGGTACTTTTTCCACTTTTAGTCAACATAGTACTGGAGGTCCTAGCCACAATAGTTAGACAAGAAAAATAAATAAAAGGCATCCAAATCAGAAAGGAAGACATAAAATTGTCATTATTTGTAGATGATATGGTACTATATAGAGAGAACCCTAAAGAGTCCACCAAAACACTAATAGAATTGCTAAATGAATTTAGTAAAGTGGCAGGATACAAAATTAATATTCAGAAAAAAATGCATTTTTATACACCAGTAATGAACTATCAGAGAAATATTTCTGATTAAGAGAACAAGTTTATTTACAATTGCATTAAAAAATTATAATAATAAGGTACCCAGGAATAAATTTAACCAAGGAGTTAAAAGACCTGAACTCAGAAAATTATTATACTGTAAGGAAAGAAATGGAAGATACAAATAAATGGAAGCATATACTGTGCTCATGGATATGAAGAATTAACATTGTTAAAATGTCCATACTACCCAAAGCAGTCTATAGATTCAATGCAATTCCTATCAAAATACCAATAGCATATATACATATATATGTATGTATATATGTGTGTGTGTGTGTGTGTGTATGTGTGTATATATATTTGTTTAATTGATTTTTAGAGAGAGAGGGAGGGGGAGAGAGAAAAAATATGGATGTGAGAGTGAAACATTGATCAGCTGCCTCCTGCATGCCCTCTACTGGGAAATGAGCTAGAAACCTGGGCATGTGCCCTGACCAGTAATCAAACCAGCAACCAATAGACATGACTAGATGCCCATTATCACTAATCATAGGAAATTAAAACCACAATAAGATATCATCAATAAATAAACAAACAACAAATTATAAGTGTTGGTGAGAATATGGAGAAAAGGGAACCCTTGTGCAATGTTGGTGGAATTGCAAATTGGTGCAGCCACTGTGGAAAACAGTATGGGGATTCTTAAAAATGTTAAAAATAGAACTACCATATGACTGAGCTATCCCACTTCTGGGTATTTATCTGAGGAAACCCAAACACTAATTTAAAAAAGATATACGCATCCTTAAGTTAATTGCAACATTCTTCACAATAGCCAAGATACAAGAGCAACCTACGTGTTCATCAGGAGACACTTAGAAGAGATGGCATATATGATATAATGGAATGTTAATTGGTCATGAAAAAAGACTGAAATCTTACCATTTGCAACGATGTGGATGGACCTAGAGGGTATTGGGCTAAGTGAAATAAGCCAGAGAGGCGAATACCATGTGATTTCACTTATATGTAAATTCTAAAAACCAAAAAACAAAACAGGAACAAACTCAGATACAGAGAACAAATTGATGGTTGCTAGAATGGAGAGCGGTTGGAGGACTGGTTGAAAAAGGTGAAGGGATTGTGAAGTATAAACTGGCAGTTACAAAATAGTAACGGGGATGTAAAATATATATACTGGATTGTAACCGATAATATTGTATTAACTGTATGGTGTCAGGTGGATATTAGACTTATGGGGGGATTACTTTGTAAGTTATTAGAGTTAAAATAATTGTGTTACATAAGGTTTTGGATTCTTGGGTATGTTCTTTTGGTCGATGTGGTTGTCCTTATTCCAGTATTACAGTGTCCTGATTACTGTAGCTTTATCATGTGTTTTAAAATCAGGAAGTATGCCCTTGCCGGTTTGGCACAGCGGTTAGAGCATTGGCCTGTGGTCCAGAGAGACCCGGGTTCAGTTCCCGCTAAGGGCATGTACCTCGGTTATAGTTTGTCCCCGTCCCTGGTTGGGTCGTGTGGGTGGCAGCCACTCAATGTGTCCCTTTCACGTTGATGTTTCTCTCTCTCTTCCTCTCTCCCTCCTGCTCTATCTGAACAAAAAATGGAAAAATGTCCCCAGGTGAGGATTAAAAATAAAAATCAGGAAATATAAGTCATCGAACTCTGTTCTTTTTAGATATTATTTTGGCTATTCTGGTTTGATTGTGTTTCCATATAAATTTTAAGAATCAGCTTGTCAATTTCTGAAAAAAGAAGAAACAGCAGGCTGCTTAGAATTTGAGCCCTGGCCGGTTTGGCTTGGCGATTAGAGCGTCAGCCCGTGGACCGGAGAGTGCTGGGTACGGTTCCTGCTAAGGGCACTTACCTTGGTTGCAGTTTGTCCCTGGACCCAGTTGGGGTCATGTGGGTGGCAACTACTCCATGTGTCTCTCTCACATTAATGTTTCTCTCTCTCTTTCTCTTCCTCCCTCTCTCCCTCCCCCTCTATCTGAAGATAAATGCAAAAAAAAAAAAAAGATTTTGATAGGGATTGTGTTGAATCTGTAGATCCATTGGGGGAGAATTTCTGATATTCCTATAAGTAGAAAGATTATATTAGGAAATTAAAAAAAAAACTATAATGATAAGAAGATAATGATAGTGTGGTTTTTTTTAAAGCTTATATTTTAGTTTGTCAAATTATGGACTTTTAAAACATTATTTACCTTTTATTGAGTACTCATATCAGATGATGATCTAATTGCTCTCTATTACCTCATTTAATCCTGGCTCAACCCCTTCATGTTTTTTTTTTAAATTTATCACCTGAGGACATTTTTCCATTTTTTTGTTCAGATTGAGTGGGAGGAAGGGAGGGAGAGAGAAACATCGACGTGAAAGGGACACATCGAGTGCTTGCCACCCTCATGACCCAACCAGGGCTGGGGACAAACTGCAACCAAGGTACGTGCCCCTAGCGGGAACCGAACCCAGGTCTCTCTGGACTGCAGGCCGATGCTCTAACCACTGAGCCAAACCAGCCAGGGCTCAACCCCTTCATTTTTTAAAGATAACAAGGTATAAAGCAGAAGATGTTAAATGAAAGGTAGAAAATTGTTACATTTTCCACCTTTTTTATATAGAGAACCATAAAATGGTTCTCTAGTGAAGATATTCTGACTCTAACATTGTCTTTAAAAACTTAAAGTAGCAAAGAATGCTTAGGCTATATTATGTTTCTCATCCTCACTTTTATTCTCTTTGCTCCAGTTTTCGCAATCATTTCTAAACCTTATACTTTATGGCTTATTTACAAGCGATTGTAAAATACTCTGCCAATATATCCATTCTCTTGTAAATGGAATATCTCACACATATGTACAAATGTAAATACAAAATGAAAAAAGGGAGCAGCTGTTTGAAGGTGATGCTGATAACAATGTAATAATGCTATTCTGTGAGGTGTATAGGTAACAATGAACTTCTATAGATTTGGATTAATGTGAGTTAATTATTCATTGTAGGGCAAAAGAGAAATGGGTATACATTTTAAGGTACTGTTTCAGAGAAGTGTAGTATGAATTTCCATTGCAACATTTGACAATTTTTCTGTATTTTGATGTTCTCCTTCATTGAACTTCTGCCTTTGCATTAGAAAGCAGTGCCTATAGTGAGCTTTATAATGATCTTTTTACAGACAAGGTTTGATTTCTTTTCGCATTGATAACAAGCAGGCAAAATAAAGGGAGTATAATAGTATTTCATTTTTCACTACTTATCTCCATTTACAGCCGTGCAGTGGGAGATCTTTGTGCATGAAGACAGATTTGTTCTATGGCCTCGGAGTTGGGTGCCGGGGACGATGGCGGCTGCACTGAGCTGGCAAAGCCCCTCTATCTTCAGTACCTGGAGAGGGCCCTCCGGTTGGACCATTTCCTGAGACAGACATCAGCCATCTTCAATAGGAATATTTCCAGGTATGTTAGTGCATCTGCCCACTATGATATTCAGCCATATTTCTGATTCCCATTATTACTGTAGATTTAAGGGTTAAAATACTTTATGATTTTTAGCATGTTTGATGTTCTTCCTTTCACATAAAATGCCGTGAACTTATTTAAAGGAATAAAATGTTTCTTTGAATGTAAAATGTTCAGTCTAGTAACCATAAATTATAATATTTTGCTGGGTCAGCTCTGATTGTGGGTTCGCCATTCTTCAATTTATAGTGATGAAAGTGAAGATGGACTGGATGACAATAATCCTTTATTGCCCCAGTCTGGGGATCCCTTAATACAAGTTAAGGAAGAACCTCCAAATTCATTGCTTGGTGAAACTTCTGGAGCAAGCAGTTCTGGAATGTTAAACACATACTCACTGAATGGAGTTCTACAGTCAGGTCAGTGTGGTGTGAGATCCATCTTTGGACTATCAGTTCTTTTGGGGCAGTCATCCTTTCATTTTATTATTCTTTATGTTTCCTTACACAGAATCAAAATCTGACAAAGGGAATTTATATAATTTCTCTAAGTTGAAGAAAAGCAGGAAATGGCTAAAGGTAAGAGAAGACAATGTTTAGAATTCAAATAACCTACTAACTACAAATAAAGGGAAAGGTATTGACAAATTCTAGCACATTGGCAGAGATTTTTGTAGACATGAGTCTTTTATGCTGGGTGTTTTTAAAGAGATTATAGAGAAGAATCTGGAAGACTCAGTGAAGTTTATTTCAGTAAACATTGTTGAGTACAAAGCACTGTGTGGAGCAGGAGAGTACAAATACATATTAGATAAGATCCTTGCCCTCATTGTCTCACTGACATTGTGATCGGGATATTTAATCTACTTTTCATCTCGTTGAGTAGTTTATTTATTTACTAAGTGTTGATTGAGTGCATCCTAAGTGCCAGATACTGTTGTACACACACAGGATTCCTGCATTGTGGAGCTTACATTCTAATAGAAGGAGGCGGTTAGTAAGCTTGTAAACCAATAAATATGGCTTTACAGAAGTAACACTTCAACTAATTTCTGAATGATTAGAGAGAACTATGTGAAGGTTTAAGATGTGAGCATTTCAATCAGAAGGAATAACTGCAAAAGTTCTAAAAAGGGCCCTGGCCGGTTTGGCTCGAGCAGCCACTCGATGTGTCCCTTTCACGTCGATGTTTCTCTCTCTCTCTCTTCCTCTCCCTCCCACTCTATCTGTACAAAAAATGGAAAAGTGTCCTCGGGTGAGGATAAAAAAAAAAAAAAAAAGTTCTAAAAAGGAAGCAATTCAGTATGTTTTGGGGAGAAATAAGGCCGCTGTGGCTGGAGGACAGTGAATGAGGGCATGGTAGAACATGAGGTTAGAGAGCCTGATCACTTAAGGCCTTTGTACACCATGTTAAGGAGTTTGTATTTTACTCTAGTTACAATGGTAAGTTATTAGAGCAAGAGAGTGGTACAGTCCAGTTAACACTCTTACAAGATTACTGTTATTGACCAAACTGAGTTAAGGATAGCATTTCTTCTATTGAAACTAAGTATTTCTCTATTTCATACTTTTCTTGTGAAGAATGGAAAGTAACTAAAGGTATTCTCTTATTTTCACTAGGCTCTTTAAAAACCCCATGTGTAAAAGGCTTGATTTGCTTCATGTCAGTGAGGCTTTAAGCTGTTGGGAATGCAGAAATCTTTGTTTACCCATCACATTTAAAAAAACAGATACAATTCACATGCCATAAAATCTACCCCTTTAAAGTGTATGACTTAGTAATTTCTAGTATATACATAACGTCTTGTGCATCTGTCACCACTGTCTAATTCCAAAACATTTCCTTCACTCCAGAAAGAAACTTCTGTACTCATTAGCTGTCAACCCCATTCTCTACATCCTCAGCCTCTGGCAACCACTAATCTGTTTTCTGTCTCTGTGGATTTGTCTATTGTGAACATTTCATATAAACAGAATCATATAATATGTTGCCTTTTGTGTCTGGCTTCTTTCACTTAGCATAACATTTCGAGATTCATTTATGAGGTGGCACATATCAGTACTTTATTTTTTTAAAATAAATAAATAAATTAATTAATTAATTTTTATCCTCATCCGACGACATTTTTGCATTTATCTTCAGGTAGAGCAGGAAGGAGAGAGGGAGGAAGAGAGAGAGAAACATCGATGTGAGAGACATACATTGACTGGTTGCCACCTGCACAACCCCAACCAGGCCCAGGGACAAACCGCAGCCGAGGTATGCGCCCTTACGGGAACCGAACCCTGGACTCTGGTCCGTGGGCCAATGCTCTAACCGCTGAGCCAAACTGGCCAGGGCTAATCCTTGTTGTTGATGAATAATATTTTATTATCTGTATAATACTACATTTTGTTTATCCATTCATGAATGGATTTGTTTCTCTATTAGCCATCACAGCTTGCTTTCTATATTCTTTTATATACTAAAAGTAGTTTAGTTTTAGTTTTTTGTTTTTGTTTTTGCTTTGGTATTTGACTTTTTTTTTTATCCTCACCCGAGGACATTTTTCCATTTTTTGTTCAGACAGAGTGGGAGGGAGAGAGAGGAAGAGAGAGAGAAACATCGACATGAAAGGGACACATCGAGTGGCTGCCTCCCGCACGACCCAATCAGGGCCCGGGACAGACTGCAACTGAGGTACGTGCCCTTAGCGGGAACCGAACCTGGGTCTCTCTGGACTGCAGGCCGACACTCTAACCGCTCAGCCAAACCGGCCAAGGTTATATTTTACATTTAAACTATCTTATATATAGTGTTAGTATTTAGTAAATCTAGCTTTGTTGATGTTTATATCATTTACCATGTTTTAGTGATCCTTAATTTGTGCCCACTGGGTTTAGTTGGTATCCTTTTGTTTTTTGATTGAATTGGCAAATAATAATATAAGGGAAACTGGAATGACTGTCCTCTAGCGGTTTTTGTCATTAATTTGAGATCTGGAAAAAAATGTTTGTATTGTCTTGGTTGGTGAACACACAATACAATATATACAGATAATATATTATAGAATTGTACACCTAAAACATACATAATTTTATTAACCAATATCACCCCAATAAATTCAGTTTAAAAAAATGCTTGTACTATAAAAGGAATTGCTTCATAGCAGAAGTTTCATTTTCATTTCCTCCCCTTTTCAGAACATTCTGCTAAGTGATGAATCCAGTGAGGCCGATTCTCAGAGTGAAGACAATGATGACGAAGAGGAGGAAGAGGAGGAAGAGGAGGAGGAAGAACTCAATCTCAGCAGAGAAGAACTTCATAACATGTTGCGGTTGCACAAATATAAGAAACTTCACCAGAATAAGTATAGTAAAGACAAGGAGGTAAGAGTTTCAAAAGACATCTCAGACCATCAAGCTGGGTATTTACCATTTGTGTTCTAGTCATTGAAGATACATCATTTTAACTTTATATTTAGATGGTGGTGGTTGTTATAATAACAGCTTTATCAAAATATATTTCACATACCAAAAAAATTTAGCCTTCTAAGGTACACAGATCAGTGGTTTTGAGTATATTCGTAGAGTTGTATAACTATTATTGCTATCTGATTCAGATTATTTTCGCACTCCAAAAAGAAACCCCACTCCCTTTAGCTGTTGCCCTTCCCCTATTCTCTGCATTCCTCTCAGCTCTAGGCAGTCATCAGTCCACCACTTGTCTCTAGATATTTCGTACAAATGGAAAAACATGTGTCTTTTGTATTCAGTTTCTCTCATTTAGCATAATGTTTTCAAAATTCACTTAGTTGTAGCATATATTAATACTTTGCTTCTTTTTATTGCTAAATAACATTCCATTGTATGGATATACCATATTTTATTTGCATCAGTTGATGAACTAATTGGATTGTTTTTAGTTTTTGGCCATTATGACTAATACTGCCTTGAAGATTGAGTTCAAGTTTTCCGTGTGGATGTGTATTTTCATTTCTCTTGGGTATATATCTAGGAGAGGAATCACTGGGTCATATGGTAACTTTATGCTTACACTTTTTTTTTAAATCCTCACCCGAGGAATTTTTCTCCATTTTTGTTCAATAGAGTGGAAGCAGGGGAGAGGATGAGAGAGAGAGAGAGCGTGACAGAGAGAGAGAGAGAGAGAGAGAAACATCGATGTGAAAGGGACACATCAAGTGGCTGCCTCCCACATGACCCCAACCAGGGCTGGGGATGAATCGCAACCAAGGTACGTGCCCTTGGCTGGAATTGAACCTGTGACTCACTGGTCTGCAGGCCAATGCTCTAACTGCTGAGCCAAACTGGCCAGGGCTATGCCTTCACTTTTAAGGAACTGCCAGACTATTTTCCATAGTGGCTACACCATTTTAAATCTAGTGGGTGGTGGATGGTTTTTTTTTTAACACATTTGCTCTTTGGAAGTGTTCCATCTTGAAAAAACTTTCTGCATATAATAACATTAGATTGATGATAGGTTTTTTGTTTCTCTTTTTGTTTTTTTAATCCTCACTTGAGGATATTTTTCCATTTGTTTTCAGATAGAGAGGGAGGGAAGGAGAGAGAGAAACATCGATTTTAGAGAGGCACATTGACTGGCTGCCTCCTGCATGACCCTGACCAGGGCCAGGGACCAAACCGAAACCAAGGTACGTGGTCTTGACCGGAATTGAACCTGTGACTCCTTGGTTGGAGGGCTCTAACCGCTGAGCCAAACCGACCAGGGCCAGAAATACTATTTTTAATTGAAGTAAAACATGCATATGGGAAGTCCACAGGTTTTAAGTATACAGCTGGATGAGTGCTCATTTAATTTTGACCTTTGACAGAGAACCTTGTAATAGTTCTCCATGTCCCTGTTCTATCCTCATTTCATTCCTTGGACAACTCATTTGGCCATAATCCAGGAAAAGAGATTCGACGGTCGACTACCTAATTCTGATTTTAATTTGTATTTATATTTATATTTACCCATTAGTAATTAGTGTGACAGAATTAATGTGAGCTTTGGGGGTCAATTTAAAGGAAATGTTTGAAAGGATTAAGTACTCCCTGGAAAGAAAAACCAATAGATTATGTATATGTTGTACTTCTGGCAACATAGGCACTATTTATAATATTGTCAGACATCTTTTAGTGAGAGATGAAGAGAGAAAACACTTGAAAGATTGAAGAATTGGGGTGGTTGGTGACTGTTCAAATATAAGACAATAAGCTAGAATAGAAGGCATCAGAGATCTTGGAAAATCTGAGGATCTGTTGGTAGTAGAAATATGGTTTATATCTTGTTGATGAATTCCAAGAGGAAATCTTTCTACAAAGATTTGCATCTTTCAAATACAGGGTAGGTTTACCGTTGTGAGTAGGCGAAACACAGTTTATTTTTGTATTATTTATTACTGTATTATTTTTCATATGAACAAATGTAAACCTACTTTTGCTTTACTCTATGTGTCAGGACTAAGTAAATATTCTGGTGGAGATTCAGAAGCATGAAGGGTTTTCCTTTCTTAAATTGTCTCCAGCAACTTGCCATGTGCATAGCCAATGAACTCATTTTGTTTTGAAGTTTAGGAAATAATTCACTTTGATGTACTAAATCTTTATTGGTCTCTTTATGGGAAGAAGACTGCATTTAGGAGCTGTGGTTTTTCTTTGGCTCAGCTTTCTGTAGTAAAGATGATATGAAGACTGTGGTATATAATACAGATATGGCCTTCTAAAGATCACTATCTTTGCCTGATTCAGTTGCAGCAATACCAGTACTACAGTGCAGGTCTGCTTTCTACATATGACCCTTTCTATGAGCAACAGCGTCACCTTCTTGGACCCAAAAAAAAGAAATTTAAGGAGGAAAAGAAACTTAAAGGTGAGTATACTGACCTACCTTCTGCGTTTACTCATTCTTAGTTTCAGGATTTTGTTTGATCTCCTGATGCATTTGGACTTTGAACATATGCCATGTAGTAATTTGCTTTATCTGATCAACACTAGTCTCCCCGATCTAATTTGTTGTAAGTATTAATCGTACTTATTTTTGATTTATGATCTTTTGTACAATTATGAAGACATAAGAACTATGAATTCCTAGTTTATTCCAATTAGTTTGTTCCTTTTTTATTCTATATACTCCAAATATTGAAAATGCTCTGGGAGTAGAAAAGGTTGGTTATGCACAGGGAAATATGAAGAGTAACATGACGTGTTTGGAATAAGTTATAATTGTTGCTGTATGTGGTGATTTAAAATAGATTACCTCCTGATGATCTTATGTAGTATTTTTTGCATGTTTGCCAGGAAATATTCTTTCCTATCTTGTTGAGCTTTAAGTAGCTGGGAATCAGGAAGGAAATATAAAGGGAAGTTAAACTATATAGGCAGATTTTAATCCTCTGAAGATATGATGTCTACTCAGAAAGACTCCTTTCAGTCTTCTTCCCTTCTTTCTCCCACATCCTCCTTGTTTATCTCTGTTTTCTCATTCTTCATATCCTCCCCCTTTAATTAGGTTTTTGTTCCATGTATAGTTTTCTCTTAAATCTTTGGATCATATTAATTAATTCTTTCTTTTTCTGTTTTTTCTCTTTAGTTACCTTACATTGCCACCAAGTAGAAATGTTTTCTTGTTTTTGACCATTACTTGGCCAATAACACTCCATGAACTTTCTTTCCTGTTGTTGGGTTCAAAAGAAATTCAGTTTTTATGTTTTATTCTGTAATTCTCTTTCACGTGAATGAAGGGAGTATCCGAAGTTCTTTTCCAAGGTAGTGAGATCTTCCGCTTGGACTATTCATGGGTCTGAAAATAAATAGGTAACGAGATAGACATTGCCAGCCTCAGGTGCAATGAGGAAAGAACCTTAAATATATATATATTTTTAGAGAGAGAGAGAAACATCTATGTGAAAGAGAAACATTTATGCTGCCTCCTACACACCCCTTATGTTGAACCCGAAACCCGGGCATGTGTTGTGACTGGGAATTGAGCCGAGACCTCTCAGTTCATGGGATGACGCCCAATCCACTGAGCCACACTGGCAGGGCTTGATTTTTTTTTGTTTTTTAATCCTCACCTGAGGATATTTTTACAGTTTTATCTTCAGACAGAGTGGGAGAGAGAGAGAAAAACATCTATGTGAGAGAGACACATCACATGGTTGCCCCCCTCATGACCCTGACCAGGGTCAGGGATCAAACTGAAACCAGAATTGAACCCATGAATCTTTGGTCCATGGGCCGATGCTCTACTGCTGAGCCAAACCAGCCAGGGCAGGCAAGCTTTTTAAAAATCAGTTATGCCTACATATGTTTTTTCCAGAAGGGTAATATGAAATTAGAGCTAAATTAGCTAGATACTAAACCAAAGATGAAAGTGATGATTTTGAGTCTCATGCTCTACTGACTGAGCTAGCCGGGCATGTCAGAAAGTGATGATTTTAACTTTTTTTTCCTTTATTGATTTTAGAGAGAGAGAGAGAAAGGGAGAGGGAGAGAGAGATACAGAAATCGATAAGAGAGAACATCAATTGGCAGCCTCCTGCATGGCCCCACTGGGGATCAGGCCCACAACCTGGGCATGTGTCCTGACTGGGAATTGAACTGGCAACTCCTTGGTGCATAGGTCAATGCTCAATCAGTGAGCCACACCAGCCGGACAAAAATGATGATTTTAAAGAAACCTCCCAAGAGGAAACTAATCTTGAGACTGAATGTATGATAACCATCTTCTCTTCATTATTAACATTCATGAGAGCCTCAGGGATAGTTTTACAGGGTACTCACTGTTGTGGTGTGAGAGAACCAAGCCTCCAAATGTGACGTGAGAGAACCGAGAGACCACCAGAGCCAAATTAAAGCCAAATGGGAGCAAAGCCAGCCGGCGACTGATCCTGAGTTCTTGGAGACCAGCCCTGGGGCCTCCAAATGTTGTGATGCGACAGAGTCAAAGAAAGACCCACTAGAGAATTGAAGTCCAAATAAGAGCCGATTATTAGCTGGCCGGCATCTGATTCCGAACACCCCTGTGACAGAGTCTTTGGAATCAGCCTGATTTTTTTTTTTAAACAATTTTTACATACTTGTTTTTTTGTTTGTTTGTTTATTTTGTAATCCTCACCTGAGGCTATTTTTCCATTGTTTTTCAGATAGAGTGTGTCTTTATTGGGGGGAGCAAGAGAGAGAGCGAAACATTGATATGAGAGACACACGACTGGCTACCTCCCACACAACCCCAACCAGGGCCTGGGATCGAACCACAGCTGAGGCACGTGCCCTTAACCAGAATTGAACCTGAGACCCTTTGGCCGGAGGCCTACGCTCTAACCACTGAACAAACCAGCCAGGGCTGGGCTTGAATTTTTTTAAAGTGATGAGATTGTTTTGCTGTTTCCTGGGGAGGGAGTGAAACTTTCTGATAGTTTGTTTCTTTTGCAGCCAAGTTGAAAAAAGTGAAGAAAAAAAGGCGAAGGGATGAAGAACTTTCTTCTGAAGAATCCCCTCGTCGCCACCACCACCAGACCAAAGTCTTTGCCAAGTTCTCTCATGATGCACCTCCCCCTGGCATCAAAAAGAAGCACTTATCCATTGAGCAGCTTAATGCACGTCGAAGGAAAGTATGGCTCAGCATTGTGAAAAAGGAACTACCAAAGGTAAGCGAGTGCCTCCAGTACAGGCGGCAAGAGTGTCTTCTCTGCCTGCCCTCTAAAGAGGAGCCATGAGAGCTACATACCTTCATTCTTTAGAAAGGAAGCTAATCTGCTGGAATTAAGAGAATGCTGAGTAGTATTCTATTCAGTTAACTGTTTTTCTAGAATTTGATCAGAATTCACAAGACAAATAATTGTTGTTTGGTGCCCCTTGGCCTTGAGGAAGGCACATAGTTTTATTACATATGGCAATAGAGACTGACAGCAAATAGCTGATAATAGAGGAAATTAAAATAAAATGGTAGAGATATTTCTTGGAGAATTTATAAACATTTGGATGTTACTGAATAATCACAAGCATTAGAAAAAAATATGAATGATTCAAAAGAAACATGTATAAGAATTCTTTTTGCTTTTTTAATAAGTGGTGTGGGAGGGGATGGGGAGAGGAGGTGGAGAAGGGTATAGAACAGACAAATGGTGATAGAAGGAGACTTGACTTGGGGTGATGAACACAGTGTACAGATGATGTATTGTAGAATTTTGCACCTGAAACTTATATAACTTTGTTAACCAGTGTCACCCAATAAATTCAATAAAAAGGAAAAAAAGTGGTGCTGGGACAATGGGGTAGTCATTTGGAAAAAAATAAAACTAGATCTGTGTCACACATGTACTCCAAATGGATTAGGGATCTTAGTGTAAAAAAAATGAAACCATCCAAATACTAGAAGAAAACTATTGCATTCATATTTAACTTTCGTGTAGGAAAAGAGTTTCTAACTGTGACTGAGCATTCAGAAGCAATAAAAGGAAATGTTGATAAATTTGACTTCACAGAATAAATTTTTTCATGACATAAGACAACGGGCAAACTGGGAGAGATTACTTGCATTGCATACCGTGGTCAAAGGGCAGTTATCACTAAAAATAAATAACTCTTAAAAATTGAGAGACAAAGGGCCACTCATTCAGGAGACTAATGGGAAAATGGCATGATTAAACAATTCACAAAGAAAGATATAAAAATGGCCATCAAACATGGTAAAAAGTTTCAAAGTCTCCCATAATTGGAGTAATACAAATTAAAATAACACCTGGTCCTGCAAGGTGTCACTCAAAGGTTAGAGCGCCAGCCCTCACACCAAAGGTTTCTGATTTAATTACCAGTCAAGAGCACATACCTGGGTTGCAGATTCAGTCTCCCTCCCTTCCACTCTCTCTAAAAATCAATGGAAATTATATCCTTGGGTGAGAGTTAATAACAACAACACAAAAAATGAAAAAGAAAAAGAAAATTGGCCCTAAAATCAATCTATTAATTTTTTCTTTTTTCTAATAATTTTTCACCTTGACACCATTTGTCACAGGCAAAAATTAAAAAATATGATGATACATTCTGTTAAGGAGACTGTGGGGAAATAGGCACTTTCATACATTGCTGATAGGAATGCGAATAAGAAAATGCTCTGGAGGGAAAGTTGGCAGTATCTAAAAATCTACATATGCACTTACCTTTCAAACCAACACTTCCACTTTTTGGACTCTGAATCTAAACCTTTAACAATACAAAATACATGTAAGCAAGGTTATTCATTGCAGCATTATTTGTAATTGCAGAGTAATAGAAACAACCTAAAGGTCCATATATGGGGCTTGAATTAAACAATGGTGGATCTACACAGTGGATTATTATGCTGCTGTTAAAAGAATGAGGACGGCCCTGTCAGTGTGGCTCACTGGTTGAGCATTGACCCATGCACCAAGAGGTTGCTGGTTTGATTCCTGGTCAGGGCACATGCCCAGGTTGTGGGCCCAATCCCCAGTGGGGGACATGCAGGAGGCGGCCAATCTATGTTCTCTTTCATTGATGTTTCTATCTCTCTCTCCCTCTCCCTTCCTCTCTCTCTAAAATCAATAAAGGAAAAATATTTTTTTAAAAAAAGGGAATGAGGGCGACCTCACTGAACTGTTATGAAGAATTTCTAGGACATACTGTTAAGTGAAAAACAAAACACAAACAAGCATTGAGAGTATTTACTTTTCATATAAGAAAGGGAACAAAGAAAATGTACAAATAGCCCTGGCCGGTTTGGCTCAGCAATTAGAGTGTCAGCCTATAGATCAGAGAGTCCCGGGTTCGGTTCCTGCTAGGGGCACATACCTCGGTTGCAGTTTGTCCCCGGCCCCAGTTGGGATCGTGTGGGTGGAGACCACTCGATGTGTCTCTTTCACATCAGTGTTTCCCTCTCTTTCTCTTCCTCCCTCTCTCCCTCCCATTCTACCTGAAGATAAATGCAAAAAGAGAAAAGAATAGAAAATGCACAAATAATCTGCTCATTTGTACAAAATAAATTCAAGAAATATAAACCAGAAATTAAAGTGATTAATTCCTTATAAAGGGGATATGGAAAAAGGGTAACAGGGATGCGGAGGGAGTCTTTGAGTATAACTTTTTGCATACTGATTTTTAGAACCATAGTAGTATTTCACGTACTCCTGACATGTACACTCACAATAAACAAAACAATTAAACCAACCAGGATGTAGGTGGAGAGGGATGTATGTAGGTAAAAGGAATAAAAACAAGAACAGCCCTGGCCGGTTTGGCTCAGCAGTTAGATTATTGGCTCGTAGACCAAAGAGTCTCCAGTTTGATTCCGGTCAAGGGCACTCACTTCGGTTTTGGTTCGATCCCTGGCCCTGGTAGGAGTCATGTGGGAGGCAATCAGTTGATGTGTCTCTCTCACATCATTGTATCTCTTTCTCTCTCTCCCTCTCTCCCACTCTATCTGAAGATAAATGGGAAAGTAACCTTAGGTGAGGATTAAAAAAAAACACCCAGGAACAAATGAACTTAATTATATTAGAAATGAGTAACATACTCAAGTTGCAGCAAGTGGGGAATTAACAAACTCACCTAGCCCTGGCTGGTTTGGCTCAGCGGTTAGAGCGTCAGAGAGACCCGAGTTTGGTTCCCGCTGAGGGTGCATACTTCGGTTGCAGTTTGTCCCCGGCCCTGGTTGGTTGTGCGGGTGGCAGCCACTTGATGTGTTGTTGTCTCTCTCTCTCTCTCTTTCTCTCTCTTCCTCTCTCCCTCCCACTCTATCTGAACCAAAAATGGGGGAAAAAATGCCCACGGGTGAGGATTAAAAAAACAACAACACCTAAGTAACTGAAGAGAACAGTATTTTGACTGAATATGATATGTAAAGCTAAAGTTCAAAAGAGCTATACATATGTGCCATGACTGGCAAAGTAAAAGTGGTTCTAACAGGAAAATGAGTTAGCACTTTTGAAACTACTTAATGTGTATATTAGGATTGAACAAATAAATGTTTTGTAGATGACAGCCAGTTTATCACTGTTGGAGAAAGAAGTTGTAAGTAAGGAAAAGGGAAGGGGAAAGTTAAAAAGAAGTCTGTTAAGTTTGTTTAGAATCAGAGACATCAGTATAAATTAGTGGTTTTTCATACACATATAGATAAATACAGAAATAGTGTTGGGTGTTTACGCTTGGATTAGTATACATTTTATCCTAGCTCTGTTTGCTGAGAGGGCCTAGGAGCAGTGACATCCCAGTAACAGTGAGTATACCTAGCACTCAGACCTTGATTTCTAAACACCTTTTATTCTCTAAGAAAAGAAAACTAGGGCTCCTAGTTTCTGGAATAGTTTGTTCCAAAACTTGGCAGGGAAAATACAAGGTGAGCCTTAAATATCTTGTGTCAGAAAATAAGGAAGTGTTCGATAAAGATGGAAGGATGGGGGGGCGTATCAAAAGATCACAGGAACCAACATGAAGGGGATGCTCATGGCCAAAGTTAGAGTAGTATGTACAAGAAAATATGTAATGATAATTCTAGATTTTAAACCATAGAATAAAGAAATATTAATGAGCTTATGATGTTACAAATAAATGAATAAACAAGAAGGTAAGGTAGAAGGAACAATACTTCTTTACAATAGAATTCCAATTAGTAAATATAGAAGGAAGGAAGGAAATAGAGAATCGTTACACAAACACTACAGTAATAATTGTTGCAAACTGGATCCATTGATGAATGCTAAAATTAGAGGGCAAACGTTAGAGGAGAAACAACTTGCATAGATTCAAAGTATCTGCCCCAGCATACATATTTTAGTACAAAGTGAAAGAAAACTGCTAGAATGTACTTGAACCAAATGATCAAAGTAAACATCATAGTAATACAAATTTTGACATCATAAACTCCTTGATGTGATCCGCTGAGAACAACGCATCATTTCTGTGGAATTCTGCCAAAATGCATGATGTAGAAAACCACAAATTTGGGGATCTTTAAAAAAAGAAACTGATTGCTGCTTTTCAGAAGTGTCAAGGACATGAAAGAGAAGAATTGAGGTTATGTTACATACAGGAAGAGACTAAGGAGAAATGCAACTAGCCCGGGCCGGTTTGGCTCAGCGGTTAGAGCGTTGGCCTGCGGTCTGGAGAAATGCAACTAAATGCAATGTGGGATCCAGTGTAGCATCCTGTAACAGTAAAAGGATATTAGTGGGAAAACTGTTGACATTCAAATAAGACCTGGGTTTAGGTTTAGTTAATATTCAAAAAGTTTTTTAAAATATGTGGCAGGAATAGTGCAAGGAACTGCCAGGTATCCTTTATTCATATTTTGCAGTTATTTGTCTCATTTGCTTTTTTACATAAATTTATACTTTTTTCTCACCATTTTGGAGTTTGAGACTTTGTGCTAAACTCACTCCTAATAATTCAGTGTAAATTTTTAAAGAAAAAGGACATCTTGTCATATATAACCACAGTTCAGTCATAAAAATAATCTGATCCACTGACCATAATTCAGGTTTCATCAGTTATCTAAGTAATATTCTCTACGGTGCTTCCCCCGTCCCTTTATTGATTTTAGAGAGAGAAGGGGAGAGAGATAGAAACATTGATGAGAGAGATCATCTACTGACTGTCTCCTGCATGCCCCCTACTGGGGATCAAGCCCACAACCTGGGCATGTGCCCTGATTGGGAATCGAACCCCCGAACTCTTGGTGCATGAGGTGACGCTCAACCATTGAGCCACCCCAGCCGGGCTATAGTGCTTTTTTTCTTTACTGGTTCAGTCTAGTATCCAATCTAGAACAACATGTTGCATTAAGTTTTCTTGTCTCTAATCTTGAATCTGAAACAATTTCACAGCCTTCATCTTTCATGATATTGTTATTTTTGAAGAGTATAGGCCATTTATTTTGTAGAATGTTTCTGAATTTGTGTTTGTATGATGTTACCTCATGATTAAATTTGGATTATACATTTTTGGCAGGATTACCAGGGGCATGATGTGTCCTCCTTTGTATGTCACATCAGGAGGCACATGACACACCTGTCCCAATATTGGTGTTGTTAGCTTTGATCACTTGGTATGGTGGTTCTTCTTTACTGTACAGTTACTAGTGTTTCCACCTAGAAATTTGTAAGTGTTTCTGACAGAAAGTTCATATATGAGCATTCTTGATGGGAACAGTTATGAGGAAACATGCTTTGTACCTGGTGAGGAGGCTTCAGATGATGTCCTTCCTATAAGGAATTCAATGGAAATAATTGAGATTCTTGTCTCTAAAGTGGTAACAGCTGCTTAAGAATTAGTAAGAGAAAGTTTTTGGTAAAATGCCTTAAAAATTCCTTAAGCAGACAGTCTGAGTTGGGAATATGATAGAAATGTCTTTCATACCCTCTAACTTTGAACCCATTGTTTCTTCAAAATCAAGGAGAGTTCATTAGCAGTCAGAGAACCCCTCAGCTCTGCCTCTTCTGTGTCTTCACCTGTCACAAATGAATCATCATGGGAAATTCAATTTCTTTAAACTGAAGTGGAAGACATAATAAGCAACTCAAGTTTGCTGGGTCGTCTTGTGTTAGGTCTGCCTGAGAATTTTTTGTTGTGGAAGATGATGCTTAAGTGGTGGCAGAAATTGAGTAATAGAGGCAGCAGGTTTGCCCTGGGTGGAGGTGGGGCTACAATCACAAACTGGGGGGCTAATTTACCTTTCTTCTAATAGTTTCTGTATCTGAGTACCCTGTTATCTCAGCTTCTTTGCACATCAGCCTAGGGAAGCTGTGTATTTTAACAAGAATGATACTAGGGTTAGGGTATGGTGTTACATTTTCCTAGTTCACTTTCAGCCTTAAATATAACTTAAATTCTTTCCAGAAGTGTACAGGAGATCCTAAGGCAGTAACAGCACTTGCTTATTCTTCTTAATGCTTCTTCAGTAGATTTATGTGTGGTTCTTGAGTCAGTAATGTATCTTGAATATGCTTCACTTGATGCTTTATATATATATTTAAAAAAATTTTTTTTTCTTTATTGATTTTTGAGAGAGAGGAAGGGAGAGGCAGAGAGAGAGACAGAAACATTGATGAGAGAGAACATTGATTGGGCGCCTCCTGCATGCCCCACACTGGGGATTGGGCACACAACTTGGGCATGTGCCCTGACCAGTAATCGACCTGCAGACCTCTTGGTGCATGGGTCGACGCTCAACCACAGAGCCATACCAGCTGGGTTATATTTTAACCCTCAAGTTGAATAAAAGACAGTGTTAGTACATAATCTGTTCTCAAAAAGGAATCCTAAATGAAATATTGTTTTTAAATGTTTTAGGCCAACAAACAGAAAGCTTCAGCTCGTAACCTGTTTCTCACCAATAGCCGAAAGGTAAAACAGTAGTTTTATGTTTTCCATGTTATATTTTACTGAAGTGTGTTCTTGTTCTTTGTATCCTTGCTTGCTGCTCTTGTCTCTTGTGTCCTATTGATAATGAATCTAATAGTACCTAAGAGAGGTTTTATTTATGTATTTATTTTTAATTTTTAATTTATTTTTTTGTTACCGATGTTTCTCCTTTTTTACCCCATTGGCACCCCCCTCCCCACCTCACCCCCACCCCTTCCCTGGCTTTGTTGTCCATGTCCATTGGTCATGCATACATGCATATAAGTTCTGTGTTTTAGCTCCTCCCACCCCCACCCCCTCTTCTGAGGGATGTCAGTCTGTGCCCTACTTCCATATTTCTGGGTCTACCGTATTCCTCAGACTGTTATGTTTATTATATTCTGTATATAAGTGAGATCATGTGGTATTTGTCTTTTTCTGCTTGGCTTATTTCACTTAGGATAATACTTTCCAGGTCCCCCTAAGAGAGTTTTTAAATGTTTTCAGTCTATTTTATAAATAAAATTGTTCTTTCTCACATTTCTGGTATTTGAACCTTTTTTGGTAAGGTCATAGCCCATTCTTTAATTCCTTGGGCAGACCACAGAATCTTCCTGTGCTCAGTCTTTTCATCTAAGAAATTATGATATTAATACCTTCCCTTAGCAGTGGTTCTCAACCTTCCTAATGCTGCAACCGTTTAATATAGTTCCTCATGTTGTGGTGACCCCCCAACCATAAAATTATTTTTGTTGCTACTTCATAACTGTAATTTTGCTATTGTTATGTCCTAGGCGACCCCTGTGAAAGGGTCGTTTAACCCCCAAAGGGGTCGCAACCCACAGGTTGAGAACCGCTGCCTTAGAGGGAAGTAAACATAGCTTCCTTTGAGAGTTGTGAGGATCTGATGAGGTAATATTTCTAGTTGATATTTTCCTGGGCTAGTTAATCACTCATCCTCAGTTTCCTCATCTATAAAGTGAGGATGAATACCAACTTTGTAGAGTTTTTGTGAAGAATATAATATATTAAATAGCTTAATATATGTTAAACTTAGATTGGTGCTTAGCATATAATAAGCATTGATAGCTGTTATTATTAATGTGTGTGATAATACTTTGTATCTTCTCAGCACATCTAAGATTATTATACCTTCTTTTTTCATCTTCTAAGGCATTATGTCTACAGATTTCTCATCCCTGATACTATCTTGGGGTCTGAGACTGGATTATAGTACTGTTCAGGGATGTTAATCCTATTGGGGGAGAAAGAGATGTGGCCATAGGAGGACTTTATACACTGAACAGAATGAGGAATGCTGTGGTTTGGAGCCCTGGGATCACTGGCCCTGGTGTTGGTTCCTCCATTGTGATAACGTTGTCATCTGTAGCTTGCCCACCAGTGCATGAAGGAGGTGCGTCGAGCAGCCTTGCAGGCCCAGAAGAACTGTAAAGAGACCTTGCCTCGTGCCCGCCGCCTTACCAAGGAGATGCTTCTGTACTGGAAGAAGTATGAGAAAGTAGAGAAGGAACACCGTAAGCGAGCTGAGAAGGAAGCCTTAGAGCAACGGAAGTTGGATGAAGAAATGCGGGAGGTAGGACAATAATAGCATAACATTTTGAAGACCCCAATTGCTGCAGCCATATCAAGAGATTGTTTTTAAGACATTAATTTTGAGGATGGTGCTTTTAGTCCAGAAGGCTAATTCTGTTCTAATTCTTTCAATAAGGCCCTCTCCTTGGCCTTCAACTCTCTTTTATGCTAATTTCTTCTATTCTTTGCAGCCTATTCCTTTGTATTTCTAGAGGACAAAAAAAGAGAGAGAGAGAGGAGAAAAGAAAAATGAACAGAAGTAAAAGAAAACAACTCACAGCTTGTTTTGGCTTTGTTCCAGGTGCTGGCTTCAGTTTTGATTTGTTGAAAGATAGGGCTGTTTGCCAAATTTTGGGCCAGATAGGGACAATGGACAACTAGCCCAGTTTTCTGAGACCCACCCCTGACCTACTTTGTTGTTTTAACCTGCAGCTAGTCTTGCTAAGTCTGATGTAGGCTGAGTTTATTGTTCTGGGAAGCAAGAGGGGGAGAAGAGGACAAACTTACTGTTTTCCCATTGGTAAACCAGTTGGCATGAGTGGAGGGAAAGTTGAGGTCTGGAGAAAGAAAGAGATTCAAAAGAGTGGACATTTTCTTTCAGTATGGGTAGTGCTTTTGCCAAAGCAGAGCTGTGAAGCCTTTCCTGAGTTACTGATCTTCCCTTCTTTTTTTTTTTTTATCCTCACCTGAGGACATCCTTCCATACTTTGTTCAGATAGAGTGGGAGGGAGAGAGAGAGAGAAACATCGACGTGAAAGGGACACATTGAGTGGCCACCACCCACACAGCCCAACCAGGGCCGGGGACAAACTGCAACCGAGGTACATGCCCCTAGCGGGAACCGAACCCAGGTCTCTCTGGACCACAGGCCAACGCTCTAACCGCTGAGCCAAACCAGCCAGGGCTGATCTTCCTTTCTTTATCATGCCTTTGAGAATGAATATGAGTTTTGCCCAATTCTCTTAAGTCCCCTGGGTAACTTGTATCTTTGCGTTCAAGATAAACATATTATTGAATTAATAAACATGTTAACGCTGTTAGGAATACTTAGTTTAGAGGCATTGAAGAGTTAGCCACAGATCATGAAGTTTTGCAAGCAGCTTGGCTTATGATCTAGGTTTGTGAGACATTCTCCTAATTATGTTGATAGCTAACTGATGACAGTTTATCTGTGGTTATATTGACTTGTGTGTCTTTGTCTCTGAACTTTAAAGTGACATTACTCCTTTTTGTTTTAATTTTAGAAAGATTTTCTTGACTGTACTTTAGCTTTGGGACATGAGCATTTGTATCTGTTATGAAAAATAAGCTCAGTGTTTTCTCAAACTCTCTGATTTTCTTCTAATTTGGCTCAAGTGCTATAAAATCCTAAAAAAAGGAAAAAGAAAAAGAATAGTTTTATGTAGCATACTTTTGGACTTGGGTCCTTTCTTGGCCTTGTTTCTTACATTATTTTTGTTTTTTGGGGGGAAAGTAGATCTAAGGATAAATCAAATACACTTTGTAGGTATTTTATTTTAAAATAGTTAATGAAAAATAATGCCTTTAGTTTCATATTTATTGTGTATACTGTATTCCATATAATTTGGTCTTTGAGGTATTTGTTTACTTTGATGAATGATTTTATTTATTGAAACAATAATTATTTTTCTTACCAGGTTATTTCAGAGGCACTTTGAATTTAGCATTTTTACATTTAAAAAAAGTATGAGTTTGTGTGTGTGTGTGTATTTGGTCTATATTCATGTTTTGTAACTATCATTATCACAGATAAACTATAAGTTGTTTTGAGGAGCAATTTCTTTCTTTGATTGGCTTCTTCTCAAGTATTTTCTGCCCTGACTTTAAGAATAATTTGCCCTGGCTGGTTTTGCTCAGGTTTTGGTTAGAGCATTGGCCTGTGGACCGAAGGGTCAAGGGTTTGATTCTGTTCAAGGACACTAGCTCCTAGTTACTTACTTTGATTTTTGGTGATAGATGAAGAAAAGTTTTTGACATGTTTACATTTTTTAAAATAATGAATCTATGCAAATGTATCTGTCACCCAGGTTATAAAATAAAATATGTAGCTTGAATTCAGTTGGTGTCTCAGTGCCACTATAGAAAAGTAATATAGTAACTTAATAAACATTTTAAACAGAAGCCTAATGGAGAAAAGATTTCATATTATAAAGGAGAGCGAAACATAGGTTATTATTAGACTATAAATGAAAATTATTTGTTTTTAGTACCATTGACTTGGTTGTTATAAAATTGTTCATTAGCCGTTTTCACCTTTCTAAAGGTAAAGCATTTGTAAAAGAATTATATGCAGCCCTGGCTGATTTGGCTCAGCGGTTGGAGCGTCGACCTGCAGACCAGAGAGTCCCGGGTTCGGTTCCCTCTAGGGGCACGTACCAAACTAAAAAAAAGAATTATATGCAAACTATATATAGGTTTGGTGAATTCTGTTGATTACCTCTTGTATGTGATTAATGGTGTGATTCTCTTTTCACTTCAACATTTTTCCTGTTTAGGCCAAGAGGCAACAGCGAAAGCTGAACTTCCTAATCACCCAGACAGAGTTATATGCCCATTTTATGAGTCGCAAACGAGACATGGGTCATGATGGGATCCAAGAAGAAATCCTAAGGAAACTGGAAGATAGTTCTACCCAGAGACAAATTGACATTGGTGGAGGGGTGGTAGTTAACATCACCCAGGAGGATTATGGTGAGTCCTAAATCAAAAATTAGAGGAAGCAGCCTGGCCGGTGTTGACCCATGCACCAAGAGGTTGCTGGTTCGATTCCCGGTCAGGGCACATGCCCAGGTTGTGGGCCCAATCCCCAGTGGAGGGCATGCAGGAGGTGGTCAGTCGATGTTCTCTCTCATCGATGTTTCTATCTATCTCTCCCTCTCCTTTCCTCTCTCTCTAAAATCAATAAAGAAAAAATATTTAAAAAAAAAAAATTAGAGGAAGCAGGCAGGTACCCTCCTTTTTTTCATATGTAAGCTTATACACATGATTAATTCTTGCAAGGTTTTGATAGGTAATATTGATAAGCAAAAGGGAATTTATTGTACTGGAGTAGGAAAATCTGAATGTTTCTATAAAACAAGCATATAAAAATAACTTTTATTTAAGTATTTGGAAAGGAAAGGGTCAGGTTATATGCTCTTATAAGTTTGGGAATATTTTATATGTTCTTATTTGTCAGTAGGAATAGAAGGTTAGTAGAAACCAGAAGAATTCAATGAACATGTTTCAGAAGAGAACATCATCTCTCACATAACAAGGTTGTTGGTGATGCAAGTCAGGCACGAGAAAGAAACTGTTTAGTTTTGGTATTTTTGTGACCACAGAGAGGGAGGAATTGGAATGAAGTTTGAGAGGAATTTCACAGAGAATAGTGATCAAGGTCATATTGAGCTGAGAATAAAAAGAATGGGGGTGCTTCAGAGTATCTTGGGAGTTACACGTGTCTGTATTTCTTCTTTTGGAATACTTTCACCTGGCATAAATATATCACAATTTTGAATCCTAATTGTCTTATTTTCCTGGCTTTGACATTGCTTCGTGCAAGAAATCCAGAATTGGGAGACTGGAGCTTAGTCTCTTGGCAAACTTTTTTTTTTTTTAATCTTTACCTGAGGATATATATAGTTCATTTTAGAGAGAGGAATGCAATGGGGAGGGGGGGGCCATCGATTGGTTGCCTCTCATACACACCTTGTCCAGGGATAGAATCCGAAACCTAGGTATGTGTCATGACCAGGAATCGAACCTGCAACCTTTTGGTGTACAGGATGATGCTCCAACCAACTGAGCCACCAGCCCGGGCTCCTGGTAATTTTTTTGAGTTGGTTTTGGCTATTGGAGACCATGGCAGCCCTCTGCCTCCACTGCAGCTTCCAGGTCGTTACTTCTTACTTCTGTCAAGTACTTAATTTGAGCCTTTCTGCCCCCTCATCCTTCATGAACCTAGGGATAAGTAGAATGGGGGAGTCACGGATCCAAACATGTTGATGTGAATTGCATCTTTGAACAAGATCAAATAATGAGGTAGATAATCTATAAGTTTTCCTTTTCAGATAGTAACCATTTCAAAGCCCAGGCCCTGAAGAATGCTGAAAATGCGTACCATATTCATCAAGCTCGGGTGAGTCTTAAAAATGAAAAGATAAACTGTAATGGGCCCTGGAAATACCCCACAACCTTTTTTGTTTTTTAATTCTCACCAGAGGATATTTTTTTTTGTTGATTTTTAGATACTGTGAAAGGGAGGGGAGAGACAGAAAAACATCAATGTGAGAGACACATAGATTGATTGCCTCCCTGACTGGGGCCAAGGACCAAACCTGCAACTCAGTATGTGCCTTTGACCAGGAAGCAAACCCACAACCCTTTGGTTTGTGGGCCAGCGCTGTAA
Organism: Molossus molossus; assembly: GCF_014108415.1. Classification (NCBI taxonomy): domain Eukaryota; kingdom Metazoa; phylum Chordata; class Mammalia; order Chiroptera; family Molossidae; genus Molossus; species Molossus molossus. The sequence continues at coordinate 180,066,139 of NW_023425344.1, read as the reverse complement.
CCACCGCCAGGGCACCTTTTACTTGGGTGGTCTTCCTTTAGTCTTAATCATATTTTTAGTTAAAAACATTGGCGAATTTGTGTATGTGTAGGTGATTGAGGAAAGGTGGAAAATGAGCAATCATATGTTTCAGCTTCAGGGATATGTTGATTGAAGCTAGACAATTTCCCTGGTTTGTTTTTTTTTCTATTTTGTCTTCTTGAGTAACCATTGGAAGCATAGCAGGAAATGCATCATGGTTGTTTGGTGAAAAGACCACATTCTAGCTTGTCGAGAGCTATATTATGCGTTAAGAAAACTGCTAAGTTAGTACCTTCTTTCACTTTGGTAATAATTTGTTTATTCATGATATAATGTTATTTAATGAAACCAGAAAGAAACTCCAGTTAGATTGGATTAAGATAACACAATTTAATATACTGCATAGAAACCCATATATAACTTCAGTGGGGTATAAGTCAAGGATAGACACAAACGCGACCTTTCCACCAACCCCAGCCAATCAAATTTATATCATAATTTGAATAAATTTCTAGGCCTTGGCTGGGTACCTCAGTTGGTTAGTGTTGTCCCAGTATGCCAAGGTTGTGTGTTTGATCTCTGATCAAGGTATATACAAAGAAACAAGCAAAGAATACATAAATAAGTGGAACAACAAATCAGTGTTTTTCTCTCTCCCTTACTCTCTCTAAAGTCAATAAATAATTTTAAAATATATATCAAAACATTTTAATATAGTTTATTTTAAAGTATTAATAATATACTTTGTTGTTTTTTATGTAATATGATATATTATTTTACTTTACAAGATTATAGCATCAGAAATTTTGTTCCATTTAGCCCAAAAGAGATATGTTGCCATTGTGAATTTTATTTGATTTTCTTACATTTTTCTTCTAATAAATTTTTATTTTCCAGACAAGGTCATTTGATGAAGATGCAAAAGAAAGTCGAACAGCTGCCCTACGGGCAGCAAACAAGTCCGGCAGTGGGTTTGGGGAGAGTTACAGCCTGGCAAATCCCTCTATCCGGGCTGGTGAGGATATTCCACAGCCCACAATTTTTAATGGCAAATTAAAAGGTTATCAGCTGAAAGGCATGAATTGGTTGGCAAATCTCTATGAACAGGTAAATTTTAGAATTATATTATACCTGTTATCTTTCATTTGCTACCTGTTTTCCTAAAGTTATTTGTTCAGTGTATTGTGAAATGAGCACAAGATAATGTTTTAGATTTCATTTTTTTTTAAAAAAGCTTTATTTTTGCCCGGCCAGTGTAGTTCAGTGGTTGAGCATCAACCCATGCATCAAGAGGTCACCAGTTTGATTCCCAGTCAGGACACATGCCCAGGTTGTGGACCCAATCCTCAGTAGGGGCATGCAGGAGGCAGCCAATCAGTGTTCTCTCTCATTGATGTTTCTCTCTCGCTCTCTCCCTCTCCCTTCCTCTCTCTCTTAAAAAACAAACAAAACCAATCAGTAAAGAAAAAATAGTAATAAAAGGCTTTATCCTCCTGACAAATTCTTTTTTATCCTCACCCGAGGACATTTTTCCATTTTTTGTTCAGATAGAGTGGGAGGGAGAAAGAGGAAGAGCGAGAGAGAGAAACATCAACATGAAAGGGACACCTTGAGTGGCTGCCACCCGCACAACCAACCAGGGCTGGGGACAAAGCACAACCGAGATACGCGCCCTTAGCGGGAACCGAACCTGGGTCTCTTCGGACCGCAGGCCGACGCTCTAACTGCTGAGCCAAACTGGCCAGGGCCTGACAAAATCTTTAAAAAAATAATTTAAAATTTTAAGTTTGTTTTTTAAAAAATCTTTATTGTTGAGAGTATTACAGGTGTCCCTGCTTCCCCCCCTCAATCCCCCCCACACACACATACTTAGTTCCATTACCCCCCCGCCCCCCAGGCCTTCACTACTCTATTGCCTGTGTCCATGGGCACACAATACTTATAAGTAATTTCTTCTTACCCAGCCCTTTCCCTCTGAGATTTGGCTGTCTGAGACACAAGAAAAATGATGAAACTTGTTGGAAAAATTGTTTTCTAGTTTTGGGGGTTTTTTCTTTTTATTTCCTAGGATCTGTTATAGCTTCATTTTTACTAAATTAAAAAAAAATAAAGAAAGAAATGTTTAAACTAAAAAAAGCTTTATTCTTTATAAAAAAGATTTTCTTATTTAGTCCTCATTTGAGGATATTTTCCCACTGATTTTCAGACAGAGTGGGAGGGAGCGAGGGAAGAAGAGAAAGAAAGAGAGAGAGAGAGAGAAACATCTGTGTGAGAGAGAGACACTGATAAGTTACCTCCTGTACAACCCTGACCAGGGCTGGGAACCAAACTGCAACTGAGTTATGTGCCTTTGACCAGAATAGCACCCATGACTCTTTGGTCTGAAGGCTGATGCTCTAACCACTGAGCCAAACCGGCCCGGGTGACAAGAGAATATTTTTAACCTGGAGATTTTATTGGAGAATATTTGTATTATATATAGTTTGTCTTAGGTGGTCTTGATAAGTGGTTGTTTGCTTTTTTGCTTGTGTTAGATTAGCTAAAAAACTGGCTTCATGGTTCAAAGTTGTAGCTGTGGAATTGACAAAAGGAATAATTATAGCAGTGGATAAAGTGCTGAAGCTGGGTATCTCTAGTCACTTTTGTTTGAACAAGTTTAACATTTTGATTAGTTCTTTTTGGCAGTAAGTTTAACCTGTATGATGGAACGTGAGAGGTGTTAACGATGTGTGTTTTTCTTTCTAGGGTATTAATGGCATTCTTGCAGATGAAATGGGCCTTGGTAAAACGGTACAGAGCATTGCCCTCCTGGCCCATCTGGCTGAGGTGGGTAGATGCCATCTTTCCATTTTTTTCTCTCTAGACCGTAGGGCTATTTTCTATTGAGAATCAGCCATTATTAAGCACCATGTTAAGCTCTGTAGCATATCAAGACTATAGCACTTGCTCCTTGTCTTAAGGTCTTTACAGAGTGACATAATGTAGTGAAACATTTTGATTTTCAAGAAGACTAGGACAGCTTTTGAGCATGTTTGGTTTGGCATCCTCCCTCACCACTTCCATCCTCAGCTGAGAACCACCAGTGTGGTGGCAAAGACAGTGTATGTTTAGATCAGAGGATCTGAGTTCACATTTCAAGTATACACTTACTAGCAGTGTAAACTGGCAGTTCATGTAACCTCTTTGACCTGACTCTAATGTTCTAAGGTTATTTCTACTTCTGCAAACTTCTTGAGAATTAAATGAGAAAATATAGGTAAAAGCATTTGAAAAAAAAGCAAAAGCTCTATACCTATTAGATAATAGTAAAGTTGTTATGATCATCTAGTATAGGGGAAAGCAACACATACAAGTCAGTATATTCTATGTGCTTTGTGAATGATATAAGAGGTGGGTGGGGAGTGGCAATAATTGCTTGCTATTTTTTCCCCAAAGTGAGTATGAACAACTTCCTGTGTTAACATAGAATATTACTGAGTGTGCATATATGTTGGATAAACACCATTTCTCTTGTTACCGTGTGCTTTTTATTATTAAAACTGCTCTTGTCATTAATTATAATTTTCAAATTAAATTATAATTCAAATTATACTTCAGTTTTCCTGCAGTTGGCTAACCCAGTTTTTCTGTTTCAGAGAGAGAACATTTGGGGACCTTTCTTAATAATTTCACCTGCTTCTACACTTAACAATTGGCATCAGGAGTTTACTAGATTTGTTCCTAAATTCAAGGTAAAAATCAATCCAACAAAAAATTCTGTTGCTCTTTAAAATAAACTTTCTGACTCTTCTGCCGCCTTGCTTATTTAATTGCTCATAATGATTTTTAATTTCTTGCCCCCATTTTTATTTTCAAAATATCTTCCATACATTTTCTATAAAAGTTACAATGGTAATAATAAGAGAGCATATTATATCTTTATGCGTCATAAGTGAGAAACCCAAAGTCCAATTTGAGTGATTTGCTACGCTGGCCACATGAATTGACACTCTTGGTCAAACTATCATAATAGAAAATATCTACCTTGCTGGTTTAACATAGATGTTTGGCAAATCATCATCAGGGCACATACCCTGTAATAATACATGGCATTGTCGTCATCCCCACCCCTATTCATAAATTATTTATTTTCTTAATTCTCCAAAGCCAGAACTTTAGTCTTAGTCCAAATTAGGACTAAGGTAGATAAGGTAATTTCTAAGGTAGATAATATAAAATTTGATTTTAACTAATTCAGAGGAAAAGAATTGAGATTGAGGTAAGAAGTGATCAGCAAGGAAGTATATTGCATCAAGGTGACTAAGACACAAACAAGACTTAAACAGGTTTATTTATTTTTTATTTTTTTAATCCTTGACATTTTTGCATTTATCTTCAGATAGAGTGGGAGGAAGAGAGAGAGAGAGAGAAACATTGATGTGAGAGACACACATCAAGCGGCTGCCACCCATACGACCCCAACCAGGGCTGGGGACAAACTGCAGTCGAGGTATGTGCCCTTAGTGGGAACCAAACCCAGGACTCTCTGGTCCACTGGCCGATGCTCTAACCACTGAGCAAAACCGGCCAGGACAATTAAATAGGTTTAATTATAAAAAATTGTCGGAATATAAGACAATGGGTAGGATTTATTTTATTGTTTGCAAGTAAAAGGGGTATATGAGTTAAATATATATTCTGTCCCTAAGGAATATAATAATAATGAAGTTGCATGGTGAGGGGGATTTTATGGAATTCTGTGTATCAAGATATTGACGTGATCTCTCTGATTTTGGGCCTCCATAGTAATGATGGATCTCAAGCAGTTTAAAGGGTACACATGATAGGATGAAATGGGAAGCAGATATTTTTCTGTCATATGCTTTGTTAAGGAATAGGGATATGTCTGGGATATTCTATTTTGGGACACCATTATGACTTTGGCCCCAACTTGTGGCTGAATTATAGATTTAGAAACTTTACAAAGCTCGTTAGGCATATAGCTTTTAACTTCACTGACTCATTTTTAACTTTCTAAGAAGATAATGCAGTCAACTAAGGCAGTTTGTTGAATTTTTTCTATAGAGTTGTTTGTCATATGGGATATGGAGCCTCCCCATCTTTTTTTTCAATCCTCACCTGAGGATATCATTATTGATTGTAGAGAGAGAGAGAGAAATGTCATTGTGAGAGAGAAACATCCATTGGTTCTCTCTTATGCATCCCAACTGGGGATTGAATCCGAGACCAAGGTATTTGCCTTGACCGGGTATTGAACCCACATTGTTTTGGTGCATGGGATAGTGCTCCACCCAACCCAGCCACCTGGCCAGGGCCCATCTATTTTTCTGCTTTTTTGTTGGTGGTCGTGTTCAGTACATAGTGAACAATCAGGAAGTTAGAAATTAAGTCTGAAAGTTTTCCATCAAACCAATGAAATTTTCAGTATTTCCTTCATTGACTGATAGATGGCAATGTAGTTCTACTTATGTCATTGTTATCTCTCCTTTGACTTTATACCTAGACCTGAAACTGAGCTTGGATTTGCATGTTGAGCTTCCTTTTGGTACTGTAGTTTATAGGGCAGTAAAGTACGGCCTTTGGGCCAATTCCAATTGCCACTTGTTTGTGCCAGTTTTTGTGTTTTTTTTTTTGTAATTTATTTATTTTATTTTTAGAGAGGGAGAAGAAGAAAGTGGGAGAGAGAAAGAGATAGAAACATCAATGAGAAAGAGCATTGATTTCCCGCTTCCTGCAGGCCCCCCACCAGGGATTTGGCCCACAATCTGGGCATGTGTCCTGACCAGGAATCGAACTGGCAACCTCTTGGTGCATGGGTTGACGTTCATCCACTGAGGCACACCGGCTGGGCTGTCCAAATTTTTAAAAATTGTGATAAAATACACATATGTACCAATTTATTTTTTTATTAAAAATTTTTTTAAATTGATTTTTAGAGTGAGAGGAAGGGAGAGGGAGATAGAAACATAGATGAGAGAGAACATCGATTGGCTACCTCCTGCATGTACCCAACTGGGTGATCAGGCCCACAACCTGGGCATGTGCCCTGACCAGGAATTGAACCGGTGACCTCTTGGTGCACAGGATGATGCTCAGGCACTGAGCCACACTGGCCGGGCACAATATGAACCAATTCAAAGTGTACAATGAAGTAACATTAAGTACATTTATAATGTGGTGCAGTGATCACTGGTAATCTGGTTGCAGAATCTTTTCATCATTGCATACAGAAAACTCCTCCCAGTTAAGGAGTACTCCTTAATTCCCCTTTCGTTCTCCTTTCCCTTTAGACCCTGGCTACCACAAATCTTTTTTTCTATCTCCATGGATTTGCTTATTCTGTATATTTCGTATAATGAATCATACAATATATGGACTTTTATGTCTGGCTTCTTTTCACTTAGTGTCTGTGTTATAGCATATATCAGTACTTCATTTTTTTTTATGACTGAATAATATTTTATTATCTGGTATACTGTATTATGTTTATGTATTCATTTATTGATAGATACTTGGGTTGTTTCTGCCTTTTGGCTATTGTTAATAGCACTGCTATGAACATTGATGTACAGGTTTTTGTTTGAACAACTGTCTTATTTTTCAGTTCTTTTGAGCATATACTTAGGAGCAGAATTGCTAAGTCATCCTATATTTAACTTATTGAGGAATCTGCCACCTGCTTTTCTGTACAGCTTGCACACTAAGAACAATTTTTACAATTTTAAATTGTTAATTAAAAAATATTTCATAGCCCTGGCCGGTTTGGCTCAGTGGTTGGAGGGTTGGCCTGCGGTCAGAGAGACCCAGGTTCGGTTCCCGCTAAGGGCATGTACCTCGGTTGCAGTTTGTCCCCGGCCCTGGTTGGTCGTGTGGGTGGCAGCCACTCGATATGTCCCTTTCACGTCAATATTTCTCTCTCTCTCCCTCTCTCTCCCTTCCACTCTATCTGAACAAAAAAATGGAAAAATGTTCTTGGGTGAGGATTAAAAAAAAAGTATATATTTCATAACAAATGATGTATGAACTTTAAATCACATATATTGGAACACAGTCATTGCTCTTTTGTTTATTAGTTATGGCTGATTCTCACTACAACAGCAGAGTTGAGTAGTTTTAACAGAAACTATATGGCTTGTAAAGCAGAAATATTTAATATTTGTCCATTAGAAAAGGTTTGATGACCTCTGCTCTATTGATCCATTGTTTCTATTGCTATTACTCCTTTAGATAGTCTGAAATGTGTTCCCCTCCCTATAGAACATAGGTGTAGACTCTGCTCAGGTTTATAGTTAGATTACATTAAAAAGATACTTAGATCTATGCTGATAACGTCTGAAATTCATTTTACCTGGCAAGTATCTGAGTAACACTTGTTTTATGGTTTTAGTATGGTCAGTGCCTCTGACTTCCTCCTTTTTCCCATGAAATACGATTTATATATTTTTTAGTTAATGTGCCACTTTTCATTCCTGATACTGGCATTGTGTATGTTTTCTATTTCATTTATTTGTGCTCTTTTATTCTTGTCTACTGTTTTGCTAAACTTTAAAATTTTCTAACGTCTTAAAATGGAGCTTGTTGATTTTCATCTTTTTCTAATATGTGTATTTAAGGGTATTAATTGCTTTCTAAGTATGACCATAGCCATTCAAAAGTTTGATGGGTTACATTTTCATTGTCTTTTAATTCAAAATAATTTCTAGCTCTTACCGCAAGTTTTTATAGAGTCGTGGGTTATTTAAAAGTGTGGTTCTTAATTTTCAAACAAAGAATGTTTTTCTCTGTACCTTTTTATTATTTATAGCTTGAATCCACTGTGATAAGAAAACATGCTTTTTATGATATTAATCTTTTGGAATTTATTGAACTTTGTTTTCATGGCCCAGCATATGATCAGTTTTTATAAATGTCCTAGAGTGTTTGAAAATAATACCTATTCTACAGTTGTTGAGTGTGGTGTTGTATATATGTTGATAAGGTCAAGTTTGTTAACTTGTTCAGCTCTTCTGTTTCTTTACTGATTTCTTTTTTGCCTGCCTGTCCTATTACTGACAAGGAGGTATATTAGCCCTGGCTGGTTTGGTCAGTGGTTAGAACATCAGCCCATGGACCGAGGGATCTCGGGTTAGATTCTGGTCAAGGGCAGGTACCTGGGTTGCAGGTTCGATCCCTCGCCCCACTTGGGGTAATTTGGGAGGCAGCCAGTTGATGTGTCTCTCTCACATTGATCTCTCTCTCTCTCTCTCTCTCTCCCCCTCCCTCCCTCTCCCTCTTCCTCTCTCCCTCTCTTCCACTCTGTCTTTAAAAATAATAAATGGAGCCCTGGCCAGTTTGGCTCAGCGGTTAGAGCGTCGGCCTGCGGTCCGGAGAGACCCGGGTTCGGTTCCCGCTAAGGGCACGTACTTCGGTTGCAGTTTGTCCCCGGCCCTGGTTGGTCGTGCAGGTGGCAGCCACTCGATGTGTCCCTTCACGTCGATGTTTCTCTCTCTCTCTCCCTCCCACTCTATCTGTACAAAAAATGGAAAAATATCCTCGGGTGAGGATAAAAAAAAAAAAATAATAATAATAATAATAATAATAATAATAAATGGAGTCCGGCTGGTGTGGCTCAGTGATTGAGCATCGACACATGCACCAAGAGGCGCCGATTCAATTCCCAGTCAGGACACACACCCAGGTTGTGGGCCAGATCCCCAGTGGGGAGCATGCAGGAAGTGGCCAGTGTTCTCTCTCATTGATTTTTTTATATATCTCTCCTTCTCACTTCCCCTCTCTCTAAAATCAATAAAGGAAAAAAAAATTTTTTTTTTTTAATAAAAATTTTAAAAAATAATCAATGGAAAAATATTCTCAGGTGAGGATTAAAACCAACAAAAAATAATAATAAAAGAGGAGTGTTAAAATCTTCCACAGTTACAGATTTATCCTTTTTTGCTTTGTATATTTTGAGGCTGTGTGATATATATATGCAAGTTTACGATTATTTTATAATCCTAGTGAATTGAACCTTTTATTATTATGAAATTCCCCTTTAAGATTTTACCTTAAAACCTATTTTTCTCTGATGTTAAGCAGATTAACTTTTTTGGGTCAGTTTTTACATGGTGTCTTTTTCTTCCTTTTACTTTGAACAATTCTCTCTCTTTACATTTAAGGTATATTTCTTGCCTTTTATTTTGGAATATCTGTGCTAACTTTTAATGTAATTTTTGATAAATGTTATTTAAATCTCCTGCCTTGCTGTTTGCTTTCTAGTTCTTTCACATGTTCAACTTTACTTTTTCTCTCCTTTTTTGCTTTGGTGCTTTTGGATTGATTATATTTTGTTACTTTTGTTTCACTTCATCTCTTAACTTGTTAATTAATTCGTTTTATTCTTCAGTAGATACCCAGGAGAATACATGTATCTTTTACTTTTTTTATTTTTTTAAGAGAAAGGTCGGGAGAGAGAGATAGTAACATCAGTGTGAGAAAGATACATCGATTGGCTACCTCCTGCATGCCCCCCACTGGGGGATTGAGCGCCCAACCCAGGCATGTGCCCTGACTGGGAATCCAACCCAGACCCCCTGAGCCCATGGGATGATGCTCAATGCACTTAGCCACAGGGGCTGAGCTTTTACTTTTTTAAAAGCAACGTATTTTATATTTTAAAGCACATAAGACATTTTATTATGTATACATTTAAAATTTTAGTTTTATTCGTATTACATGTTCATTGTTTTAATTGATCTTCATTCCTTTCTGCATATTTCTGCTTCCATCTGGCTAAGATTTTTTAAAACAACAAAAGACAACAAGCTATGAATTCAGGAAGCACTTTGAGCCTCATATGAGTAAAAGGAAAGCAAGGCACACCTAAAGGCATCACAGAAAAATGCTGAATTTTGCATTCTTTTGATTCTCTATGGATTAGTCTGTATATTGTCTTCTGACCTATCATCTAATGCACTAATTTTCCCTTCAGTTGCATCTAATCTTTCACAGAATTATTTTTAAGTCTTTTCCTGATATTTTCATTATCTGAATCTCTTATCTGATTTTCAGTCAAGGGATCTGGTCTTTCTTTTTGTGTGGGTTTTTTTTTTTTTCTTTATTGATTTTAGAGAGACAGGGAGAGAGAGATAGAAACATTGATGAGAGAGAACATCAATTGGCTACCTCCTGCATGCCCCCCACTGGGGATCTGGCCCATAACCTGGGCATGTGCCCTGGCTGGGAATCAAACCTGCGACCTCTTGGTGCATGGGTCGACACTCAACCACCAAACCACACCAACTGGGCACGTCTGGCATTTTTTGTTTGGTTTTGTTTTTGGGGTTTTTAAAAATTAATAGGGAAAAATTCTAGAGATATTTGTGAGTTCAAATGCTGTTTTCTTCTTCCTAGAGAGGATATCTCTGTTTTGGGTTTTGTTTTAGTTTCTTGTCACTAGTAATTTGATTTTCTGGGACAGTATTAATCCAAAACCCCCTAATCTAGTCAGGAACTGAGATGATTTGAAGCTGAAATTCAGTATATTTGGCCCTGTATTTCCGAGGGCTTCACATCCAGGGATTCAACCAACTGGATCCAAACAATATTTTTTGGGTAAAGTTACATTGTTGCTAACGTGTACTATGTAGTTAGGCCTACAATGGTTGTATCTGTACTGAACATGTACAGACTTTTTTTCTTGTCACTATTCCCTAAACAGTACAGTATAACACTATTTATGTAGAATTTATATTGTATTAGGTATTATAAATAATCTAGAGATGACTAGGTATACAGGAAGATATGCATAGGTTATATGCAAATATTGTGCCATTTTACATAAGGGACTTGAACATTCATGGATTTTGGTATCTTCAGGTGGTCCTGGAACCAATTTCCTGCACATATCAAGGGATGACTATGTCTGTTTAGACAAGTCTGTGTATAGTTTACCTTTATTACTAGTGTATATATATTTTTACATTCTTCCTCCTTGAACTACGGTTATTGTTCTGTGGGCTTCGCATCTCTTAAGGAAACAAAAAACAATCAAATAAACAAAAGCTCTGCTCAGTTTCTTAGCCTCTCAACCAGAACTTTTGGAAAGGATGACCTTTAGGGGGAACATGTACCAGGTGCCAGGAATTCCTGTCTGGGCTTGTTTTCTTTACTGGATCATAGCTCTTTAATTCTCCACTGCCTCAGTAGCTTAGTTAGTTAGTTAGTTAGTTAGTTAGCTCTCTGACACTTTCAAACAAATGTTTTGTATATTTTGTTTTGTTATTTTGTTAATCCTCCCCCAAGGATTCCCCCCCCCCCCCCCCGTTGATTTTCAGAGAGAGTGGAAGGAGGGAGGGAGGCAGATAGAAAGAGAAACATTCATTGGTTACCTCCTGCATACATCCCGACCAGGCAAGGGATCGAACCTACAACTCAGGTATTTGCCCTTAACTAGGGATTGAAATCACGCCCCTTCGGTCCTTGCGCCAATGCTGTAACTACTGAGTCACACCAATGAGGCCTTGTATATGTGTTTTAAATTCAGTCAGCAGGAACGCTAGTCAAACACCTAGTCTAGCAGTGACAGAAGAGGAACTCCTATATTTATTTTGTTTTAGGTTCTTTTAAAGTCAGTCTGAGTGACATATTGGTTCTTTTTCCAGGTGCTACCATACTGGGGAAATCCTCATGATAGAAAAGTCATAAGGAGGTTCTGGAGTCAGGTAACTTTCAGCTTATTGTATACACACACACACACACACACATATGAAATTATTTTGTCAGTTGTTTTGAGTAATTTCTTATATATGTAATCTTCTATATTTCTGGACACTAGGAAAGTGTATTCTTTTTTCTTTTACAGTTTTATGATGTTTTTCCTTTTATAGACAGTCAACTGGATTTGAAGTTCAGGATTAAATAAGAACTTTTTCTTTAATAAGCTGAATACTAGTTTTTAACATGATTTCTGATTAAGGTGACTACTTTTAAAACAGTTGTGGTTGAATTCACTGTATATCTCCCACATAGGAGAAGCACATCTTTAGGGCTGTTACAAACTTCTTGGACTTAGAAAATACAGTCTGTTCCTCATTATCTTATTATGAATTGTGAGGTATCTCTTTTCACCCTTGCACTCTTATATTTACAGAAGACCCTTTACACTCAGGATGCTCCCTTCCACGTGGTTATCACCAGCTACCAGCTGGTGGTGCAGGATGTAAAGTATTTCCAGCGGGTGAAGTGGCAATACATGGTATTGGACGAGGCTCAGGCGCTCAAGAGTAGTTCCAGGTAGTGTGAGTAATAGAACCCAAACTTCATAGACTGAGGATATGTAGATATATGACCTACAGTTGACCCTTGAACAGTGTGGTGGTTTAGGGGTGCCAGCCCCCTCCCCAACTGCCCTCAGTTGAAAATCCATGTGTAATCTGACTCTGTAAACACTGATTACTGATAGCCTATTGTTGACTGGAAGTTTTACCAATAACAAACAAACAATTAACACATTTTATATGTTACATGTATTATATACTGTATTGCAATAAAGTAAGGATGAGAAAATGCAATTAACTATTGTTATTGAAAAAAATCCATGTGTTTGTGGACCCTCACAGTTTAAACCCGTGTTGTTCAAGGGTCAGTTTTATCTGTGTGCTATATACACAAATGTGAAAATAAGGATAAGAGAGGTTTCAGGACATGGTGTAATATGGTCTCTTCATTAGCCATTTATCTGACCAGAAGTCACAAATTCCGTTCTGCATTTTTCATGGAACATAAATATTAATGTTTAGAATACAAGGATTTTTCTTAACTTATATCTCCCTACTCAATAATTATGACATTTGAACAGATCTTTGTTCTTCAAGGAAAATTTCTGTGGAGGAAGAGGTGTCTGCCCTTTCCTTGACGGATTACTTTAAACAGGAGGTCTTAGTAGGAAGTAGAATGTTACATTGTGTGGATTGTTTAGGTTCTGTCTGCTCTATGCAAGCTGTCCTAGTCCCTGGATAGTTGTTAGAATTCCCCAAGAGTCTTTATTTTGGGAAGTTATATGTTTAAATTATCCTAATACCTTTAAGGTCCCAAACTGAATAATAAATGAGTGCTTGGCTATAAAGTGTTACTCAGTAGTATTAAACCTTGGGTTTGATGCATTTTTATTAACTGCTGGTGATTGCATAGTAATTCCTTAAAGGTCCATGTTAACTGGTAGAATGGTATTTCCCATGGAACTTTCCATCATCTGAAAGGCATTCTTTCATAGTGTACTCTTTCGAAGTAGGAAATGTTCATAACCATAGACTCTCCTTGCATTTTCTTCTCACATGCTTTTCCCTTTCTTCATTGCTCCCTCCAACTCACTGGAAGTATACAAATTTATCATTTTAAAGCTTCCTACTCCAGATAAGTGCCTTACAATGAAATGGATTGTGTCAACATGAAGAGGACTTTATCAAGCCAGAAAGGATCCTACTCTACCTATTTGAGGGTTTTTGTTTTTTTTCTAAACCCTAATCCCATATTTTCAGTGTATAGGGAGAAGTCAATTCCTCTGAAATTCTCTGTCCTCAGCTTTGTTGAATAATATTTTTCAGTTGTGTACATAGTGAAGTACTTGATTCTGAGACTGTTTATTATTTTTTTGGAAAGTATTTTTAGAAATATGGGGACTTGGTAGGGTGGAGAAAGATTTACAGCTAACTTGGAATTTGTAATTCATTTTATTGGACAGTGTTCGTTGGAAGATTCTCTTGCAGTTCCAGTGTCGGAATCGACTTCTGCTAACTGGGACCCCCATTCAGAACACCATGGCAGAGGTAGGTACTAGTAAGGTCTCAGTTTTAGGTCTGCATTAAACAGAGTGATTCCAGCAGAGAATAGAAGTCTTTACCCATGCCAACCTGGAATATTAATACTCTGTACAAATTATAATCCCCACATAAAAGGAAGAATTTGAACATAGCTTGCCCTAACTGGCTATTTTGGCATTGTTCGTATTTTCTTATTCTCTGGCAAAAAAACAAATAAATTACTTTCTTTGTGTTTATGTAATAAACAGTGACTGCATTAGGAATGCTACCCATCCAATGCAGGGACATTATTATGCTAGAATGAAAAGGTAATTCTCTTTAGCACTGAGAGGAGCTAACATTTATTTCTTTCGGAGAGATAATTGATCATCCACAATAAGAGTCTAAAAACTTTCTGTAAAGAGCCATATAGTAAATATTTAAGACTTTACAGGCTATACAGCCACTGTCACAACTATCTGACCTTGCCATTATAATGTGAAAGCAGCTATAGATGATATTTGAATGAGTAAGTGTGGCTATGTTCAATAAAACTTTATTTGTAATAATAGATGGCAGACCAGACTTGGCACCACAGATTGTAATTTGCTGACCCCTAATCTGGAGTTATTATTAGCAAGTTATGCTACCTCAGATTGTGTACAATTGTGGAATGGATTTTTTAATATGTATAAGATCTTTAAAACTATCCCACTGCAAAATCTGAGTGGGACTTGCACTTCCAGACTTACAGTTTAAAAATTAATTGAAAAGTAACTACATTTTGCTATAGCACCATATAGATTTAGTGTTGGTTGATGAGCTTTGTGCTTACACACTATTTCTTTCTCTCTCAAATTCTCTCACACATACACATGCATCCAGACAGAGACATACACACATACCTGCAACTTTCACTCTCTCTCTCCAAACCCACTTATATCCTTATACTGTCATTTTGTTGCCCTATAGCTATTTCACTTTTCTTTTGTTTCCAGCTCTGGGCTCTGTTGCATTTCATTATGCCAACATTATTTGATTCACATGAGGAATTTAATGAGTGGTTTTCCAAGGACATTGAGAGCCATGCCGAAAACAAATCTACCATTGATGAGAGTGAGTACTTTTATAAACTTTCTTCTGCACATCAGGATTGGCAACCACATAATTGTATGCTTTCTCTATATGTAGTATTTTTCTTCTAGAATACTTAGGACTAGGGAGAAAAAGTTTTTTCTCTTATAAAATAATTATGTATTTGTTTATGTGTAAAAGAGTCAAATAAAGGACTAATTCAAGTGATGTTATGTACAGTAAACCCTCAGTTTGCAGACCTTGATTTAACAGACTTCAGATTTAATGGACAAAATTTCCAGTCCCTATGTCATATGTGAAAATTAACACCCTGTTAATTTAAAAGTGCTTTTAACTAAGATTCCCTTATAATTAAATTAACAGATTATTTCTTGTTATTATTAATTCACTGTTATTTTTAACAAATTTAAGCGAATAGGCCATGTGTTGGAAAAACCACTAGTAATTTCACTGACCTAACTAAATATTGCATATCTACAACTATAGTCTACATATTTAAATCCAAGAATCACTGCTTGTAAACAATGTTCAGTGAATGATTAGCATGTGATCACACCTCACCACGCATATTAATTGGTTCTGTTGTCACGTGGTATCTTTTTGTAGCAGTTTTAACCCAATCTAGCCCATGTTCCCATGTGTGCTAAGCTACACCCCACCCGTGTGCATTTGTTTATTCGTGGTGACTGGTGAATGCACCCATTTACTAGACCTATTCAGTATCAATTTAAAGTTACCATAATACATACAGAAAACTTTCTGTGAAATTAAACTTTTCATTTATCCTTCATTTTAATTACACAAATGTAAAACAGGTAAACTAACATTAATTTTTTAATGTACACATTCAGAAGACCTGCTTTATTATATAACAGACTTTCAGCTTTAATGAACACTCCCTCATCTGGATTATACTGTTATGTTGAGGTTTTACTGTATTGTTGGATAATCAAGGCAGAACAGACAGAATCATAAAGTACCACATTTTAGCTTACAGAATCATTATTTTCCACATAGATCCTGAAAAATTCCTATCAGAATTACATGCTTTGTGGAATGGGTAAGGTTTTTTCTGTGATAAAAACTGAAAATATTAGAAGGGGTAATTTTTTGTTACTTTCTGTTTGTATTAGAATTTGCTTCTACTGTGAACATTTTTAGCCTTGTATGTCAGTACTTTTGACCTTGTTGAATATTATCTTTTAAGAGAGTAATGTAATGTTTATTATATAGACATGAAGTCATGCCTGTTAACTATTAGAAATCCTTAAGTAATTTCTTATACTACAAATTGTTATTTGCTGACATTAAGAAAATAATTTTGGAGAACACTGAAAATCACAGAGAGCTTGCATTAGACCTATATGAGAGCCCTATTATTGATAAAAATGGCCCTTAAACACTCTAAAGGTGAATTCTAATAAAAATAAGTTGATCTGAGTGAGAGCAAAATACATTTGCACAATTGACTATAGGAAGATGCTATGGAACATTCAGATTCCTTGGTCGCCTATTTGGGGAAAAATTAGTTACAATCTTCCTTCAGAGAATCATTCAGCCAAAAGGTGTTAAAACAGTTTAGTGAGAGATGTTTATGGCTTTTTTTCCTGTGTTAAATTAATATAATGCATTACTTATGGGGGTCCTCTTGGCATTTCAGATCAACTCTCTCGCTTACACATGATCTTGAAGCCATTTATGCTGAGGAGAATCAAGAAAGATGTAGAAAATGAATTGTCTGACAAGGTAAGGAAAGAAAACCTCATGAATTTATTAAACCTTAATAGGGTTATAGGGTGAAAAAAAGTCCTTTGATAAATGTTTAGTTGAAAAGTAATTAGTTTGATTGAGAGAGGACTTTTAAACCTGAGTGGACCAAAGATTTATTATGAGTCAAATAATCAATGCAAGTAATATTTTTTTCTATTTGTTTTATCCTCTATATTATGGAGAACTTGAAACATTACAAAAGTAGAAAGCATAGTATAATGAACCTTCTTGTAACCACCATACACCTTCAATAGTGATCAACTCATGGCCATACTCACCCTTCTTGATTATTCTGAAGCAAATCTCAGATGTCTTTTATTTCATTTATAAAAATCTACATATGTATCTCTAAAAATGTGGTCTTTTTAAAAATATATAACCACATACCATTATTGCCCCCTACTGAAAACAACAATTATTTTAGTGGAGTATTACATATCTATGGTCAGTGCTCAGATATCGCCAGTTAATCAATCAATCTCTCTCTCTCTCTCTCTCTCTCTCTCTCTCTCTCTCAGAATTAGATTTTTTAAATCATAATTTAAGCAAGATCCACACATAGCATTTGGGTGACATGTTTCTTAAGTATCTTTTAATTCCTCCTTCTGTTTTCCCTTTCAGTTCTTTGTTAAAGAAACTGAGTTATTTGGTACCGGCCGGTGTGGTTCAGTGGTTGAGCATCGACCCATGCACCAAGAGGTCACTGGTTCAATTCCCAGTCAGGGCACATGCCCAGGTTGTGGGCCCAATCCCCAGTGGGGGGCATGTAGGAGGCGGCCAATTGATGTTCTCTCTCATCGATGTTTCTCTCTTTCTCTCCCTCTTCCTTCCTCTCTCTCTAAAAAAAAACAAAATCAATTTTTAAAAAAAGGAAAGAAAGAAACTGAGTTGTCCTGTAGAATTTTCCACATACTGGATTTTGCGAATTACATCATTATGACATTGTCAGACATTTTCCTCTGTCTCCTGCATTTCTGCAACTGAGAGATTTAGAAGTTTAATGTACTTTGGGTTATAATGTTTTCATACAAGGTCAATAATTTTGGTCTATAAATATATATATTTTTTATCTTAACCAGGCTTCTGTAATTTTCTATTGTCTCCCCTTTTTTTTTTAAATCCTCACCCGAGAATATTTTTCCATTTATCTTCAGATAGAGTGCAAGGGAGGGAAAGAGAAAGAAACATTGATGCGAGAGAGACACATTGACTGGTTTCCTCCCGCATGATCCTGACCAGGGCTGGGGATGAACTGCAACCGAAGTACATTCCCTTATCCAGAACTGAACTCACGACTCATTGGTCCACGGGCCGACACTCTAACTGCTGAGCCAAACCTGCCAGGGCTCTATTTCCTTTTAATTCTCCCCATATTCTCCTTCCTTCTTTTTTCTACCAGCTCCCAGTCCTTTGGAGTTTTTTCTATATTCCACAGAGTCTACCTGTTTCTGATCATTCTTCTCTGCCTAAAAGGCAGCTTTTCAGATCCTTGATAATATCAGGTAGTTCTGCTCTATCACTGTCAGAAGGATTGATCATTTTGAAATTAGTAATTTTTTTTGGAAAATTGTGGTAGGGATGTACACCTTCAAAGAGAGGAGAAGCGTACCTTCATTTTATTTATTTTGAAAAAAATCTTAGTGGCTGTTTTGTGTAGCTGGGTGATTTTAATTAAAGAAAACTGTCACACAGATGTACCTGATAAAAGGAAAATGCTTTATTTAAAAAATGGATCCTTGAGCCAAGTCAGTGTGGCTCAGTGGTTGAGCAACAACCCATGGACCAAGAGGTCGCCGGTTCAATACTTAGGACACATACCTGGGTTGTGGGCACAATGCCTAGTGGGGAGTGTGCAGGAGGCAGCCAATTGATGTGTCTCTCTTATCAATGTTTTTATCTCTCCCTCTCCCTCCTATCTCTAAAAATCAATAAAAACATATTTTATAAAAAAATGGATCCTCGAGGCTTTTGTATCACAAAGGGCTTAAAAAACAATAGCAGTGTTATAATTTTCGTTGTTTTGTTCATGGTAAATAGGGAAGTGATCAGAAGATGTAGTATGGTTCTTAACCACTATTCATAGTATAAATTTCTTTTTTTATATAATTTTTATTTACTTTTAATTTATTTTTCTTTATTGATTTCAGAGAGGGGGGAAGGGAGAGGGATAGAGAGAGAGAAACATCGATGAGAGAGAACATGGATTGGCCATCTCCTGCATGCCCCCCACTAGGGATTGGGCCCACAACCTGTGCCCTGACCAGGAATTGAACCAGCAACCTCCTGGTGCATGGGTTGACACTCAACCACTGAGCCACATTTCTTAAACATCAGTAATGTTTCTAATTTAGTAAATAACATTTAATATATTTATTTATTGAACTCTTATTACCATCTACTGGTATGTATAGATATGTAAAGTCTCCAGCTTCTGTTCAGATTTCCAGTGGAGATAAATTAACTATAATACTGTGTTATAGAAATACAATGATTGTCTATGTGAACTATAATGGGAACATAGATAAGGGAATAGTTCTTTTAGGGAGGGTTAGAGAAGGTATCAGAGCAGAGATGACATGTGAGGTACATCTGGAATAATGAGTTTGCATTTACTAGGAAAATATGATAGGAAGGGGGTGCTAGGCAACAAGAACAATGTGAGCAAAGGTAGAGCAACATTTACATATGCAATATGTTTGTCAAACATTATTCAGACTGGGGTTGCCAATGTATATAGGAGGACACGGTAATGAGACTACAACAGTTGGGTGGGTTAGATTATGGGAGGTCTTCTTTACCCAGGGGTGGATTTTTAATATTTTACTAAAGGCAGTAATGTACATTGAAGGTTTTCAGCAGTTGAATTAAAAGGTTTGTATGGGCAGTTTCTTAGAATTGGGAGAGACTGGCGGCAGGAAGACTCCAAAATAATAGCAGTCTAAATTAATATGATGAGATTCTGCAGTGAGGCAATGGGAGTAGTCAGAAAGAGTGGTTAGAAGTAAATTTCTAGGTTGAGTTGAGGGACTTAGGAAATGATAGAACATTGAGTTAGAGAGAGAGAAAAATCAAAGCTGACTGACATTTCTTTTTGGGCATCTCAATGAATGGTAATACTGTTAATCAATTTAGTGAATTGTGGGGGAAAATAATTGTTTTTCTGCTATGCCACATGTAAAACTGCTGCGCACTCTCTGAGTGGTACTATTATATTATAGTAAATAGTTGAAAATGTGGAACTAGGGGAGTTTAGGAATATATCTTTGTTGTAAGTTACCGTGATGCGCCGTAATAGTTGGTGCTATTGGAAGTGGGAGAGATTGCCCAGGGACAGCATGTACATTGGGTGACAAGGGAAGGAAAGTCAAGGAAAAAAACATTTCTGGATAATTAACCACATCATAGAGCTTTGGAGATACTGTGTTTCTAGAGATACATATATTGTTTTTTTCTATCAAAATCTGGCTTTCATGTGTTTTCAACTTTCTGTTGATACTGAATTTTCTTACAAACTGTTTTTCAAAATATAAATGTTCTCACTGATTTTTAGATTGAGATTCTAATGTATTGCCAACTGACCAGTCGACAAAAGCTGCTGTATCAGGCACTGAAGAACAAAATTTCTATTGAGGATTTATTGCAGTCTTCTATGGGCTCTACCCAGCAAGCACAGACTACCACCAGCAGCCTCATGAATCTGGTCATGCAGTTTAGGAAGGTAAGAGCTTAGGTCAGATGCCCTGGGGTTTTCTTTATTAACCCACTTCAAGAAAAATGCCTCCAGTCTTTATGTCAAATAAATGAATGCTCTTAAGAAGAGATAAAAATAGGAAAGTTTATTCACAAAGGTAAACATTCAGGGTTTGGTATCCCCCAGCACTTCATAGAGTGATGTTTGCACATAAAAAATTTTTTTTCCTTTCTCTTAGGTGTGTAATCACCCAGAGTTATTTGAACGACAAGAAACTTGGTCTCCATTTCATATTTCCCTAAAGCCATACCAGATTTCAAAGTTTATCTATCATCATGGACAGATCAGGGTCTTCAACCATTCACGAGACAGGTGAACAAATATTTATATCTAAGAATTTTTGTAATTTGTGGGATTGTGGACATAAATTTAGTGGAGAGTATTGGAATTCCTCAACGGAACATATTTAAACAGTGGGTGCACAACTATTTGTTGAGGGATCGTATTGTAGGAGAATCGGTGCACTATCAAGGATTTAACTGGATGACCTTAAAGGCCCTAGCCACTTCTGGTTGCTTTTCCAAAAGAGAAATATGCACCTGTGTGCAAATATGTACTTGCACCAAAAGAGATCAGTAAATATCACTGCCCCAGTATTGAAATCGCTTTGTGGTGGCTTATTTTATACTTGGAATAGCAGTCGTGGGAGAACTGATTGGATTTCAAATTAATAAAATTTACCTTCTTAGTACTTGGATCAACGCTCAACCGCTGAGCCACACTGGCTGGAAATTTACCTTCTTAGAATCAGCAATGATAGATTTGGGTAAAGGTGAAGTGGTTGTTAATGCAGTAATATGCGAGAGACCACTTCCATTCAAAAAATCAGTATGTAGGTCCATTCTACATCTATGAGTGAGGCTGGTCCTGGCTTCTGAATTTTTTTTTAAATCCTCACCTGAGGATATTTTTCCATTTATCTTCAGATAGAGTGTGTGTTGGGGCGGGGGGGGGGGGGGGGGGGGCGCGAGAAAGAAACATTAATATGAGAGACACATCGATTGGTTGCCTCTAGCATGATCCTGACCAGGGCCGGGGACTAAACTGCAACTAAAGTACATGTTCTTGATTGGATTTGAACCCGAGACTCTTTGGTCCGTGAGCCAGTGCTCTAACCCCTGAGCCAAACCTGCCAGGGCCTGGCTTCTGAAATTTTTAACAAGCTCCCAGAGAATTCTTATGCACACCCACATTTCAGAACCATGCCTTTAAAAAGCTCCTTCTGAGGAGAAACAGTATAAACAGTACTATCAAAATAATTGTTGACAACATTTAATCTAATGAGACAAATTGAGAAATTTCTTGGATTTAATTTTAAGAATTCTGTGTCTGTGATAGCGTCAGGCTAATACTTAACTAGATAGGCAGAAGGAAGCAGAACAGAGCTGTAGTGCTTTTTGTTTATAGTAGGTGATAATTTAGGATTGTGAGTCTCTGAGATAAAATTAGACTACTTTAAAGTTGTATTATCTTCTTTTATTTTTGTTAAGTACTTAATACTTTCTGACATTTTACACCATGATTTTTGCCTGATATAACAAACTTCTTAAAAGTATAAGGAGTTTTAAATCTAAAAGATTATCTTTAGTTTGGAACCTCCAGTCTAGTTAACTTCTCAGCACTTATTTTTGGGTGTGGATTTATTTTATTTACTTACTTTACAGGTGGTTAAGGGTTCTTCTTTCTCCATTTGCACCGGACTATATCCAACAGTCCCTCTTTCACAGAAAAGGTAGGTGTTTTTATCTTTGGAAAGGAAAGTATACCAAGGATTTACCAAAATTTTTTTTTGCTGAGTGACTGATTTGGAACTAATAGTGGTTTGCCTGTATGCTAGGTTTTTATTTATAAAATCTTGGTAAGCTTAAGTAAATCAGTCATCTTTATCTATAGATGTTGTGATTTGTGACTATAACAGGAAGCAAATAACAAATTACATTGAACTTCCACCTTTATATCTGACTCTTAAGAATTTTTTCTTTTTTTTATCTTTACCCGAGGATATTTTTCCATTTTTTGTTCAGATAGAGTGGGAGGGAGAGAGAAGTAGAAACATTGATGTGAAAGGGACACGTTGAGTGACTGCCACCTGTATGACCCAACCAGGGCCGGGGACAAACTGTATCCGAGGTACGTGCCCTTAGCGGGAACTGAACCCGGGTCTCTCTGGACTGCAGGCCAATGCTCTAACCGCTGAGCCAAACTGGCCAGGGCTCTTAAGAATTTCTTACACAGCCCAGCTGGTGTGGCTCAGTGGTTGAGCGTCGACCCATGCACCAAGAGGTCTCAGGTTCAATCCCCGTTCAGGGCACATGCCCAGGTTGTGGGCCAAATCTCTAGTGGGGGACATGCAGGAGGCAGCCAATCGATGTTTCTTTCTGTCTCTCCCTCTCCCTTCTCTCCTCTAAAAATCGATTAAAAATGATATTAAGGCAAAGGTTCAAAGGTCAGAATCTTTAAAATATGTTTCGATTATTGAGCCAAAACTCAGCAGTTCAGCAAATAGGCTTTAGTTGAGTATTGTCTTTTGGCTTGCTATTGAGTTTAATTTTGTCCTTTGACATTCTAGGTGTAAATGAAGAAAGCTGTTTCTCTTTCCTTCGCTTTATTGATGTATCTCCAGCAGAAATGGCAAACCTCATGCTTCAGGGACTTTTGGCCAGGTGAGAAGTTTGCTCACTGTTTGATGAGAGAGCCGTTGGAAATAAACAAGGACAAAGGTTGAATCTTGTGAAGGTTAAACATTTAATGTTATATCATCTTGGGGAACCTCTCGTTCTTTTTCTGTTGTTGAAAATGTTTATTAGGAAATCATAATTTTCTTTAGATCTTTTAGTAATTGCATGATGCCTCATGATATGCCATAAATAAAAACTAATCAGGCTCTCCTCCCAAATGCTACCAGATCTTCAAGTAGTCTTAATTTCTAGTTAATCTACTATATTTTATTTGCTTCTGTAGGGCAAATGATGGCTGATGATTCCTTTAGTTAGTAGTGATTGCAGCATAGCCTGTCTTAAATATTCTGGGAAACTTAGTTGTGTGTTCTTATTCTTTGGAACAATGGCTTTTTCTTATTTTATTACCTTGTATTTATGTAATAAATAGTAGCCTCATTAGGAAAAGCTCTCTTCCTAATTTTATAATAGAGTTTTTGTGGTAGAATTGAATACTCTTTAATACTGAGATGAGCTTTACAGAGGATTTTAGTTTTCATAGTAGCAAACCGAGTCATGCCAAAGGTAGAATTTATAGAACAAAAGTATGAAGTGGCTTTATCTCAAAGTAGGAAAGAACTGTTTCTAAAATTCTCAAGACATGTTAATGAGAGACAAAGTTCCTCACTGCTGTAAACTACCCTCAGACTTCCATGGAGCACTGAATAAGCATGTCTGCTGTGATTTGTTTCAGATGGTTAGCTCTTTTCCTGTCTCTGAAAGCCTCCTACAGGCTCCATCAGCTGCGCTCCTGGGGAGAGCCAGAAGTGGAGAGCCAGCAGAGATATCTGAGAAACAAGGATTTCCTTCTGGGGGTTAATTTTCCACTCTCCTTTCCCAACCTTTGCAGCTGCCCTTTGTTAAAGGTAAGCAATTATTTCAGCATCAGTTATCCAAGCGGTACCCCAATTCCCTTTTCTTTGAATCAGTAAAAGTAGTAATAAAGTAAATGATGGCCTGATGGAGCCAGAGTTCCCAGAGGAGTGGGAGCAGTATATTGACTTATGATTTTCTGTATATATCTTAATAGACATTTTGTGCGTGCGTGTGTGTGTGTATGCATATGTATATATAGTAAACATATATTTTGTATATAACTGTACTGTAACA
This sequence comes from Molossus molossus, assembly GCF_014108415.1. Taxonomy (NCBI): domain Eukaryota; kingdom Metazoa; phylum Chordata; class Mammalia; order Chiroptera; family Molossidae; genus Molossus; species Molossus molossus. The sequence goes on along the minus strand of NW_023425344.1, from coordinate 180,041,900 downwards.
CAGATCTTAAATGTACAACTCTCTGAATTTCTACATGTGTAAAACACTTGTGTAACAACTACCTACATTAAGGTATAGAACATTTCCAGCACCCAGAAGTCTCCCTCATGCTACTTCCCATTTAATACCTATAATTCAGAACAAATAAAGGTAATCACTATTCTGCTTCTGTTATCACTGATTACTTTTGCCTTTATTTTAACTATATAATAGAATTATCTAGTATGTACTGTTTTGTGTCTAGTTTCTTTTTCTCAGAATATCTGAGATTCATCCATGTTACATTATAACATTCTTTTTTAATGTTATGAAGTGTCCCAAATTGAATAGACCACAATTTAATTTCATTATTTATTTATTTATTTATTTACCCTCACCAGAGGACATTTTTGCATTTATCTTCAGATAGAGCAGGAGGGAGAAAAGGGGGAGGAGAGAGAGAAACATTGATGTGAGAGAGACACATCGAGTGGCTGCCACCCACATGACCCTAGCCAGGGCCAGGGACAAACTGCAACCGAGGTACATGCCCCTAGTGGGAACCAAACCCAGGATTCTCTGGTCTGCAGGCCGACGCTGTAACCTCTGAGCCAAACTGGCCAAGGCCTTTTTTTTTCTTTCTTTCTTTTATTGATTTTGGGAGAGAGGGAGGGAGAGATAGAAACATCAATGAGAGAGAACATTAATTAGCTGCTTCCTGCATGCTCCCCACTGGAAATTGGACCCACAACCTGGGCATGTGCTCTGACTGGTAATCGAACCCGCGACCTCTTGGTGCATGGGTTGATGCTCAACCACTGAGCCACACTGGCCAGGCCACAATTTAATTTATTAATTTATTCTGTTGGTGGGTATTTAGATTGCTTCCAGTTTGAGGCTATTATGAATTAAAGTGCTATGGACGTTCTCATACATGTCTTTTGATAAACATAAGCACTAATTACTTTGGGATTTATATCCCAAAGGAGTGGGATTGCTGTCTAATCAGGTATATGTATGCTTAGATTTAGTAGCCACTGCCAAAACATTTTCCAAAATTGTTCCACAATTAACACTTCGAGCAGCAGTGTGAGAGATTTGCTGTTGTGATCATTATCCTTGCCTACACCTGGTATTTTCAGTCTGTTTATGAATTTGTGGTGATATCTTATGATTATAAATTGCATTATTATGGAAAATAATAATGTTGGGTACTTTTCATATGTTTGCCATTGTAAAGTAGGTGAAGGGGAAAGTGATAGGAAATAAGATGATAGATGTAGGTCCAGATGCTATGGGGCCTCATAAATTATTGCTAAGAATTTGGATTATATTCTGAATGAAATGGGTAGCACTGGAGAGTTGAAAAGAGATTTGCATATTTATATTATAGTTCTTCAACTAGATTATAAGTTAGGACATTTTTCTTGTATCTTCTGGAACATTTAATGGGTCAGTAGTCTTAACTGCTATCAAATGCCTGATATTCTTTGGCTGGATCTGGTATGTGCCCCCTGTACACTGGAAAACCCATATGATTTCCTTCTCTTCTGTTTTCTCAATTGGTTTCTCTAGCATTGCCTCATTTTTGGACTCTGGAGATTAGATCAGTAATGGAAAAAGAGAGTAGAATTGGGTTCCAGTCTGTGGTGGCAGAATGACTTTCTACTAGTGAAATATTGATATGTCTGATGAAGAGTTGCCTAATCTTCTATAGAGTAATTCCCTGACATTCGGTAGTATATATTACACTACAGTTATAAAATTTTACTAGTTTTATTTTTGCTACAGAAAGTACCATCCTCCCAAGGGTTATTATGCCCTTTTATGTAGACACCTGCATCTTATTTAACACTCAAAAATATGTATTACTTATTTGTATTCTTATGTTTTATGAAAATATAGTAGGGTGTTCAGAGCACCTGTTCAGTGAGGTCCTTAATAAATTTTCTGAGAAATTCAGTGAACAATATGCTTTATAGGAAATTGGTAGTGAAATCTGAAAGTTTATCTAATTGAAGTTTCATTAACTTCTATTTCCTCTTTTTCAATTTCATTTTCTGTTATGGATAGACATTTGCTCTTGTAGTGGCTTAGACTGTACGCTGAGTTACTGAGCCAATGGGCCAGAGGTAGTTGGAAAGCTAATTATATGAGTGTAGAATCACTGTTCTGGTTTTAGTCTACAACATACATATATTGAAATACCAGTCAGGCAGTGTATTTTGTAGTTTGTGATCTATCTATTCTAAGAAATTTCAGCTTTCAAGTAAGCAGGATGATCTTTACATGGTATCTAGCCTTAAAGGTTAACCTAGGTTCTAAAAAAAAGAATTATGTTGCTGAAATTCCATGTGTAACATTTATTAAAAATAAAGCTTATATGTCTGTGGCTATTGAAGTGTGATCATAACTCTAGTCAAGAATATTTTATATCACCACCATTAGGTATGTAGACACACCAAATATTATATATACATAACATTTTAAAACAAAATATTTACAAAACTAAACCACATATACAGTGCATCCTGGTTGTTTTTTCTTTTATTCTTTTTTTAAATGTTGGTAGGAACCTACGAAAAAATGATTTTATGACCATCTCAACTCACATTTTGAAAAATACAGCACTAGATTACAGAACAATATTAGAATAGCTAAGAGGACTAGATAAAGAGAGTCACTATGTAGATGATTCTGGATCATTCTTGTAATTGTGGAAAAGGAAAGATACTGACATTTTGGACCATGGAAGAGTCTCACTTTCTGAATGTGAAAGAGGACCAGAAGTTTCTCAGAGAGCAGTTTGCATATTTTATTCCAGAGTTACCCTGACATGTAGCTAGCTAGTGATCAAGGTCCATCTGTGTCTCAGTACATTCTGGTATATATCTGTTATATTACTGATATTCAATGATAATATAAACAAAAATAGGTGATTTTGAAAGAACCAATTGATTCAAACTTGAACAAAGTAGTTTATTATGGGAACTATCTCCCAAGAATGGCCTTGATAGAATATACCTATCACCATTATTATGGTGTTTCTCACACTGGTTTCTCTGAACTGAATTTTTCTTATTCAAGAAACATTCATCTAGAGAAAATTGGTTTTGTTTGTTTTGCAAAGAGTAGAGAAGGAAATTCTGGACACCTAATCCTTTAGAACAAATTTCCAAAATTCATTGGTTAAGACTAAAAGTTAAAACTTAAAATGCATGATATTTTAGCATACCTACACACATCAAAACCACACTTCTAAATTTCATAGTCTCCTCTGATCCCGCAAGTCTTTTTTTTTTTTTTAACCCTCACCTGAGCACATTTTTCCATTTTTTGTTCAGATAGAGTGGGAAGGAGAGAGAGAGAAACATTGACGTGAAAGGGACACATCGAGTGGCTGCCATCCGCACAACCAACAAGGGCTGGGGACAAACTGCAACCGAGGTACGCGCCCTTAGTGGGAACCGAACCCGGTCTCTGGACCGCAGGCCAATGCTCTAACCGCTGAGCCAAACTGGCCAGGGCTGATCCTGCACGTTTTTAGTTTAAAAATAACATTATTACTCGGCCGATGTGGCTCAGTGGTTACGCATCAACCCATGCACCAAGAGGTTGTCGGTTCGATTCCTGGTCAGGGCACATGCCCAGGTTGTGGGCCTGATCCTCCAGGAGGGGGATGCAGGAGGTGGTCAGTCAATGTTCTCTCTTATCAATGTTTCTATCTCCCCCTCTCCCTTCCTTCCTCCCTAAAATCAATAAAGAAAATATATTTTAAAAATATATATATAAAACATTGACAAAAATTAGTTTTTTTTTAAAAATAATGCATTAAATATTAACAGCAGTGCTGAGACTTAAATGTAATAATTATATTATGTGCTGATGTTTGAATTTGTCGATTGGTTTTAAATACAAAGTCTTGGGTTCTTTTTGTTTGTTGCCTTGTGTGGGATAATTTCATTGTGTGTGTGCTTTGTGCTTTTCATTCCTGATATGACTTGTTTGCTGTCATTGAAGTATATAAAAATACTTTTGGGCCCTGGCCAGTTTGGCTCAGCGGTTAGAGCATCGGCCTGCGATCCGGAGAGACCCGGGTTCGGTTCCCACTAAGGGCATGTACTTCGGTTGCAGTTTGTCCCCGGCCCTGGTTGGCCCTGCGGGTGGCAGCCACTCAATGTGTCCTTCACGTCGATGTTTCTCACTCTCTCTCCCTTCCTCTCTCTCCCTCCCACTCTATCTGTACAAAAAAAAAAAAAAAAAAAAGGAAAAATATCCTCGGGTGAGGATTAAAAAAAAAAAAATACTTTTGGCATTGTTAGTACAATTTACAAATCCTATGAAGGACTTCTTTGCTTAAATAGGGGTCCAACTACTGTGATATCAGACAGAAAATTTTGTATTTTCACAGAAAACAGGCTTACAGTTATGCTTACTTATTTTCAACAAATATCCTGAAAACATGGCTTCAGATGTATTTGCTATAATTCATATGGAGAATTAGAAACTCGGAAAGACAAGAAAAGTTTTGAAAGATTAGAAAAGGGATGATGTATAAATGTGGGATTCTTCTAACAAAATTAATTTGTAACCATTTGATCTCATGATTCTAAGTAGCACCTAATTTTGAAAAGATGACACTTGCTTGCCTTTAGTAAATAACAGGTCAAGTAGATTAGAGAGACAGGGAAAAGTAGTAAGTATAATATATTAAAATTTTTAAGCCTTTTATCTTGTTGCTTGGGCTGTCCTTCTACATATTAACATGCATTTTGGAAAGTACACAAATCATGTGTACAAACAGCTTAATGACTTCACAAAACTCTATCAGAACTCTACTCCAGAATCCCCTTTGTACTCACTTCCATTCGCTGTTCCTCTTCAATGCCCTCCCCACAAGAGTTACTGTAGGTAAATATTTGAGCTGTTTCTAGTTTTTGTTATTACAAATAGTGCTGCTATGAATATTACTGCATGTACCTTTAGTGAAATTTTATATGTATTTTTACGGGGCATATATCTATCTAGTAGTGAAATTTCTGGGTCATAGGGTATGCATATGGTAATAATTAATAGGTAATGCCAGTTTTCTAAAATAATTGAACCAATTTTTACTCCCATTAACAGTGTATGAGAGGTTCTAGTTGCTCTATATCCTTGGCAGAGTGTGGTATTGTTTGATCATTTTAGCCGTTTGTGTTGGTATCTCATTGAGGCTATCAATTATATTTCCCTTATAAATAATGATATTCAATACCTTTTGTAATGATTATTGCCATTTTGATAACCTCTTTTATGAAATGCTTATTTAATACCCTTGCTTATTTTTCTGTTACGCTGTCTGTATTTTTCTTAGCGATTTGTAGTTCTTTATGTACTGCAGATATCTTCTACTCTGTAGCTTACTTTTTCACTCTCAGGGGTGTCCATCTGTTGAAGTTAACATTTTTGTGTCCCGTTGAAGAAATCTTTGCCTATGAGGTCTGAAGATAGTCCCCTGTGTTTTTCTCCAGAAGTTTTTATAGTTGATTTTGTTAGAGATATTGATTTGTTGTTCCACTTATTTATGCATTCATTGCTTCATTCGTTGTTTTTTTAATCCTCCCCTGAGGATATGTTTACTGATTTTTGCGGGGAGAGACTAAGGGAGAGAGAGAAATATTGATGTGAGAGAGAAATATTGATCGGTTGCCTCTCGTACATGCCCCAACTAGGGATTGAACCTGCAATCTTTTTTTGGTGCATGGGACAATGCTCAAACCAATTGAGCAACCCAGCCAGGGCCCTTGGTTGATTTTTTTTTTTTTTTTTTTTTTTATGTTTTTATTGATATTTTAGAGAAAGAGGAAGAAAGATAGAGAGAAACATTAATGTGAGAGAGAGACATCAATCGGCCGCCTCCTACACAACCCCCACTGGGGATCAAGCCCGCAACCCAGGCATGTGCCCTGGCTGGAAATCAAACCAGGACCTCTTAGTTTATGGAACAACGTTCAGTCCACTAAGTCACACTGGCCGGGCCCTTGGTTGATTTTTGTGTGTGCCCTGACCAGGGATTGAACCCACAACCTTGGCTTACTGGGATGGTGCTCTAACTAACTGACTACCTGGCCAGGGCTCTCTGAAAATCTTTTTTATTAACTTTCTAATTCATATCTACCAGAAATTAGGTTTGGTGTTTTTCTTTGTCAGTGTTAAGGGTTGGCATTTGTATTATGTATAGATATCCACCTCCATTTGACCCATCTCTATTTATTGAAAAGACCATCCTTACTGGATCATAGTTACCCACTGCACTACATAGTCATTTTGTCAAACACATGGCTCTACAGCTTTGTTTCTGAACTCAGTTCTGTTCCATTAGTCCATTTGTCTATCCTTGAACCAGGACCACTCTATCTTAATTACTGTAGCTTCATTATAAGTCTTGATAACTGGTAGCACAGGTCCTCTAGCTTTGTTTTTCAATATTGCCTTGACTATTCTTAGCCCTTTTCATTTTCTTTTTTAATGTGTTTTTATTGATTTTTGAGAGAGAGAGAGAGAGAGAGAGAGAGAGAGAGAGAGAGAAAGAGAGGGAGACATCAATCTGTCGTCTCCTACATGCACCCTGATTGGGGATCAGGCCTGAAACCTGGGTATGTGACCTGACTGAGACTCGAACCAGCAGCCCTTTGGTGCATGGGATGACACTCAGCCAACTGAACCACACCAGCTAGAGTGGCCCTTTTGCATTTTCATGGACATTTTAGAATCAGCTTATAAATCTTATTTTAAAATTTTCTGCGCCCAGGCGGGTTTGGCTTATTGATTAGAGCATTGGCCTGTGGATTTGATTGCCAGTCAAGGGCACATACCTGGGTTTTAGGTTTGATCCCCAGCCCTGGTAGTGCAGGAGGCAACCAATTGATATCTCTATCTCTCTCTTTCTCTATCTCTCTCTCTCCCTCCCTCCCTCCCTCGCTCCCTCCTACTTCATCTAAACATTAATGGAAAAATAACCTCTGGTGAGGAATAACAACAACAACAAAAACTCTCTTTTCTGCAATGTAGATAGTGTAGGCCAGTGGTCTCCAAATGTTTTGTGTCCCCCATTTATTAAAATATTCTTAATCCATTTGTTATCAATACCTATGTATTATTTTCATTAAAATGAGAAACATACTAACATGTTAATATTATTTACGTTGTGAGGCTTGCATATGCTTTCTTTGGAGACCACTGATCTGAACAATAAAGAAGCCTAACTGAGTAAGGAGTGGTAATAGAAGGGAGGACCCAATGTTTTCTGAAGAAAGCATTCTTTTCCACACACCCTTCACTCTCTCTCTCTCATGCTGCTTTCAAGTATTTAATCCCAAGGGCCACTGGGATTGAGTGAATCACCACATTGATTTGTATGTCAGAAGAGCTTACTGATTGATTGCATCTCCAGTGGTAGACTGTGATTTTGGCTTAGTGGTTGGGGGTTGTCTAATGCTCCTTTTTTCCTCCTGGTCCAGGCTACCATCAGAATAGTCGCCTCACAATGGGAAAGCATATGTAATATAACTAATGTTTAAAACCTGTCATGCACCAGTGTCTACTGTGGGCAAGGTGTGTTAACAATCATAGTCCCTGTTTTCTGATTTGAAAACCATTCACTCACATAGTAAAAATATATGTACAAACTTAAAAAGACTTAAAACAAAATGGTGCTGTCCACATTGTTGCAGTCCTCCAGATGGTTGGCTTGTCAGTGTGATCCAAGTTCTATATTCAGGAGCCACTACATGGCATTCCTGACTGGCTAAAATAAAAACAATTTAAGATAAAAGTTTAGCCCAGCCTGTGTGGCTCAGTGGTTGATCATCGACCCATGCACCAAGAGGTCGGCAATTCGATTCCCCATCAGGGCACATGCCCAGGTTGTGAGCCAAATCCCCGGTGTGGGGCATGCAGAATGTGGCCAGTCGATGTTCTCTCTCATCGATGTTTCTATCCCTCTCTCCCTCTCCCATCTTCTCTCTCTAAAAATTAATAAAGAAAAAAAAGTTGTTTATTTTAAAGATAAAAGTTTAAAGAAGACATAATTAAGTGCTAGATTAGTGGTAAATGATTAATACTAAGGTTCAGGAAGGAACTTTAGGTTGAAATGGATGGAAAAGTCTTTATAGAAATGGTATTGTTTAAGTTCAATCTTTTTTAATCCTTACCTGAGGATATTTTTCCATTTATCTTCAGATAGAGCGGGAGGGAGGGAGGGAGAGAAACATCGATGTGAGAGAGACATTGATTGGTTGCCTCCTGCACGACCCCAACCAGGGCTAGGGACTGAACCACAACCCAGGTATGTGCCTTTGAGCTGAATAGAACCCATGACTCTTTGGGCCGTGGGCCGATGCTCTAACTGCTAAGCTAAACCAGCCAGGGCTGGTTGGATCTTGACTGGTTAGGGATCTGGTAGGAGGAAAGATATTCCAAGTTAAAGATTTGAGCCAAAATAAAGAACAATAGCAAGAAAAGGGGCCAGAAAGGTGAGTTGTGGGAGTCTTTGAATGCCATTCTATTGAATTTAAATACTAAACCAGGAATGTCAGCCCTTTTTTAGCTTACTTTCTTCAACATATGCTTCAGTTGTTCTCCTGAGGGAATAAAGTTTCTTCTTACTATCAAGCCATGGAAAGGAATATGGTCGCAGGAAGGCCTCAAAATCATTCAAGTCATTCATTATAGCACACCAGTGGGAATCTTTGCCATTGGTATTTGATGAAGATTAATCTCAGAGTGTGATACCAGAAAAGATCAGACACAAGGGTCCATATTAAGGAGTATGTTAAGCAGATGTTCCAAGTATCGGATACTAAGGTCCCAACAGAAATTGTTGTAATTAAACATTATAAAGAAAGTGTCAAGGGGGTGCCTGGCTTGGCAAAATGGTGCTGTCCACATTGTTGCAGCCCTCCAGATGGTTGGCTTGTCAGTGTGGTCCAAGTTCTATATTCAGTAGCCACTACATGGCATTCCTTACTGGCTAAAAGTTGGGTTGACCTTGAGCACCCTTCTGTCTTCTTACTGACCTATCTCATCACACATAATGAAGATGTTTTAGAGTATAAAAGAAGAAATGAGTTGGAATAAACTTTTTATTTATTTTTTAAATGTTTGTTTGTTTGTTTGTTTATTTATTTAAGGGGGAGGGAGAGAGATAGAGACATCGATGTGAGAGAAAAACATCTATTGGCTACCTCCTGCACACCCCCTACTGGGGATAGAGCTGAAACCTGGGCTTGAGCCCTGACCAGGAATCAAACTGGGACATCTCAGTCCATGGGATGACACCCAGTCCACTGAGCCACATCAGCTGGGCTGGAATAAACTTTTTAAATACTAATATAGTACCCTCCATACAGCGATTAAAGCAGTTCCAATCTGTTGAATTGTAAAGGAGACAGAAACGCTATATGCGATATGTTGTCAGCATTTGTGTTTGGCATTATTAAATGAAAAAATAAAAATAAGTTTGTGTTCTTCAAAAAAAAGAAAGTGTTAAGGGACTCTGATTTGTATATTGGTGAGCATTGTCAGTGGAGGAATTACTTTTAAAACCTAGAGTTCAAGAAAGGATCCAGAAGAAATGGTAAATTCTATGTCAGGTTTAAAGTAAACACTTTGGCATGAGATAAGGAGCTCTTTGATGTTAGGAGTGCAGATAAAAGACAAAGGCCCCAGGTGCAGGGATTCACAGGGAGAAAGATTCTGATTAAAAAATGTAGAGAGTGGGCCCTAACTGGTTTGGCTCAGCGGTTAGAGCGTTGGCCCATGGACCAGAGAGTCCCAGGTTTGGTTCCTGCTATAAGGGCACGTGTCTCAGTTGCACTTTGTCCGGGCCCTGGTTGGAGTCATGTGGGTGGCAACCACTCAATATATCTCTCTCACATCAATGTTTCTCTTTCTCTTCCTCCCTGTCTCCCTCCAGCGATTAAAGCAGTTCAAATCTGTTGAATTGTAAATGTGACAGAAATGCTATATGCGAATATATATTTTGTCTGAAGATAAATGCAAAAAAATGTCCTCAGGTGAGGATTAAAAATAAATAAATTTTAAAAAAAAGAAAGTCTAGGGAGTGGGTAATGAAGTATGACAATTAAAAAGAATGAGAAGGCCCTGTCCAGTTTGGCTCAACAGTTAGAGCATCGGCCCGAAGTCCAGAAAGACCCGGGTTCAGTTTCCGCTAAGTGCACATACTTGGTTGCAATTTGTCCCTGCCCCAGTTGGGATCGTGAGGGTGGCAGCCAGTCGATGTGTCTCTCTCACATCGATGTTTCTCTCTCTCTCTCCCTCTCTATGCAAAAATGTCCTTGGGTGAGAGAGAAAAAAAAAGAATTAAAGGGCATTTCAGGAGGGACAGTTGGGTTTAAGTCAAAGTTGAGTTTCTTAAGAGGAGACTCAGATTTGAAGACTGAAAAGGAAGAAGGCAACAGAGGGAATTTGAACATAAAAGAGAGACAGTTGATGGGGATGTAAACGTGTACTTAATTACTCAATTTATGTGGTAGAAAACTAGTGAATACTGGTAGGAGCTCTATAATTAACAGAAAGATACTTCTCTACCACAAAGAATGTTTTATAGTATCCAGAAAGACTAAAACTAAGCTTAATTAACGTGTAAAAGGACATTGTTAAGTAGTTGTCTTTTTTTCTATCTTCATCCCGCCCCCCCAAAGAAAGAATACAATTTAGATGTTTATGCATTTTATATAGTCTCTCTTGTCTTTGTGATCTGGTTATTTTAGGCACCTTGTGCTTAGAAGGTTATATAAATGTTTACTGAATGACCTAGTGAGTGTCGATTCATTGTATTGTTGTTACTTTTACCTTTGGAACTTGGTGTGTATTCTCACCTCAGGGAATGCCCTTCAGCCTAAAATTAAAAGTATGGTCTTGCGCCCTGGCCAGTTTGGCTCAGCGGTTAGAGCGTCGGCCTGCGGCCCGGAGAGACCCGGGTTCGGTTCCCGCTAAGGGCACGTACTTCGGTTGCAGTTTGTCCCCGGCCCTGGTTGGTCGTGTGGGTGGCAGCCACTTGATGTGTCCCTTCACGTCGATGTTTCTCTCTCTCTCTCCCTTCCTCTCTCTCCCTCTCACTCTATCTGTACAAAAAAATGGAAAAATATCCTCGAGTGAGGATAAAAAAAAAAAAAAAAAAAAAAAGTATGGTCTTGCCCTTACTGGATGTCTCAGTTGGTTGGAGCATCATCCCACACATCAAAAGGTTACAGGTTTGATCCCTGGTTGGGCCTCATACTGGAGGCAATTAATTGATGTTTTTCTGTCACATTGATGTTTCTCTCTCTCCTCCTTTCTCTCTAAAACCAAGAAAAATATATCCTCGAGTGAGGATTTAAAAAAATATATAATCACCCTGGCCAGTTTGGTTCAGCCATTAGAGCGTCAGCCTGTGGACCAGAGTCGCAGGTTCAGTTCCGATCAAGGGCATGTACCTTGGTTGCAGTTCATCCCCGACCCTGGTCAGGGTTGTGCGGGAAGCAGCCAGTCTATGTCTGTCTGCGTCTCCCCCCCCCCCCAACTTCGTCCCGCCCCCCCCCCTTGTCCCTCCCTCCCTATCTGAAGATAAATAGGAAAATATTCTTGGTTGAAGATTTAAAATTTTTAAAAAGTATAGTCTTAGTATTTAAAATATAACTTTGTAAAGAGTTCTAACTTTTCCTTATGGGTAGGATTAGTAACTTGTTTAATCATTTATTGATTTTTTTTTTTTGGTACATAAGTTATTTTTGTTCTGTATTTGAGCTGAGAACTAGATGCATTTCTTGACACTGAGGAACACCAGCAGGAGAAGTTAATGTATAGAAATCTCAAGAATAATTCCCCAAAGGATCAATTGTAGATATTAGCCCCTACATAACTATACCTACATAATAAATTACCCTAAAACCTAGCAGCTTAAAACAATAAACATTAAATATCTCATAGTTTCTTTAGTTAGGAACTTGGGAGCAGCTCAGGTAGGTGGTTCTGGATCTTAGAAAGTCAAGATACCAGCTAAGGTTACAGTTACCTGAAAGATTGACTATAGCCATAGGATCTACTTCCAAGGTAGCTCACTTTCATGCCTGGCAAGTTGTGTTGGCTGTTGTTTGGAGGCCTCAATTCCTTGCTGTGTGGACTTTTCCATGAGGCTACTTGAGTGTCCTCATGGCATGGTACCTGGCTTTCCCCAGAGCAAGTGATTCAAGAGAAAGAGAGAGCAAGGAGGACCCTCGGTGCCTTATGAACTAGTTTTGGGAGTCTTTAAATCTAGCTCACACCCAAGAGGAGGGGAATGAGGCTCTACTTTTTGAAGAAAGGGGTATCAAAAAATTTGTGGACATATCTCAAAAGGACTGTAGACCTCTAATGCTGGGCTGATGGCTTTATTTATTATTTATTTATATCCTCACCAGAGGACATTTTTGCATTTATCTTTGGATAGTGTGGGAAGGATAGAGGGAGGAAGAGAGAGAGAGAGAGAAACATCGATGTGAGAGAGACACATCGAGTGGCTGCCACCCACACGACCCCAACTGGGGCTGGGGACGAACTACAACCGATATATGTGCCCTTAGTGGGAACTGAACCTGGGACTCTCTGGTCTGTGGACCAACACTCTAACCCCTGAGCCAGACCGGCCAGGGCGGGGCTGATGCCTTTATATTAGTTACTTCATTATGAAGTTTGCCTTGGTATTTATTAATTGTTCTGAGATTTTGGCTTAGGCTATAGACAGGTTCTGACTGTCACACCATGAAAGTTCTTAAACTGGAAAACATGTTGGTATCTCTTCCTGCTCTCCAGGTTACCCATCTGTCTACAGTTTTATTATCCATAGCAAATGTCAGCTGCAGTTATATTAAATGCAGTGTAATATCTGGCTTTCATCTTCAACAAGAATTCATAAGGCTTAATTCCTTGTGAGCAAAACTTTTCCTTGCAAGCTCTGTTCTATTCTGTATCTTGCATTTAATTTTCCTATTTAGTTCTCATTATGTAACTTTTATTATTATTAAACGTAATACTGAAGAGATGCTGTTTCTCCATCTCTTTGTTTTGCGTTCTTTTGTGGTACTAGGACGTGGAGTAGTTTTGTTTTAATATGTAAAGTAAACACATATGTTTCAAAGTTTTGATGGAAGAACATGTGAGTTGAATCTGGATTCCATGTTCAAGATCACTCTTAAAAGTAAAGTTTGGGCCCTGGCTGGTTTGGCTCAGCGGTTAGAGCGTCGGCCTGCGGTCCAGAGAGACCCGGGTTTGGTTCCCGCTAAGGGCACGTGCCTCGGTTGCAGTTTGTCCCCGGCCCTGGTTGGTCGTGCGGGTGGCAGCCACTCGGTGTGTCCCTTTCACGTCGATGTTTCTCTCTCTCTCTCTCTCTGTTCCTCTCTCTCCCTCCCACTCTACCTGAACAAAAAATGGAAAAATGTCCTTGGGTGAGGATGAAAAAATAAAAAAAATAAAAAAGTAAAGTTTGGCCTGGCTGGTGTGGCTCAGTGGTTGAGAATCAACCCATGCACCAAGGGTCACCAATTCTGGGTCAGGGCACATGTTCAGGTTGTGGGCCAAATCCCCAATAGGGGCATGCAGGATGTGGCCAATCAGTGTTCTCTATCATTGATGTTTCTATCTCTCCCTCTTCCTTCGTCTCTCTCTAAAATTAATAAAGAAAAAAAAATAAAATTGCTAAAAAAAAGTAAAGTTTGGGGCCTGACCAGTGTGGCTCTGTGGTTAAGTATTGTCCCATACACCAAGAGGTCACCGGTTCAATTCCCACTCAGGCTACATGCCCAGGTTTTGGGCCAGATCCCCATTGCGGGGCATGCAGGAGGCTGCCAGTCGATGTTCCCTCCCATCAAGTTTCTATCTCTCTCTCCCTCTTTCATCCTCTCTCTTTAAAATCAATAAAGAAAAAAGAAATTAAAAAAAAAAGCAAGTCTCACACATACGAATCTTTTTTACTTTTAATCTTATTTTTAAAGAATAAAAACAAAAACCAGAATCTATAGGAGATATACCATTTAACCATCTTTTGGAGAGGAAGAAACAGATTTTATACTATAACCAGTTAAATGTTACATTAATAATGATAACTGATGCCCAGCTGGTGTGGCTCAATGGTTAAGTGTTGACCCATGCACCAAGAGGTCGCCAGTTCAATTCCTGGTCAGAGCACATGCCCAGGTTGTGGGCCTGGTTGCCAGTTGGGGCCATGCAGGAGGTGGTCAGTCAGTGTTCTCTCCTATCGATGTCTCTCTCTCTCTCTCTAAAATCAATAAAGAAGTCCTGGCCGGTTTGGCTCAGCGGTTGGAGCGTCGGCCTGCTGGAGCGTCGGCCTGCGGTACAGAGAGACCCGGGTTCAGTTCCGCTAAGGGCGCGTACCTCGGTTGCAGTTTGTCCCCGGCCCTGGTTGGTCGTGTGGGTGGCGGCCACTCGATGTGTCCCTTCACATCGATGTTTCTCTCTCTCTCTTCCTCTCTCCCCCTCCCGCTCTATCTGAACAAAAAATGGAAAAATGTCCTCGGGTGAGGATAAGAAAATAAATAAATAAATAAATAAATAAATAAATAAATAAATAAATAAAATCAATAAAAAAAAGAAAAAAATGTTTAAAAAAAGAATGATAATTGACAGAAACAGGGTACTAGCATTGAATCCATCTCTTATCTCAGTCTCAATGAAACTGTTTTCATTGTAATGGTGTATTTAGGCATCATATGTGTTGAAAGCTTATATATTCTACCACTCTAGTAAGCCACCTACATCATGAAATTGGGGACATTTCAGATTTTGCAATTTAAAATATACAAAAGGAGACTTCCGGTCAAGATGACGGCGTAGGTAAATGCAGTATCACCTCCTCTCACTACCACATCAGAATTACAACGAAACTACAGCACAAACATCCAGAACCGCCTGAAATCAAGCTGAATGGAAGGCCTACAACTACGAAATTAAAGCAGCCACCACATCAAGACTGGTAGGAGGGGCTGAGGTGAACAGCCTGGTCCCACACCCACGTGTGGCGGATAAAAATCAGGAGGAACACCTTGTCTGGGAAGGTCCTCCCTAAGGAGTGAGGGGTTCCCATTCCACACCAGGCACCCATTTCAGTGTCCCAGTGCCAGGAGGAGAAGTCCCCATAGCTCCTGGCAGAAACTGAGGCAGAGGGAGGCTGCAGCTGTGGAAGCCCCAGTCAGCTCCTCTTAAGGGGCCCGCACATGGACTTACTCAGACTTGCTCCCTCTGATCTCGGAGGAGAGGCAGCTGAGGGGCACCATAGAACAGGGAAGAACTGAGCTGTTTGGTTTCAGGAGTAGGGCTGGAGGGGAAGCTTTCTCCTGGACAGACGTGCTGTGCTGGAGGAGGCCTTTGTTCCTTTGGTGAGCCCTTTCCCCACAGGGCAGGCAAATTGCCGCCATATCTGGGACTCCAGCAACCTGGCTCACACTGTTGGCCCAGCCCTGGTGATTCCCTGAGGCCCTGCTCCACCCAACTTTTGGGCCCAAGCAAGCTACTTCCAAAGGCTTTACCATAGGATTGGCCTGTCTTGAATTCTGCTTCAGAGTTTCATAAAATCTCTCAAACAAGCAGCATCTGGTCTCAGTGAGCCCCATACCTCTTGTTAAGTGGCCCCAGGCCTGGCACTAGAAGCAGCCAGCCTTGGTTCACAACTTGGCTTTTTCTGGTCACCTCCAAACCCAGCACAAAAAAGCAGCCATCCACAGATCACATTGTAGCTTATGCCTGGTGGCCCTGGCTAGAACACAGGCATTGGCTGACTTTCCCTAGAGCCAGCACACCCAGTGCACAGCTTCAGACTACATCGAAACACTGCCACCCAACCACCTCCACAAGTGACACACTCAATGAGTGGACTCAGTGGGTCCCTACACAGCTGATCAGCCTGAGTAAATACCTCCCATTGATGTGCCAACAGCATATCAACTACAACAGAAGGGTGTATAGTCCACACACTAGTGATACACCTCGAGGGCCCAGCTGGAGTGATCAGGGAGACTGTGCCACTGGATACTACAGGATACCTACAATAGTAGGACACCCTATGAAGCCTAGGAGACATAGCAACCCTGTCTAATACATAGAAACAATCACAGGGAAGCAGCCAAAATAAAGAGACAAAGAAACATGTCTGAAATGAAAGAAAAGAACAAAACTCCAGGAAAAGAATTAAACGAAATGGAGATAAGCAATCAATCAGATGCAGAGTTCAGAAAACAGGTTATGCCCTGGCCAGTTTGGCTCAGCAGTTAAAGCGTCGGCCTGCGGTCCGGAGAGACCCAGATTCTGTTTCCGCTAAGGGCACGTACTTCGGTTGCAGTTTGTCCCCGGCCCTGGTTGGTCGTGCGGGTGGCAGCCACTCGATGTGTCCCTTTCACATCGATGTTTCTCTCTCTGTCTCTCTCTCCCTTCCTCTCTCTCCCTCCCACTCTGTCTGTACAAAAAATGGAAAAATATCCTCGGGTGAGGATAAAAAAGAAAAGAAAACAGGTTATAAGGTTACTCAAGGAACTTGATGAGACATTCAAGGGACTTAGTGTGACCTTCAAGGAACTTAAGGAGATCTTCGAGGAACTTAGTGAGAGCATCAACAACATAAAAAAGAACCAGTAAGAAATGAAGGATGCACTACCTGAAGTAAAGAATAATTTACTGGGAATCAATGGTAGAATATGTAAAGCCAAGAAGCAAACCATCGATTTGGAATATAAGGAAGCAGAAAACACCCAACCAGAACAGCAAAAAGAAAAAAGAATCTAAAAAAATTGGGATAGTGTAAGGAGCCTCTGGGACAATTTCAAGTGAACCAACATTCGCATCATAGGGGTGCCTGAAGGAGAAGAGAGAGAGCAAGAAATTGAAAACCTATTTGAAACAATAATGACAGAAAATTTCCCTAACTTGGTAATGGAAGCAGATATACAAGTCCAGGAAGCACAGAGAGTCCCAAAGAAGTTGAACCCAAAGAGGTCCACACCAGGACACATCATCATCAAAATGCAAAAGATTAAATACAAAGAGAATCTTAAAAGCAGCTAGAGAAAAGCAGTGTATTACCTACAAAGGAGCTCCCATACGACTGTCAGCTGATTTCTCAAAACAAACTTTGCAGGCCAGATAGATATTCAAGGTGATGAAAAGCAATGACCTACAACCAAGATTACTCTATCCTGCAAAGCTGTAGTTTAGAATTGATGGACATAACAAGAGTTTCCCAGACAAGAAAAGCTAAAGGAGTTCACCACCAAACCAGTATTATATGAAATGTTGGAGGGTCTTCTGGAAGGCGAAGAACAACAAAAATATGAACAATAAAATGGCAATTAATACATATCTATCAACAATTGAATCTACAAACAAAATGAGCATGCAGAACAGAAACACTCATAGATCCAGAGAACTTTTTTTGCTTGCCAGATGGGTGGGGGCTGGAGGGATGGGTGAAAAAGATGAAGGAATTAAGAAGTACAAATTGGTGGTTAGACTGATGAACCTCAAAGGGAAGGGGGGAGTGGGATGAGATAAACCAAAGAACTATTTATGCATAACCAGTGGACACTGACAATAGTGTGGGGAAGGCAGGGGGGGGCAGGTTTGGGGAGGAGGGTCTCAATGGGGAAAAAAGGGAGAAACATCTGTAACACATTCAACAATGAAGATGCGTTAAAAAATAAATAAAAATATACAAAAGGAGCCCAGGTGAGTGTGGTTCAACGGTTAGAGCGTTAAGCCCACTCACTGAAGGGTCATGGGTTTGATTGCTGGTCAGGGTCATATAGCTGGGTTGCAGGTTCAATCCCTCACCCCATCCCCAGTTCACCCTCTGAAAATCAATGAAAAAAAAATCTGTCGGCCTGAGGACCAATGAGTTTCGGGTTCGATTCTGGTCAAGGGCACCTACCTTGATTGCAGTTTGTCCCAGCCCTTGTCAGGTTCATGTGGGAGGCAACCAGTCAATGTGTCCCTGGGTGGAGATTTAGATAATTGATAAATAAAGTGAAACCTTTTCTTTATATCTAAATTTGATATTATTTAAAGACAAAAGCAAAAAATTAATTTCTAAGTAACAAAGACCTAATATCACCAAATATACTTTTTAATTTTAAGCAAGACATGGAGAGCAAAGTATGGACCCTTTTTAAATGGGTATGTCTGGCCCTTGCCAGTGTGGCTCAGTTGGTTGGAGCATCGTCCCATATATCGAAAGGTTGCGGGTTCAATTCCTGGTCAGGGCACATACCCAGGTTTCGGGTTCAGTGCCTAGTCAGGGCTCATGTGAGAAGCAGCCAATTGATGTTTCGCTCTCAACATCGATGTTTCTCTCTGTCCCTTTCTCTCTCTAAATATCATTTTAAAACATGTATAAATGGGTAAGTCTGTGTCTGAGGGGAAACATCTGTGTGTTTTCTTCCTTTACTCCTCCCCTGAGGATATTTTTTCATTGATTTTCAGATAGCGGGGAGAGAGGGAGAGAGAAACACACATATTGATGGGAGAGAGACACCTCGATTGGTTGCCTCTTGCACAACACTGACCAGGGCCAGGTATTGAACCACAACTGGGGTATGTGTGCTCTTGACCAAAATTGAGCCCCTGACTCTGGTTTGAGGGCCAAATGCTGTAACCGCTGAGCCAAACCAGCCAGGCCTATCATTGTGTTTTCTATGCCGCACTGTGGCAAGAAGTGTGCTGCTGTGGGGCCTATCATTCTGCCCTGCTTATTTTCTCTTGAACTACATGGGGCCAAAAGACTCTACAAAAGCCTGACTTCACTGCTGTGGATGCATTGTGCTGCTGGCCCAAGACGCATACAGCTGCCAGTTCCTACATTGTAACAAGATATTCAAGAACATGATGAAGGGATAACAGAATAACAAAACCTGTGACTGCATTATAACCAAGTCACATCTCTTATAGTATGGCATTTCTGTTTCTTTTTTCTAATTTGTTTTAGGCCAAAATAGACTGGAGAAATAATGAACCTTCTTTTTCATCCTATCCCCTTAAGCATCCTACACAATGGCGTTTAAGGTGTCCTTTGTGTTCTTCTTTGTTACACATTGAATTTTTCTGTGCCTAGCAGTTCATGACATTTATGTGAAGGGAATGTGGGTAGAGTAGTACCAAGAACTAGCTGTACTAAGGAAGGTTGGATGGAACCGATGTTAAGAGAAAATAATTCAGAAAAGTACAGATTGAGTAGAATATGCTAGGGATAGTCAGGGTTTCTCTAAAGCTAAGGCTGTGTATGTTGAACATTTTGAACTAGTGAATTATTTTTTGTAAAATATGGAATCGGCTATAAATCACCTTGACTTAGTGACTTCCAATAAGACTACCATCTTTTTTTTTTTTATTTATTTATTTTTTTTTTTTATCCTCACCGGAGGACATTTTTCCATTTTTTGTTCAGGTAGAGTGGGAGGGAGAGAGAGGAACAGAGAGAGAGAGAGAAACATCGATGTGAAAGGGACACATCGAGTGGTTGCCACCCGCACAACCGACCAGGGCCGGGGACAAACTGCAACCGAGGTACGCGCCCTTAGTGGGAACCGAACCCGGGTCTCTCAGGACCGCAGGTCGACGCTCTAACCGCTGAGCCAAACCTGCCAAGGCAAGACTACCATCTTAACCTAGCTCATATAGTACAAGTAAATGTGTTCTAATTTGGGAATGACGACCTCTGGAAATAGAATTGTTGGGCTTTTTCTAGAACGGTATCACAAATGACATGTTAAAAGGACTTTCTATGCCCTGGCCAGTTTGGCTTAGCTGTTAGAGCGTCATCCATGGACCAAAGGGTTATGAGTTCGATTCTGGGTCAAGGACATGTACGGAGTTGTACAGAAGACAACCAGTTGATGTGAGGATGTGTCTCTCTCATATCAATGTTTCTCTCTCCCCCTCCCTCCCTTCCTTCCACTGTATCTAAAAAGATCAATGGAAAAAAGATCCTTGGGTGAGGATTTTAAGAGTAAATTTTTGTAAAAGTAAAAGGGCTCTGGCCAGTTTGGCTCAGTGGTTAGAGCGTTGGCCTGTGGTCCAGAGAGACCTGGGTTCGATTCCCGCTCAGGGCACGTACCTCAGTTGCAGTTTGTCCCCGGCCCTGGTTGGGTTGTGCAGGTAGCAGCCACTTGATGTGTCCCTTTAACGTCGATGTTTCTCTTTCTCTCTCTCTCTCTCTCTCCCTCCCACTCTATCTGAACAAAAAATGGAAAAATGCCTCAGGTGAAGATAAAAAAAAAGTAAAAGGACTTTCTACAGTGAAAATTGTATCTTTTTTATTAATAACTATAATGTTGAAGAGAAAATAATTGAAGGAAATATTTATTTTTTCATCTTTTACCTTTATATCCTGTGAATAAAATAAAATACAGGCTTCTGTTGCTTTATGCCATTTGAGAACACTTAAAATGAGGGTGACTTTAAGAGATCTCTGACAGAGACATTTAGTTGTTTTTTTTTAGAAGTTAGTAAAGAATTTAAAAGTCTTTAGGTCATCCCCTAATGGGTGGCTCAGTTGGTTGGAACATCATCCCGTACACCAGAAGTTTGCGGATTCGATTCCCGTCAGGGCACATACTTAGGTTGCAGGTTCTATCCCCAGTTGAGGTGCATGCAGCATATAGGAGGCGACCTATTAATGTGTCTCTCTCACATCACTGTCTCTCCCACCCTCTCTCCGACTCTCTCCCTCTCCCTCTCCCTCTCCCTTCCTTTCTTCTTCCTTTCCTCTCTCTCTTACTATCCCCTCCTCTCTCTCTCTCTAAAATCAATAAACTTCCTCGGGTGAGATTTTTTTTTAAGTCTTTTAGGTCTATTGTGGCTACCTCAGCCACCTGGGTGGCCGTGGACATCCCAGCTAGCAGCCCTATACTACTACTAGTATTGTAGCTGGGTGACATGAGCAATGGTTGCTAGACTTATGTCTTCTCTCCTCCCCACCGCC
Organism: Molossus molossus; assembly: GCF_014108415.1. Taxonomy (NCBI): domain Eukaryota; kingdom Metazoa; phylum Chordata; class Mammalia; order Chiroptera; family Molossidae; genus Molossus; species Molossus molossus. Next base: position 180,020,920 of record NW_023425344.1, on the reverse strand, counting down.
TGGAGGGGCAAGAGGAGCTGCTGCTGATACTAAGAAATGCACTTTCAGAAAACAAAAAAATTGGCTACTTTTTTTTTTTTAACCTTTATCTGTACTCATTATTGGAAGAATCAAGTGACACCCGTTCTGATAATATAATGATCCTCACACTAGGCATTCAGATGATATTGAACCATAAACATGTAGAGAGATGGATAAACTTTATTGTAGATGCTAGTCAACATAAAGATGAGTACACAGACAATGTTGAAAAACTCTTATCAGAAACTTTTTTATAGGTAATAACAGGGATCTCAGTGTGTAAATTAAAAGGTCAAATACTTCAGAGCTATATGGATGGACCCACCATTGTAATAAAGTTGTAAAGATTTGCCTATGATAGTAGAAACTGCCGAAGACAGCCCAACTCTACTAGAAACAGTTAAAGCCTTTTATTTTGTTCATAGCCATTATTTAGAAGATGCTGATTGTTTCATGGAAGCAGCTTGTGATACATGTCCTACTACACAACTTGAGGTGATTTCTCTCAAACTATGGTCCTAAAGAACCCATTTACTTTGGGAGAAGATACATACCGAACAAAGATTCCTTGAGGAGATATGTTACTAGAAGTTTTTGGTACTGGAATTATAACTATTATTTTCCTGCAGAGGATGCTGGTTACTGTTCATTTAGTAGTTTGTTTTCTTGACTTTACAGCAATGTATAAATTTGACTACATTGTATATTATCTTCATCTATATGGTTATCAACCTGCCTTATTTAAGAAACCAGTAGCCCTGGTCGGTTTTCTCAGTGGTTAGAGCAGTGGCCTGTGGTTCAAAGAGTCGCGGGTTCGATACCAATCAAGGGTATGTACCTCAGTTGCGGTTCCATCTCCAGTCCTGGTTGGGGTCATGCTTGTTTATCTCTCTCTTTCCTTCTCTCCCACTCTATCTGAAAGTCAATGGAAAAATATCCTTGGGTGAGGATTTTTTTAAAAAGAAAAGCAACGAAACCAGTAAAACAGAAATAAAATGATCAAGATTGAAGATCCAACAATAAAATGTCTAACACTGAGGAAAGAACTGCATATGCAATATAGAACACTGTAATCCTACTGACAATTTTTTTGTATGTGAATATTCCATACTTTATATCGTTCATATGAATAGCTGTAAACTGAAGCTTTCACATGAGCTGGGGAGTCTTTGAAAATTTATTTTTGATGTAGTGATGTAAATGAAGAATTTATACTTTTAAGGAGTGAGCAGGTAAAGGAACAAAAGAGATGCTGTTTCTTCTTTCTGATCTCTTATATAGATGTCACTGAAGAAATAAAACAGCTAACCTCACTAGAATTTACGCTGCACTATGTTAATACAGTCATGTGATGCTAAACAAAGTTGCCTTAAAGAAATATTTAGGCTCTTTTCCTCCCTGGCTGCTTGAAGAACAACTTCCATCATGAATGACACAGTAACTATCCAGACCAGGAAGTTCATGACCAGCAGACTACTTCAGTGGAAACAAATGGTCATTGATGTCCTTCACCCTGGGAAGGCAACAGTACCCAAGACAGAAATTCGGGAAAAACTAGCCAAAATGTATAAGACCACATCAGATGTCATCTTTGTGTTTGGATTCAGAACCCATTTTAGTAGTGGTAAGACAACTGGCTTTGGCGTGATTTATGATTCCTTGGATTATGCAAAGAAAAATGAACTCAAACATAGACTTGTAGGCATGGCCTATATGAAAAGAAGACCTCAAGGAGACAGAGGAAGGAACACAAGAACAGAATGAAGAAAGTCAGGGGCCCCTGACTGCAAAGGCCAATGTTAGTGCTGGCAAAAAGTGAGCTAGAGATTGGACAACAGAAGGAGTAAAGATTCTTCAGTGACTTTATCTGTGGTAATTGTGCAGATTTTTCATGAGAGGATTAATAAACTAAGAACCAAAAAAAAAAAGAAGAAGGAAACATTCAGAAGACTATTTTGTTGATCGTGATTGTTTTTAACTCAAGACATGAGTTTGCGCCCTGGGCAGTGTGGCTCAATTGGTTGAGTGTTATCCCATGCACCAAGAGGTCATTGGTTCGATTCCTGCTCAGGGCACATGCCCAAGTTGCAGGCTCAATCTCTCCAATAGGGGTCATGCGAGAGGCAGCCAATCAATGTTTCTCATTGACATTTCTTTCTCCCTTCCCTTCTCTCTCAAATCAATAAAAACAATTTTTTTAAAAAGATATGAGTTTGCATCCATGGTATAACAAATGAACCAAACTTCCCCTCATATACATAAATAGTGTTTTGTCTAATAAAGGTTTTGCCATCACCATTTATAATTAACAATATCTCTTCCAGAAAAAGGTAGAATTAGAAATGACACTTGCTTAGAGTCCATTAATAAACCACATTTTGAAATTAGCATGGACTTTTTCTATATTATACTTTTGGTTCTAAATAGTGTTTATTAGAAGTAATAATATTCACTAGAAAGAATGTCTTTAAATCAAATGTTTAATATGTGACATTTTACCCCGTTTTGATTGCATTAAACAAAATTATCAATGGCACTAATTTGACTTTTTGTTTTATAGTCTCTGGTTTTCAGCAGCCACTGTAAAGCAGTGAGTGGCTACTCAGACCAGGTCATCCATCAGCGGAGATCAGCTACCTCCTCGCTTCGTTGCTGCCTGCTCACTGAGCTGCCATCTTTTTTGTGTGTGGCCAGTCCACGAGTAAGTGCCACAGGAGGGAAGAGACAAAATAGATGATATATGAAGAACTAAAGCAGTTTTCATAGGATCCATTTCTTAAACAACTGTTTTAAGCTATTTGGACCTTGAGAAACATAAATCCTTAGTATTTAGAAAAAGCATCTAAGCCACATTCCTGGCTTTCCCAGCAGCACTTGTCACTTTGAACTGGGTTGATTTAAGAATAGTTGTATGGGCCCTGGTTGATGTGGCTCAGTTGGAGCATTGTCCCGTGCACCGGAAGGCCTTGGGTTTGATTCTTGTTCAGGGCACATACCCAGGTTGCGGGTTCAATCCCTCGTTGGGGTGCTTGCAAGAGGCAACCCATCGATGTTTTGCTCTCACATTAATGTTTCTCTCTCTCCTTCTCCCTTCCTCTTTCTCTAAAATCAGTAAAGGCGTGTCCTCAGGTGAGAATTAAAACAAATTTTTTGTATGGTAGACAGTAATGGTTTTTTCCCTGACCTTGTCGCATCTCTGTAATTCTCTCCTTTAGTAAGGAGCTCTAATTTATCGTGGCAGCAAACCATCTGTCAGGTAGATGTCAACATGTCAGTGACAGTGGAATATTTGAAATGGAGAGGGAGCCATTTGTCACCTGCATTTAAGTTTTTGAGGGTTTTTTAGAGGAGGGGGCCAGATTGGCAGGGAGACTTGATCTGACCTTATCGCCTCAGTACCATCTCCAAATAACAAAAGGAAACATAACACTGGCATCAAGAAACTTCTTAGTCTGGTGTTCTCTCACTTTCCTCAGCAATCCTGCCTGGACTAGGTTCACAAGTATGTTCCCTCTGAAAAGTGACTGTTGTGCAATATTTGCCATTCAACAGTCAGTCTCATGTATACACTGGGGGTAGTTTCTGCTGCAGTTTCAACTTTAAGCAGCCGTTGGATTCTTCCTATAGCCTGTTTATCTAAACAGGACACTCTGGCCCTGGCCAGTTTGGCCCAGCGGTTAGAGCGTCCACCTGCGGACCAGAGTCCCGGGTTCGGTTCCCACTAAGGGCATGTACCTAGGTTGCGGTTCATCTCCAGCCCCGGTTGCGGTCATGTGGATGGCAAGCAGTCGATGTATCTCTCTCACATTGATGTTTCTCTCTCTTCTCTCTCCCTCTCACTCTATCTGAAGATAAATGCAAAAATGTCCTCAGGTGAGGATTAAAAAACAAAAAGCAGGGCACTCTGGTGATTGCTGACAGCATTGCTGCAAAGGCTCCTGTTGGCATACTGCGGTTGTTTACTTTGCTTATATCATTTCTTTTTCCAGTCCTTATTCATCAGTGCTAGACAGAGACTCTCTTACAACCTTGAAGAAGATGTGGAGGGAAGAGAGGCAGAGTAGAAATGTGGCTAGACTCTGTGGTTTGAACAAAGATCAAGTGTCTGTCTTTCCATTTTGTTTCCTTTTGCTTTAAGGGGCAACTTTCAGTTAGCTAGGAGACTAAGAGGCTGACATTTCTTACCCTTCTCTATTCATTTTTCTCTTGTTTTCTCCACTCATCCTAGCAAGTTTACTGTTTTCACAGTTCTCTTCAGAGAAGGTACAGCCTTTTGAATCTACTCTAGTTACATTTTTCTACCATTATTTACATCAGCTTGCATCCTTACTTTATTAAGTTATCAAAATCCAGCAGAGGGTCCAAAGAAAGATGACTGGAAATGAGATGATAGTAATCGAGTCCCATTGACTCCTGCTTGCCTAGATTTCTCTCTACTGGTTCTGTTACATGAATTTTATTCCCTTGCCACTGTCGTCTTCATCTGATTTACATTAACTATTCAGAAAGTATTTAGATTTTGTATGTATCCAGTTCTTCCAAAGCATTCTTGGTCTTTGAAGCTTAAGTTGATGCAGAAAAATGCACTTTTTCTAGGAAACATCTAAAACCAAGTGCTTCTATAGAAAGCAGACTTCGGGCTTCATTGTTGCGTGGTTTTCCTTCTCACCCTCTTAATGTGATGTGTATACTGTGAGGCCTGATAAGAGGATGTCTAGATTTTTTAGAACAGTATGTCAAGACGTTTTTACTGCTCATATTCTCAGTGTTTTATAGAGCCAATAAAAAGTAAACTGCCTTGAACTGTAATTACATTTATGGACATAAAAATTCTTCATTTGTACCAGTCTGAGCTCTGTAGCCAACCACTCTGATGAACAACCCCACTCTCTGAACATAGTCACACATATGCACCCCAACTTTACTTCAGAGTATTGTTTTCTGAGGAGGCAGAGGTCTAAACTATCGTGTGTGGTGCCACTGTTTCCATAAAGAACAATAAATAGTAGTTGGAAAAGACTATCATTGTGTATAAAGTTGTGGCTGTCAAGGAGTGGGAGAGAGATTTCGTCACTAACCGAAAGGCTCCTTTCCAGCAGCCTGCTCAGCCCCTACTCCCATATCTATTTGTAAGGTTCTTCACATAGCATGTGATAAACCTGAAAATGGGAGTAATTACACCATGGTTTTGAGGACAGGAAAAAGAGTTTTAAACATGTCTGGATATTTTATATACACATACACAAATTCTTACCTTTCAGATCAGGCCTAAGGTGTGAATAAGGCAACATTTCATGAGATACCTTAATTATATTGATTTCTCCCCCATCTATGATGGAGAGAAACTGATTTCCTTTGAAGCCTCAACCTTGGCCTTGAGTTAGGACAAATTAATTTTCCTGGCACATGCTATGAAAACTAGGGTCAGTTCAGGAAGAACTGTGCCATTAAGGATGGAATTATAGGAGCTGTTTTCTCATTAGCCAAGAAAATAAATCTGCTGGGGTCATAAACTAAGACCCTGAGAATTCATCTTAGCAAAAAACTGTAGCGCTTGGAGCGGTCACGCTTCCTAGAGCTAGAGCAGGAATATACATGTCCTCAGGAAGGACGCGCTGAGTGCTTGAGGAAGCAGCCCCAGACTGTACTTTAGTTTAGGAAGTTAATGAAGCAAGAAACAAGTTAGCTTATGTGGTACTGAAGGGAGTATGCATTTCCATTTGTGGGAAGAGGAAAATAGTATGTCATGCTTCATCTCTCCCTGTTTGTAAGCAGTCAGGAAGGCGCTTGAGTTAAGGCTGTTTAGGATAGAGCTGACTTGGAAAGCAGGATTTAAGTAAAAATGAACTTGTTTGTCCCCTCTTGGACCTCATGAGTTTGCTGCTTACGTATTTACAACATGACATTCTAGATTCTGCATATATCTTCTGCCAAAGAAGCTTATGAAAACATTAAACAATATTTCACTAAGAACTGTGCCTTGCAAACCTCCCAGTTTCATTTCTGGACTTGGGAGGATATGAGCAAAATGAAAATTGGAAAATAGGTGAAAGTTTATAACTGGAAAAAGTTGGTTTGTTTTTAAACTCTTGAGACTGTAGAAAGGAGTCCCAGGCAGGAGAAACGTTTTCCCCTGTGCCACTGTTCACCCTGTTCCTTCAGTCTGAGTTTCTAGCTTTTGATGTTTCATCTTGAGACTTATGGGCCCAAAATCTTTATATATAACTCCAATATAAGTTCTGCTGCTCTACAAATAACAACAACAAAAACAGTAGCCACAAAGCAGTTATCTTTGATTGTAAAATTTCCCAGTATGAGTCTTTCATAGACTATGTTTTACTCATCCGAGAGTGTGCATGCTATTTGAGGTATATCAAACTGGTCATACTTCTGTAGTGAAGACCACTGCTTCCTTTGCCATTTTTATGGAATTAGCAGCTATTGATTGTGAGGTTCTGGGACTCATACCCTAAGTGATCTGCTCTAGTCCTGTATCTGCTGGGCCACTGCCAGAACTAACCATAACAGGGAGAGACCCAATTTTTATCCACCTGCTTTGTATTTCAGTGTTTATTTGTCTCTGCTCAACTTTCAGTGGGGAAAATATAACTTGGAAACAAGAGAACAAATTCCTTTTGGAGAGGACAGAAGTGATATAAGATTACCAAAACCTTCTCTTAGTACTGCCTGGATAAACCAGTTTTTATGTGAGCCTGTCTGGGTTTTGGAGCTCTAGGGGTCCAGCTTGCTGTGACCCTCTGTAGTTTTGCCATCTAGACCATAGATGGCACTGCACCCTAGCAAACTTGGGTCAACTTCATCTGTGAGCATATCTGTGGTTATTGGTGAATGATGCTCTTTCTCTGGATTTGGTATCCTCTAGTCCCCAGCAGAGGCACCTGCAGCTCCATAGTAAGCTAGCTAACTGTTTATTTACCTCATGGCAGTATTTTCAAGGCTCGGCCTAAGATGCTGGGGTGCTTGTTAAAAACCTGGATCTGTTGGCTCCTCTCATCTGAATACACAGCTATTTGTTAGAATGGGAATAGACCCAGAGATAGCTAAAGAAGGATAAAGCCTATTGAATTGACAGAAGCCTTCTGTTCTATTGGGGGCGCAGCATTTGAGTGTTGTTGCACCTACTGGTGAGGTAAGAATTTGTGCATAGCCTCTGCCCTAGCCAAGAAATGAATCTACTACTTCTGGCAATTACTCCCCCCATCCCCAGCTTATGGCCTGAAGGAAAGATTCTTATTTTCCACAAGGTTTTTCAGTCAGCAACCCTGTCAGGAAAGAAGAGAAAGAAGTGTTAATAAACATGGGAGCTTTGCCACAAAATTATTAAAGATAGCTGCAAATATACCAAGCCAGTACTCTAGTAAGATAGCTTCAAATGCACCAAGCTAGTACTCTAGTTCTTTAATGATGGCTGACTAGCTCCAGCTCCCTTTCTGGCCCACCATCCTGTATATGGCAGATAGAGCTTCACCAAAAGCAATATCCAGCAGTGAAGGGAGGTGCAAAGCAATCATTCATATATATATATATATATATCCCAGTTTATCTGCAAACTCCAGCACTCTTTGGATTTTTAGTTTTATTGTAGGTTCATGTTATCGGAGGTTGGCCTTTTACCTGGGAAGGCTCACTAAGTCATTATTATAGGGACAGTTTAGTTTGTTAGAATAGGGAAGGTAAAAGCACTAGCCCAAGAATTATCCACATTAGTCTGATTTCAAAGTTGAGGTTCCCAAAGGGCTTAGTGGGTGTGGAAAATGTGAAAGAACCATCTCATTTGACTCTGACTGCAGGTCACCGCAGTGCCATTGGATTCTTACTGCAATGACCGAAGTGCAGAGTATGAGCGGCGAGTGCTAAAGGAAGGAGGGAGTCTGGCAGCCAAGCAGTGTTTGTTGAATGGGGCCCCTGAACTGGCAGCAGACTGGCTAAATCAACGGTCCCAGTTCTTCCCAGAGCCAGCTGGAGGACTGTGGAGCATCAGGCCTCAGAATGGCTGGTCTTTCATCAGGATTCCAGGTGAGTCCTCCATTCTCTTGAAATATGTTCACAGCTTTGGCAAGGAGCGAACCAGGGAGGTGCTCCATATGGTGCATTTGAATTCAGATATTTGGAATTCAAAGTTTGGGTGGTTTCTGTTTCCTCTTTTGCCTTTAGTAACTTATAGGTAAGTATATTTAAGTAATTTGTGACTTGAGGGGAAATGTGTTTTAGATTTGTACTTAAATACTCTCCTTTGATAAGCTTACAGCTGAGAAAGGAATGCCACTCTTACAAAAGGGGAAGGAGGTAGAAATAAACTTGGTAGGAAAGGCCACAGTTCCAGTAGTACGGTTGTCTTGTGCCATTGCCTTGGGGATGAATGAGAATGTCGTCACTCACAGAAAGCCTAGTTTAATAGCATAAACAGTATCCTGCATGAAGCACTAGAGATCTGAATGATAACCAGAAGAAAAACTGTGTTTTGTGCCAAAATGCTAGCGGTTTCCCAGACTGCCCAGAGTCATGGTCGTGGGTTGGAAGGAAACTAGGTTTTCATCTTTGCTTTAGACTACTTTTAAGGAAATTGAACATAGGGTTCATAGGTTCATGTTCTTTGCTTATACCTGCCGATAAACTGGAGCAATAGCTTAGAGTTATCCTGTTAGTTTTGGTTGTCCACATTCTCTGATACTTTGTATGCATCTTATTGGCATGTAAGGGAAGTAAACTATCGAGCTGTGCATTCAAAAGAGAGAATCTGCTGTTTTAAAGAGATAACTGGATTCAGGGTTTAAGGCCTGGTTTTTCCATTTCATTTTGTTTTTTTAAGTATGGTTTTTTAAAAAATATTTTTGAGAGAGAGGAAGGGAGAGGGAGAGAGAGAAACATCGGTGAGAGAGAAGCATCAACACCTGTCAGCTGCCTCCTGCATGCCTCTCTCTGGGGATCAAGCCCACAACCCATGTATGTGCCCTGACCTAGAGTAGAGCCAGCAACCTCTTGGTGCATGGGTCGATGCTCAGCCACTGAGCTATACCAGCCAGGCTGATTTTTCCATTTTACGGGTCAACCTGCTCTAGTAGCTTTCAGGGTGCTTTGAACTGGAAGATACCGTTTTGGGTATATGAGAACAGTATTATAAATGGCCTCATAGCTTAGAACATATGACTTAGAACATATGAAAGCAGTGGGTAAAAGTATATTGTTGGAAAATAAGAGGAAACCTCAAGAGTAAAGTATGCCTGAATACTGGTGGGAATAGAGGGATAGAATCCAGCAGGTATGAAAACCACAGAAGATGAACACAGGAATTGAAAGAAGCAAGACAACACCTTATTTCTTTTTTTCTCCCATCTTCCTTCTGGTTGCTTAGTTCCCAGTACAGGAGTAGAAGGCTTATTGCTGGCTCTGTGGGAATCTCTTGTGGCTTTTCCTGTTCTTTGAAAGAAAAATGGACCTTGTTTAAATAGCAGGAAGTGTCTGAGTTCTTTTTGCATCGATAAAAAGCACCAGCCTCACTGGCTGTTTACTGTGAGAACCAACCAGCTCCTAACTGACCCTATTGTGCTCTGTAGACTGGCTGGGGCAGGGCAGCGTGGGGGGGCGGGGGGGGTCACTGGAACCTATATTTTATCTCTCTTTTCTCTGTACTGTTACATTTTCTGTTTCCCTGGGAAGGGTTGGTTCCATTAATTCCTTGAGAGACTAACCAAAATCTCCTAGATTTCACACATTGAATACTTATCCATGTTCACTGGGAGAAGGATTTACAATCCCTTCAAAATCTAGTCTCCTCTCCTTGGTAAAAGGAGATATTATTTAAAATTACCCTGGTTTTACTGCCATGGGATACATTTGTTTTGTTTCTGAGCAGGATCTTATACTGTGATTAGTAAGTGAAAATACTATAAGACTACCACAGAATTGGCCCTGGCCAGTTTGGCTCAGCGGTTAGAGCATTGGCCTGCGGTCCAGAGAGACCCGGGTTCGGTTCCCACTAGGGGCACATACCTCGGTTGCAGTTTGTCCCCGGCCCTGGTTGGGTCGTGCGGGTGGCAACCACTCGATGTGTCCCTTTCACGTAGATGTTTCTCTCTCTCTCTCTCTCTCTTCCTCTCCCTCCCTCCCACTCTGTCTGAACAAAAAATGGAAAAATGTCCTTGGGTGAGGATAAAAAAATTTTAAAAAAAGACTACCACAGCATTGTAGGAGAGATTGAAAGAAAGTAAGTCTGTTTATTTCAACATTTTTTTGAGCTCCTATTTTAAAGAAGGGGCTGGGCACAGGTTTGACTTGGCAGAATCAACCTAATTTCTAGGAAATTGTGTTCTTGGCTCTGCTCCCTGCTTTTAGCAATAGGTTGTGCTCTTGTCCAATGCAATTTTGGTAGCTCTTTAAAAATTGGGCAATGGATGCCAGGCCTAGAAGATACCATGTGTACAGAGAATGAAACCAATTTTTCCGCATATAATTCTAAGGACACATAACTTGAGGCCGACTTCCTCTGACTAGCATGCTCATCAGAAAAACAGAAATACTGTTCATTATTTTAAGGTTATTGCTGAGGTCTCTTTCTTCTTAGGCTTTTTTCTTCAGGCTTTTTTTTCCTTCCAAAGAAATCCAGTCTGTCTACTTCCACCTTCCCCACCTACACAGTAACAGGCTAATAACAGGTACCACTTGCTTCTCTCAGTTGCATGCACATCGTCATCTTTGAGCTTTCTGAATGCTAGCATCAGTTCATTCTGGTTAGCAAAAGAAAGTAGATATGGGAAGCAGGAATAGTTGTGAAAACTATTGAATCATGATTTTGAGATGAATTAAAACTTCTCAAAATTCAAACACAAGACAGATTTGTTGTATATGCTTAAATATTTTTGTTAAGGGAGTATATGCAAATGGAGAGAGAAGATAATTAGCAGTCTCCAGAAATTTGATGAGCTTAGCTTACCCACTCTTGCTCAATGATTGAAAAATTTATGGACTTTTTGTTTTCACCTTGTTGTGCTTTTAATGAGAAAAGAAACATTGTCTAAAATTGATTGGTAGCTCCGTGGAGAATGTTTAGGCGCTATAAAAATTGAGGAACCCTAGGGAATCCAATTAAAGGAGAAGGCTAATTGTGACAAGAAGAAAACCGTGAAGTTGCTATGAAAGCATTGCTGCCTCATCAGACTTGGAATTTATACAAGCCTTCTTGTTTGGTGCCAGAGAGAGGGCTTAGCAATCGGTTCTGTCCCAGCTGCAGTCATTTGATTGTGTTGGTAGGGAGACCAACAAAAATAAGAGCATTTCAATAATCTAAACAGGACCAAACAAAGAGGCTGAACAAAGGTGTGTGTCACAGTGTCAGGGAGGGGGTGGTGGAAGGAGAGATGTGGCCTGGCAGCGTTCCGAAGGTGGGAAAAGGCAGGCTGCAGTTCAGAGGAGTAAACATCCAGGACCTGTGGCTTTGTAGCAAAACAGAGTGGCTGATGATTTGTTATGGTGCTGTCAGCACATCCGTTCTTGTTCAGTTTATACAATAATTGTGCACTTGGCAAATAGTGGCAAGAACTGAGAAATGACTGTTGAGAACTCTTGGATTGCTCTGCAATTCTGAAGAAAAACCATGGGTTCAAACCCAGAGACTAAGGATAGGCAGTATGTTTTTCTTAACAGTTATCTTTTTTTACTTTTAGTGGTTATTGTCTATGTAGTATCTTTAGTCTTTCTCTCTCCCTTTTTGTGTTCCACAGTCACTTCCACATATACTCTTAAATCTCCCAGACCCTTAAGCCTCATTTCTTCCCCTCTTAATAACAGCGATTGTTCAGGGCATGTTTATGGACCAGTCTGCAAACAGGAAACTCTACTTCCTGAAATGTGATGGGAGTTGAATGATACAGAATGGATAAGATGAAAATTTGTGAGTTAAGTATTCTTTAAGATCTTTGGCTGAAATGTTTTTTGTTTTTTTTTTAATGGGAAGAGGAAGGAGACAGTACAAGTTAGTGAGTGAAAGCAGCTTCCATTTCACAGAAACCCAAAATCAATCTTTCTAAAAAGCTGAATAAGCCCTAGAGTGTCTTTATTAAATTTCAGCTTAGGATAATGACATTTACCAGCCAACCTATTTGAAATCATCCAGGAGAGTGAGTTTGATTTAAAAAAAAAAGGATCAGAAGAGATCTGGCCAGCTCAGTTGGTGGTTGAGCATCCTCCTGTGCACCGACAGGTTGCCAGTTCAATTCCCAGTATGGGGCTTGCAGGAGGCAGCTGATTGATGTTTCACTCTCACATCAATGTGTTTCTCTTTCTCTCCCTCTTAAAAGTCAATAAAAATATTTTTTAAAGAAAAAAATAAATATAAGGCAGAAGAGGTATGTTTATTTGCATTTCTTGGTGTTTAAGTGTCTCCAGGAACAGGCAAGAGCAGGCCTGGTTTCTTTACATTCTCATGCTTCCAGAAGGTAAACCCTTCAGCTACAGAACTAGCAGAAACAGATATCTATGAGATAATATGGGCAGAGAAGCAACGGGTTTCTCAGGTTACTTACAGAAGATAGGACATGGACATCACTTTTAGATGTCTATGTGTACCTGCTGAGCCCTGAGTAAGGGTTGTAGCAGGGAAGTTTTCAGATGCCTGTGTCTGATTAGGATTATCAGTTGGGAAGGAACCTACACCTCCCTCTTTCGAAATATTTCTTCCCATAGCACTATTGGATCATGATTTAACAGTGCTTTGCATTCTTCTCTAGAATACTTTCCTGCTCTCATGATGACAAGCATCCTGGTTGCAGTAATTTTGGCTGCATACAGCTTTGCAGTGAATGATTTTGCTGCTTCAATTAAATGCAGTTTCCCCCTCCCCCCTTTTCTTCTCCCTAGGCAAGGAGAGCCTCATCACTGACAGTGGAAAGCTGTATGCCCTTGATGTCCTGCTGACTCGGCTCAAGTCTCAAGGACATAGGGTCCTTATCTACTCCCAGATGACCAGGATGATAGACCTACTGGAGGTAGGAGAAGGAACCTTGGGGACCTAGGACACATTGACATTTAACCTGTAGGAATCAGATGTCTGTGGCTAATGGCAGTTCTGCTTAATGGGAAGTCAAAACATCTTTGTGATTTTTCTGTCTGTAAAGGAGAAGCAGCTCCTGGCAGATGTGAGAGTATGCAAAGGATTTCTCCCTCCTTCCTTATACCAATGAAATAGAACAGCCCTTCCTCCCTTCCTTTACTAGGGAAGAAATTCCCTAATTTTAAAGTACATCAGAGCCTAGGAATTTCTTGAAAAGTCTTCTGAAATATATATGGAAAACAAGATTTGGGATTACTTCTCTATGTAAAACACCAGAAAGTTAATATAGTGGTTCTCAACTTGAGTACATATTACAGTCTCTGGTGGGACCTTTAACAAATACTGATGTCTGATCCCATCGTCAGAGATTTTTTTTTTTTTTTTTTTTTTTATCCTCACCCGAGGACATTTTTCCATTTTTTGTTCAGGTAGAGTGGGAGGGAGAGAGAGGAACAGAGAGAGAGAGAAACATCGATGTGAAAGGAACACATCGAGTGGCTGCCACCCGCACGACCAACCAGGGCCGGGGACAAACTGCAACCGAGGTACGTGCCCTTAGCGGGAACCGAACCCAGGTCTCTCCGGACCGCAGGCCGACGCTCTAACCACTGAGCCAAACCGGCCAGGGCCAGAGATTTTTTATTTAATAAGTTTGGAATGAGGTCTAGGCATTAGGATATTGTAAAGCTCCAAAGGTAATTCTCATATGCAGCAAAAGTTGACAGCCACTGGGTTATGTTGAAAGGCATAGCTGTCTTACTGTGCAAGACAGCTTTTGTTTTTTTTTTAGTTACTTCTCTGATGACATTGTCTCTGTTTTCTTGTTGTCTGAGTAGTTGTTTGTTACTGAGGGAGAGGAAGTCATGTACATCGAAAAAGAAGAGTAAAAGTGAGACAAATAATCACAAACCAGTCCTGGCCGGTTTTGCTTAGTGGTTAGAGCGTTGGCCCGCGGACCAATGAGTCTCAGGTTCGATTCCAGTCAAGGGCACGTACCTCAGTTGCGATTCATCCCCGTCCCTGGTTGGGGTTGTGCGGGAAGCAGCCACTCGATGTGTCCCTTTCACATCCATGTTTCTCTCTCTCTCCCTCTCTCCCTCTCCCTCTCCCTCTCCTTCCCACTCTATCTGAATAAAAATGGAAAAATGTACTTGGGTGAGGATAAAAATAAATAAATAATCACAAACCACTAGAGTAAATCTTTAGTGCAAGAATGTTGGAAAACCACTTGTCGAGAGGCTAAAGCACCTGGATATTAGTAATGTATAACTATTATTCTTTTCCATAGGTTCTATATATCTAAGGCTTTCTTTTTTTTTATATCCTCACCTGAGGACATTTTTCTTTTTCGCTTTCATCTTCAGACAGAGCGGGAGGGAGAAAAGGAGGGAAAGAGAGAGAGAAACATCTATGTGAGAGAGACACATTGAGTGGCTGCCACCTGCACGACCCCACCAGGGCTGGGGACAAACTGCAGCCAAGGTACGTGCCCTTAGCAGGAACCAAACCCAGGACTCTGGTCCGCAGGCCGATGCTCCAACCGCTGAGCCAAACTGGCCAGGGCTCTAAGCTTTCTATTCTAACCCTTCTACTCTAGGGATTAGTTGGTAAAAGTGGAAATTAGACTGTGATGATCCCTATCTAGGAATTAGAGAGGAGGGATCATATCAGTACAGAAGGAATGGAGGGTAGCAATAGGGAAGAATTTTTAAGTTCTTTGGAAGCCAGGGCTGGCTTGCTAAATTTTGCAGTGGATTATTTGAATTTAGTGGCAGTCTCTCTTTTTGTTAATAATCTAGTAATTTTTTTTTTCTTAGCGAGAGACACAAATGATATTCAATGTCAATTTAATCACTACGTCTTTTATTTAATGTAGTGTTCAGACCCAGAATGCTGTCAACAGGCCACACTTTTTGGTTTGTATTATAAGTAGGTTACCTATTTCCCAATGATGAGAATGCTTATAAGTGACTATAAATCACTCTAAAAGAGGTGATTAAGTCATTGTGTTTGATGTAAACCTGGACTCTGTCAAAGGTTCTAACAGCAGTAATTTAAAATAAAAAGACTACCTACATCTTTAATGTTCAGTTCAAAGCAGGTGATGCCAACAGCCAAAACAATGAGTTAACTTTCCTTCAGTGGTTCTCTTTTTAGATAAAGTGCACTTGCGTCTTGTCCTAAAGAGTCAGGGAAGTATAGATGAAGTAGTGATCTTTCACTGCTCAGAATTGTAGAAAAAGCAATATGTTAAAGATTTTGTAAGGGAGGTGATGATCTTTCTTTTCCAAGGCTATATAAGTGTGTTACAGATTTCTAAAAGTTGACTCATATTAAAGGAAAGGTCTAAGGGAAAGTGAGTAAACCACCAAAAAATTAGCTAACTCTAGTAAATGAAGGTGAGAGTGTGTGGTTTAAGTTTGATACGGTCCTACTTTTTTTCTTTTTTTAATTGATTTTAGAGAGAGAGTAAGGGACAGGGAGAGAGATGGAAACATTGATAAGAGAGAATATCGATTGGCTACCTCCTGCATGCCCCCCAGTGAGGATTTAGCCCACAGTCTGGGCATGTGCCCTGACGAGGAATTGAACTGGTGACCTCTTGGTGCATGGGTCAATGCTCAACCACTGAGCCACACCGGCCAGGCCATCTTACATTTTAGTTCCTCGTTTGGTATATTGCACACTTCTACGTACCCCTGAATATTACTAAAATAAGTAAATCAAAAGTATGATCTTGAGTTTTGTTTAGGATGGATGCTATAAACCTTTCCTCCCACCATCACTTTCTATCTCTCTCTAATCTAGCAGGGTTTTTTTGAAGGGGTCAGGGTTAGGGGCAGTTGGACTTTGCAAACAAGGCAGCTTGAGAACCTTTGCTAAATGTAGTTGCATCTCTCTATGGGGAAATCTGAATTGGGGAAAAGCAAATTCAAAGCCTGAATTTCACAATAGCTAACATTCCTTAGCCATATGTGTAACATGCATCTAAGATGCCGAAGCCAAAAAATTTTGCTGCTGTTTGTATGTTTTACTGAAAAACTAAAATGAAACTGTTGTCTAGATTCCTTAATACTATTCTGTTTTCTCCTTCAACATTAAATTTTAAAAAGTTTATTCTTTTTTTTTTTTATTTTATTTTCTATTTACCTAAATGAACTACATTCTCTATTCCAAAGGTTAGTCCACAAATTAAATATATTTTGTGGGCATAGAAATACAATGCCCACAATGTTTAGTATATGTTTAATCATTTATTGAAATGTAAATGTATTGTGGATCTTGGGACAGTTCAGGATTAAGTCTACATTGCTTTACCTTTTCAAAGAGTATTATGGGTTTCTCGGTGACTTTTGTTTTTTTTTTTTATCCTCACCCAAGGACATTTTTCCATTTTTTTGTTCAGGTAGAGTGGGAGGGAGAGAGAGGAACAGAGAGAGAGAGAGAGAGAAACATCGACGTGAAAGGAACACATCGAGTGGCTGCCACCCACACGACCGACCAGGGCCGCCGGGGACAAACTGCAACCGAGGTACGTGCCCTTAGCGGGAACTGAACCCGGGTCTCTTCTGGACCGAAGGCCGACACTCTAACCACTGAGCCAAACCGGCCAGGGCTCTCGGTGACTTTTGTAATGGAATCTTTCACTATATACATTCATTAGAGCTATTTTAGGTTTAAAACATTACCTGGTGCATGAACTCTAAGTCCCTTCTATAAGATGCTTTCCCTTGAGTATACTTAAGCTTTTTTTTTTTAAAGAAATAACCTTGATGGGGGTGGAGAGGGATTAACCAAAGAATTTATATGCATATGTGCATAACCCGTGGATATAGACAATAGTACAGTGAAGGCCTGGAGGGGGGGGCAGGAACAGGATGGAGAGGATCAAAGGGGGGACATCTGTAATACTTTCAACAATAAGGATAAAATAATACCTTGACCCTCACCTTGCTTTTTTATTTGCATAGTGTTGTGGTTTTTGTGTTTTCGATTATTTTTTAACATTTTTTTCAGGATTCTCTTTTTCCCTTGGCATTCTATACCCTATATGTCAAGGGAAAGAAAAGCTTTCAGTAGAGCCAGAGTTACAAACTCAGAGGGGGCATTGAAGCTCTGTTATAGAGCTGTGGAACGTGTCAGCATTTCTCATACAACAGCCTATTTGGGGTTTTTTTTGTTCTGTGCTTTAGCCTTGGCTCTCTATTTCTGGGACTCAGAAGAACTAGAAGACAGTAATTCACATAATTCTATATGGCCAGGTTTCCGTTTTGTGAGAAATACTAGATCTGGGCACTTAGTGTTTGTTCAGTATTTTCTAAAGTGATTGATAGCCTCCTTCTTCTTGGGCAAAAGTCTGACTTTAAATTTCTTGTGACTATATCAGATCTTCTTCCAAATAGAATTCTATATTCTTTCCCATAGCATCCAAATAATATTTTTGGATAGGGGATTAAAAAAGAAGACTGCTTAATTTTCAGGACCAAGAATTTTTAGTGTTCCATGAGCAGTCAAACACATAAATAGGGGAGGATATAATAGATCACCAAATGTTTATATTTACTGAGTCACCTATAAGGTCTTGGCCAATAGAAATATTATGGAAACAGACATAGCCCCTATGTAGTTGGGATAGTGGTGTCCAACTGAATGTCAGACAAAACTTTTCTTACCACCATCTTTACCCTAGTTTGGGATGTTGCAGAGAGCTTTTAACTCCCTACAGATGACTTACATTATCGCTGGGTGGTCTGTTTTGCGATATAGTCCTGTTGCAAATTGAGTCTGTAGTTTAAGGAAATAAGCCTCACTATTTTCTGTGAAATACAACAATGGTACTTGGAAAGGATCATCCAGCTTGTGCTGTATGTGGTGTGATTATTAAGTACTGAAACCCTCTTGAATTGCATCAGTGTATGAAAATAGTACAACTCAGAATTAAATCCAGATAATCCATAGGTAATAATGACATTTGAGACAATGGGTTGTATAACTTACCTCATCAGCAAGTACCTCACTGAGGAAGGATTAATACTGAACAGACATTCTATCATTTATGAGTTGGCTTCTCTTAGAACTTCAGGTTACCTTGGGAGCTGTGATTCTGAACATACCAGAAAGCTGAGTGTTCTAAAACTTTCCCATGGAATGTAAAACAAATTGGGGTCACTGTTGACTAGCATTTTCATTAGGTCTTAAGAATGATAAGAAGAATATGTGTCAGCTTACAATCATCCTATATTCTGTTTAGTTCATTTGTTTTTCATGCCAACTGTGAGTAAAGCATTTTGCTAGGCAGATGTAAATGTCACTTTAATGTGGTCTTTGCCAAGAATATATTGTGTGTGTATCTTATATAGATATCACAAACATAAATAACTGTCAAGTGTAGCCTGATATTGGTGCCAAAAATGAAACATAAACATTGCTGAACATAGCAGGAGAAACACATTTATTTCTAACTTAGTTGCTTGAGGAAGGCTTTACATAGGCAGTGAATCTAAACTGAACTTAAATAGCATTTCAACCATCATGGAGAAGGGCATTCCATATTAAGGAAGTCAGATATAAAAAGGCACAGAGACAGGAAGGTGGAAGACATTTAGGGAGAGGAGTGCACTGTGACTGGAGCATGTGGTATAGGAGAAAAGGAAATAACGCAATTAGTGTAAAGGCAGATTATGGTGGGCCCATGAATGCCTGTGATTAGGTCTTATTCCTAAGGGCTCTGTATTAGATATGGAAGGGATAGCTTCCATGTTTCATTCACTTGGTACAGCTTACCTGGACAGCAGAGAGGGTATAATAGACATTGAGAGGAGCCTCTTTTTTTGCTGGTGAAAGACCCCAAAGATGGAAAGGGAC
The DNA here is from genome assembly GCF_014108415.1 of Molossus molossus. Taxonomy (NCBI): domain Eukaryota; kingdom Metazoa; phylum Chordata; class Mammalia; order Chiroptera; family Molossidae; genus Molossus; species Molossus molossus. The sequence continues at coordinate 180,001,968 of NW_023425344.1, read as the reverse complement.
ATGTCCAAGAAAATAATTACACCACATCTGCAGGTTTGTGGATCATACTGAGTCTTCCCCCTCAAAACGTTTTATGCAAGTGAAATTGTGTTAAAGTAAACACCAGAGGCAACTTTGAGAAGGAAAAGATCTCAGAATGAAAGTTCATGTTATAGATACATAGGCATTTTCTTTTCATATTACAAGTGCCCAATTATCCTTTCTTTATAACAATGATGGATAAGGGTATGGACAGAATATACTAAGAACATTATGGGGCTTCTCTCCCCACCTCACCCTTCTTTTTTTTTTTTACCCAGTGGTGGTATGTTTCTGTTTCCTTTGAGAAGCAGTGAAGGGGTTAAACCAAAGGCTCTGGAACCAGTCTACCTGAGTTCCAATCCTGGCTTCATTACCTACTGCCTATGCCACTTTAGAGACTTTACTTAACATCAGTAAAATGGGAGTAACAGTAGTGTCACCTACCTTTGAAAGCAATGGTGTAGATTAGAAAAGCAAAATCAGATAAAATACATAGAATAGTGATTGTCACTTAATAAATGCTCAATAAATGTGAACCATCATGATCACTACTACTTTAAGATGAACCTAGTCCCTTTGTGTTACACCATTGGGTATGTGAATGTTTGCTTTTATTTAGTATATTTTGAGGAGCTAGAGGCATTTGCTAACACTATTTGTTATGCGGATACCTGTTTACATGCCACTGCTTAAAAAGTAGGACTTATGGATGTAGTTTAAAACTGACTTGTCTTCTCAACTTGTATTCTAAGACTGGTTTTCAAGCTGATGGGGTGAGTTAGAGAATAAGAGACCTAGGTAGAGATTAAGCAGGCGGAGCCCTGGACACCCTACACTTTTTCATCAACCAGAATAATACAGTCATCCCCCACCACTTCACACTTCGACTTTTGCAGCTTCTCTCTCTCATGGTTTTTTTTAAAAACAGTGATAGAGTGATGTCGTGAAAGTCGAAGCACAAAGTTGGGGGACGACTGCGGAAATTTATTATTTATCACAGTAGAGTCTGGAATTGATTCACCGTGATAAACAAGGGCCGACTGTAATACTTTTTTTTTTTATTCTCACCCACGGACATTTTTTTCCTTAGAGTGGGAGGGGGAGAGAGAGAGAGAGAGAGAAACATCGACGTGAAAGGGACACATCGAGTGACTGCCACCCGCACGACCAACTAGGGCCGTGGACAAACTGCAACTGAGGTACACGCCCTTAGCAGGAACTGAACCCAGGTCTCTCTGGACCACAGGCCGATGCTCTAACCGCTGGCCAGGGCTACTTTTTATCAATTTTATATTAGAGGGGTTTCATGTAAGATTTTGCTTTAAAAAAATGTGTTTCAGTGCTTTAAAAACAGCATAAGGATATGTTCTACAACAGTATTTCTCGAACATGTATGTGCTTACAAGTCACTCATGTAAAAATGCAAATTCTGATTCACTAGGCATGGGTGTGCCCCTCTATTCTGCATTTCTAACAAACTTCAGGTGTTGCCAGTGCTGTTCATCTGAGGACCATATTTGAAATAGTAAAATTCTAAGGGACTCTGCCCTGCCTTTCCTCTGTGGTGATTGTTCTTACCTGCTGATATAGACTATCTATTGCAATCATCTTTGGAGCTTTTTAAAAATAAACTGGTCCAGCCCTGGCTGGTTTGGCTCAGTGGTTGGAGTGTTGGCCCATGGACCAGAGAGTCCCGGGTTCAAATCCAGTCAAGGACCCATACCTCGGTTGCCGTTTGTCCTTGACCCTGGTCAGGGTCATGCAGGGAGCAACCAGTGGATGTATCCCTCCCACGTTGATGTTTCTCTCTCTCTCCTCCCCTCCCCACTCTATCTGAAGATATATGGAAAAATATCCTCAGGCGAGGATTTTAAATAAATAAATAAAATAAACTGGTCCACCCCTGGCCAGTTTGGTTGGTTGGAGCTTCATCCTGTGCACCAAAAGGTTGTGGTTTGATTTCCCACATACCTAGGTTTCAGATTTGAGCCCCAATTGGGGCACGTATAGGAGGCAACCAATTGATGTTTCTCACATCAATGTTTCTCTCACTCACTCTCTCGGTCTCTCTCTTTCTCTCTAAAAGTCAATAAAAACATACCCTCGGGTGAGGATTTAAAAATGTTTTAGAAATAAACCAGTTCAGGTTCTAGCCCAGACCTACAGACTCAGAATCCCTGGGGTGAGCCCATACACAGGTGTTTTATTTTATTTTTTCATTCCTCACCCAAAGATATTTTCTATTTATCATAAGCTAGAGTGGGAGGGAGAAAGGGAAAGAGAGAAACATCAATGTGATAGAGCCACATGACTGGGCTGTGATGAACTGCAACCAAGGTATGTGCCCTTGGCTGGAATCGAACCTGTGACTCATTGGTCTGCAGGCCAATGCTCCAGCCACTGAGCCAAACAGGCCAGGGCCGCAGGTATTTTTAATCCTGGTTAAGAATCACTACTCAAATGCCAAAAGTACATCTTGTTCATAACTCCTTTGGCTTCTTCAATAATTTTTTTTTTATTCTCACCCGAGGACATTTTTGCATTTATCTTCAGCTAGAATGGTGGGAAAGAGGGAGGAAGAGAGAGAGAGAAACATCATTGTGAGAGAGACACATTGAGTGGTTGCTGCCCACACAACCCCAACCAGGGCCGGGGACAAACTGCAACCAAGGTACATGCCCTTAGTGGGAACTGAACCCAGGCCTCTCCAGTCCGCAGGCCAACACTCTACCCGCTGAGCCAAACTAGCAAGGGCTTCAATAATTATTATTTATTATCTTTGACTGTATTTATCTTCAGAGAGAGCGGGAGGGACCGCAACCAGGGCCGTAGACAAACTGCAACCAGGTACACGCCCTTAGTGACAAACAAACTCCAGACTCTTTGGTCCGCGGGCTAAGGCTCTAACTGCTGAGCAAACCCAGCCAGGGTGCTTCAGTAATTTTTTAAAAAATAGTATCTACTAGAAACTTAAAGGTCTCAAGACTTCCTAAATATTAAAAACCATAATTTTTATTCTATTAGGTCAGTGGTATTAGAGCTTACTTTGATTAGTAGTTATTGATCCACAAGAATCTACTCAGGAGTACTGGTGTTCGTATTTGTTTAATTAAAGGAGGATACTAAATTATGAGACCTCTAGGAGAGGAAGAAGATCTACATTTGGTTTCTGCTTTAAGTGGAGCAAAAGGAATTCTTGTGACAAGGCTCCAGGAAATTTAATCATTCTGGTGATTATTTTCTAAGCCTTTCCTAAATAACAAAAATGGACTTGAGTATCTTTGGTTTCTAAAGAGTACATAGTGTAAGGAAGGACTGGATAATGGTTGGTCTTTCTGTCCCATAAGCTCTCTTTTTTTTTAAATTTTTTATAATTATTTTTTTTATCCTAACCCGAGGTCATTTTTGCATTTATCTTCAGATAGAGCAGAAGGGAAGAAGGGGGAAGAGAGAGAGACAAACATCGATGTGAGAGAGATATTAGCTGGTTGCCACCCACACAACCCCAACTGGGGCAGGGGATAAACTGTAACCAAGGTACGTGCCTTTAGCAGGAACCGAACCTGGGACTCTCTGGTCCACAGGCTGACGCTCTAACCACTGAGCCAAACCGGCCAGGGCCTATAAGCCCTCTTTAATGTACAGGAGTACTAAGCATGACACAGTTTCTATAAACTATAATAAAGTCATCCAGCAAGTGGTAACCACCCAGCAGTGGTCCTCAGACATGTGAGTGAACTACAGAGAGTTGAGGGATGACTGGAAACATTGTACCATCTTAGACAGTTTCTAAACCAGATCTCACCTGTTGGCTTTGAAAAGAATATATTAAGCAAGGCTCTTAAGATGAATTTTGCCCAGCCAGTGTGGCTCAGTGGTTGAGCTTCAACCCATGGCACCAAGAGGTCACCAGTTCGATTCCCAGTCAGGGCACATGTCCAGGTTATGGGCCAGATCCCCAGTGGGGGGCATGCAGGAGGCAGCCTATCAATGTTTTTATCTCTCCTTCTCCCTTCCTCTATCTTTAAAATCAGTAAAGAAAAAAGAAAAAAAAAGGATGAATAAATAAACAAATAAATGATTTTAGAAAAATGAATCCTTGCCCTGGCTGGTTTGGCTCAGCGGTTAGAGCGTCGACCTGCGGTCCGGAGAGACCCGGGTTCAGTTCCCGCTAAGGGCATGTACCTCGGTTGCAGTTTGTCCCCGGCCCTGGTTGGGTCGTGTGGGTGGCAACCACTCGATGTGTCGCTTTCACGTCGATGCTTCTCTCTCTCTCTCTCTTCCTCCCACTCTATCTGAACAAAATATCGAAAAAGATGTCCTCGGGTGAGGATTAAAAAAAAAGAAAGAAAAATGAATCCTTGAAAACCTTTTGATGTTTTCATTGTTTAAGTGGAGATAAACTTTTTTAGATAAATTTATTCTAATTTTTCTTTTTATTGATTTTAGAGAGAGGAAGGGAAAGAGAAAGAGAAACATACATTGATGTGAGAGAGAAGCACCAATCAGTTGCCTCCCACACTTGCCCCAAGTGGAGATGGAACCCACAACCTGGGCATGTGCCCTGACCAGGAATCGAACCTGCCACATTTTGATGCATGGGACTATGCTCCAACCAACTGAGCCACACCGGCCAGGGATAAATTGGTTTTTAAATTAAATTTTCAAAAGTGCTGTGAGTACTATCAAATCATTTCTTAGGATTTGTTTTTCTTTTAGCAAAATAGAATTGAATTTTATACTAAGTCATTAGCTGTTTCTAGGATCATAGGAAAACTGAAGTAGGAATGGGAATGGGCACAGTTCTTGAAATTAGGCTTTTTTTTCCAGATGAACATTTGATTAAATATCTTTTCTAAACAGCCTAGACTTTTAGAGAGACAGCTAGAATAGCTTTGATACAGCCAGAATTTATGAATGAAATACTAAATTGCTTTTTTAGCTCAGTCTTAATCTTTTAGCTGTTTTTCTATGGTATGGTATGAGAATGTAGACATTCCTATCTGCTTTTAACTGCTTTTTCCATGTCCATTTATTTGTTTTGAAGCTATTTACTGAAATAGGATCCAAACTCATCTAAACCTTCTGAAATCCCACTACTCCCCTGGGTGAGAAAGCATAGGCTTAAGCAGTAAATGGAAAAGGTTCACTTCTATTGCCTTAATAACAGGATTTCTGTAATCAGTGTTAGTTTGATTACGGTCTAGGATTAATATTTCTGGTATTGTGCTGACCTTGATATATAAACGATGTGAACAGCAAGATCTACAAGAAGATTCATTCATTCAGTACTCTCACTGAGGTTAGAAGTTCTGGTTTAAAAGGCAAAATAGTGCCTTGCAAGAAGCCCATCTTTTGGTTCAAGTCCAAATCTGTGGGTGTCTGTCTATATAGTCTCATTAATTTTGTTGTTCTGGATAACATTTCCTGATTGGATTAGCTGCCAGCGTATAGTTAGCCTTTAAAGACCATCACCATACCATCACTTTTTTTATCATCTTTCCTGAATTCCACCTTATCTAAAACACCCCTACTCTTCTGCCTTTAGCCCCATTCCATTATAGGGCTATATCATTGAATGTGAACTTGAGCCCTCGTCAGTTTGGTTCAGTGGTTGGAGCGTCAGCCCGCAGACCAGAGAGTCTCAGGTTTGGTTTCCACTAAGGGCACGTACGTACCTCGGTTGCGATTTGTCTCTGGCCCCTGTTGGGGTCATGTGGGTGGCAACCAGTTAATGTATGTGTCTCTCTCACATCAATGTTTCTCTCTCTTTCTTCCTCCCTCTCTCCCTCCTGCTCTATCCGAAGATAAATGCAAAAATGTCCTCAGGTGAGGATAAAAAATAAAAATTAAATATGAACTTGAAGCTCACTGTGGCTGAATATTTTCTGCCCCTCTGATTATCAAAGTCCTTACAGAACTACCTGGAGACAGAAAGAAATAGTAAAAAATAACAATAATAAGTATACACACACACACACACACACACACACACATATATATATATATAAACACAGTAAAAAGGTGTCTCAAAGAAGAACATTGTCAACCAGCTTCACTTCACAGTTACCCTAGCCAGAGACCTCTGCCAAGCAATTAAGGAGTTTAGAGTACTTGCTCTAAGAGTAGGTGGTATATAACTGCACCAGCCATACCAAACTGTAACAATCTTGTGTGCTGAAATATCCAGCCACTTATAAGAGCTACGTATGAGAATTTTACCTTAAAAGAACATTTGAACTTGAGTTTGAGTGGTGAACATACAAGATAATGTATAGATGATATGTTGTAAAATTGTGCACCTAAAACCTGTATAATTTTGTTAGCCAGTGTCACTTCAATAAATTCAATAAAAAGTGGGGAGGGGATGAACATTTGACCATGGAAAATTAATTAATACAAACATCTCCCAATGATTAACCTTTTTCGATAGGTAAGTTATTTTGGAACCAAAGTAAATGTTTTTGTTTATCCTCACCCTAGGACATTTTTGCATTTATCTTCAGATAGAGCAGGAGAGAGAATGGGAGGAAGAGACAGAGAGAGAAACATCGATGTGAGAGAGACATAATGACTGGTTGCCACCCACACGCCCCCAACCAGGGCCGGGAACAAACTGCAACCGAGGTACGTGCCCTTAGCGGGAACCGAACCCAGGTCTCTTTAGTCTGCGGGGCTGATGCTCTAACCTCTGAGCCAAACTGGCCAGGGCCAAAGTAAATGTTTTATGGTGTTTCTTTTTTTTTTTTGCACAGATAGAGTGGGAGGGGGAGAGAGAGAGAGAGAGAGAAACATCGACGTGAAAGGGACACATCGAGTGGCTGCCACCCGCACGACCAACCAGGGCCGGGGACAAACTGCAACCGAGGTACGTGCCCTTAGCGGGAACCGAACCCGGGTCTCTCCGTACCGCAGGCCGATGCTCTAACCGCTGAGCCAAACCGGCCAGGGCTTATGGTGTTTCTTATAGGTAGGCAGCTATGTTGAAATTTTTATAATAATTTCCTACAAATGGATTTTTGAAATATAATCCAATAATTAGAAGTAAATAAAGAAGGAGGAAATCAGTGCTCATTTGGACGTCATCTGAAAGAATTGCAGCTTCTAAGAATGGAGATAGAGGTTCTCTCTGTTGCATCTCTTGAAGTCTCTTCTCCATTCTTAAAAGTTGTGATTCCACCCTAGCCAGTTTTGCTCAGTGGTTAGAGCGTCTGCCTGTGGTCCAGAGAGACCCGGGTTTGGTCCCTGCTAAGGGCACGTACCTCGGTTGCAGTTTGTCTCCAGCCCTGGTTGGGTCATGCGGGTGGCAGCCATTCGATGTGTCCCTTTCATGTCGATGTTTCTCTCTCTCTCTCTTCCTCTCTCTCCCTCCTGCTCTATCTAAACAAAGAATGGAAAAATATCCTCCAGTGAGGATAAAAAAAAAAAGTTGTGATTCTTTTTTCTTTTTTTTCAAAGTTGTATGACATCTTTCTTCTTTCCAGCCTGTCATTTTTTTTCTGAAATCTTTATTGTCGAATGTAGAATGTATTACAGATGTTCCACATTTTTCCCCCATTGATGCCCCTCCTCCCCGCTCCCGCCCCCCTCCCGTCTTTTCCCACACTGTTGTCTGTGTCCACTGGTTATGCATATGAGTTCTTTGGTTTATTTCTTCCCACCCCCCCAACCCCTTTCCCTTTGAGGTTTGTCAGTCTAGCAATGAATTTGTACTTCTTAATCTCTTCACCTTTTTCACCCATTCCCCCAAACCCCCTCCCATCTGGCAACCAACAAAATGTTCTCTGTATCTGTGAGAATGTTTCTGTTCTACCTGTTCATTTTGTTTGTAGATTCCATTGTCGATAGATATGTATTCATTGCCATTTTGTTTGTTCACATATTTTATCTTTTTCTTCAAAAAGACCCTTCATCATTTCATAGAATAACGGTTTGGTGGTGATGAACTCCTTTAAGTTTTTCTTGTCTGGGAAAGTCTTTATATGGCCATCGATTCTAAATGACAGCTTTGCAGGATAGAGTAATCTTGGTTGTAGGTTCTTGCTTTTCATCACTCTGAATATTTCTTGCCACTCCCTTCTGGCCTGCAAAGTTTCTTTTGAGAAATCAGCTGACAGCCTTATGGGAACTCCCTTGTAGGTAACTAGCTGCCTTTCTCTTGCTGCTTTTAAGATTCTCTCTTTGTCTTGAACCTTTTGCATTTTGATGATGATGTGTCTTGGTGTGGGCGTATTGGGGTTCATCTTGTTTGGCACTCTCTGTGCTTCCTGGACTTGTATGTCTCTTTCCTTCACCATGTTAGGAAAGTTTTCTGCCATTGTTGTTACAAACAGGTTTTCGATTTCTTGTTCTCTCTCTTCTCCTTCTGGCACCCCCCAGATGCGAATGTTGGCACGCTTGAAGTTGTCCCAGAGGCTCCTTACACTATCCTCATTTTTTTGGATTCCTTTTTCTTTTTGCTGTTCTGATTGGGTGTTTTTTGCTTCCTTATATTTCAAATCGATGGTTTGCTTCTTGGGTTTACGTACTCTACTATTGAATCTTTGTAAATTATTCTTTATCTCAGTTAAAGCCTCCTTCGTTTCTAACTGTTCATCGATCATTTCTGAGTGGTCCTTTTTTATGCTCTTGAGGCCCTCACTGAGTTCATTGAGCATCCTTATAAGCAGTATTTTGAACTCAGCGTCTGTTAGGTTGCTTATCTTTATTTCGCTTAGTTCTTTTCTTGGTGTTTTGTTCTGTTCTTTCATTTGGGACCTGTTTCTTTGTCTCCTCATTTTGGCTGCCTCCCTGTGTTTGTTTCTGTGTATTACTTAACGAGCGGTATGGGGCTAGCTAAGACCAGATGCTGCTCGTTTGAAAGAATTTAGGTAAAACCTGAAGCAGGATCCAAGTCAGGCCAATCCTATGGTTAAGCAAGTGGCAACAGCTTGGGTGGGCCTGAAAGTTGGGTGGGGCAGGGCCTCAGGGAGTCACCAGGGCGGGGCTACCAGTGTGAGCCAAGTTGCTGGAGTCCCTGATATGGCGACTGTCTGCCACCCCAGGGAAGGGCTCACCAAAGGAACAAAGGCCTCTACAGCACGTTTGTCCCAGAGAAAGCCCCCTCTCCAGCCCTCGCTCCAGTGCCAAACAGCTCAGTTCTTCCCTGTATGTCTCTGGTGCCCCTCGTGCTGCCTCCCCTCCAAGCTTAGTGGGAGTGAGTTCGATAAGTCCGTGCGTGGGCCCTTTAAGGAGCTGCCTGGGGCTCCAGCCGCTTCAGCTTCCCTGAGCCTCAGTTCCTGCTGGTTTTTCCAGCCAGGGGTTATGGGGACTTCTCTTCCTGGCACTGGAACCCTGAGCGGGGCACCTGGTGTGGGACGGAGACCCCTCAGTCCTCAGGAAGGACCTTCCCAGCTGAGATAGCCTCCTGATTTTTATCCGCCACATGTGGGTGTGGGACCAGCCTGTCTCACCCCCGCCGCCTCTAGTGCCTCTGCCCCTCCGCCCCTCCTACCAGCCTCAGTGCAGCTTCTTTAATTTCGTAGTTGTAGGACTTCCATTCAGTTTGATTTAAGGCGGTTTTGAATGATGGTTGTTCTGTAGTTTAGTTGTAACTTGGATGTCGTTGTGGGAGGACGCGATACTGCATTTATCTACGCCGCCATCTTGACCGGAAGTCCGTGATTCCTTGCTCTGGCCGGTTTGGCTCAGTGGTTGAAGTGTCGATACGTGGACCAATGAGTCACAGGTTCGATTCCAGTGAAGAGCATGTACCTTGGTTGCAGTTCATCCCCATCCCTGGTCTGGGTTGTACAGGAGGCAACCAGTCGATGTGTCTCTCTCACATTGACATTTCTCTCTCTCCCCCTCCAACCTCCCCCTCTGTCTGAAGATAAATGCAAAAATATCCCCCGATGAGGATAAAAAAAATATATTGTGATTCCTTGGCCCTGGTTGGGTCGCTCAGTTGGTTAGAGCATGGAACCAGTACACCAAGCTTACGGTTGATTCTTGTATGTCCCAAGTCAGGGCACAGACAAGAGTCAACCAGTGAATGCATAAACAAGTGGAACAATAGGTCAGTGTTTCTGTTCCTCTCCCTTCCTTTCTCTCTCTCTCAAAATCAATAAATTTTAGGGGTTTTGTGTGTGTGTGTGTGTGTGTGTGTGTGTGTGTGTTTTAATTCAGATAGAGCAGGAGGGAAAGAGAGAGAAACATCGATGTGAGAAGGACTTATCTACTGGTTGCCACCCACACAACCCCAACCGGGGCTGCGGACAAACTGCAACCAAAGTATGTGCCCTTAGCAGGAACCAAACCCGGGACTCTCTGGTCCGCGGGCCGACACTCTAACCACGGAGCCAAACCAGCCAGGGCAATAAATAATTTTAAAAACTTGTGATTCCTCGCCCGGCCAGTGTGGCTCAGTGGATTTAGCGTTGTCCCATGGATTGACAGATCCCAGTTCAATTCCTGGTTAAGGCACATGCCCAGGTTGAGAGCTCGATTCCCAGTTGGGGGTATGCAAGAGGCAGCCAATCGATGTTTATCTCTCACATCGATGTTTCTCTCTTTCCCTTCCTTTCTCTGAAAAAATCAGTAAAAACGTATTTTTTGTAAAAAGTTGTGATCAATCCAACCAGTGTTGCTCAGTGGGTTGAGCATCGTCCCATGGACATTTCGAATCCCAGTCAGGGCACATGCCCGGGTTGTGGGTTCGATCTGATCAATGTTGATGATGATCTCTCAGTGTTTCTCTCTCATTCCCTCTCTCTCTTTCAAAAAAATCAATAAAAACATATTTTTAGAGTTGTGATTCCTCTTACACATTATGTCATGAATATTCTTTGCTATGGAAAGTTACTTTGCGTTCTGTTCAGTCTGATGCTTTGGCCTCTTAACAGTAGTGCATGCTGTGCTGGAAATGGAAGTTTAGGCTGTAAATTCAAGGACTTTGGTCAGCAAGGATTTGCTGGAGAGAAACACATCACAGAAAGTGTTCTTTACTGAAAGAAAACTGGATAGACCATATCTGTGAGAAACACCTGGTTGGTGACTAAAAAGCCATTTTGGTTTAGAGATACCATTTTGTTTATTTGTTTTTTGTTTTTGCTGAAACCTACAGAAATAAGATTAGTTTCCAAGTTGAAATTGAGGGTGGTTATAGCCTTCAGGTTACCCTCTGTTTTTACACACTGGCAGTAAACTAATTCCTATACTTTTGAGATTGGTTTCTCCTTATTTGGATATAATGACTTGCCCCAGTATGGATGAGGTAGAAGGTGGGTAGATGCTTGTGGGAATTGGAATATAGTAATTTGCATCAAATTGATTATATCTGTTTACTCTTAATTGGCAGGAATATATGGTTTACAGGAAGCATACCTATATGAGGCTTGATGGCTCATCCAAGATATCGGAGAGGCGGGACATGGTTGCTGATTTTCAGAACAGGTAATTTTAATAAGAATTACAAAAACTCCTCATTTGGTTTTCCTTTAGAGCTTGAGATGTTGAGTTTAAAAGAAATATCAACACATCTCAGATTGTTAAGTGATCGTGATAGTTCCTGCCACTTTAAGAAGTAGCTAAATCTGCTTATAGCAGTTCAGATCTGTGTGTCTATGAGAGAGAAAAAATGAATACTTGGCAATTTTTGTGTTTGAAATCTGCTTTCTTACCAAATCAGTGCCTATTTCTTTGGGTCATAAAATAAATGATTTTTGAGTATGAACCAAGACCTCCTTCTGTAGATGATATGTATGTAGAAAAAAAGTGCATACGGCTATGTTCCTAAATATTAAGAGTGGCTGTCTCTGGTGTTACCTTATAGTTGATTTGAGTTCATTTTTCCTTACCTACTTCACTTTATAGAGGTCTTTAAAAAAATTTTCCTTTTTCTTGCTTTCCCTCTAGTCTTGTAATACAGTGCAGTATGATAACTTGCAGTAGTGTGCAATCTATTCAGCTGGCAGCTCTCAGTTACAGTACTTCTACCTGATAATGAGCCTATGAAATTTCAAATACTACCTGCTGGATGCTGATGGCTTACAGAGCCATAATTATCCTAAGTGCAGGTTCTCATTGTAATAAGCAGAGTCTGGTTACTGCTCTCTCCAAGGAGAAAGCCAAGCTTTGCTAGTGACAGGTCTGCTGAACTCCACCCTTAATTTTCTTCCTTAAACCTGGAGAATTAAGGAATAGAGTAGATCTTAATGTTCTATAAATCAGAACGTTCTGAATTTCTGGCCTTTGTGTAGTAGTCTGTTAATATTTAACTTTTGAGTTCTGGGGAAGAAAGTGAAGCACATAACCATTTGTATTTAGATTACAATTGTTTTAATTTCTTTCAGTTTTAATGCATGGTTTACTTCAAATGTAAAATAATTTAGCATAAAATAAATCCATAGTTCTACATAGAATGTCCTCTGATGAGAGCTTTTGCTATTGCATGATCCTTTACAGGAGAGCACAGGAAAAGAGATACAGCCTGATGTTTTGGTTCACAGTGTATATTCAGGCCAATAACTTCTTCATTGAAACTATACATCTGAATTTAGGTGGCTGTTTGACCAACAATGGAGCAGAAGATCTACTTTGAACCTATTTCAAATTTGTTCTTGGAGCAGCTGTGTATATGACCTAACCTAGCTTCTCACCAAGCAGGAACTATCAGCAGATTTTTTAATTGATTATTTGAGACTTGTATAAGCATCGTAGTGCCTCCTAACCCCAACACATTGTTATGCATCCCCCCAAAGAAGTTAACCAGCTGATTTCACCTTTTCATGATTCTAAAATCAAATGAAACACATTTTACTTTGTCCTTACATCCTCCAGCCTGAGAACTCCAACAGATAATCTTATACGAAAGATCTATATATAGACTATATGTTTTCTCCAGGGTGCATTTAATTTCTCCAGGCATGCCAGTACCTCTGTGATGTGGGCACACTGGTAGGAGGTGGCATGAGTTGTGTGTTAGAAGAAACCTTCATTAAGTAATGGGTATTTTACCTACTACTGTTTGTCTTTATTTTCCACTAATATCTTTGATACACTTTTGAGGATTTCATTAACAGCAATGCTGTTTTTTCCAGTAACATTTGGCATTGTTCCATGTTGTAATAAAATGCCTATTCAGGAAAATTTGAGAAATATTTAATCAAGAAAATAAAAATCACCCATAATCCCATTACTGTTAACATTTTGGAATATCCCCTCTAGTCTTTTTTTTTTCTTTTAAGAACAGTTTATTGATTTTTAGAGACAGAATTATCAGTGTAAGAATGCATGGATTGGCTGCCTTCTGCACGCATCCCCACTGTGGACTGGGAATCAAGCCCACAACCCATGCATGTGTCCTTGACTAGGAATCCAATTGGCAACCTCCTGGTGCACCAGACCATGCCCCACCAGTTAAGCCACACAGGCCATGTCTCCCTCCAGTCTTTAATGGATGTATGTGGTTATATTTACATGTTGATACCATGTTATAGATATGAGTGTGTGTCCTGATTTCTTCCACTTATCATATCATAAACATTTTTTCCCATATAATTTTAAAAGTTTTTGTAATCATTATTTTTTTCTATCTTTATTTTTTTAATCCTCACCTGAGGGTATTTTTCCATTTATTTTCAGACAGAGTGGGAGGGAGAGAGAGACTCACACACACAGCAACTGGTTGCCTCCCACATGACCCTGACCAGGGCAAGGGATGAACTGCATCTGAGGTATGTGCCTTTGACCAGAATCAGACCCACAACTCATTGGTCCATGGGTCGATGCTCTAACTACTGAGCCAAACTGGCCAAGGCCATCATTATTTTTAAATTACCAATATCCCATTACACTGGGTGTATTATAATTGTTAAAAATGGTGAATGAGCCCAGCCATTGTTGCTCATTGGTTGACTGTTGACCCATGCACCAAGAGGTTACCAGTTTGATTCCCAGTCAGGGCACATGCCCAGGTTGTGGAATCAATCCCCAGTGGGGGGCATGCAGGAGATAGCCAGTCGATGTTCTCTTGTTCTCTCTCATTGATGTTTCTCTCTCTCTTCTCCCTCTCCCTTCCTTTCTCTAAAATAAATTTTTTAAAAAATGGTGAATGAATGCCCTGGACAGTTTGGCTCATCGGTAAAAGTGATGGCTTGCAGACATGTGAGAGGCAACCAGTCAGTGTGTCTCCCTCACATCGATGTTTCTCTCTCACTCGCCCTCCCTTCCTGCCACTCTATCTAAAATTCAGTGGAAAAATATTCTCAGGAGAGGATTAACAAAAATTTAAAAAATAAAAATGATGAGTGAATATCTTTTTATACAGCTTTGTCACCTTTTTAGATTAATATAGATTCAAATAAGGTAAATCACTGAGTGAAGGGATTTGAACATTTAAGACTGTGCATGTTGTCATATTGCTTTGTAGAAATTTCTGATTTAGATTTCAACCAGAGCTGTAGTATGTTGCCTTCTAATGATTCGGGTTTTTGAGTTGTAGAGCTACAGCTGTTCTTCTAGCTGACCCAATTCCCAGAAAACTAGACTACAATTTTAGAGCTCAGTGTATTTTAGTGACCTTTCATTTATTTATTTTTTATCCTCACCTGAGAGCATTTATCTTCAGATAGAGCAAGAGAGAGAGAGAACCATCAATGTGAGAGAGAGACATTCAACTGGTTGCCACCCGCACGACCCCAACCAGGGCTGGGGACAAACCACAACCGAGGTACATGCCCTTAGCAGGAACTGAACCCAGGACTCTCTGGTCCACAGGCCAACGCTCTAACCTCTGAGCAAAACTGACCAGGGCTTTAGTGACCTTTTAATGGAAAAAAGAAACCGTAGATATATCTAATTAATGGCTCCTAAAATCTTTTATTTAACTTGTGAAGCAATTATTTGGGCAATCCCAATAGCACACAATAGTTTTGAAAAGCTTAGTTCTAAAAGAAGGGCATTTTCACCATTAAATTGTATTATTATTTACTACTAAATATCTTATTCTGCATAACTTTTCTGGGAATCCTTACTTGAGCTTCCAAAGCCTACAGCTTAGAATTACTTAGAGAATTACAGTGAGATTTTTTGAAATAAAGAAATAAATATATATATATACATATATATGTGTTTGTGTGTGTATTTTTTTTTTTTTTTAAGTAGTGAGGTTTTTTTAGAGTCAATATTTGAATACCTATCACTTTAACACCCTGTATCTATTGTTAGGCAAACTGAAAAAACAGACTAACATCTCCTTCCCTCCCTACATTATGAGCTAGATAGATTATGAGAGTTGGGATTATGGCTAAAAAGCAATCTGCTATGTCTCCTGTATAGAAACGAACTGTGCCAATGCTGACCAGAAGCTTACCAGGCAGACCTCTCCAGATGGGGGAAAAGTTCTCAACTTATAAATTTGAGTGGCTGCAGTAGGCCAATATAGGCCAATATAGAGAAATCGACAGGTGTTTTTGAAAACAAAAAAAGCATGCCTTGCCAAATATTTTCGTTATTGTTAATGAAAAGACATCAAAAGAAAAAAACTGTAGTTTCAACTGGAAAGCCCTGTGGCTCAAAGGTCAGCCAGAGTAAACAAGAACTCCTATAAAAAGCCATTTACATTCCCTTCATACAAGATTTATTTATGAGGGATCCTTCCAGGAAAGAGTCTGACTGAGACTAAAGACTGTTTGGCCAGGATGTCCTGACTGGGCAACATTCAGAACATGTGACCAGTGCGTGATCCCAGAAGCCATTCACAAGGTCTTTGCTCTGGGGTGCCTTGGCCTTGGCTTCACTTCTTCCTACCCTGTGACATTTACCAATTGAATCCCCTCAATTATCTGACCACTCAGGGTGGGACTTTGGAAAACATGAGAAAAAGCAAGTGTACTGTGAATTTTTCTTTCTTGGTGAGAGTGTTGTAGAGCTCCAGTGTTGTCTGTGTTTCTTGTTCAGCAAGTCTTTGGTTACTGCAGTCACCTACATGCCCAGCACTATTTGGGTGTTTTAGTGCAAAGTGGCCTCAGTGGATCATTAACTAAAGAAGAATAAAAATGTGACCTAAGCATGTCTTTGTGGCATGATTTCATAGACCACCTGGAAGCCTGGTCTCTGAATGCCTGTTCCATCACAGATCCTGTATTGGGTTTCCTTTTCAGTCCCCTAGAGGGCACCCAAACCATCATGTTGCCTTTATTTTTGCTCATTTATTTTTACCTAGGTTCCTTTCACTAGTGTTGTTTTCTATGTATAGTCCTGCTTATAAGTGATTACCAGATCTGGGGGGGGGTCTTACCTCTCTACTGTCCTGACTATGGAAAGGACTCGTTTTTCTACCTTTTATTGTAGTTACCAACTCCACTCTACCTCCCTCCCTGTCTCACTGCTGTTTCCCAGCCCCCACCCAAGCTCAGGTTCTGGACTTCCTTCTGAATTATCAAAAATGTTCTAGCCATTGGGTGTGACTCCCATCAGCTCTCACACAAGTATCAGAGAGAAGCCTCTGACCCCTGACTCCACCTCTGTACCCACCAAAGCAGGGGAGAAAGAGATGTATGGGGAAGAACAATTTTCTCAGGGCCAGAGTGGGAAGGATTATTTTATAGAGATTAGAACGACCTAAAAAGCTCAAGTTTTGTTTGAAGACTTACTGTGATTAAGTATTCTCCTATGGGCTGTGAGGTATCAAGCTTCCATTTACATCATCCTATATCTATGGAAAAAATGTTTTTACAAACTGGCAGGTGCCTTTTAACTTTTTGATTTGCCCTGTATTATTTAACCATAAAAGATGACATCTTAGCCCTGGCCAATTTGGCTCAGCGGTTAGAGCGTCGGCCTGCGGTCCAGAGAGACCCTGGTTCGGTTCCCGCTAAGGGCATGTACCTCAGTTGCAGTTTGTCCCCAGCCCTGGTTGGGTTGTGTGGGTGGCAGCCACTCGATGTGTCCCTTTCACGTTGATGTTTCTCTCTCTCTCTCTCTTTCTCTCTTTCCCTCCCACTCTATCTGAACAAAAAATGGAAAAATGTTCTCGGGTGAGGATTAAAAAAAAAAGATGACATCTTATAAATTATATAAATAAAATTATGAAATATTAAGCTTCATGGTAAAATTCAAGGATAAACTAGTAGAAATTTCATAAGAGTGTAAGAGCTTTTGGAATCATGTCCTACAAGGGGCCTCCAAATATGCTGTGTTGTCCATGTGTGCCTCTAAGAAAGTCGTATTTAATTGAATGCAGATAATGGACAGAGTTTATACTAGGACCTATTCAGCTTAGTGATTAACCAGGATGCTTATTTCAAAATACCTCCTCTGATATTCATATTTGTGCTTGCTATGTCATCAGTTTGTCACTTCAACTGTATTCAGAGCATCTCTATTTTATATCCTGTTAAACCTACAACAGTCAAGTGACTTTATCACGGAAAAACAGCATCAAGGGGTGAAAGCATCTTTATGTCAGTGTGTTTACAGTTTTTTTACTTGAATCCACAGAATAAAATTCACTTTACATTGGGGTTTAATATCTGTATACCATCTGAAATATTACAAAACAGTACTTTTTCTATAACCAGTGATGATATATTATAATATTTTCCAATCTGTTCTATTTCTTTCTTTAAATTATTTCTTCTTTTTTCTTTTAATCCTCACCTGAGGGTATTTTTCTATTTATCTTTAGATAGAGTGGAAGGGAGAGAGAAAAACAGAGGTGTGAGAGGGACACATCAACTGGTGGCTTCCCACACGACCCTGACCAGGGCGGGGACAAACCACAACCAAAGTTCGTGCCCTTGGCCAGAATTGAACCCGCGACTCATTGGTCAGCGGTCCAGTGCTCTACCACTGAGCCAAACTGGCCGGGGCTAAATTATTTCTTTAATACAGTTCAGATCTGCCAGACTGATTTCGTGACCAATGATAGATGTGACTTGCAATTCGAATAACACCAATCTAAATATACCACCAGTTGTATTTCTCATTATAGTAATGAAGAAAAGGGATTAGCAGCTTGATTTAGAGGGCAGTAAAGTTTGCTCCTCAGTGTCATGCAATCCTTTAGAAATGTTCTAGAAAATAACATCGGTGGCAGGAATGTGAAAATGCAAGATAAGCCCTGGCCGGTTTGGTTCAGTGGTTAGAGCTCGACCCGCCAACAAGAGTTCGATTCCCAGTCAAGAGCACTTACATGTCTGGGTTACAGGTTCTATACCTGGCCCCTGTTGGGGTCATGTGTGAGGAAACCAGTCAATGTGTCTCTCTCACATCAGTGTTTCTCTCTCTCCTTGCCCCTCTTCCACTCTGTCTAAAAAATCAATTAAAAAATATCTTTGGGTGAGGACTAACCAAAAAAAGAAAGAAAGAAAATGTAAGATAATTTTAAAATATGTTTATGTTATGTGTAAGAACTGGGTTCAGACTGAGCCCGTAATTGTGTGTGTACATAGATAAATCTTACAGTCAAAGCCTGCTTTTTGTGATGTGGCATGGCCTTGTTCCTAGAAGATATTCAGTAAATATTTGTTGCCTGAATGGATGACAGTAGCACCTACTATTTTATTTGTAATTCTGGGTTTCTCTAAAATGACATAAAATGTAAAGGGAAACTAAAAACTTTCTTTGATCATTACTTTGTAAGGGCTATGTTGTCATTCATCAAAAAGTACTTTAGTTTCCAGCCTGTTTTAATGGACTGATCCTAAGTTCAACTTAATATATACATAGAAGTCTTGACCTGGGTCTTAGTCCTGGAAACTTGGGTCATTTTTCTGGGACTGACTTTCTTCATTTGAAAATAAGCGGAATTATAATTAGTACTCAGAGTACTCGAAGTTAGGATTCCTGGGGGAAACACCAGAAAATACTCAATTATTTGTCTCCTCTCTATGAACTATGAAAGGTTTGACTTGTTAAAAATATGACTGTTACGTATAGAGAAAGGCCTCTACTTCCCTGATAACATATTTTTCTGTTATATTTGCTACGTTGTTTATAACTCTATTGCCTATTAGTCAGTATTAGTGGGCAGTAAAAGTATATTTGCAAATTGGAAGATGATAGCCATGTTTTGATCTTAGCAACAGAGCACCTTTCTACAATGTGTCAAAGAAATGGTAGATCAGACCTGGATAGCCACCAAAACTCTTTCTAGCCCTAGATGTTGTTCTGTATTCAGAAATTCCTCTCTTATACCACATGCCATTTTTCTTTTTCAGTTTTCCTCTTAACATGTCCCCCTCTCTTCTGCAGGAATGACATCTTTGTGTTCCTGCTAAGCACACGAGCTGGAGGACTGGGTATCAATCTCACTGCTGCAGATACAGTAAGTCGTGAGAGCACAATACATCGGATATGCAGGTTTTCTACTATCAATATGTCATTCAGTTGGTATTACCCTTTACTTTGTGTCACAAACTTTTTATTTCTTTGTCTTCAATTATGTTAATGACAATAGTCATGCTTTGTTTGGAACTGGCACATTTTAGCTTTCCTTTGGACTTTTCTATCCATTCTTTTGGAATAAATTTCTTACACATTCATTGAACAAATATTTGATGAATGTCTATTGTGTGTCTGATACCGTTCTAAACACTTGGAGTATATCAGTGAATAAAGAGACTGAAAAGAAAGCAGTCAAGTCAACCAGGAGCTATAACTGAACAAATCAAGGATTGTTTTATTACTCTTTTTTTTAAAATTACGCTTATGCTTTATTTCATCATAGGAAAAACTCATATTTTTGTATCCCAAACCTCAAAAGGTGGTGGTGGGAGAGCAATGAAATTAGTAATTTAAAAAATAAATAAGCCCTGGCCAGTTTGGCTCAGTGGTTGGAACGTTGGCCTGTGGACCAGAGAGTCCTGGATTCGGTTCCCACTAGGGGCATGTACCAAAAATAAATAAATAATAAAAAATAAAATAAAAAAGATATTTCATCAAATGATCTATTCTTTCATATCCAGTCTCCTTGGAGGAATACTTCAGCATCTGAAAGGGAGAAGAAAAGAACATTCCTTTTGAATCTCAGAGTTATTCCGAAGATTCAAATATATTTAATAACAATTTCAGTAATCTTGAGACATAAAAATGCATAAATCAGAAATTGTTTTGTAGAAGGCATGCCTCTAAAAATGTTGCTTTATGTGGCTGTTGTGGAGCCTCTATGAAATACAGAGCATCAAAATTCCCACAACTATAAGGAGGATGCAAACTCTGGAGGGTCATAGAGAAGTGCCCTGGCCGGTTTGGCTCAGCGGTTGGAGCGTCAGCCTGCGGACCAGAGAGTCCCAGGTTCGGTTCCTGCTAGGGGCACGTACCAAAAATAAAAAGGGTGGAGAGGCTTAAATAGACACATAGCAGCAGAGCTGGAACTAGACCCCATATTTCCCAGTCTCACTCCTAGGCTGTGTCCACCCTTTCTTTTTATTCAGTACTGCACCGTAGAACTGCCTACTTTCAAGAATGAAAAACAGATTCTGTAACATCGATAACTAGAATACCAACCATAGGATTCAGCTATACCTTTGTTAGCATCTAAACCTTTTCATCCAATTAACCAGGTTGGCACAGGGCTCTCGGGCCTGAGGACTACTGGAGCATAGCTAGCTAGGTAGATTCTGTATGTGTATATCATCAACCTCAATCATCTTAAGGGAAGGTTGTCATTGGTGGTAGGTGCTGTTCTTACGGGTTTTCTGGTATGGTGACTCACTTGGTGCCATATTGGATAGCAGAAACTTGGCTTTCTCTTTGTCCCTTGCTTTTCTATAAGCATTTCATACCAACTTAGTCACATTTTCAGGGTGAGTACAAGATTCATTCCTTTCTCCTAACTGATCCTTTGGACTCCAGTCTCAGGCCTGAGCATTATACCTACTCTGTTTGTTTATACTCTTCTTTACAACCATGCTACTGTCTTAACTAAAACTCTTCAGGGAGTCTCCATCATTTACAAGATAAAGTATGAGCTTCTTTACATGGCATACAAGGTTCTTCATTTTGTGGCTTTTATCACCCCTTCCAGCCTAATTGTCAGACTACTTCTCCTTCTGAAATTTATGTTAAACAGAAGTAATGACTGACTTGTAGTTTTCCTGAACACACCATCCTTTATTACACTATTGCATAAACTGTTCACTCTGCATAGATTATTCTTCTTCCACTTGGTAAACTTCAGAACCTCATTTTTGATGAGGGGTTGTTGTGTTATATGGGGTAGTAACGCTTCTCTAGTAAGGTGACGTTTGAGCCAAGATCTGAAGAAAGTGAGGAAGTGAGCCAAGTATATATCTGGCAGAAAGAAGAGCATTCCAGGCAGTGAAGATAAATGCAAAGCCCTGAGGTGAGAACATGCTTGGCATAATCAGGCAACAGCAAGCAGCCCTACGTAAGTGGAACAGAATGAATAAGGGGGAGAGTGGTGTGAAATAAGTGTTGCAGAAGCAGATCATGAAGGGCTTAATAGGCCATGGTATGGATTTTGAGATCGGAGACCACTGGAAGAATTCAGACAGAGATCTAACATCATTTGGCTTGGGGAGAACTGTGGGGAGAAAGGTAGAAGCAAGAAGTTCAGTTAGAAGTTAGACACAGGTGATGGTGACTTGGACAAGGATTGAAGCAGCAAAGGTGCTGAGAAGTAATTGGAGTCTGCATGTATTTTGAAGGCACAGCCAATGGAGTTTGCTGCTAGATTGGAGGTATGAAGGAGAACTCCAAGGTGTTTGACCTGAGCAGCTGAAATGGAGATACCATTTACTGATTAAGCGGAATGTTTGGGGGATGGGTTTGATTGGGGGACTCGAAAGTTTGGTTTGGGGTGGGTTAAGTTCAACATTTTTAGCAGACACTAAGTGGCAGTGTCACCCAGGCAACAGGGTCTGGAATTCAGAAGAAAGATTGGGGCTGAAGATGTATTTGGGATCAGAGATGATCATGAGCTGGATAAGTTTATTTAATCAAAAAGTATTTTCCTTCGCAGCCTGCCTATTTCAGGTTTGGTCTATGATTTCTTAAGGAGTAAGTTCCCCTAGTCATTCAATTGAATGGTCAAAAATAAGCAGGTTTTGAGAGGGGAATCTGCATCATGCTTCCAGTGTTCACATAATTTGCCTTGTGGGGGTAAGAGCTGCCAGCCACAAAGAACCAAAATAGGCCCTTAACCCATAGTTAGAGGAGTAGAAATAGGAATTCCCTTTTCATCCTGGGGGCTAAATAGAGGCTCTGAATATTCTGAGTTCTCAATTCCAAAATAATTTACATTAATTTTGAAGGGAGGGCTTGGGGATTCACTTGTAAATTAAAACCTTCTGGAATACTCCTCAGAAAAATGAGACCACAGATTGAAATGAATTCCTAGGTTATGCTTTGTGTGAAGTCAGGTTATACTTTCTGTGTGTATTATTAGAGAAACAATAGGCTTAACTGCTTGCCTGGCGTTTTTCCTTTGTCCTGAGATTTATTTAGCTTTGGAAGATCCTCAGAACCATTTATGGACAAGGAAGAGAGGTTAGTCAGCCTAAAATGTCAGGAAAAACTCAATCTCTTATGATTGAGAATGCATATATAAACATGTATTTATAAACAGTGGGACTCTGGCCCACTGTTAGTAAGAACATGATTTTAGCATGTGATTAATGGCAGCTGCCCCTTACTGTTTGTGTATTCTTCCTGAAGTAGGGATCTCTTTGCATTGACTCTTTAGCCAGGGGTTGTTTTAATATGCATTATTTGTTTTGTTTCTGTGTCAGACGTGTTTTAAATGCTTATGTGTAGGGAGAAGATGAGGAGCTTTTCTCCCTTGGTAGCAATGTGAGAAGTCTTTTGTCCCCTGAGACAACCTAGGACAGCTTTCAGCCCTCCCAAGGGACTGAACTTCCACCCCTTCTCTTAATGGGGTGTGGGGGGGGGGGTTCCACCCTCCAAGTGTTGGTCCATCTTTTTCTGGTTCCTCTTGAAATTTTTTGTTTTCCATTTCAGTTTGTTCATCCCCTGAAACTATTTCTCATTGACCTGTATAGCTAGGTGCCTCCACCTCATCTCAACTCTCACCTTTCCTTGTCATTCCTGTCCAGTGTGGTGTTTACAACTTCTCGAAAGCTACTGCCTATTAATATATTTCCCCTTAGTCATTGCTGGGCCACGCTTTGTGGATTGACTAGCTTTAGTCTCTCCTAAATAAGTCAGCTGTTCTGATCCTTTTGTTGTTATTTGTTTTTCTCTAGAATGTCTCAGTTCCATACATCTGATTACCAAATAGAGGTGTCTTCTCTGTCCCACTGTGATGAGCAATGTCTCCTGGATTTCCCATCCCCACCCCGAGTTCATGTCATGGTTGATTCAGTGTTCATTTTATTGTCAAATTAGATAACCATACATCTAGCTTGGTTTTTAGTTCTTATTCTTCTTTTAATTTGTTAACTTATACATATTTCATATTCTTTTACCCTGGGCAAGTATTTTTGTGTAAATAGATCTTATTTTAGTCTCTCTTCCTCCTGAATTCCTCACCTATTGTAATCCATTTAAATGACAAATGGCCCCTAAATTTGGGGGGATAGGGGTTGAAGTTAAAATGCAAACCTATCTCCTTAGGCTTTAATCTTCTTACTGTTTATGAGCTCAAAAGAACCCAAGTTGAATCAGATTTGGTTGCCACTGGGACTTCCAGAAAAAAATGTAAATGTTAAGGAAGCACCTATGAAATGATTCATAATATAGAACTCCCCATTCTGAATTGAGCTGAACCATTGCCTCAGGCTTGAACAACTAAAAGTACTATATTTTGGGGTGACATCATCTCTCATTTTCCACATATGTAGTCATTTTATATAAGTTAGGGAAGTAGTGTTTCCCCCCATCCCCTGCCAGTCCAATTGGCGGTCTCCTTTTCATTAACTCTGCCTTTTCTTCCTCTGTTCTCCTTGAAATTTTTAATGGGATTTTCTAGAATTTTGCATATCTTGTTGAAGCTGCAGAATGCCCTGTGGTCAGGTTTGCTATGCTTCTCTTCAAGTGACAAGCATTGTGCACTTAAAAATCCAGGTCTGTGGACACTGGGTTAACAGTAAGTTTTCACAATGATTTATTTCTTTGGCAGGCAGTTTATAATTTTCTCCTCAAGAATTCTAACCTATACTAAAAATTGAGGGATTATACCTCATATAGAAGCAAGACAAAGGGAGAGCCTGAAAATATCAAGAAAGCCTGTCTATTTCTTACCAAGGCAGGCCTAGTGTTAAAGAGAAGGCTTTCACATTCCCCACATCCTAGGCCTACCGCTTACTTAAGCTGTGTAATCTTGGATAAATTCTCTAATTCCTCTGTACCTCAGTTTCCTTATCTATAAAATGGGGTCTTAATATAGTACTTAAATATAGTGATTATGGAATTTAAGTGAGTGACTACAGATAAAGCAACTAGAACAATGACTGGCAAATAGTAGGCACTAAGTGTTAACTATTAATATTGCTGCTCCTCTTTTTTAAAAAATATATCTGTATTGATTTTAGAGAGAAAGGAAGAGGGAGAGAGCTATAACATCTCTATGAGAGAGAAACATCCATAGGCTGCCTCCTCTACTGGGGATTGAGCCCAAATCCCTGGTATCTTGGCATGTGCCCTGACCAGGAATCAAACCAGTGACCCCTTGGTGCATGAGACAACGCTCAACCAACTGAACCAGTGGTACCACACTGGCGGGGTACCACTCCCTCTTTTTAAATGAAAATCCTGAAAAAAGCCCAGACTGGATTGGTTTTATAAATGGATACATGCTCATCTTAATGTTACAGGAAAAAATCTGGTATCAAACTATTGCAAAGAGATTAGTGGCTGGGTTACTCTCAGAATTCCTGGTTCTGTGCTGTGAGTGCCATAGTGTTTGCTGTATTCTTGTCCTATCTGTGCAGGTGATTTTTTATGATAGCGACTGGAACCCCACTGTGGACCAGCAGGCCATGGACAGAGCCCATCGCTTGGGGCAAACAAAGCAGGTTACTGTGTACCGGCTCATCTGTAAAGGCACCATTGAAGAACGCATTCTACAGAGGGCCAAGGAGAAGAGTGAGGTAAGCACGAGGCAAAGGAAGTACTATACTGGTGAAGAAAATAGAAAGTTCAACCACATTGACTAGACTAAGAATCTCTTCCCTTTTGTTGGTCTGAATGGAAAATAAAATCAGGGGAAAAAGAAGAAAAGAAAATCAGGTCCTATACTATAGTAATCTCTACTACCCCGGCTATTTCTCAGTTGTTTTCTACCAAAATGGTGTTTACAGCCTAGATCTGGCTATATTGTTCATGTTGAGATGAAACCAGTCATGGCCCTTGTGTTTGACATACTTTCACATTCAGGGAAGAAGGAATAATATTTGAACTCTTATCCTAGTATTCTCAATTTGATCAGCCTCTGAATTATATGACAAATCTGCTAATTTCCAAACAAAGTATTATTTTGGGGTTTTTTTTTTCCATCTTGATTTGGTATTATTGTATCTTTTAGCTATCAGTTGCCCCAAGCAAAGTTCTTATTGTGCTTTCTGTTAGAAATGGAATAAATAATCTTTGGAGGTTTGCCATTATGGAATGGATGCCTGGTTGTGACTTTTTTTTTTTTATGAGAGGGAGAGACAGAGAGATAGAAACCTTGATGAGAGAGAGAAGCATCAGCATTGATTGGCTGCCTCTTGCATACACTCACCCCTACTGGAGTTCAAGCCCACAACCCCAGGCATGTGCCCTGGAATCGAACCAGTGACCTCCCATTGCATAGACTGAGACTCAGCCACTGAGCCACACCAGCCGGGTGCCTGGTTGTGACATTTTGATCTGTTTTTGTATAGATTCAGCGGATGGTGATTTCTGGTGGGAACTTCAAACCAGATACGTTGAAACCCAAAGAGGTGGTTAGTCTTCTTCTAGACGATGAAGAATTGGAGAAGAAACGTATGTACTCTAAATTTCTCATTAATGCTCTGTCCTCCCTACAAAAGATGTTTCTTTGGCCCCATGCATCTAAAAATGGAAGAGGCCCTTGGCTGTGTACCAAGGGTAGGCAAAGCCAAAGACTGTATTTGGGGAGAAAGATTTTTATGTTAATATTTTATATTAAAACCAAAATAAAGACATGTTATGGAGTAGGAGATAAAATTCACACACACACATATATATTTTTAAATACATTTTTATTGATTTTTTTAGAGAAGAAGGAAGAGAGATAGAAATATTGATGTGAGAGAGAAACATCGAATGGCTGCCTCCTGTACGCCCCTTACTGGGAATTGAGCCCACAACCTGGTCATGTGCCCTGACCAGGAGTCGAACCGGGACCTCTCAGTCATGGGACAGTGCTCAATCCATTGAGCTACATCAGCCAGACGTAAATTCACATATTTTTTTTAAGTAATATGACTTCAAATAAATTTGCACCGGGAAGGCTATATTCCTAGACAGTTCAGTGGTAATAAATCACTCTGTTCAGAGAAATCTTTTTATGGAGAAGATGGAGAAGCACACTGCTGTAACATATAAACTATTCTCCCATATATTTCTGGCTTTTGAGAACAGTGGGTTTCAGACTCACCTTGTACGCCTCTGAGGACTTGCACAGAATCACACGATGAAGCTCCTTTCTTATGTGCTTACATTTGCTACCACCTCCTAAAAACTTCCAGGGACTCAAAACCACACTTGATCTGTGTAATGCAGAGCTATTGAAAGGCTGAAAAGAAAAGGAAAAAAAATAAAGGCAAGGAAAGGCCCACTGTAATTAAACTGAATCGTGGTTTGAACCAAAAACTGTTAAGAATCCAAGAACTTCTATTCCTTCTCCAAGTCAGAAAACCATAGGTTATCTGCCTTGGATAGATAGAAGTCATACTTTGGAATATAAATATCAAAAGATATATATATGGTCACTTTAATTTCAAAGAATGAGGATTATGATTGCCCCAGATACCTCCTCAGATCTTTTTTCTTCTTCTTGATAGTAAGATTGCGGCAAGAAGAGAAACGGCAACAGGAGGAAACCAACCGAGTCAAAGAGCGCAAGCGCAAGCGGGAAAAGTATGCTGAGAAGGTATCTCAAGCTTGGGGGGCAGTTTGGTACTTAAAGAAAAGGCTTCAGAGTACATGGCTTGTTGTCTTGGCTACTAGTTGATTATCCAGCTCCAGCTGTGTGTGATATATAGCAGTTTCGTGCTTATTGACCTTTGATCAGGAGACATGATGCAGCCTTGGTAGACCTGTGCTCCCCACACAAACCCACCCTATCTGTGGTCACCTGTAATTATGGAAATCATTTGTTGGGATGATACATGTCATACGGCTAATGTGGGTAAGAAGATGGCTGCATTTGTATTATTCCACAGAATCTTAGAAAAGGCTTAAGAGGTCATTAAATCCCTACATGATTCTGCTAGTGTACCACTCAGTGTCTTCTATCACTGGAAAAATGAATCTCTGGCCAGTCTAGTCTGTGCGTCTCTTTCTCCATTTTATGCCAAGGATTTGAACTGGGTGGGTTGTTTTTTTTTTTTTTGTCTCCCTTCTGACATTCCTACTTGAACCCACCAGGCTAACTGCAAAGTGGGATTTGGTACCCCTACATTTTTTCTTGTCTTACCATTTCTACTAAAATGTTTTACAGTCTTCCCTCGCCACTTCGCACTTCGACTTTCACGGCGGCTTCACTCTATCGCGGTTTTTTCTAGTATAGTATAGCATAGTATTGGAAAAACCACATAGGGTGAAGCCGTGAGAGTCGAAGCGCGAAGTGCGGGGATGACTATATATAAATAAAGAATCCTACTTCGCGGAAATTCATTTATTGTGGTAGAGTCTGGAACTGATTAATTGCGATAAAGGAGGGCCAACTGTATCAGTAATCCTTATCTCTGGTCCTCATTGACATGTAAATTGGAAGTGAGGTCTTCTACACTTACTCTTATTTCGGGAGTTAGTCCATTAGTTCAAACTAGTTTCCCAGACTTAACGTCCAAAGACTGTTGATTTGGAACCACTTTACTACCTTCTACTAGGGTATTATTTTGGTGGGTTTGGCTTACCTTTGGGTTGTACTGCCCTTCTCATCTTCCCTAGCCTTGGTTTGGCCCCCGCTCTTGAACACATTAGCTGCCTGAGTTTCAAGCATCTCTATAGCTCTGGGTTTTGGAGTCTGATAATTGCATGTGCCTCCTTGGACTGTTTGGTTTATCTGAAGCATATTGTCTGGCCACATGTAAAATTGGTTGTTCTAAGTAGAGGTTGGCTGCTTCTCCTTACCCACGTTTGTATTGGATCTGTGTCCCTTAGCCCATACGACCTTTATGGTCAGCAGCTTAGGAGCCTGTGTATGTTATATGATCATCTTCCTGTAGATATACTAGCTTTTTCTATTGTAAAATCCATACCCTTAGTTGTACCTTCTGCTAAACAGAACTGTTTCTAGCCTAAAGGATGCCCCTGGTACCCACTATAGTTATAAACCTGAGAAGTCCCAGGAATTAAGGATCATGTTCCTTTTAGCCTGGGCTGCCATCTCTACCCAGTTCCTCAAATTCTCTTTTATGACTTCATCCTCAAATCTCTAACCCATTACTTAGTACTATTTAGAATTAAATAGCTTTAATATTCAGAAACAGTATCAAAGGAGAAAAGATGTTTTCTCATACAGGGTTTGCATCAGATGCCATCCCTACTCTGAATGTTTCAGACAAATACCCAGGGACAGTATAAACTACACAAAGATGTACCATATTAACTCTAATGTAGGTGTAGAAACAAAGGCAGTTAAGTACAGTAGGTGGGTATGATTCCCAGAGTTTTCTAAGCACATTGTGTGATTGATTCCAGGTCCCTAATCTGTGAAAAAGCCCTACTGAACTTCCTAGAACTGCTAAATGTAGCTTCTTCACTCAGTCCTTAAGCTTTTACCTGTAAATTGAGAAAATAATTTTTTTAAATGATGAAAACTACCCTGGTCAGTGTGGCTCAGTTGGTATTGTGTCATCCTGTGTACCAAAAGGTTGTTGGTTTGATTCCTGGTCAGGGCACATGCCTGGGTTGCAGGCTCAATCCCTGTTAGATAACGTGCAGGATTTTTAAAAAAGGCAGAGCCCTGGCCGGTTTGGCTCAGCGGTTAGAGCATCAGCCCATGGACCGGAGAGTCCCGGGTTCAGTTTCTGCTAGGGGCATGTACCTTGTTTGCAGTTTGTCCCCGCCCTGGTTGGGGTTGTGTGGGTGGTGGCCAGTCGGTGTGGCTCTCTCACATCGATGTTTTTCTCTTCCTCCCTCTCTCCCTCCTGCTCTATCTGAAGATAGGTGCAAAGGTGTCCTCGGGTGAGGATAAAAAAAAGAAGGCCAGAGTAAAAACAGATGTGCAGAAAATATACTAAAGGCATTAACCCTCCCCCTGTGGAATGCATCACAGCAACCCTGATAAATATGCAGGTTGGAAGCACCAGAAGCTGGCCGTACCTTTTGCCCCATTAAGGATTAGGCTTGGTGCAGCTTTAGTTCAGTGTGACTGGTCCACCTTTCAACTCTGTATTATTGTGGCAGAATATACACGAATTCTCATTAAGCCATCCCTTTCCCCCTTCCTTAGGAGTTTTTTTCCTTAAAAATACACTAATTGTAAAAAATGAAACATAGAAGCTTACAAAGTCAAATTTCTATCATCACTTGCTTTCCTGACCCCATGCTTCAATCCATATTTCTTGTTTTGTGTGTTCTCAGAAAAAAAAGGAAGATGAATTGGATGGAAAAAGGAGAAAGGAGGGTGTGAACTTGGTGATCCCATTTGTTCCCTCAGCTGATAACTCCAACCTCTCTGCTGATGGGGACGACTCCTTCATTAGCGTGGACTCAGCCATGCCCAGCCCTTTCAGTGAGGTAAGGCTCCTTTTAGATGCCTTCATTGCAGCAGGGGGCTGTTCTGACCTTCTAGCCTTTGCTTCTCCTGGGGCCCTCCTGCCTTTTAGAAGATGGTTGCATGTGAAATCCATAAAGAAAAAAGCAAATAAGGACAGGCTGGCTTCTCTGGAGTCAAGGCAGGGGATCTATCCCTCAGGAGTGAAGCCAGGCAGGAGAGAGATATAGTGGCAAGACCTGAGAAACATGCCCTCACATAGAGGTACTAGGGCTGTGGGCTGTGGGCACAGGGAGTAGTGGTGATTTCAACCCTTCCTCCTCTAGATTTCCATCAGCAGTGAGCTGCACACCGGCTCCATTCCACCCGATGAGAGCAGCAGTGACATGCTGGTCATCGTGGATGACCCAGCCTCTTCAGCCCCTCAGTCTCGAGCCACCAACTCTCCCGCTTCCATAACAGGCTCTGTCTCAGACACCGTGAACGGTAAGTGATGCTGCTGTCTGGTACAACCTGGACCTGGTCCAGTGCCTCAAGAAATGCGTTGGTTTAGTTGTGGAATGAGGTCCGGATTCCCTCTAGGATAATGGCATTTTCTACTTTCTTTAAGGAATGGAGCAAAAAGAATTTGTAGCCCTGGCCAGTTTGGCTCAGCGGTTGAGTGTCAGCCTGCAGACCAGAGAGTCCTGGGTTCGGTTCCTGCTAGGGGCACGTATAACAAAAAAGAAAAAGAAAAGAAAGAATTTGTAGGCTCATTCTTTCATTTGCCCTGTCAAGTAAAAGGGAGCAAAAGAGGTTTAGGTAAAGCAAATTGGAACTTTGTTTTCTAATCATCCCAGGCTTTCATGTTTCACCCTTATTTCTGCTAGTTTAGTCAGTTTCTCTGGGCCTCTCCTCACTTTGTCCTGTGGGGCCCGGTGTTCTGCTGTTTCTTGAGGAGCTCTAGGGTTAAACTTAGGAGTAAAAGTTGACTCTCCAAGGCAGGGGCACATTGGAGTGTGCAGGTGGGTCTCAGGTAGCCAGTCACTGGGATTCGTTTAGCAACAAATACATTCAAGAAGAGATTCAAGAGTAATGGAACCATTCTTGAGTCAGCCTGTTCTAGCTGTTTAGAGTTCTTACTAACTCTGTGTGACTTGGTGGCCCAGCCATTAAATGAGCACATAGACTTCCCTTGAAGTGCTGAAACAAACACCCTTAGAGCCAGCCTTCCCTATCAGGAGGATTCTGTTCACATATGAAGAGACTGACTTTTTGTCCTCTTGGCCCATTTGTTTCCACAGGAATTTCCATTCAGGAAATGCCAACCGCAGGACGTGGTCATTCAGCCCGAAGCCGAGGCCGCCCCAAAGGTTCAGGAAGCACAGCCAAAGGAACAGCGAAAGGCCGGAGCAGGAAGTCCACTGCGGGCAGTGCTGCCGCCATGGCAGGAGCCAAAGCAGGGGCTGCAGCAGCCTCCGCGGCTGCCTTTGCTGCATACGGGTACAATGTGTCTAAAGGTGCGGAGGCCCAGGGGGCTGTGTGGGCTCCATTCTGGTCAGGGACAATCTGGAGGGTCTATTGAGCACTCTGCCAGGTAGAGCAGGCAGGACGCCTCTAGGCCAGGAAGCTCCTTCCCAGAGCCTATATTGGGTTCTGCTTCTGTATTGAGCAGTCCTGACTCTCCCCTTGTCCTTGTGACTAGTACAGTGCCACCTTCGAGGTGGAAGTAGCTGTGAATAGAGAGAGCTGAATTTCTGGACCATACTACTTAAACAGTCATAATTTTTTCTGCTTTGAAAACTTATGTTTTTCCCGAGACCCATATTTCAGTAGTTACATTTCAGTAGTCTGGGCTAGCATAGGTAACATTTACCCAGCAGTGCGATCCATCACCTGCATTAAGTACCTGCTGTGTGCATAGGAGTATAACACATGGACCCTGCCCTTGAGTATATAATAGAAGTAAGAAGGGGAAGCTGTACGTGGAATAGGTTTAGCAGCAGTACAAGGCAACATAGGTGTGCTGAGTGAAAAAAAGGAAACAAGGCCTTAATCGTGGTTGTAGATCAGGAGGAGGAACCATGGACCTGATGACAAAGTGGCCAGACTTTAATTCAGAAACGAGAAGGGTGAGGAAGGGTTTGGACTGGTGACAGAGTTGGCAGTGACCAAGGCATATTGGGGGTCACCAAGCAAGTCAGTCAGGCTTTGTTGAAGAGGAGCAGTGGGAGTCAAGGTTGCCAAGACATGGCAAGACCTGAGGGGCAAGAGTTTATCAGGGGTTTGACAATGGGCTCTGTAAAGTTTGAGAAGGGAGGCGGCTATTGTGACCATGACCAGTGGAGGGTAGTTCGTTGTAGCAGTGGAATGTAGGACATCCGAGATGGTAGAGGGGGAGCTCTGGTTTACAGGCCTCTCTCCCCATTTAAAACATGGACTTATATTTAGTTCCGTAGGGTTTTTGTAGCAAGTAAGGGCATTATTGAATAGAGAGTGCTCAGTGTTCATTCCCCTTCCTCCTACTACAGGGATGTCAGCTTTCATTTATTTATTTAATAAATGTGAAGATAGCCCTGGCCAGTCTGGCCAAGCGGTTAGAGCGTTGGCCCACAGACCAGAGAGTCCCCGGTTCGGTTCCCGCTAAGGGCATAAACCTCGGTTGCAAATTGTCCCCGACCCCAACTGGGGTCGTGTGGGTGGCGACCAGTCGATGTGTCTCTCACATCAATGTTTCTCTCTCTCTCCCGCTCTATCTGAAGATAAATGCAATCAATCAATCAATAAATAAATAAAATGTGAAGATAACAGCCTAGGCCAGTGTTTAGCCCTCATCACATCTTTGGAAAACAACAGTCTTGCCAGCGGTCAAGGCTGCCATGGCAGGTCTCACCCATCGATGGCCAGAGCATGATAGTCATCAGGCTTTCTCCTGGAGACCCGACCTGAAAAGGGCACAGGAAGGGCAGCGAAGGAGGCAACAAGGTGTGGAGTGTCACAAAAATCAACAAAGGTTGCCCTGGCCAGGTAGCTCAGTTGGTTAGAGCATCTTTCTAATGTACCAAGGTTGTGGGTTCAATCCTCGGTCAGGGCACATACAAGAATCAACCAGTGTCCCTGGCCAGGTGGCTCAGTTGGTTGGAGCATCTTCCGTACACCAAAAGGTTGCGGGTTTGATCCCCAGTCGGAGTATGTGTGGGAGGCAGTTGATTGATGTTTTTCTTTTTCTCTCTCCCTTTCTTAAAAAAAAAAAAATACATTAATGCCCCATAAGTTACAGATCATCCCTTACTCTTGGCTTCCCCACATCATGTAATGTGTGCTTTTTCCTTGAGCACAAAGGTGATGTCTTACTCCCTGTTGATGAGGTGATGTAGAGAGGTCTGGGTAGGTGTTGTATTTCTCTTAAAAAAATGCATCCCTCTTACTGAAAAAAAGAAACAACAGTTGGCAGGAAGAGCAAGTAAATGTGTTAAGAAGAGGTTGGCAGGAAGAGTTCTCCACTACCTCTCCTCCAGCCCAGACTCTAGTAACCAAGGTCAGGCCCTGAGGCAGCTCAGACAAGACTGGTGCTTATACTCTTGTTTTCTTCTCCATCCCCACAGGAATCTCTGCCAGCAGTCCTCTGCAGACATCTATGGTTCGGCCTGCTGGCCTTGCTGACTTTGGACCTTCAAGCGCCTCTTCTCCCTTGAGTTCCCCTTTGAGCAAAGGAAATAATGTTCCTGGGACTCCCAAGAGCCTCCACTTGACCAGCAGCCTAGCCCCAGACTCCCTGGTCCGGAAACAGGGCAAAGGCACCAACTCCTCTGGAGGACGGTAACCACCTGGGCCCTCCAGCTTCCTTCAGCCAAACCATGTGCTAAAGATCTAGCCTGCAAAAGGTCTTTGGATGGCTTGCCCAGTGCAGCATCTTACATCCCAGGTCAGAGGGCAGAAGTGACCAGTTGCAGCAAGTGAAGGACAGGCAGGTGGTTTGTATGAGCACTTTTATCACCTGTGTCTCAAGAAGAGTGCTCTGGGGTTGCCTGTAGGAAGAAGGCTCAAGGACAGGGATCAGCCCCACAGCATCTCAGATGAACTTTATAGCCACGTCTTAAACCTCACACTGGGGAAGGGCCTGACATAGACCCCTGTAGATGCTCAGGCACACTGTCTCCATCCCCATTCAGCTCTGGTCATGTCCCTTGCAAAGGCTCCACAAGTGCTGTGAAGAGCCTTACATGGTGGAAGCTTCCTTTAGGGATGGGATTTCCTACAGGGCTTGGAAGGGAGGAAATCATGTATCTGGCATGCCCAGTCTTTGGGCAGCTGCCCAGATCTCCAAACTCCATTTGTCAGAGTGTCACTGTTGGAGAGAGCAAAAGAAGGGTGAGGGTGACAGGCTAGCGGAAGCATGCCTGGAGGCTGTTGTTTTCCTAGCATTTCCTCCCGTCCTGCATGGTTCACAGCAGTGAACCTTCAGGTCCCACCAGCAACAGTAGCAGCAGCTCCCACCTTGGGACTCCCAGAAGCCAGTCAAGAGATCAGGAGCCACTTCAATCAGCAGGACATCCTCACTGCCCCTCTTACAGACTCCCCTTGCCCTTCCTGAATGCACAGTCTCCCCACCCTTGCCCTTCAGCCCCCTGCTTGGCTGTATGCACTGTCTGTATTGCACTGAGAAAGGAAGGGACAGCAAGAGTGAGGAGGAGAGGATGGAGAGAGGGCAGGCTCAGCACCGACCCTCCCAGCCCCGGCCCCACCAGCCTGAGCTTGCTTCCCTCCGAGAGAGGCAAAGGGGTGGTGTTTGCACGGGAGGTGGTTCTGCCCCCAGCCTGATGTTCCTGGTGGAGCAGGTGCTTCCAGGCGAGACAGCCTCTAATTTGCACACCTGAAAATCGCGGAATTGAGTTTAGATAGATTAATTTTTAAAACTTTTTTTGGGGAGTAGGGGTGGTAGGGGAATCATTTAATTTAAATCATTAAGATTCCCCTGCCCAAACCCAGACTCCTGTGTACAGATGCTATTTAGAGGGAATCAGAAAAATGCCAAGCCTTTTTTCTCTTTGAATGTGCTGTCTATTTTTATAACTGAACTTGTACATATGTATAAAAAGAGACACATCTTTCTTTTACTAACTGGAGAAAAAAATCTTAAATAAAATGGAGTGAGATAATTTTATGTAAATTGGGGTGTCTGTGGTCTTTGCAGCTGCCTCTTCTTGGAGGCATTTGGGCTTTTGCTGGGGTTGTATGGCAGGATAAAGGGGAGACAGAGCCCCAACATTGTTCCTGTGGTCAATGGAACAAGGGTGTTTCTGTGATTTTTCCTCAGTGACATCTTTAAGGGGGTTTAGGAATTTGCCTGGCATGCCTATTCCAAGGCCCTCAGGGTGTGGGCTGGTTATGACTCAGGACCTAGACTCCAGGACTTAGGTGTGGGCAGCTTGGCTAGTCCACCATCAGGCAGTCACATAGTGGTAATACTCATGGGTTCCTTCTCCTAACCACAAGTGACAGAATATCCTGGCAGTGTGCAATACAGGGTGGAGCAAAAGTAGGCTTACAGTTGTTTGTATGGAAAATAATACAATAGGCTTGACTGGTGTGGCTCAGTGGATTGAGTGTCGTCCCATGAACTGAGAGATCCTGGTTTGATTCCCGGTCAGGGCACATGCCTAGGTTGTGGGCTTCATCCCCAGCAGGGAGGGGTGTGCAGGAGGTGGCCGATCAATGTTTCTCACACCGATGTGTCTGTCTCTCCCTTCTCTCTCTAAAAAAAATCAATAAAAACATTTTTTAAAGGAAAATAATTAAATAATGCAAGAATAAGTTATTTTGCATTCTCACAACTGTAAACCTACTTTTGCCCACCCTGTATATAAAATCTTCAACTGATAGCAATTTCATGGTCCCAGTTTCTGAAACTGTGATATGTGTACAAATATATATGTATAAAACCCCATTTGAAGTCCTGGTACACACTGGATCCGTTAAGCCAGCAGAGATACAGTAAGTCGCCAAACATCATTGATAGGTTCTTGGAAACGGAAACCTTAAGCGAAATGAGTATAAGAGAACGGATTTTAGCACTGGCCTGTGTGGCTCAGTTGGTTGAGCATTGTCCCATGCACCAAAAGGTCACCAGTTTTATCCACAGTTAGGATGCAATGGGAGGCAGCCGATAGATGTTTCTGTCTCTCACATCGATGTTTCTCTCACCCTCTCCCTTCCTCTCTAAAATCAATAAGAACCTATTTTATAAATAGAAAGAAAGAAAACTGATTTACTGTAGGCTAATCGATATAAACAAGAGTTAAGTTCTTATAGTATATTTGTGGTCACAAAACATCACCAAACTTCTAAAGATCGAAAATATTTCTAATATTAAACATTGGAATAAATGTAAGCTACACATAAATTTAATAAAAATAAGTAAGATAGTTATTTTCCAAACAGCTTATTCCAGTGTAGGGTCTTTGGTGGCTGGATTCTATCCCAGCCTCTCAGGGTATAAGAAGAACCCAACCCTGGATAGGACACCCTTCCATCAATGGGCACTCTCCCCCCACACTCACTTGGACCAGGGCAATTTAGACCCACCAGTTCACCTAATGTGCACATCTTTAGGATGTGGAGGAAACGAGGACCCAGAGAAATCCATGCAGATGTGCAGAAAGTGCAAATCACATAGACAGTGTCCCTGCCAGGAATCTTTTTCTCCCTCATCAACCTTATAATGAAACAACATTGAGGACCTGCTATACTTGGAAGAATCATGAAAGAAAACAGTGAATTAAGTTACCAGGAATTCCAAGGCATCCAGGCTTTGAAACATAGCTCTCGGATCTGTTGGAAAGTGTGAGTTCCCAGCCTGCACTGGCAGTTGGTGTTTTTCTCAGCTAAAACACTGATGCTCTTGCATCACCTTTGAGCAGGGCTCACGCTGTCCCCAAATGTGCTGGCAGCGTGGCCTCGGGAGCTTTGGCTCACCCTGCACACCCTTGATCGGGGTGGGGTGGCGCTTAGGCAGCTGCTGCTCACCCAGTCACAAGGTTCAGCCTTTTCATTTTGTTGATCTCAAGTAGCACTGTCAGATACACTGGGTCTTGGTTTTTCTTGCTGATAAATTTGACCAAGGCCTCACGGAACAAACCAGTGTCCGTTCCCCAATTATCCTTGCCCTGTTGTCACAACTATGGGTTCTAGTCAACAAGCCCACTTGAATGGGTCCTCCCCAGTTATTACTCACAAGGCGCCCAGTGACATTGCTGCCAGAGCCTTGCCAAGGTCAGCATGGCTACCTCTGGGGTTCTGACAGCTCAGGGATCCTTGCACGACTTTGCCCAGATGCTGTAGACCAGTGAGTGCTCTGTCCTGAAAAGGGGTACATTTTGGATCAAAGCCCTCCACCCTGTCCCCAAACATACAACCATACCCTCCTTTTACCCATTTTCAATCTAATCCCTGAAGAAACAACTAACAGCCTTAATGTCCCTCCTCACCTGTTCTTCCTTTACCTGAGGATAGAGGGATGAGACTTAAATCTTAAAAGCGAAGGTTTCAAACTCAACAACTTGAGTCCAGTCCTGAAGTTATGACTCATGCCCTATCTACCCCACTTTCTGAAGACTTGTCCATCTCCCACGTGAGAGAGAGTTCACCGTATGAATCCAGGGAGCCAGTCTCATACAAAAAAGCTGGGGAGGGCTCCCACATGGCTAAAAGAAGCATCCTTCAGGAAGCCCAGGAGCCCTGTTCTAGAGTGCAGGTGTGGGCTCGGGACAGTGAGGGCCAACCTTCAACCAGGGTCACCCTGCCATATGAGCCACCTCTGGGAATCCTAGAAAAGTGGATTTTAAGATTATGGGCCTGTATATGAGCAGCTCTGGAAATGGAGATCTTGCACTGGGCTTACTGTCACAGTTTCTGTGCCTATAGCTTTGTTGAAGCTCCCAGGATTCCGGAGACCCACACCGACCCACACCTAGATGTGCTTGGGTCTGTTTGGTCCTGAGGGTTGAGCTGGGCAAGGAGGCTGGTAGTCTGTACTGAGCAATGAGCGGGGGTTGTCTGTGCAGCTTTGCCCTGGTGTCTGCCAGCCTTTTCCATCCAGAAAGCCTCACTGCTGGCTTTCAGACATAGTCCGTACACCCTCACCTATGTTCCTCACAGCATATCACCTGCCATTAGAAACATAGCTCCTAGCTCCCTTAAGTACCAAACTGATTGTTGGGGGTGGGGTGGGGTGGGGGGAGGTGCGAACGGGAGGAGGGCGTCAAAGGGGGAAAGAGGAGAAACATCTGTAACAAAAATAAATTAATTAGTGCTCGCTTTGGCAGCACATACACTAAAAAAACTGGAACAATACAGAGATTAGCAGGGCCCCTGCACAAGGATGACATGCAAATTCGTGAAGCGTTCCGTATTTTTAAAAAATAATAATAAGGGGTTGGGGGGGTGGGATGGGGAGGAGGGTGTCTAGGGGGAAAAGGAGAAACATCTATAACAAAAGTAAATTAATAAAAATTGGGGGCAAAAACCATTTAATAATTGGAAAATCCAAAGGCCTAGGATTAAAGACCTACTTTCAAGCTCCAAAAAATAATAATAATAAAATAAATGAATTACATTAAAAAAAAAGAAAATATGAAACTAAGGAGCTTGGGCAAGATGAGTGGGTTTTGGCTGGTCTCTGAAGTTTCAGAATCCTCAGGGTGCCTCAAGGGCTGTTGTGAGTGATGAGTTAAAGGGCCATGAGCCTCCCAAATGGAACGGAGCAGCTCTGCGTTCTCTTACTTCCAAGTAAAGATTTTGTGTAGAGTTAACCTGTATGTAAAAAAAGAAAAATAGCCTGGCCGGTGTGGCTCAGTGTTTGAACGTTGACCCATGCACCAAGAGGTCACTAGTTCGATTCCCAGTCAGGACACGTGCCCAGGTTGTAGGCCAAATCCCCAGTGGGGGGCATGCAAGAAGCAGCCAATCAATGTTCTCTTTCATCGATGTTTCTTTCTCTCTCTCCCTCTCTCTTACTCTCCCTCTGAAATCAATAAAGAAAAAAAAAAAACCTCTAAATCATCCCTTAAGGCAGTGCTTTCCAAACTTTAATATACACATAGTCATCTTGGAATCATTTTTTAACTTATCTTTATTGTTGAATGTATTACAGATGTAACCTCCTTTTTCCCCTACTGATCCCCCCCTCCTCCCTGATTCCACCCCCTACTGCCTTTCCCCACACTATTATCTGTGTCCATAGGTTATTCGTATAAGTTCTTTGGTTTATCTGTTTCTGCTCCCTCTCCCCCCTTCCCTTTGAGGATCATGTCTAACAACTAATTTGTACTTCTTAATCCCTTCACCTTTTTCACCCATGCCCCATCTGGCAACCAACAAAATGTTCTCTGTATCTAAGAGTCTTTTTCTGTTCTCCTTGTTCATTTTGTTTATAGATCCAATTGTTGATAGATAGGTATTAATTGCCATTTTATTGTTCATCTTTTTTATCTTCTTTTTCTTCAAGAAGACCCATCAACATTTTATATAATACTGGTTTAGTGGTGATGAACTCCTTTAGCTTTTTCTTGTCTGGGAAACTCTTGAGATGTCCATAAATTCTAAATGATAGCTTTGCAGGATAGAGTAATCTTGATTGTAGGTTGTTGCTTTTCATCACCTTGAATATCTCTTGCCATTCCTTTCTGGCCTGCAAAGTTTCTTTTGAGAAATCAGCTGACAGTCTTATGAGAGCTCCCTTGTAGGTAACTAACTGCTTTTCTCTTACTGCTTTTAAGACTCTTTCTTTGTCTTGAACCTTTTGCATTTTGATTATGATGTTTCTTGGTGTGGGCCTCTTGGGGTTCATCTTGTTTGGGACTCTCTGTGTTTCCTGAATTTGTATGTCTGTTTTCTTCACCAAGTTAGGGAAGTTTTCTGTCATTATTGTTTCAAATAGGTTTTTTGGGGGTCTTTTTTAATCCTCACTTTAGAACATTTTTGCATAGAGTGAGAGGGAGAGAGAGAGGAAGAGAGAGAGAAACGTCGATGTGAGAGAGACACATTGACTAGTTGCCACCCACATGACCCCAACCCGGGAGACAAACTGCAACTGAGGTACGTGCCCTTAGTGGGAACCAAACCCGGGTCTCTCTGGACCATGGGCCGACGCTCTAACCACTGAGCAAAACTGGCCAGGGCTCAAATAGGTTTTATTTATTTATTTTTTTAATTTTATTTTTGTTACAGATGTTTCTCCTTTTTTACCCCATTGACACCGTCCTCCCCATTCCCCCCACCCTATCCCTGGTTTGTTGGCCATGTCCATTGGTTATGTCAAATAGGTTTTTAATTTCTTGCTCTCTTCTCCTTCTGGCACCCCCATGATGTGAATGTTGGCACACTAGAAGTTGTCCCAGAAGCTCCTTAGACTATCTTCATTTTTTTGGATTCTTTTTTTGTTGTTGTTACGATTGGGTGTG
Organism: Molossus molossus; assembly: GCF_014108415.1. Classification (NCBI taxonomy): domain Eukaryota; kingdom Metazoa; phylum Chordata; class Mammalia; order Chiroptera; family Molossidae; genus Molossus; species Molossus molossus. Next base: position 179,961,651 of record NW_023425344.1, on the reverse strand, counting down.
TTTTGCTTCCTTATATTCCAAATCGATGGTTTGCTTCTTGGCTTTACCTACTCTTTTATTGATTCTCTGTAAATTATTGTTTCAGTTAGTGCTTCCTTCATTTCTGACTCTGCATTCTTCATTTCTAACTGATCCTTTTTTATGCTTTTGAGGCCCTTGCTAAGTTCATGGGGCATCCTTATAAGCAGTGTTTTGAACTCTGCATCTATTAGATTACTTTTTTTTTTTTTTTATCCTCACCCGAGGACATTTTTTGATATTTTGTTCAGATAGAGTGGAAGGGAGAGAAACATCGATGTGAAAGGGACACATTGAGTAGTTGCCACCCACACAACCCAATCAGGGCCAGGGACAAATTTCAACTGAGGTACGTGCCCTTAGCGGGAACCAAACCTGGGTCTTTCCAGACCGAAGGCCAATGCTCTAACCGCTGAGCAAAACCGGCCAGGGCTGCATATGTTAGATTTCTTATCTCCATTTTGTTTAGTTCTTTTCCTGGAGTTTTGTTCTGTTCTTTTATTTGGGACACATTTCTTCATCTCCTTATTTTGGCTGCTTCCCTGTGTTTGTTTCTATGTAGAGTTGCTATGTCTCAGGTTTCATAGGGTGACCTATTGTAGGTGTCCTGCAGAATCCAGTGGCACAGCCTCCCTAATCATCCCAGCTGGGCCCTCAAGGTGCATCCCTTCTGTGGACTATACAACCTTCTTTTGTAATTGAGTCTTGATTGCTGTTGGCACATCAATGGGAGGGATTTACTCTGGCTGATCAGCTTCAAGGATTGGCTGTGCCCACTGACCTCTGACTACGTTGGAGGGCCAGTGGTACAGGGGCCCACCACACAGAGCAAGACTTATTCAGCAGGGCTCTGGGACCCACTGAGTCCACTCATTGAGTGTGTCACTTACAGAAGTGATTGGGTGGTGGTGTTTCACCGTCACCCGCTGGGTGTGCTGGTTCTGGGGCAAGGTCCGCCACCACCTGTGTTCTGCCCAGGGCCACCAGGCATAAGCTACAAAGCGATGTACAAATGGCTGCTTCTTGTTCTGGGCTTGGAGGTGCCCAGGTAAAACCAAGCTGTGAACCAAGGCTGGCTGCTCCTAGTACTGAGCCTGGGGCCACTTAGTGATAGGTATGGAGCTCACTGAAGTCAGATGCTGCTTGTTTGAGAGATTTTAGGAAAATCTCAAGCAGGAGCCAAAATAGGCCAATCCTGTGGAAAAGCCAATGGAAACAGCTTGGGTGGGCCCAAAAGTTGGGTGGGGCAGGGCCTCAGGGAATCACCAGGGCTGGACAAAGTGTGAGCCAGGTTGCTGGAGTCCCAGATATGGTGACTGTCTGCCTGCCCTGTTGGGGAAGGGCTCATCAAAGGAACAATGGCCTCTGCTGGCATGTCTGTCCAGGAGAAAGCTGCCCCTCCAACTCTCGCCCAGATGCTAAACAGCTCACTTCTTCCCTGAATGTCTCTAGTGCCTTTCAAGCTGCCACGCTAGAGCTCATAGGGAGCTGATCCAAGTAAGTCCGTGCACGGGCCCTTTAAGATGAGCTGCCTGGGATGTAAGAAAGAAAGATCTCATCCTTTGAGATGACATGGAGGGACCTGGAAAGTATTATCCTAAGCGAAACAAGCCAAGCATTGAAAGACAAATATCACATGATCTCACTTATTTGTGGAATATAATGAACATAACAGTCTGAGGAACGGGGTAGTCCCAGAGACGTGGAGATAGGGTACAGACTGACAATCCCCTGAAGAGGGGTGGGGGGGGAGAGATAAACCACAGAACTTATATGCATGTATGTATGAACAATTGACATGGACAACAAAGGTGGGGATAGGGTAGGGAGGGAGGGGGGAATCAGTGGGGGGGGGGGGAGAGGAACATCTATAACAAAAATAAATTAATTTTTTTAAAAAAAGATGAGCTGCCTGGGCCCAGCCAGTGTGGCTCAGTGGTTGAGCGTCGACCCACGCACCAAGAGATTGCCGGTCTGATTCCCAGTCAGGGCACATGCCCAGGTTGTGGGCCAAATCCCTAGTGTGGGGCATGCAGGAGGCAGCCAATTGATGTTCTCTCACATTGATGTTTCTCTCTCCCTCTCCCTTCCTTTCCTCTCTAAAAATCAATTTTAAAAAAATTTTTTTAAAGAGGAGCTGCCTGGAGTTTCAGCAGCTGGAGCCTCCTTCAGCCTCAGTTCCTGCTGGGTTGTTTTTGTTGTTGTTATTGTTTTGGTACATGCCCCTAGCGGGAACCAAACCCGGGACTCTCTGGTCCGCAGGCCAATGCTTCCCGGCCAGGGCCCTGCTAGTTTTTCCAGCCAGAAGTTATGGGGACTTCTCTTCCTGGCACTGGAACCCTGAGTTGGCCGCCTGGTGTGGGACGGAGACCCTTCACTCCTCAGGGAGGACCTTCAGAGCCAAGGTGTCCCTCCTGATTTTGATTATTTTTTTTTTAATCCTTACCTGAGAACATTTTTCCATTTCTGTTCAGATAGAGAGGGAGGGAGGGAGAGAGAGAAAGAAACATGGAGGTGAAAGTGACACATCAAGTGGCTGCCTCCCGCACAACCCTTACCAAGGCCGGAGACAAACTGCAATCGAGGTTTGTGCCCTTAGCGGGAACCGAACCCGGGTCTCTCTGGACCAAGGGCCGACGCTCTAACCGCTGAGCCAAACCGGCCAGGGCTCCCTCCTGATTTTTATCCGCCACACGTGGGTGTGGGACCAGCACATTGCACCTCCGCCTCTCCTACCAGCCTCAATGTGGTAGTTGTAGGACTTTCATTCAGCTCAATTTCAGGTGGTTCTGATTGATGGTTGTTCTGTAGTTTAGTTTTGATTTTGATGTGGTTGTGGGAGGAGGCGAGTACTGTGTTTACCTATGCCACCATCCTGACCAGAAGTCCCATCTTGAAATCTTAAAATGAAGATTCAGTCTCGGAAGATGTAAAGTGAGACCTGAGACTGAATTTCTAACATCCCAGTGATGGCCTCACTGCTAGTTTTTGGACCACACCTGGAATGACAAGGTCCTAGGGCATCTTCTAGTTTTTCTCTCTCCCTGCCTCACCCTCCCACTTTATCTGAAGATAAAATGAAAAAATATCCTCAGGTGAGAATTTAAAACCTGTGCCCAGACTTCCGGTCAAGATGGAGGCACAGGTAAACGCAGTATCGCATCCTCCCACAACCACATCAAAGTTACAACTAAACTACAGAACAACCATCATTCAAACCCGCCTGAAATCAAGCTGAATGGAAGTCCTACAACTACGGAATTAAAGCAGCAGCCACATCCAGACTGGTAGGAGGGGCGGAGGCGGAAGGGCTGCTCCCACATGTGTGGTGGATACAAATCAGGAGGACACCTTAGCTGGGAAGGTCCTCCTTAAGGACTGAGGCGTCCCCATCCCACACCAGGTGCCCCACTCAGGGTTCCAGTGCCAGGAAGAGAATCCCCATAACTTCTGGCTGGAAAAACCAGTGGGAACTGAGGCTCAGGAAGGCTGAGGTGGCTGGAGCCCCAGGCAGTTCCTCTTAAAGGGCCGGCGCACGGACTTACTCAGACTTTCTCCTTCTAAGCTTGGAGGGGAGGCAGCTCGAGGGGCACCAGAGACATACAGGGAAGAACTGAGCTGTTTGGCACTGGAGCGAGGGTTGGAGAGGGGGCTTTCTCCAGGACAGATGTGCTTTCAGAGGCCTTTGTTACTTTGGTGAGCCCTTCCCTGGGGCAGCAGACAGCCGCCATATCTGGGACTCCAGCAACCTGGATCACACTGTTTGCCCCGCCCTATCCAGCTTTCAGGCCCACCCAAACTCTTGCCGGTTGCTTAACCATAGGATTGGCCTGTCTTGGATCCTGCTTCAGGTTTTCCTAAATCCTTTCAAACAAGCAGCATCTGGTCTTAGATAGCCCCATACCTCTCGAATCAGAACAGCATAAAGAAAAAAGACTCCAAAAAAATGAGGATAGTGTAAAAAGCCTCTGGGACAACTTAAGTGGGCCAACATTCGCATCTTGGGGGGTGCCAGAAGAAGAGAGAGAACAAGAAATCGAAAACCTAGTTGAAACAATAATGGCAGAAAACTTTCCTAACTTGGTGAAGGAAACAGACATACAAGTCCAGGAAGCACAGAGTCCCAAACAAGATGATCCCCAAGAGGCCCACACCAAGACACATCATCATCAAAATGCAAAAGTTTCAAGACAAAGAGAGAATCTTAAAAGCAGCAAGAGAAAAGCAGTTAGTTACCTACTAGGGAGCTCCCATAAGACTGTCAGCTGATTTCTCAAAAGAAACTTTGCAGGCCAGAAGGGAGTGGCAAGAAATATTCAGAGTGATGAAAAGCAACAACCTACAACCAAGATTACTCTATCCTGCAGAGCAGTCATTTAGAATCGATGGCCATATAAAGAGTTTCCCAGACAAGAAAAAGCTAAATAACCAAACCGTTATTATATGAAATGTTGAAGGGTCTTTTTGAAGAAAAAGATAAAATATGTGAACAAACAAAATGGCAATGAATACATATCTATCGACAGTGGAATCTACAAACAAAATGAACAGGCAGAACAGAAGCATTCTCATAGATACAGAGAACATTTTGTTGGTTACCAGATGGGAGGGGGGTTAGGGGAATGGGTGAAAAAGGTGAAGGGATTAAGAAGAACAAACTGGTTGCTAGACTGACAAACCTCAAAGAGAAGGGGGTTGGGGGTGGGAAGAAATAAACCAAAGGACTTATATGCATAACCAGTGGACACAGACAACAGTGTGGGGAAAGCGGGAGGGGGGCAGGAGTGGGGAGGAGGGGGTCAGTGGGGGGAAAATGAGGAACATCTGTAATACATTCAACAATAAAGATTTTTAAAAATAGAAAAATAATAAATCCTGTGCCCAAGCACTTCCTCTATGGTAGTAAATGGTGCTAAGAAAGGTATCTGCCTGGGGGAGAGGCAGGAGCTTGGGCTATTTCTGCCTTCATGGGAAGATCTACCCATTTGTCACCCAGGAAATGTTTGGGCAAACAGTGCCAGGATGGGGCTATGGAGAGGCTAATCCCAGGTGGCAGCCCCCAAGGCTGGGTGTAAGAGGAGATAGAAGGAAAGATGGGATAGAGGAGGAAGGAAGATGCCTGAGGCCCACTTCCTGGGTGTCCAGGGCCCCTGCTGAAACTGGGTGCCTCCCTTATCACCAGGCCCCTGGCCTCTTCCTGTGCCCTCATTTTGTACTCCTGGTTCTCTTCTAACTATTGCCCAAATGAGCCTTTTACTATTATTATTATTATTATAGTAATATATTATTATTATATTTATATTATTATTATTATATTTATATTATTATTATTTAAGGGTTTTCTTGCTCATCAAAGCAAGGATACCAGGTAAAAGCAGAACTGACATAGGACATTACAAAGCTCAAGATAATATTTCGCAGTTTTTACACAGTCCCTGGTCTACAGTTTCTGACACCTTGAGTGAGAGGCTCCCCAACTCTTATCTCCCTAGTCTTAGAAAGTAAGAGTTTCTTCCCAAATTTCAGGGGAATGTGCTCCTGTGAGCACCCCTGCAGGGCCTGTGCCTCTGCCCTCCTGCCCTTGGGATTTTGTTTTCTTAGGACCCAAAGCTCAAGAAGAAATACCTGGCCCCAAAGTCTAGGGTGGCCTCTCAGGGTCTCACCTGGACTGGGACTAGGTTACAGCAGCTCTGAAGGGGGAAAAGGAAGCAGGGGCACAGAGGGTCAAAGGAGCCAGTGGGGCGTTTTCTAAGCTCCCAGCCAGTTGATGGCTCCGAGAGCAGCTCTCGGAGAATCTCACGCCCTCCACTGCCACCAGCACCCAACCACAAACACCACCCTCAATCAGGCCCACTTGTGGCTGTCCCTGCTACCAAAGAAGAGGGAAGGGGCTCCCTTCCCATTTCCCAGGTGAGGAGTCCTAGCAGACACCAAGCAGCTCCACTCCTGCACCTGTGATCCTTGAGCAGCCCTGTATCTACCTGCAAGAACTCCTCGTGGTTAACTGGGCTCAGATTTGTAACCAGTCTAGCAGCCGTTGCTGACAGAGGCCTCTCACGCACCCTGCATTTCAGGGAAAAGCCACAGACTGAGCTTTCAACCTCCTGCCTCCTGAGTCAACCCTTATCAGGGAGTTCCCAGTTTCTTCTTTCTACTGAGCTGGGTCCATCCAAGCCAAACTGCTCAACTACATCCTTATTTACATCTGTACCAGCTAATCAGAACCGCTCCATAATGACCATTCAGAACTGCACAACTTGGACCAATCAGAACTGTACAAATTTAGGTGCCTCATTTGATAAAATTGGACCACTTGGGAATCTGGGTGGAAAATTCCTATAAAAGGCAGCTCCCGCCTTGTCTTGGTGGAGCGCACTTTCAGTTTCCACCTGAGGCTTGCTTCCTGGCTTTGCAAACTGTTCAGCTGAATAACGTCTCTCAGCTCAATAAAATCTCTCCTCTCTCTCCACCTCAGGTTGGTAATTTTTGTTGACACACCCTTGAAAAATCATGATGCCACTTGCCTGGGAATGTCTGAGGGGGGCAGTTTGCAGGAAGGGGCAGGAGGTTTTGGGGAGCAGTGCAGCACAGTGGTCTCATTTGCCCTCAGCCCAATGGATTTGGAAAAGGCAGCATAAACTGTTATCCAGAATTTTCCTAAATAGCTAAGCCTTTCAGAGAGCTGACATTTAATTCTTTAGAGCACCAGGATTTAGCTTGGCTAGACCTCTTTTTAATAACAAGACTTTTTGAATGTCACTGCTTAAACAAACCATACTGAACATATTCTTTCCTGAGGACCTGGGTCATGTGAGCATCTGGTGCTCAAGGTCACTGCTGTGTGTCCAACACTAAATGATGCTGACAGCTACACTGGTGCAATTAAGTCTGCTTTGAATAGGAACTTCAGTGTTTGTGCTGATAGGAGGCGGCCCTCCCTCCTGCCTGGCCTGCCTCTGGTCCTCTGCCGGGCTCCAGTACCTTAATGTCCTAGGTAAGCCAAGTGTTCTAGATGGACGTGTTCTGGTTTGAACCAGTTCACAAAATTTTGTTGATTTTCTCTCTCTCTCTCTTTCTCTGTATTGATAAACTTACCTACTTGGCAGAACAGGTCTGCCAAGGGGTCTAGGCGATAGATTGGCGCAAACTCTCTACTGGAAGGCAATCTGAAGGCAGTGTAAGCAAACGTGCTCCATCATTTGAGTCTAGTGAGAGCGAGGACAATGAAATGGGTGATCTCAAAGGCCAGTATCATTAAAACCAATTTCCTGCTCTTCTCCCCTCCTCCATGCTTCACCTTTATGAGAACAGGCTGGTCATCCCTAGGGACTGGTTGCAGATGTAACTTGTTACCGAAAGGGGGAAATCCAGAGGAAATCCTAGACACATTTCCAGACAGATTTTATTAAGCTTGTGCTCGAGCACAAGGGAGGCAGCACAGAGTTAAAGGAAGGTCCTTTGAACCGGCTTGGGCTGGCTCTGCTTGGCTGCTTTTATAAGCTGGGACAAAGCAGTCTTGTGCAAAAAGAGGGTCTTTTTCCCTCTCTCCTTTCTTTTCTCTCTCCCTACCTCCCTCTCTCCCTCTCTTTACTTCCTGTCCTTGCTTCCAAATTGTTGCGCCCCCATAAAAAAATTAAATAAATAAATAAATAAATAAATAAATAAATAAATAAATAAAAGAGGGTCTTCTTCGAAAAAGGCAGGCTTGTGGAATTTTCCATTTAAGAGTTGGGTGACTTCCTTTTCCAGTGTGTTGCCTGGTAACTATGTTTGCCCCTGCTCTGTGGGTGCAAAGTGGCGACTGCTCCTTACCACCACCCTAGGAAGGTCAAACGGTCAAACCTTGGTCAACTGCACGTGCGGGCCAGTAGTTAAGCAGGCAGTTAGAAGGGAAATAAAATCAGCTACCTCTGTGTTTTTTAGTAGAAAATGGAGGAGTAGTGACATTTTTGCCTGAGTTCCTTCTGACCACCAGGTCTCAACTTGGTTTCCTGGCCACCTGGTATTTTCTATGCCCGGGTCCAAGCCCCTATGCTTTCTCACACTGGTTGGGCCATAAATCCTCTGACCAAATACCATCACGGCTTACATTAGTTAAAGTAGCCCACAGTGCTGTAATGGGGACCCTAAAATGCAATGGCTCAAATAAGATATAAATCCATATATCTCGCCTGGCCAGTATGGCTCAGTGGACTGGGCATCGTCCCGTTGACTGAGAGGTCCCAGTTCGATTCCTGTTCAAGGCATATGCGCTGGTTTTGGGCTCGATCCCCAGTAGGGGCATGCAGGAGGCAGCTGATATGTCTCTCTCACATTGATATTTCTTTCTCTCTCTAAAAATTTTTAAAAATTAATAATAATAAAAAAATAAGCCCATAAATCTCTTACCTAAGAGTTTGCATTTGTATCTGTTCTACACTGTTGTTTAAGATTATGCAATGCTGGTCTGAAGAAACATCTTATAGGAAGGAGAAAGACTGGGGCAGAGGCTCACCTGTTGTCTTTTTTTTTTTTTTAAATCCTCACCTGAGGATATTTTTCTATTTATCTTCAGATAGAGCAGGAGGGAGGGAGAGAAAGAGAGAAACATAGATGTGAGAGAGACACATTGATTGGTTGCCACCTGCACGACCCCAACTGGGACTGGGGATGAACCATAACCAAGGTACATGCCCTTGGCCAGAATCGAACCTGGGACTCTTTGGTCCGCAGGCCGACTCTCTAACCACTGAGCCAAACCGGCCAGGGCTCACCTGTTGTCTTAAGAGCTAGACCCTTACCCAGCCAGTGTGACTCAGTGGAATGAGCGTCGTCCCATGGACAGAGAGGTCTCATTCAATCTGCGGTCAGGGCACTTGCCCGGGTTTCGGGCTCTATCCCCAGTAGGGAGCATGCAGGAGGTGGCCAGTCGATGTTTCTCTCTCACATCGATGTTTCTATCTCTCTCTCCCTTCCTATCTCTCTAAAAAATCAATAAAAACATATTTTACAAAAGAGTTAGACACTTAAATGGCTCACACTACTTTGGCTTACATTCTATCAGAGAGAGTTTTAGACCCAAAGACCCACTTAACTGCAAAGGAAGCTGCCATACAGTTATGGAAGAAGAAAACAACAGATTTAAATAGACACACCATCCCAAAGGAAAATTGGCAAATGTATTTACTCAAGATTTACTTATTAAGTACCTTCTATGTGCTGGGCCCTGTACACGAACAGAAAATGCACGTGTGTGCATGCACACACACAAACAGGTAATAATCTTATGGAGAAATATTCAAACTCATTAATAGTCAAAGAAGTGCAAAATAAAACAACAATGAGAGTCTAAACTTTCCCTATCAGATTGGCTGAGATTTGTTTTTAAATAATAATAGCCAGAGTTGGGGGAAGATACAAGCAAATGGGCTTTATCACAAATTTCTGGTGGAATCAGAGGCTGATTTACTGTGAAACATTGTATTTGAAGCCTTAGGACACCTCACTTTGTATGGCCCTCTTTGCACAGATGGCCTGGAATACTGCTCCCGCCTAGAGGACTTTGTTTATTCCTTGAAAGAGGTGGTCCTGGGGCTACTCCTCAATCCTCCATGATAATCTCCCCTTGGTGGCCCTCATACAGTGTCCAGACCCCAATGTCAACCCCAAGGAGGATGATCTGAACAACAAGACACTGTTCTATATGGACCTGGGCTTTATGGCCAAGAAGCCCCCCAAGAACTGGCATGGTTGGGGCATCAGAGCAGCGGGGAAGCCACGCCTACTGAGATCAGCGAGCGAGGCCTCGCCTGAACCAGTGTCCCTGATGAAGTTACAGAAGGGGCACTCCGTCACTCTCCCAACACTCTCAGTAATAAAGAATGAATATGAAACATGCTATAAAAAGACATTTTCTTCCTATCGTTTTTAAAGAAAGTGAATTTGCAATATCATTTTGCTTGAAAAGACGATCAAAGAACACACAGCCCTTCACATCCACTAGGATGGCTACAATAAAAAAGACACGTGTTGGTGGCTGTGGAGAACTGGAATCCTTCACTTGTGGGAATGTGCAAGGCTGCAGGTGCCTTAGGAAAGCTTTGCAGTTCCCTGAAAAAATTGAAGAGTATACAAAAGTGACTACGACGGTTAATTTTATATATCAAATTGACTGGGCGACAGAGCACCCAGACATTTGGTCAAACACTATTCTGGGTATTTCTGTGAGGTGGTTTTTGAATTAAATTAAAATTGAAGCCAGTAGACTGAGTAAAGCAGATTGCTCTTCCTAATGTAGATGGGCCTCATCTAATAAGTTGAAGGCTTCACTCTTGCCTGTTTGGCTCAGCGGTTAGAGTGTCGGCCCGAGGACCAAAGAGTCCTAGGTTCAATCCCAGTCAAGGGCACGTACCGCGGTTGCGGTTCGGTCCCTGGCTCTGGGGTCAGGGTCTTGCGGGAGACAACCAATCAATGTGTTTCTCTCACAGCGAAGTTTCTCTCTCTCCTTCTCCCTCACGCTCTATCTGAAGATATATGGAAAAATATCCTTGGGTGTGGATTAAAAAAATAATAAAATAAATTGAAGGCTTCAATAGAATGAGGCTGACCCGCCCTCCAGGGGAGTATTTCTCCCCTTGACTGCCTTTGAAAGGAAACATTGGCTTTCTCCTGCCTTCACACTACAACTGAAACATCAACTCTCTCTGCTAGCCTTCAGACCAAACTATACCATTTGCTCTCCTGGATCCCTCACTTGCTGACTGACTCATCTTGTAAATCTTGGAATTTGTCAGCCTCCATAATCACACAAGCCAATTATGCTCTAGCCTAGCTGCCTAGCGAGAGACCAACCCTATTGGTCTGTGTCTTTGAAGAACCCTGACTAATATATGACCTGGGAATTCCATTCCTAGGTATATACCCAAGAGAAATAAAAACACATCCACACAAAACCTGTACACAAATGTTCATAGAAGCATTGTTCATAATAGCCAAAAAGTAGAAACAACCCAATGTCTATCAACTGATGAATGCATAATTAAAATGTGCTATATCCATACAAAGCAATATTATTCAGCAATTAAATGGAATGATGTGCTGAGACATGCTACAACATGGATAAAACTTGAAAACATTATGTTAAGTGAAATAACCCAAACACAAAAGATCGTGTATTGTATGATTATGAGATGTCCAGAACAGGCAGATCTAGAGAAACAGATTAGTGGTTGCCCAGGGCTGAGGTTTGGGGGTAACAGGTAAGGAGTATGAGGTTTCTATTTGGACTAATATTTGGGGTGTCTACTCAGCATTTTCCCTTCCCACACTGTGCTAGAGCCACAGGCATAGTCCTGACCCTTGCCCACACGTCCTGCCGCAATGACCTGGTCAAGGATGGCTAGGGGACCTGGGCTCAAGGCAGTCAGGAATTTTGTTACCCTTCTTCGTGGCTATCCTTATATAAATTGGGCAATCAGAGCAAAGCAGAGGTCCTGAGCCCTTTCTCCACTCCCATGGATGAACAGGAAGACTCGTGCCCCAGGTGCTGCGGAGAAGCCAACCTGAGGATGAGGCTGCCACACAAAGAAGGGTAAAGCAAGAACTGGGAAAATGGAGGAGGAGCCATGACTGAGAATCACTCGAAGCTCCCTTCCTCTTTTGAGTTTTGCCAACCACTCCTATTTGGCTTAAGCCCATTTGTGTTTTTTTTTATCCTCACCCGAGGACATTTTTCCTTTTTTTTTTTTTTTTTGTACAGACAGAGTGGGAGGGAGAGAGAGGAAGAGAGAGAGAGAGAAACATCGATGTGAAAGGGACACATCGAGTGGCTGCCACCCGCACGACCAACCAGGGCCGGGGACAAACTGCAACCGAGGTACATGCCCTTAGCGGGAACTGAACCCAGGTCTCTCAGGACCGCAGGCCGACGCTCTAACCGCTGAGCCAAACTGGCCAGGGCTTTTTTTGTTGGTTTTTTTTGTTTGTTTTTTTTAGGCTTAAGCCCATTTGAACTAGATTTTCTGTTATGTGCAATTAACACGAAAGGTTCGTGAGAGCATAATCAAGCCGAGCAAAAAAATGAAAACAATTCAAATTCAGGCAAATGGAAACAATATAAGATTGGTTAAATATATTTCTGTACATCAATGATGGAATATTAAATGGCCATTAAAACATTTTATTTTTTTTAATATGTTTTTATTGATTTTTGTTTAGAAAGAGAGGTAGGGAGAAAAATAGAAACATCGATGAGAGAGAAACATTCATCAGCTGCCTCCTGCACGCCCCCTACTGGGGATCATGCCCACAACTCAGGCATGTGCCCTGACTGGGAATCGAACCGGGACCTCTCAGTCCATGGGACAAGGCTCAATCCACTGAACCACACCAGCCAGGCCATTAAAAACATATTTTCAAGAATATTTGATGACATAGGAAAATGCTCACAGTTTAATCTTAAGTGAAAAAGTAGTACACCCTGGATGGTTTGGCTCAGCGGTTAGAGCATTGGCCTGCAGACCAGAGAGACCGGGGTTCGGTTCCCGCTAAGGACATGTACCTCGGTTGCAGTTTGTCCCCAGCCCTGGTTGGGGTTGTATGGGTGGCAACCAGTCGATGTGTCTGTCTCATATCTATGTTTCTCTCTCTCTCTTCCTCCCTCTCTCCCTCCTGCTCTATCTGAAGATGAATGCAAAAAAAAAAAAAATGTCCTAGGGTGAGGATAAAAAAAAAAAAAGTAGAACATGAAATAGTAAAATGTGATCAATTTTGTTTTCACTTAACATATGTATATATGTTGGTTTTTAAACTTTATTTATTTATTTATCTTCACCCAAGGACATTTTCGCATTTATCTTCAGATAGAGCAGGAGGGAGAGAGGAAGAGAGAGAGAGAGAAACATCGATATGAGAGACACATCGAGTGGTTGCCTCCCACACAACCCCAACCGGGACCGGGGACAAACTGCAACCAAGGTACATGCCCTTAGTGGGAACCAAACCCGGGACTCCCAGGTCCGCGGGTCAGCACTCTAACCACTGAGCCAAACTGGCCAGGGCTATATGTTGGCTTTTTTGTTGTTGTTGTTGTTTTTGTTTGTTTCTATATTCTTTTAAAAAATTTTTTTATTTACTAATTTGTTTTTGTTACAGATGCTTCTCATTTTTCCCCCATTGACACCCTCCTCCCTTTCTCCCCTACCCCATCCTCAGCTTTGTTGTCTATGTTCATTGGTCATGCATAAGTGCATGTAAGTTCTGTGGTTTATCTCTTCCCCCACAAATCCCCCCCTCCTCTAAGGCTTGTCAGTGTGTACCCCACCTCCATGTCTCTGGGTTAATTTTGTTCAGCAGTTTGTTTAGTTCATTATATTCCACAAATAAGTGAGATCATGTGATATTTGTCTTTCTCTGCTTGGCTTGTTTCGCTTAGCACAATACTCTCCAGGTCCTTCCATGCCATCTCAAAGGATAAGTAAGAGTTCTTTCTTTCTTACAGCTGCATAGTATTTATTCCACTGTGTACCTGTACCACAGCTTTTTAATCCACTCATCTACTGATGGACACTTGGGTTGTTTCCAGATCTTAGCTATTATAAATAGTACTGCTATGATATATGTTGGTTTTTAATAGAGTCATAAGAGGAAGAATGAAAAGGAAGTAAATTTTCTTGGGTGGTGAGATTATGAATGGATTTTTCATTCTTTATACTATTCTGTATTTTCTAAAACTATGCTCATGTGTTATTTTATATATGTTTGTTTTTATTTTTTATTTTTTTATTTTTTATTTTTTATCTTTATTGTTGAATGTATTACAGGTGTTCCTCATTTTTCCCCCATTGACCCCTTCCTTCCCACTCCCACCCCCCTCCCGCCTTTTCCGACACTGTTGTCTGTGTCCATTGGTTATGCATATAAGTTCTTTGGTTTATTTCTTCCCATCCCCCAACCCCCTTCTCGTTGAGGTTTGTCAGTGTAGCAACCAATTTGTTCTTCTTAATCCCTTCACCTTTTCCACCCATTCCCCCAACCTCCCTCTCACCTGGCAACCAACAAAATGTTCTCTGTATCTATGAGAATGCTTCTGTTCTGCCTGTTCATTTTGTTTGTAGATTCCATTGTCAATAGATATATATTCATTGCCATTTTGTTTGTTCATATATTTTATCTTTTTCTTCAAAAAGACCCTTCAACATTTTGGTGGTGATGAACTCCTTTAACTTTTTCTTGTCTGGGAAACTCTTTATATGGCCGTCAATTCTAAATGACAGCTTTGCAGGATAGAGTAATCTTGGTTATGGGCTCTTGCTTTTCATCATTGTGAATATTTCTTGCCACTCCCTTCTGGCCTGCAAGGTTTCTTTTGAGAAATCAGCTGACAGTCTTATGGGAGCTCCCTAGTAGGTAACTAACTGCTTTTCTCTTGCTGCTTTTAAGATTCTCTCTTTGTCTTGAACCTTTTGCATTTTGATGATGATGTGGGCCTCTTGGGATTCATCTTGTTTGGGACTCTGTGCTTCTTGGATTTGTATGTCTGTTTCCTTCACCAAGTTAGGAAAGTTTTCTGCCATTATTGTTTCAAATAGGTTTTTGATTTCTTGTTCTCTTCCTTCTCCTTCTGGCAACCCCAAGATGCGAATGTTGGCACACTTGAAGTTGTCCCAGAGGCTCCTTACACTATCCTCATTTTTTGGATTCTTTTTTCTTTTTGCTGTTCTGATTGGGTTTTTTTTTTATTCCTTGTATTCCAAATCGATGGTTTGCTTCTTGGCTTTACCTACTCTGCTATTGAATCTGTGTAAATTATTCTTTATTTCAGTTAGTGCCTCCTTCATTGCTGACTGTGCATCCTTCATTTCTGACTGGTCCTTTTTAATGCTCTTGAGGCCCTCACTAACTTCATTGAGCGTTCTTATAAGAAGTATTTTGAACTCAGCATCTGTTAGGTTGCTTATCTCCATTTCCCTTAGTTCTTTTCCTGGAGTTTTGTTCTGTTCTTTCATTTGGGACCTGTTTCTTTGTCTCCTCACTTTGGCTACCTCTCTGTGTTTGTTTCTGTGTATTACTTAACGAGATATATGGGGCTATCTGAGACCAGATGCTGCTGGTTTGAAAGAATTTAGGAAAATCTGAAGCAGGATCCAAGACAGGCAAATCCTGTGGTTAAGCAAGTGGCAACAGCTTGGGTGGGCCTGAAAGTTGGGTTGGGCAGGGCCTCAGGGAATCACCAGTGAAGGGCTACCAGTGTGAGCCAGGTTGCTGGAGTCCCAGATATGGCAGCTGTCTGCTGCCAAAGGGAAGGGCTCACCAAAGAACAAAGGCCTCTGACAGCACGTCTGTCCTGGAGAAAGCCCCCTCTCCAACCCTCGCTCCAGTGCCAAACAGCTCAGTTCTTCCCTGTACCTCTCCGGTGCCCTTCGAGCTGCCTCCCCTCCAAGCTTAGAGGGAGAGAGTCCGATAAGTCTGTGCGCTGGCCCTTTAAGGAGCTGCCTGGGGCTCCAGCCGCCTCAACCTCCCTGAGCCTCAGTTCCTGCTGGTTTTTCCAGCCAAAAGTTATGGGGACTTCTCTTCCTGGCACTGGAACCCTGAGCTGGACACCTGGTGAGGGACGGGGACCCCTCAGTCCTTAGGGAGAACCTTCCCAGCCGAGGTAGCCTCCTGATTTTTATTCGCCACACGTGGGTGTGGGACCAGCCCTCCACCTGCTTCTTTAATTCCGTAGTTGTAGGACTTCCACTCAGCTCGATTTCAGGCGATTTTGAATGATGGTTGTTCTGTAGTTTACTTGTAACTTTGACGTGGTTTGTGGAAGGACACAATACTGCGTTTACCTATGTCGTCATCTTGACCAGAAGTCAATATATATGTTTATAATAAGCACTATTCATAAAGAAGTATATGTTTCTATTTATTTATTTATTTTTACATTAATCTTCAGATAGAGCTGGAGGAAGAGAGAGAGAAAGAAACATCCATGTGAGAGAGACACATCGAGTGGTCGCCACCCGCACAACCCCAACTGGGGCCGGGGACGAATCGCAACTGAGGTACGTGCCCTCGGCCAGAATTTAACCCAGGACTCTTTGGTCCACAGGCAACACTCTTACTGCTGAGCCAAACCAGCCAGGGCAGAAGTATATGTTCTTAAGAAGAATTCAGAAAAAAACTCAAAAGCAAAGAAGAAAGTAAGATATTTCCCCCAATCAAAGCATTCTTACCGTGTGTCTCCCTATTTCAATTCAATTCACGTGATAAAATGATAAATGGTAACACTGCCCTCACCTTAATGTTTTCATGGGGACTTGAGAGAAACTCTACTTTAGGCAAAAGCATGGGCTGGAATGTCAGACGCCATGGGGAGATATTTTAAGGCAGGTGTGTCTTTTTTCATGCCTCAGATTAGATTCTGAGAATTGATAGACCCCTGCTCCAGTGTTCAAGGCTAAGGCTCTGATATGCCTGGGCCGAGGGCCAGCTTTTTCTCTGGATAGAAAAGGGAGCCCCCTGCATGGCCCGTCACCAAATAAGTGCTCTTTACCTCTGAGGGTTATTTCTAGCACCTCTTTGTGGGTAGACCTTTTCTTTTTCAGATCTGCATTTTATTTTATTATATATTTCACTTATTTAGTTATGAATAAGTAGTAAATTTGGAAAGTTCAAAATAAAAAACATACAAAAGGGCATAAGAAGAAAAAGTCTCTCTCCCATCTCATTCCCTGGCCCCCAATTCTCCTCCTGGGAGGCAAATTGTGTTGACAGTTTCTGGTGATTTCTTCCAGACACATTTCTATGCTTTTTAAAAGATATGATTTTATTCATACTATGATCTAACTTTGTATGCTTCCCCCCCAACTTAATAGTATGTAGTATTGTTAAGAGAGTACTGTAAAGAGAGTAAAATGTTTTCCTAATGTTAATAACTACTCTTCCTAAATATGCATAATGACTGCAAACATGCCGTTGGAGGGAGATGAGCCATCTGGTTCCTACTGCTGGACAGTTAGTGTTCCCTCCTTAAGTCCTCTGACTCTGTCCAGATGAAACTATCTGCCTGGGTTCAGCCAGAAATTGCATTTTCTTTGGACCCCAACCGGCCATCAGCTCCCTGGGGACTCAGGGCCCAGGGGTCCGAGGGGGGATGAAGGGTAGTCACTGGCCTTCAGGGGCTGGCTGTGTGGTCCCAGCCAGCAGAGGAGATATATTTAGCTGGGTCAGATGCTGTTGACTGTGTCTTGACCCAGGACTGTGCTGTTGGTAAACAAACCAGAATGGCCTGGCTCAGCCAGCCCTCCTTCCTCCTCCCTCTCCTCAGCCTGCTGGCAGGACAGAGGCTGTAAGGTAGGAAAAGGCACTGACCAGAGGACCACCTGGAAGCACCAGCCCTGGCAGGCTTTGAAGCAGCCTCCTCTCACGACCCCAAGTTTGTTTTCTGTCATTTCCCCTCCTGCCTTCCTTTGCCCACCTTCCCCAACATGGCAGAGCCTGGGCAGCCCAGGGGGTACTCCCTTCCTCCTCTGCACACCCCATTTCCCTTCCTCCCTCCACCCCAGTTAACCCGATCTGTTCTCAGTGCTCATTGAGAGGAGTTCATTCACGTAGTCCTTCATCCAAGTCAACTCATTTATCCACTTCTTTGTTTAGCCAATATTTTTTGAGGGCCTGAGATGAGCCAGGCTCTGCGCTGAACACTGAGGAGGCAGCAATGAACAGGGAGGCGCTGGCTCCGGCTCTCATGGCACTAACCCTCTAGTGAAGTCAGAGACCTTCAAGTAACTAATTAGGTGTTGGTGAAAAATAATAGCGTTAAGTAATCAGAGCCAACATTCACATAGAGCTCTAAAGTATACAGAGTTTCTCACCAAGAGCACGTCTAATCCCAAGAATCTGAGAGGTTGTTATGATTGTCAGTCCTGCTTTAAAGATGAAGAGATTGCCGGTCAGAGATATTAACAACCTGACCAAGGGCTCACAGGGTACAGGGGGCGCTGGCTCTCAAACCCAGTCCCTCTGACCCCCAAGCCTTGTTCGTCCTGAAAAAGAGGAACCACTGGAAAGGGGGGGGGGGGAGCTGGTTTTGGTGCAGCTCTTCATTTTACATTTGAGGCGATGGGGGCCCAGAGAGAGGAGAAATGCCAGGAGCTTAAAACAGAGGCTGTACCCCCTGGGTCTCAGCCTAGTGCTTTTTCTTTGCAACTAAAGGGCAGTTCAATGCCCTGACCAGGTGATGAGGCTCTGGCAGATTTGGGGTGGGGGTGGCACAGTAAGTCTGGCTCCTCTTCCCTGCAGCCCCCCAGCCCAGCCCCCACTGCACAGCCCCCATCCTTCCCTCTCGTCGCCCTCTTGCCGAGTGGGTGGGCTTTCATTCAACAAGCGCAGGCAGCACAGTATCAAGGCTCAGGTGTCAGACGTGTGGCAGGACCCAGAGTCAGGCCCAGGTGGTCAGGCAGAGGGGTTCAGGGAGGCTTCCTGAGCCTGAGATCTAAGTGACAAGTTGGCCTGGCTGGAGCTGGCAGGGAAGAGACTTTCAGGATGAGGGAATGAAGGGCACATGACAAGGTTAGAAGGCGCCCGGCGCGTCGCAGGCAGACTGCAGGCTCAGCTCCGGCTGCTCGGTGTAAGTCGTCCCTCGCCACTTCGCGCTTCCACGTTCGCGGCTTCGCTCGGTCACGGTTTTTTCAAATATATTCATTAAAAAGTTGATCGAGACAGTGAAAATGATACAGCGTGCACTCAGTTGTCTGAGTCGATTATACACCCTGTATTACAATTACAATTACAATTACTGTACGTATGGACTGTAGGCCTATGTATTCGAGCACCCCGGGAATCCTTCAATACCAGGTGCAACCGCTAGAGTCCGGACCGGATTAACCACGATAAACGAGGGACGACTGTAAATCATGCCTCTGGGGGCCGCAGGTGGCCTGGGAACAGGAACTGGATCTCCCTTCCTGTGGAAACCCCCGGGGCAAAGGCCTACTCCTGTGGGCAGATGCCTCGGGCACTCCACGTGAGCAGCTTGTCCTCAGCTCTCAGCCCCTGGTCACCATCTCTCCAGCCAGAGGCTTGCGCTTGTCAGACACTCCCCATCTCCTGCCACCCTCCCCACCGGGCACAGACAAGACTAGGCCCAGGGTGCTGAGCCTGCTGGAGGCTTTGACTGTAGTGGGGAAGCCACGGATGGATACATTGCTTCTCCCCCAGTCACACACACCCTCAGGCTATGCCTGGGAAGGCCAAGCTCCCCCTGCTGTGGGGACAGGAAGCACCCTCCCGCCCCCCCCCCCCCCAGAGGCACAAACAGCCCCCAGCTTAGTGCCCAGGGCAGGGAGGACTAGCAAGGCGGCCCTTCCCTCAGCATGTGTTTAGGACCTGGCCTCTCTCAGACAGAGGGGGAGAGAGTGAAGCCAGCCCAGGATGGCAGCGCTGTCCCAGTGAGGTGCCCGCTGGGGCTACCCATGCCTGGCTGGTCTGCATTTGCCCCAGTGGCTCCCAGTCCCACATTCCTGGGCTGTGCACATAAACATCCAGATGATTAGCCTGGGAAGGCAGTTTGGCATTCCCCCTTGGCTAGGAGTAAAATTTTCACGGGGTCTTACCCCTGCGAGAAAACGTGTGACATTGTGTTCAGAAGGGGGGCTCATTAAACCTATTTCCCATAGGTCCCCCAGCTCCTATGCCCCGCCCCCTCCAGCTGTGCTACGTGCTGGGATACACACAGTTCCTGCGCTGGGAGCGGGGAGGAGGTCGGCTCAGCGGGTCAGACCTGCAAGCAGGTTATGCCAATACAATGTGCTGGGCACAGAACAGAGGGGCTGGGTAAGAGGAGGGGCCCCGGCAGCGGAGCAATAGGGGGCGGGAGGGGGGCAGCAGCAGCTTCTGGAGGCAAGATGCCAGCGCTGAGTGCTGAAGGATAGAAGGTTGGGCAAAGTTGTGGGGTGGGGAGAGCAGTGGGAGCAAAGGCTTGCTGGCCAGAAATAGCATGAGGTGGGGGGACAGCAGGCAGCTCGGACATGGGGCTGGGACGGAGGGACCCAGGGTGGGCTCCAGGCTGGATGGAGAGCAAGGGGCCCGGCCAACAGGCAGTTCACCCCGAGGGCCGGTTGCTGCTGTGGGATCTGTCAGTGTGGAGGGTCGTGGCAGAATGAATATCCAGGGAGGACACACAACTGGGGAAGGTGGGTCAGTTTGGAGGCGGTGAGAACCACCCAGGGGAGAGAGTGGTAGGGCGGTGGTAGGGGTGCAGGAAGCAGCAGGTGGAGGTGTGGGGACTGTGGAAAGAAGGCTAGGTGGGGCGGGGAGGGCTCCGTCTGGGCTCCACCTCACTGGTAGGTGGGCGGTCCAGGGAGAGGCCAGGGCGAGGGGCAGGATCCAGAACAGAGCCAGGGAAGGGACTGCAGCACCAGGTGAGGGAGAGTGTGTGGTGGGGGGTCCTGGACTAAAAAGAAGGGGCAGACACTGGGAGATGGGAGGGGAAGGGCCAGAGACCAGACAGCAGCTCTGTGGCTGAGCCTCAGGAAATGCCCAGGGCAGGGGTGAGGGCAGGAAGCCGGCCTGAACTGGAGGGGATCTTCCAGGGCAACCAGGGAAAGGCAGAGGAGAGTGGCCTCCTTGGGCTGCTGGGCTGGGGGTGAGGGGCTAGAAATAGGCCAAGGAGGACAGAGGAGGGGATTGGTCAGGGGCTTTGGTCACCCCCTCTGACAGCCACCTGATAAACCAACTTTGCTCGGTCCCCATTTTCACAGTCACCATGCAATTTACTGTCCAAACCTGGACACTTTTGAGAGTAAAAGTAATAATTACTTCAGGACAACCAGAGTAAGCTAGGCCTGTCCTGGACACACTGGGATATGTGGCCCTCAGGGGGACACTCCCTGTGACCACTGCCTCTCCTAACCCGTCCTTGGGCACTGAAGTGAGACTCAGCCTGGAGCACCCAACCCTCCTCAGAGGCAGGCCCACTCCCCACACCCTCTACTCTGACTGACATGGCTGCCACCACCGTCTTTAGGGCATCAACAGCCCCCAGAGGTGTGTGGTCCTTCCTGGGCCTGTAGGGGTAACCTGGAGAACCCTTAGGAGCCTGTCCGCCCTAGAGGGTGCATGGAGGCCACTTCACCCATGTCCCCCTGCGCTGTTCATGCCCCAACCCTGGGATTCGCCAGTCTTTTCTCCTTCCTGCCTGCCCCCCCTTTGCTGCGGGCTGCCCCACAATCTGAGGTTCTGGTTTAGTTCGGTCTCACCAGCACCTGCCGGCTGCCTGGAATGTTACAGCTGCCCCACCAACCCACCCGAACACACACACACACACACACACACACACACACACACACCCGTCTTGCCGCCCATCAGCCACCTTTCCCACAGGCACAGCCTCTCCAAACCCAGGCCTGAACACAACCTCTGCTGGACCAGCAGACAAAACAAAAAGAACAAAAACAAACACCTTCGCGGGAGGAAAAAAACATGAAAAAACAAAAGCATCACCACCACAGAGCTCAACTTCCCTACAAGATAAAGTCTATAACTTCCTCCACGAACTGACTCCAAGGCAGCTTTTAGCCTGGTCCCCAAACCCCAACGTTCCCTTTACACAGCTACTCGCCAGACTCTGCTTAGCTCCCCCACTGGCTGGAGCCATCCTCGCACACCTGGAAAGCCCCTCTACCTGGTGGATTCCCGAGGCGTCTTCAGGGCCCTGCTGCACCTGGCCGCCTCTGCCCCATGCCCTGAGCTGTGGGAGTTGCCCTCCACCCAGATCAGGTGTGAGGATGAGTCTGCATCTCGCTGTCTCCCACAGCTGGAGGTCCAGGCCCTGTGGCGTCTGTGGCCTTAATAAACAGGGATTAAATTGGTTGATTTTTCCTACTCACATCCGCCTTTCCAGAAGGACCTCAAGGAATAGAGAGGATGGTTCCTGAGGTCTCTGCTAACTCCGAAACTCCTTAATGCTGCCGTTGAAGTTTGGGCGTCCACCCTTCACCCTCCTTGAATTCCTCCAAGTAAAAAAAAAGAAACTGAAAAAAATTTTTTTAATGATCCTATACCCGAAGTCCTCGAAAATGGTCCAGGAATCCCTGAGGGTCCCCAAAACTCTCTCAGGGGATCTATGAAGTCAAACTGTTTCTATAATAATGCTACGAGGTTATTACTTGCTTTCTTACTGTCATTTCCTCACAAGCGTGCGGTGGAGTTTTCCAGGGCTATTTATGTGGATTTGCAAAAGACTGAATACAGAAGAGATGAGAATCCAGCTGCTTCCATTGTCAGATATTAAAAATAGCCCTGGCCGGTTTGGCTCAGCGGTTAGAGCGTCGGCCTGCAGTCCGGAGAGACCTGGGTTCGGTTCCCGCTAAGGGCACGTACCTCGGTTGCAGTTTGTCCCCGGCCCTGGTTGGTTGTGCGGGTGGCAGCCACTCAATGTGTCCCTTCACGTCAATGTTTCTCTCTCTCTCTCTCTCTCCCTTCCTCTCTCTCCCTCCCACTCTATCTGTACAAAAAATGGAAAAGTATCCTCGGGTGAGGATAAAAAAAAATATATATATATATATATATATATATATATATATATATATAAAACAGTGCCACTCTTATCATTAAGTTTGTTTTGGAAAATAGAATCATTTTTTAAAAATATATTAACATGTAATGGATTTATTATTTTTAATTTAAAATACATTTTAAACTTTTCAATTTTTTTTTAATCCTCCCCCGAGGATATTTTTCCATTTGTCTTCAGATAGACTGGGAGGGAAAGAGAAAGAGAAAGAAACGTTGATGTGAGAGAGACACATCGATCGGTTGCCTCCTGCACGACCCCGACCAGGGCTGGGGACCACCGCAACCAAGGCATGTGCCCTTGACCAGAATCAAACCCACAATTCTTCGGTCCATGGGCCAATGCTCCAACCGCTGAGCCAAACCGGCCAGGGCTGGGCTTCTCAATTTCTAATGTTATCAGTAGGTATATATCTCACATAAACAAAAGCTCTAGGGTCCTCAATAATTTTTAATTTGTAAAGGGGTCCTGAGACCCCTGCGCCCTCCCCATATCCTCCATGACCCCCTTGCTGCTGTCTCTTGTTAGCAGCCAAATTTCCTGAGAGCTGTCCGCATCCGCTCCCACTGGCTCCTCACCGCTGTTTCTGAAATTGCTCTTCCAGTGGCCACTCCTGTCCCTATTGTCCCTGACATCTCGGCAGCATGTCCCTGGTCCCCAGATTCTTCACCTCTCCATCTACTTCTTCTAGACTGTTCTTGCTTCACTCAGATCACCAGGCCTGGGGCCTCAGGGCAGGACCGGGCCCTGATCTCTTTTCTCTCCACTCCTAGGGCTTTAAGCACCATCTAAATGTGTGTGGCTCCCAATCTCTCACTCCAGCCCAGAGTTCTCTCCTGAGTTCTAGACCCACATATTCAGCTGCCTCCTACACATCCACGAGGATGACGCTGTCCCACACGGCACTCCCAACTCACCCGCTCTAACACGGCCCTTTACAGCTCTGAGCCCTGGCCCCCCCTTCTCCCCCTCACTCTCCTCGTCCCCAACCTCACCCCTTACCCTGCTCTCAAACCCACCCTCCTGTCTGTGCCTCGCCTCAGCTCAGGCCACCTCCACCTCTCCCTGGCCTCGCTTTGGCCTTCCTCCTCCAAGCAGACACAGCGGCCAGTGTTCCTTCTTAAGCAGCCTCTTCCCTGCCCTGAATCCACAGAAGGCCCCCTCGACCCAGGAGGAAGGCCACCAAAGAGACAGGCTGGTGAGCCAGGACAAGCAGAATAGGGAACTGAGACAGTAAAACAAGCAGCTTGCAGCCATCTAGTAAATCCTATCTTCTGTAACCAAGGACCTAAAAGTACTATAAATAGTCCTGGCCAGTTTGGCTCAGCCGTTAGAGCGTTGGCCCGAGGACCAATGAGTCCTGGGTTCGATTCCAGTCGAGGGCATGTACCTCAGATGCAGTTCATCCCCAGCCCTGGGAGGCAACCAGTTGATGTGTCTCTCACATCAATGTTTCTCTCTCTCTCTTCTTCCCACTCTATCTGAAGAAAAATGGAAAAATATCCTCAGGTGAGGATTGAAAAAAGAGTACTATAAATAGTTCACACCTCTCCCTAACCAGAGGGTAAATCACCCTACTTAGGGAGACAGATAGTAGAAATCTAATTGTTGCCATTTGCCAACTACACCCAAGGACAGATGAAGTTAAAAACTAGCCTGTGCTAGCCCTGGCCGGTTTGGCTCAGCGGTTAGAGCGTCGGCCTGCGGTCTGGAGAGACCCAGGTTCGGTTCCCGCTAAGGGCACGTACTTCGGTTGCAGTTTGTCCCCGGCCCTGTTGGTCGTGCGGGTGGCCGCCACTCGATGTGTCCCTTCACGTCGATGTTTCTCTCTCTCTCTCCCTTCCTCTCTCTCCCTCCCACTCTATCTGTACAAAAAATGGAAAAATATCCTCGGGTGAGGACAAAAAAAACAGCCTGTGCTCATTTCCCCACTAGCCCTCTCCCGTCTCCTAGGCTCTTCCGTTTCACAGCCCCCAGCTTTCATAAACGTCCTCTAAAGATCACCTAGATCCGTAGTGTGAAATCTTTCCTGCAGCAAGTCAGGAACCCACCTGCTACCAGCCGGCCTGAGGCAGAGCTGCTCGGCTGGTAACAGCATCACCAAGCTGGCTAGCAGGATGCAGGATACAGTTCTGCCACCTGTCTAGCCCCATGTCCCCTTTGCCACCCCACTGTCCCAGCTGGTCTGACCTCGCTTCCCTCTCTAGCACAGGCTGCTCCCTGCCCCTCGGGCTCAGGGCTCAGACCTATCCCTCCCCAGAGAGCCTTCCCTGACCACCCACTCCGGGCCAGGAGCCCTTTCTAAGCTGAGCACCCTATTCTCCTCCTGTCACAGCACATTTCATGCTGAATAGTCACCATTCAGTTTGCAGGCTCTGAGTTCCTTGAGGAGGAGGATGTCTGCACTGCTGTACCCCAGTGCCTAGATCAGTACCTGGCCTGCAGCAGCTTAGTCAGTACTTGCTACATGACTGGGCTGAAGAATTCAAATCCATGTACAGCTGGCAGGCAGTCCTCCCCACCCCCATCTGGTATACAGCAGGGCTCTGCTCTGAGCACCCCGACGGGCCTCCTGGGCTCCCTGCCCCTCTGCCTCCTCCTGTTGTGTTGCCCTGACTGAGCCTCAGAAGAACCTGACTAGACTCCACAGTTCCCGTTCATGGCCAGGACATGCGACTGCCATCATGTGGGCACACACCCCAGGCACAAGACTGCCCAATGTGGTTGGTGCTGACCCTGCTGGGGACACCCAGACCAGTCCAGGAGACCAGCCACAAGAGGAGCAGCAGCAACACAAACCACTTAGTGTCCCAGCATCAACTAATGCTCAGGAGGCTAAATAGGTTTCTGGAGGTCACTGGGCCATTGAGGGAAGGGGCGGGGTTGGAGCCAGACTCTTCTGATGTTAAAGCCTGTCACCTGGGCCCCACACACATTCTGTAGGTCCAGGAATAGAGAAGAGAGGATGAGCCCACTGAAGGGCCATTCCTACATTCCCAGTTAAGGAGCCCAGGATCAGGCTGAGATCTTGGGACCAGGATTTGTAACTTGGGGTCAGGGCAGGGAGCAGTAGCCAGGGGCAGGGATGGGTGAACAAGCAGTAGCCCAGAGGGCACCCCAGCAACTCATTCCCTTGTGGGAGAGTCCTGGCAGGTCAGGGTAAGAGAAAAGTACAGCCCACACTCCAGGAGAGGCAACAGTGAGCACCTGGACCTCAAGTCAAAGGGCTACCAAGTCCTCCAGGCCACAGGCCTTCGCTGTCAGCACTATCCCAGAAGCTGTCACAACCCTACCCTAACCCACATGCTCCTTAAGCAGGAGGCCAGAGGTCGAGCCTCACTATCGGGAAGAGGCAGCAGCTGACCTGGGAGAAAGACCTGGTCTGGGCTCCAAGTCTACCAGCCTCCTTGGGGCAGGAGACACAGGGAACTGGGTCAGTGGCAAAAACACTGCTCACAAAGCTGCCAAATACAGCCACAGAGGCTGAATTCTCATGACTCAGTGGTGTTTTTCAATGTGCGCTAAGACATGGACAGTTCCCATGGGTGTCGTGTACCTGGCAGTCCTGCCTGTTCCCTGGAGAAGGAGATGAAGACAAAGATGGAGTCCTTTCCCCTTTTATGAGGCTTCCAGGGCTTCACCATTCCACTCGTCCCCACCCACCATCTGAAGAAAGAATCACATTCCAGCGTAGCACAGATAATAAGAGATCAGTTTATGGATAATAGTATGGGACAGACTGGGATGGCACCAGGGTCCACAGTGAAGAATTTCCCAGGAATAAACAGGCAGATAGAATTGGCAAGACAAACAGACAGGACAGGGAAACAAAGCCCAGTGGGTCAAAGATCCAGGCCCAGCCTCAGCAGCTATGCCTGGGCTCCAGATCCAGCTTTGCTCTGGGGACCTGGGGGATGAACAGGGCTGAAAGGGGCCTCAGTTCCTTTAGGGCCTCCTCTCCTCACTCCCTTCTGTCCCTCACCAGCAGGCTGAGACCTTTCAAAGGTGGTATTTCTGGGGCTAAAGAATGGTTAGTTTGGGGATTAGGGAGTTAAAAGGTCAAGGCTCTTGGAGGCTTCCTGGAGAGGTGGAGGCCTGCCTGGTGTGGGGTTAGCAGCAGCACTGAGGGGAATCTGGTCAGGCACCTGGGGTGAGGCACTGCTCAGCAGGGCCCATGTGTCCAGGGCAGGCCCCTCACCCTGCCCACCACACCAACATGGTGCAATAAATACTTTCAAGTGTCAGGCAGGAGAGAGTTGGATACTGATGGGCAGTCAGGGGCTTAGGGAAAGGAGCCCCCACTGCCCACTGAGTCCTCTTAGTGAGCTCCAGCTGTATCAGGTCTGTCTGTGCACACAGGAGTAGGGATCTGGCCCCCACATCCACGTAGGCACTCCCTGCAGGGGTTCAGCCCCTCAGACCAGTGCCAAAGTCTGCTCGGTGGGGCAGAAGCAGGGCAGCATAGTGCCCACAGCATCCACGATGGCTGCCAGGTGCTCGTCCTGTGCCTGAGGCCCACAGAGCTGCATGAAGTCCGCCAAGCGCAGCAAATACTCAAGGTTGTGGCCTGAGAAGCCGCGGCAGGCCAGGATCTGTGTAGCAATGGCCTCCTCAGGTGCAGGGCCTAAGTAACCAGGGTTCTGTGGTGTGGCTACATAGGCCAATGCCTTGAGTGGTTGGTCAGGGGTATCTTGAGGGTAGAAGGTCACCTCCTTGGTATCATAGCCACCGAGCACTGCTTCCCGCACGTTCAGATACTTCAGAGCCTCGCTCACCTGTTCATCTCGCACCTGGTATGCCACGCCCCAAGTGCAGCCCTAGGAGAAAACATGGGCACAAGGGTCAGTCACAACAGCTCCTTGCTGTTCCCACCCCAGGACTCTGCTCTATAAGGGAGGTGGGAGGAGGGCTGATGACCATCTAGTAGCAATATATCAAACCCTCCTTCTCTCTTTCTTAACAAGATTAACGGGGTGGTCTTGCCCCAGAGTGAACAGGATTATATTCAGACTGTGGTCTAAAAACCGGTAGCATCACCTGTAAGCTTGTCAGGAACGCGAGTTTCAGGCTTTAACAAGATTCTCAGGAAATTCTTGTAAGAAGCACAGATCTAGACCACACTTTCCTTCTGCCAGAGGGACATCAAATCTAATCTGGACCCACGAACTGTCTGTTAGCACCTCTCCACACTTGGCCCCAGGTTCCCTCTCTTTACTCAGGCACTTACCTCATGATCTTCAAGAAGAGTCACCACACGGCCAGGCTAGTGAGGAAGGAAAGATTTTGAAAAACAGAAGTTAGAAATCAGATCTGCCATCAGTGCTGGAAGATTTATCAACCCTGCAAGCACAGGCCTCAGGGAGCCCCAGTCATCCAGGGGAGAGTGGAGAGAGTGATGTACACATGCAGGAGAAATAGACACATGGCAGTGTCCCGGATTGATCATCAGAATTATTCATCAAGACTCCAGCCATCACACAGTGATCCACTGGGCACACAAATTGAAGGCACAAACCCTGGGCACTGGCTTACCTATTTTCTCCATCAGCAAGGAGTCAGTCTGCCCAAAGAGCCCTGGACATTCCAGTGTCCCCTATCCTGCTCCTACTCCCATCCCTATTCCCCGGGGCATGATTCAATGCTCACCATCTTGTCGCTGCCCCGATGGAAGGTGTCTCCCTGCCAGAACCGGCGGCTGTAGCCGCGCACAAAGCCCACACGGCTGTCGCTGTAGGCGAAGTCGGGCCTCCACACCAGGGAGCCATAACCGAAAATCCACAGCGCTTGGGGGACGCCGTCGTCCCGGGGAGGCTGCGCGGGCGGCGAGGCAGGCGCGGTGTTCTGGGCTGCGGATTCCTGCTTCATGGTGCCGGGCACAGGGACGGGCCCGGGCGGTCTCCCGAACAGGTCTCCTGCGCAGGCACGGAGGGACCGACGGACGCGCACACCTGGCCTGGCACCGTTTAGTCGCTCCAGCTGCGTGGCCCCTGCCAGGGCCCTTTTTAAATCCTCCGGTAGGCAGGCACCGCCCACCGCGGCCAGCTGCCTTGGTGATTGGGGCGGGGCAAATCCCCTTTTGGCCAATTACCTTTAGATTTTGCTTCCCAGTTAACCGCTCAGCCCTCTGAGTGGGTGACTGAGCGGCCTGCCCCCCGGCCCATTGCGCCTGCTGATTGGTTCGGCTGCACCTCTGTAGCAAACCTGCCAGGAGTGATGCAACGGCGGGGTGGGTTTCCCCAGCTCTGGCATGCAGCAAGGGCGCCTCGGATTGCGTCAGGCGGCGGGCTGTGGGCACAAACGTGGGCACCGGTTGTCTCCCCGGCGACCTCTCCATGGCCTGAGCCCTTCAAGAACCACGGTGGGTGGGTCCCAGACGAGTATCTTCCCTGCAGTCCTGCGGATGCACCTGGCCCTAGGCAGCACGGATTCACCAGGGCCAGTCAGAGCACGGTCAGGAGTGCTCTAGACGGTGCAAATGCCTGTCTCTGGGGCTCCGCCTGGGAGCACGCACTCTGGAGAAGGCGTCAGAGGCACCCTCCGCATTCCGCACAGGTGTTTCACGCTGTAGGACTCGTAAGCAAGAGGAGAAACTGAGTCACGGGACTGACAAGGGGTTCTGCAGAGGCTGAGTCAGACCAGGCGCCCCAAACTTCCCAAAGCTTGCGGGACTCACGTGAGGGCTATGCCTCCAGCCAGGAGTGGGACCCCCTGAGCCCAGGTAGGTTGAGGAAGGGCCCGAGTTCTCCTAACTGCTGCGGTCACTTTGGCGTTGCTGTCCTGCATGCAGAAAGAGACCATAAAGGTAGAAAAGCCAGGCCAATTCTGCCCTGAGGCAGTAAGTTTAGTTCTGCCTGGGAGTGAATGCTTGACAACAATAGTTGGATGACTCCTTAGACAAGGAGATTCTGGGAGCCATGGCCAAGGAGGGCGGAATTGAGGCCCCCAGAGGGCTGTGGCCTTCTCTTTTGGCTGCTGGCTTCCCAACTGACAGAGAGGGTCCTCAGCTGCTTGGGGTTGACCTTCTAAGAATTGGCAAGGGGCTGTCCCCTGGGGATACCTCTGGCTGGAAAAGGGAAAGAGAGACCGCAGAAGGCCTGTCCCTCACAGGAGAGTGCTGATAAGGTCTGTGATAAGCCCTCTGGCACGGAAATGGACAATATTGCTCTCATTCTAGTCTAATTAGACATTTAAACTAAAAATTATCTGCATACTTAAAGTAAACATTCCAAAGGTGTCTAAGATATATTCTCCAGCAGGAATGTTGCACTATGGTTTGTATAGTATGAAGCTAGTTCTTTTAAAATAAAACAAGTTACATGTTAATATCTGTAGTAACAATAATAATAATAATCTGCAAGTATATACCTAAACTATTAGCAGAACTTGTATCAGAGGAGGACTTTTTTGTTGTTGTTAATCCTCACCGGAGAATATTCTTTTCATTGATTTTAATTTTTTTATTTTTTTATCCTCACCCAAGCACATTTTTGCATTTATCTTCAGATAGAGCAGGAGGGAGAGAAGGAGGAAGAGAGAGAGAAACATCCACGTGAGAGAGAAACACACATCCATTTGTTGTCTCCTGCATGTACCCTGACCAGAGCTGGGGATCAAACTTGCAACCCAGGTACGTGCACTTGACCAGGAACTGAACCCAGGGCAGAGGAGGACTTTCAACATTAAATGTCAACATTTATGGAAAAGTTTGGGTTTTTTACAAGGAGCATGAATTACTTTTCCAGTTGGAAAAATTATAGGCAAAATGTTTTTTTCTGATCATTCCTTTCTCTTTCCCTCCATTCCTCATGTTCACTCTCTCCTCTGCTCTCTGTCCTGTTCCCTTTAGTCCATATGACACCTCCTTAGCTGCTAGCTTCTTAGGGAGAATATCCCCCCTCTATCTACCACCTTTGGGTAGTGGGGTGGGAGGCGGGAAACTGGTACCAGCACATTGCTGGAAGTATCTGAATTGCCACAAACAACCCTTTGAAAAAGCAGTTTACTGATATGAATCAAGAATCATAAAATGTCCCTGCCCTTTGACCCAATACTTCCACTCCAGGAAATTATTCAAAATATGGGGAAAGCCATATGCCTGAAGATTTTCTAAGCATTGTTATTTATTATAGCAAAAACAAAAGAAGAAAAACTACTTTAATATCCAAAAATAGCTAAATGTTTAAGTAAATTATGGTCAATTCACATGATAGATAAATACATAAACACAGAGACACACATACAAAACAAATATCCAACAATAGATAATTAGTTACATAAATTTGACATCAACATAAAAATAAATCTGTGCAGTTATTAGAAACAATTATGTATCTATGATGTATAATTAGGTGAAAAAGCAGGTTATAAAATAAAATAGTATAACTCTTTAAATGTGAAAAGTCTGTATGTGTTTTTTTGCTTAGAAAAAATCTGGAAGGACACATAAACATGGTCCGTGATTACATCTAAGAAGGAGGACTATATGAGATTTGTGCTTTCTTTTTCTTAAATGTTTTTATTTATTTTTTAGAGAGAGAGGAACATTGATATGAGAGAGAAACATCAATCAGCTGCCTCCTACATGCTCCCCACTGAGGATCAAGCCTGCAACCTGGGCGTATGCCCTGACTGGGAATCAAACCTGGACCTCTCAATCCATGGGATGACACTCAATCCACTGAGCCACACTGGCCGGACTGTGCTTTCTTTTTATACCAGTTCAGATTGTGTAAGATTTTTTTTTTTTATCCTCACCTGAGGATATTTTCCCATTGATTTCTAGATAGAGTGGAAGGGAAGGAAGGCGATAAACATCAATGTGAAAGAGACACATTGATTGGTTGCCTCTCGAACAATCCCCTCAACTGGGGCCAGGGATCAGATTTGCAACTAGGTACATGCCCTTGACCAGGAATCTTTGGCCTGTGACCCAGTGCTCTAACCACTGACCCAAATCGGCCAGGGCTTGGATTTTTTTTGTTTTGTTTTGTTTTTGCTGCAAAAATCTTATTGTTTCCATTTGGTCCAGTGCATGGGAGAGGGCTTCAGGGTGGTTCAAAGAATGGTTAGTGGCCCTGGTCAGTTTGATTCAGTAGTTAGAGCATTGGCCGGTGGACCAGAGAGTCCCGAGTTTGGTTTCCGCTAAGGGCATGTACCTTGGTTACAGTTTGTCCCCAGCCCCGGTTGGGGTTGTGTGGGTAGCAACCAGTCAATGTGTCTCTGTCACATCGATGTTTCTCTCTCTCTCTTTCCCATTTTTCCCTCCCACTCTATCTGAAGATAAATGCAAAAAATGTCTTTGGGTGAGGATAAAAGAAAAAAAGGATGGTTAGTGGTTTCAGGAAAGAGGCTCAGGCAAAAGCCAGACACCAGGGGATGCAGAGGGGCCCTTCAAAGACCTCTGGTCTCCAGAGGCTCCTAGTCATGCTTGAGGCTGAGCATTTCAAAGAGTTACTCGCTCAGCCCAGCCTGGGGGCGGCCAGCTTTCCAGGTGAGTCAGGTGGTCACCCACCCTCTTAATGAGTTTCACCTCCTCCTCCAGGAAGCGGTTCTCCAGGAAGTCACAGAGATGAGAGACTGCACGGGTAGAACCCAAGCATGCAGATCCAAAAGGGCTTGGTTTAGGTTCTTCTCCAAGGCCATGGCAGCTTCCATGGCATCTTGAGTTTTGCCCCACTCATCATGGGAAGGCTTCAGCATGTCCTGGAAGAAAACACAACCACTGTGATGGTTTTGCAGCTTTAAGAGATGATCAGCACCCTCGCACTTCTCCGCCCACTCCCTCCAGAGCCACATGGTCAGAGTGGAAACAGAAGCCCAGAGACAGGTGGGTGCAGGAGGCCACAGATGCTGGGTGCCAGGTGGTTGGTTGACCACAGCCTCCACCGCGATGGAATAATTGTGACAAATTTGGGAGCCCATGGTTGTTCCGCAATAAGTAGTTAAAGTCAGAAAACAGTGTTGACTGGTCTTGGAGACTGAGGCAGTTCCAAAGGTAGTGATTGGGAAAGAGGTTTGGGGGAAAAAAAGACAAGAGGTTCAGGGTGGTTAGAGGCTGGAAGAGGGGGCGTCCCTGGGCCTCTTCTGTCTAAACATTGTTGAAGCAAGAGACAGATCTGGGGGACACCAAAGGCACTGCTGGATTTTTTTTTTAAGAGAACAAAACCCACTTTTTTTTACCCTCACCTGAAGATATTTTTCTGTTTATCTTTGGTAGAGAGAGAGGGTAAGAAAGGGAGTGAGAAAGAAACATCAACCTGAGAGGGACACATCGGCTGGTTGCCTCCCACACGACCCTGACCAGGGCTGGGGACGAACTACAACCAAGGTACATGCCCTTGGCTGGAATAGAACCCATGACTCATTGTTCCTCAGACCAATGTTCTACCGCTGAGCCAAACTGGCCAGGGCGAAACCACCTTTGTTTAGAAAAAAAGTTTAGCCCAGCCTGTGTGGCTAAGTGGTTGAGTGTCGACCCATGCACCAAGAGGTTGCCAGTTGATTTCTAGTCAGGACACATGCCAGGTTGTGGGCCAAATCCCCAGTGCAGGGCATGCAGGAGGCGGCCAATTAATATTCTCTCTCATCGCCCTGGCCGGTTTGGCTCAGCGGTTAGAGCATCAGCCTGCGGTCCACAGAGACCCGGGTTCGATTCCCGCTAAGGGCACGTACCTTGGCTGCAGTTTGTCCCCGGCCCTGGTTGGTCGTGTGGGTGGCGGCCACTCGATGTGTCCCTTTCACATCGATGTTTCTCTCTCTTCCTCTCTCTCCTTCCTGCTCTATCTGAGTAAAAAATGGAAAAATGTCCTCGGGTGAGGATAAAAAAAAAAAAAAAAAAAAAATTCTCTCTCATCGAAGTTTCTCTCTCTCTCCTTCTCCCTTCCTCTCTCTGCAAGGGTTGACGCTCAATCACTAAGCCACACAGGCCAGACGAAAAAAATTTTTTAAGAAAAAAAGTTGAAAATCAAAATAAAAATTTATTATGGAAACAACATACTAAGGAAATCCTGATTTCCGGTCAAGATGGTGGCATAGGTAAACGGGGTATCGCCTTCTCTCACAACCACATCAAAACTACAACACAACCATCATTCAGAACCACCTGAAATCAAGCTGAATGGAAGTCCTACAACTATGAAATTAAAGAAGCCACATCCAGACTGGTAGGAGGGGCTGAGGCGGAGGGGCTGGTCCCACACCCACGTGTGGCAGATAAAAATCAGGAGGATACCTCGGCTGGGAAGATCCTCCCTGAGGACTGAGGGGTCCCCGTCCCACATCAGGCGCCCAGCTCAGGGTTCCAGTGCCAGGAAGAGAAGTCCCCATAACTTCTGGCTGGAAAAACCAGCGGGAACTGAGGCTCAGGGAGGCTGAAGCTGCTGGAGCCCCAGGCAGCTCCTCTTAAAGGGCCCGCGCACGGACTTACTTATGCGGACTTACTCCCTCTGAGCTCTGAGGGGAGGCAGCTTGAGAGTTGCCAGAGACATACAGGGAAGACTGAGCTGTTTGGCCTTGAGACGAGGGCTGGGGAGGAAGGCAACTTTCTCCTGGACAGACGTGCTGGCGCAGGCTGATGAGCCCTTCCCTGGGGCGGCAGACAGCTGCCATATCTGGGACTCCAGCAACCTGGCTCACACTGTTTGCCTCGCCTGGTGATTCCCTGAGGCCCTGCCCCACCCCACCCAACCTTTGGGCCCACCCAAGCTGTTTCCAAAGGCTTTACCATAGGATTGGCCTGTCTTGGATCCTGCTTCAGAGTTTCATAAAATCTCTCAAACAAGCAGCATCTGGTCTCAGTGAGCCCCATATCTCTTGTTAAGTGACCCCAGGCCTGGCCCTAGAAGCAGCCAGCTTTGGGTCACAACTTGGCTTTTCCTGGACACCTCCAAGCCCAGCACAAGCAGCAGCCATCTGTAATTCACTTTGTAGCTTATGCTGGGTGGCTCTGGGTAGAACACAGACAGTGGCTGACTTTGCCCCAGAGCCAGCACACCCAGTGGACAGTTTCAGAACACACTGAAACACCACCACCCAACCACCTCCATAAGTGACACCCTCAATGAGCGGACTCAGTGGGTAGCAGAGCCCTGATGAAGTAAGTCTTGCTCTGTGTGATTGGCCCCTACACAGCTGATTCTCCAAGGTAGTCAGAGGCCAGTGGTCAGTGGGCACAGCCAGTCATTGCAGCTGATCAGCCAGAGTAAATCCCTCCCATTGATGTGCCAACAGCAATCAAGACTCAATTATAACAGAAAGGTGTACAGTCCATACAAGGGGTGCACCTCAAGGGCCCAGCTTGGGTGATCAGGGAGGCTGTGCCACTGGATCCTACAGGACACCTACAACAATAGGCAACCCTACAAAGCCTAGAAGACATAGCAATTCTACCTAATACATAGAATTAATCATAGGGAAGCAGCCAAAATGAGGAGACAAAGAAACATGTCCCAAGTGAAAGAACAAAACTCCAGGATAAGAATAAACAAAATGGAGATAAGCAATCAGTCAGATACAGAGCTCAAAACACTGATTGTAAGGTAGTTCAAAGAACTTGGTGAGACATTCAAGAAACTTGTTGAGACCTTCAAGGAACTTAAGGAGAACTCTAAGGAACTCAGAACATCAACAACATAAAAAAAGACCAGTCAGAAATGAAGGATGCACTAACTGAAATAAAGAATAATTTACACAGATTCAATAGCAGAGTAGGTAAAGCCAAGAAGCAAACCATCGATTTGGAATATAAGGAAGCAAAAGACACCCAATTAGAACAGCAAAAAAAAAAAAAAAAAAAAATTCCAAAAAAATGAACGTGCCAACATTCACATCATAGGGGTGCCAGAAGAGAGAGAACAAGAAATTGAAAACCTATTTGAAACAATAATGACAGAAAACTTCTCTAATTTGGTGAAGGAAACAGACATACAAGTCCAGGAACACAAAGAGTCCCAAACAAGATGAACCCAAAGAGATCCACACCAGGACACATCATCATCAAAATGCCAAAGGTTAAATACAAAAAGAGAATCTTAAAAGCAGCAAGAGAAAAGCAGTTCTTTACCTACAAAGGAGCTTCCATAAGGCTGTCATCTGATTTCTCAAAAGAAACTTTGCAGGCCAGAAAGGAGTGGCAAGAGATATTCAAGGTGATGAAAAGCAACAACCTACAACCAAGATTACTCTATCCTGCAAAGCTGTCATTTAGAATCGATGGACATATAAAGACTTTCCCAGACAAAAAGCTAAAGGAGTTTATCACCATCAAACCAGTATTATATGAAATGTTGAAGGGTCTTCTTGAAGGAGAAGAAGAACAAAAATATGAACAATAAAATGAAAATTAATACATATGTATCAACAATTGAATCTACAAACAAATTGAGCAAGCAGAACAGAAACAGACTCATAGATGCAGAGAACTTTTTGTTGCTTGCCAGATGGGTGGGAGTTGGGGGAATGGGTGAAAAAGATGAAGGAATTAAAAAGTACAAATGGGTTGTTAGACTGATGAACCTCAATGGGAAGTGGGAAGGGAGGGCGGGATGAGATAAACCAAATAACTTCTATGCATATATGCATAACCAATGGACACTAACAACAGTGTGGGGAAAGCAGGTTGGGGGAAGGATTGGGGAGGAGGAAGTCAATGGGGGAACAAAGGGGGGACATCTGTAATACATTCAACAATTAATAAAACATACTAAGCCCTGGCCGGTTTGGCTCAGCGGTTAGAATATTGATGTTTCCCTCTCTCTCTTCCCTCCTCTCTCCTTCCCGCTCTATCTGAAGATAAAGGCAAAAAAAAAAAAAGTCCTCGGGTGAGGATAAAAAGAAAAAAGAAAAGGCCAGAGCACCCTGGGGTTTAGACCTGGGGTTAAGAAGAGGAGGAATACTGCAAGACACAGATTCAAAATAGGAATTCTCGCAAAAGTTGGCACAGGGGTCTAGACCACCTTCCCAGGAACATGTCTTCTTCCTACTCCTTGCTTATCTTTACCAACAACATCTGTCTCTTTAACCTCCCAGTGGGACACACCCTGCCAGTAAACTACCCACTCAGCTGCTTCCTCTTTAATGTCTGCAGCAATTATTCCTTCTTTTCTCCAAAAATCCCCTCAGGACGGGGCTGCAGATATTATGTCCACAAAGGTAGCAGCTCGTGAAAGGTGATGAGAGCGCGTCATCTCCACCTTGAAGAGGCACATGATTTGCACATGGTGGCTTCCTTTTTCGGACCTTTCCCAAATTGATCTTTCCTTATTGTTCCCCTTCAGGCAGTCACTCCTCATTTCCTTATGATTTGTTCCTTCTTACTTCTCATTCCAATCACTGTAATCAACCCCTGGTGTTACCTGAAACAAAGGAAGGGTGTGTTTTAGGAGCTACTCCAGACCTCCAACCTCCTGGGAGGAGACAAGAGTTGAAGGTTGAGTTCAGTCACCAGACCAATGATTTAATCAATCATGCCTATGTAATGAAGCCTCTATAAAAACCCCAAAGGACAGGATTCATAGAGTTTCCATGTTGGTGAACATGTGAAGATGCTGGGAGGGTGGTGTGCCCTGAGAGGACCTGAAAACTCAGCATCCTTCCTACATACCTTGGTCCTATGTATCTTTTCCATCTGGCTATTCCTGAGTTGTAGCCTTTTACAATAAACGGGTAATCTAGTAAGTAAGCTGTTTTTCCTGAATTCTGTGATGCACTCTTGCAAATTTAAACCCTAGCTGGGGGTTTGGGGAATCTCCAATCTATAGTCAGTCATTAGACGCCCAGGTTACAATCTGTACTTGCAATTGGCATCTGAAGAGGGGGCAGTCCTGTGAGATTGAGCCCTTAATCTGTGGGACACGAGGCTGTCTCCAGGCAGTGTCAAGATTGAGTTAAATTGTAGTACACTCAGCTGGTGTTGCAGAATTGTTTGATGTATGAAAACCCACATGTCTGGTGTCAGAAATTAAGTAGTGTTGTATAAGTACTCACTTAATGTTATTGATAAGTTCTTGGAAACTGCAACTTTAAGCAAAACAACATATAACAAAACCGACTTTACCATAGGCTAATTGATATGAACAAGGGTCAAGCCCTGGCCAGTTTGGCTCAGCTGTTAGAGCATTGGCCTGCGGTCCAGAGAGACCCAGGTTCGGTTCCCGCTAAGGGCACGTACCTCGGTTGCAGTTTGTCCTGGCCCTGGTTGGTTGTGCGGGTAGCAGCCACTCGATGTGTCCCTTTCATGTCGATGTTTCTCTCTCTCTCTCTCTCTCTCTGTTCCTCTCTCTCCCTCCCACACTACCTGAAAAAAAAAAAAGGAAAAATGTCCTCGGGTGAGGATAAAAAAAACAAAAACAAAGCCCTGGCCGGTTTGGCTCAGCGGTTAGAGCGTCGGCCTGCGGTCCTGAGAGACCCAGGTTCGGTTCCCGCTAAGGGCACGTATCTCGGTTGCAGTTTGTCCCCGGCCCTGGTTGGTTGTGCGGGTGGCAGCCACTCGATGTGTTCCTTTCACGTCGATGTTTCTCTCTCTCTCTCGCTTCCTCTCTCTCCCTCCCTTCCTCTCTCTCCCTCCCACTCTACCTGAACAAAAATGGAAAAATGTCCTCGGGTGAGGATAAATAAAAAAAACAAAAACCCCACAAGGGTTAAATTCCTATAGCATATTTCTGGTCACAAAAAACATCATTAAACTAAATTAAAAAATCATACACTTTCAGTATTAAGCATTGAAATACATATGAGCTATACATACATTTAAGAAAGATTGTTCTGGCCCTGGCCAGTTTGGCTCAGCGGTTAGAGCGTCAGCCTGCAGTCGGAGAGACCCAGGTTTGGTTCCTGCTAAGGGCACGTACCTCAGTTGCAGTTTGTCCCCGGCCCTGGTTGGGTTGTGTGGGTGGCAGCCACTCGATGTGTCCCTTTCACATCGATGTTTCTCTCTCTCTCTCCCTCTCTCTCCCTCCCACTCTATCTGAACAAAAAATAAAAAAATGTCCTCGGGTGAGGATAAAAAAAAAAAAAAAGAAAAGAAAAATTGTCCTGGTTGGTTTGGCTCAGTGGTTAGCGTGTCAGCCTTCGGACCAAAGAGTCATGGGTTTGATTCCAGTCAAGGGCATGTGCCTCAGTTGTGGTTTGCTCCCCAGCCCTGGTTGGGTTTGTGCAGGAGGCACCCAATTGATGTGTCTCTCTTATATTGATGTTTTAAGAGAGAAAGAAAGATTAATAAAAACAATTGGAGATACCAAAGAAATGGTATTTAAAGAACTGGTTTGGTGCCCTGGCCGGTTTGGCTCAGCGGATGGAACGTCGGCCTGCGAACCAGAGAGTCCTGAGTTAAGTCCCTGCTAGGGGCACGTACCAAAAAAAAAAAAAGAACTGGTTTGGGAGACAAGACTCATAATCATGCAAAAATGACCAGTAATAAATACTTGTATAAAAAGAATTATAAAACAACAAGTGTTGGCAAGGGTGTGGAGAAAACGGGTCTCTAGTACACTACTGGTGGGAATGCAGACTGGTGCAGCCACTGTGGAAAACACTATGGTGTTACCTCAAAAAGTTAAAAATTGAACTGCCATTTGACCCAGTGATCCCACTTCTAGGAATATACCCTAAGAAGCCTGAACACCAATCAGAAAGAATATATGTACCCCTATGTTCATAGCAGCACTATTTACAATAGCCAAGATCTGGAAACAACCCAAGTTGTCCATCAGTAGATGAGTGGATTAAAAAGCTGTGGTACATATACACAATGGAGTACTATGCAGCTGTAAGAAAGAAAGATCTCTTATCCTTTGAGATGGCATGGAAGGACCTGGAGAGTATTATGCTAAGCAAAACAAGCCAAGCAGAGAAAGACAAATATCACATGATCTCACTTATTTGTGGAATATAATGAACTAAACAAACTGCTGAACAAGATTAACCCAGAGACATAGAGGTGGGGTACAGACTGACAAGCCTCAGAGGAGGGGGAAGTTTATGGGGGAAGAGATAAACCACAGAACGTACATGCATGTATGCATGACCAATGAACATAGACAACAAAGCTGGGGATGGGGCACGGGGGAAGGAGAGGAGGGTGTCAATGAGGGACAAATGAGAAACATCTGTAACAAAAACAAATTAATAAATAAAAAATTAAAATAAAATAAGAATTATAAAAAAGAAAAAGAAAAACAAGATGATAATTTTCAAACCCGCTTATTCCAGTTCAGGGTCATGAGTGGCCAGAGCCTATCCCGGCAGCTGAGGGTACAAGGGGAACCCAAACCTGGACAGGACATGCCTTCCATCACAGGGGCACTCACACACATAGCATACACTCAGACTGGGACAATTTAGATGCACCAATTTGCCCTGGCCGGTTTGGCTCAGTTGTTAGAACATTGGCCTGCGAACCAGAGAGTCCTGGGTTCAGTTCTCGCTAAGGGCAAGTAACTCGGTTACAGTTTGTCCCCACCCTGGTTGGGGTCGTGTGGGTGACAACATCGATGTTTCTCTCTCTCTCTTTCCCCTTCTCTCCCTCCCGCTCTATATGAAGATAAATGCAAAAATGTCCTTGAGTGAGGATTTAAAAAAAAATTATAGATGCACCAGTTCACCTCACATGCACATCTTTGGGATGTGGGAGGAAACCAGACTACCTGCAGAAAACCCATGCAGACATGGGGAGAACGTGGAAACCTCGCAGATGGTAGCCCCCGCTGGGAATTGACTTTTTTTTCTCATCAACGTTATAACAAAACAGCATTGAACAAAATGACAACTTGAGGACCTGATGTAGCAGAGCTCTGAGAATAGAAGGGACGCCCAGGAAGAGTGTTTTCCTTGACCCTACTTCTCAGTCTGACACAGACAGCTCTGAAGAATTGGGTGGGTCAGGAAAGTGATCAGGATAAGTATTTTTGATTCAGTGAAGGAAACCTCCAGCTATCTCACCCTTCATTCTTTTTTTTTTTTTTTTTTTATCCTCACCCGAGGACATTTTTCCATTTTTTTGTTCAGGTAGAGTGGGAGGGAGAGAGAGAAAGAGAGAGAGAGAGAAACATCGACGTGAAAGGGACACATCGAGTGGCTGCCACCCGCACGACCAACCAGGGCCGGGGACAAACTGCAACAGAGGTACATGCCCTTAGCAGGAAACGAACCTGGGTCTCTTGGGACCGCAGGCTGATGCTCTAACCACTGAGCCAAACCGGCCAGGGCCTTCATTCTTTATTTTTTGTTAATTCTCACCCGAGGATATTTTTCCATTGATTTTTAGAGAGAGTAGAGGGGAAGGAAGGGGGAGAGAGAGAAAGAAACATCGATGTGAGACACCAATTGGTTGCCTCCTGAATTCATCCAGACCAGGGCCAGGGATCAAACCTGGATTAAATCTGCAACTAAGGTGTGTGCCCTTGACCGGGAATTGAACCTACAATTCTTTTGTGTGCCAGCTAACTCTCTAACCATTGTGGAACACTGGCTAGGGCTCACCCTTCATTTTTGCCAATACAATTCACAGATTGTCCCAGCAAATAGGGTACTAAAGGAGTGGTTTTTCTTTTTTTTTTTTATTGATTTTATTTTATCATTATTATTATTATTATTATTATTATTTGGCACATGCTCCTAGCGGGAACTGAATCCAGGACTCTCTGGTCCGCAGGCCGATGATCCAACTGCTGAGCAAAACCGGCCAGGGCTTTTTATTGATTTTAGAGAGAGAAGAAAGGAGAGGGAGAGAGATAGAAACATCGATGAGAGAGAACATCGATTGGCTGCCTCCTGCATGGCCCTCACTGGGGATCAGGCCCACAACCTGGGCATGTGCCCTGGCTGGGAATCGAACCAGCAACCAGTTAGTTCATGGTTCGATGCTCAACCAGTGAGCCATACCAGCTCAGCTAAAGGAATGTTTTTAAAAGGCAGAATGGGTAATAGTCTCCCCCAAGAACACTATAAACAGAATAGCTGCTTGGGCAAAGAGAGATTTTCTGTGTATGCTTGTGGGGAGGGGTGCTAAAATAAATTAATTAATTGGCCTTGGCTGGGTAGCTCAGTTGGTTAGAGCATTGTCCCAATACGCCAAGGTTGCTGGTTTGATATTCCAGTCAGGGCACAGGACACCTACAAGAAGCAACCAATGAATGCATAAATAAGTAAAATAACAAGTTCATATTTCTCTCTCTCTCTTTCCCTTCCTCTCTCAAATAAATAAATAAATAATCAATCAATCAATAGAATAAATGATCCACAATCTATGAGGGGCTGCACTTCCCACAAACCTCTGAAAGATAAGTGTATCCTTAAGCCCTTGGCTCATGTGCGAGGATATAGGTCCCACTCATACTCTAGCAAATAGATGGAAAGAAAGAGTAGCTGAATCCCTCAATACAGTCCACCTCAGAAGAGGGAAAGGAGAAGACAGATGCTCTGCTGGTTATGCCAGCTGAATCCAGGGTCAAGGGGCAAAGGTTACTTGGTTCTTCCATCCACAAAAGCAGGAACTGTAAGGGTTCACCCATGTCCTGGCAGAAGAGTTCATGGGATGGTGGGAAAACCTGGCTCCCTGCCCACTTCTAGCTTCCAAGGAGAAAGGCAGATGCAGCTGACCGGGTACCATAGGGTGGCCAGGGTTCCAGTTATTCAGACCTCCAGTCTAGTCTACCTGGAAGGGGAGGGCCAGGGCTCCAACAGAGGGTTGGGATGGTGAGGCCTTGCTCCCAACTCCAAGGAAAGTGTGGTTTGCGGGAAGTGGCTGGCTGCTGGGCTAAGGAGAACTACTGTTGGGAACATTTCAGTGGAGTGACATGGCTGGTGTGGAGAGGATACACATAGGGTCAGAGTCGAACATCAGACCCCACGGGACTGCTGTAGTATGGTAGGACCTGGTTTTAGAACATTCCAGGAAAACAGCCCATTTGGAGAATTATGACTGTGGGGGCAAACTCTGAGGCCCATAAACAGCCAAGAAAGTGAAGCCCCTTAAATGAGAGCAGCTGGGACACC
Organism: Molossus molossus; assembly: GCF_014108415.1. NCBI lineage: Eukaryota > Metazoa > Chordata > Mammalia > Chiroptera > Molossidae > Molossus > Molossus molossus. The sequence goes on along the minus strand of NW_023425344.1, from coordinate 179,919,104 downwards.
ATCCCCCCAGGGCCTACTGAGAATGGGAAGAAGATCCCAGGACCTTCCAGATCTCTTTTACCAGAGAGCTAGAAGAAGATGCACTGAGTGAAGAGAGTCACTGATGGAGGTGAAACTTGGTAAACCAGGTCTAGTATGATGGGTCTGGCTCATATGTCTGCCACTATGGAAAAGGGACATCAACCCTTGGATAAGCCAAGTGGCACATGCCTTTTTGCTAACTCCCAGGGCTCTCTTTTCCTCCAACCTGAGCCAGGAGAAAGGATCACTGGAGGCAGACAGGCTGGCCCTGCCTGTCAGGGCTTTGGCTCTGCCATGACACAGGATGGCTTGGGCCCAGAGCCAACCTGTTGCTAAATCCAGACTCCTGAGGTGCCAGTTACCTTGTGTCTGGCTGTAGTCTCAACTGGCTTTTCAGACCCTATACTATAGTTCAGAGGGTCTTTAGGGATGAAGGGAGCAGGCTGAGCTCACTATTGGCCAAAGCATTACAGGGAACAGGGCCCCAGAGGCCAAGGAAAAGGTGGCAAAAGCCACTTGTGTAGCAGGTCTCCAAGGGGAAGGGGACTCTTGAGGACTTGGGGTCCTACTGACCCTTCCCACAGCCACAGTCTTTCTTCCACTACTCCCCACACCAGAGGAGGTTGACCTAGACTAGCTGTGTTCTTAAAGACAGAGTACAAAAGGAAGCAATGGTGGAGGCAACCTGGAATCTCAGCTGCCTCCTTGGTCGTAGGGCTACGACTGCTGAGTCCATCCAAGCTCCTCTCTAGCCCACCCCCATGCTGTGGTTAGCTAGCATAGCTTGAGAAGACGACCAGTCAGTGGGGAAACTCGTTGCTCACAAATATTTTCATACTCTAACTCATTTCAATTTCATCGTAATGTGCCAGAGGTATTATCCTCCGAAAGGTTCGGGGTAATTAACTAGATGGTTGGCGTTCTTTGGCAGTGACCATGTTTCATCGCTAATGCTTGACATATAAAGGGGGCTCCAACAGTGTGGAAGGAATGAAGAAATAGATGCACTTGTCCCAGGTCACCTGGCAGTAACAGGTGGTGCTGGCAGGGAGCTTCAGCCTCCCGACTCAAACCCGGTGCCCTTTCCAGCCCTTCCCCTTTCCCTTCCATTCAGGATGCGGGCCTGCGGACTGCGAGGTGGAGAGGGAGCTGGCTGCTGTGCCAAGTCAGAGTATGGGAAAGGGCCCCGCCTCTCTGGACACCCTGAGTCATACTTAGGGGAAGGCGTAGCACTGAACTCTCCCCAATTTACTCCCTCGGTTAGGGGTTCGGGGCCTGGAAGGAACTCTGCGAAAAAGGACGAAAACTGAATTCGCGTCCAGCTGCCCCTCTCGGGGCTGGTTCCATGGGCCCAGGACCAAGAAGGGCTGACCCCCCGCCTGGAAGGGCCGGCGGTTCCCCTTCGTGATCGCCCCGACGGCCGCGCAGCGCCCTCTGGTGCCGGGCAGCGGGGCCCAGAAGGCTCCCGGGCCGGGGGCGGGACCCGGGGGTGTGAGAGGCGGAGCCTCCGAGCGGGCGGGGAGTCTGCGAGAAACGCACGGCCTTCGGCGGCTTCCCGGCCCGGGAAGTGAGCCCGGGTCGGGCGGCCGCAAACAGGAAGTTGAGCTGTAACAAAGAGCGTGGGGGGCGGGGAGCCCGGGACCTCCGGGGCGCTCGGCGGCCGCAGCAGGTGGAGGGCTGACCCGGCCCGCACGCCACACCTCCTTCTTCCGCCGCCGATCGAGCCTCCGGGTCCAAAGGGGTCGGATGGTGCGCCCTGGGCGCGGCCGCCCTGGGAAGGCCGCTGGGACCTCCCAGGCGCATCCTCTCCTTGGGAAGGGACAGTCATAGTACCCTGAGTGAGTCACTTCCATCCCTTTCCCGGAATGCAGCAGGCCACGTGGGGGGTGGGGTTGCTCGGTCCGCGGATCCTGGGGACCCACGCAAATATTGGGAGTGCTGCAAGGAGGGGAGAGCCCTGTGGGTCTAGGTCAGGGGTGGAGCATCCATGCTAACCACATTTTGTCTAGGGCTTAATCTAGTTTGGAATGAGGGGTGTTAGGGGCCACTGTCTTTTTCTACCCCTTGACCAGTCTGACCATGGCCCCGAGGCAGCAGAGGGGACCGTCGCTGAGCAAGCAGGATAAAGGCATTCATTCCTTTCTTCCTCATAGCCTCTCCCTGACTCACCTCCCCATAGTGATATCCAGGTGGTTCCCAGCCACTGGGCCCTGAAAAAGCAGCTGTCCTCAGAGCTGGAGGTCACTGTGGGGTCAGACTTATCCTGTAGGCAGGGCATTGGCTCCCGGCTGTTAAGGAACTGCTAAACTCTGAATTCTCTAGTGAAATACCCATGCAGATAAAGATGGGCATTTGCTAAACCATGGTGAGTACTCCACAGTGAATCTAGAGCTAACATCTGGCCTTGTTTCTGCCAAGCCCGAGGTCACCTGTGCACCTGGACACACCATCAGAAAAGTCTTGGGTACCTTTACCTATGAGAAGGGGCTGGACCCTCAGGAAGTGATCTGGAAATGCTGGGGAGAGGAGGGCTTCCACTGTGACCTGTTCACATTCTAAGTGCCTGGCCCACCTTGTGCCATGTTGCTAGAGGTGGAGCCTGGCATGCACTACAAGTTGGAACTGCCCAGACCAAGTTCACATATGGATCCCCCCTTTCCCCAGAAAGCTGGTGTGGTGGGCTCTCCCAGCTCCCTGTCTAGGGTATCAGAGCCAGTGAGTGGTTTTAGCTAGCCAGCTCCTCTCCAGGGCTCTTCTTGAAGGGGCTGGCGGCCAGTGAAGTTCAGCATAGCCTGGTGGTGTGGACGTGCAGGCCTGCGGGTGTCCTACCTGTCCCCCACATGGGAGCCTCGTCATCTGGCCTGCGTGTCCCAGTCCAGTTTCCCCCGCCCCCCAGGGTCCGGGAGCCGCTTTCCTGTTTCATTTTGGGCAGGAAGAGTGAGGTCGTGTTGTTCTTCCCCCTGCTGCCGGCTCAGGCTGTGGGAACGGTTCCCTGAATGCTTTCCTGTTTGATACCCTGTGTGTGCAATGAGGGAACAGGGACCAATGAGCGAGGTATGTGTGGAGCCTGTGCGTGCAGGGACTGTGATGAGCCTAGGTCTCTGGCTCCAGGGTCTCTGGCATAGGCACACAGCTCAGAGGCAGACACGCTGTGTGTTTGCCGGGAGAGAGAGGAAAAGGGAGGCAAATAGCACTGCATATACTTGGACTCCACTGGGAGCATCTGGAGGGTCTATTTTGCCTTACTGTGGACAGGCTGAGAGCTGGGAGCATCTGCTCAGCTTTTTGTCAATGGCTCATTTTTTTCATCATTTGCTCTGCACGGGGTATGTGTGGGTGTAAAGAGAGGACTGGCAGCCTAGAACCATTGTGCACCTTAGAGGAAACTAGGAACAAAATTGAGACTGGAAACTCCCTCATTAGTGTCTCAGCCAGAGAAACCTGGACTCAGGAAGGCCATCCTCTCCTCTTCGTCCCCTCCCCGCAGACCAGGTGCCCAGACTCAGCTCTCTTGCCCAGCTGCAAGGAGGACAGACAGACCCAAGGCAAAGCCTTCCCTTCCCCAAGACCAGTGCCCTACGGGGTCTGAAAAGAAGAGTAGGGTGCCAGCCCATCTAAAACCCTGCACTGGCAAGAGGAAGGACCCAGATGTCATCATGGTTCCGAGACTTCAGTCTCCAAGAGAATCCTTTTCAAAAGAGGAAAACAGGCAGGATTGTCCTCTTCCCCCAAATTCTTATATCCCCCAGGCTGACTTGGGAGCCCATGAGCTTTTTCAGACTTGAGAGAAAAGGGGATATATTTAGGTCAGGGGGCATATTTCCCAAGGAATGCTGGGAGCATAAGGAGGGTGGGGAGCCACAGCCAGCCCCCAACCATCAGGCAGGGAAGGCTGGCCTAGGCTGGGGACTAGATGAGCAAGGACAAGCTCCCCGAGGACTGGGAGGGGACAAGAGCCTGGAGCACAGCAGACCCAGCCCAAGTGTATGCACAGGGCCCAGAGGTTCTTACGGGGCAGCTGGCAGCAATATGAGAAGGGGAGTCAGAGAGGATGGGGAGAGGATTCCCATTCGGCCATTACAAAGACAGGACCCAAAAAGTAATAAATTCCTATACACATCTGTTCCATATTATAAATACACATTATATACAAAATAATGTTATAAAATGTAGAAAGGTCAGTGCTTCTGATTCTTAAATTATCGAAATACTAGACTCCAAAATAAACTACAAAAAACAAACAAAATAAAAACTCATATTATTGATTTCTGAAGATTGACTAAGGGCAGTAGTGGGCGTGGGCAGAGCTCACACTCAAGGCCATAGGAATGGGCTTGAGGGAGGAAAGGGCCTAGGTGACGACAACCCGAATCTCTCCCTCACAGAATTTCCAACATCACTGCCCTGAGCTCCCAAGTTAGGCCTGGCACCCCTGGCTGGCCCTCCACCTCTCTGCTCATAGGAGCCCAGAGGCACCCAAGGCCAGAGACTATGGAAGCAAGGTAAGGCTTACCAACATTCTTGCCCAGAGGCCTGGGCCCAGGGAGAGGCTGAGTGGTGTTAGGAGCGAGGCCCATATGCAGTAGTTGGAGGCAGAAAGTACTCCCGCTTCGGGTGCTCACCTCACCTGCAGGGCAGCCCCTGCCAACAGCCACACCTGGTGGTTTCCCGGCCCACAGATGGCCCTGCCCTTACTGGCCTTCTTTCTCCTCTCTGATTTGGACCCAGCTGTCACCACGGAGCCTGGGCCGAAGGCACTTTTGGAAACACAGATGCCAGTGGAGGCCACAGCAGCTCCAGGCCCTACAGGGCCACTGTCACTCCCTCTGGAAAACAGGCCAGAGCTCCAAAGGAGCCCTTGGCAGGGCAGGTCCAAGTGGCACCTCTCCTCTCCTCTGTTCCCCTGGCTGGTACGGCTGCCAATCTGATGCCAGACAGACACCCAAAGGTGTGGAAGGTACTGCATCTCTTGGCAAATTCACAGTCTGTCTAGTTCATGCCATTCCCTCTTCCTCCTGAGAGCAGCACGTTGCATATTAAAACGTCCCATCCAGGATGCAATGTAAACAATGCAGAAGGAAGGTCCAGCTGCTGGGCAAAGCTGGAGTGTCCTGGGAGGCTTCTGCCTTATACCTGAGGAGAATGGAGAGTGGGAGAGTGGGTTACCCTGGAGTACACAGCCCTCCCTCCATGGCTACCCTGGGCCTTCCTAGGAGAAGTCAATAAGGCAGGTGGGATGAAAGAAAGGTAGGGCAGCCTCCCCAGTCTTCTGTCCCAGCATCCATACATGCCTGGGAGCCTATGTTCATAAGGTGGGCCAATAGAGGAAGCCAGGGAAAAGGGGCAGGAGGGGCACGAGGCAACCACCCTCACCCACCGGCAGCTGGGAAGCAGCGCCTGGGAGCTGGCCAGGTGCCACGGCTGCCCAGCCCAGCACTAACACAGCAGGAAGAGAGAGCAGGCTGGGCTCACCAGCACAGCTCCTGTTTCACACCCTCTGTTTCAACCAGGCCAGCAGGGACCCAAAAGCCACTGAACTTGGCCTGCCAAGGAAGGGTCCTGACCTACCCCAGAGGCCCCTGGGGTCAAGAGGAACCAGGCCACGTTCCCATCCCCCGAAGGCAGGCGGGGACATGCAGGAATGGCAGGCGAGCCCAGCACTCACCTCTGTGGCAATGACACATTCGTTCCTCTCCTCTGATATCAAACACACAGACTGGTACATGGAGTCCCTGGGGGAGCATATCGCTGATATCCGACACTCTGGCTTTTCACTAAGGGAACACAAGACAGGCCGCTGAGGGAGGTATGGGGAGAGAGCCGGGGGAATGGTGGGGGCACTAACTGGACCCTGGAGAGCCAAAGGACACCAGCACAAGTGACTCTGGGAGAAGATACAGGGACTGGGGATGCCCAATGCTGGCCTGGGGGACAGGTAGGAACAGGCCCCTAAGAGAGCCACGGGACCCCCAACCTTACCGGAGGGTCTCAGGCCTGGCAAAAGCCAGTACTGCCACTAGAGAAAAGCCATGACATAGAAAGATGGAAGTCACAAGAGACACCATATGGACACTTGACATTTGTGAATGAATGAGTGGATGTGAGGGAGGGACAAAAGACCCCCAGCAGAACTTTTGTTAGAAGATCAATAGCAAAAACCCCTTTTTGCTTAAAAGCAAAGGACTGGTGCCAGCCTTCCACTTGTCCTGGGGGGGCCCAGGAAGCACCCTGGTCTACGGCCAGGCCCTGGGCCTCCAGGTGCTGCTCACCTGTGTAACCGCAGTGGCACCTTCTCCCCTAAGCTCTTGTCACTGTGGGAATACTTCCCCAGCATGGTCCCCCGCCCCAGGGGTCCTGGGGCCAGATTATAGTCCAATGTGTGGTTCTGCTGTTTGCCACAGTTAGACTTGTCCAGGCTACAGTCCACTTCCAGCTCCTTCTTCTGGTTTGTGTTCTTGAGCTGGGCAGCGGGGATCAGGTTGTCCTTCTGGAAGTCTGACAAGTTGTTCATGGCCTCCCTGCTGCCGTCATCCGGCCGCCGAAGCCGCAGCTGCCGCACAGCCACTGCCACCATGCCCAGCAACACCAGCACCACCACCAGCCCCACGCCCAGGGAGACAGCCACCCAGGGGAAGCTGGGTGGCATGCTCACAGGGAACTCGCAGCGGCTACCCACAAAACCATAGGGGCAGTTGCAGACGAAGTTGTCGGGGGAGCGGCCAGGGTAGCAGGTGGCCCCATTGAAGCAGGGTCCTGAGGCACAGGCGTCGCTGGGTGTCCGGACCTCACAGCGCCTGCCAGAGAAGCCAGCAGGGCAGGTGCACACAAGCCCTTTCTCCAGGTCATGGCAGGTGCCACCATGGGCACAAGGGCTGCGGGCACAGTCGCTGATGGGGAGTTCACAGTGGGCGCCTGTGAATCCAGGACGGCAGCGGCATATGCGGTTTGGACCTCGGTTCAGACACTGGCCCCCTGTAGGTACACACAGGGCACAAGTCAGCCATCGCCCGGGAACCCCTTTGGTGCAGAGAGTGAGTGCTCCATCCCAGGAACGAGCTCAGGTCCTTCTGCCTCCATGAACACAGCCAGCATTTACAGGTCCCACTACAAGGATCACTGCACGAAAAGTCAGGAGACCTGGAGCTGAGGTGACCCTGGTCGCTATACCTGCATGGGCTCATATATAAAAATTACTAGCATCTCGCAGAGCTTTACAGTAGAATCAGACAGACAGGCTTGGGTTTGAATCTCAGCTGTGTCTAGCTGCGGATCTGGCGCCTGCTGCTTTACCTTATTTCTCAATCTCAGTTTATTTGTTAAATTGGAGTACAATGCTATCCCCTCCATAGGAGGTCTCTGAGGGTTAGGTGGGATGATGCACGAGGGCAGGAACACATGCCTGGTATGTAGTAAATGTTCAAATAAATGTAATTATCGTTGTTTCATCTAATCTTCATAACCACATGAAAGACAGAGGGCAGGTGTTATATTTCCCCTTTAGTGATGAAGAAACTGTGGCTCCAGGGACTTGACTGAGTGATTAGCCAGAAAGCAGACTCCATCTCAGCCCTTCCAACCCCGCTCCAGCTCCTGAGGCTCCTCTCCTGCGCAGTGCTGTGCCCCTGCCTCACAGCAAGTCACCAGGAGGCCAAGGGGACAGATACCAACATGCTTTGAGTGATGCTGAACATTCTAGATGCCTTGTCCCAAACCAGGCTCTATGTGGCCACAGGGCAAGGTGGGCCTTCAGGAACAGGGCCCTGCCCACACCAGCCTCTCTTGAGGAGGGACAAGAGACCTCCCAGGGTTCCTGGGGAAGGTCAGAGGACCCCCAGCAGGGACAGGGCTGTGACATGGAAACAGGAATAGAAGCCACTCAGGGTACACACCACTCCTTCTCCTAAGGTCTGCACCCACGGCCAACCTGCTCCTCTTCCAAAGCTACCCGACCGATCAAGCAAGCTCTTCACCATCCAGAGCAGAAGGGGACCCATTAGCCTGCCTGGAGTGAGGGACAAGGTCTCTTTCCTCTCCTGACTCTCCCTCACCAGAAGTCTCTCTTGTCCCCAGGGTTGGTACACCGGGTTAGCAAGGCAACAAGACGCACCATTGGCACATGGGTTGCTGGTACACCTGTCCACTTTCTTCTCACAGTTGGATCCAGTGAAGTTGGGAGGGCATTCACAGGCGTAGCTGGTCCCCTGGTTGCGTTCCCGGCAGGAGCCCCCATTGAAGCAAGGGGAATTGGCACAGCTCAAGGTGCTGTGCTCGCAGTACAGGCCATAGTAGCCCGGGGGACACAGGCAGTGGTAGCCATCCTCCTGGTCCTAGAGAGAGACCAGAAAAGGGCCAAAGTCAGACCCTTGTGGGGCCGGGATGCATGGCTGGGGGCTAGGCCCCACATGTCTACAATGCCTGCCTGTGGCCACCTGGGGTGGGGATGCCTGGGCACCACCTGGCCAGACCTCTGCCTTCCTGCACTGCCTAGGCCTCACCTTACAGCTGCCTCCATTGCGACAGGGGTTGCTGTCACACTCGCTGAGCTTCAGCTCACAGTCCACGCCAGTGTAGCCTGGGCGACAGGTACAGGTATAGCTCCGCTGCCCGCTGTTAGAGCACGTTGCCCCGTTCTTGCATGGGGAGTGATGGGTGCAATAATTGAGATCTGCGGAGACAGGAACCAACCAGCTGAGCAGAGCCAGAGAATCATCCCCACCTCCAGGCTCCTCTTTTTTTTTTAATCCTCACCCGAAGACATTTTTGCATTTATTTTCAGATAAAGTGGGAGGGAGAGAGGGAGGAAGAGGGAAAGAGAGAGAGAAACATCGATGTGAGAGAGACACATTGACTGGTTGCATCCACACGACCCCAACCAGGGCTGGGGACAAACTGCAACCAAGTTACATGCCCTTAGTGGGAACCGAACCCGGGACTCACTGGTCCGTGGGCCAATGCTCTAACCGCTGAACCAACACAGCCAGGGCTCCAGGCTCCTTATAGTATAAGTTCACTGCCCATGTTTGTCCCAGAGGCTTCAACTCAGTCTTCCAGGCCCAAATACTCTTCCTCCTCCCCGAGTGAAATCATGTATATTGAAGCATCTTGACTCACACCTGAGCAGTGCAATCAATCAAAGTGGAAAAACACAGATAGACAACCACCTGAGAGGCGAGCTCACAAACACCAGCAGGCAGGGTAGAATGAAGGTAAGGAAGAGGAGTGAGTGGCAAGGCCAGTGTGAGGAGAAAGTCAGAAAAGGCTTGCCCTGGCCAGTTTGGCTCAGCGGTTAGAGCGTCAGCCTGCGGTCCGGAGAGACCCGGGTTCGGTTCCCGCTAAGGGCACGTACTTTGGTTGCAGTTTGTCCCCGGCCTTGGTTGGTCGTGAGGGTGGCAGCCACTCGATGTGTCCCTTCACGTCGATGTTTCTCTCTCTCTCTCCCTTCCTCTCCCTCCCTCCCATTCTATCTGTACAAAAAAAAAGAAAAAGAAAAAGAAAAGGCTTCATGGAGGAGGGGAGGCTGAGATAAGCCTGGAAGGAGGAATAAAAAGTTAACAGATGGAAATGGTACAAGGGGGTGGTAAGAGCCATCATAGGTAGGGACCAGGTATTTTTTTTCTTTAATCCTCACCAGAGGACTTTTTTTTTTGCATTTATCTACAGACAGAGTGGGAGGGAGAGAGAGAGAAACACTGATGTGAGAGAAACATCGACTGGTTGCCACCCACACAACCCCAACTGGGGCCAGGGACAAACTGCAACTGATATATACCGGCCAGGGCAGGACCGGGCATTTTTTTAAGGGGAATTTGTTATGAGGGTATTTTGAAATGTAAGTAATGCCCTGGCTGGTTTGGCTCAGCGGTTAGAGTGTTGGCCTGAGGACCATAAGAGTCTCAGGTTCGATTCTGGTCAAGGGCATGTATCTTGGTTGCGATTCATTCTTCGGCCCTGGCTGGGGTCCTGTGGGAAGCAACCAACTGATGTGTCTCACATCAATGTTTCTCTCCCCTGCCCCACTATATCTGAAGATAAATGGAAAAATATCCTCGGATAAAAAAAAAAAAAATCCTCGAGTGAGGATTAAAAAAAAAGAAAGAAAGAAAGAAATGTAAGTATTTGTTTTCTTATTTGGGAAGGACAAGGAGGGAGAACCAGACAGAGCAAATATTGGGACTGTGAGAGCTGTGTTTGCATGTGATGAGTATAGACTGTGTCACCTGGGAGCAAATGTGGGCAGAGGAAGGAGAATGGCAGGAACCAGGTGTGTGTGTGTGTGTGTGTGTGTGTTCATTTGGGGAAGGGGGAGAAAGCAACACACACACAAAAGAATATAGGGGCTGAATTCCAAGCCCCTTGTTGCCTGTGAGTCAGGGCCTCTGCAAGTTCTTCCTATCCTGGCAAGCCCTCTGCCCACCCTACCCAGGCTTGTGCTGGTGTTTCCATGGCAGCAGCCACCCCATTTGCCCCTGAAAATGGGAGGCACATGCTGCAGCTGGCTCCCAGGATGAAAGAGATAAAAGATCCCTCCTCCACAGTTGGGGCTGGCAGACCCCTGTATAGCCAGAAGAGTGACCAGCCCTGCCAAACACCCAGGAAGAGACAGTGTGGGCTCAGGCAGCTGCCTGGCAAGTGCAACTGAGACTGAACAAGGGAGGCTGTTTCTGCCCACACCAAAAAGTCAGTTATATGTCACTCCACCCAGAGGCCCAGCTCACACAGCCTCTGGGCAGCTGGTGGGCACGCCCCACCAGACAGCTGTTTAGGGGAGAGCTGCTCAAACAGCCCTGGCAGGTAAGCAAACACTTAGGGGGTTAATAGGTAACTATGAGGTAAAAGAGGAACTGAGTTCAGCATCCCCGCCCCCTCTGGCCTTACTAGAATATTTTTAAATGTTTTTATTGATTTTAGAGAGAGAGGAAGGGAGAAGGAGAGAGAAACATCAGTGAGAGAGAAACATCAATGGGCTGCCTCCTGCACACCCCCTACTGGGGATGGAGCCCGAAACGTGGGCGTGTGCCCTAATGAGGAATTGAACCAGAGACCTCTTGGTGCATGGGCCAATGCTCCGCCAGTGCTCAACCGACTGAGCCATACGGGCCAGGGCATGGCCTTTCTAGAATTTATGAGTGCAACCTCCAGGCTACCAGTTTGTCATCCTCTTGGCTTCTCCAGCCACCCTGCCTCCCCAGCACCAGAGGAAGAAGCACCCACCGTCTTATTCTAGGCTAGTTGTAAAGATCCTTGAACGTCCCAAGCTCCTTGAAGCATAATGTGAAAGCCAGCTCAGCAGTCACCAAGTAAGAAAGGTCCAGGTGACAACTCTAGTTCCCACCCCTTGCCCGTCTCTCCCATCCTCTGCATCCTCTGTTTGCCCTCACTCACCTTGATCACAGAATAGGCCTCCCCAGCCCTCTTTACAGGTACATTGCCAGGGGGTGGTACAAGTGCCATGGCGACAGCCATTGTGGGGGATGCATTCATTGCACAGGCGGCCCTGCCAGCCTGGGCGGCAGCTGTGAAACAAAAGGGAGGCTGAGGTGAGCTGAGGGCCTGGCCAGGGGACAGCCCCCTTCCCACTTCCGGTCCCCTACTCACATGCACTCTGCTGGCTTGCTGCAGTAGCCATTCTGTTCATGACAGCCAGAAAGACAGACAGCTGAGTAAAGAAAACAGAGCTGGGTGAGGATGGGATGCCAGTGACTCTGAAGCCCACTCTCCCTCTCCTGGCCGTGGGGGTGCTCCCAGCTCCCCTGGGCTCACTTCCCACTCCTGGCTTCTCAGAGGAGCCATGGGTGTCTTAAAGGGAACTGGTGGCACAGGGAAGGAGAATCCAGGCTGGACTGAATGCAGTAATGGGATCCTTGTAGGCTTTGGCACAATGGGGAAGAGCACTTGGGAAAAAAATTCTGAGCCCAAACCTGTCCTAAGCATCCCAGCTGTTCCTGAGGCCCAGCTAGTGGGCAGCCCAGCTCTGTGAGGGAAGCAGGCTGTGAGGAGAAGCCATGGTTTTTGTTTTTTGCCCAGGGGACCACCCTCCCTCCAGGTAGGTGGGAGAGAGCTTGGCTGCTTACGCTGTTCGCAGTACCCCCCAGTCCAGCCGGGAAGACAGGACAGGCTGCCATCTGGCTGGCACAGGTAGTGGCCGAAGTGGTCATTGCGCTTCTTGCACAGGCGTGAGCAGCTGTCTCCATAGTAGTTGTCACTGCAGATGACCCGGTAAGAGTAGCGCAGCCTTGTTGAGAGAGGGCCGGTCTGCTCATCCAATACCCAGTTCTGGCCCACCGGTAGGGAGCCCTGGATGGTGATCTTGCTGATGAGCACGTTTGGTGGCATGGCCTCTGAAGGGGCAGAGGGCCAGGTCAAGGAAGGGCAGCCTGTCCCCCAGGGTGCCAGCAACCGCTGGATCAAACCAGTTGTCCAGATGACCCCCACCTATCAGCAAGCACAGTCCAGGGGAACCCAAGAGTCCCACTTCTTAGCTGCTCTGGGTGTGTGCATTGCAGGGGGCCTGATATTTTTCAAAAGGGGAATAATAGAAGGATGTTAAGATATCCCAGTGTTCTGGAAGCAGATAGGCAGGGGAAAGAGAAAAAGAGGTCAAAATGGGGAAAAGAGAGAGAGAAGGAAAAAGAAAAAGAAAAGCTCTCCATGCAGGGAGGACCCTGGGAGCAAGGGGTCCTCGGGTGCCCATTCAGGGTTTCTGCCCTCAGAGGTGGGTAATGCTTTTCTTTTTCCTTTTCAAAGTGAGAATTGTTGTGCTGCTGAAATATCCTTTTCCTCTGTGTCAGAACAACATCCCAAAGCCATTATTCCCTTTCCAAAGGAGCGGAATTCGCGAAAGGTGTAAAATACAGGAAGGGGCCCGTCAGCGGCGCTGGCAGCTTCGGCCTTTCTCACCGCCGTGCTCCCCGCGTTCCCACGCCAAAAATAACCCGCAGGAAACGCAATTGTGCTCAGAGTCCAGGCAGCGGGCGGAATCCGAGCGTCCAGCGCGGGGCGCAGCTCCGGGGCGAGCTGAGCGTCCGGCCCCCCACACCCCCACCCCGCACTTCCCCCGCCTATTATTACAGGTTAACTCTTTCGGCGCTGAGCCGTGTCGCCCCCCTGTGGCGGCGGAGTAAGCTCCTCACCTGGCCGCAGGTCTTCTCCCGGCGCGTGCCAAGCTTCGATGATGAGTGAGAAGGTACCCTGGGAAGCGGAAGGGGGGGCGGGGGTAGACAGAGAGATAGTGAGATGAGCAGGGGGGTGGGGGGTGCCTTGTGGCAGCCGGTTTAATTAATCTAATTGCAGGATACAGTTACTGCGCCCGGGTCAACCTAACGGGTCTGCTCACAGCATCGCGCGCGAGAAGGAAAGGAGAGAGGAGAACCCTGCATAGGAGGAGGGTTGAAGGATGGGGAATGTACGCGAGAACCATTCGCAGGTGGGGGGCGCGCCGGGATGATGAAAATAATATCCCAAGAGGTGGGAAAGAGAGGGCGTAGAACTGGGAAAGGGAGGCTGGTGAGAACCTTCCAGAGGATGAGGTCCCAGAAGAGTCGAAAGAAAGAATTAGAAGAGAACGCCCCTTGTTTTGTTTTGTAGGGGAGCGAGGAAATCTGGGGAGGAGGCTTTGGTCTCGGGGAGCACCCTTCTCTTGGTTTCGTGACCTCCCAGTGCGCCCAAGCTGTGCTCACCGGCCAGGTGAAATTGAAAGGCAACTGGAGAGGGTTGCGTCCTCCGCCGCTACTGTCGTCCCCGACCGCGAAGGAGTTGGTGCCCAATACAGGTGTGGAGACGCTGCCGAAGGTGCAGGGCCCTGGCGAGACCACCGCCTGGAAGTGCTTAAGGCAGACGCGGAAGAAGGTCCGGCAGCCGGGTTCGCACGGCTGCCCGCTGGCCAGTACGCCGCGCTCGTTGGCAAACTCCTGCAGCTGCAGCTGGAAGACTCCGGAGCCGGCCGCGCGCTATTGCCCAGGGACCGGGGAAGGAGGGAGGGGAGCCGTCAGCTCGGTGGACACCCGGACTCAGGCCCAGAGCGCGATGGGAGGGGGCGGAGGGGGCGCGGGACGTTACCTGCTGACAAAGTGCCACCAGCAACAGTAGCGCCCAACCGGAGGCGCTACTGGACGCGGCTGCCATTCCCTGGGGCGTCGCTCTCTCCACCCGCCCGCCCTGAAGCTGGCTCGGTTCTGGACGCCGCCTCCCTGTGTGTCCACCCGCGGAGGAGTCTCTGAAAAGCCAGGCTCCGCTCGGGGTTCTCCTCCCGCCTAGCCTTCGCGCTAGGTCCGCTCAAATTGCCGCGGTAGGTAATCCAGGTGAGGGCGGCTGAGTGGCGGCAGCGTTGAGGACGTGTCCTCGGGCTAATCCTGGGGATGCAAGGCGGGTAGTACCCGGTACACTGCACTGAGGCGGCTTGAGCTGCAGCTCTTGGCCTCTTGTTCCCAGCCTGCGCTCAGCGCCGCTACTGAAACCTGCGCGCTCGCGAGCCTTCCTTATATATATTGGCTCCTCTCCTCTCTGCCTATCACTCTCCCCTCCCCTCCGGGCCTCTAACTGCTACAGCCTCAGCGCCGCCCGGAGGGGGCCTCCGCCCCCGCCATCCCCCCTCCCCTCCAGCCAGTCAGGCTCAGGTCCCCGCCCATCCGTGCGGCTCTCAGCCCCTGGGTCCCCCAGCTCTGCGCGTGCTGAGATGACCAGTTCTCAGCAATTACGGGTTACGCGCGGAGACCCTGGCAGTGGGAGAATAGAGGGAGAGCTGGAGAGAATGGGACGAAAGGTGAGCGAAAGATTCTCGAGTGATCGTGGGGGCGGAGACACTGGGGAGTCCCTGGGCACCGTACGTCCGCAGCCAGCGCTAGTTACCTGCAGCAGGTAAAAAGAACATATCGGAAAAGCGAAACCGGCGATCAAGGACTCCAATCTCCGGCTCCTTCACGGAGCTTCTGGAACCCTCGCCTTGTCCAGCTTCAACCTGTGAGTGCCCACCCACCACGCCTCCCGGACTCAACAAGGAAGCCAGTGGACGCATTGACCCTCTCTGTGACCGCTCGCCTAGTGGAGAGGGGCCAAGCGTCTAAAAGATCGGAGCTCCCTCCTTCCACCTGGTGGGCGTCACCCTCCCTTGCGGGGGGGGGGGGCGGGGGCGTGTCCAGCGCGTGCTTGTTCCCTTCTGCCCATCCCCCCCCCTTTCCAGGCTTGGGCTCGGCGCGTGCCAGCCCTGAGACGCGTGGTCCGGGAGATGGGGGGAGGGGGCGTGGTCCCAGAGGTAGAAGATGGGCGGGCATCAGCTGTATGGTAATAGGGGTCTGACCCCACCTCCAGCGCCTCCCCTCACCTGGGTTCCGCTTCTGCTCCAGAGCCTACCCCCTCTATCCCCCACCCCAGCAGCCCCAAGCCCCTCCCGCGTCCTGACGCTTCGTTGGTGCAGAGAGGAACTCTCCTGGCTCCAGAGTTGGTTCAAGCCACTGGAGAGTCCAGGTGAAGGGCTGAAGCCGGGCAGACCCGGGTCCTTTCCTTCTAGGACGAGATGTAGAGTGGAACTGGAAACACTCGGACTCGTTTTAGTTTCAGAAGGCTCTCCGTCTCTCCGAGCGGCTCCCCCGGTGGCCCCACTTCTCCGAGCGGCGGCAGGGCAGCTGCTTTCCCGGAACCCAGCGTGATCCCCGGAGGCCTTAGATCGGGGAGGGCCGGCTTCTCCCAGTCTCGGGGGTGCCCGGAGAGCTCTCTTTCTGCGACGCTGAGGGCAGCGGGGGCCCTGTGGCTTCAGCTGTCAGCCTGCCCGCACCGCGATGGCTGTCGTCAGGCGATAAGATCGGCGCGGGGGGAGCAGGGACGCGGCGCGGGCCCGGGGGAGGCTGGGGGAGCCACGGAACAGAGCCCAACAGCTGCCTATGCCGGGCATGGTCTGATTTTTTGACTTGGGGGTGGTGGTGAAGGATTGGGGGGGAGGATGAGAAACAAGAGGTTAGGAGCGTGGGTTGGGGGAGGGGCGAGGTGAAGAGACGGGCTCCGGGGTCCCCCACGCACGGTCACCCCTCCCAGCCACCATCTGGCGCGAGGGGGTTGGCGTGGGGAACCGAGGTGGGGCGGGGGCCGGCAGATGGGCCCAGGCTGCGCTCCAGAGTTAATGTAGGTTATGGGCAGGCGGAGTCCCCAGGCCCGAGGGAGGGGGAGCCCAGGGCATGCCTCCCAGCGAACCTGCTAAGTGGGTTTTCCATCCTCTCTCTGCCATACTCTATGAGTCCCTAGACCTGCCTGGGATGCCTAAGAATGCCCTTCATTCCTCTGAGCTGACATCTAGCCCTACCTAGTTCTTGTCTGCCTTCCCACCAGTCCTGGCCTGGGGATTCATAAAAACTCGGTTCTTTCCTGGCGCTGACATTTGACTGACTGTCAAGGGAGGCATTTGCTTAATACTGGTAGATCTGGAACAATCTCTTCCCCTCATACACATCCGGACTAATATGTCCAAAAGCACTTTGCACATAGTCAAGGACCAAACAAAAGTATCATCATTTTCCTCAGAGACAGAAAAGCAAGGGATTCCAGAAACCTAGAAATCCTCTGACCTAAGGACGAAAGTCATCACCATCAAAAGTCAGTTATGAAACACCTATTTCAAATTCATTATCCCTCTAGGACTCCGTCTTCGGCCCTGAACCCACTTGAGCTCCAATTATCCGGGTCCAGCTTTGCCCACTTTTGCTGAGCAGGAGAGGGTCGAAATGCGGTCAGAGAACCGATATCCGCACCAGGGGTTCCTTCCTTTTTTCTCCCACTCATGATTTGTGAACAGAAGAACCCCACAGGTGTTCTGGGGGCTAGCAGGAACAGGAGGCTGAGAGGTGATTAGAGGCGGGAAATCAGAGTGGGGTTGGACCCAGATGGACTTCTGCTGACCCTGCCACTATGTAGACAGACTCTCGCCCCACCGACCTGGGCTGCCCTGGACTAACGTCCCGGGTTCCTCACCCTGACAGGCACCCGCCAAACTATTCCGAGTCCTGAGCCAAACTATTCCGAGTCCTGAGCCTGAGCAAGGTCGAGGCCCCGAGTCACGGGGAGACCCCACAGCCTGCTCCCCAGGGGCCTTCTGCTGTCCTCTCCGCTTGCCAGCTGCACATAGTCCCCCAGCAGGCAGAACCCACACCCGGGCCGTGATGCGCCAAGGTTATCTTCCAACAGTACCCCCAAACTTCCAACAGTGCCCCGGGTTTTGGGGGGCAGGACCTCGGGATCCCTCTCCCACTGGATAGTCTACTCACCCTCCCCACCCCTACCCCACAGTCCCAGGACACCGTTCTCCTCACCGCAAATTGCACCCAGGTAGGAGTGCGGAGGGGGCCTGGCCCCAGCGCCCGCCCGCCGGAGCTGGCCAGGGGCGCAGGAGCGGGCCTGGCTTGGGCGGGGCACTTAAGACCCGAGGGGTGTCTCTGTGGTCGCTGCAGAGAAGGGGCCACGTGCAGGGAGAGGCGGCCGGGGAAGCAGCACAGAAGGCGGGGAGATTTGCAAACTGTTGCTGCCACATGGCTGCTCCATTCGATCCATTCACATTGAAATGAGGCCGGCGCGTGCCTCATCTGCCGCAGGGCGCTGCCACGCGTCAGCCCGGCCCGCCGCGTGCCAACTGGGGCAGTGGGGCTGGCAGGGCCTGCCAGCCGTGGGGGTGCAGCCTGGGCCATGGGGCCAAGAGGGGGCAAGGGGACAGAGCCGAGCTACCCTAGCCACTTAGGCGCCGCAGTTCCGCGGACCTTGGCCCTGCAAATGGGAGCAAGCCAACGAGAAAAGACCAGGACCAACGGGTTTCAGAGGGGGGCCGGGATCGATGCCGCCGCTCCCCGCAGATGCGCCCCGGCAGCGCTACTCTCCATCTGCCGCTGCTCGCACCTGCCGGTCAATAAATCGATTTTACAATTTAATGCAGCAGCTTCCCGCCAGCCTGGGACAGATGCCGCCGCAGAACCACCTCCCGCCCTCGCCCCTCCCCTCAAGGGGCGCCAGCGGTTAGGGCCGGGATTCCCGCTCCGTAAGCGGCGCCCCGCGGGGCTTCGTTTGCTTCTCTCTGGAGTCCCTACAAGGAACTGCCTCTTCTGGGTCTTTCCCACGCGGGACAGAGTGGGTTCCCCACAAGGCAGGCCTGAGGCTGGTGGAGGAGAGAGGAAGATGATGACTTGGTGGTGGCCTTGAGGACTCGTTTGGGGTCTTCACAGTGTTTGGGGGGAGGAGGGGACGCAGTGGCTGATGATAGGTGAGAGCCCCTGTGAGAAGGAGGAAGGGTTAGGACCTGGGGCATGGACGCTGAGAGACACTGAGCCCTGAAGAATCTTCATGATGGCGGTGGGGAGGGTTGAGGTAGAATGTGGCCTCTCCCCAAAACCTCTGGTTGAGTCTGCTGAATAAGCATGACCTGGACCAGACTCTTGGCGCTCCCCAACCCTGTGGTCTTGGGCTTGTATTTTAACTATTCTACACCTCAGTTTTCTCATCTGTACAATAGGGATGATAATGATAGTGACCTGGGAGAGTGACTAAGAGACTGTCTCTGATTATGCATTTGCAGGGCCCAAAAACCATTAATTTCCTTTTTCACAGAAGGGGCAGACTTGGAGTTGAGGGGAGGTCCCTGACAGCAAATGAGTTCCAGGGGGAAAGGAAGGAAAAGGGAGAATTAAAGATAGTCATAAGGGATGAGGCAAGAGGAGCAAAAGGGGAGAGGGAGGGTGGGGGGGGAGCGAGAGCGAGAGCGAGAGCGAGAGCGAAGCTAGGAAGCCAGGTAGGGCATGGAAAGGCGATGCGCCCTGTGGAAAACCTCAAGTGTGAGAGTCTTTTGTGGGAAGAGGATTTGTCAAGGTCCTTGACTGGAGGGAAAAGACTGGAGTTTTAAGAATGGGTTTGGAGGAGAAATAAAGGTTTAGAAGAAGCAACTGCCATGGCTTTGGCCTTCCAAAGATGATGCTCTAGCCAGGCCTAGTGTAGGTCTCAAGCTGACACCTCTCCGTCTTCAGAGCACAGCTGTGTAGGAGGAAGAAGCCAACTTCTGAACTGTTCTGGTCGTTGAGGCTTCTGGCAGCTCAAGGGGCTTTGCCTTCCCTGAGTCCCAAGAGGGCACATAGATTGGGCTGGGCTGTACACTGACTGATGGCTCATGACTGATGAACCAAATGTCCCAAGGAAAGGATGTCGGAGTGGGTGAGACCATTGCACGAGTCAGGATGCCTCCTCTGGCTTCTTATGAAACCAGGAAGGCCTCCCATCTTCTCTCTCCCAGGTTCCCAGGAACCTGAGGGCCCAGGCTAGCTCCATACTCTGATTCCTTTGACTTCTCTAAACCCCAGGACAGGTGGTAACTGAGGTGGACTGGGCCCTCTCTTCTCAATGAGAACAGCTTTGGCCTGCAGAGACAATGGGCCCAAGAGAGAAGAAGCTGAGGACCCCTGACCTAACAAGCCCCTTTTAACTGTATAGGAAGGAAGCTCTCCCCAGGCCTCCTGTGCTTGTCAGGAGGAAAGGAGAGAGGAGGGGCAGGGTGGAGACCTGTTGGCTGGAGGCAAGGACCCTCATTGGCAGTGACCCGGCAACTACCCTAGCTTCATTTGCCAAACCCAGGGGATGCCTGGAAAGCTAGGGCCAGGAGCCATGCAGCGGGTATTTCCAGCCACAGAGGAGTCCGGGGTTTAGGGCAGACTCTACAGCAACTTTCCCAGAGCCCCTGGCTTCCCCTTCCCTGGCTCCTTCCTGTCCCCACCCTAGCCAGTGAGCAGGGTGGCTCAGGGGAAGGGAGGGAGGGAAGGTTCAGGGAGGCCTCTGCATGGAGACCCTCAGGCGCAGGCCTGCCCCAGATCCCTCAGGGCACAGAGGACTCTAAGGAAGGGGAGAAGCTTATAGGGCCAAAGAACAGAGGGCACAGGGTAGAGGCACTGCTGAGAGTGATGGGGCCAAAAGAAAACCTGCCAAGTTGAACCGAAGGACAGAGGGTAGGTGGGTATGGGAGCAGAGCCTGAGTTGCAAGCAAAGGTTCAGGTACCCCCTCAGCCCTAGATCTTGGATCAGCTTCCCTCCCTGGAGGGTTCCCTGTAGAAGAAGCCTCCTCACCCATTCATCCTCTGCCCTGGCTGTGCTAGCTCCACTGTCTTCTCCTCTTGCCCACCCCCCAGTGTACAGCTCACCTGTGTCTGAAACCTCTCTTCTCTGTCAACTCTGGCAGGTGGGAGGCTCTCCCCAGCCCTCCCCTCCCCCTCAGCCCTCACCCCAATTTCCTGGTTTTCCATTAGCATTTAGGCCCAGCATTATCCCTGACCCTCTGGTGTCCCTGGGTCCTCGTGTGCCCTTCGCCTTCCTCCACTGAGCAACAACTCATCTCCTGGAAGAAACTCTGACCTCTCCTCATTTCTTCACACAATCTCTGATCTCTGATCCCAGGTGCCACCCAGGACGTGAAGCAAGAAGAGATAGGGGATGGGGTCACACCTCTCCTTCTCCCTCTCCACAGCTCTAGGAACCCGGGAGTGGGGGTTACTCAGGCCATGGTTCCCTGCAGACTCCCTGGAAGGAAGGGTCAGGCCTGAACCAGGAAGTGCTGTGTTTCAAATACTCTCATACACAGAGAAAAAAACCAGGGACAGGTGCCAAATCTGTGAACAGCTGCCTGAATAGGCAGGTCACTGTTCCCTGGAGAAGGCTGAGGAGGCACTTGACTGTCTTGGTCAAGTAGGTAATGGGTCTTAAGCAGAGAATGGTGACCAGCTGTCACCTTCTCCCACCAAAGTCAGAATGGGAGGAAATAGGCTTCAATTGTGGCAGGAAGGATTTAGGTTAGACATATGGGAGAACTTCCTGTGACAGTGTCTACACGGTATATCCCAGTTGGTAATCCAGACTGTTCTCTCTCCTGGAGTTGATGAGGATTTCATGTTGATGTTTGCTAATGAGTAACTTGCCTTGTCTGTGATTAGCAAAGAACTTCCAGCCCAGAAAATTCTCCTTATGTCTAGACCTTCTCTGAGGAAAAAGTCCAGAGAGACCTGGGAGGCACCAGGACCTAGGCCTCCTCTCAGCCCCAAGGAGATTTTTGGACAACATTAGGCAGCTATGAACTGTTGCCACTTTGCCTCTCCTGCGTCCAGCCCTCTGGCTGCCACTCTCAGAAAAACAAGCCCTATGGAGCTGTCCAGCCCAGAGTGAATTCCCAGAGCAATGGAGAATACTCGGGGTCTCCAAAATCAGGGGCTTCAGTAACAGCCTCAGCTAACACTATACATTTAGAAATAGGTAGGATTCAACCCTCTTTTGTGCCCACTCACCCCTGTCTCATGCATCTTGCTTGAGCAGCATGTACACTCCTTTTGTTGTATCTATTCTGCCACGGAGATCACTGTGTTGCCCTGTGTTCAACTCCCTTTTCTCTTGCTTCCTCTTCTGTCTTTTGTGCCTTAATTCCCTGTCCCTATTACCATAGCCCTTCTCCAAGTAAGGAGGAAGCTGCGGAGAGCCGGGACAAGTCCATTGAGCTGCCATCAAAAGAAGAGAATGCAGCCTGGCCAGTGTGGCTCAGTGGTTGAGCATCGACCCATGCACCAAGAGGTCACCTGTTCCAGTCCTGGTCAGGGCACGTGCCCAGGTTGTGGGTCCAGTCTCCAGTGGGAGATGCAAGAGGGGGCTAATTGATGTTCTCATCAATGTTTCTATCCCTTTCTCCCTCTCACTTCCTCTCTCTCCAAAATTAGTAGAGAAAAAACATTTTTAAAAAAATTAAAAGAAAAAAAAGAGAAGAGAATGCAGGCAAAAGATGCATTTCATCTGGGGCACAGTACTGTGCACCCATGGTTCGTTTTCCTGGGGCCGGTGTGTGTCCACATGCATATGCAGTTTGGGTTCATTGGTCGACCAGTTGTAGAAGAGGTCTATATCCACTGGTCTGTGTCCAGTACTGGGCTAAGGTCAGTGAGGCCAAAGGGAACATTGAATTCAACTCCCAATGCTCCAGGGATGTGCAGATGAAATCAAGGTCCATGAAAACGAGTGTAACGACTTACAGAATGAGGGTTCAGAGAGGGACCAGGGCCTCAGTGGTCAAAGGAGGCTCTGTGGGGAAGAGGGATTGTACTGGGCCTGGAAAACAGAGCAGAACTTAGATAAACAGAAAGAGGGGATTCCTGGCAGGGGGGATAGAGAGAGGAAAAAGATCAGGGTGGATATGAAGAAGGTCCAGCTGGAATGGATTTCTTATGTGGAGGGGGTTTGACATGAGGTTAGATAGCTAGGTCATGGAGATCTACCACACAGATGAATTCAGACTTGACTGAGAAGCTTGAGGGAATCTGTGGGTTTTTGAGCAGAGGAGGGTGTTCAGCCACCATCTGGCAGTGGCTCACAGGGTGGTCTGGAGCATGGAGGTGCAGAGGGAAAGCCAGGGGCAACCAGGAGCATCCGTGGCTGGTGGCTAGGTGTGCACTGACGCCGGGGTCCTGACCCTGAGATGGCTGGGTGCCTGAGAATGCCAGACCCCTGATCACCTGCTGGGACGGGCTCCATGCTTTCCTTGCCAGTAGCTGCTCTTTCTTCTCATCCGCTGCTTTCCAGATAAAGCCCTACAAAAATGACCCCCAGCAGGGCTTCCCTGGCTCCTATACTGAGAGGGGGGCCGCTTTGGCCATGCCACTCTCCCAGCCAGCCCCCCCCCTTCCTCCCTTTTCCCTCAGAGGCCTGAGGCCCTGCTTGGCATCCCAGACTTGCCTGGAGGAGGATAAAGTTTGAATCGGGCTGGGGTTCATCCAACAGCAGATCTATAACTCACCAAGGGAGCCCAGAAGTGTCTGTAGGAAATTATCTAGGGCCCTATATCTAGAGACTCAGGGTAAGGCGAGCTCTCAAGGGCACTTACACCGACCCATATTCTATAGTCAAGGACTTGAATACCTCCAGGGACAGGACCCTCACCCCCTACCCAGGCTAATCCCTGCTCTTGACATGGTTGTGGTTATAGAAAGTGCATCCTCTTGTTGATCTGAAAGTCCTGCCATGGTCAGTGTGGACTGGTGGTATGAGAGACTTGTTTGGGCTAGGCCTCACTGAGGGGTTTCTGGAATGGCACTGCCAGAGGGAGGGTCCACCAGCCACTTAGGTCTGGGTGGCTCTGCTGGGTCCTGTGGGCCCCCCTGCTGCGCCTGCTTGGCGCCCTGGGCTGGGGCAGTTTAAGCGTGAGAAGTGCCAGTCCGTTCCCAGCTCAGCCCTGGGGGTGGGGCAGCCAGGGCGAGGCCAGCCCTGGGCAGCCCTTCTCAGCCTCATCGGGGAGGCCAGGCTCTGGTCAGCCTGTCGAAAGGGCCAACACTCTCCAAGCTGAGATCATCAACCTCCGGCCTCCATGGCAGCCCCCACCCCCAGCTGAGCTCACTGCTCTGGTCCTCTGGGGGACATTGTTGTCTCCGGGCCCCTCCCCCGGGCTCAATGAGCTGTTTGTTGGCATGTCCGGCTAGGGCAAGGGGAGGGCGGGCACAAGACGCCCGCACACAATGGGGATTCCGTCCATTCTGAGGTGGCTGCGGGAACCAGGCTGGCTTTGTCCCTGGGACCCTCATTCCCACCATTTAGCGGAGCCGGAACTCCAGGCGGAAGGCCCCGTATAAGAACAACAATGTCGTCACCCTGTCTGTGG
Source organism: Molossus molossus (assembly GCF_014108415.1). NCBI lineage: Eukaryota > Metazoa > Chordata > Mammalia > Chiroptera > Molossidae > Molossus > Molossus molossus. The sequence continues at coordinate 179,895,451 of NW_023425344.1, read as the reverse complement.
GGGAGGGCACTGTAGGCCAGGCCTCCTGGGGCCCAGGGGACCCACAGTCTGGGGCAGCCTGAGGGGCACTTGGGACAGGTCTAGAACTGAGGCTGTGCCTCAAATCTGAGGGAGACTCAGGAAGCAGATGGGCGCCCTCCCACCTGGCCTGCCAGTCCATCTGCAGCCTGGGAAGGGTTGGAAGGGGCTCCCTGGCACCCCAGCTATGCTCAGCTCCTTCAAGTGCAAAGAGGAACCCTAAGATGCAGAAAGGATGGGTGCATCCGGCAAGCCCTGTTGGACGGTGTGCCACAGAGGGACTGAGTTGGGGGCAACCTGACCTGCAGGCTTTTCTGCATCCAACTTGGGCAAAGGCCTCTGCTCAAAGCTGGGTCAGGTCTGTTTCTGGGCCTCTAGCCCGGCCAGCCTGCCCCTTAGGAAGTGGCGCTGGCCTCTCAGACAACAAGTGTTTATTTTCCAGGGCGGGGGGCGGGGGGGCGAACAGGACGTCATGGCGTTTCCCTCCTGCCCGGTGCTGCAGTGGTTCTCACAGTCCGGGCACTGGTGACATCACCAGCCTTTCCCCAGCCCTGGCCTCCTTACCTCCTCCTCCCCTTCACCCCATGCTCTGACCAGGCCACACACTTCTGAAGCTCTTGCTTCCGGTGCAAGCACCTCTGAGCGGGCCCTCTCGGAGGGCGATGAGAGCGGCCAGGAAGAACTGGACCAGCCCCTCATCACTGCCCTTGGCATTCAGGTTGAGCCTACGGATAGCCCTTCTGTGCTTCCTCTCACCAGAGTGGTCGGTGTCCCACCCAGGCCCACTCCAAGTGCGATGCTGGCCCTTTAAGGGTCTTGGGAAGCCAGAACAACAGGAAATCCAAATGGCCTCATTAGGCAGCTCGGAGCTCAGCACAGTAATTAGTGCCCTGAAAACAAAACAAGGAAAAGCAGGTGGTGGTGCCCCCCCTCAATCTTGGCTGCCCCTGGTGTGGCCTGTTAGTACCCAGAGCTAGGCAGCTGGGATTGGAGCCCCTCCCTTCTCCGCCCCCTTACTCCAAGCTCCTGAAGCTTGCTGCCCACTGCCCAGGCCAAGGGTCAGAGCCTAAGCTTCTGGGGAGCAGGCAGCAGCTTCTCTGCCGGCTATTTCCCTTTGGGGAGATTGAAGCCCCAGGGACATACGCTGGGGCTTCCCCGCTCTTGCAGCCAGGTGGCCATTTGTCCATAGCATCTTCCACCTGTTTGGAAAATGCTATGATGCGGGCTGGGAGCTAGGTTGGGCTCCTCCAGAGGGAAAGGGGACACCCCTGGGAATCCCAGGCCAAGAAAGCCACCTTAGGAGAAGGGGAAAAGCCTGCTCTGTGCTCCTGCCTCTCTGGATCTCCAGTGATTCTCCAGGTATACGAGGCCAACTGAGCAGATGGGGCAGTAACCCACAGGCCCTCTGGTCAGACCTGGGGGATTTACAAGCTCCTCAGTTAGTAACCTTGGCTGGAAGCAAAAAGGAACCCTGCTGCCCAGCCAGTGTGGCTCAGTGGTTGAGCATCGACCCATGCACCAAGAGGTTGGTAGTTCGATTCCCGGGTCATTTCCTGGTCAGGGCATATGTCCAGGTTGTGGGCCCAATCCCCAGAGGGGGGCATGCAGGAGGCGGACAATCGATGTTCTCTCTCATTGATGTTTCTATCTCTCTCTCTCCCTCTCCCTTCCTCTCTCTAAAATCAATAAAGAAAAAAAAAAAATTAAAAACAAAAAAGGGCCCTGGCTGGTTTGGCTTAGTGGTTAGAGCGTCGGCCTGCGGTCCAGAGAGACCCGGGTTCAGTTCCCGCTAAGGGCATGTACCTCGGTTGCAGTTTGTCCCTGGCCCTGGTTGGGTCGTGTGGGTGGCAACCATTCGATGTGTCCCTTTCACGTCGATCTCTCTCTCTCTCCTTACCACTCTATCCGAACAAAATATGAAAAAATATCCTCCAGTGAGGATAAAAAAAATAATAATAATAAAAGTACTTTACCAAAAAAAAAGGAACCCTAGTGAGTTCTCTTCAGCCAGACTGCTGGCCCCAGCTCATTTTGTCCTCCCCCTTCCCATTTGATGCAACTGGAACCCCACTTTGTCCCTGACCCCTGAGATATCTCCCTTTGTTTGTACTGTTAGGGGAGGGACATACTATGCTCTATGTAGGAAACAAATATTCATTCATTCATTTATCAGTGCCCTGGCCAGTTTGGCTCAGCGGTTGAGCGTTGGCCTGCGGACCAGAGAGTCCCGGGTTCGGTTCCCGCTAGGGGCACATACCACACACACACAAAAATAAATTAAAAAAAAAACAAACATTTATCAGTGGCTGTAATTCTCCCTACACTGTGCTGATGGGGAGTTCTATGAAGTTTTGGGAATTCAAATGGTACTACCTTGTGATAGCTCATGACAGTCCTTCCCTCTGTCTTTTTTTTTTTTTTAATCTTTTTTCTTTATTGATTTTAGAGAGAGAGGAAGGGAGATGGGAACATCCATGAGAGAGAACATCGACTGGCCGCCTCCTGCATGCTCCACTCTGGAAATTGGCCCACACCTGGGCATGTGCCCTGACCGGGAATCCGACCAGCGACCTCTTGGTGCATGGGTCGACGCTCAACCACTGAGCCACACCAGCCGGGCTTCCCTCTGTCTTGATAAGGCCTTTGAGAGATGGGACTGTGGCTCTTTCCATGTGCGTATCCCCAAAAAGACCCAACACTTAGGTGACTGGTACATGCATATAAATAATCAAAAATGAACCAGAAATGGTCTCTGACTTCAAAGAGGTTACCACGGAAGCCTAGTATTTGGTATAGCACAGCAGCAGCACCCTGGTTGGGACCCCCAACCCTTTGGGAAAATGACAGCTCTGTGCTCAGAGCCCCGACCTCCTTGAGGGCCCTAGGTTTTGTGCAGAGCAAGGGCTGAGGGCATTGTAAGGGAAGGGGCCTCGGGGCCTCCTGAGAACAAAGCTGAAGATGACACTGGGGTGTGGGAAGGAGCTTCGCTGGGCTTGCCTGGGTTTGGGGGGATGCTGAGTGGGAGAGCTGGCCAGGCTGAGTGTTCTGTGGCCAGCCTGTGGCCAGTGAATGGGGCTGTAATTAAGCTGTGGGTAGGTTTCTGGTCACAATTCTGTTGGCTGAGAACAAAGGCCCCAGGCATCATTGCCCAGGGAGAAGGAGTTGCTGAGAGAAGGGGCAGGGTAACCCAAACCTGCCCTTGGGTTGGGCAGCTGGCCTGCAGCCGGGCAGAGAACCCTGCAGTCACCTCTAGAGGTTACCAGCTAGGTGGTGACTCCTGAGGAGCTCCAATCTGGAACTGAGGAGGCCAGCCAGCAAGTGACCAAAGGGTCACAGGGTCATAGAGCAGGGGTTATCAGTCCTGACTACATACAAGAATCACTTGAGCAACTCCCTAGAGATTCTAACGTAGCTGGTCTGGGCTGAGGTCTGGGAGACACTGTTCTCTCCTGAAAGCTCCCTAAGTGACCGAGTGTGCAGCCAGGGTTGGGAACTGCTGCTCTCCAGGAGCTCAGGACCCTGCTTTAAATCCCAGGCCCTCACCTGCCCCCTCCCTGGAGCCCATAGTGCTCAGAGACCACACCCACTGGAGCAAATAGCACAAGTGTCCTGGGCAGAGAGGGAAATGGGCACCAGAGTCTCCTAGATCTGGAGGTGGGGCCTTCTTGACCCCCCACCCTCCAGTGGAAAGTTACCCAGGGAAGCAGCTGTGGGCAGACAAGGCCACATAGCTGGGGGAGGGGTGCCTATGGGGAACAGTGCCCCAGGAGAACAGGCTGGGGACCAGGAGGGAAGAGTGGTGGACGCAGAGCACCTGAGCTGAAGGGGCTGCTCTGTTCAGGGACGTGTGCTGGTCCTGAATCATTTCCCGGATATAGCTTAACAGCCCAGACTTCAAGGTTTTGGGGGGGGATCTTTTTTCCAAGTTCCTCGATCTGTCATCCCCCTCCCCCACTGGCCGGATAGGCCTGGACCAGTGTCCTCTCTCTGCTCCCCCTCAGCCTCCCAGCTTGGGCTTCTCCACTGAGCTCCCTGGACATTGTTTCCCGCCTCAGGAAGTCTCTGATGCCCTGCGCTGGATTTTGTTTTCCTTGTTATCGGGACAACTAATATTTTTTCCTGTGCGGAAAAAAAAGAGATTTTCCCAAGCAGATTACAGCTGTCAGTGAGGGGGGAGGGGTCTGGAGATTGAGCCCTCCCTTCACCCTCCCTTTCTGCCGCTCTCACAGGGCTGAGCTTTCAAATGAAGGAGGAAGCTCTTGCCCCTCAGCCAGCCAGGCTGGAGCAGAGGGCAACTCTGGCCTTGACAGGACAGACCTCGTTCTCTGCCTGTGGGGCCCCTGCTTCCTGTTAACAGGGTTGACCCACGGGGTGGGCCGCATTTCCAAGGGCAGGGAGAGGGTCCTGGGGCAGAAAGGGCAGGCCACCACACAGCTGCAGGGTGGCAGGCCACCAGGAGACACATGCAGGGAAGAGTGGGAGCACAACTGTGCCAAACGGTGTGACTTTAGGCAATTCTCTCACCTCTCTGTGCCTTGGACCCCTCACCTCCAACACGGACATATTGATCAGGCCTCACCTACCTAAATAGTTATGTTGTGAGGATGCAGATGAGATAAAGTATCTGATTCAAGGTCAATGACAGGGTCATAAGGGTTAGTGACAGGTATCTCAGTACCTGTGTGACTTGTCTGAGGCCCCCACAACCAGCAGACCAGAAAACAGAGACTGTCACTCAGCAAATTCTGTTTGAATGGCACAACCCAGGCACACATGCACGTGTGCCACACAATGAAACACACACATGTGCGCACACACACAGGCCGGTGCATTCTTCCCTGACAAACGGTAGATTGCTAAATCGGGGTGCTGTGGTTCCAGGGACAGGCTGCCTGGGCCTTTGGATGGGAGCTGAGCATAACCACCACTGCAGCAATAGAGCCTTATTTAAAAGGATCAAGTTTCGCCCTGGCCAGCCAGAGTTGTTCAGTGGTTAGAACGTCAGTTTGAGGACTGAAAGGTTTCGGGTTTGGTTCCTGGTCAAGGACATGTACCTGGGATGCAGGTGTGATCCCCAGCCCTGTCAGGGCATATGTGAGAGGCAACCAGTCCATGTGTCTCTCTCACATCGATGTTTCTCTCTCTTTTCACCCCTTCTCTTCCACTCTCTAGAAATCGGTGGAAAAATATCCTCAGGTGAGGATTAACAAAAAGTAAAACAAAATAAGAATAAATAAAATGACCAAGTTTCTTTTCAGGTTGACAACAGCAAATAGAAGGGCTTCAGATGTGGGTTACTCAGTTGTTTGTGTTTTGCAATGTGTTAAGAAAACTAGCCCTAGCCGCCCCTCAAGCCCTGCACCCTCCTGAAAGGTGGCTGGTCTGCTCGGACAGAGGCTCTCCTGCCCCGTCTCTCGGTGTGGGAGGCGCGCAGGGGGCTGTGTGTGGACGTGAGCAAGGTCCTCTGCAAAGGAGGGGAATAGGAGGATTTCTAGTTAGACTTATTTTTTAGATAAACTTTAATATTTAATATGTTTTGACTATAGAGCAAAAACTAAACATAAATATTTATAATAAAAAAAGTTTGGAGACTACCACCCTGGGAGATTAGTGAGAGCTATTTATTTATTTATTTATTTATTTTCCTCACCTGAGGACATTTTCCCATTTTTTTGTTCAGATAGAGTGGGAGGGAGAGAGAGAGAGAGAAACATCGACATGAGAGGGATACATCGAGTGGCTGCCACCTGCACAACCCAACCAGGGCTGGGGACAAACTGCAACCGAGGTACGTGCCCTTAGCGGGAACCGAACCTGGGTCTCTCTGGACCGCAGGCCGACGCTCTAACCGCTGAGGCAAACCAGCCAGGGCTATTTACTTATTTTTAAATCCTCACTCAAGGATATGCTTAGAGAGAGGAAGGGGGGGGGAGAGAAACTTCAAACGGCTGCCTTCTGTACCTCCCCCAGGCCCTAGGAGGAATCATCTTTGGGTGCATCTATCAGAAGCCTGTTCAGATTAGGTGCTGGGTGAGGGAAGGTAGTGTGGAGGAGGGGCTAGTGAGGTCTGGGTGCAGAACCCTTTGGGCCCGGTCAGACTACCAAATGTCACCAACAGTGTGGACCTTCCTGGCCACCCCTGCCCCACCCCTAACCCCACCCCACACTCTCCCTTCTTCTTGCCCATCTTAGGCCAGCCTGTTTAAACCCCAAGTGGGTTCTAGAATCTTTGATTGCCATGCTTCCTGCAAGGGAGAGAGGTCCTACATGACATTCCCCTCACCCTCAGGCTGGCTGAAGTGTGGCTGGGGTCCCACTAGCTGCCCAGTGTGCTGTGTCACCCCCAGGAGAAAAGTCCCTGGCGGGAGGCGGACCTCTGCCGGGAGGCTGTTTCCTCAACTGGCCAAGGTAAGAAGTGGGGGATTTCCAGCCCTGTCCACTGTGCTAACTTCAGCCTGGGGGCTCCTCTCCTTTCTCATGCAACCCAGGCCTGGGTGAGGACAGAAACTCCAGAGTTAGACCCGATAGTTGGCAAGGGGATGTGGGGGCATCAGAGTCAACTAAGCCCACAAGGTGCCAGCTGTCCCTCTGTGCTCTAGTGGGAGCTGAGCCCAGGGCAGCACCCATGGCTGCACCTGGGACCAACAGAGACCCAGCTCGGGAAGACCCCGACGGGCATCTTGGTGAGGAGCAGGGCTGGAAATCCAGAGCCACACTTACTCATGGGTCTGTGGGCAATGACTCAAATCGATGAATGCCCCTGCTTAACCCCAGTCTGCCCTGGTTCTGGTGGTCAGGGGAATGGCAAGTCCAAATCTCACCCTTTAAGCCTCTCCTACCAGCTGGCACTTCCAAGGACACTGGAAAGCCAAAGGAGCCACTGCGTCCCCTTGGGAGCTGGGAGCCCAGAGCCTCACAACCCAGACCTTTTGTCCTGAAAGCTTGACCCAGGAAAGGAGATCCATACTCTATTCCTGCACTGTGGTCACCTGGGCAGGGGGGGCGGGTGCAATCCTGGGGGCTGAATGGAGGGAGGGGTACAGTAGTGGTGACCTAGTGATGGTGGTTCATGCAAATGTCCCAGTTCTAATGTCAGCCCACCCAAGCACAGGCTTAGGAAACAGCTAGACTCTTACTTGACCTTCATGGAGATTCTCCTGTGCCTCAGTTACTTGCCTTGTACGTGTTTGCTGTGTACACGTATACATGGGCTTCGTGCACATGTACACACTCTTGTAGGCTTGTGTGATTGAGGCATGCCAGGTGGAGGAACAGGCCGGGACTCATGCAAGATCCCTGAGGAGAGAATCTGAGAGGAGAAATAATAAATCTAGCTACCAGCAGTGCAGGCTAGCAACATGCCATGATAATATTCATGCATTATCACCAATCTACACAGCAACCAGTCCTCTGAGAAAGGTGTTATTATCTCTATTTTATAAATCAATAAGTTGAGTGAAGCTTACAGAAGTTAAATGCCCAGCCTGAGGTCACACAGTGAGTAAATCTAGGCCAGGATTTGAACCCACGTCAGTCAAAGGCCCAACCACAGATCCCTCTGGCAGGCTCTCTCAGCATGGTCCTCCTCAGTTACATCCCATCAGCTCCTTCTCTCTGAGGCCCTGGCTGCCCTAGTCTGAGGTGACAGGCCCTTCCTCTCCCCTTCTCCCCTCCCCTCCAGTCAAGGTGGCAAAGCAGAGCCTGCTCAAGGCCACACACAGCCCAGGATGCTGTGCCCAGACCTTCACACTTCGCCAGTCCCCAGTTCAGAGAGGGTCTGGCTGGCCCTGGGCAGGATCAGCTAGGGCTGAGCTGGGGCAGCTGTTTACAGTAAACAGAAAGCTCCAGAGGAAGGAAGGAGGGGAGGGGCTGGGGTCGTCATGGAGACAGCGACGAGCTGCCAGACCTCAGCCCTGATCCACAACTGTTAAGACATCCCTGCCCCTTCTAGAGCCAGAGGAGGCCCAAGGAAGGTCTGGACAGGGCAGCCTGAGCAGGAGAGGCAGGACCGGCAGGCTGGGCCTCAGACCAGTGCCACTGAGGACACCGCCCACCCACCCACCTCATTATGTATTTCTACTTACTATTAACAATAACAACTACTGCTTATTGAGCTTTTGCTGCATGCATGGCCCTAGGCCCTTGAGAATGTTTTCTTATTTTACTCTAACAACCAGGAGTAGGTACAATTATAGTCTCTTGTTTAGAGATGGGGAAATTGAGATTCAGAAAGATTAAGCCATTTGTCAAGGTCACACAGCTTGTAAGTGACAGAGTAAACATATTGGATCAAAAACCCTTTTACCAAGGCAGGTAGGAGATAAGCTAGCTGGTGAAACTCTGAGTCCCTCGGCCAGTGGGGAAACTGAGTCCCTTGGGTACCAAGGGGAGTTTCCCAGCCTTCTGGCGTTAGTCAAAGAGATTGCTGGGGACAGAACCCATGTGTTCCAGTCCTAACCACTAGACCACACGGCTTCTCCATGGCTTCAGCTGGGAAGGTCCAAAGAGAAACTCCCTTTCCAGCCCCAGCCTGGAGTGTAGACTCTTCCCCAGCTAACAGGCTGTTTCTGTCGAGGCCAGGCTGGGCCAGGGTGCTGTGGGGGATGCTGGGGGGTTTCTGCCCACACATATGGTTTCCAGATTCCAGGGGATGAAAAGGAGGCCCTCAGGGGCGGAAATGGGGGATGTGCGATGACAAATTTAGACTGATTACTTAAAAAAAAAGAAGCCAAGAAACCCTAAAAAATAAAAGCAAAAATTCCGCTAGAAAACCAAAGGGAATTATTCGATTGTGAAACTGAGCACCAAGAGGCGCAGCGTAGTTTGGTGTGGAACACTGTCAAGGGTTCTCGGACATGGCCGCTCAGAGGATGGAGGGAGGGAAGGAGCCTCTGTAGGCTGTCCTTGGTTTTACCTGCTGGGCTCTGGGACAAGGATGAAGTCAGGCAAAGCACGTAGGGGATGTCTGGAGTTCAGGAACACTTGTTGGGGCCTTTCCTATAAGGCTTAGGTCCTTCAGACAGCTAGACTCCAAGGGTCCTGCTGGCTTGTGGCCAAGGGTCCCCCCTGGCTCAGGTAGGGAGCTGCCCCAGGGGAGGCTTCAGCTAGTCGATCCCCAAGAGCATGTTAAAGGATGAACGGTAAGGTGGAGGTCTGGGGTGCTTCTGGGTCTCAGCCTTAAAGGGAAATGACCAGGAACAGAAGGTAAAAGAGAGGACAGCTGCCTGGAATTCTGGCCTGTAGCAGGACTAAGGGGTCAAAGGTCAGAGAGGGGACAAGGGGGACTTCCTGAGACTCCCAGGGGAGTGCCAGCTAGCCAGTCAGCCAGTCTGTTGTGCAAGCTCTGGGCTGGACCGTGAGGGCAGGCTGGCAGAGGAGCCATGCCTGGCTCAGCCTCCTCAGTCCACCCTATCCATCCCCTGGAGCCGGAGTGGTGCCCTCTCTCCTCCAGGACCAGAACCCGGCCCCCAAGGAGCAGCACCCCTGTCCCACCTCAGTGGCCATATTCTATCTGCTTGAGGGTTTCCTCAAGTAAGACTCTCTTCCATTTCCAGCCTGATTCCCAAAGGGACCGGAGGAGTTTCTGAGGGAAGAGCAAGAGAGGGCTCACAGGTACCAGTGCCCGAGGAGCAAGGCACAGAGTGAAAGAAGAGAAAGCAAGCCATCGAGAATTGCTCAGGTGCAGGGTCTGGGCTAACCTGGCAGAGGTGCGGCACTGCTCCGGTCTAAGCTTCACCCGAGCCTCTCAAGGTCTGTTATATTTACTCACATTTTACAGGTGAAGAAATTGAGGTTCTGAGGGCGTGATTAAACTGACAGCTGGTCAACGGCAGAGCAGAGACTTGCCCTTGCTCTCTCCAGATCAACTCCCTGTCTCTCAACGCAACCCACTTTGTTTGGAGATGAGGAATAATCACAATGAGAAGCCTGGGATAGTGTTTGTCTTCCAGTGGGTATAAGATCAATGATGTTCTCATTGATGCTGACTGATGCTCAGCCTCATGGAGAAGGTACAGGATCCCGGATGGAGCCTAGTGCCAGCCATCAATTTCTCCTGAGATTCAGCACCTATAAAATCAGAAGGTGGAGCCCTGGCCGGTGTGGCTCAGTTGGTTGGAGCATTGTCCCGTGTACCAGAAGGTCACAGGTTCAATTCCTGGTCAGGGCACATACCTAGGTTATGAGTTCTATTTCCAGTCAGGGCAGGTATGGAAGGCAACCAACTAATGTATTTCTCACACATTAATGTTTCTTTCTCTCTCTTCCTCCCTCTCTAAAATCGATCAATTAGCCCTGGCCAGTGTGGCTCAAGAGTTACAGCATCAGCCTGCACAGGGAGGGCCTCGGGTTTGATTCCTGGTCAAGGGCATGTATCTGGGTTGCAGGTTCAATCCCTGGCCCTGATCAGAGTGTGTGTGGGAGGTAACCAATCAATGTGTCTCTCTCACATTGATGTTTCTCTTCCCCTCCTTCCCTCCCTCCCACTCTCTAAAAATCAATGAAAAAAATATCCTCAGATGAGGATTAACAAATATCAATCAATCAATCAAAATTAATCAATTAGAAAAAAAGAACTAGCCCTCCCTTTAATAAATAAATTGTTTTTTAAAAATCAGAAGGTGGGTCCAGCCGGTGTGGATCAGTGGTTGAGCATTGACCCATGCACATGCCCAGGTTGTGGGCCAAATCCCCAGTGGGAGGCATGCAGGAGGCAGCCAATTGATGTTCTCATTGATGTTTCTCTTTCTCTCTCCCTTTCCCTTCCTTTATCTCTAAAATTCAATAAAGGAAAAAAAATTTAGAAAAAAAATCAGAAGGTAGGATTGGCAGCTCAATGATTTTCGAAATGGATTCCTGGGCATCCTGGCATCCCCTAGAGACGGGGTAGGGGAGGAAAGGACAGTAAATAGGGTATGCTCCTCCCCCAGCCTGGCTTCCATCAGGGAAGCTTAGCATATGAATCTCAGGTACTGAACATCCATGCAAATTTTTCTTTATCTGAAAAAGGGTCCCACATCCCCCCATGGCCTCTGTCTGAGATCTCTGCAGCGTAGACATTCTAGGAGCCGTCATCTAGGCAGTTCAGGTCCTGGGCTAGTAAGAGGAGCCAGAGGATCTGGTGAGGGAAGTGGGCTAGACCATGTCTGGGCTTCTAGCCCTGTGGGAGGAAGCAGGTGGAGGTCAGAGCTGCGAGATGAGGCTATGGCAGAGGAGACAAGCTGCAGAGATACACAACACCTGCCTCTACACCTGGGAAAAGCAAATAGACCTTTGGCCACGGTAAGCAGCCTGGGAACCAGGAGTAGCGCCCACCTTCCTGGGGTCAGACCAGTGCCCCTTTCTCTTTTTCAGCAAGGCCTGCCCTGGCTCGCTCTCTGTGGATATTGGTTGCTGGTCACCCACCTAAAGCACCCCAACCTCCCATGACCTCATTGTTCCTGGCTGCCCAGTTCAAGGGCTACTTCAAGGTGAAAGCTGAGAAAAGGCAAAGCTGCTCTGAAAGAGTAAAGCACCAGGTCCGGGGACATTCAGCGAGCAGGGGCTAACTATGCCCTTCAAGAAGAACCCTCCTTTATGCCCCTTTTATGGGCCATCCTACACCAAAGTTTGCCCTTCTGCCTCAGTTTTCCCTTTTGAAATCTGGGCATAAGAATGGCTCCCCTCTCCGGTGGCTTCAGCGCCCCCTGAATATAATCATCTCCATATTCCAGGTGGAGGAGAAAGCCGAGGGCTCCAGCTGCCCAAGAACTAGACCTAGCATCCTGCTCCTCTCCCACTGCCCACCCTGGGCCTGCCTCCGACCACCATTCTCCCTCAATCTGCTACAGCCTCACTCCACATAAGCAAAGCTGCCAGCAGGGTCCTTTGTGGTGCTGCTCCCTTGTGGCACTGCCTAGGGGCCCCACCATGGGGCAACAGATGGACCTATGGTCTCTACAGAACAATGGTGGGGGAGGGGCCCTGGCATCGCCCGCCCCAAACAGGAAGCACTGCAGGAGCTTCAAAGAACTGGCAGAGCTGAGGGGCTGAGTGGCTGGAGCTGGTGCCAGGACTGGCGGCTGCCTGAAGAGATGCCTGCCAGCCCTGGGATGCCCAGCCTGCAGTGGGGGTGGGGCTACGGTGGCAAGGGCAGCTGAGTCTTGGGCAAAGGATGCCTTGCAGGTCCCAGTGGCAGTGACCCAAGAGGAGGCTGAGGGGAGGGGGCTCAGACACTAGGCTGTTTCCCGGCCCCCCTGCCACTCGCCAGCGGGGCTGCAGGTTCTTTCCCAGGCCACAGTGGGTCTGGCCCTCCAGCAAGTGCCATGAGGGGCAGGGCTGGCACCAAGCCTGCCGCCCACTCCCTGCCTCCTGCTCCCAGCTGCTCTGCTCAGAGCCTTTTCCTCTCCACTTCCTGTTCACACAGGGGGGGGCGGGAAGTGGAGGGAGGAAGTTGGGGGGAGGCGTGTAGGGGGGACCCATTGAATAAAAGGAATTAACCGTTTCCCTCCTCTGACCTCTGGGAATTTCCGCCTGTGAAAGTGTCTCGAAGAATCTGCAGAGCTGGGGGAGTGGGGAGGTGTGCCCTTCTTGCCCCCCCCCACCCACCCAGTAGGGCCAGATAACTCCCTCTGGGTCCCTAACCTTTTGTTTCCCTGGCGCGCGGGGGGGGGGGGGGGGGGGGGGGGGGGGGGCAGAGCCCAGGGCAGCCTGTAGCCTGGTGGCCTTGAAGCCCCCTCCCAACCAATGGGGTTGGTGCTGGCCAGCCTTCAACCCAAGCAGGAACTGCAAGAATTGGTGGTCCCCAGGGCCTAAGCTCACACCCAGGCTGCCCAGGCTCTAAGTCTGCCCCCACAAGCCCTCCCTGCCAGGGCTGCTGCCTTGGGGACAAGAGAAAGGAGGGTGGCCCGGCGGGTAAGCCAGGCCTCAGGGGCTTGGTGGCACACCCTTTGATGGCCACACCCCCAGGAGCTTTGGAAGGGAGTGCGTGGGAAGCCAGTAGACAGCGTCCCCTAGTGTCTTCTGCTGATTCAACCAGGCAGTCCCCCAGGGCCCTCTCAAGGGCGGGCCTCAGGAAGCACCTGCTCCCCAGGACCAGTGGCCGCCCTGTGTCTCCCCCAGGTGGCTTCCTTGTTTACAGGCCTCCTGCCCTGATCCCAGCGTCACTGCCTGTGGCCACTCCTTCTATTTCCAGTGACCGCTCCAGGAGCAGCTCATTCATCTTGGCCCCTGCCCACGAAGCTACTCCCCCACCCCATCCCCTGTCTGGCCCTCCCCCAGGCTTAGGGCCAAGGCCCTAAGGGCCTTCTCTTTTCCCTTCATTCCAGGCTTTGCTTGGCTTCCAGGAAATCTAAGAGCCGTGGCTTGCCATTGCCAATTCAATGGAACCCCATTCTGTCAGTGCCAGGGGCCTTTTTCCAGGAAAGAGGAAGCAGCCTAGGACCAGATAGGCAGGCTTAGGAGAGGACAGACGGGGCAGGGGTGTCCCAGGCTATCTTAGCCAAGTCCTCTGGGAGAAGGGAGCAACAGGGAAGTGTTTGTTTAACTAACATATATCAGACACCCATTATGTGTAAAGACAGACGCCCCAAGCTGTTCTAAGTAAGCAGGGGACCAGCCAGTGGCAGGCCAATACTCACTGATGGGGGGACAGTACCCCTGAGTCCTCTACTGGGCATGTCTAGGTGTGAGGGTGCCTTAGGCCACACAGGGAGAGGAAGCAGGAGCCTCCAAACCTTCCTGAAACAGTGGAAAGAGAACAGGATTATGATGTCCTCTACTTACCCAGTCAGACCCCCCCCACACACACATATTTACTCCCATTCTTGATTTGGGGGGATGTTGGGAGTCTGAGGCTCATCAAAGATAGGCAGCTTCCAGCGCTCTAAGTTGGCAGAGGCCCTGAAGAGATGCTGTTGTTCCAGTGGTTGGGGAACTCAGCAGGGCAAGACCCCACCAGGACTGCTGGAGATGAGTCTTGGAAGAGGATCTCTCTGGCTGAGGGAAGAAAGAAGAGCCTGCAGACACCAGCCAGGTGCACGGACCCCAGCCTGATTCCAGGAACACTCACTTGTCATTTTATTTCATTCTGGCAGCTGATCGACCACACCCATAGAGCTGGGCAGTGGACTGTGGACACCAGTGTTCAGAGCAAAGGGTGCTCAGCTGATGTCACAGGAAGGCCCCGCTCAAAGAATCTTTAGTTGTGGCTTAGCCGCCAACCACAACTAAAGAAGTGTAATCTGGGGGGAGGGGCAGGTAACAGGAGCTAGATAGAAAAAAAAAACCATGTCTGCCAAATGCCCAGAATGGTGGCAGAGGCAGTCTCACATCCACGTTGGACCTCAACACTATGGTTAAATGCCAGTGGTAGGGCAGTCAGTATCAAAGCTAGGCAGAAAGTGGGAATGCAGGGACCCAAGCTGGTAGAGAGAGGGGTAAGTAAAATCTACCATGAATAAGGGCTAGTGGAGGGAGGAGGAATGAGCGGTGTAGATTCATGGTTAGGTAGTGGAGATACCCAGAAAATTCTTGGGACAACTAGGGAAGGAACAGACTGAGGAAACACTAGCGGAGAAAGACTTGAGAGTCGGCACCTCCAAGGGCCTCAGTGCAAAGGTTTCTGTGGGGAACAGCACCACCTGCTGGCAAAATGGAAGAATAGTCCCTGTTCCAAGGCAGGATGCTGGGCGCTAATTTCCAGCTGATGCCTAGAATCAGATAGGATAGATTGGCGGGACAAGGAAGCGAGCAGAAAATGGAAGAATTGTCCTGTCACACCTCTAGGTGAAGAACAAGGGCCAAGGCTTGAAAGCACACAGGGCCCTGGTAGCCTCCCTGTGGCACCTCAGCCCCTCCTGGAGATCACTCATGCACCACTCAGCCCAGCATCAACACAAAGCCACCAACTCCAGAGCCTCCAGTGCAATGCAGACAGTTTAATACTCTCCACCCCATCACCGGCTCCCACTGTCCTCCATGAGGCCCTCTGCCCAGGGTGCCCCTCACAGTGGCACCAGTGTGCACAAGAGTATACCCACCATCACAACACCTTTTCCAACCCCCATGCCCAGGATTTGGAGGGACTGTCTTTTCACTTCTGGGACCTGGAGGAAGACAGAAGAGAGGGCTTCCTCTGAGAGAGAGGAGACACAGAGTGAAAAGGAAGAATGGTACTCTTGCTCTAGAAGGTGAACAGGATGGGTGTGGAGAATGAAAAGGAGAAATGAGCTGTTAGATGCTGAAGGAATGGGAAGGCTATCAGAATTGTGACCTTTCCAGCTAACGCCCTCTACTGGGAGGCAGGCCAACAGCCTGGTGTAACAGCAGCTCTAATGCAGCCCTGAGCACTGGGCAGGTGCACTCAGAATTGACACTCCACTCCCCTCTACAGTCATAGCCCAGGGGTTTCCAGATGATTAAGCACACACTACCATGTAGCCTTCCCAAGACCTGGCAAGTAGATGTGCTTGACTGCCTGCCCACCTTTCAGAGGTAACACCCTCCTAGAGCCAACTGAGGTGCTCCTCCTCATAGCGCTGGGGGTCAATGAAGGGCCGATCAATAGAGCGAATCATCAGCTCCCCACAGTACACACACTCAGCTGCCACCAGTTCATCTAGGTCAGCCTTGAGCTGTTCCCGGCTTGGTCCCCCAGCGGCAGCCCCACCCTCGGCCTCTTTTGCCCGGGCAGAGCCCTTGGTGGGAGGTGGAGCAGCCCCCAGCTTCCGCTGCAGCTCCTCCAGCCGGGCCTGCTTGTAGGCCGGCAGGCCAGGCCGCACAGCCTGCAGCAGGCAGTCCGCATGGAACATGTGGCCACAGAGGAAGAGGTAAAAAGGGCGGTTGAGCAGGGGGAAGTCGCAGGTGGCACATTTGTCCTGGGGCTCCACTGTGCCATAGCGGCCCCGTAGCTCCTGCAGGTCTCGCCGGATGCGCTGGGCGCTGGCTGTGGCCTCTTCCATCTCCCGCTGTAGCTCCTGGATGTGGTGGTTGTAGGCCTTCAGTGAGCTGCAGATCGCCTCCTTAAAGTGGTCAATGGTGACGAAGTCAGGAAAGAAGGGCAGCACATCCTCAATCTTGAGCAGGGGGCAGCTGGCCAGGCAGGCCATGGCTGTTTGCACATCTTCCTCCTCCTGCACTACATGCCGTGCAATCTTCAGCCAGAGCTTCTTGCGAAGTTCCTCATCTTCCTCGGGCAAATCAGCACACTGCTTGGCCAGGTCCACATCCACCTGTGGGGTAACCATGAGTGTTAGGGTCAAGCCTCCTCCCCACCCAGAATAGAGACCATGGGAGAGACAAATGCCCAGGGAGACCCTGAGCCTGAGGAGAGACCCCAAGGTAGGATCCCCAGCACTCCTGCCAGCAAATGAGGAGGAGCTCCTGGAGGCCAAGATAGAGGCGTACCTCCATGATGGGCTTGTCCTGTTCACAGCCATGTAAAAGCTACTTATGATGGTGGGGCTTCAATTTTAGAGAATTTAAAAATTACCTGGGGGCCCTGGCCGGTTTTTCTCAGTGGTTAGAGCGTCGGCCTGCAGACCAGGGAGTCCCAGGCTCGATTCCAGTCAAGGGCATGTACCTCGGTTGCAGTTCATCCCCAGTCCTGGTTGGGGTCGTGCAGGAGGCAACCAGTCAATGTGTCTCTCTCACATCAATGTTTCTCTCTCCCTCACCCCTCCCTTCCACTCTATCTGAAGATAACATGGAAAAATATCCTTGGGTGAGGATTAAAAAAATATATATATATCCTTGGGTGAGGATTAAAAAAATAAAATAAAAATTAGCTGGGGGTGCCCTGGCTGGTTTGGCTCAGCGGTTAGAGTGTCGGCCTGAGGTCCAGAGAGACCCAGGTTCAGTTACCGCTAAGGGCATGTACCTCGGTTGCAGTTTGTCCCCCGCCCTGATTGGGTCATGCGGGTGGCAACTGCTCGATGTGTCCCTTTCACATCGATGTTTCTCTCTCTCTCTCCCTTTCTCTTCCTCCCACTCTATCTGAACAAAAAATGGAAAAATGTCCTCAGGTGAGGATAAAAAAAAAAATTACCTGGGGAACATAATCAGAATTCTGATTTTGGGGCCCCTGCCTTCAGACATTCTGGTTCAGTAAGTTCTTTTTTTTTTATTTTTTATTTTTTTTTATTTTTTTTTTATCCTCACCCGAGGACATTTTTCCATTTTTTTTTTTTGTACAGATAGAGTGGGAGGGAGAGAGGAAGAGAGAGAGAGGGAAACATCGATGTGAAAGGGACACATCTAGTGGCTGCCACCCGCACGACCAACCAGGGCCGGGGACAAACTGCAACCGAGGTACATGCCCTTAGCGGGAACCGAACCCGGGTCTCTCCGGACAGCAGGCGGACGCTCTAACCGCTGAGCCAAACCGGCCAGGGCTCAGTAAGTTCTTTAGGTAATAATTCACAATTTGAGAAATGTTGCTTCTGCAATTTTAACCATAACACAATAGCTAGCATGTACGTAGAGCTTACCTAACCCACAGGTACTGTTCTGAGTGCTTTTCATATAAAGTACTTTAATCAACCCTATGAGGGAAGTACTATAATATTTCCCCCAGCCCTGGCTGGTTTAGCTCAGCAATTAGAGTGCCAGCCCTCAGACCAAAGAGTTTCGGGTTCGATTCTGGTCAAAGGCACGTACCTCAGTTGCAGTTCGATCCCTGGTCCTGGTTGAGGTTGTGTGAGAGGCAACCAATCGATGTGTCTCTCTCTCCTCCTCCCTCCCTCTCTCCCACTCTATCTGAAAATCAATGGAAAAATATTCTTGGGTGAGGATTTAAAAATAAATAAATTACCCCTATTTTCTGGATGAAAAATCTGAGGCACAGAGAAGTTCAGAACTAGCCCGAGGTCACACAGCTTAGAAAGTGGCAGAATCAGAATTCAAATCCTGACTTCAGAGTCCCTGTTCTTAACTTCTATATTACAGCACCTCTCTGCAAGAGGAGCCAGCACACCCTAGCGACAGCCATCTCTCCAACCCTTCAACACTGAGGTTATTGCTCTCTAGTCCCCTCTCTTAGATGGCATCAAGACTCTTTGGCTCACCTGCAGGGCCAGGTCCACAGCCTCCTCATATAGCTCCAAGACCTTGTAGACATGGACACAAGCACGGTGGTGGCCATGCTCAGCGCAGAGCCGCAATGCATACTTGAGGTCGTAATGCACACGGTGAGGGCTGGCCCCAGCGTGCTCCAGGTAGGCCAGCAGTGAGGCTGGCTGACCTCGGGCATACAGCGACAGCAGATAATTATGAATGGCCTGCTCAGTCTCGCCCAGCACATTCACGCAGAACTCCATGTAGCGGATGGCCTGGCTCACCTGCTGGGCCTCACCACCCTGGCTGTAGTTCACCAAAGCAGGGATGAGCTGCCGGGCATCCAGCCGGCTGCCCATCTCAATCCAGGCATCCACCAGCTGGCGGGGGATGTGACGGATGAGGATGGGCGAGAACTTATAGAAGAGCTGGGGGTCCCGGTGGCGGGCAAGCACAGCCAGGGCCTCCTCGTAGGCTTCATGCTGGCAGTGGTATGCTACCACCCGCTCATAGTCTTGCATGATCACAGCAAAGTACACCATGTGTTCTGTGTCCCCATGGCTGGCGAGCAGCTCGTGGATGGAGGCCCTGCTGGCGAAGAGCCACTCCTTGTGGCGGGGGCTGCTGAGGAAGGCACGGAAGCGCTCCCGTGTTTCCCAGTAGAGGTTCAGGGCCTCTGGGTCACCCTGCAGAGCCCCGAGCCGGCTTAGGTAGAGCTCTGTCAGCCAGGTGGTCAGCAGTGTGGCCTGGGTACGCTCAGCTGGCTTCAAACTGGCCAGTTTTCGCTGCAAGAACTCAACCAGAGCATCCTCCTGTCGGGCCTCCAAGAATTTGAGGGCAATCTCCTCAAAGTAGCTCTGGGTCAGGGCATAGCAGCGAGCACTCTCTAGGTAACGACGCTGATTAAAGCAGAATTCAGCCTCCCGAGCCAGGACAGTGTCCAGGCAGTCAGGCCGCTCTCGACAATACTCTTTGGCCAGGTCAAAGCGGTTCATGTCCAGGTAGGTGCGCCAGACATCCCGGGCCTCCCGCTGCACATGGTAGCGGAAGACAGCCCGCTCGGTGTAGGCCCACAGGTGGCCGGTAGAGGAATCCTTCACCATGTGCTTCAGCGGCCCGAACTTCTCCAGGAAGTGATCCCGCAGCACCACTTGCCCCGTCAGCGTGCACACTGCCTCCACTCGGTCGGCCAGCAGCAGCAGGAAGTGGAACTGGGTCAGGACAATGGCCAGGGGTGGGCTGGCTCCAGGACCTACCCCCTCTGGGTATTCCCAGACTCGTTCCTCACTTAGCAGGGAGTCGGGACGTCCATTGTCCAATGCTCCATACAACACGCCATCCCCCATCATCCAAGCAAAGGCCCGTGGCGCAGAGCGCAATTTGGGCGTATAGAAGGCCAACTCGCTGTAGCCTAGACTGCTGGGGAACTCACGGAATGGGGGTGGGTGGTCAGTGTAGGCAGCAAAGAGCCCCAAGAAGCCCTGTGTCTCAGTTCCCTCTGCTGCTCGGCCTATGAACTGGAAGAGACGCTGCCGAGTGGTGGCAATAACAAAGATACGCCCATCAGGGCCCCGCTCGGCCTCAAGGGAGCACACAGGTGCTGGACCCCCTTCTTCATTTAGAACGTACAATGGGCGGAAGTAGAGATCCGGGGCAGGGCCAAAAAGCCCACCCTCGCTGGCTGAGAGCTCTGCTTCGAAGATGTGGCCTTGGGCAGTGCCAACCAGGATGGGGCCTGTGCTGCTCTCGGTGCCCTGTGCCTTGTTCCAGCCCACACTCTCCACCAGCTGCCCCTTCCAGCGTGCCAGTAGCCGCACCTTCTGTCCGTTACGGTTCACGTAGAGGACCTCAGTGCTGCTCAGAGCAATTAGCAGGTGAAAGCCTAGAGTGGGGGAGAGCATGGCATCCTAGAGGTTATGTCATTCCCCTCAGCCTCCTCTTTGCCCCCACTACCCTCAGATCCCACTCACCTAGGCAGTGACTTAACCTCAGCCCCACCCCCAACCCCACCCCAACCCTCCACCTCAGACCTCCATCACAACTTACCAGTATGGTCCAGGAACATCTTGTGAACTTTGGCATCATCCTTTCGCCCCAGCTCCATGTGGTTCGGTTCATTTGCCTTGCCCAAGTCAATGCTGTCAGGACAAGAGGAGGGCAGATCCTTTTCTCGAATCACAGCCCTCTTTAAATTTGATGAAAGCCACAGCCTTTCTTCCCTGAAATCTACATATACACATAAAACTCTGAATACAATCCCAAGAGAACTCTGAAACATAGACAGAGTCCTACTTAACCTTCAGCTGAGAATTCCCGAACCTCATTTTGAGAAGTCCACTAAGCAGAAGTCTTTCCCTCTACTCAACAGATCTCCAGTGTATCTGGGAAATGGGTAGAGGTATCCCAGATACCTCTGGGGTAAAAAATAAACAGTAGTAGTTACTGAGCACTTTCTATATATCAAGCACAATGCCAAGAGCTTAATCTAGTATGATCTCAATTAATCTTCACAATAACCTTGAGGAGTGCTCCTGTTTGAATTATATTTCCCTTATTAAATTCTTTTCAAATTATATGCTCATTCTAAAGAAATCAATGCAAAGACATATAAAGAAGAATTTAATGATTTTCTTCTCAAACCTGTCATTCCCAACAGAGAAAACTGATGTTAACATCTTTCTCCATGCTTATAATGTAAGTAGAGTTTTGTCAATTTTTACAAAAATGACTTCATATTGTGTATATATGTGTATGTGCACCTTAATTTATAATTTGCTTTTCTCAGATATTTCATGAGCATTCCACTGAGTCAACAGATACACCTCTAATTCACTGTTGTTTTTTATCCTTATCCAAGGTATTTTCCATTGATTTTTAGAGAAAGTAGAAGGAAGGGAGAGAAAGGGAGGGAGGGAGAGAGAAACATTGATTGGTTGCCTCCTGCACTGAACCTACAACCCAGGCAAGTGCCCTTGACCAGGAATCAAACCCAAAACCCTTCAGTGCTCAGGCCGATGCTCTAACCACTGTGCAATGCCATGCCAGCCAGAACTAACTTATTGTTTTAATAACTGCATAATATTCCCTTTTTATGGATGAGCCATAATTTAATGATCATTTTCCTATTGACAAGTGTTCAGCTTGAGTCGTTTTTCCTACCACAAATAATGCTGCAATCAATATCGTTGAGTCTATGTCCTTGCAGACTGGCACTTTTCTTTCTATAGCTATGTATTCCCCAAAATGGGATCGTTGGGTCAGTTACAGATTTCAAATTTTAATAGGCATTGCCAATTATTTTTCCAAAAAATAATGGCAATTTATACTCTCACTAGCAATGTATGAGAGTCCATTTCTGTGTATCTTCACCAGCACTACTGTTTTTAATTTTTGACAATCTGATAGATTTTTTTTTTTAAATGGCATCTTACTGTTATTTTAATTTGTGTTCTCAGAAGTTAAAAATATTTTCAGATGTTTAGTAGAAATTTGGAGTTCTTCTTCTGTGAACCACTTGTTTATATTCTTTGCCTTCCCTTTTCTACTAAATTGTCTTCTTACCCTTTTCTACTAAATTGTCTTCTTACTAATTTGTAAGGACCTTTTAAGAAATAAGGATGTAAATTATTAGTCATGTGGAAAAACATTATTTTTCCATCATCTTTTGTCTTGAACTGATTCATATGCTTTTTTTGTTTTTGTTTTGTCACAGTAACAATTGCTATGCAATCAATTATATCATTTTCCTTTTGCATCTGGATTTTCTAGCTTAAGTAAGAAGACCTTCCTTCAGCCCAAGAACATAGACATTTATTAATTAAACTTTTTTTTTTTTTTTAAATCCTCACCTGAGGATATGTTTAGAGAGAGGAGGGAAGGAAAGAAAGGGAGAGGGAGGGAGAGAAAGAGAGAGAAACATTGATGTGAGAAAGAAACATTGATCAGTTGCTTCCTGTATACACCCCAATCAGGGATCAAACCCTCAACCTGGGTATATGCCTTGATGGAGAATCGAACCTCCCACCTTTTTGGTGCATGGGACAACACTCTCACCAACTGAGCCACACGGTCCAGGGCACATTGTTTATATTTTATATTTAAAAAGTATTTCAGCCCTGGCCGGTTTGGCTCAGCGGTTAGAGCATCGGCCTGCGGTCCCGAGAGACCCGGGTTCGGTTCCCGCTAAGGGCACGTACCTTGGTTGCAGTTTGTCCCCGGCCCTGGTTGGTCGTGCGGGTGGCAGCCACTCGATGTGTTCCTTTCACATCGATGTTTCTCTCTCTCTCGGTTCCTCTCTCTCCCTCCCACTCTACCTGAACAAAAAATGGAAAAATGTCCTCGGGTGAGGATAAAAATAAATAAATAAATAAAAAGTATTTCACCTGGAATTAATTTTTGTAATATTGAGGTTTAGCTGTTTTATCCCAGATGGTTATGCTAACACCTCTGTCATATATTATTTCCACTTATTTATGTATTTATTTTCAGCTTTATTAAGATACATTATTTCCATTTATAGTGGATTTATTTCAGGACTCTAGACAGTTCCACTGATCTATGTGACTAACTTGTGGGTTGGTACTATCTTTAACAGATGAAGAGACATGTTTAGAGAGACTGGGTGATTTGCTCAAGATTTGACAGCCAGTAAGTGGCAGAGCTGGGATCTGAATCCAAGTCTACCTTATTCTTAACTCTACACTACATTGGTTCTCTTTGGAAAGAATATTTCCTAAAAATCCCAAATCCCCCATTTCACCTGCCCAGAGGGGTGGAAAGGCCTGAGTTAGTTAACAGTCCCAAAATATCATCACTCCACTCCCTATTCCCATACATTTTGGCCCTTACTTACCGGAGCAGTGTATCCTTGCCCAGGCTCATGCAGAGCTGATTGCAGGAGACAACAAGACTGGTGATACGCTCGGAAGGGGTAAAATCAATGCGCTGTTTCGTGAAAATGGGTACTTCCTTCTCTAGCTGGGCATTCACATACCCTATATGTGAGAAGCAAAGAAAAGGTTAGCTATGAAAGAAAGAGAAGGGCAAGGAGAAGCAACAACAAAAAACAGTGCTCCTCTCCACTTTCCCAACATATCCCTAGCCAGGACCTTGGTTAACAAACAGTTTAATATCAGTATGTCAAGCAGTTTGCTAATCTCCCCTACATTAGGGGTCCTGGGCTCTTCCCACAATTCTGACAGTAGTGAGGAATTGATTCTTTGAACACTTGATTTGCTGTTACATCATGATGTACCTGCTCCCAATAGTAATGGGGGGAAAGGGTTGGGCATTTTCCCTTATCAATCTCTGGCCCAGCAACCCAGCTCAACTAAAGTCACCTAGTTCCACCTTCCCCCCTTTTCCCTGCCCATGCACTAATGCTCTCGGTGGGTCTCCAGAAGAATGAGTGTAGAGTGAATCCTGGAAAACCGTTCGAATCAGTTGGTTAAAAACTGAAGTTGCTGCCCTGGCCAGTTTTGCTCAGCGGTTAGAGCGTCGGCCTGCGGTCTGGAGAGACCCGGTTTGGTTCCCGCTAAGGGCACGTACCTCGGTTGCAGTTTGTCCCCGGCCCTGGTTGGGTTGTGTGGGTGGCAACCACTCGATGTGTCCCTTTCACGTCTATGTTTCTCTCTCTCTCTCTCTCTCCCTCCCACTCTATCTGAACAAAATATCGAAAAATGTCCTCGGGTGAAGATAAAAACAAAAACAAAAAACTGAAGTTGCTTTCTCTCTAGACTTGACTCTCATTCCTTTG
The DNA here is from genome assembly GCF_014108415.1 of Molossus molossus. Classification (NCBI taxonomy): domain Eukaryota; kingdom Metazoa; phylum Chordata; class Mammalia; order Chiroptera; family Molossidae; genus Molossus; species Molossus molossus. The sequence continues at coordinate 179,871,648 of NW_023425344.1, read as the reverse complement.
GCATTGCTCAAAATAACCCAGCACTTCAGACCACTCTGCCAATTCTGGACTACTTTCTGCAAAAATTGCTCCTCAGTGCCAGGCTTCACCTAGTTCTAGCAAAGACCTAAAATACGTCATTCCCTCCAACAGTTACCTCTAGGACCATCCCTTCTTCTCCTACAACATTCCCTTCACCAGTTTCTTGGCCCATTATCTTCCTCCCACTCCCAGAAGGGCCCTCGTGAGAAAAGCACAGAATCGGGTGAATCCTGAAGCCTCTTCTCAGTTCTCTCAACTGCAACCCTGTAAGCAAGTTACTTCCTTCTCTAAGTCCCAGTTCCCTCTTAGAAGGACCCTAGTGGCAGGGCCTAGATCACGCGGCTGACCTTGCTCTTTCAAACTCCGACCATCACTAAAAGAGCCTAAGGAGAATCAGGGGCCTAGTCCCAAACTGCACCTCCAGGAGGTGAACCAGAGCTCTTGGGGCCACCCTCCCCACTCCTCCCCCGCAGGTGCCAGGAGGGCGGAGAGGAGCTGCGGCGCCCTCCCTTTCCTTACCCGAGTGGGGGATGCCCACGCTGGGGCAGCCAGGCTGCAAGACGGCCGAGCGGGACAAGGAGTCCTCGTATTCATCCAGGATGGACGCCATGGTGCCTGGCTTCTGGACTCTCCCTCCCAGGCCCAGGGATTACAACAGGGCTGCCCCCAGGGACCCCTGTCGCCCCGACTGGAATCTGCGACTCCCGAGCCTACACTGGAATCTGACAGATCCTGGCAATCCGCGCCGACTCCTCTTTAAAATCCTGACGATCTTCTCGCTCTCGCCTTATAGAGCGAGATGACCGAGGAGCCCTCCTCCTAGAATCTGGCGCAGCCCTGCACCCCCTCCCGCCCCCGAGAGAGCTCCGGCTCCCTTTAGCTGAGCCCAGGTGATCCGAACCTCTCCCCGGCGCTCTGCAGAGTCCCGCCCCCGGGACGCGCGCCTATAACGCAACTTCCGGGTTCTCAGAACCTCACGTACGCGGGCGCAGGAACTTTGGGGATCCGGCCACTGGGAGGCGCCGCGAGGGATGCGGGGGCGGGGCGGGGGCGGGGCGGGGCGGGGGCGGGGCGGAGCCGAGACCCAATCCTCCTCAGAGGGCTGGAGCCGGGAGTGTGGCGGCGGTTCCCTGCTTGGGGCGGAGACCTGGACGCAATTGGGTAGGAGACCAGCGGGGTGGTGGGCTGTCCCCGCTCAACACTGGCCTTCCAGGACCCTGCTGCAGTTCCGGGCTTTGACACTAGGAGGTAATCCCGGCTTTCTCAACCCCTTCCTCCAGCCTGCCCAGCGCCATCCAGCTTCGGCCTCGCCGGTCGCCAGCACCTTTCAGGTCCAAGTTTCCCTCCCTCAGCTGGACTGCTCAGTCCCCCTGCCCGGCTCCGCTCCCCCCTTTCTAAACAGCCCGCTGCCCTGGGTCCCCAGGAGAACCTCCCATTCCTCAGGCTAATCGTTGTCTTGATCCCATCTTCACAAGGCACGCAGTCTTGGTCTCTCTTCTCCCACATCCAGGGCCCCACCACCTTCCAGAAAGTGGCAGAGCCAGTGGGAAGCTATGTGCTACCTAACCTACCTCTAACCTGCTCTGTAGTGGCTCGTTGGTGTGGGGGGAGACAAGCAGGGGCGACAGAGAAGACGAGGCACAGCTAAGGGGTGCCAGGCTGTTTCCATTCACTTATTCAACAAAAACTTACCCTGTGCCTATCCTCTGGCTAGGTGCTGGGGTCAGAGAGAGAGGTACAGCACTGTCTTAGAAGGTCGATGGACCAATAAATAGATAATGCTAGAAAAGCGGTTGGTGGATTTGTTCAGAAGGTCACCCGTTCCAATGGAAGGAAAAGGAGAAATATCTGTAACAAAAATCAATCAATAATAAAAATAAAAAAATAAAAAATAAATAAAAAAAATAAGGTCACCCCTTCCACAAGTGAGCACACTCTCGGTGCCAGGCACTGTTCCAGGCTCTGGGGCACAGCAGGGGCATGCCCAGAGATGGGGCCACAGCGCTGTACTGAAAAACGGGGAACAAATACCCACAAAACTTGGCAGGAACTAGGCACAAGTGTTGAAGACGGGTGTGGAGTCCTAAATAACAGAACTGCGAGGGTCCTGGTGCGACTGCGTTTTTTTCCCTCTTCCATCCGCCTAGGCGATTCGGGGTCTGTTCCTTTATGGGGTTCATAAACTCTACTTTGCTGAAGTGGAAGGTTCTTGGCCAGAGTCACCGGCACCCATCTTTAATGGGTAGCCCTCGCATAATGACTAAAAGCACCCACTTTACTCTCAAAAGCGTCCAGGTTTGCACAGTACATTGTGTGGTTACATTACTGTTGCTGAACTTCCCTGCCAGGCGCGGAGAACTGGACCCTCACCATCCCCTCCCCTAGGGCTCTCTGCGCCCCGAATGACCCCCGCCCAGGATGAGGTGACAGGTTATTCGTCCTAGATAGCTTCCCATCGCGCCTGGGGTTTCTCTTCTCTTGCCCGAAACCTGAGTCTGCGAGCCCCTCTCACCGCCAGGGGCGCTGCCGCAGAGGCTAGGTCGAGCAGGGAAGGTGCTGGAGCTGGGCAGTAGGCAAGAGGTCTCCGCCCATGGGAAAAGTGATCCCAGCCTGAGAGCTGTCCTGCTCCGTGCGTGAGGCCCCACCCCAGATCACCTGTCTTCTGCACTAGGGAAACACAAACAGGTCCAGCCAAAGGTCAAACAATCATAAAATATACACTTACTGCCCTGGCTGGTTTGGCTCAGTGTTTAGAGCGTCGGCCTGCCAACAAAGGATCTTGATTCGATTTTGGTCTCAGGCCCTGGAAGCAGCCAATCGATGTCTCTCTCTAAGTTCGATGTTTCTCTCTCTCTCTCTCTCCTCCCCCTCCCCCTCGGCCCCTTCCTCCTCGCTCTCTCTTCCCACCCTAACCTTCCCTTCCACTAAAGAGCAATGGAAAAATATCCCCAGGTGAGGATTAACAACAAAAAAGACACATTTACTGATTACCAACAATGTGCCAAGCACCAAACTGAGTTCCAACTAAGTTACTAATGTTCATTGTTATTTCATTTTAGTTCACACTAATGCTATGAAGTAGGTACTTCTTTCCCCCACTTTACAAAAGCAGAAACTGAAGTTCAGATGGTGGAGCAATTTGTCCAAAGTCCTGTGGCCAGGAATTGGGAAGCCAGGAGGCAATATTCAAATCGAAGCACACTGCCCATGCCCCCAATGCAAATTGAGGAAAGGGAAATCCAGCTGATTTCCTCAGGTCTGGACTGTGCAGAGAGTGTCCCCCCCTGCATGGAGCCAGTCACCATGGGGATCTCAGAGTCCTTCCAGTGACCTCCTCCTCACTGTTCCCAAATCCCCCCTCTTCTGCTCCACTACTCTCTGGGATGTACAGGGTGGGACCCTAGCAGGCCTTGCTTGCTACAGACACAGAACATACTACCTGTTGAGGTGATTACAGCAGTATTCTTCCACTACTCATTACTCAGTCCTCAGGCTGGACTTTGGAAGAGGCAGAGACCAGCCCTGTTATCCCTGCTGTCATTACTTAGCTCTGACACTGTACACATTTGATGCTCTTAGCTTCGGTTTCCTAATCTACAGAAATAGATATAATAATTACCTAGGAGTAAAGGAGGTGATCTAGGGACATAGCTCACTGCTATAGCATAATGTCTAACATAGAGTATGTGCTCAATAAACTCTAAATGTGGCTTTAATCTGACAGTCACTCTCAAGTCCACCTCTTCCCTGGACCACAACCTCCCCCTCAGAACTGCTATGGCTTTTCTTGTCCTGGCCACTTAACTGGCACCTAATTATGAAGTGTGGACATTCTGCTTTGATATAACAGAAGCTGATTGTGGGAAATAACTTGAACTTTGCTGAACACAGGAGTACAGAGGTGCCTTAGGGAACTCACAGCTGCAGACACAGATCCACCAGCTCCTACCCCTCAGAATCTATAAGGTAGTTGCCATGAAACAGATAAAGACTGACTGGGCCAAGGAGAGAGAGGATTGGTGTACAAAAGCAAGTGAATTTGAGCTAGGACTTGAAGTACATATATGATTTCCAAGGGCAAAAAAGAAAAGGCACTAGGCAGGCCTCAAGAAAACCAGGAGCACCCTGGCTGGTGTGGCTCAGTTGGTTGGGTGTTGTCCTGTATACCAAAAGTTTGCCAGTTTGATTTCTGGTCAGGGCACATGTTGGGGTTGTGGCCTCGATTCCTGGTAGGGAGGCCTGCAGGAGGCAGCTGCCAATTGATGTGCTCTCATATTGATGTTTCTCTTCCTTTCCCTTCTTCTCTCTCTAAAAATCAAAATTAATAAACTAAACTATTAAGAAAGAAACAAACAAACAAACAAGAGGGAAGGCCTGCAAACAGTGTGAGGTTTTGTGGGGAGAAAGCTGGATCACTATGGAGCAGGAAATGGAATTGGCTGTGGCCAGCTTGAGAAAGCCATTGGATGGGCCCTTAGAGGCGTTGGTTAGGGATGAGATCATCTGATGTGGGTTCTAGAAATATGGGCGGTGGCTTGGGTGGAGTCCACATCAGAAAGGATGAGACCTGAGGCAGATGCAGAGAAGTGATGAGGGCCAGCCTGAAGAAAGTGAGAACAGACTAGGAAGACCCTGGGGAGACATTTCTGAGATGGGCCCTCTGGAATTAGTGTCAAGTTAGAGTGCAGGACTTCTCCTGGAAGACCTGGCAGATGATGCGGTGACACCACAGTCCAGGAAGAGAAAGAACTGCTTGGGAGAAAGAGGCAGAGGTCACATGATTGAGCTCAATCAAAACGGTGGCACCTGAGGCCCCTGCAGGGCATTCACTGGAAGAGACCCCATACCTGTGGGATATTCATTAACTCACTAATAAATATTTATTAAACAATTGTATGAATGAGCTTTCTCAGGCTTCTGTTTCTACATTTGTAAAATGAGAAAACCTTACCTTATAGTATTGTATTATAAGATATGCAAATCACTCAGCATTATGCCTATAAAATGCCTAATATGGGTTAACTATTAGTAGTAATTGTTAAATGAATGAAGACCCGGACCAAAAGGAATGATTTAATTGACATAAGTAATTTGTTTTTTAAAAAATAGACTTCCTTTTTTAGAGTGGTTTTAGATTTCCTGAATCTCATTAATTCTCAAATATTCTTCTTCCCTGCCTGTTACTATTATCTTTTCTCCCACTGAGTAAATGTCAAAGCCCCAACCATGGCATGTGTATACCCAGCCTGCCCTCTTTTTCCCCTACCTCCTTCTAGGGATGTAGGCCAATGGCTCCAGAGAAGCCATGGGGCAGGGTTGGGGGGAGGGGACACTTGTGTAGGTGAGAAATAAAAGCCTCCTCAGGTCAGCAGTCCTCAAAACTAGGGTTCACTCATCCTTAGGGGTATGGAAGGCTCTCCCAAGGGGCACAAGGAGCCAAATAGTTTTACGGGAATTGGTGTTAAGAGCCTCAGTTTCCTTCGGCTCTTTCCTAAGAATTACAGGTGCCTGGGAACAAGGGGCAGGTTCCCTTCCACCTGACCTGCTTCTCTTCAAAAGAAAAGTGGACCGACCATTCATCAACCTGGATGGCGAGATAGCCCTCACACCACAGTGCGTTGCTTCAGGGCATGAAAATCTGCAGAGACCACTGGAACCACTGGTGGTATTCCCACGAAGAGAATAAAGACCAGACAACAAGTCCCTTGTACATCAAGTAGTTTCTAGTTCTTTAACTTGAATATGACCTGAGAACCTAAGCATGTTTTAACTGACTGGAAAAAAATCACTAACATTTTTATATATGTTAGTGATTTATATTATATAACTGGCATATATTTTTTAATTAATTTATTGTTGACAGTATTACAGATGTCCTGCATTCCCTTCTACACACTTGTGGCATATAATTTTGAAGGGAGTCAAATATTCCAGTACCATTGATATACCAAACCTCCTTTCATTCCCATCTAATGATTTATGTGAACAAGATTTCTCCACATTTATATCAACACAAAATAAAAAATAGATAGGAAGAAAATTGATGCTGAATTTTGTCTCAGTCAAGCATGTTATCCATAAATACATGAACTACTTGAAAATAAAAACAAAACGTCCTATACATCTAATCAAGAGATGTATTTCTAATATAATTTTACTTTTTATGTGTAATTATTTTTACCAAAATGTGTAATATATTGCTCTGGCTTGTGTGGCTCAGTTGATTAGGCACTGTCCCATGTACCCAAATGTTTTTGGTTCAGTTCCTGGTCAGGGCCCGCGTTGCAGACTTGATCCTCAGTAGGAGGTATGCAGGAGGCAGCTGAGCGATGTTTCTCTCTCCCTCTTCCCTTCTCTCTCTAAAAAAATCAATTAAAAAATCTTTTTTTTTTTTAATCCTCACCAGAGGATATTTTTCCATTGATTTTTGGAAAGAGTGGGAGAGGGAAGGGGGAGAGAGAGATCGACATGAGAGAGATGCATTGATTGGTTACCTCCTGCACGACCCTGACTGGGCCGGAGATCGAACCTGCAACTGAGGTATGTGCCCTTGACCAGGAATCAAACCCTAGATTCTTCGGTCAGCAGGCCGACACTCTAAACATTGAGCAAAACTGGCCAGGACAATAAAACATCTTTATAAAGCCCGGCTGGTGGTTGAGCATCAACCCATGCACCAAGAGGTTGCTGATTCTATTCCTGGTCAGGGCACATACCCAGGTTGTGAGCCCCAATCCCCAATGGGGGGTGTGCAGGAGGCAGCCACTTGATGTTCTTGCTCATCAATGTTTCTATCTCTCTTTTCCTCTCTCTAAAATCAATAAAGAAAAAATATTACATAAAATAAATCTTTATTAAAAATGTGTAATATATTTATGTTTTGATCAGTTGAATAATAATTATAATAATAACTTATTTCAAAAGAAAACAATGTTAAGATTTAGAGACTTTTTTCCCCCTCCCTCCTCTGCCCCCAAGCTGGTGACATGTCACCAGTGCTGGCCCTGGCTGTGAGGAGATGGTAGCTTAAGACAAGTGATACTGATTCTCCACACCTTGCCTGACCCCTGAGAAGAGGCACATCTCCGGACAGATGAGGTAGTGAATTTGGATCCACCTGGGGGCTGGGAGGTGTGTGAAAAAAAACACTTAGAGACTTACCCGGGGGTATTTTTCCATTGATTTTTAGATAGAGTGGGAGGGAGGAAGGGAGAGAGAGAGAGTAAGAGAGAGAGGGAGAGAGAAACCATCTGGGAGAGACACATCAATTGGTTGCCTCCCAAATGACCCCAGGGCCAGGGTTGGAACCTGCAACCCAGGTATGCTGAGCCAAAGCAGCCAGGACTAACATTATAATGTTTAAAAAACATGTATACTAATTATAAATAATTAGGATAAGGTATCAATAACATACATTACAGTAAGATTTGAAACACTGAAAGATAAAATGAATAATGTAAATTTTTGAACTGTTAAAAAGAGCTTGTTCACATATATATATATTTTTAATGGATGATGGAGAATATCAGATGTATTTAGCATTTAAATTCCAATGCATACATTTAAAAGAGTGAGGTAACAGTTTTATTTAAATATCAATATTCACCATATGCTATAAATGACATCTTTTGCAACTGTTTTATCTTAAAATGAAAGTTTTAGTATTTGGTACAGTTTTACAAACGTCTGTTAGGGAGTATGGGTGTCTTGGTCCATGGTTTGTACCAGCACCACCTCTGCCGGGACTCATGCCCAAACTGGCCTTGAATCTCCCCTCCACCACCCTCCATGCAGTTTCTCCAGGCCCTCCTTCTTTTCAGGATTCAAATCACACTCAGCCAGATGTTGCTGTTGGACAAGTCACCTAGCCTCTCTAAGCTCCTCTTCTGTCCTCAGCTGTCAACCTCAACTTTCCTCCACTATCATCATCTCTAAAATTCATGATTCTCTCAGAGCGAAACCCTGTCAAAGTCCATTTAGAGACATTTGGGCATAGTGCCCAGGAAATAATGGTTTCAGGGTACTGCCTCAGAGCCAGTCACAATGCTTCTTATCGGTCCCTTTGTCTGGAATACTTTTCAAAAGATGCCTAGGCCAGGGAATTACTGATTAATGTGAAACCCAATAAAAACTAACAACCAGCCCTCAACCTGCCTCCAACCTTTTAGATCATGAGACCTGAAACACTATAAGGACTCGGGAAGTGCCTGTTGAATGAATGCATGACTTGACATGTTAATGTGCATTTACATGGTTACGTATGTCACACAGTATATGTCTGAATTAAACCTGCCCGTATACTCACCCACAGTGGCCTCTTACAGAAACTGTTCTACAACTTTTAGAATTGATGAGATTTTTTTGTATGTAAAACAGTAGCAACAACAACAATAAAATATAAAATGTTTGAAAAGAACACCAATACCAAGTATTGTGAGTTGTGGAGCATCTGGAACTTATTGCTGGTAGGAATATAAAATGGTACAACCTCTAAAAGCCACTTAACATGCACTTACTTTATGATGCAGCAATTCCATAGCTGGGTATTTACCCACGAAAAAGAAAACATATGTCCACATCAAGATTTGTAAATGAATCTTTATAGCAACTTTGCTCCTAATAGCCCCAAACTGGAAACAACTTGAATGTCCATCACGAACAGAATAAACAAGTAAATGGTGATACATTCATACAATGGAATACTATTCAGCAATAAAACAGCAAATTGCCTTTACACATAACATGAATGAATCTTAAAAACATGCTGAGCACAAGAAGCCAGACATGAGAGTACATGGAGCGTGATTTTATTTGAAATTCCAAAACAATTGCCAAAACAGGCAATAATTAAGCTAGAATGACAGAGAGCTAATCAGTGTTTGCCTGAGACCTGCATTGGAGCAGAGAATTGACTGGAAAGGAGCAAGAAGCAACATTATAAGGGAGATGGAAATGTTCTGCATCTTGATTATGGTGGTGGTGATTATATAGGTGGACACACTGGCCAAAACTCATTGAACTATACATTTAAAATGGGTGTATCCTGTATATAATGATCTCTCAATAAAGCTGATTACAAAATAAAATTTAAAAAAGATCTCTGACCAAATGTCAGAATGATTAGTGTATATAGGGCAAAAATAAAATAAAATAATAGATAACTTATTGTGTAGCTCATAATTCTTTTTTTAGCAAAGAAGAAGCATTCTCTTTTATTATTTTTTTAATTAAAAAATGTTTTCTTGCCCTGGCTGGTTTGGCTCAGCGGTTGGAGCGTCAGCCTGAGGTCCTGAGAGACCCGGGTTCAGTTCCCTCTAAGGCATGTACCTCGGTTGCAGTTTGTCCCCGGCTCTGGTCAGTCATGCGGGTGGCAGCCACTCAATGTGTTCCTTTCACATCGATGTTTCTCTCTCTCTCTCTCTGTTCCTCTCTCTCCCTCCCACTCTACCTGAACAAAAAATGGGAAAATGTCCTCAGGTGAGGATAAAAAAAAAAAATGTTTTCTTTACTGATTTTTTAGAGCAAGGAAGGGTGAGATAGAAACATCGATGAGAGAGAACATCGACTGGCCGCCTCCTGCATGCCCCCTACTGGAGATCAGGCCCACAACCTGGGCATGTGCCCTGACTGGGAATCAAACCGGCGACCTCTTGGTGCATGGGTCGAAGCTCAACAACGGAGCCATACCAGCTGGGCTGTAGCTCATAATTCTTAAAGGGAGGACTGAAAAGAGAGTGGGGAACAACAACAGACCTGGGCTCCAAGATTATGGCTCTCTCTTACCCATGAGGCCTCAGGCAAGTCACTTAACCTCTATGAAGACTCAGTTTCCTCATCTATAAAATAAAGATAACAACAATACCAGTATATTAGAATGATTACTTGACTAAACACTAGTTTCTTTTTGTGTTCCCTACTGGGATCACAGAAGACAAAATTCTGAACCTTACCTGACCTGGAAAATTGGTATTGTTCATTCTCAGGTAGGGCCTTGACTGCATCTGAAAAAACTTGCCCTGACCGAGGGGGAAGATAATTATAATAAAAGTTCACCCTTGTAGAGCACTCTCTATATTCAAGTACTGTTCTAATTTCCACAACATTCTACGAGGTAAGTACTACTTTAATCCCACTTTACAGACAAGGTAGTTGAGGCCCAGAGAAGACAACAGCTAGTGACTGACACAAGCTGGATACCAATCCAGGTGCTTTTGAGAGAGAGAGAGAAACATCTATTGGTTGCCTCCTGTACGTGCCCCAACCAGGGATCAAACCCAAAACCTAGGTATGTGCCTTGACCAGGAATCAAATCCGCAGCCTTTTGGTATAAGAGACAATGCTCCAACCATCTGAGCCACCCAACCTTGCTGTAGGTTTTGAGTGAAAGAAGGAAGCTTAGGTGAACGGTGAAATAAAAACAAAGTCAGGTGAAATGAAAATGAAGTCGGGGAGGCAGGTAGGAGGTGATTATTGTGGCAAAGAAAGCGAAAAGGAAGAAGGGAGTCAAATATTACTTCAAGGAAAGGACTGAGGCCTGAGGAGAAAGGAGAAGAAGGAGTCCATGTGCATTGTGAGGTCTGGGAACTATTCAGGCTTCGCTTCTTTCAGTTCATTAGCTCCAGAGAATTGTGCTGCCATTGTCAGAAATAAAGAAGTAGGAGGGGAGTTCATTTAGTGAAAGGAGTAGGGAGTTTGAATGTTTTAGGTGGCAACTCCTGCAGGTGTTTAAAAAATACTGGCCAGGGCTTGACTACAAGGTGTGAGGGAGACATAAGTAGTTGAAAGAGGTTCGAGGAGGACATTAGTAGTTGAGATCAGCTGGATGGAGAGAAAGGCAGGGAGAAGCTAAAGCTAAGACTGGGTGTGGGAGAGGGGATAGGGCGGATAAGAAGCCCAGGAGGCAACCTGAGCCTTGGGACAGGAAGTTGATGTGGAGGGGGTGGGGACACTGGGTGCTGAAGTGCTGGCTAGTGAGTTCCTGTTCCAGGGGGGCACAATGAGGCACAAACCCAGTCCAGGCCACTGAGTTTGCCACCAACTCCCTCCCAGGATACAAGCATACTGAATAGAGAAAAACCTCTGGAAATGCAATTAACTGGAAATCTCCCAAAGTGTGCAGTCTAATTATTATGGAAATATTATTATGCTGTAAATAAGTGGGTTTTCCCCCCAGCTTTATTAAGACATGACTGATGAAGAAATTAAGTATTAAATATAAAATTATTTTTCTTGCATCCTTTTTATTTCAAAGCTTTTTGACCTGCTCATCTGAGTTTCTGGGAGTTCTGAGCCACAGGCCTGATTTGGGGGTCTTTTTAAATTTTATTTTACTATTATTGTTATTTTTTTTATCCTCACCCGAGGGCATTTTTCCCCTCATTTTTTGTTCAGATAGAGTGGGAGGGAGAGAGAGGAAGAGAGAGAGAGAGAGAAACGTTGATGTGGAAGGGACACATCGAGTGGCTGCCTCCCGCATGACACCAACCAGGGCCAGGGATGAATCGCAACTGAGGTACATGCCCTTGACCGGAATCAAACCTGTGATTCATTGGTCCCTGGACTGACACTTTAACCGCTGAGCCAAACCAGCCAGGGCCTTTTTTTATTTTATTTTATTTTATTTTATTTTATTTTATTTTATTTTATTTTATTTTATTTTATTTTATTTTATTTTATTTTTATTATTTTTTTATCCTCACCCGAGGACATTTTTGCAATTTTTGTACAGATAGAGTGGGAGGGAGAGAGAGAGAGAGAGAAACATCGACGTGAAAGGGACACATCGAGTGGCTGCCACCCACACGACCGACCAGGGCCGGGGACAAACTGCAACCGAGGTACGTGCCCTTAGCGGGAACCGAACCCGGGTCTCTCCAGACCGCAGGCCAACGCTCTAACCGCTGAGCCAAACCGGCCAGGGCTTATTTTATTTTTTTAATTTTTTTTTTTATCCTCACCCGAGGACATTTTTTCATTTTTTGTTCAGGTAGAGTGGGAGGGAGAGAGAGGAACAGAGAGAGAGAGAGAAACATCGATGTGAAAGGAACACATCGAGTGGCTGCCACCCGCACGACCGACCAGGGCCAGGGACAAACTGCAACCGAGGTACGTGCCCTTAGCGGGAACCGAACCCGGGTCTCTCCGGACCGCAGGCCGACGCTCTAACCGCTGAGCCAAACCGGCCAGGGCGGGCTTATTTTATTTTTTAACAATTTTTTTTTCCTTTATTAATTTTAGAGGGAGAGAGAGAGAGAGAAACATCAATGAGAGAGAACATCGAATGGCCACTTCCTGCATGCCCACCACTGGGGAACAGGCCCACAACCTGGGCATGTGTCCTGACCCGGAATTGAACTGGTGATCTCTTGGTGCATGGGTTGGAGCTCAACCACTGAGCCACATGGCCAGACTGATTTGGGGGAATCTTGAAGTGGAGTATGCAAATACAAAAAGAGTTCTGGCATAGTAAGGTGTAAGTCATGGAGACATTATGTATGATGATCCTAAAGGCTTTATATTATATATATTTTATATTACATTTAATTTATATATATAATATACATCAATATATGATTACACATATTATAATATTAAATCACAATCCATAATTGTGTAGTTAAATTATTAAATATAGGAATTATATATTAACATTATGTAATATACCTAATGTAACATATCACATAAGAAATAAAACTCTTCTTTGAAAAGATTCACATACAAAAAGGAAAGAAAGAAAAAGACTGCTGGCCCTGGCCAGTGTGGCTATGTTGGTTGGGCATTGCACTGTGCACCAAAAATGTGCATGTTTGATTCCAGGTCAGGACATATGCCCAGGTTGTGGGCTTGATCCCTGGTAGGGGGCGTGCAGGAGATAGCCAACCAATGTTTCACTCTCACATCAATGTTTCTCTCTCTCTCTCTCTCAAAAATAATCAATTTTCAAAAATCTTAAAAAAAAAAAAAAAAAGACTGCTGGAGGTGCACTTCATTCACAAAGAACCTCTGCATGAAACTTTTTTTTTTTTTTTTTATCCTCACCAGAGGACATTTTTTCATTTTTTGTTCAGGTAGAGTGGGAGGGAGAGAGAGGAACAGAGAGAGAGAGAGAAACATCGATGTGAAAGGGACACATCGAGTGGCTGCCACCCGCACAACCAACCAGGGCCGGGGACAAACTGCAACCGAGGTACGTGCCCTTAGCGGGAACCGAACCCAGGTCTCTCAGGACCGCAGGCCGACGCTCTAACCGCTGAGCCAAACCGGCCAGGGCTGCATGGAACTTTTTGAGTAAACACTTCCTCACTACTGGTGTTCTTTTGTTAACTCCCTTTCCAGCAGCAGTAAAATTATGGTGGTGGTAGGAAAATATTTTTTAATATTTTTTTCTTTCTTTATTGATTTTAGAGAGAGGGGAAGGGAGGAGAGAGAGATAGAGACATCAATGAGAGAGAACATCTATTGGCCACCTCCTGCATGTTCTCCACTGGGGATTTGGCCCAAAGCCTGGGCATGTGCTCTGACTGGGAATCGAACCAGTGACATCTTGTTGCATGAGTCAATGCTCAAACACTGAGCCACACTGGCCGGGCTGTTTTGTAGAATGCCTCTCAACTGGAACTTTTTTGATGTTTTTCTTATTAGATTTGGGTTCCCATGAGGAACACCAGAAGTAAAAATGCCATTGCATCACATCATATCAAGGGTACCTACTATTAACTGGATTTTAATCTTTATCACCTGGTTGAAAAAGTGTTTAGGATTCTCCCTGTAAAGTCACTCGTTTTTCCTTCCATCACTTCATACTGTCCTCTTCAGAAGTCACTATTCGCAGCCCACACTTAAGAAGTGGGGGGTTTAAGCTCCTCCTTGAGGGCAGAGTATCTACATACATCATTTGAAATTCTCCATGGGAAATTTGTCTACTATCCCCCTTTTATTTATGAGGTCAGTCACTTATTTATATCAGAATAGACCTGTGGATATTTATTTTATACTTTTTGGCTATAATCCAATAATTCTTTATTTTGTTGCTCACCTTGTTCCAGATTTGGCCTTTGGAAGCTCTTTCCGTTGGCTCCTGTGTCCAATTTTCATCTTCCTGTTGTTTTATTTGTTTAACACTTCCTTACTTTCCATCCTACAAAATGTGCAGGCTCATCTTGTATATTTCCTGCCCTAGTCCTAGAACCAATCATTTCTCCAAAGAGAATGTTAGGGACACGTTTAAGACTTAGCAAATGTGTTGTCTGGCTGGAAAGTGATCTGACAGGTGGGCAGTAAGACTCAACCCACCCTTAGAAGGGTATTTTCCCAGCAGTAGTAGCCAGAATTGCAAATCCTTAGCTGAGAAATAGGTGACTCATCAGCTCCCCAGGTTGTCTCCTCCCTCCCCCTCTTGCTGACAAGACTGTCCCTAAACCAGCTCAGACAGAGGGACCTAGGTCAGAGAGTGTCCCCACCCATGGGGCTAAAGAAGAATGGCCTATCTCAGGCCCAATGAGGGCTATTACCCATGCCCAGCTGACACCTTCCCCCATTTGTGTATTATTTATACTCCTCCTACCTGCAGAAAGGATTAAACAGGATTACCCTTAAATTTGCAGCTACAATTAAACTATTATTAAAACTTGGGTAAAAGGACAAGAGCACTGTGAAGAAGAGCGTGTGTGTGTGTGTGTGTGTGTGTGTGTGTGTGTAGTAATTTTGTCCAGACACCTGGGCTGGGGCAACTTGCTTGGTTCCCTGAATGACAGATTGCTAGCATCAGAAGGGCTTTCAGAAATAAATACGCTTCACTGTCATTTTATAACACTAAGACAGAGCAACACTGTGACTCTCAGGAGTCACACAGTAAATGAGCTGAAGAACTAGGAATACTGTGACATGTCTCCTGAATTTCAAATCCCCATTTTTGCCTCCCTTTTCAGGAGAGAAAAAGAACAGTTTTTGAGACTTTCTGTGGGATACAATGGCAAGATAACACTGTGGGGCCTCTTTCACTTGCTAGATGTGGATGTGGCTGAGAAGTCTTTGGGACTATAATTAAGGATTATTAGCATCCCCAGATGTTTGGGCATAGGGGATATAGGATGTAGGCATGGGGATATAGAAGTGGATAATAGGGATCCTACCATGTCCCC
The DNA here is from genome assembly GCF_014108415.1 of Molossus molossus. Classification (NCBI taxonomy): domain Eukaryota; kingdom Metazoa; phylum Chordata; class Mammalia; order Chiroptera; family Molossidae; genus Molossus; species Molossus molossus. Next base: position 179,856,487 of record NW_023425344.1, on the reverse strand, counting down.
ATAGTCAATATTTTATTTATTTACTTTTGTTTATTTTTCTTTTTTTTTTTTTTCATCCTCACCTGAGGACATTTTTCCATTTTTTGTTCAGATAGAGGGGGAGGAAGAGAGAGGAAGAGAGAGAGAGAGAAACATCGATGTGAAAGGGACACATCGAGTGGCTGCCACCCGCACGACCAACCAGGGCCGGGGACAAACTGCAACCAAGGTACATGCCCTTAGTGGGAACCGAACCCGGGTCTCTCTGTACCACAGGCCGACGCTCCAACCGCTGAGCCAAACTGGCCAGGGCTACTTTTGTTTATTTTTCTTTATTAGTTTTTAGTGAGACAGCAAGGGAGAGAGAGATAGAAATATCAATGAGAGAGAACATCAATTGGCTGCCTCCTGCATGCTCCCCACTGGAGATTTGGCCCACAACCTGGGCATGTGCCCTGATCAGGCATCGAAACAGCCACCTTTTGATGCATGGGTCGGAGCTCAACCACTGAGCCACACTGGCTTGGCAACACAGTCAATATTTTAATGGTTAAATCAGCAACTTTCTAGCTGTTGTCCTCAACTTTTGAATTAGAAAAAGAAGTAGAAGAAAGAAAGAAAATTAAAATCAGGGATTCTGAGACTTTTCCCAAGAGATTCAGAGATTTGGCTTTGTGGGTTTTTATATTACCAACTATTTGAGAAGTAGGATTATCTCTTTTCTTTAATATTCATTGCCTTCTTCCCCTCCCAACACTCTCCCTGCAACAACTCATGAATGACACTTTTTTTTTAATCCTCACCTAAGGACATTTTTCTATTTTTTGTTCAGATAGAGTGGGAGAGACAGAGATAGAGAGAAACATCAATGTGAAAGGGACACATGGAGTGGTTTCCACCCACATGACCCACCAAACCAGGGCCGGGAACAAACTGCAACCAAGGTACGTGCCCTTAGCGGGAACCAAACCCAGGTCTCTCTGGACCGCAGGCCGACACTCTAACCGCTGAGCCAAACTGGCCAGGGCTGAATGACACAATTTGAATGATTTTTCTATAGGCTGAAATGAAAGACTGCCTTGGAGTTCTGGCTCACTTGGGGTGTGGCTGCAATAGAGATGAAATGAGCATCAGGCTACTCTTCACTTGCTCTCTTGGTGACCTTCCTAGGGCCACCTGCAATATCTTGCCTCAGTCTGTAAACTCCTTCTAGGGTAAGGACAGTGGGTGGCAGAGAGTAGCATGTGCTTTTGATGAAGATGATGATATTAGGGGCATTTCAGACTTAGAAAATATTCAAATGAAGACTTGCCCTTGAAGATCCTACCCAGCTAGGTTCTCCAACATCCTGAATTCCTTTAGCAGAGCAGAGTGAAGGTGTTTAAGGCCTGCCCAATATAGAGTAAAAGGGAGTATAATACATTCCTGCCTGTTGTGGTCACGCTTGAGTTTATCTTCTGCATGTTCATGATCTGTATATTTTTAAATGGCATTCTTTAATAAAATTATTATTATCTTGACTTATTTATACCTGTACAATCATATGTCAGGTTTGTTTTCATTTGAACTAGCTGCATTTTGAGTTCCACAACTTGCTTCTTCTTCCTAAAGATAAACTCTCCACATCTTTCTCTGACAAAATAACTAGATCTGCCTCATTATGGCGATTCTTTGTCCTTGTACCTGGGATTCTCTGAGCGTTAGCTGTCGGCCCGCTTCTGTTCCTCCGGGTTTGAGATTGCCGGGCCTCGCGCGTGGGGCGACTGCAGGGACGGTCCCGGCGGATGGGCGGGGTCCGGGCCGACAGGGATATGTAGATGAGGTGGGCGGGGCCCCACTTATACTGGCTGTTAGCGGCTGGTCGACGCGCCGGGCCTTGGCGGACTCGGTCAGAGGCAGCCAGCGGAACCGGCTTTTCCCTGCGCAGCAGAGCCTGGTCCTGGGCTGTCCCCGGAGCGGGCCATGCCCCCGCGGGAGCTGAGCGAGGCCGAGTCGTCCCCGCTCCGGGCCCCGACCCCTCCCCCGCGGCGGGGCAGCGCGACAACGGAGCTGGGCATCAAGTGTGTGCTGGTGGGCGACGGTGCCGTGGGCAAGAGCAGCCTCATCGTCAGCTACACCTGCAATGGGTACCCTTCATGCTACCGACCCACGGCGCTGGACACCTTCTCCGGTACGTTCAACGGCCCCGGCGGCCGCGTAACTGGGGATGGGGTTGTGTACCCCGCGGCTGGGGCAGCACGCAGGCGGGAGGGCACCGAAGCCCCCCGCGAGGGAGGCGGGGCCAGGCCCCGAGGTGGCGCTGGTGAGGCCTGGTGGGGCAGGACGCCCCTTCCTAACTCTGGCAATCCTCTGCCCCAACCCTCCAGTGCAAGTCCTGGTGGATGGAGCCCCGGTGCGCATTGAGCTCTGGGACACGGCAGGACAGGTGAGAAGCTGGAAATGGCCTCTGCTGGTCTGAGGGGAGGTGGTCTGGAGGCTGGGAGGACCCCAGATGGATCAGGAATGGAGAAGGCCTTGGGCCCTTGGTTATGAGTCTCAGGTCTCCAACCCTATGTGAAAAACGAATTCACGCTCCCTGTGATAGGGAATAATCCTACTAATTAATGAACTGGCCTTCCCATCCCAGGAAGACTTTGACCGCCTTCGCTCTCTCTGCTACCCGGATACCGATGTCTTCCTGGCTTGTTTCAGCGTAGTGCAGCCCAGCTCCTTCCAAAACATCACAGAGAAATGGCTGCCCGAGATTCGCACTCACAACCCCCAGGCACCCGTGCTGCTGGTGGGCACCCAGGCCGACCTCAGGGACGATGTCAATGTCCTGATTCAGCTGGATCAGGGGGGCCGGGAGGGTCCCGTGCCCCAGCCCCAGGCTCAGGGTCTGGCGGAGAAGATCCGGGCCTGCTGCTACCTCGAGTGCTCTGCCCTGACTCAGAAGAACTTGAAGGAGGTGTTTGACTCGGCCATTCTCAGTGCCATTGAGCACAAAGCCCGGCTGGAGAAGAAACTGAACGCCAAAGGTGTGCGCACCCTCTCCCGCTGCCGCTGGAAGAAATTCTTCTGCTTTGTTTGAACAGCTATGTCAGAGTAGGGAACAATAGGCATAAAGCCACGGACATCTGGAATCTGGGGTAGGGGGCTACTGGCAGGGCCAGGCTACCCCCATGAGACTCAGTGCCCTTCTGAACACTGTGGGGACACGAGCCTCTAAATGCCCACTCAGGCCAGGGTGAGCCTAGGGCCTGGAGGAAGGAAGGCTGTAACTTGGATTTCTGTGGTCAAGGCTTACAGAGAAATGCCAGCACTTGATTTTCATGGGATGGTCCTAACAGTGTCAGCCACCTACAAGCAGTTTGGGATCCAATTTCCAGTTTCTTATCATGGGCCCTCAGGTCAGCTGACTGAATTAGGACCCCAGTGGTGGTCCCCACCCTCTTCTTGGCACAGGGGTGAGGAAGAGCCCAGGGAATAGCTGGGCATTTTAGAGGGCTAGAAGGTGTCCAGCCCTATTTGGAGAGAAGTTTGGGATGGACTGTGTAATGTAGAAGTCAGTGAGAGATTGAGAGGGAGCAGAAAGTGGGGCCTTAGAGCCTTGGGACTGGAGGCAGGCTGGGGAAGAGAAGGCAGATCTGAGAAGAACAGAGAAGTGGGACAGCTGAGGAGTAAGGCTGACACCTGGGCTGCCCTCAACTCCCAAGGCCAGGGAGGGCGGGGCTGATCCCTGGGAAGAACTGGGTTTCAGGGCTCCCTAGGCACTGCCCAAACTGGCTGGGCTAGGAGTCGGGCAGGAAGTGAGAGGCAAGGCCCAGCAGAGGAGGGAGACAAGCTGCAAACTAGAGCCTGAAGGAAGAAGGGGCTGGGGGTCACCTTTTTCTCCAAGGTCACAGCCTAGAAGGTAGGGCAGTGCAGAGTCTACAAATAAAGACTTAAGTTTCTGAAGCTACTGGCTCTGTTGTCATTTCCTGAAGTGATCAATCTGTTGCTCTTTCATAGCCCTCCTCAAGGCCCAAAAGTGTGGATAGAGACTGGTTGGGTACCAAAGGACTGAGGTTAGATTGAAAGGTGGGGACTGGACTAGATGGGACAGTGTGATGGGAACTGGACTGGGGGGCAGGTTTGGGACTCCCGGCTTGGGGCTTAGCTGGTTCCCAGGAGAGCTAGCGTGGGAAGCAGCCTGGAAACGGGTTTCCCCAGGTGTCAGCGCCAGAGCTGCTTTCCCATGACCTCACCGGGCGGGTGGTGCCCCTCCCCTCTCTCCCTCCTTTCTAGAGCACCTTGCTTCAGTGCTGAGGCTCTGGGGCAATCCTGAGCCCTCTAACCCTCCTCCTCTGATCCTTCTAACAGTCCTCAGGGCCCAGGGGCTCAGGTTGGGGGCTCCCTGTTTCAGAGCCTGAGAACAAAGGGATCCCATACAGCCTAAACTTCAACCAGCGGCCAAACTTCTTGGACTTGGGTTAGTTAGACCCAGTCTTCAGTCTTGACACTCAAAGTTCACATAAGAACCTAGTTAAGGTACTGGTTGTCAACAATTTATTTATTTATTTATTTTTAATTATTATTTTTTCTTTATTGATTTTAGAGAGAGAGGAAGGGAGAGGGAGAGAGAGATAGAAACATTGATTGGCTGCCTCCTAGATGCCCCCCACTGGGGATTGGGCCCACAACCTGGGCGTGTGCCCTGACCAGGAATCAAACTGATGACCTCTTGGTGCATGGGTCGACACTCAATCACTGAGCCACACTGGCAGGGCATGGTTGTCAACAATTTAAATAGAAGTTGTTGTTTTTTTTAATTTTTTTTTTCTTTATTGATTTTAGAGAGAGGAAGGGGAAGGGAGAGAGAGAGAAACATCAATGAGAGAGAACATCAATTGGCCACCTCCTGCATGCCCCTCACTGGGGATCTGGCCCACAACCTGGGCATGTGCCCTGACCAGGAATCGAACCGGCGACCTCTTAGTGCATGGGTTGATGCTCAACCACTGAGCCACACCGGCAGGGCATGGTTGTCAACAATTTAAATAGAAGTTTGGTCTCAATAATCCTGTGGGAGTGAGGGTTCATTTCATGAGGACCTTAAGAGGAGCAAGAATTCAGAGAACTTTCCCTGGAATTGGAGCTGGAAAGAACTTTAAAGGGCACCGTGGGCTGGGGGGAGGAGGGAGGCCCAGAGAAAACCGGTAATAGTTCATTTGATATTACCAAGTGGTTATAAGAGCACTTTGCAGACTCTAGAGTTGGGTACATGGGTAAGTGTTATTCCTGGGGAGAGGTATTTCTAAGTCAGCCTTGGACACCTGCTAGGCAACTGCTGGGCCAGGTAAGCACTCACCCTGTCTCAAACCAGCTCCCTCTACAGGAAGTTATAGCTGTGTATGTGTGAAAAGAGTGGCTGAGCAACAGAAATCCCAGCCAAGTGAAACCTCAGATAATCCCCAAATTTAGTTTTAGCCAAGACTGTCCTGCCCCACCAGGGCCCATCCCCCAGAGCTCCAGCCACCTCATCTCCCTTTGTGCCCTTGCCCCTTCAGGTGGAGGTGCTGAGTTGCACGATTACAGCCAGGTCCTGAGGGGTCTCACACTCCAGCTCCACAGCCTACTGTTCCCTCAACCCAGCCTGACACATCCCCAGCTAGGGCAGAGACCTGGGTTCAAGGTAGGCTCTGACATCAATCATGACCTTAGGCAAATCTTTTCCCTTCTCTGTGCCTCAGTTTCCTTATTTGCAAAATGAAAGACTCAGGACTCTGAATTAGATGTTTTCAAACTGCTCCAAGGGGCCTTAGATGTACCATGGATTGGGAGAGAAAACCTAATCAAATGACCCACCACCCACTTCTTCCTTTAGTCTCTATGACTAAAGGAAGACATCCACATCATTATGTCTCCTCTCTGGCTGGGTCACAGCCTGGTCAACTCCTCCATCAGCCTCACCCCTCTGTCCCTGCCACTGCCGCTCCCTATTCCAGTCCTGCCAGCACTGCTGACTTCCTTCTGGCTCCTCTGGACTCAAGACTGTTACCAGCTCTCATGGCCAGTGATGAACTCCCAGCTTCTCATTTCAGCATCTAAGGCCTTCTCAAATCTGCCAGCCTACCCTAGTGATCCCCACACCCCGAACCCCAATTATTTCTTGACTTCTGACTCCAAGTCTTTGCTTTTGCCATATCCTCTAGTTTGGAAAGTGCCCCCTACCCAATGCCTTGTTTCTCCTCTAACCATCTTCCAATACTCCACTTCTCCAGGCAATGCCTCTTACCTGTATTAGTGTCCACACTGCCCTCTCAGCACACTGAAGACACCCTGAATTTGGTCACTCACTCAAGTTGTATCTCCCTAGCTAAACAGAGAGAGAGAGAGAGAGAGAGAGAGAGAGAGAGAGAGAGAGAGAGAGAGAAAGTCCCCTTTATACCTCTCTGCTCCCACAGGGTCTTTGGCTCAAACAATATTTGCTGCTGGCCCTTAAGAGCTTAAGATAAAAAGCCAACCAGTTCAGCTCCAGGTTTGTGTCACTGAAGCTTAGAGGCAGGCCTGAGAGCATGGCTTGCTGGAAAGGCCCATGCAGGACCAGAGGAACTTACCTCTGGTTCCAAACCCAGCAGCTTGCTCAGCTTCTGTCTCTCTTTACTATTTTTTTTTTTTTTTTTTTTTTTTTACTGATTTGAGAGAGAGAAGAAGGGAGGGAGAAAGGGAGAGAGGGAAAGAGAGAGAAAAGTGATTATATTAACTAGATAAAATTCTCTTTCCTACATATACATTTGTACACATGCCCTTATTGATGTAAATTGTTTTATTTTTATTAAAAAAGCAAACTTTTTTCTTTACTGATTTTTTTAGAGAGAGAGGAAGGGAGAGGGAGTGAGAGATAGAAACATCAATGAGAGAGAACATCCACCGGCTGCCTCTTGCATGCCCCACACTGGGGATTTGGCCCACAACCTGGGCATGTGCCCTGACCGGATATGGAACTGGCGACCTCTTGGTGCATGGGTTGATGCTCAACCACTGAGCCACACTGGCCAGGCAATGTGAATTGTTTTAAATGTCTGTGTAACCAACCCTTAGTGGATTTAAAATATTTATTTTTTCCATATAAATACTCAGAAAAATTGGAAAATCCAAGAAATTAGAAGATCAAAAACTTGCTCATAGTGTTAACTTCAAAAGATAATAATAACATTTTGATAAACTTTCTTCCATTCTTTTCTTGTATGTGTATTTTTGAAATAGTTTTGTGATCATGTTGTATATACAATTTTGTATTTTTTCATTTAAAATTTTAACAATGTTTTTTATCTATGTAATTATAAACTCCGATGAGAGACTGTAACCATAGTGTATGTTTGCTTACTATTTCACACTGATCATAATTTCTTCACCTAGATCCCCACTGGGGGACATTTAGGCTGTTTAACATTTTTTTTCTATTATAAATAAGACGGCATCAACAGTTGATTATTTTTTCTACCATTGGTTGGTGACCACCTACAGAAAACTTTACTGTCTTTGGCTTACAGACTGGGCCCCGATACAACCCCACGTTGCTCTTGAGGAAGCTTGGGTTTCGGTGTATATGTGACTTGGTGGGGAGAGGCTCTTTCTACAGAAGCGTTATTAGCAGATTGTAGGTGTTCAAGAAATACTAAATGATGGCAAGGTGTATATACCTTATATATTTGTGTTCATGTACATTTCTCCGTGTCCCGGTTTTTGCACTTGTGTATTTAAAGTGGGTGTTGTCTTTGTTCAAAACTCTGAATAATTCCATATCCCTGCAAGTCTGTATATCTATATATGTAAATGTGGGTGTCTATCTTTATACAAGATGGGTATAGTTCTGTGTGTGTGTGTGTGTGTGTATATCAGATTTCTGCCCCTAGGAGTATGTATTTTACATAATTCTATGTGTGTGTCTGGGTGTGTGTTAGTCTCTGTGTGTGCACATCTAGGCTGAGCCTAGTTTCTTGGGGGCTGTGTGGCTCGTCTGTGTCTGCCTAGGCTCAGTTCTTTGCGGATGTCTTTCTTTATGTGAGTGTTCTGCTGGGTGTGTGTGCGGGGCCTGGGCTGGTGTGTGAGTGTGCTTACCTGAAGGAGCTGTGCCTTGCTTGCTTTCCCCCGGGAGCAGAACGGTGCCCAGGGCAGAGGTGACACACCCTCCCTGAGTTCCCCATTCTCCTGGGAACCAGCTTGGGAGAGTGAGTGAGACCAAGAGCTGACTGCGTCAGGAGCACCAGCCCCTTTTGCAACCAGCCCAGGCCCCAGGCAGTAACTGTGGCTCTCACAGGTCAGACCTGCCCACTGTACCTGGCTGCCAGGAATCCCAGCTCCCAGCAGGGCTATGCTGTCAGCGCCCTCCTTGGGCCTGGGCCAGAACCTCATGAGCAGAACTCAGCCAGCTGAAGGGCCACATTAGTCACCCTGTGGCAACAGCAGGGAGTGACTTCCTGGGCCTGGGCAGTGCTGGCTGTCCCAGGGAATCATTGCTTTCTGTCCCTGTATGCAGCAATGCTTAGGTAGCCTTATCTCCTCCATTATCATCTTCCATTCTGACAACTGAACTTCAAGATGGGCCAGATGGCTGGCTTGCTTATTTATTTATTTATTTATTTGATGAGAGAGAGAGAAACATTGATTTGTTGTTCCACTTATTTATGTATTCATGGGTTTATTCTTTTTTAAATCCTCACCCAAGGATATTTTGACATTTATCTTCAGACAGAGTGGGAGGGAGAGAGAGAGAAACATCAATGTGAAAGAGACACATCAATTGGTTGCCACCCACACGACCCCAACCAGGGCCAGGACTAACGGAGGTATGTACCCTTGGCCGGAATCAAACCTGGGACTCTGGTCCACAGGCTGAAGCTCTAACTGCTGAGCCAAACTGGCCAGGGCTGGGTTGATGCTTATATGTATCCTGACCAGCGACTGAACCCACAACCTTGGCATATCGCCACAACAGTTTAATCAAGTGAGTTGCCCAGCCAGGGCTCAGATGGCTCTTATTAGCTCCAATTTTTAGATGAGGAGACCGAAGCACAGAGCTGCACCACCAAAGTAAAGGCAGAACTGGGCCTCGGACCTGAGTTTCCTGACCCTAGGTTCAGGCCTCTTTCTGGTGTGCCAACTGGGGGAGGGGGGTCTGCCCCCCTGGAAATGGTTCTCTTAAAGGGCAGGGCTGGGAAGCATGGTTTATGAGACAGACCAGGTTGCTGTAGGCCGGGGAGTGAGGCCGAGGGAGACAGTACTGGAGGTGAGATGTGAGGAGAGATGTCAGCACTGAATCAGACCTGCCTGCCTGGTGGAATGTTCTCCAGCCTTTCTCCACTGAACACAGGATTTGTCCCATAACTGAGATGACCATAGAATTCATTGTTAGGCTCAGGATCTTTTGAAATTGAATGGGAGCCCTGGCCAGTTTGGCTCAGTGGTAGAACATTGGCCCATAGACCAATGAATCCTGGGTTCGATTCCAGCCAAGGGCACATACCTCAGTTACCGTTCGTCCCTGGCCCTGGTCATGGTGCGGGAGGCAGCCAGTCGGTGTGTCCCTCTCACATCGATTCTCTCTCTCTCTTTCTCCCCCCCCCTCCCATTCCATCTGAAGATAGATGGAAAAATATCCTCCGGTAAAGATTTTTAAAAAAATGAAATTGAATGGGAGCTCTATTAATAACTTGGGCTTATGGTCACCTTTGGAAGGCAGAGCCAGTTATTATCACCAGTTAATGGTCTCCTTGACCGTCACCTGAGCCAATCTGCTACTGTTCCCAGGTGTCCAGGTGACTCCCTAGCCCCTTGGTAATGAGGGGCAGCAGGGCACCGTTGGGTCTAGTTTGGGCCTAGGGGTTCCTGGGGCCACTTGAAGCTGGAAGAAAAGCAGGCAGCACAGAGCTCACTCAAGGATGCCTGACCTATGACGGCTTCCTCCCTCAGACCTGTACTCTGTGGCCACGTTCTGCAGCCACTGCCCGTCTTCTCTCCCTGCCTAGTACCCTGCACCAGTTGGGAAGCAAGCAAACCTGTCCCCAGAGGTCCCCTCCAGGGATAGCAAGATCACTCTCCTGGTGAAGACAAGGGACCCTTGATTCCTGGGGCTGTGTGCATTTTTCTACCTATGGCATCTCCCCACCCCTACCCAATAGGCCATGTGCTCTGCTGACCACTCCATCTCCCCCGGGCCTCCTGGTCCAGCCCCATCTCTGACTTGCTGGGAAACTTTGGGTAAATTACTGCCTTCCTCCTTGTCTGAGTTTCTCCCAGTTATGAAGTGGGGTTAATACTCTCTGCCCCTCCCTGGCTCCCAGGGGACCTACAGGAATAAGCAAGATAATAGCGAGGAACTGATTTAGAGGGAACTATCAAGAGCCAAATAAGAAGTATCAGTGCTGGCCTGTGTTTACATGGGTGTGGACCTTGGGTTCCCAGCCTCCTAGGGCTTAGGACCAGCCCTGACAGCTTCTTGGCCTGGCTTCTGGCTCCTTTGTCCCATTTCCAGAGAAAGGACAGAAACCAAAGCCAGCAGTCTGGTTGTCTGGAGATGAGACATCAGAGCAAAATGTTTGGGGCTCAGAAACTCTGGCCTCTTGGCCAGGCTCAGTTCCCAACCACTGGCCGTGTGACCTTGTGCCAGTCACTGCCCCTCTCTGGGCCTCAATGACTCAGCTCTGATAACCTCCCCCAGCTATACACTCAAAGGGGATCATGCAAGAAAGGGTCAGTGGGTCAGGAAAAACCATTGGGAAGACAACTCCAAGTGAGTTAGTGGGTCAACAAGAAGAGGCTCTGTCCTCACTCTCTGTTCTCCTCTCTAGCTCTGCTCTGCTTCTCTCTCACAGCAATCTCGCCCCCTCAGGCTCACCTTTATATGGCTTATACTCAAACCCAGGAGCTTGATCCTCTCTGCCAAGCCCAGATCCTCTCGCCTTTAGTGTCCGAGCCTCACCAGGATGCACCACAACTGAAACACTCAGAGCTAACTGTGTGGCCCAAAGACTACAAGATTTGTGTTTCGGCTTTGTTCCTAGCCCTATTTTATGTTCCTTTTTGCTCTTTTTACTCTTGGTCCTACTTTATACTCATGTCATAATTTATAGCCCCCTTTAAGCTTCCCTTAAATCCCTCCTCCGTAAGGCAAGGCATACAAACAAAAAATAAGATACCAACAATAAAATCAATATAACGAGTCTTTTTTGTGTTGTTGTTAATCCTCATCTGAGGATATTTTTTTTCATTAATTTTGAGAGAGAGAGTGAGAGAGAGAGAGAGAGAGAGAGAGGTGTGTGAGAGAAACACATCAATCGGTGTGCACCCCAGCTGGGACTGGGGATCAAACCTGCCGCACAGGCCACCACTCTAACCATGGAACCATACCAGCCAGGGCAATATAACCAGTCTTCATCTGGTACCTGGTGGCCCCTCACCTTCTGCCTGTTCTCTGGAATCTGCCCCTCTTTTTATTTATTTATTTATTTATTTATTTATTTATTTAAATTCTCACCCAAGAACATTATCTTCAGATAGAGCAGGAAGGAGAGAGGGAGGAAGAGAGAGAGAAAAACGTCGATCTGAGAGAGATACATCGAGTGGCTGCCACCCACACAACCCCACTGGGGCCGGGGACAAACTGCAACTGAAGTACAAGCCCTTAGCGGGAACCAAACCTGGGTCTCTCTGCTCCGCGGGTAGACTCTCTAACCGCTGAGCCAAACTGGCCAGGGCTGGAAGCTGCCCTCTTTCTCTTGGCCCTATTACTGTTGGTGTCACTGCCACCCACCCAGACTCCAGGACCAAAAACCTGGAGGCTCCACTGACCCAGGCTCTCCCTCTTCACAATCCAGTTACCAAGTCTTGAAGTTTCTCCCTTCCCCAGATCTCTCTCGTCTTTTCCAGCCCCACTGTTTCTATCCTGTCTCAGAGTTTCATGGACTGATGATTTATTTATTTCTAAAATATATCTGAATACTTGTTTAAAAAACAACTTTTTATTACAAAAGTAATAGATATTCATTGTAGAAAATTTAGAAAATGCAGGTTGACAAAAAGAAGGAAATGAAAACCACCTGTCATTTTATTATGAGAGATAACACTGTGGACATTTGGGTAAATATTTCTCAAGTTTTGTGTGTTTTTTTTGTCTTTTTTAAACATATGGCCTTTTTCTTTTTTCTTTTTTTGTAGCTCCATAACAAGAGGCTTCTAGTTTATTTTTTGCTCTTTCTAGTTTGGGCTCCGCCGATAGAATCCCCAGGAACCACGAGTGGGAGGACAGGCAGGCTCTCTCAGAGAGCCTGTAGGAGAGTTTGGGCCACCCCCTGGGCTGAAGCTGAGCTTCCGGGTTTGGGGCTTCCAGGTGGCACTATTGATGACAGCCCCGCCCAGAGGGACCGAACAGTGCTTTCCCAGGCTTTAGTGTAGCTGTGGTTGGGTGGGGAAGGGAGTGGTCTTGTGCAAGAGGGCAAACCAGTCCTCATTCAGGGCTGTTTGTTTAAGTGAGCAGGGATAGGTTTGGGAGAAACAATTCGGTTTTGTTAGTGTTTATTTGAACTGTTGGGACAAATACGTTTTGGTGAAAACTCTCCCATATGGGGAAGGCAGGATGGGTTAAAAGGAATAAGATGATGGGAATCCCAAGGTTGAATGCCTGGGAGCAGCAGGCTGGGTTGGGGCTGTGGACAGGTTAGCGCCTGCCCAGCTCAAGAGGACCTGAATTTGGCACCTGTATTACTGCAGAAATGTGGGTTCTGGATTGCCAGTCCCCCAAGTTTTCATAAGATGCTAGAAATACATTAGTTATCTATTTTTAATATTTTTTTCTTTATTGATTTTAGAGAGAGGGAGAAAAGGAGAGAAAGAGAGAGATAGAAACATCGATGAGAGAGAACATCGACCGGCTGCCTCCTGCATGTCCCCGACTGAGGATCGGGCCCACAACCTGGGCATGTGCCCTGACCGGGAATCAAACCAGCAACTTCTTGGTGCATGGGTCCACGTTCAACCAGTGAGCCACACCAGATGGGCTAAAAATACATTTTTTATTTATTTTTATCCTCACCCGAGGACATTTTTTCTTTTCTTTTCTTTTTTTCTTTTTTTCGTTCAGATAGAGTGGGAAGGAGAGAGAGAGAGAGAAACATCAACGTGCAAGGAACACATCAAGTAGTTGCCACCCGCACGACCCAACCAGGGCCGGGAACAAACTGCAACCAAGGTACATGCCTTTAGTGGTAACCAAACCTGGGTCTCTCTGGACCACAGACCGATGCTCTAACCACTGAGAAAACCGGCCAGAGCTAGAAATACATTTTCTAAAATGAAGTTTCCTAACTCTTTAAATGTTGGTAACTAACTAAAGAAAGCACTGTTTGGGTCAAAGTGTGATTACAGGCTGCCAGATGCAACCTTTCAGCTAGTCTTTACTGTATATCCACTATGTACTTCACAAAGGTTACCCTGCCTTCTTTACTGGGTGTGGTTACCTCCCTCTCCCTGTGGATCGACCTCTAGTGATATGACCTGCTTACCTGTCCATTTCTTTTTCTTTTTATTTATTGTTAAACTTTAAAAAAATATTTATTTATTTTAGAGACAAGGAAGAGAGAAACATCAATTTGTTCCATTTATTTATGCATTAATTGGTTGCTTCTTATATGTGTCCTGACCAGGGATTGAACCTGCAACCTTGGTATATCAGGACAATGCTCTTACCAACTGAGCTACCTGGCCAGGGCCTGTCCATTTCTTAAAGCTGAGTTTCGATCATCACTTCACCTGCTCAAATCCCCAAGTGCCCATCAATGTGGCCTCCACCCACCAACCTCCCAGCTTTCCCTCTCAGTGCTTGAGCCAAGTTGAGCAGCTTGCTGGTTCCCAAACAAAACAAGATTCATAATCACCACTGCCTAGCTTTTGCTCACTGTGATTTTGTTACGCCTGGCACACCCATACCCACCTGCTTATTTTGATTATTTTCAGAGAGAGGAAGGAGGAGAGAGAGATGGAGGGAGGGATAGAGAGAGAGAAAGAAGCATCAATGTGAGAGAGAAACACTGATCAGTTGCCTCCCACATGCTCCCCGACAGATGATCGAACCCAAAACCTGGGACGATGCTCCAACCAACTAAGCCACATCAGCCAGCCTGATTTTATATCTCCTCCATGAAGCCCCAACCTCCTTCTTTTTATTTATTTATTTATTGAATTTATTGTGGTGATATTGGTTAATAAAACTTATAGGTTTTAAGTATATAATTCTACAATACATTATCTGTATATCATATTGTGTGTTTACCACCCCAAGTCAAGTTAACCTCCTTCTCCTCTTCCTCTTCCTCCTCCTCCTCCTCCTCTTTTTTCTTCTTCTTCTTCTTCTTCTTCTTCTTCTTCTTCTTCTTCTTCTTCTTCTTCTTCTTCTTCTTCTTCTTCTTCTTCGTTAATCTTTACCCTAGTCTATTTTCCCATTGATTTTATTTTAGATAGAGTGGAAGGGAAGGAGGGAGAGAGCGAAACATTGATTTCAGAGAGAAACACGGATTGGTTGCCTCTCGCACGACCCTGACTGGGAGCTGAGCATCCAAGGGCCAATGTTCTAACCGCTCAGGCAAACCGGCCAGGGAAAGTCAACCTTCTTCATTTTTATGTTTTAATTTTAGAGAGAGAAAGGGAGAGGGAGAGAGAGAGACATTGATGAGAGAGAACATTGATGGGCCGCCTCCTGCATGCCCCCCACTGGGGACTGGGCCCATAACTTGAGCATGTTCCCTAATTGGAAATTGAACTGGCAATCTCTTGGTGCATGGGTTGACGCTCAACCACTGAGCCACACAAGCTGGGCTCAACCTTCTTCTTAATCTCCATGGCTTAACCAGCTTCTGCTCTCTTCCACAGCTATTTGCCAGATAGCTCATATCCATAAGCATGGGGGATACTGAGATAAATACGACCCCATTCCTGCCCTGAGAAGTCTGGCCCACATAAGGCAGACATACACTAGATGGTGGGGTGTACTCAGCAGAGCATGACAGAATGGAGGGCAGGGGTGAATTCTGCCTGGGGAAACAGGGAAGGCTTTTTGAGTTGGATAACAGGGTAAGTAGGAGCTTTCCAGAGACAAAGAGGCATTTGCAAAGAAATGGAGGCATGAAATTCTGCGCAAAGAAATGGAGGAATGAGATTCTGAGACAGGCCCTGGCCAGTATGGCTCAGCAGTTTGAGCATTGGCCTGCGGACTGGAGAGTCCCGGGTTCGGTTCCCACTGGGGGCATGTGCCTCGATTGGAGTTTGTCCCCTGCATGTGGGTGGCAACCACCCACTGTGTCTCTCTCATGTCGATGTTTCTCTCTCTCTCTCTCTCTCCCTCCCGCTCTGTCTGAAGGTAAATGCAAAAAAAAAAAAAATGTCCTCAGGTGAGGATTAAAAAAAAAAAAGATTCTGAGAAAGGAGTCATTTGGGTGGGGATGGACAAAGGACAGCTGGAAAAGTCACAGAGTCAAGGAACAATTTGGGAACCAAATTGTTGCATTACAGTGTTTGCATCTCTTCTGCCTGTACTCCAGAGTGTAACTCCAGGAGAGCAAGGAGGGCATCCCAGTTTTCATAGCTTCACACCTGACCCCTGCCTGGGACTGTGTTCTCTGCACAAATCCTTGCAGCAAAAAGTGCCCAGCAGCGGCAAGCGCGCCCCCTAGTGGCCCCTGCGTGATCTCACCTCCTGCCGCCTGGCTGACCCAGGCGTGCCCTCCCTCCATCCCAGTGGTTCTTACTAGGATGGTGCTTTGCCTGGCATGGCCTCACTTCATCTCTACCCTTCCCTGAGAGGAGGATGTTCCCTTCGGTCCAACAAACTTATTAAACATATATTCTGTATTGATCACTGTTCTAGGCATTGGGATACAGACTTTAATAAGTCATTAATCACCTCAGCACAGAGAACCAATGGATGATGGGAGTTGACTAATGCTGGGGGCACCAGAAAAGGGAGCAAGCCCATTTTAAGCCTTAAAGGATGGATGAGTGGCTGGCAAATTAGGAAGCAAAAATTCGGTGCCCCATGAATGGGAAGAGCCAAAGCAGGGTAATGAGCCCAACTCCCTGCCATCTATTGAACACTTAGGGGAACCACTACATTTACTAAGGTCTTGGAGTATGGGGAAACTCAGAGATGAATAAGATGCCATCTGTCTCCAGTTCAACCCTGCAGGAAGAGAGGTAAGTAACCGAAAGGAAAAGAGGGTGCTCTGTGCTCAGGGTCCTGTTAGCAAACACAGGGGTGTGAAGTAGGGAGTACCACCCACTTGGGTGTGTGTAGGAGGATTTCAGGAATAAGAACTTGAGTTTAGGCTGAAAGTTGAGAAGTGGGGAGGTGGTCCAGGCTGAGAACAATAGGCACAAAAACATAGAGGTATGAAAGTTACCCATCAAAAGGCCCATCCTGGGGTGCTAGGACCCTCTGCTTCTTTTTTTAAAAAAATTTCTTTTTCTTTATTGATTTTAGAGAGAGAGGCAGGGAGGAGAGATGGAAACATCAATGAGAGAGAACATCAATTGGTCGCCTCCAGCATGCCCCCATTGGGGATTTGGCTCACAACTTGGGCGTGTGTCCTGACCGGGAATCTAACCAGTGACCTCTTGGTACATGGGTCAACACTCAACCACTGAGCCACACCAGCCAGGCAACCCTCTGCTTCTTGATCTGGGTGTTTGTCTTCTGGGTGTGTGCAGTTTTGGAAATTCATTGAGCTGTACACTTATGACTTATGCATATTCACCTGAGTTACACTCCAGTTGTTTAAAATTAGCCCCTAACCTCTCACATTGACATTTTTTTCCTGTACAGCACTTATCACAATCCAAGTCTCTCTTTTGTAAGACTAGACTCTGGAGTTGTAGTTAGGGTTAAGTCCAGTCTCCCTGTACCAGCTCTAAGACTTTGAGAAATTTGTTGTCAGTTTCCTCATCTGTAAAATGGGGATTATAGGACCTTCATCACAGGGTTGTGTGCCAAGACAATAACTTGAGATATGTAAAGCATTTACATAGCTTTGTATGTGCTTTTATCTTTTTTTTTTTTAATCCTCACCCGAGGACATTTTTCCATATTTTGTTCAGATGGAGTGCAAGGGAGAGAGAGAATGAAACATCGACGTGAAAGGGACACATCGAGTGGTTGCCACCCGCACCACCCAACCAGGACCGGGGACAAACTGTGACCAAGGCACATGCCCTTAGCAGGAACTGAACCCGGGTCTCTCTGGACCGCAGGCCGACGCTCTAACCGCTGAGCAAAACCGGCCAGGGCTGTGCTTTTATCTTGACAAGACTGAATTCCTTTTTTTGTTTTTAAAATTTTTTTTCTTTATTGATTTTAGAGAGAGAGTAGGGAGAGAGAGCTAGAAACATTGATGAGAGAGAACATCGATTGGCCGCCTCCTGCATGCCCCCCACTGGGGATCGGGCCCACAACCTGGGCATGTGCCCTAATCAGGAATTGAACTGGTGACCTCTTGGTGCATGGGCTGATGCTCAACCAGAGCCACAGCGGCCGGGCAAGACTGAATTTCTACTGATTGGCAGTATCCAGCACATAGCTCAATAATTTGTTGAATAAATGAAGAAATAAAAGCATGATTTTTTTTTTTTTTTTCACCAAGATGTGGCTCAAACAAAGGGATGGGTGTGGGTGGGAATGGAGTACCTCAACTAAAGGCTCCTGTAGGAGTTCAGAGTCTGGGGATTCGCTACACTCCTGTGAAACCGGGGCTTCTGTGGGAGGGGAGGGAGACAGTGGTGATCTGGGTGGGCCAGAAGGGACCCCTGTGCCTAGTCCCCACACCAAAGGGAGTGAAGATAAGAACCAGGGCTCAAATCTGTGTGCCCCCCTCCCTGTCTTCAACTACATGCTGCAGTGAAGACTTGCCCCAACTATGAAACAGGCTTGTTGCCAGGATCAAACCAGGAAGAAATACTACACAGCCGCATTGCAGCTTCCCTGGGCCCCCTACTCCCATGCTTTCCCACCCCTCCCTTCTGGTGGTCAAACTTGGCACTTCTCTCCACCCTCAGGGGCTGGGGCAGTTTCGGGAAGGGTGGGAAAACCTGCTAAACAGGGTGGCCAGAGCCTGAACCGGTTGGACTGGGCGGTCACCTCTCCCCCCAGCAGCCCTTTCCCTCTCCTGGCCCACAGAGCAGAGGCAGAACCCTCAGAACAAACCATTTTATTACACTGTGGGTGGACTGGGGCCTGTGGGAAGTGGGGGAGCAGAGGGGAGAGGGTGGTGCTGGAGGGCCCTGGGGGGTGCAGAGAGGATGGAAGCTCTGGCTCCATGTGTGAGGTCAGGCCAAGTTGGGGCTCACTCTTGGGGGAAAAGACAGCAGAGGCCAGATAGCCACTTTCCACTCCTCTCATCCACATCCATGGCATTAAATAAACAAAAAGCAACTCTGTACAGCACAACATACATAGAGAGGTCCGTATCCCCGCTCTGGACTGTGCAGAGTGGGAGGGGAGCTCTGGAGGACAGGGCTGGGGCCTCCAGCTTCGGACACTGCCCAGGCCCCTTCCCAACACCATGGTATGGGGCAGGCAGCTTTGAATAGGACACAAACCTCCGGCTTCCTCTGAAATCCAAGGCAAGCAGGCTCGTCTCTGTGTGGGACTCCTGGCCCAAAAGCTTTCTTTCCCCCAGACACTGGAGGTTTCTCAGGAACAAGTGGCCTGAGCTGAGCTAAGACATCTCTGACGGGGGCTGGAGCCCTGGCCTCTGGGGCAGAGGGGCCTGAGAACCAGGCAGGAAGGGTCTGGTCCCAAAGTCTTTCCCCGCCCAGGCCTCCTTCTTGGCAAGGAGGAAGCAGGACCTGGCGAAAGTTGGAGGAGAGCTGGAGAGAGCCTGTGAGAGGCCCAGGCCAAAAGGCCAAGGCAGCCCCAGGCTCAGAGGGGTTGGGTGGTGTGGTTATAGACCAGGTGCTCTGTGTCGTCGGTGGTGGAGACGGTGGAGCTGGCGGGGGTAGGAGGTGGAGGGTGCTCGTGGCTGTGGTGGTATCTGTGGAAGCCCTTTCTCTGGTTCTTGAAGAAGCAGTACCCCAGGATGCTTACCACCACCACGATACAGGCGACCAGGAACACTGCAATGGTCACCTCTGCGGAGCCTGGGGGAAGAAAGGGTAGAATGAAGAGCTGCTGGGGCCTTCTCGGTTCTGCTGTCCACACCCCACTCTGTGTCAAAGGGAAGGTCAAATGGATGCCAGATGTGGAAGGACCTCCTGCACATGAGCAACTGAATGGCTCTGTTGGGAGCTCAGCGGGACAGATCCCAGTGGGCCTTGGGTCTCAGCTCCAGGTGGCTCTACTTGCAGGTAGCTTGGACAAAGGCCTGAGACTGACAGCAAACATCAAGCATGCACTTTACTGTGCTTCCCTCCCCTGCTGTGGTAGGTATCACTGCTGCTTGTGACACTGTCCCTCCAGCCAACCTCAGGATCCTTCTCAACACAAGTTTAAGCAGTCACAACCAATCGTGTGGAGTTGGTCCTTGAGTTGATACTCCTCATTGGTAACAGGGCAGACCGGGGCTTACCTACGTTGGAAATGGGGCTTTCCCGCCGCAGACCAAACACATCCTTCTCTACAAAATGAAGGGAGAGAGACAAGACAATATTAAGGGTTGACACTCAGTTGCTCCCCAGTGCCCTGGACTCCCCACTGCCATCCTCTCCCACCCCCATTTCAGGTGAGGACTCGGTGTGACCAGCCCAGGCTTTGAGACAGAGCAGAATGCTCCAGCTAAGCCTTTCCCCTCCCCATCTTCCATCCCCCCATGGCCCTGCTCACTGGAGATGCCACGACAGGACTCAAGACACTGCTGCTCCTCCTCAAAGTTGTTCTTGTTGCCATAACAACCACCATAGGTAAAGCGGGCGCAGTGTTCGCTGAAGGGGTTATAGTACCAGCGTGGGATGTTCTCCTTGCAGAGGCCCGTGTCTGGCAGGTCCACGCAGTGCCCTGGGGGGTGAGGAGCAGTCAAAGGGGTGAGCAAATCCACGGGGCCTCCCTGCTACCATCTATCAGGCTCCACGTGACTGCTGTCTGCCACCTCTCAACCTACAGCACACTGAGGAAGGCTGTGGTTCAGTGAAGACCTCAAGGGCCCCAGAAACATGTGGCCCATTCTCAGTACTGCCAGAAGCAAGAAAGACAAATACTGGACAATAATCTTAGGCACAGAAGTAAACTACCCTGACTCACACAACTATTTCTTTTTTAAATCCTCACCCCAGCCCTGGCTGGTTTGGTTCAGTGGTTAGAGCGTCGGCCTGCGGTCCAGAGAGACCCAGGTTCGGCTCCCGCTAAGGGCACGTACCTTGGTTGCGGTTTGTCCCCGGCCCTGGTTGGGTTGTGTGGGTGGCAGCCACTCGACGTGTACCTTTCACGTCGATGTTTCTCTCTCTCTCTCCCTCTCTATCTGAACAAAAAATGGGAAAATGTCCTTGGGTGAGGATAAAAGAAAAATCCTCACCCCAGGATATTTTTTCATTTTATCTCAGATAGAGTGGGAGGGAGGGAGAGAGAAACATCGACCTGAGAGAGACACATCAACTGGTTGCCTTCCACAGGACCTGACCAGGGCTGGGGACGAACCGCAACTGAGGTACGTGCCCTTGACTGGAGTCAAACCCGAGACTCTGGTCTGCGAGCCGACACTCTAATCACTTAGCCAAACCGGCCAGGACGCAACTATTTATTTTTCTATATTCTTTCAGCTTTTCTGATTGTGTCACGGTCCTGGTTTTCTTTTTGTTTTTTTTTGTTTTGTTTTTTTGTTTTTATCTTCACCCGAGGATATTTTTCCATTTTTTTTTGTACAGATAGAGTGGGAGGGAGAGAGAGGAAGGGAGAGAGAGAGAAACATCGATGTGAAGGGACACATCGAGTGGCTGCCACCCGCACGACCAACCAGGGCCAGGGACAAACTGCAACCGAAGTACGTGCGCTTAGCGGGAACCGAACCCGGGTCTCTCCGGACCGCAGGCCGACGCTCTAACCGCTGAGCCAAACTGGCCAGGGCAAGGTCCTGGTTTTCTTTCTAGCACTGATGGTCCACCTTTTAACAACAGCGGTCAGGGTCTAAGCCTTGGCAGGCACCCCTGTCCAGCGAAAATTTATTAACGTTGTTTTATATAGCTCAAGTTGTGGCGTGCAATAGTGAATTTCCATTTATGGTAGTGAGGTGAAATTTCCTTTTGAATATATTAAATTAAAAGAGTAATCGATTAATAAAAAAAATATTAAGTAAATACCATCTCAGTACTTCGTGGGCATGGCTACATTTCTGAAGGTGGTAAGAGGCTGACTGTGCGGGACACAGAGCCGGAGAAGAGGCTGGGAGCGCGGCCTTTCCAGCCGCAGCTGGGCGCACACAGCAGACCCTGCAGCACGGTGGCAGGATGAGTGAGGCTGGCAGTGCCA
Source organism: Molossus molossus (assembly GCF_014108415.1). Classification (NCBI taxonomy): domain Eukaryota; kingdom Metazoa; phylum Chordata; class Mammalia; order Chiroptera; family Molossidae; genus Molossus; species Molossus molossus. The sequence continues at coordinate 179,835,051 of NW_023425344.1, read as the reverse complement.
GCACCCGCCCTCACCCAGAGGTGGGGATCTCACCTTTGTCACTGGGGAAGTGGAAGTTCTGGAGCTCCTCGAAGCCTCTGGTGTCTGCAAAGATGCAAGATCAGAGGCCCAGGCCCACAGCGGTTCCCTAGGGGTGCAGGGTGAATGGGCAGGCCCTCCCCCTCTGCTGCCCACCACCCCTCCACCTCCCAGGCCTCACATTTGTCACAGATGGCCTCATCGGAGGCATCGGGGCAGTCAGGGGTGCCGTCACACTCCAAAAAGCTGTCGATGCAGCAGCCGTCACTGCACTGGAACTCGGTGGAGTGACAGGTGCCAGAGCACACTGAGTGGGGGTGAAATGGGGGGAGGGGGGAGGTCATGCTCCAGCGGAGGCCAGCAAGTACCAGGGTCCATCATCTACCTGGCCCTGTCTACCCCAGCTCATCTTGACACGTCCCCTACTTCCCCATCTGTCCCCCATGAACCCTTCTACACACAAACTGGGCAGATCCTGACAGGAGGATGCTAGGCTGCACGGGGTGGGGTGCTTGTGGTCTGTCCACATACTATGAGGGCAGGAATGGGTTGGGCAAAGGCAACTTGGTCCAGGGCATGGGCATGATATGGCTGGAGATACGGCAGGGATGAGGGGAACAGGGAAAGGAACAAAGCCCACCTGGATCATGCCTTTCCTTGGAGGGACCTGGGAAAAAGAAAACAGAAAAATCAGAGGAGACAGGGCCAGGCCCCAGCAGGGATGAGCTAATGAGGGGCCTGGGGATGCAGGGCTCTCATGCCCACCTCCCTGACTGGTGAAGAAAGACTACCCACCTTGAGGGAAAATCACCTGATTCCCAAAGCTGCTGTGCAAAGGCCCACCTTGTACATCGCGGCAGGCTAGCTTGCACTCTTCCTCCCGAAGGTAATTGTTCTTGTTGCCCAAGCAACCTCCATAAACGAAGCTCTTGCAGATCTGTTCTTTGGGGTCGTAGTACCAGCGGGGGAAGGAACCACGGCAGCGACCCACCTTTTTGGTCACAAGGCAATATTCTGGGGGGAGAAAAGCTTGTGAGGGGAGCCTGCAGGGCCAATCCACAGAGGGGGGTGTCTCCATGCTGTCTCTCCACCCCCTCCCTCACCTTCTGTCTGCTTGGAGGAGAGAACGGTGACTGTGATGTTGGCCATGCTCTCTGGCTGGTCTGAGCTGTCCAATGTCAGCTGGAACGGGTAGGTTCCTTCCTTGAGTCCCCATAGCTCCACCTGGTCCGGACCATTCCTCTATACGGAGGAGTGGTCATTAGGCTGGGACCCCCTGATGCCCTTGGGCTAATTCAGGCCCTCCCAGCCACACAACCCCCCAGAGAGAACAGAGGGACTTGCCATTAAATGTGTCCTCAGCTTCTATCCACCTTGGCCTATGGCCCCAGAAAGAAAGGGGGCCCTGGAGAGCTGAGATGGAATCAGGGAACCAGATACCAGTGTCTCACCTCTACCCTGACATCCGGGTCATCCCGCAGTAGGTGCCAATTTGTGTTCTCCACACCCGTCAGTACCAGGGGTTCCTGAGGCTGTATCTTCAAGTCTATGCCTGCCCAGATCTTGGGAATCCGGGACCCTGGGGGAAAGGTGAGGCAAGGTCAGCTCTCACTGAAAGGACCAGATCTCTCCTGGGGGTGGGGAGCTAAATGGGCTGCACTAGACCAACCTGGAACTCAGCAGCCAGCATGGGGCGTAGGTAGGAACACACAGCTAAACGATTTTCTTGCTCTCTATTTATATATATGTTATATCTTGATATTAAAGACATTTTTATGTTGTGAGACTCACTTTCTGAAACAAATTACTATATAGCATGTGCCATCTGATCCCATTTAGAAAAAATATATATTTTAGGGCAGGCTTATTCCTCTCTTCTACAGTAAGTAAGCCTTGTGCTAATTGCTTAAAAAAAGGTAAACATATTTCTGAAAAGCCACATAAGTAAATATGAAATTAACACCCATCACCCCTCTCTGCTCTCTGCTGCTGACAGAAACGTGGTAAGTCTTGGTGTCCCAGGGAGAGGGACCACAGGAAGAGGGTGCCTTTGCCACCCCTGACAGACCCTGCTTCCAGTTGTGAGAGGGCCGAAGGGAACCACGCCCCCCCTCAACCTGACAGTGTCTGCCTGAGGCTTCTCCAGTCTCTGGTTAGAGGGGCTGGAGAGAGAAACAAGCACAAAGCAGGATCCTGCCAGTGGTTTGAATGTTGGTCTCCCAAATTATACGTTCATGTCTAACCTCCAGAACTCATGAATGTGAACTTATTTGGAAAAAGGGTCTTTGCAGAAGTAATCAAGTTAAGATCAAGTTAAGCATTTCCACGTGAGATCATCCTGGATTAGCTGGGTAGGTGCTAAAGCCAATGATGAGTGTCTTTTTAAAATTATTATTATTAAATATGTTTTAATTGATTTTAGAGAGAGAGGAAGGGAGAGAAAGATAGAAACATCAATGTTAAAAACATGGATTGGCTGCTTTCTGCACGCCCCCTACTGGCCATGTGCAACGGGGCATGTGCCCTGACCAGGAATCAAACCAGGACCCCCCAGTCCACAGGAGGACTGAGCCACACCAGCTAGGCGACAGATATCTTTATAAAAGATAGGATAGTCTGGCCAGTCTGGCCCAGTGGTTGAGTGTCAACCCATGCACCAAAAGGTCGCCGGTTCGATTCCTGGTCAGGGCACATGCCCAGGTTGTGGGCCCGATCCCCAGTGGGGGGCATGCAGGAGGCGGCCAATCGATGTTCTCTCTCATCAATGTTTCTAGCTCTCTCTCCCTTTCACTTCCTCTCTCTCTAAAATCAATAAAGAAAAATAATAATAATAAAAATAGAAGGATAGACTAAAGGAAGAAAAGACTGAAGACAGGAGCAGAGATTAGAGTTATCCAGCCACAAGCCAAGGAAGCCCTGGAGCCACCAGGAACTGGAAGAGGCAAAGATGGATTCTCTTCTAGGGTTGTCAGAGAGCGCAGAGCCCTGCCAACACCTTGATCTCGCATTTCCAGCCTCCAGAACTGAGAGACAAGAATTTTCTGTGTTTTAAGTCACCCAGTTTGTAATATTTTGTTACAGCGGTCACAGAAAATTAGTACTGTCCTTGAGGGGATTATAGCCCAGTTAGGCAGATGTGTCCCAACAACATGCAGCAATGTGGGAGAAAAGACCCAACAAGATGAAGCGATAGGCGGTGCGTGTTCAGGACAAGAAAGTGGATGGGCGTTTACAAGGCTGGTATGGAGACATTAAGAAGACCAACTGCCTGGACAGAACTGAAAGGGCAATGAATGCTGGGCCAGGGCACGTGGACACATGAGGAGTGACATTCGAATGTTTAACAACCGGTGGTACAGGAAGGGGACACTGGCCGTGATAAGTGGTGCAAAGTTCTAGAAAGCTTGGCTGCAGGAGACAATGACCTTCTAGATGCATGATGGAGGTTCAGGAGCACTAAGGCAGGGACTGAGGGGCTGGGGAGCAGGGGCTCTGTATACCACCGGTCTGTAATTATTTCTATGGAACCAAGGAGGCTGGAGAGCGGATCTGTGCAGTGGGTCAGGGCAGATGCAATGAGAGGGGTCTGAATTAAAGGACAGCTGAGGGAATGGAAAAGAGGATATCAGTCACGACGCTGGGCAGATGCTTCAGGCTTGCGTGTCTGACAAATGCTGGGAACTGGGGAGGAAGAGGCAGGGCACAGGCAGAAGGGAAACCAGATCTAAAGGAAATGTGTGAGTTCAGTCACAGAATTTAAATTCGAGAAAGGTAAGAACATCCAGAGGGGAGGTACACATTGGGAGCTCCAGAGAGGCCAGGGTTGGAAACATCTGGAGTCATTATTGTTTACAAAGCTGCCATTTGTTGGATGTGTACTTGGCACAACACTGGGTACTTTACCTGCATCATCTGCAACAGGGGGCAAATGAGGTCTGCAGACCAAATCCAGCCCATCACCTAGTATATTTTCAAATGGTTGAAAAAAATCAAAAGAACCCTGGCAGGTGTGGCTCCGCAGTTAGAGCATCAGTCCACGGACTGAAGAGTCAAGGGTTCGATGTACTTCAGTTGCAGGTTCAATCCCCAGCCTGTTGGGGTCATGCGGGAGGCAACCAATCAATGTGTCTGTCTCTCTCACACAGGTGCTTCCCTTTCTCTCTCTCTCTTTCTCCCTCCCACTCTATCTAAAAATCAATGGAAAAATACCCTCTGGTGAGGATTTTTTTAAAAATCAAAAGGATAACATTTTGTGACATGTGAAAAGTACATCAAATTCAAATTTGTGTCAGAACCCACCTCACCTATTCAGTTACAGAGTGTGGATGGCTGCTTTTGCCTCAAACAGCAGAACTGAGTGGTTGCCACAGAGCCTATGGTCCACAAAGCCTAAAATATTTACGATTTGAAGCGTTATAGAAAGTTTGTTCACCCCGGATCTGTATCCCCTGCCTTCCTAAATACCTGCCACAACTGCATTCTCATCTCTCCTTCCAAAGGAGAAAATTTGCACCAGAGAGGTCACATGAGTTGTCCAGGGTCACTCAGTTTCTAGATGGCAGAGCTGGGATTTGAACCCTGCTCTGTCTGACACCATAGCCCATTCTCTCTCCAAAATACCATGCTGCAGGCCTCCACTTGCTTAGAGGTATATTTTTGATGGCTTTTATAATCTTGGGGGTTTTTGTTTGTTTGTTTAGATAACACATGTACATGATATAAAATTCAAAAAGTACAAAAGGGTAGTGAGAATTAAGTTCCCTCTTCTCCTTAACCCCCAAGTTCCTCTTTCCAGAGTCATCTACTCTTTGTTTATGTGTGTGTGACTACCAACAGAGATAGTATTGAACTCATAAGCATGCAACATAGAGTGTCTTTTCTTTTTCTTTCTTTGTTTTTTTGTTGCACAGTACTTGTTGTATAAATACACCATAATTTACAACTTATTTAACCAGTCTACCAATCTCCTCTTGATTTAGTTTTCTCTCCCTCCCTCATTCCCTTCCTTTGTTCTTTACTAACAATGAAACCATGCTTCCTCGGGGTTTATTATTATGTTAAAATATCACCACATCAGACATCAGACATCAGTGATCTTTCCCATTCCTTGCTAAGTGATACTCCGGTGAAGAACTGCCTGGTAAGTGGTGCTACACATGCATAAGTATAGCTACAAAATGAATTCCTACCAGTGGAATTGTGTTGCAGGTAATATGCATTTACAGCTTTGATGGATATTGCCACACTACCCCCCACAGAGGCTCTAAAGAGGGCATGTCCAATGTAAGAGGGAGTTCAAAGGAAGAAAAGAAGGTTAAGAAATGAGAACAGGTGGTGGCTGGAGGCTGAGTCACAGGGATTCCTCTTTGATGAGGCAGAGAAAGCAGAGGCAATGGGGGACTCACAGAGGGTGGTTACAGACAGAGGTGAGAAGACCAGGACACCGGGGACAGCAAAGAGATGGGAGGGGAGAGCTTCCATAGAGAAACATGTCAAATGGTGCTGAGGCCTATAAGAATGAGAAAAGGCAATGTGGGTTCCAGGAGTTGGGAAATAAAACCAGGAGAGCAGGAAAGGAAAGTATTTGTCTGGAACCACCCCCCTCCTCCCCACTGCCTCTCCAGCCCAGTAGCTTGGCTGGAAATCAGAAGCCCGACCAACAGGGGCCAGCCCTGAGGTAACAACATCTGAGAGACAAAGTGAAGCGGGCAATGACTGGGAGGAGCCTGGTCTTCCCTCCTTGCATTTTTCTGAAAGTAATCAGCTATCTGAAAGGGGAAAAAGACAGACTACTTGGCAGTCTACCTAGCAGACAGACAGGCTAGCCCCATCGGCACCCAAGGTGGAAGTGGCAGGCAGAGTGTGATGTGTCAGACTTTGGGCCGAATCAGCAGTGTCCACCCCCACACAGCTGGTTGTCTCCAAGCCCCAGTGCCCAGGAGCAAGGGACAGGTGACCTGCCCTACCACTCCCTTCTTCTCATCCCCAAGAGAGCAAAGGGCCAGAGTGGTAATAAAGCCAACCCCTCCTCCAGCTGTCAGCCCCAGGACACCTCCAGGCAGACACTGACTCCACCTCCTGAGCCACTCCTCCAGCGGAAAGGGGGAGAGGGCAGAAGAAGAAGAAGGAACAGGGTGCTCAGGAGGCCACAGGAATCTGGACTGGACTAGCCTGGCCACAGGCAGGGAAAGAGGAACAAACAAACCCACCCTGGGGAGGATTTCTCTACCTAATATAAAAATCAAAGGATTAGAAGTCCTAAGCACCTGCCCTGCCCACTTTGCCTGACATAATGGCTTTATCCTGCTCTTATCCACCTCCAAACTCTCTAGCTGAACTCAGCTGAGAATGGGTTCCTTGACTTCATACAGCTTCCCCCACTCCTCACAGCGCTACAGCACTCTGAAAATGGCCTGGAGCTCACACTCAGTCCAAGCCCTACCCAGTTCCCTAAGTGCCCAGGAAATCCCCACTCCATCCTGTCTTGTGCTAAACAGGCCAGTCTGGGGGTGGGCAGGTTTCCAGATGAGGAAGGCTGGTTCCAAGATCATGTCATCCCATCCAGTTCAGCTCCTTGACCAGACCCCAGAGTTTCAGGCACTGGCCTGGGAGTGGGAATCCCAAGGGGCCACTGTCAGTGCAGGAAGGGCACAGGCAATTAGAGTCATCACCACCTACACTCTCTGCTACTTCCTTGTGGAACAGGCTCAGGCCCTGGCCCAGTGGGATTCGGTAGCCCAGCCTGGCCCAGAGATGGTGCTCACTCCTGGAATCCTCATCCCAGAGACCAGGAGAGCTCCTTGAAGGATAGGGAGAAGAGTGGGCCCTTAACCTGGGAGAGAGAGTAGCCAGAAAAGGGCTGAAGAGGACTGTCCCTCTCTACTTTCCAGAATTGAGACCACCCCCAGACTCAGCCCCAGCCCAGTCCTGGTCATTGGGTTCTGGCTCTGTTACTGGCTGGGCTGTCTTGGATCAGAGACAAGCTTCTTCCAGCAAGGTGGTCTTATGTGAAAAACAGCACAGGACTTTTGGAGGTCCTGTCTAGGGTTAAGTTCCAGGTCTACCATTTATGGACAAATTCTTTACATGGGAGTCAGTTTCCCAATCTGAAAAGTGGAATGACTACTAATAGCACCCTTTTTAAAGGTGGTTGTCATGAGGCCTCAGTGAGAGGTTGAATGGTACAGCAATCAGAAAACTGTAATATGCTAACAGAGGTTATCAGCTGTGACCCATCCCAGCCCTGGAGCCCCACCTGGCCAGAACAGCAGGTAGAGAGAATGGGGAACGAAGGTCTCTGGAGGAGCCCTGATCCTAGCTAATTGCTCAGTCCCAGGAGGAAAGAGGAGGAGCCCTGGCCCCCACTTTGCCCTCATCCCTGGAAGTAAACAAAGTGAGCAGACAGGTTGGCTACCAGATTCTAAGGCAGGGAGAGAGAGCCCTGCCTGGCTCACGCACACACACACACCTGCCTGAACAGCTGACATCCCTCCCTAACCAAGTATACATACTGGTGAACTGACTCACCCACAACCCTTCTCACCCCCACCCCAGAGCCTCTGACTACTGTGCCCACAACACGACCCCCTCCCCTTTAGGGTCAACCCCAGACTAGACTTGTTCTTTAGTGTCTGAGGTCTGGCAGTTTTCCCCAGGCCACCAAAGGCCAATAGGTGGGGGGAGGGGTGCAGAGGTGCTAATCAACCCCAATCCCTTAAGTGGAGGAAGCTCCTTCACCAGGCTCACTTGACAGAGAGCCTCAAAGTGCCTTGGACTGTGCTTGGCCAGGGGGTGTCTGGCCCAGGGAGTGCCAGTCACCAGTCGACCTCCAGACAGCTCACTCCCTTGACTCAGCAGCATATCAGGGCCGGAAGTCCAGAATCCTGAGGAGCTGCCTCCTCCACCACAGACACACATCCCAGGGCACCAGCCCACTGAACAACACCCTGAGTTCAGGAGTGAGTGTGGGCTTTAGGATGTCACCCCTCCTCACTCACCTGGCCTGTCCTTTGTTTACTGTTTATACTGACTACTTCTAAAGGAGGAGTTGGGGTAGAATGGGACTCTTCTCATTAACCCCTTTCTGAAACATGACTCTTCCGGGCCTCCATAACCTACCCCTTTTCTGAGTCCCCCAAATCCATCTATCCCCGCACCCCCGTCTTACCTCCAAAGCCCTGGGTCCGCAGCTCGCGGTAGGAGCGGTAAACCTCCCTTGTGAGGTAGTTGACGAAGCCCTCCCTGGGCGCGAACTTGCACACAAAGTTCTGCTCATAGAGGCAGTTGATGAGAAAACAGGCGGCGACGGCATCCTCCCCGCCGTCGGGCTGCAGCTCCACCAGCGCCAGGTTGCAGTTCTGGGTGGTGCAGCAGGCGCGCACGCAGTCCCGGCCGCGGCGCACGGCGGGGGAGCCCAGGAAGGTGGCCCCGTTGCTGACCGAGGCGTCGGTGTCCAGCACGAAAGCGGGCACCCCCGAGGTGAAGCGGTCCAGGCAGGCGGCTCCAGCCGGCAGCGCGGGGGGCGTGGGCGGCAGCCCGGCGTAGGTGCCCCGGAGGCCGAGCGCATACAGGAGCCACAGGGCGACCGCTGGGATGCGAGTCTGGGAGAGGGGGCTGCCAGCCATCGTCCTCCCAGGGGCCGTCGCCCTCCTGCCCGCGGGGGTCACCTTCACAGTGCTGGCCTCTGGGCTCCAAGGGTGCCGGCGACCTGAGAGAGGGGAGGAGACGGAGGTGAGGGCCCCCTGGATCAGCGGGGAACCGGATCCGCCGGGGAGACCCGAAGGGAGGCGGTCTGGCCGGAGGAAGTGAAAGGGAGGGCTGGGAAGCACGGAGCACCCCGGGACACCCGGCCGCCAGACCCACGGCCGGATGACGGCTCAGGAGGTCACGTACCCGGACACACGCACGAGCGCGGAACAAAGGGCCAAACATGCTCCGAACCCGCTCCACCTCCGGGGCCCCGGTTACCTGCGCAGGTGAGTGGGGTGGGGCTGGGGCTGCAGAGGTTCCGGTCCCGGCTTCCGGCGCGGCTCCGGCCGCCGCTTCCGCCCAGCTGCGGGGTGCTCTGGAGTTCGGCCATCTCCTCCCCCTAGTTTCTGGTGAAACTGAGTCAGCGCTGCTGGGGCGGGGTGGACATTAACCCCAGCGCCGCCGGCCCAGCCCACGCCCAAGCGCCTTAGACGGCGCTTCCCAGCCCAGCTTCCGGGGCACCTGTCCTGCGGCCCTTCCTCCGCAGCCTGGTCCCCAGAGAGGATGAGGCCCAAGAGCACCCTGCCCCCAGCCACACCCCTGGAGGCTGCTCTACGCCGTCTCCACCGAGTCCAGCTCGCGGGGGCGCCCGCGCTCCAGAACAGCACCCCGATCCCCGAAGGTCCAGACACTCCAGGACTCTCCTGTGAAGTCGGGCACGCAAGGGTCGGGCGCTCTGGGTCGGGCGGCTGCCTCCGGCTTCCCTTTCGGGTCCGGACCAGCATTCCCAGCCGCAGGCCTGAGCGGCTTGTAAAGGGGCCAGAGGTGGAGAAAGCCCGATGCAAATAACTTTACTGTAGTCGTCAGCCCTCGAGAAATCATTTCCATCTCCTGGCGGTAAGAGATCCCAGAAGATGGGTGACTGCGCTTTTGATGAATGGAATCCAGGTGCCTGCACCTTCGTCACTACCCTTGCCAGTCCCGGGAAGCCCTCCTTTCTGCCAGAGTGAGAAACAGGCCATTTCCTGCTGCCAGGTTTCCCTGCTTGACCGCAGTGGTACCCATTTGTTTGAGGCCCTTTCTCGTCGTGTAGTCAGGTTTACACATATGTTTACTTTGGAGCCTCTGTCAGAGCTGAGTCCCTGTTAGCGCTCATAGGTCTGCTGCTCCCTCCGCTGGAGCGCAGATTCTTTCTCCTCTACCACTAAGGGAGTGCTCCTGGTCTAGAGTTGGCCAGTCTCTTCCAGTGAAGTGCCATCCTTGGAAGCTATAGGTTCCAGCTCACCAAAGTAGTTGAGTTAATCATCTTCACAGAACCGTGGATTCCTTGAATCTCTGCTCATTGTTTTTTCTGAGTGAAGAACTCCTCTTAAAGACCATCTTAAAATTTTATGTCTTTTATTGATTTTAGAGAGAGAGATAGAAACGTCAATGAGAGAGAACATCGATTGGCCACCTCCTGCATAGGCCAACAACCTGGGCATGTAGCCTGACCGGGAATCGAACTGTGATCTCTTGGTGCATGGGTTGATGCTCAACCACTGAACCACACCAGTCGGGCTTAAAGACTATTCTTCTTTTTTTTTTTTTTATCCTCACTCCAGGACACTTTTGCATTTATCTTCAGATAGAGCAGGAGGGAGAGAGGGAAGAGAGAGAGAGAAACATCTACTGGATGCCACCCACACGACCCCAACTGGGGCCGAGGACAAACTACATCCGAGGTACATGCCCTTAGCGGGAACCGAACCCAGGACTCTCCGGTCCTCAGGCCAATGCTCCAATCGCTGAGCCAAACGGGCCAGGGCAACCATTCTTTCTTTCTTTCTTTTTTTTTTATCCTCACCTGAGGACATTTTCCCATTTTGTTCAGATAGAGTGGAAGGGAAAGAGAGGAAAAGAGAGAGAAACATCGAGTGGCTGCCACCCGCACAACCAACCAGGGCAACGGGGACAAACTGCACCCTTAGTGGGAACCAAACCCGGGTCTCTCTGGACCGCAGACCGGTGCTCTAACCACTGAGCCAAACTAGCCAGGGCTCAATGTGTCCCATTCACATCAATGTCTCTCTCTCTCTCTCTCTTCCTCTCCTTCCCTTCCACTCTGTCTGAACAAAAAATGGAAAAATGTCCTAGGGTGAGAATTAAAAAAAAAAAAATCCTCACACAGGAGACTATTACCTTATGGTAAAATTATATTACCACAGATTTATCATTACATCCATTATATACATTATTACAAAAACCTGCTTATATCAATCACTGATAGTGCCCAAACCCTGTTCCTCAACACTTCCCACATATTGTCCCATATACTCACACCAAGAAAATAGGTACTATTTTTATCCCCATTTTACAGATGAGCAAACAGGCTCAGACAGGTTAACTAACTTGTCAAGTCATGTGGCAGAGTGGGGATTGGAATCCTTGCAAGCCAATTCCTTTGCTTCAGTGGGTTCAAGATGGACTTCCAGCCACCCTGAACATTGCAGAAGATTCACTCCTACAGCCCTGCCTTCATCTGCCCTTCACTTGTTCAGGACCTCAGTGACCCCCAAAAGCCTCTCTGGCAGTGTGTATAGAGCCAACTTTTACTTGGATGGATTCATGAAGTACCATTTGGAGAGGCAGAGAGTGTCAGCTGTTGGGGGCCTTAGTTAAAGGCCTCCCCCTTACACATAGGAAACTGAGGCCCAGAGATTTGTCCGTGATTTTTTCATAATACAGCTATTATGTGGCAGAGGCCAGCCCAGACTTAAGGTCTCTTGATTCACCAGTCGGGCCCTTTCCATGATTATAACCTGCCTTTCTACAAAGCATTTCAAGGTGATATTGTTTTCTAATTCCATATTGCAGGCCCAGGGGCAGGTGTCTGGATGAATTCATTCTTTTTTGTTGTTGTTGTTAATCCTTACCTGAGGATATATTTTCCATTGCTGTTTTAGAGAGAGTAGAAGGGAAGGAGAGGGAGAGGGAAAGAGAGAGAGAGAAAGAAACATCACACATTAGTTGGTTGCCTCCCCCATGACCCTCAGGAGCTGGGGATCAAACCTGCAACCCAGGTATGTGCCCTTAACTGTGAATGAACCTGCGACCATTCAGTGAATGGGCCGATGCTCTAACCACTGAACAACACAGGCCAGTGCTGAATTAGCTTTATTAGACCATGTGGTTCACTCTCCCTCTGTGAACTTGGAAAAGAGAAGGAAGGCCTGGGTTTATGCTATACCTTTCGTTCCCTTTGAGATCAAACAAGTATGCCCTGGCAGGTGTGGCTCAGTTCATTGGAGCAGCGACCTCTACACTAAAATGTTGTGGGTTTGATTCCTGGTCAGGGAGCATACTCGATGTTTTTCTCTGTCCCCATTCCCCTCTCTCTAAAATCAATAAAAACATATCCTTGGGTGAGGATTTTAAAAAAAGGTAGACCAGACCTCACCTGCAGGCTGCTGCTTCCACCAAGAGGGAACATCTCTCTTTTCCTTGCCCTTGAATCTGTAATTTGCTTTGACCAGAAGTGGTATCACATGACTTTTAGGCGTCAGCCTTGTGACTTCCATTTTTCCCTCTTAGAACCATTTGTGATGTAAAGAAGTTTGACTACCTTGTAGGAGAGACTATGGGGGGTACCTATCTCACAGCCAACCCCAGCTGAGGAGCCGCAGTAAGCATTCTTAGCCCCAATCTAGTCACCCCAGTAGAGATTAGCTGAACATGCCAAGCTCTGCCCAAGTTGCTGATTCGTGAGCAAATAAATGGCTGTTTGTTTTAGCTTTTAAATTTTGGGGTGGTTTGTTATGTGGCAGTAATTACTGAAACAGAGGGATAATATATTTACAGAATAAAGTTTAGTTTTAATAATCTAAGTAAAAGCCCACTAATTGCCTTAATAATGCAGAACCAAGAATATTTTATAAGGAATAAGGGGAAAGTATGCAATAGTTTTCTTTATGTTTTTCCATTATGCATGCAAGTTTTTTCTTTCTTTCTTTCTTTCTTTTGGTATGTGCCCCTAGCGGGAACCGAACCCAGGACTCTCTGGTACGCAGGCCAATGCTCCAACCGCTGAGCCAAACTGGCCAGAGCTATGCAAGTTTTTTCAAGGTGAGTTCACTCTCATGGGTTTAATCTTTATTTAAAGGAGACAGGTCCTGCTGCAACTCTAAAAGGGGGATTTTTGAAGAATTATTATTTTTTTTAAATTAATTTTTAGAGAGAGAGGAAGGGAGAAAGAGAGAGACATCGATGTGAGAGTGCAACATCAATTGACTGCCTCTTACACACCCGTCACTGGGGCTCAAGCCCGAAACCCTGACCAGGAATTGAGCTGGCAACCTTTTGGTGCTTGGGATGACATTCAACCAACTGAGCCACACCAGCCAGGGCAAGAATTTTTTTTTTAATCATATAAAATGATTAATTTAGCAGCAATTTTATTTGCAGAATCTTCAAAGATAATTACAAACACAAAGCACCCTTTTAAAAGTGTCCCAAATTAGCCCTGGCCAGTTTGGCTCAGCGGTTAGAGCGTCGGCCTGCGGTCCGGAGAGACCCGGGTTCGGTTCCCGCTAAGGGCAGGTACCTCGGTTGCAGTTTGTCCCTGGCCCTGGTTGGGTTGTGCCAGTGGCAGCCACTCTCTGTGTCCCTCTCACATCGATGTTTCCCTCTCTCCCTCCCTTGGATATCCTCGGATGATGGACAAAAAAATGGAAAAATGTCCTTGGATGAGGATTAAAAAAAAAAAAGAAGGCCCAGTCATTTACTATGCAGCTACTCAACTTTTAAAACTGCATGGAAGCCCTGGCTGGTTTGGCTGAGTGGTTAGAGTGTTGGTCCGTGGACCAGAGAGTCCTGGGTTTGGTTCCTGCTAGGGGCATGTACCTCAGTTGTGGTTTGTCCCCAGCCCCGGTTGGGGTCGTGTGGGTGGCAACCACTTGATGTGTCTCTCTCACATTGATGTTTCGCTCTCTCTTTCTCTCTTCCTCCCTCTCTACCTCTATCTGAAGATAAATGCAAAAGGTCCTCTGGTGAAGATTTAAAAAGAAAAAACAACTGCATGGAAGCCCAGCCGTGTGGCTCAGTGGCTCAGTGGTTGAGCGTTGACCCATGCACCAAGAGGTCCCTGGTTGGATTCTCAGTCAGGGGGGCATGCAGGAGGTGGCCAATTGATGTTCTCTGTCATTGATGTTTCTATCTCTCTCTCCCTGTCCCTTCCTCTCGCTCTAAAAATCAATAAAGAAAAAATTTAAATACTATGCTCATCATTAAAAAAAAAAAACTTCATGGAATCTGCTACAAATTTGAGTCCTTCAATATTTTGTGTGGAACAATGCTAAATCTATGTTCAAGGTTGGCTTAATCAACCTCTCCAGTGGTGGGCCCAGAGGAAGCACCACCGGAGGGAGGGGCTCTACCAGCACAGGAGCCCCAGGCATTCCTCCGGGCATGCCTCCTGCACTGTGGTGCAGCCTGGTAATGATGGGGTTGCACTTTTTCCAATTTTTTCTGCTGACATTCAAATTTTTCCTTTTCTGCCATCTGAGAAGAGGATAACAAAATATTGACTATCAGAATTCAAGCAAAGGAAGCTTCATGCCTGATGCAATCTGATAAGACCTAGACACAGAAGTTCACTGTCAATATTATTTTGTATTAGTTTCAGGTGTACAGCGTAGTAGTTAGATAATCATATACTTTACAAAGTGGCCACCCCCCCCCCGCCCCGGTATTTCCAGTACCCACTTGGCACCATCCATAGTTATTACAATATTATTGACTATATCCCCTATTCTGTGCTTTACAGCTTCATGATTATTTTGTAACTACCAATTCAAACTTCTTAATTCCTTCACCTTTTTTACCCAGACTTCTAACCCCTCTCTCCTCTGGCAACCCTCAGTCTGTTCTCTGTAGTTATGAGTCTATTTCTATTGTTTGTTTGTTTTTATTCTCACTGGAGGACACCCTTGCATCCATCCTCAGATAGAGTGGGAGGAAGAGAGGGATGAAGAGAGAGAAAGAAACATCAATGCGAGAGATACACACTGAGTGGTTGCCAACCACATGACCCCAACTGGGGCTGGGGACAAACTGCAACCAAGGTACGTGCCTCCAGTGGGAACCAAACCCGGGACTTTCTGGTTTGTGGACCGATGCTCTAACAGCTGAGCCAAACAGGCCAGGGCTATTAGTTTATTTTTAATAATATATTTTTATTAACTTTTTAGAGAGAGACAAAGGGGGAGAGAGAGAGAGAGAGAGAGAGAGAGAGAGAGAGAGAGAAACACTGATGTGAGAGAGATACATCAATCAGCTGCCTCCTGTACACCCCTTACTGGAGATCAAGCCCAAAACCTGGGCATATGCCCTGACTGGGAATTGAACTGGGACCTCTCAATCCATGGAACAATGCTCAATCCACCGAGCCATACCAGCTGGGCTATTTGTTTATTTTGTTCTTTGGATTCCACATATGTATAAGTGAAATCATGTGGTATTTGTCTTTCTCTGTCTGACTTATTTCACTTAGCATAATATCCTCTAGGTCCATTCATGCTGTCACAAATGGTAAGATTTCATTCTTTTTTATGGCCGAGTAATATTCCATTGTATACATGTACCACCCCTTTTTTTATCCACTCATTTATTGTTGGGCACTTGGGTTGCTTCCATGTCTTGACTATTGCAAATAATGCTGCAATGAACACAGGAGTGCATATATTCTTTCAAATTAGTGTTTTGGGTTTCTTCAGATATATACCCAGAAGTGGAATCACTGGGTCAAAAGGCAGTCCCATTTTTAATTTTTTGAGGAACCTCCATACTGTTTTCCATAGTGGTTGCACCAATTTGCATTCCCACTAATAGTGCACTAGGATTCTCTTTTCTCCACATCCTTGCCAACACTTGTTGTTTGTTTGTTTGTTTGTTTACTTATTCTTTATTGATTTTAGAGAGAGAGGAAGGGAGAGGAAGAGAGAGATAGAAACATCAATGAGAGAGAACATCGATTGGAAGACTCCTGCATGCCCCACACTGGGGATTTGGCCCACAACCTGGGCATGTGCCCTGACCAGGAATCGAACAGGCGACCTCTTGGTGTATGAGTCGATGCTCAACCACTGAGCCACACTGGCCGGGCTTGTTTGTTGATGTATTGATGATGGCCATTCTGAAAGGTGTGAGGTGACCTCTCATTGTGGTTTTAATTTGCCTTTCTCCGATGATTAGTGATGTGGAGCATCTTTTCATATGTCTGTTGGGTGGAGAAGTGTCTATTCAGGTCCTCTGCCCACTTTTTCATTGGATTGTTTTTTTAGTGTTGAGTTGTATGAGTTCTATAGTAACCCCTTATCAGATGTATCATTGGTGAGTACCTTAAGGAGACTCACATTATAAATAACGGGCATAACTCATTTATATGCCCTTGCATTTCACCAGGTCCATACTGCATGCTGATGCAGAATCCCAGCAACCTCCAGTTTACAGATGAGGAAACAGGCTCAGACAGGCTTCATGACCTGACCGGTGTGGCTCAGTGGTTGGGCATTGACCCATGCACCAAGTGGTCGCCAGTTTGATTCCTGATCAGGGCACATGCCCAGGTTGTGGGGGGCATGCAGGAGGCAGCCAATTGATGTTCTCTCTCATCAATGTTTCTCTCTCTCTCAGATCAATAAAGAAAAAATTTTTTTTAATTAAAAAAAGTCTCCATGCATGAACCTATATCCCAATGTAGGCATCCATGAAGTTTGCATATTTATGTGTTCTCAATTCATCACCAAGTTCTGTCAAATATTACCCCTTAAGTATCTCTCCAATCTGTTCCCTTCTGACTATCAACGACACTACCTCTCCTAGGCAAGTCCTATAGTGATGGCCTCTTAATTGGTCTTCTCTGGCCCTCTGCATCCTCTGATCCTCTCTCTATTCAACTACCAGGGTGATCTTTAAATCTGAACAAGTCAGCCTGCCCAACAACCATTGCTTAAGATTTTGTAGTGATTCCCAGTGCTCTTAGGATACTGACGCAAAACTCCTTAATATGATTCACTGGGCCCTATTAAGACGAGTCCACACCTTCTGCTCTTGGCTCCCCTCCTCTCTGTTCCAAGCCCTTAGACTCTCTTAGTCTTTGTACTCATCATCTCCTTCCTGCCACAGGGGCTTTGCATATGCTCTGCCTTCTGCCAGATCCACTCCTGCTGGCCCCTGTGCCTGGTTAACTCCTACTCATCCTACAGATTTAAGTTCAAATGTTATTACTCACTAGGTCATATCCTTACTAAACATTCTTATAGCACTTCTGACTTTTTCATTAGGTCACTAAATATAGTTGCAGTTTTACATTTATTTGATTAACTGATTAATGTTTGTTTATTTTCACACTAGATGGTAAGTTCTATGAAGTTAGGGACTGTGTCTCTTTTGGATCAGCAGTCCCTGGTTCTGAGCATAATATTTGGCCTACTAGAGGAACTCATAAAATTTTTGTTAAATGAATGAGTTAATGAGTGACAAAAACTACTGACTCTTCTGACCTGGTTTCTTTTCCTGAAAGGGCTCTCAAATCCTTCAGCAGACAAGAAACAGAAGAGGGAAGGGACTATCATAATAATGTCTGCCCATCACAGAGTGTCAAAGTAACAGGAGAGTTTACAGGATCCATTTTGCAAACCTCCCTACCCCTGCTAATTTTCACCCTCTTCCAAAGAGGGCCAGGAAGAAGTCACGGCGAGGTCCCAGGGCCAGCCTTTCCCGGACAGAGCCTCACCAGGAAGGCAGGGAGAATGGAAAGTGAAGGAAGGAAGGGAATGGATGTCTACTAAGAAAGGACTCTGTTTTGGACACCATGCTAAATGTTTACATCCATCATCTCATTTAATCCTCCCCAATCCCACTTTGCAGATGAGAAAACAGACTTAAAAAGCTTGTGAAACCAATGCAGGGCAAAGCTGAGTTTGAACTCAGATCTGTCAGTCTTTCTCCAGAGCCTTGGCTTTTCCAGGCTACCAACCTGGCTTCCAGCCCTCGAACACCTGCCACCCTGTTAACTTAAGGCCCTGTTGGCCTTTGTCTAAAGCTGTGGGTTTTTTTTGGTACGTGCCCCTGGCGGGAACCGAACCCGGGACTCTCTGGTCCGCAGGCCGACGCTCAACCGCTGAGCCAAATGGGCCAGGGCTAAAGCTGTTTTTTAGGAGTCAGTGTGTATGATGGTTGAAGTCAATACATTGGAAACAGAAATTCAACATAAAGGCAACTGATACCAGACCTACAAGGAAATATATAAACAAAAATTGAAATGTGGAAAGTAAAGGAGATGGAGTTAGTGTGAGAGAGTTCATTTCTCATCCTTCATATTGAGGCGATAAGAGATACTGTCTAAAATACATTTATGAGCCCTGGGCGGTTTGGCTCAGCGATTAGAGTGTCAGCCTGCGGTCCGTAGAGACCGGGGTTTGGTTCCCGCTAAGGGCATGTACCTTGGCTGCAGTTTGTCCCTGGCCCTGGTTGGGTCGTGCGGGTGGTGGCCACTCGATGTGTCCCTTTCATGTTGATGTTTCTCTCTCTTCCTCTCTCTCTCTCCCGTTCTATCTGAATAAAATATGGAAAAATGTCCTCAGGTGAGGATAAAAAAAATATAATAAAATACATTAATACATTTATGATATTACATACAAGGATATTGGTGATCACAGGAGAACTAAAAACAAGCTGTTGGTGGGGGTTGCCTCTGGGGAATGGAGCTGGGGAAAGAAGAGAAACTTTCATTTTCATTTGTTTGTCCTTTTTTAAAATATATATTTTTTCTTTATTGATACAGAGAGAGAGGAAGGGAGATGAAGAGAGAGATAGAAACATTGATAAGAGGGAACATCGATTGGCCGCCTCCTGCATGCTCCCCACTGGGGATTTGGCCCACAACCTGGGCATGTGCCCTGACTGGGAATCAAACCAGCAACCTCTTGGTGCATGGGTCAATGCTCAACCAGTGAGCCAAACCAGCTGGGCCATTTGTTTGTCATTCTGAGCTATTCACTTAAAAAAAAAAAATAGCCCTTACCGGGTAGCTCAGTTGGTTAGAACACTGACTCTATATGCTAAGGTTGTGAGTTCGATCCCCAGTCAGGGCACATATAAGAATCAACCAATGAATACATAAATAAGCAGAACAACAAATCAATGTTTTTCTCTCCCTTCCTCTCTCTAAAAAGCAATTTAAAAAAATTAGAGGTCTGTAACTTTTCTAAAAAGTTTAGAAATGTTTGTTACAAAGGACTAAACAAACAAAAATACCATTCCTTAAGAATGTAAGCATGTCTTGCCCTGGCCGGTTTGGCTCAGCAGTTAGAGTGTCAGCCTGTGGTCCACAGAGACCAGAGTTCGGTTCCCGCTAAGGGCATGTACCTTGGCTGAGGTTTGTCCCCGGCCCTGGTTGGGTCGTGTGGGTGGCAGCCACTCGATGTGTCGATATTTCTCTCTCTCTCTTCCTCTCTCTCCCTCCTGCTCTGTCTGAATAAAAAATAAAAAATGTCCTAGGATGAGGATAAAAAAATAATAATAAAATAAAATAAAAAAGAATGTAAGCATGTCTAGAAGTAATAGTCCTTGGCACCTGGGTAAAAATTAGTCTGCAGGTTTCCTTTGTGTCAGCAAGAACCTGAGTGGGGAGAGTCATGTGATGAAAAACATGGCTTCCTAAGCAGTTGCTTCTGGGGAAAGGAAATTGGAGACGAGTTTGATAAACTTGCCTTTCCAAGCACATAG
This sequence comes from Molossus molossus, assembly GCF_014108415.1. Taxonomy (NCBI): domain Eukaryota; kingdom Metazoa; phylum Chordata; class Mammalia; order Chiroptera; family Molossidae; genus Molossus; species Molossus molossus. The sequence continues at coordinate 179,815,578 of NW_023425344.1, read as the reverse complement.
GGCCAGGCTAATGCAGGAGCACCCTTTCCCTCACGTATTCCTAAAGGGAGCTCACATTCAGACACAACCAGATACAAGAGGGCACTGACACCATGAGGACCACAGATAACTACCCCTCTAACTATCCCTGGCCAGACTGCTCCCAGCACTGCCACACTCTGAGCAGCCAGGGACACTGCTCCTGCAGGATCCGTCTGACTTCAGGTAGATCTAGTCACAGGGAGGTGGAATGCAGAGGACTCTCTGACGACTGTTACTCTGGTCCTGTTCAGAGCTGGTCATAGAACCCAGATCATAGCCCTGCACCCTCAGCACCCAAGGGCCCCTTCCTCCTCCCGAGGCATGGCACCCTCTTGACCTTTGCTCATTTGCAGTTTATGTCACTTTGGCCCTCAAGAGCTGCCAAAAGGCAGGCTGGGGCACCATTCAGCTCAGGAGTGCCACTCACTGGCAGCCGGGAACCAAGAGCCTGACATTTCTAGTACCAGACAAAGGACTGTTGATCTTTGACCCCTGCCCCTCCCAGAGCCTTGGCCCTCCCTCCCTCTCACCTTTCTTCCCTGCTGGCCTCTCCTGTTTTCTCTCTGCTCACTTCCCTGGTACCTTTGCTCTGAGTAGCAGTTTATCCCAGCTCCTTGGCCAGGCCAATTCTTCCATGCTGTCTTCAAGCCCTGCTTCCTGCACCTCTCCCAAGCCTGACAGGGAGAGCCCAAGTAAGAGGGTCCAATGGGCTTCTGGGAGAAGAAGGACGTCATCCACAGATTCAGAGTCCAAGTCCCACCCTGACCCCTCCAAAGTGTCCAGGTCCCGGAGACCAAGCCGGCTGACAGTGAAGTATGACCGGGGGCAGCTCCAGCGCTGGCTGGAGATGGAGCAGTGGGTGGATGCGAAGCTTCAGGAGCTCTTCCAGGTGGGTATCACGGGGGAGGGTGGGGAGACGTGGGGGCCTGAGGCCTGGCCAGGGGGCTAAGAGCCTGCTCTGAAACCTCAGGAGGAGCTGGAGGGCGGATGTGAGATGCTCTCATGAAGAGGAAGCATTTCCCAACAGGTGAAGCATGGGTTTGTAGCCCAGAAATCTGACCCCTCCGGTCTGGGCTCTGCCTCTAACTCCCTTCATAATTTGGGGCATCTGTTTTACCATCTCTGAGACTTGGTTTCCTAATCTAAAAACAGGGCTATACTGGCCGGTTTGGCTCAGCGGTTAGAGCGTCGGCCTGCGGTCCGGAGAGACCCGGGTTCGGTTCCCGCTAAGGGCACGTGCTTCGGTTGCAGTTTATCCCCGGCCCTGGTTGGTCGTGCGGGTGGCAGCCGCTCGATGTGTCCCTTCACGTCGATGTTTCTCTCTCTCTCTCCCTTCCTCTCTCTCCCTCCCTCTCTATCTGAACAAAAAAAAAAAATAAATAAATAAAATAAAAATAAATAAAAACAGGGCTATAAATGCCTATCAATAGCTCCTTTTGAGATTTTTTGATTCTCAAACGATATACTAGAATGGCTATTTTTCTTTCTTTTTTGTCTTTCTTTATCTTATCCTCAACACATACACATCTAAAGCTACACTGTCCAATGTAGATATCAGCCATGTGTATCTATTTAACAAATGAATGAAAATTAAATAAAATTTAAAGTTGAGTTTCTCAGTTACACTAGCCACATCTCAACTACCTAATAGCCCCATGTGGCCAGGAGCTACCATATTATCAACAGAGATATAGAACATTTTCATTGTTTCAGAATGGACAGAACGGGACCAAAACATCAGAGCAACCAGCACTAACAGCAGCAGCTGATCTAGCCTTGGCCCTGGCTCTAACTGATTACCCTCAATTTCACCCCGGGAAAAGGAGGGGTCTTGGCCCCTTTGTCATGGGAAATACTCAGATATCTCCAAACTGGGATCTTAGAGTGGTAGCAACCGCTGCTTTAACAAGAATAACATTTTGAGCACTTAAGCATGTGCTAGGCACAGTGCCAGCCTTTGACATGCATTATTTTATTCGGCCTCCCCACAACTCCGTAAGGTGGGTCCTGTTTCGCCATGGAGAAAATGGAGGCTTAGAGATGTTGAGTAACTAGCCCAAGGTCACACAACTAGGAAGCTGCGGTACCTGAGTGGTTCTCCACACACCTGAAGTGCTTCAGGAAAAAACCAATGCCCTGGCTGCTCATCAACAGACTTTAATGTAAATCTACTAGGGTGGGGCCCAGGGACTGTCTTTTTTATAAGCTCCACAGTTGACTCTAGTGTGAGGCCAGCAGAGAACCACTGCACAAGGAACTAGAAGTCCTCCTTGTCCACATACCATGGTCCTTGTTTCTCCTTTCTCTCAGGTCCTTTTTTTTTCTTCTCTTGAGGGCAGTAAGGGCCTGTGATTCTTTCAGGAAAGGGCTGTGCCAGCAGCCCCGTGGTTGGGGTGGGGATGAGTCATCCATGCGATCCAGGCTGTCTTATGAGGCTCATGTATCCGTTCGGTCCAGGTGTTAACTATGTCCCCTGCTGCGTCCTGGGGTCGGTGGGAGGTGTCCTGAAGCTGGGAGTGGGAGAGGCAGACTTTTTTGGCCTGTGTCTGCTCTGACCTTGCAGGACACCTCTACTGCCTGTCAGCACTGCCAGCACCTTCCCTCTCTGGGTCAGTTTTGATTTCAGATTGTTGTGCACTTACATGAAAAGTCTCATATTTCGGACACCGCAGGGGCAGTCCTTCCAGGCATTAAAGAAAGACACTAGCCAAATCTTGTGCAAGATTAAGGGAAGGGGGAAAGCTGTACAATAATGAGCTCGTAACATTTCAAACAGGACATGTTCGAGGACTGCTCCCAGGCAATGACCAAAATAAAACACCTGGCCTGCAGTTGCCATGGCAATTGTCCAAAGGTGCCAGGTGGCAGTTCCTCTCCCAATCCCTACTATTTTCAGCAGGAAGCTGCCAAGTGACTGGGGAAGCCCCAAGTGACTGATTACCTTGGGCAGAGACTGAAGCAACAGAGGCTCCAGGCTTACCCTACCCCAGTTCTAACTTCACGGAGCCCCTCACCCCCACGAGGGCTCTCCCCTGCATGTCCTTAAATGGCACGACTGGAAATCGTTCCAGGGATGCATCACTACTTGTTTAGTTTTTTTAATAGGACCCAAACTTTCTTTGTTGGAGGTCCCACCTCTTCCCACTGGGTGTACAGCCTGCTTTGGGGTCTTCAGAGGAAGCAGATTTTGGTCCCTAGAGTTTCTGTTGTCCAGAGGGGCAATGTGGATTTGGCTACTAAGCAGGGACTTAAACATTCATAAATTTCTCCTATTTTAAAAAGACTCTTGCTGCTCGGCCAGTGTGGCTCAGTGGTTGAGCATCAAGTCATGCACCAAGAGGTCGCTGGTTCAATTCCGAGTCAGGGCACATGCCCAGGTTGTGGGCCTGATCCCAGTGGGGAACATGCAGGAGGTGGCCAATTGATGTTCTCTCTAATCGATGTTTCTCTCCCTCTCCCTTCCTCTCTCTCTAAAATCAATAAAGAAAAAAATTAAAAATAAATAAAAATAAAAAGACTCTTGCTTGTTCTGGCCAGTCTGGCTCAGTGATAGAGCATTGGCCCAATGAGTCGTGGATTTGATTCTGGTCAAGAGCACATACCTTGGTTGTGGTTCGTCCCCAGCCCTGGTTGGGTCATGTGGGAGGCAACCAGTCCATGTGGTTCTATCACATCAATGTTTCTCTCTGTCTCTCTCTCTCCTTCCCTCCCACTCTGTCTGATGATAAATAGAAAAATATCCTCCCGTGAGGAATAAAAAAGATAAAATAAAATAAAGACTCTCGCTCAACAATGTGCCTCCCTCTAAATACCATCCCATATTTCATGTCTCCTTTACAATAAGACTACTTAAAGGATTTCTCCACACTCACATCTTTTATTTATCTTTCTGCTTCCTATCACCATTCAAACCGTCAAATTCTGGCTTCTGTTCCTAACGCTCGATTGAGAGCTCTTGCCAAGGTCACCAATCACTGCCTTGGACTAAATCTAATGTACACAGCAGGGGTCACTGTTGACCACCCCAGATTTTCGAAACATTCTTTTCCCGTGGATTTCATGACACTATCTTTTCCTGGTTTCAGCTAGTATTTTGATGCAGCCCTTTTAACGTCGTGAGATTTGAAAAAACAATCTATTTACCTTTCAACTTAAAAAAAGTATTGTCAATGAATTTGTGAAACAAACATTGTTAGCTCATCTCTGAGCCTTACTCCATTGCTGGTCCCATGGGCGAGAGATCAGGAGTAAGGGGGACTGAGCGGAGATGGAGGTGAGAAATGGGTCAAATACGGCAGCATCTGGCAGGATACCACTACACATAATATAAAGTCACAAGAGTACCACATTTGTTCATCTCAGCAGGAATTGTTTGATATATCTGCTCATTTTCTGAGAATTCAAAACACACACATACACACAAAAAACAGAAAGAATGTCTGCATTTTGATAGCAGCCCATTTCTCAACTCCAGACTGCAGTGGCAGTCTGACCCTAGGTAATGTACGTACCTTATATTCAATATGTATATAGCTAACATCACAAGTTATATAAAAATGTTTTGCGGGGGGGGGGGGGGGGCTAGCCAGGAGGCTGTTTGTTGGAGCATCATCCCCTACACCAAAGAGCTGTAGGTTCGATTCCCAGTCAGGGCACATACCTAGGATGCAGGTTCTATCCCTGATCAGGGCAGTTACATGTGTTTCTCTCTCACACAGATGTTCCTCTCTTTCTCTCCCTTCCTCCCTCTCTAAAATAATAAACATATCCTCAGGTGAGGATTTTTTTAAAATGGTGTCTTTTGGCTGCACTAATACTTTTTAGAGGCAGAATTCTAATCAGTAGAATATATCTTTTTTTTTATCCTCATTCGAGGACATTTTTACATTTTTTGTACAGACAGAGTGGGAGGGAGAGAGAGGAAGAGAGAGAGAGGGAAACATCGATGTGAAAGGGACACATCAAGTGGCTGCCACCCGCACGACTAACCAGGACCGGGGACAAACTGCAACCAGGGTACGTGCCCTTAGCGGGAACCGAACCCGGGTCTCTCCGGACCGCAGGTGGACACTCTAACCGCAGTGCCAAACCGGCCAGGGCTAATCAGTAGAATATATCTTTATTCTATATAATAATATCACCCTCCAACTTCTGGGATTTCAATTACATGTATGTACACCACTTAATATCATTCCACAGGTCACCAAAGCTCTGTTCTGTACCCTTTCCCCTCCATCCAGGTTTCTTTCTTTCTGTGCTTCATTTTGACTAGTTTCTTTTGCTATATTTTCCAGTTCAATTGATCCTTTTTTTTCTGCAAGTATGCTGTTAATTCCATCCAGTGAAATTTTCATCTAAAATATTGTAATTTTCTTCTCTAGAAGTTTGGTTCTTTCTCTTATCTTCCATTTTCATCATTACTATGTTTATGTTTCCCTTGTCTGCTTGTTCCATCACCTCTGTCATTTCTGGGTCTGATTATATTAATTGATTTTTCTCCTAGTTTTATAGGTTATCCTTTCTTTCTTTCTTCCTTTCTTTCTTTCTCCTCACTTGAGGATATTTTTTATTTATTTATTTATTTATTTATCTTTTCTTTTCTTTTCTTTTTTTTTTTATCCTCAACCTGAGGACATTTTTTTATTTTTTGTTCAGATAGAGTGGGAAGGCGGGGGGGGGAGAGAGAGAGAGATTGACGTGAAAGGGACACATGGAGTAGCTGCCTCCTGCATGACCCAACCAGGGCCAGGGACAAACTGCAACCGAGGTACGTGCCCTCAACAGGAACCGAACCCGGGTCTCTCTGGACCGCAGGCCGAGGCTCTAACCGCTGAGCCAAACCGGCCGGGGCTTGAGGATATTTTTCCATTGATTTTTAGATAGAGTGGAAGGGAGGGAAGGAGGGAAGAAGGGAGGAAGGGAGGGAGGAAGGGAGAGAGACAGAGACAGAGACAGAGACATTGATGTGAGGTGAGAGAGACACATTGATTGGTTGCCTCCTGTACAACTCTAACTGGGGCCAGGGATCAAACCTGCAATCCAGGTATATGCCCTTGACCAGGAATCGAACCTGAGACCCTTTGGTCTGCAGGCTGACACTCTAACCGTTGAGCCAAACTGGCCAGGGCTAGAGTTTACTTCTTTTATTTCCCTTGTCTCAGGTATTTCTGAGCTACCTCTTGTCCAGTATTTAAAAATATTGTTCATATATTTTTGTCTAGTTTTCTAGTTACTTATGTTGGGAGAATAAATCTCATCCCTGTTACTCCATCATGAACAGAAGATAAATACCTGGCTAACTCGTACTCAGACTTCTGGTCTCAGATTAGAGGTCACTTCCTTCCAGGAAGCCTTCCTGACCCACAGGCCTGGTTAGGTTCCCCTTCCATACTCTCCCAGAGTATCTCATAAGAGTGCCTATCACTCTGTATTGCAACTGCCTTTTCACTTGTCTGTGTCCCCCAAAGGACTAGAAGTTTTTTAAGGACAGAATCATGTCTGTCTGTCTTGCTTTTATGGCCCCAATACTCATCACAATGCTTAGTGCATAGCATTCTCTCAATAAATATGCATTAAATGAATAAATGGTGAATCAGAAAAGCTAGAAGCCAAGGAAGCAAAGGGGAAAGTCTAGAGCTCAAGGTGAAAGAGCTAACTTAGAACCCTGTTTATTTTGAAAAAGGTATAGAAGAAACAAAACTGTTAATAGGGGTTACCCATTGGTAGTGGGAAGAGTGAGAGGGTAGATGAGACTTCTTTTTCTTTCCTTTTAAAAAAAATCAATTTATGCCCTGGCTGTTTTGCTCAGTGGTTAGAGCGTTGGCCTGCGGACTGGAGACTCCGGGGTTCAGTTCCTGCTAAGGGCACATACCTCGGTTGCAGTTTATCCCCGCCCCAGTTGGGGTCAAGTGGGTGTCTCTGTCACGTAGATGTTTCTCTCCCCCCCTTCCTCCCTCTCTATCTGAAGATAAATACAAAAAAAAAAATGTCTTTGGGTGAGGATAAAAATAAAAAAATAAAAATAAATTTATAGAAGTGTAACTGACAAAAATTAAATTTTCCCTAATGAAGTCTACATTTAAATGCACTTTTTATATTTTTCCACTACCCCAATCAAGATATGGGACATTTTCATCATCCAAAAAGTTCCTCCACTAGCCCTTACCTTTAATCAAATAACACAATTTAATTACTTAGTATATCTCTCTCTCTCTCTTTTTTTTTTTTATCCTCACCCGAGGACATTTTTTCATTTTTTGTTCAGACAGAGCAGGAGGGAGAGAGAGAAACATCGATGTGAAAGGGACACATCGAATGGCTGTCACCCGCATGACCCAACCAGGGCTGGGGACAAACTGCCACTGAGGTACGCGCCCTTAGCGGGGACCGAATTCGGGCCTCTGGACCGCAGGCCAATGCTCTAACCGCTGAGCCAAACCGGCCAGGGTAAATATATCTTTTTATTATGTCTACTCAACTGTCCCTGACATATAAGCTCTTTGGGGGCAGGTTCTTTGTTTTGTCCACTGAAGTTCCCAAGTTCACAGCGCCAGGTTAATAGTAGCCACTTGACAAGTATTTGTTGAATAGATTCCAAAGGATTAAATAATCACGTGAAAATGATGAAGTTATTAGATCTCTAGAAAAATGTAAAGGTGAATATCAAGTATTTATCCAAGTCAGTGTGGAAAGAACTTGTTAAGCATTTTTTTAAAAAAGGAAGCAAAACCTAAACTGGAAAAGACCATTAGATTTAACTATATAAACACATATACCTATTTCCCGAACTCCTCACCCAAACAAATATTTCTATCATCTGTGGAATGCTAGGGCTAATCCAAAATTTTTTTTTTTATCAGTAAGAAAAACTGAACAAATCAATAGAAAAATGGATAAGGCAGTAGTTCTTGAAGTGTGTTATGGTGACTCCAGGGGTTCCCAAGACCATTTCAGGGGGCCTGTGATTATTTTCACAATATTAGTAAGATGTTGCTTGCCTTGTACTGATGATGCAACAGCAATGATAGTTATAGCATTCGCCCTTGGACTGAAGGGTCAAAGTTTTGATTCTGGGCAAAAGCATGTACTTGGGTTGTGGGTTCGATTCCTGACCATGGTTGGGGTCATATGGTAGGCAACAAGTCGATGTGTCTCTCTCACATCAATGTTTCTCTCTTTCTCTCTCTTTCCCTCCCTCCCTTCCACTCTGTCTAAACATCAGTGGACAAATATCCTCAGGTGAGGATTAACAACAAAAAAAAGTGACACCATGCACCCCTATGTTCATTGCAGCACTGTTTACAATAGCCAAGATCTGGAAGCACCCCAAGTGTCCATTAGTAGGTGAGTGTATCAAAAAGCTGAGGTACATTTACACAATGGAGTACTACTTGGTTGTAAAAAGAAGGAAATCTCGCCTGACTAGTGTGGCTCAGTGGATTGAGCATCGTCCCATGGACTGATGGGTCCTAGTTCAATTCCCGGTCCAGGGCACATCCCCGGGTTGTGGGCTCCATCCCCGATGGAGGGTGTGCAGGAGGAAGCTGGTTGATGTATCTCTCTCTTATCGATGTTTCTATCTCTCTCTAAAAAAAATAATAATAAAAACATATTTAAAAAAATAAGGAAATCTTACCTTTTGTGACAGCATGGATGGACTTAGAGAGTATTATGCTCATGAAATAAGCCAGTTAGAGAAAGATAAGTACCACATGATTTCATTCATATATGGAATCTAGTGAACAAAATAAACTAACGGACAAAATAGAAATAGACTCATAGATACAGAGAACAGACTGGCAGCTGTCAGAGGGGAGGGAGTTGGGGGTCTGGGTGAAAAAGGTGAAGGGATTAAGGCAAAAAAGCAAAAAAAGAAAAAGAAAAAAGACTCATAGACACAGACAACAGTATGGTAATTACCAGAGGGAAAAGGGTTTGGGAGGAGGTAGAAGAGGGTACAGAGGAGATAAATGGTGATAGAAGGAGATTTGACTTGGGGTGGGGAACACACAATACAATACACAGATGATGTATTATAGAACTGTACACCTGAAATTTATATAATTTTATTAACCAATGTCACCTCAGTAAAGTTTTAAAAAATAGTGACACCAATCTGTACTAGTAATCATGTTCTTTACTACCATGCCACTTTCACTTAAGAAAGTCCTTGATGAAGCAGTAAAAAATTATTTAGTTTATTAAATCTTGGCCTTTGGGAGGGAAGAGATAAACCACAGAACTTATATGCATGTATGCATAACCAATGGACATGGACAACAAAGCCGGGGACGGGATGGGGGGGATAGGGAGGAGGGTGTCAGTGGGGTAAAAAAGGAGAAATATCTGTAACAAAAATAAAATTAAAAATAAAATAAATAAATAAAATAAATCTTGGCCCTTAAGTTCTTATTTATTTATTTATTTATTTATTTATTTATTTATTATTAATACTCATCTGAGGATATTTTTCTATTGATTTTTTAGAGTGAAAGGGAGGGAGAAAGAGAGAGAGAGAGAAACATCGATGTGAGAGAGACACATCAATTGGTTGCCTCCTGCATGACCCCCCACCAGAGCTGGGGATCAAACCTGCAACTGAGGTATGTGCCCCTAACTGGGAATCAAACCTGTAACCCTTTGGTCCATGGGCCGATGCTCTAACCGCTGAGCCAAACTGGCCAGGATGAGTTCACTTTTTTTTTTTTTTTTTTTAATGGATTGTAATTTTTAGATTTACAGGAGAAGTGAGCAGAATGTACAGAGAGTTTCATTATTTTCCCTGTTCCCACACATCATTGTCTCCTTTACTATCAATGTCCCTCACTAGAGCAGTGCATTTGTTACAGCTGATGAACTTACATCAATACATCCCAATCACCCCAAGTCCATATTTTATATTCAGACTCACTCTTGGTATTATGGATTCTATGGGTTTTGACAAATGTATATTGACATGTATCCACCATTATAATATTACACAGAGTAGTTTGACTGCCCTAAAAATTCTGTGTACTACCTATTCATCCCAGCCTCCCCCCGACCCCTGGTAACCACTGATCTTTTCACTGTCTCTATAGTTTTGCCTTTTCCAGAATGTCATATATTTAGAATTATACAACTTGTAGGCTTTTTAGATTGGCTGCTTTCACTTAGTAATATGCATTTAAGGTTCTGCCACATCTTTTCATGGCTTGACAGCTCATTTTGTTTGGTGCTGAATAATATTCCACTGTCTGGTGGTACCACAGTTTACTATCCATTTACCTAATGAAGGACATCTTTGTTGCATCCAAGTTTTGGCAATTATGAATAAAGCTTCTATAAACATCTGTGTGCAGGTTTTTGTGTGGAAATGTTTTCAAGTCATTTGGGTAAATACCAAGGAACACAATTGCTGGATTGTATGATAAGACTGTGTTTAGTTTTTTTGTTTTGTTTTGTTTTTTAATTTTCTTTTTCCTTAATTGATTTTAGAGAGAGAGGAAGTGAGAGGGAGAGAGAGACAGAAACATTGATGAGAGAGAACATCGATTGGCTGCCTCCTGCATGCCCCCTCCTGGGCATATGTCCTGACTGGGAATTGAACCAGCAACCTCTTAGTGAATGGGTCAATGCTCAACCACTGAGCCACACCAGCCAGACCTGTGTTTAGTTTTGTAAGAAACTGTTAGGCTGTCTTCCAAAGTGACTGTACCACTTTGCATTCCCACCAGCAATGAATGAAAGTTCCTATTGCCCTGTGTCCTCACCAGCATTTGGTGTTGTCAGTGTTTTAGATTCTTGCCATATTAATAGGTGTGTAGAGGTATCTAATTGTTAGTTTAATTTGCTATTCCTTAATGACATATGATATTGAATATCTTCTCAGATGCTATGTGCCATCGGCATATCTTCTTTGGTGAGGCATCTATACAGATCTTTTGCCCATTTTTTAATTGTTCTTTCCTTATTTAGGAGTTTCAAGAGTTCTTTGTATATTTTGTTTGTTGTTTTTTTTTTTTTATCCTCACCCGAGGATATTTTTCCATTTTTTGTACAGATAGAGTGGGAGGGAGAGAGAGGAAGGGAGAGAGAGAGAAACATCGACGTGAAGGGACACATCGAGTGGCTGCCACCCGCACGACCAACCAGGGCCGGGGACAAACTGCAACCGAGGTACGTGCCCTTAGCGGGAACCGAACCCGGGTCTCTCCGGACCGCAGGCCGACGCTCTAACCGCTGAGCCAAACTGGCCAGGGCAGTTCTTTGTATATTTTGGATAACAGTCCTTAATCAGATATATCTCTTGCAAATATTTTCTCCCACTCTGTGGCTTGTCTTATTCTCTTGAGCTTCTTTCATTTTTAATTTTATAACTTTTATAGTTAAAATTTTTTTCAATGACTGTAATAACTTTTAAAGATAGATTTATTTCACATACCAAATGATTCACCCACTCAAAGTGGGAAATTCCATAGTTTTAAGTATGTCCACATGGTTGTACAACCATCACAATCTAGTTTTAGGCCTTTTTATCACTCCTAAAAGAAACCTCTACTCATTAGCAGTCATACCTCATTCCCTACCACCACCATTCCCAGCCAGATTTACCTATTCGGACATTTCATACAAATTGAATCATATAATATGTAGCCTTTTTTTTAAACTGGTTTATTTCACTAACATTGTTTCCAATCTATGTTGTAACATGAATTAGTGTTTTATTCCTTTGATGAATAACATACGGCTACATCATATTTTATTCATCTATTCATCAATTGATGGACACTTGGGTTGTTTTCAACTTTTTGGTTAGTATGAATGATGCTACTATGAACATTCATGTGCAAATTTTTGTGTGGACCTATGTTTTCATTTATCTTGGGAATAGACCTAGGAGTGAAATTGCTGGGTTAGATGATAACTGCGTATTTAACATTTCAAGGAACGGCCAAACTGTTTTCCAAAGCAGCTGCACCATTTTACAACAATGTATATAACTTTTGAAATTAAGCAGATCCTGTTTTTAAAGAATTGTAGTGCTGTTCGGGTAGAACATAGTAGGTATTCAGTAACTGGTATGGAAGAATGAACGCATGTTTTGAATAAGATGAGGAAAGAGACTGAACATGGAAAGTATAGTAGAGGATGGGTGAGCCCTGGCAGTAACTTTCACTCCAGCACCAGCTGGCCAGGCCTCTCTGAGCCCCCTGTGATTCCCAAACAGGATCAACCAACCCCTTCTGAGCTTGAGATTGACCTGGAGGCTCTCATGGAACTATCCACAGAGGAGCAGAAAACGCAGCTGGAGGTAGAATGGAGGGGGGGAGGGGTTGAGCCCTAGGCCCAGGCGTTGGGGTTGGAAGCTGGGCTTGGATTAAGGGAAACCCAGGAACCCAGGCTTTGCCTCCTTGGGTGAAATGGGGAGAACCACATCAGAGGGAATAATTCCTGGAATGAGTGGGGCTTGTGGGAAAGTACTGTGGCTCAGGGACTCACTGTTTGCTCTTTTCTACCCAGACTCTTCTCCAAGACTGTCCCCACCCCACAGAGGTAAGGATGCCTTGCTGTTCTGGGGGTAAGAGGAGGCCCACTGGGGAGGCAGCTAATGAAAGGAAAGCTTAGTACTGCATCTTTTCCCCCTTCCCTGGCTCTAGGGAGATGGGGTCAGGGAGAGATCAGGGGACAGTATGGTGGATGGGTGTGACTCCATGCCTTAATCTTACCCATTCTTCCTCAGCCTTTTATCTCTGAACTACTCAGTCAACTCAAGAAACTCCGGAGACTCAGTCGGCCTCAGAAATAAGACTTGTGAGACTACGCTCAGCAACCTCAGCACTGTCAGGCCTGCCCTGAGCCTCTGGATCCTGGGCTGAGAGGGAACTGGCTCCCTGGGACACGGACAAGGAATATTGGAAGGAGGGACATTTCAACACCTCTATTGTATGTGCAGTCACAGCTAGTTCTTGTCAGCTGGGCTTTCTGGGAGCCAGTCATGGCTATTGCCTGGTGCTTTCCTTGGCAGCCAAGTGGATAAAACCTGTAGGAGTCCCAGCTGAATGGAGTGCGGAGCATATCTGTGCTGAGGGTTGGGGTGGGGTGAAGTGATATACCAGAAGGTTAGCAGCCTAAGTCACTACACTCTATCCACACACCTCATCCATCCATCCATCCATCCATCCATCCATCCCTTCCTTCCTTCTTCCCTCCCTCCCAACAGTCCTTAAGAATTTAAAGATGAAGGTCACAGTTCCGCTTCAGAAATCAGTCAAACAAGGCCCAGAGGCTAAGACACAAAGCATCTTGCCATCAACAACAGAAACCCAGTGGCAAAGACTAGTTTTTAGTTTTTTTTAATCCTCACCCGAGGACATTTTTCCATTTTTTTTTCAGGTAGAGTGGGAGGGAGAGAGAGGAACAGAGAGAGAGAGAGAAACATTGATGTGAAGGGACACATCGAGCGGCTGCCACCTGCACAACCGACCAGGGCCGGGGACAAACTGCAACCAAAGTACGCGCCCTTAGCGGGAACCGAACCCGGGTCTCTCAGGACCACAGGCTGAGCCAAACCGGCCAGGGCGGCAAAGACTAGTTTTAAATCTCGGAGAGGGAACAGGAAAAAGCTAGCTGGGTCAGGGGCATGAGGGAAGGCTAAACCCTGCTCCCCGCTAAATGGTGCAGGAGGCCTCAGGCTGAGGATTCTTTCTTGAGCTGGTTCCAGCCAGAGGAAGAGAAAAAGCAAGGGCTAAGCAGAGAGGTGCAAAGGGTACAGGGTACGAGGCCAGGGGTCAGGTCAGGAGGGAGTTGCCAGAAACAGACACTGAGTCAGAAAGGCAGGCAGGTTGGGACAGGAGCCCTGGAAGGTGGTGTCCTTTGGGAGTAAGGTAGGAAGCAGGGCATACACCCAGTTTATGCGCAGTGTCTGAGTACTAGAGAGACAGAACCCATGATGGCGGGGCCTGGGGCTAAGTTGGGCTGCCCAGAGCAGGACACATAGTTCAGTTCCGTTGAACAAATATTCATGCCTACTGCCTTTGAGGCCTCCAAGATGAGTGGTACTGTTCCTGACTGAAGAATCTTACATGAGGGCTCGATCCTTTCCCTCACTCCATTGGACTGGACTCCTACTCTGCCTTTGCTACCTCTCCAAGGGCCCAGGCTCAGTACCCACAGTGTTCTAGAGGTAAAAGATGCTGGGCCCAAGGAATCAACATACTTTATTTGATACACTAAGTGCTAGGGCCCTTGAGCAGGTTTCAAGGCTCATCCTTAGATTCAATCTTGGTCTTGCCAGTCCAGGCTGTGCTGACGGAGGGCTCCCAACTTCTGTCTTCCTTCTGGCTCTTCCATTCATCATCTTCAAAAGAGAATCTTTCCTTCTTCCAGGGACACCGAGGCTTAGGAAAGGGTACACCCACGAGCAGTCTAGCTTGACATGCTCGCCCATCAGATGCCTGGAGGCTGGGCCCAGAGGTAGGTGCCCCAGCCTATGTGACTGCCTGTAGGGCTGCATTCCCGGGAGGACCAGGTTTTCCTCAGTGCTCTTGGTCTGCATGTGGGGGGCAGTAAGCAGATGTCTGATGCTCTTTAAGTTCAAAGGCATCATGGCCTTCCCTGTGGAACAAAGAGACACAGGTCAGGAATCACAAGTAGCCTTTGGACACTCCCAGTTTCATAGCACATTCTACCTGCACCCACCGGAAGCAGCGGACACAGTAGAGGTCTCCATCACAGCCAGCGCAGCGCAGGGCGGCATCCTCATTGCAGATGCAGCACCAGGGGAGCTCCTTTTCTTCAGCTTCTGGCCTGGGGGCCATAGCCTGGGCCTTCAGGGAGCAGAGAACAATGGGGGAAGCAAGGTACCTCCTGGGGTATGGGTGAGAAGGCTGCTGCTGGAGCAGGGGGCCAGTCAGGAGGGAGGCTGTGGAGGCTGCCCAGGGGTCTGCGTCTGGGGCTTTTCTCACCTTAGGCTCTGCCCTGCAGGATTTGGCCCGGGGCTGGAGCATTGGCTCTGCAGGGATGTTAAAGCCACTTGCCTCATCCAGGGCAGCTTCTTCAGTGAGCTGTGGACAGGGCAAAAAGGTACAGCACCCTGCTTATGGCCCAGGTCCTCTCCTAAAAGCTCTGTGACTTTAGTTTCTCAACCCATATTCCTTTATCTGTTGCCTATGGTTGCTGACACCCCACTCAAGGGGCAGGGGCAGGGGCAGGGGCAGGGGCAGGGGCAGGGGCAGGGGCAGGGGCAGGGGCAGGTCTGGGTCATAGTGACAGAGGGGCCCCAGCTAGAGTAGCTGCAGAGTGACTGGCCATATAGTCCCAGAGTGGAAGTAGGGTGATTGGGGCCAGGTGGGGTGGGACAGTGAGGTAGGAACAGGACAAAGGGTGGTCAGGTGGGTAAGGTGGCTCACCTGTTGCAGGACTCTCTGGATGGCTGTCTCCTCATCCTCCTCATCATCACTGTTTGGAAGGTGATAGTCCTGAAGGGTCACTTGAAGAGGAGAGAGGTAGGAGCAGGGGGGGAGTGAGGTTGAGAGCGCTCACCTGAGTAGCTGTACTCTTGCCCTCAGTAGCTGGTTTGGTTTCTAGTGGCACTTGGTCCAGAGCTCTGCCGTCTCTGCAGCCATTCTGATCAGGCCCACCCCCTCCCTGCTCCACCCTGCAGGGCTGGGGGGAAGGAACAGAAGGCTCTGTGTCTGAAGGGACCGAGGGTCCCTTGCCCCTCGTCTCCCTTATTCCTCATCCACTGCTTTGCTCCAGCACTTTCCTTGTGGCTCTGGGCAGAGCTTGACAGACTCCTGGGCATAGAGACCCCCAGCACCTGACTGAGCCTGGCAGCCATTTTGCAGAGCTTGGTCTGGGGATGGGGGGCTTACCCAATGGACATGAGTAAGTGGCTGCTGCCCAGCCTCTACCTCTGTCAGGGTCCTGTCCCCGAAGCACGGCCAGGCGCTTGGCAAGGGCCAGGATCCGCTCCTGCCTTGTGTTCTCCTCCCGCAGCTCGACTGCTGCTTCAGCCAGCAGCCTGCTCTTCTCTCCATCCAGGGACCAGGTGGTCCGCCCCTTGGAATTAGCACTCTGGCCCCCTGGTCCACCCTGGTTCAGGTCATTCTGGATAGAGGCAGCTGGAAGGAGCGATGCAGTCAGGGAGGCAGAGACATTCCAGATCTCTCACTAGAAGCTACTGAGCCCATTTCTCGACTTTTTATAAAAGCCCACATATCATCAGCTTTTTGTTCAGCACTAGCTCCTGGGGTTTTATTACAAATGAGTATTTCCCCCATTTTTTCCCATGTAAAATCTGGTAATCTCTTTTTTTTTATCCTCACCGAAAGACTCTTTTCCATTTTTGTTCGGTGAGAGAGAGAGAGAGAGAGAGAGAGAGAGAGAGAGAAAGAGAAACATCGATGTTAAAGGGTCACATCAAGTGGCCGCCTCCCGTACGACCTCAACCAGGGCTGGTAACAAACCGCAACCAAGTTACATGCCCCTGGCGGGAACTGAACCCAGGTCTCCCTGAACCACAGGCCAATGCTCTCACCACTGAGCCAAACTGGCCAGGGCTGGTAATCTTTTTATTTTTTATTAATTTAGTTTTGTTACAGATGTTCTCCGTTTTCCCCCATTGACAACCTCTTCTTGACTCCCCGCCATGGCATAGTTGTCTATGTCCACTGGTTACGCACACATGCATATAAGTTCTTTGGTTTATCTCTTCCCTCCCCCCCAGTCCCCCTCTTCTGAAGTTTGTCAGTCTGTACCCTACTTCTATGTCTCTGGGTCTATTTTGTTCATCAGTTTATTTTGTTCATTATATTCCACAAATAAGTGAGATCATGTGATATATGTCATTCTCTGACTGGCTTATTTTGCTTAGCATAATACTCTCCAGGTCCCTCCATGTCATCTCAAAGGATCAGAGATCTTTCTTTCTTCCAGCCACATAGTATTCCATTGTGTATTATATACCACAGCTTTTTTATCCACTCATCTATTGATGGACATATTGATGGGACAAAACACTGGAAATCTTAGAAGTTTTTTTCAACCACTTCCATCTTCACTCACCTGATATTTTAACATGCTGTCCTTAGGGTGGGCGTCTCATGGTATGAGAATCACTGCCCAAAAGGATTAGGCTATGGGAAGGCCAAGGCTCAGCCAGTGTCTCTGCCTTACAGGCTGAATTAGCATTTCCAGGGAGCAGCACAGTAAGGACATGACAGAATCTGAGGTCTTACATGTTACTAGGCTGGAAGAATTTTGCCAGAGTGGGTGTGGCTTTGACATGTTCCCTTTAGCTCAGTTTCAGACCAAGAAGTTTGAAAGTAGAGAGCTTTGAGTTCAAGTCCTAGCTTTGTTACTTAATAGCTGTGTGATCTTGATCAAGTTCCTTAAGCTCACTAGGCCTTAGTTTCCTCATTTATAAAATACAGATACTAATAGTATGTATCTCATAAAATTACTGAGGATATTCAATGAGGTTGTGTCTCTAAAGCAGGGTTTCTCAGTGTTGGTCAGTTGACATTTTGGGCAGAATATTTCTTTGTTGTGGGGCTGTCCTTTATATGATGTTTTAGCAGCATCCCTGGCTTCTGCTCACTATGTTCTGGTTGTGACAACCAAAAAGTCTCCAGACACTGTCAAATGGGCCTTGGAGGGGAAATCATCCTTGGTTGAGAACCACTACTCTGAAGCCTTTGAATAGCATAGTTCAATAGAATTTTTTAAAATCCTCACCCGAGGATATTTTTCCATTTATCTTCAGATAGAGTGAGAGGAGGAGAAGGAGAGAGAGGGAGGGAGGAAAGGAGAGACAGACACAGAGACAGAGAAACATCAATGTGAGAGAGACACATCGACTAGTTGCCTCCCGACCTCGACTATGGCCAAGGACCAAACCACAACCAAGGTACATGCCCTTGACCAGAATTGAACCTGCGACTGGTCCATGGGTCAACACTCTAGACACTGAGCCAAGCTGGCCAGAGCTTCAATATACTTTTTTATGATGACGGAAACATTCCATAATATGGTTCATATCTGTGCCATCTAAGATGGTAGCCATGAGCCACATGTGGCTATTGAGCACTTGAAATGTGGCTAGTACCACTGAGGGAACTGAATTTTAAATTTTATTTAATTTTAATTAAATTTAAACAGCTTCTAACTCCTCCTTATCATCATTATTGCAAAGAACATTTACTGAGGACTTACTATGAGCCAGGCATGGTCCTAAGAGCTTAATGGATTATCTCATTTACTCCTCACAACTTCCTCACAAGGCAGGTTTTACTCCACACTCCTCCATTTTACAGACGAGGAAAGTGAGACTTTCCCAGGGTCACACAGCTAGTAAGTGGTAGGAGAGAATCACTAACTGATTCTAAAGTCCTTGCACTATCTACTAGGCTCACACTGGCTCCTATTGAAGTAAACACTCAATAAGTGGTAGTTCTTATTATGTTGTTTGTTCTCTGATTTACATATATTCACCTCCCACCTGGGGACAAAGGAAGGCAGGTCCCTAGGGGCCCAAATGGAGAAGTTACCTGGGCTTCCTTGTTCCAGGTTCTCATCTATAGCTGCTTCCGCTGTGAGCTGTGCCAGCAGATCCTGTACCTGCTGGGTCTGGGTCTTGGTACCTGATGGCTGATGCACCTGTTTGGAGGGAACCTCAGTGGGGTCAGGATGGGGGAGCCACACCATAAAGTCCAGAGCAGTCTATGGCAGGGCTGAATGCTGAGGAGTTCCTAGAGTTCAGGGAAGGTGGACTAATCCAGGGCCTACATAATCAAGTAGGTCTGACAGTCCCCAACAAGACAGAGGGGCCACTTTTTCCTGCCCCATCCAATCCTGCTTGTCCCTGGTTCCTTGCTTGGCCTGGCAGCAGACCTGAGGATTAGGAGGTGGGAGTCAGGGGCTTGCCAACTCCAACAGAGTACATAAGCATATACATACTAGGACCCCTCTCCCTCTCAAGCCATAGCACTCACCAGCTGGGGGGTCTGAGAAGGCAGAACTCTGCCCTGCAGTGCAGCAAGCCGTGCCTCTATCTCCTGGGTGGAAGGGATGGAACCCTGGGGTTCAGCCCTCAGTGCGGCTAGCCTGGCTTCTATCTCTGCCTGTGAGGGCACTGCCTCTGCAATTAGCATGGGGAAACCTTGTAAGATCCAGAGGAATCCCAGTCCCAGGAGTCCCATATAGTGTCCTTCAGGCCACCCTGCCTGCCCCTACTCACTGGGCTTGTTCTCCTGGCGGAGCCGTGCTAGGCGCTCAGCGATGACTTGGTCTTGTTGGGTCAGTCCCTGGTTCTGGGGGGCACTGGGCTTCTTCTTGGCTTCCAAGGCTGCCACACGCCTGGCAGGATATGAGATAGATGCTCTTGAAGAAGGCAGAAGAGAGGGGTGAAGGCACCCACCCACTCTCTTTTTCCCATTCGAATCATTTCTAGGCATCTAGGGAGGCCTCCAGTGGACACTTGTCTGTGGCCCTCATGCATGTTGTCCTGCAGCTCAACCCAGCTGCCCAGCTGGAGAGTCCAACTGAAAGGGCAATGTCCATCAAGAACTTTTTTTGGGGAGATGGCTAATCAGTTGCTTTCTGATCCCAAGAGGGCAGTCAGGTGCCTGAGAGGTTGATATTCTCTTGACCCTATGTTCATCTGATCTAGAGGCTGGGAAGAAAGTACTGCCCTAGGGCTCCCTTGTCCTTTTCCCCATCCACATTTGTCTCTCTTCCTTCAGTACTTACTTTTTTTTTTTTTTATCCTCACCCGAGGAAATTTTTCCATTTTTGTTTAGATAGAGTGGGGGGGGGGGAGGAGAGAGAGAGAGAGGAACATTGACATGAAAGGGACACATCGAGTGGCTGCCTCCCGCATGACCCCAACCAGGGCTGGGGATAAATTGCAACCCAGGTACGTTCCCTTGACCAGAATCGAATCCGCGACTCATTGGTCTGAGGGCCGATGCTCTAACTGCTGAGCCAAACCGGCCAGGGCAAGTACTTACTTTTTATAGTTCTGAGGTGGTGACCACTTGGAGGCGTTGGCAGGAGCAGGCCCTCTGTAGAAAGGAAATCTGGTTTCAGAAAACCTGCCAACTGTTAGTCAGTGCCCCCTGAGCCCAAACGCTTCCTGGGCTGGCCTCTGGCTACAGAGCACAGGCTGCAAGGGTTAGCCAGCTGCCTGCTGCCATGGTTGGCTGAATCCTCACCCATGTCGGCTTCTCACCTGGTCAGGACCTCGTGGCACTGCTTGCAGACTTTCTGTTGGGTGTTCCCAGCCCGAGGCACTGCTGCACTGAAGTTAAGGCAGCTGGAACAGAAGGCCCGGCCACAATTCTTACAGCCATTCTACAAGAAACATGAAGCAGGGTTATCTACCTCTCAGCTGCACCCTTGCAGACTCCCGCCTGGGACTCTCTGGGCACACACACAGAGAAGACATTGAACTTGTGGCCGGATGCTGAAAACAGGATGAGGAGTGGGGCCCCTAAGGCCTGGGGAGACACAGGGTGGAGTAAAGTGATTCTTCAGTCTCCAGTCTTTTATTCAAATTAAGTAAAGCTTCATGCAAAATTTCCAGGCTTTCTTTCTACCTTGTCTTTAATTCCCTGACACGGGGGTGTAGAAGACAAATAGGCAAAGCCCTTGGTTACTGACTCTTTAACTAAGGAGAATCGGAGAGTGCAGAGCTCATGCCTTCTTTGATCTAGCAGAGATGGAGGGAGGCTTAGCTCAGGATGGGATAACAATAGCCTCCATTTATTAAGTACTTATGGTGTATCAGGCACTAAGCTCAGTATTTAACATTCATCAACTGATATAATCCTCACAATTTCTACACATTATTTTACTTAATCCTGATGCCCACCAGTATCGTTCCTATTTTAGGTGGGGTCAGAGAAGTTACATGACTTGCCCAAACAAAGATCACCCTGTGACTAAGACAACAGAGCTTAACTTTGAATCCTGACCACTCTGTCTTCCAAACCCAGGTTTCTAAGCGCTACATGGATCTGTCTCCCTACTGCTCTTTACCCTATGTGGTTCCTATCTCCTGGTCGCAGCTGCAAAGAAAGCCTGCAGTTTACCAGGGAAAATTGGCAGGTCTGTGCTGAAGACAAGAGAGGCTCCGCAATGGTGCCCTGCGGGCAGGAGAAACGGCTAACCTTACTCAAGGGAAGGGCAGACGGCGTGATGGTGAAGGTTTCAGAGCTGAGAGAGTAATGGGACATGAGGTGAAGCTGAGTGGTCGGTCACAGGGCTGAGGAGAGGCTGGATTGAGGCGGGGGGAAACAGCCGGACCCCACAGTTTTCAGACAGAAAAGTCTAGCTTTCCAAAAAGGACATGAGCACGCTTTACAGTTTATAGAGGACTTTTCTCTCCAGCACTTCACTGGACCCACACACCAACCCCGCAAGAAAGGGAATGCTAGCCCCATTTTACAGAAATGGAAACTAAGGCTCAGTGACTTAATCAAAACCATACTGCTGGAAAGGGGCCGTAAATCCAGTCTACCGGCTACAAGACCAATGTTTTTCCCTCCAGCCTTTGGCCCTCTAGCCCACGGGGAAAGATTCACCTCCTTCTTGAAGAGGGTGAACTTGACAGCGCAGCCGTAGCACCTACTCTCCATCCCGGTTCCCCGCCTAGCGCCGCACGGTCTGCAGAGCTGAGGTCACGCCCACCAGGTCAGGGGTTCCTTGGACCTTCACCCAGCTCCACCTCGGTCCCCCACGCCCACTCGCGCGGGCCAGCTACGGTCTCCCGCAGGAAAATCGCGACGGACCATCTTCCTAGGAGAACAACAGCGGCGAGCGCTGGGGCTGCTGGGAGTCGTAGTTCATTCACGACGGCCCGCTTCCCGCAGAGGCACTTAAGTTTGACCCAGAACACGACATTTCCCAGGGGGCTAAGCGCCATTTAGCCGGCTCCGACCGACAGTCCCGGGAATCCCCGCGCACGCTTAGACTCTCGGGAGTTGTAGTAGGAATCCAGTCAGAGTTGGAATCATGTCGGTGACCAAGGAGCTCTTACAGATGGACCTGTACAAGCTACTAGGTATTGAGGAGAAAGCGGCAGACAAAGAGGTGAGAATGGGGGTGAGAAGGGCCCGAGAAGTCCGGCGGCCTTTTCCGTCTTGGCGCCTAGGCTGGCACCGGCTTTCCAGGTTCGGCCGGGCCATGGGCCGTAGCGAGGGGCGGCCTGACGGCCTCGGAAGGTGGGCTCTCAGACCTTCTGTCGCTTCATGAGGAAGAGGGGATCCCAGAAGGGAGGCTCCTGCTGCGGGGTACTCTGCTCTCCCTCCGGCCCTTGTCTAGGAGAGGCGGCGGGGTGAGCCTGGGAGGGAACTCTCGCCTCCTCCGTGCGCCTGCGCAGGGTCAGCCTGTAATTTCGCTTGTGTCCTGACTGTGGCTGGAGGTATTTCAGTGTCTCCTGAAGGCTGATTTAACTCCACTTAGAGCCTAGGATGAAAGAAAGACCAGGTCTCAAGGCTCCTCCACTCCCACTGCACCCCCTCCTTGACATTGAGGCCCATGGCTGCCGTCTCTGTTTTCTTTTCTACCCCAGCCCACTGACTCTTTTCAAGTAGCAGACGCTCAGGTGTCCTTTCAACATGTGCTAGTGGGCCAAAAGCAGGAGGATCACAAGGGTAAGGCAGATGGCTTGAAGTTCCACAGGAAAGTGTTGATAAAGGTGCCAGGGAGTGGGACACTGTGCTGTAGTTAAGATTTTTGTTATCTAAACTTGGATTGTGAGCGGTCGGCCTGTTGGCTCAACCAGCTGGGGCGTAGCATTAATAAACTTGGATTGTGGTTGGTAGTTGCAGCAATGTAGGAAGGGGAGGCAGATAATTCATCATAAGAAAATTAATGCTTGCCCTGGCTGGGTAGCTCAGTTGGTTAGAGTGTTACCCCAATATGCCAAGGTTGTGGGTTGATCCCTGATCAGAGCACATACAAGAATCAACAAATCAGTGCTTCTCTCTCCCTCCCTCCCCCCGCTCTTTCTAAAAACCAATAAATTTAAAAAATGAATAAAAAGAAGAATATTAATGCTTGTGCATGTCCCTGTACTTCCAGACTGCCCTGCTCATTAACTGAGTGAGTTTATAAGAGGAAGCTCTGGGGCAGAAAAGCAGGGAGACCCATAGGTACTTTGAGGAGAGATGCTGTCAATCTGCACAGAACTGTCCCCTGCAATCAGAAGTGGGCTATGGGGATGTGTAACATCTGCTACACCTGTTTGATAAGTCTTAAAATGTCTGTATTAGTAATGCCTAATACCTATATTACTGTGTACTGGGCACTATTCTAAGTGCTCTGCATTTGTAAATTGTTTAACTTGTACTTTGTTAATAGTGAGAAACTACTTTGGACATTTCACACCAGATCTAGCCAGTGTGTTGGAACTCTGAAGTTGAGAACTTTTGAAGAAGACAATTGAGAACTCTTGATGTATATATTACTCAGAGAAGTGACATAATCAGATTTTAAAATATCAAACATTAGTGTGTAGAATGGACACAAGTCAGGGATAGGGGCTGTTGTCTAGCCAAAAACCAAGGTCTAAGCAGACCAGTGTGGTTGGGATCCAGTTTTCACTCAGATGAGATAAAGAATATATGAGAATGCTCTTTTAAAGGGTAACAGGTGCTGCTCCTGCCTTTTAGTAGGGGAGGCACAACAGTAATACAAGGGAGAACACAGTCAGTTACTTAAGGGGGACACAGACAAAATACTGAGTAGGCTGAGGTTGCTTTTAGTTTGGGAGAAGGGGTGGGGGGAAATAGAGAAGGTATTTGAATCCTTGAAGAACAGGCAGAGTTTGGGTGTGTGGAGATATGGAGGAAAGATATTCCATGAAAGGGGAGAATGTGTGTAGTCCAATTTGTCTGGAGCATAGGCTAAGAAGAAAAGAAGGGTAGCCCTGGCCGGTTTGGCACAGTGGTTAGAGTGTCGGCCTGCAGACCAGAGAGTCCCGGGTTTGGTTCCTAATAAGGGCACGTACCTCAGTTGCAGTTTGTCCCTGGCCTGGTTGGGGTCGTGTGGGTGGCAACCAGTCTATGTGTCTTTCTCACATCGATGTTTCTCTCTCTCTCTCTTCCTCCCTCTCTCCCTCCCGCTGTATCTAAGAAAAGTGCAAAAATGTTCTCAGGTGAGGATAAGAAGAAAAAAAAAATCCAACTCTTGGTTTCATTGATCTTTTACATTATTTTTTAGACTCTGTTTTGTTTATTTCTGCTCTGATCTTTATTATTTTCTTTCTTCTCACTTTGGGCTTTGTTTGCTGTTCTTTTCCAAGTTTTTTTATTTATTTATTTATTAAATTTTTTATTTATTAATCTGTTTTTATTACAGATGTTTCTCATTTTTCCCCCATTGACATCCTCCTCCCCTTCCCCCCTGCCCCATCCCCAGCTTTGTTGTCTATGCTCATTGGTCATGCATACATGCATTTAAGTTCTGTGGTTTATTCCCCCCCCCCCCCGCACCCCGCCTGAGGTTTGTCAGTCTGTACCCCACCTCCATGTCTCTGGGTTAATTTTGTTCAGCAGTTTGTTTAGTTCATTATATTCCACAAATAAGTGAGATCATGTGATATTTGTCTTTCTCTGCTTGGCTTGTTTTGCTTAGCATAATACTCTCCAGGTCCTTCCATGCCATCTCAAAGGATAAGCGATCTTTCTTTCTTACAGCTGCATAGTATTCCACTGTGTACATGTACCACAGTTTTTTAATCCACTCATCTACTGATCGACACTTGGGTTGTTTCCAGATCTTAGCTATTGTATATAGTGCTGCTATGAACATAGGGGTACATATATTCTTTCTGATTGGTGTTTCAGGCTTCTTTTTTTTTTAATCCTCACCCGAGGACATTTTTCGATATTTTGTTTAGCTAGAATGGGAGGGGGAGAGAGAGAGAGAAACATCGATGTAAAAGGGACACATTGACTGGTTGCCACCTGCACAACCCAATCAGGGCCGGGGACAAACTGCAACTGAGATACGTACCCTTAGTGGGAACCGAACCCAGGTCTCTCTGGACCACAGGCCAACACTAACCGCTGAGCCAGACTGGCCAGAGCACCTCCAAAATTTTTGAAGCCACTGCAGTCACCACCACTGGATCTTGTCATAGGACCTCTTTCATCAGGACCTCTTTCATCCTTGTCATATCTCCCACACCCTCTGCCTCCTCCCAGTGACCCACTATATATTCTATTATTTTCTCCATACATACTCACATCACAACAGTCATCTTGTGTGTGGTGGCTGTAATTTTTCCTTTGTGAATAGTAAGACTGCTAGTTTTGATGATAGGAATCATGCTGCTGATCGTAATTAGACTGTTGAGCAAATATTTAATCTCTGTGTGCCTTGGCTTCCCCATCTGCAATATAGGAATGATGGCTGTTCCTCCTTGCCCCCATTGTTGTGAAACTTGTTCCAGGTAAAGCACTTAGCACAGGGCCTGCTACAGCGTATGTGCCTGCTAGCTCTTGCTGTTATCATTGTTTTTCTACCTTCCTTACACTGTGAGTCCTAAAGTCAAATACGTGTCACCTACAACTTGAGTCTGAGTCTATCCCTCACCCCTCTCACTCATTCCAGTCCTGACAGACCAGTGCTGAATCACCCAACACTACATCAGTAATTCTCTACTGAGGCAGCGGTCAGGGTAGAAAGGAGGTGGGGAATCAGATAGAACAAAGCTGAGGATCAGCAGAGTTCATCGTTCAGTTCGAATCTACAAATAAATGGAGTGTGTCACCATGGACAAGTGTGGTTCTTGTAGAGTTGAATAAGACATCACTTCTGCTTTCAGACTGTTCACACAGTATAGTAGACAGGAGGTTCAAAGTATATAAGGAAAATGTTGTAGGAATAAAGAAGACACGATTCATATGATTGGCAGGATCAGGGAAGACATTCCTCAAGGAAGTTTTTGAGCAAGGCCTTGAGGGGAGAAAAGAATATATCGCAGCAGTGTTAAAAGGAATCTTCGTGGTCCTCTACTCTTCATTTTATAGACATGAGGAGTGAAGTCCAGAGAGGTTATGGAACTTGCCAGAGATCACCCAGTGAGTGAGCATCAAGCCAGACTGAAGCCCCAGTTGAATACTCTCTCCACTCCTCTGCAGCTGACATGTGAATTTCTCTTGTCTATAGCAGCCTTGCCTTTCATTTAAAGCCCTTTGAAGGCCCTTGCTGATTTGGCTCAGCGGCCCTTGCTGGTTTGGCTCAGTGGTTACAGCATCGGCCTGCAGTCCAGAGAGACCCCGTTCGGTTCCCACTAAGGGCATGTACTTCTGTTGCAGTTTTTCTCCAGCCCTGGTTGGGTTGTGCGGGTGTAGCCACTCAATGTGTCCCTTTCACGTCAATGTTACTCTCTCTCTCTCTTCCTCTCTCTCTCCCTCCCGCTCTATCTGAATAAAAAAAATGGAAAATGTCTTCGGGTGAGGATAAAAGATAAATAAATAAATAAATAAATAAATAAATAAAGCCCTTTGAAGGCTTCAAACTCACTTTATCTTGGCAGGTATTACTTGATGAAGCCAGGTGCTTGAAATGCATTTTGATCAACTTTTTGAAGATGCATATTTTAAGTGGATTTACCAGGAAAACGACCAGAAAAACTTAATATTGACATTTTTTGGGGTGGTTATATATTATTATTGCTTTAAGTAAAAGGCTATTGCTCTGGCCAATTTGACTCAGCAGTTGAGCATCAGCCTGCGGACCAGAGTCCCGGGTTTGGTTCCCGTTAGGGGCACGTACCACAAAAAACAAAACAAAGAAAAGAAAAGAAAAAGTCCGTTTCACCTGTATGCTATCTAATACCTTTCATAAAACCATTTCTTTTTGTTGTATCCTAGAATATGAGGCACTGACATTGTTTCTTACAGATTTAAGAAGAGTTAAATTTTTTAGGACAGATGGGTTTGAAGGAACAGAATGAACATGAAGATGTAAAGTAAAAGTGCTAGCATGGGGCATTGCTTAGGGTTTATTGAGGATGTGGCAGGAGATGAGTCTGAAAAATGTGGTGTCTCTGGACCTGTAGGCCCTAGGTTCGTTGGACTTGATTCTATGTGCAGCTGGGGGCCATTTCTGGATTTGAGGTGTACCTGACTTGGTTCACTATCTCCAATTGGAGCCTTTCCAGAGTCTCTTACCAGACCAGGCGCTAAGTCCTCGAGTTTGGGCACTGAGCCTGGTTTCATCTGATGACGGTCGTTTGTTCACCAAGGGCCTGACCAGCACTGGGCAGGACTGGGAGCCAGGCCTCCAAGTCTTGGTATCTCTGATGGTTAACTCACTCCTGGGTTTTGTTTTCTGGCTGCAGTTCTGGATTTTTTAAAGTTCCTTTTAAGTTAAGTCAAATGGAATGATTCATTTGTGTTTGTAAACTATTCATTAGCAGTCAAGATAATACCTCACATTTATATGACACCAAAATGCTTTCACATAAATTATCTCATTTGATGTGATCTTCAAAACAAGCCTGTGAGGTAGGCAAGGACCATTTGCTCCAATTTATAGATGAGAAGATGAAGAATTTAATTGATTTGCCCAGCGTAGGGTGGCTAGTAAATGCAGAGGACCTGCCCAAACCCGAATTTTCTCCTCCTCTCTCAGAGCTTTTTTCCATGACCCATACTTCAGAAGCAGTTAGGGCAATAAGAGACAGGTCTTGGGGCCCCAGAGAAACTCAGGACTCCCAACTGTGACACAGAGAGAGATTTGACTGAGTAAAGCTGCCCAAACTGGCTGAACCCAGTAGGTATTGAGCTGATCTGGTAAGTCTGAGGCATTGTGTGTCAAAATTTTCATTAAAGCCCTGGCTGGTTTGGCTCAGCATTGGCCTGCGGTCCAAAGAGACCCGGGTTCCTTCCCGCTAAGGTCACATACCTCAGTTGCAGTTTGTCTCTGGCCCTGGTTGGGGTCGTGCAGGAGGCAACCAGTCAATGTGTCTTTCTCACATCGTTGTTTCTCTCTCTCTCTCCCCCTCCCACTCTATTTGAAGATGAATGGAAAAATATCAAGTGAGGATTAAAAAAATTTTTTTGTTTTCATTAAGCCCTGGCCAGTTTGGTTCAGAGGTTACACTAAGCATCAGCCCATTGACCAAAGGGTCTTGGGGTTTGATTCCCAGTCAAGAGCACGTATCTGGGTTGCAGGTTCGATCCCTAGCCATTGTCAGGGTCGTGTGGGAGGCAATCAATTGATGTGTCTCTCTCACATGGATGTTTCTCTCTCTCTTTCCCTCCCTCCCTTCCATTCTAAGAATCAGTGGAAAAATATCCTTGGGTGAGGATTAACCAAAAAAGAAAAAAAAATTGCATTAAAACTACTGCAGCAGTCCTGGTTGCTTTGGCTCAGTGGTTGGAGCGTCGGCCCATGGACCAGAGAGTCCTGGGTTCGGTTCCCATTAAGGGCACATACCTCGGTTGCAGTTCGTCCCCTCCCCGGTTGGGGTCGTGTGAGTGGCAACCACTTGATGTGTCTCTCTCACATTGATGTCTCTCTCTCTCTCTCTCTCTTTCTCCCTCTCTCCCTCACGCTCTATCTGAAGAAAAATACAAAAATGTCCTCGGTGAGGATAAAAAAAACAATACAAAATAAAACTACTGCAGCAGACCTTGGACAGTTGCTCAGTGGTTAGAGCATCAGCCTCTGCAGACCAAAGAGTGTCAGGTTCCATTTGGGTCCAGGACACATACCTCTCTCTCTCTCTCCCCCCTCCTACTCTATCTGAATATAAATGGAAAAATATCCTCAGATGAGGATTAAAACAAAAAACTACCATTTCTAATTCAACTGACGCAGTATTCAAAATATTCTTTTTGCCCTGGCCGGTTTGGCTCAGCAGTTAGAGCATCCACCTGCAGTCCAGAGAGACCCAGGTTCGGTTCCCACTAAGGGCACGTACCTCGGTTGCCATTTGTCCCCGACCCTGGTTGGGTTGTGCGGGTGGCAACCACTCAATGTGTCCCTTTCACGTCGATATTTCTCTCTCTCTCTCCCTCCCACTCTATCTGAACAATATATGGAAAAATGTCCTTGGGTGAGGATTGGAAACAAACAAACAAAAATATTCTTTTCTTTTTTTTTTTTTTTTTTTGTGGTACGTGCCCCTAGCGGGACCCAAACCCGGGACTCTCTGGTCCGCCGGTTGACGCTCAACCGCTGAATCAAATTGGCCAGGGCGCAAAATATTCTTCATCTACCTAGCTGCTTCCCTGTTTTTGCTGTACTATTACTTAGTTAATATTATTTTTCTTTAAATTGGCTCACTTCTTTTTACTAATATAAATTTGTTTATTAAAGGAAACTAGTGCATTAAGGGAAAAAAGAAATGAATAAGATATAGGAAGTACCAGGGCTCAGAGAGGGCAGAGAGAGTGGCTCTGAGGTTGGAGAATCAGGTTTCCAGGAGTTGAGGGTGACAGCAAGCAAGGGGAGAGGCAAGGGACAGCCAGACCCAGGGTCTCTGACAGACCTTGGCGGGGGGGGGGGGGGGGGAGGGCTGAAATAAGAAAGTGGACAAGGAATTTGGAGTCTGAGCCTGATTTAGGGGTACTTAGGGTAAGGGTGGGAGGGTAGAGGCAGGGCCTGAGAGAAGGGGGCATCCGAGGAGGAAGAGGGGGAAGAGGAAGAGGAAGGCAGTAGACTGGGCTCCAGGTGAGTTGCTGATTTGGGGAAGTGGCCTGAGAAGGAGTGCAGGGTAGAGGTTGAGTCCAGAAGGAGTGCTGGGAGGGCTAATGAAAGGGGAAACCCAGAAGTGAGAGCCTGAGGGCTGGGAGGAGCTGAAGAGTGACCTTAGAGATGGGCTGAGGATCCAGAACCCAAAGGGTGCATAGGGGTGATATGTGGGGAGAAGCAAGCCAGGCCTTCTACATGGTCCAAGTTGGTCCAGGTTGCACAGGTTACTACCCTGAGTCTGGACCATGGGCATGGTTAACAGCGTGAGAGAGATACTGGTGTGAGGTCCAGGTCCCCCTCAGAATCATCTTGATACCGCCAGTAGGCCCACATTTTGGGAGCGCTAAGCTGAGGGTGCTGGTCTGGGGGATCGCTGGCACCCTGCTTGTACTGAGGCTTAGGAGCAGTCCATAGTTTCTGTAGTGACCACGCATTTAGGAATTTCTCTATAGTGTTGTCGCATTATGGGTCACAAGCTGTCAGGAGTGAAAGTGATCAATCTTTTAAGCAGAGCAGACTTCTAGAAAAGTGCCCAGAGCTCTGTGGTTCACTTCTTGCCTGTGACATCAGGTAGTCACATCTTAAGGTGTTCCTGGGGGAAATGTCTGCCTCCCCGAAGCGTAGAGAGAAATTACTGCTGGGTGGTGATTACTGGGTCCCATTCCTGGAACCCAGCCTTTCTAGCTGATTCACTGGGGTGGTTTGTTCATTCAGTACCTGTGGTCAGACTGAGCGGCCTCCCTGTGTGTCGTTCACATCTGAGTCCTATCTATGAGTCTCCATATCTGAATCCCATTTATAAGTCTGGCCTTTGAGAACTGGGCCTAATTACTTCTACCACTTACTTACCTGGCTCCAAGTTTTATTATAAGAAAGGACTGTAGCCTTTTAAAAAATAATGATCTCTTCTTTGTAGGGCACCTTTCTTTTAAGTTAATTATGGCTATTTTATGTTTATTGGACTCCTCAGTGTCTTGATTTTTTTGGGTAAATCAGAAGTTCATTCCCCTCAAGAGGTGAAATCGGAGTCAGGCGGATTGTCAGAGGCCCTGCTCTGTGCCTGGTGCAAAGCCCATTGGAGATGCAGGAGACCCAACTCCCTGTCCCCTCTCCTGCTCTGGGCTCAGGTTGCTGCAAGTGGTGGAACCAGTTATGAAGACTCCAGGAAGGGCTGGGTGGCTGTTAATTCATGACTCATTCTTCTCTTCTATGATGTGAGCTCTGGGGAGATGACATTTAGTTCCCACAGTGGTTCTCCTGGCAGTCTGATATAGTGATTTCTTTCCTTTTCCAGACTTAATTTCCCAAGAGGAGGTATTAGGTAGAAGGGGAAATTGTGAAATAGTGGTAAGGTCTCCTGGAGTCCAGACAGCACCTACTTCCTTCTACTCCTCAGTGGGCCTGAACTAATTGACATAGTTGAGGCTTTCTAATTGTGTTTTGGTTGAGAACAAATGAACCTTTGCCCCTTTCATTCAATAGGTATTTATTGTGTGCCTACTAAGTGCCAGGTGCTCTTTAGTGCACTGTTCTGGGCCCTGGGGATAAGCAAAACTCCCTGATCCCTAAAGTGCATTCTCTTTATTTATAAGGGGAACCCTCATAATTTCTTATACCTGTATGCTCTCATTTGAGGTACAGTTATAACCAAGTTATATGTTTTTCCCAACCATACCAGAAAAGAAACGGCAGATTCCAGGGAAGTGCTGGCATCTGTCACAGTCTAGTAGATGAAGAGATAGAAAAACTATGAAAAAAGTAGAATTTAAGATCATCACCACCTAAGCATAGGAAAAGCCTGACTCTGCCCTCAGTAGCATCTGAACGTGCTGTACTGTTCAGTAGTTTATGTTCTGGATGATGATCCTGAGACATGGAAGACAGATTAAACTCAATTATGTCCTAGGATGGATAAGGGGAGGGATAGGCAGTAACATTTTAGAAAGACATAAGGGAAAAGACCACACTTCTGCAACTGGAAGTTAAAGTCCTCATAGAACTTAGGCTCATCTGAGATCTTTGTTGTTCTGGGGCTGGGCCTTAGAGACAGCCTGATTCTCTGAAAAACCTTGGTCTGGGCTGGGGGCTTTGGGTGGGAAGTCTTTCAACTGTCACCTAGATTCTCTCTGTGAAGTCTTAGGAAATGCAAATAAATGTTTCAAAGTGTTAAGGAAACCAGAGGACTTAGGGGAAACCTAGAGGTAAAGAAGGAAACTGCAAATGTTAAGACAATGTAGTAGCCTTTGGCAACTTCCTGTGGCTACTTGAACCTTGGTGGAGCGATCCCAGCACCTGCATACCCCGTTTCATAGAGAAGCTGCTAAACCCTGATGCCTGGAGAAGGTAGTCCTATCTTTATCCCACATCGGGTCCCTCTATTTCTTTGTTCTTCTGAAATTTCCTCTTCCCAACTTTATCAGAGTTAAGAAAAATATTGTTGCATCCTTTTGCCCTGAATCTAGCTAGCTTCTTGAGCTGCTCATAAGGTAGGCTTATTTCATAATAAACAATATTGACACTGGAAGCTTTTTCAAAGGCCTGCTTTAGGAGAGTTGTGTTTACATGATGAGAAATTCTTCAAGCAGCAGTCACTCCAGGAGGGCTGGACAAAGCTGGGAATCCAGTTTGTAACACAAAACACCAAACTCCAGGCCAAACTGGTTCAGAGTCAAAACTGGCCTTCCAGGCTAAACCCCAGGAATGGGCCCCACCTAGAGCAGGCTTCACAGCTAAAGATAGTAATAACTAGTTAATGAGGACAGACACACTTAGCCAGCATGCTTAGGCCAGCTGGGTTTTGGTTCACGATCTCTCTGGAAGATCTCTGCCCTTTGAGGATATTTCAGAGCTCCTGGGGGCTAACCAAAGATTGAATTTTAGAAGTTCCCTCCAGCAGACTTGAAACCAGCCCTGTTCACCTCAAGAATACAAATTGGGCTGACCTGAGCCCACCCACTGTGGATCCACATCCATCTTCAGAGTTACTGTCAAATTGGCATCTTACTGGGCTGGTGTTACAATTTATCTCCCAGGAATGGATAAGTGAGAGTTTTAGAATTTATATTGAGTGCCTAGTTTTTGTCAGATACTTCACGTGGATTATTTAATCCTCACAACAGTCCTATGAGTAGGGGACATTTTCCTCACTTTGTAGTTGAAGAACCTAAGGATAAGTGAGATTTAGTAATTTGCCCAAGGTCATATTAGTTGTATGTGGAAGATTCAAAATTTGAAAATACATCTGTTAGACTCCAGAACCGTCTTTCTTTCAGTGAAACATGCTGCCTCCTAACTTGGAACAGTAGAAAGAAGATAAGCATTCCCAATTTGTTTTTTTATTAAGTCATAATTGACATATGCTATTATATTAGTTTCAGGTGTACAACATGACTTAATATATGTATTACTACAGAATGATCATCACAATAAGTATAGTTAATGTCCATCACTAACATAGTTACAAATATTTTTTTCTTATGATGAGAACTTTTTTTTTTTTTAATCCTCACCCAAGGACATTTTTTTTGTTCAGATAGAGAGGGAGGGAGAGAGAGAAACATCGACATGAAAGGGACACATCGAGTGGCTGCCACCTGCACGACCAACCAGGGCCGGGGACAAACTGCAACCGAGGTACATGTCCTTAGCGGGAACTGAACCCGGGTCTCTCTGGACCACAGGCCAACGCTCTAACCGCTGAGCAAAACCAGCCAGGGCTTGTGATGAGAACTTTTGTAAAGATCTACTTTCTTAGCAACTTTCAAATATACAGTATAGTATTTTTTGAAAATATGTTTTTATTGATTTTTAGAGAGGAAGCGAGAGAGAGAGATAGAAACATTGATGTGAGAGAGACACATTTGACTGGTTGCCTCACGCAAGACCCCAACTGGGGCTGGAGATGAACCGTAAGTGAGGTATGTGCCCTTGACCGGAATTGAACCTGTGACCCTTTGGTCTGCGGGCCAACACTCCAACCACTGAGACAAACTGGCCAGGGCTATACCACATTTTCTTTATCCGTTCATCCATCAGTGGGCACTTAGGTTATTTCTGTGTCTTGGCTGCAGTGAACATGGGGGTGTATATATTTTTTGAGTTAGTGTTTTTATTTTTTTCAGATGAACACCCAGAAGTGGAATTGCTGGATTGTATGGTAGCTCTATTTCTAATTTTTTAAGAAACCTCCATACTGTTTTCTATCATGGATACACCAATTCGCATTTCTACCAACAGTATACAAGGATTCCCTTTTCTCTGTATCCTTGCCAACACTTGTTATTATTTGTCTTTTTTTGTAACAGCCATTCCAATGTGGTGATATTTTATTGTGGTTTTAATTGACATTTCCCTGTTGATTAGTGATATTGAACACTTTTTTTTTTTTTTTATAATTTCTCTTTTTTTATCCTCATTCGAGGACTTTTTTTTTTATCCTCACCCGAGGACATTTTTCCAGTTTTTGTTCAGATAGAGTGGGAGGGGGAGAGAGAGAGAGAAACATCGACGTGAAAGGGACACATCAAGTGGTTGCCACCCACACGACCCAAACAGAGCCAGGGACAAACTGCAACCGAGGTACATGCCCTTAGCGGGAACCGAACCCGGGTCTCTCTGGGCTGCAGGCTGACACTCTAACTGCTGAGCCAAACCAGCCAGGGCTGAACACTTTTTCATGTACCTGTTGGCCATCTGTTTGTCTTCTTTAGATTCTCTGCCCATTTTTTAATCAGGTTGTTTGTTTAGCTATTGAATTGTATGAGTTCTTTATGTATTTTGAATATTAACCTTTATCAGATATATATGATTTGCAAATATTTTCTCTCATTCTGTA
This sequence comes from Molossus molossus, assembly GCF_014108415.1. Taxonomy (NCBI): domain Eukaryota; kingdom Metazoa; phylum Chordata; class Mammalia; order Chiroptera; family Molossidae; genus Molossus; species Molossus molossus. Next base: position 179,781,026 of record NW_023425344.1, on the reverse strand, counting down.
GACTGATTTCATTTTTATGGTTTCCTTTGCTGTGCAGAAGCTTTTTAGTTCTTTTTAGTCCCACTTGTTTATTTTTTTAATGTTTTTATTGATTTTTTTTTTTTAAGAAAGAGGAAGGGAGAGGGAGAGAGAGATAGAAACATCAATGAGAGAGAAACATCAATAGTCTGCCTTCTGTAGGCACCCTACCTGGGATCGAGCCTGCAACCCAGGCATGTGCCCTGACCGGGAATTGATCCAGTTACCTTTTGGTGCATGGATGATGCTCAACCAACTGAGCTCCACCAGCCAGGCCCATTTGTTTATTTTTGCTTTTGTCCTTTGCTTTTGGTGTTAAATCCAAAAAACTATTGCCAAGACTGATGACAAGAAGCTTACCACCTGTTTTCCTCTAGGAATTTATGTTTTTTTTTTTTTTTTAATGACAAATGAGCTTTTAGTGAAGTTCTAACCTTGTCAATTACACTATTATTTTGTTTGGATCCTGGTGTGCAAGTAATTTGGGCCCCAGCAAGTTAATAATTAGAGCTCCATTTGGAGCTATGATCAAGATGGCTAAAAATGCTATAGTCATCACATCCTTCGAATATGGTTCCAAGCTGGGTGCACTGGTTCTTGCTGTTTCTAGAGCTAGAGGACCTAATACAGCCTGGACTGTAGCTTTGGGTATCCATGACAGAGCAATAAATATTTTCTCCTTAAAATTAAAACCAGCACAAGATGTCAAAATAAAAGTAAAACAAATTCGAATCAATAATGCCGAAATGGTAGCAACAGAAATGCCTATAGCATTTGATTTAAGGGATGCAACAGATACTTCCAATCCAACCAAACCAAAAAGAAGGGGCTGAAAAATATCCTATGCAATTGAAATAACTTTTTGGACTCCAATCTTATCTTTGGACCAACTCAGTCCTCCAATGAAAGTCAGCATTAGTGTGCATAATCCTCCAGCTCCATGTATACCAAAATGACTGCTGACTAAGACAGTAGAAACACACATACTCAAAACAAGGAATGCTCTCTTCAGTGAAAGATTTGTCTGATCTTCACTTGGAAAATAGTGAACAAAAATTCCCAAAACCAATCCTAGCAGGATACCAGCACGTATATTCCGAAAAGAGTGTAGGAGATTAGAAAATACATTACCTGTGGAGAAGGCTATGCCCATGCGTGTACTGAATCCAGTGATAGCTATGATGTCATCCAAACTGCTAGCAGCTATCAGTAAGGTTGGAATGATTTTCTCAGTACCATATCCATGTTCTTGCAAAAGTAGCATGGAAAGGACAACAATGGCAGGAGATACAGCACCTACTACAAAACTACAGGTCACTTGACAGATGGAGTCTTATTGGCTTGAACACAGAATCTCCCTCAAATCATTAGGTGACAAATGGGAAACAGTTAGGAAGACAGGCTGAGAAGTTATAGATGATTGGATGTTTTTATCCTCCAGATGTTCAATATTTGGTCCTGTGGTGTACATGCTGTACAATTCAGAAGTAATCATGGTAATCCAGGAATTTAAGGGTTACAGTGACTGTATCTTGTTAGGAGTCCTCTTATTAGATATCTGGATAGCTAGAATTCCTTTAGCATCTCTCGCTGCCTGGGGAGCCACTCTGGCGCCCAACAACCGCCGAATCGGAATTGATGGTTTTTGATCAAGTTTTGAACATTTTGAGTTCATTTTTGTGTTTGGTGTAAGAGTTCATTCTTTTGCATATGGCTGCCCAGTTTTCCCAACACTATCAAAGATAACTGTCCTTCCCTATGTATATTCTTGGCTCCTTTGTTGTAAATTAGTAGACCATGAATTTCTGGGTTTATTTCTGGGCTCTCTATTCTGTTCCATTGATCTATGTGCCTGTAAACCATACTGTTTTGATTATTATATCTTTGTAATATAGTTAGAAATCAGGAAGTGTGGTACCTCCACCTTTGTTCTTTCTCAAGATTGCTTTGGCTGTTTGGGGTCTTTTGTGGTTTTATACAAATTTTAGAATTGCTTGTTGTGTTTCTGTGAAAAATGCCATTGACATTTTGACAGAGGTTGCATTGAATCTGTAGATTGCTTTTGGTAGATGGACATTTTAAAATGTTAATTCTTCCAATCTATGAGAGTGGATTGTCTTTCCATTTATCTGTGTTTTATTCAATTTCTTTCAATAGTTTTCAGTGTACAGGTTTTTCACCTCCTTGGTTAAATTTATTCTTGAGTATTTTATTCTTGTTGATGCAGTTATAAATGGGATTGTTTTCTTAATTTCTCTTTTTGATAATTTATTATTAGTGTATAGAAGTGCAACTGATTTTTTTTTTAATCCTCAGCCAAGGATATTTTTCCATTTATTTTCAGACAGAGTGTGAGAAAGGGAGGGAGGGAGGGAGGGAGGGAGACAGAGAGAGAGAGAGAGAGAGAGAGAGAGAGAGAGAGAGAGAGAAACATTGATGTGAGAGAGACACCTCAACTGGTTGCCTCCTGTATGATCCCAACCAGGGCTGGGGACCGAACCTTGACTGGAATCGAATCTGCGACTCTTTGGTCCGTGGGCTGACGCTCTAACTGCTGAGCCAAACCGGCCAGGGCACAACTGATTTAAAAAAATTTTTTTTTCTTTATTGATTTTAGAGAGAGAGGAAGGGGGAGAGAGAGAGAGAAACATCAATGAGAGAGAACATTGGTCGCCTCCTGCATGCCCCCTACTGGGGACTTGGCCCACAACATGGGCATGTGACCTGACCTGGAATTGAACCAGTGACTTCTTGGTGCGTGGGTGATGCTCAGCTGCTAAGCCACACCAGCTGGGCATGATTTTTTTTTTCTTTTAATCCTTACCCGAGGACATTTTTGCATTTATCTTGAGATAGAGTGGGAAGAAAAGAGGGAGGAAGAGAGAGAGAGAAACATTGATGTGAGAGAAACACATCGAGTGGTCGCCACCCACATGACCCCAACTGGGTCCAGGGACAAATCCTAACCAAGGTATGTGCCCCTAGTGGGAACTGAACCCGGGATTCTCTGGTCTGCGGGCCAACACTCTAACCACTGAGCAAAACTGGCCAGGGTGGGCATGATTTTCTTATAGTGATTTTGTACCTTTTACTTTACCAAGTTCATTTATTAGTTCTGATAGTGTTTTGGTGGAGTCTTTAGGGTTTTTTATGTATAATATGTCATCTGCAAATAGTGACAAATTTACTTCTTTCTTTCTGGTTTGGATGACTTTTCTTTCTTTCTTTCTTTCTTTCTTTCTTTCTTTCTTTCTTTCTTTGCCTAATTGCTCTGGCTAGAACTTCTAATAACTATGTTGAGTAAAAGTGGTGAGAGTGAGGGAGTCAGGAGAGGGTAAAGGGGGGATAAATGGTGATGGAAAGAGACATAAGTTGGGTGGTTAACACACAATACAATATACAGATGATGTATTATAGAATTGTATACCTTAAACCTATATAATTTCATTAACCAATGTCACCCCAATAAATTTAATAAATAAATAGTAAAGCCTAAAAAAATAAGTGGTGAGAGTAAGTATCCTTTTCTTGTTCATGGTATTAGAACTTATGTTACGTATGTTAGCTGTGGACTTGTTATATGCGGCCTTTATTATGTTGAGGTACATTCTGCCTATACCCACCTTATTGAGTTTTTATCAGAAATGGATGTTAAATTTTTTCAAATGCTTTTCTGCATCTATTGAGATGATCATATGATTTTTATCCTTTATTTTATTTTTCTTTTTTTAAATTCTCACCCAAGGATATATTTTCCATTGATTTTAGAAAGAGTGGAAGGGAGGAAGGGAAGGGGAGAAAGAGAGAAACAAGAGAAATATCTATGAGAGAGAGACATATTGATTGGTTGCCTTCAGCACATGCCCTCACTGGGTGGAGGATCAAACCTACAACCCAGGTACTTGCCATTAACTGGGAATCAAACCCTCAGTCCAAGGGCCAATGCTCTAACCACTGAGACAGACCAGCCAGGGATATCCTTTATTTTCTTAGTGTGATGTGTCATAAAGATTGATTTGCAGATGTTCAACCACGCTTGCATCCCTGGAATAAATCCCATTTGATTGTGGTATTTGATCCTTCTTTTTAAAATATTTTTTTATTTTATTGATTTTAGAGAGGATGGGAGATGGAGAGAGAGGTAGAAACATCAGTGAGAGAAAACATCGATTAGCTGCCTCTTGCATGCCTCCCACTGAGATTGCACCCACAACCTGGGCATGTGCCTTGACCGGGTATAGAACTGGGACCTCTCAGTCCATGGGACAGCCCTCAATCCACTGAACCACACCAGCTGGGCTGTTTTGTCTGTTAAGAGTATAGCTACCCCAACTTTCTTTTTGTTTCCATTTGCATGGAATATCTTTTTCCATCCTTTCTCTTTCAGACTGTGTGTACTTACATCTGAAGTGAGTTTCTTGTAGGCAGCACATAGATGGGTCTTGTTTTGTTTGTTTTTTAATATTTTTTCTTTATTGATTTTTGAGAGAGAGAAAAGGAGAAGGAGAGAGAGATAGAAACATTGATAAGAAAAAACATTGATTGGCTGCCTCCTGCATGTCACCCTCCCCCCCCTTCCCCAGGGAATCGAGTCCAAAACCTGGGCCTGTGCCCTGACTGGGAATCAAACCAGTGACTTCTTGGTGCATGGGTCAATGCGCAACCCCTGAGCCACACCAGCTGGGCGGGTCTTGTTTTTTTGTTTTTTTTTCCTTACCCAAGGACATTTTTCCATTTTTTGTTCAGATAGAGTGGGAGGGAGAGAGAGGAAGAGAGAGAGAGGAAGAGAGAGAGAGAGAGAGAGAGAGAGAGAGAAACATCGACATGAAAGGGACACATCAAGTGGCTGCCACCTGCACAACCAACCAGGGCTGGGGACAGACTGCAGTCGAGATACACGCCCTAAGTGGGAACCGAACCCAGGTCTCTTTGGACTGCAGGCCGATGTTCTAATCCCTGAGCCAAACCGGCCAGGGCTGGGTCTTGTTTTTTAATCTATTCAGCTACTCTATGTCTTTTGATTGGGGAATTTAGTCCTGTTTTGTTATTTTAAAATATTTTTTTCTTGATGTGAAATGTAATACAAGCTCATTGTAGAAAGTAAATATCAACTATAACCCTCTTTCAGGGATATTTTTATATTTTCATCTGTTTTGGATGAGCTCCCATCTTAGTGTTCTCTGACTCACCCTGGTGAAGTTTGGATGCTTTGTTACATCTGGCAAGGGTGGAAGTTTAGACTTCCCATTCAGCCCATGATGGCCTGGGTGGGGTATAGCCACATTTTTTCTATGGTGTTTGGCTAGAGTAGAACATTTATTGTCTAAAATAGATTGCATGGTTTTCATTGAATGGATTTTCATTATCATAATTAATCCTCATTAGGTCACAGTTTCTTCATTTGTAAAATGAGCCTAACAGTTTCCACCTCATAGGGATGCTTTAAGAGTTAGATAAGTTATTATATGTAAATAACTTCAAACAGAGCTTGCCACACAGTAGGCATTATATAAGTGTCAGCTGTTGTTTTTGTTGTTTTTGGGGAAAGTAAGTTACTTTGGAATTTTCTCTCTTATAAATAATGCTGTAAATGAACATCGGTGTTTATAAATATTGTATGAATTTCTAAATATTTCTTTAGAAGAGACCTTGCTGGATCAAAGCTTCTACACTTTTCAAAGCTTTCCGATATGTACAGACTGCTTTCCAGAATCGTGTGTCATTTTACACATTCATCACAAAGCTGCCAACATTAAATACCATCTTTTTTTTACTTGTTGTCAATTGATAGGTGAAAATGACTTAATTTTTGTGTGTGGGTCTGAACATTTTTAATGCTATTTGTTATTCTCTTCATGTTCTTTATCTGTTTTCTTGTGGTTTGTTTTTTCCTTAACATTTGTTTTTTTTTCTGTATGAGTTCTTTATATAGGAAGGATTTGGTGTCTGTCATATTTCATTGAGATAGTTCCCTTAGGTTTTTTGTTCCTTGGGGGTTTTTTTGGTGGAATTTAATCTTAATTCCAAGATTTGAAATTCCACATAGAAATAAAAAATGCAGCCCTGGCCGGTTTGGCTCAGCTGTTAGAGCATCGGCCTGCGGACCAGAGAGTCCTGGGTTCCGTTCCCGCTAAGGGCACATACCTTGGTTGCAGTTTGTCCCCGGCCCTGGTTGGGGTCAAGTGGATGGCAACCATTTGATGTGTCTCTCTCATGTCAGTGTTTCTCTCTTCCTCCTTTTCTCCCTCCCGCTCTATCTGAAGATAAATGCAAAAATGTCCTCAGGTGAGGATTAAAAAATAATAATGATAATAAGAAACACAGCCCGGCCAGTGTGGCTCAGTGGTTGAGCATTCACACATGCACCAAGAGGTCACCAGTTTGATTCCCAGTCAGGGCACATGCCCAGGTTATGGGCCAAATCCCCAGTGGGGGGCATGCAGGAGGTGGCCAATTGATGTTCTCTCTCATCGAAGTTTCTGTCTCTCTCTCCCTCTTTCTTTCTATCTCTCTTCAATCCATAAAGGAAAAAAAAAATTTTTTTTAAAGAGTTCTTAGTAGAGAAACAGGAAGAGAAACTTATACCAAACAAAGTACACAACAAACAATTTTATGCCTCCACTCCTCCACTGTACAATCTAAAAGTTAAAGGTCTCAGGAGTGCCATCCTGAACTTGGAACGTATAGCGTTCAGAGACAGTTTCAGGTACAACAGTTTGATCTTCCTCAACAATGAAATACTTTTTGATCAAGCTTAATGAAGCTTTGTGCACACTCATTTTCCATGTTTTGAAGAGCTTCAATTTTATGCAAACCTCTATATTCTTAAATCATTATACTAAGTCTCTCAGTTTCACCTTGTTTCTCAGCAGCCTGAAAGATATTAGAAATGACGTTTTGAATAATCAGAATAATTTTTGTATCTTTTACAGTTAAGAGGTTTATTAGTGGTTCTATTATGCCACAATGAACGAGGTAAACAATCTATTCAACTCTTCCACCACTTGTATAGTTGGTCACAGCCCATACAGCTTCCTTTTGTGTCTTTTTTTTTTTTTTTTTAATTTTTCTTTATTGATTTTAGAGAGAAGAAGGGAGAGGGAGAGAGAGATAGAAACATCAATGAGACAGAACATTGATTGGCTGCCTCCTGCATGCCCCCAACTGGGAATCAGGCCCACAACCTGGGCATGTGCCCTGACTGGGAATCAAATTGGAGACCTCTTGGTACAGGGGTCCACGCGCAACCACTGAGCCACACCAGCCGGGCCCTTTTGTGTTTTAAAGTCTGCCTTAGAACAACAAGGAATGGGACTAATCCATGATTCACAAATTGCTGTAATATGGTCCTGGTAGCCAGCTGTGATGTTTGACATTGTCCATAAAACTCCCTTATGAATACTAGTTTTGGGGTTCATTAGCAGGTTGAGAAAGACAGTAAGTGCTCCCACATCTATTACAACCTGAGTCTGTTCATCTGTCCCAGTGATAGTATATCCTATGGCTCTTAGCACAAGAGTCCCAATTGGAGTTCAGTAGCTTTAGGAGCTTCACAAGGTGGGGCTCAACTCCTGTTTTCACAACCATTTCAATTTGTTCATTTGGACCATCCGTAAGGTAGGAAATGGCTTAGCAGGTATCTGCTAATACTTCTGGATCATGATACAGGAGATGAACTAAAGTAGGAAGAATCTGCTCAACAGCATCTAATGGGGATTCTTTTTTTTTTTAATTTATTTTTTTATCCTCACCCGAGGACATTTTTTTATATTTTGCTCAGATAGAGTGGGAGGGAAAGAGAGAGAGAGAGAAACATCGATGTGAAAGGGACACATCGAGTGGTCGCCACCCACACGACCCAATCAGGGCCGGGAACAAACTGCAACCGAGGTACGTTCCCTTAGCGGGAACCGAACCCGGGTCTCTCCAGACCGCAGGCCAACGCTCCAACCACTGAGCCAAACCGGCCAGGACTAATGGGGATTCTTGTTGCGACAACGATTTGAAAGTTTCCAGGTAAAATAATGCAAGTAACCACATGCCAAAGATGACATATTAGAAAATGCAAAAAGAGGCAACAACAGATCAGCTGTACCATACTTGATAACCAAGTCTTAGAAAACTGAACCATCACTTTTGATGTTTCTTAGAGCCTATACGGCTTGTTCACTGATGTGAGCATGAGGAGATGCCAACAGAGAAATGAATGCTTGAATAGCACCCCCATCTACTACAGCATTGGCCTGTTCTGATGTCCTGGAGGCAATGTTAGTGAGGGCCCAAGCTGATTCAAACTGAACGGGGCTACAATTAGTTCTGCCCAAGAAGGACACAAATTTTAGAATCAAACTAGCCCAGATTATGTTGTCTATGGGTATCTGTTTTTCCCTAGAAATCAGTTTCCTTGTAGTCTGAGTAACTTGTAGCTGGCTTTCCAAATTGTTGCATTGATGCCTTTGACAGTGTCCTCAACAGACCAATTTACAGTGCCCTGGTTGTTGGGGTTTTCCTGCAGTGGAGAAGTAGCATCATCAGGAAATGAGGTTACATTTCTCCTTTTCAGCATTAAGTCTTCCTTCTTAGCTTTCTTCATCTCCACATTAACTTTTATTCAGCAACACCTTTCTGTACTCTCTTTCCCCTTGTTCTCGAATCTGTTAAGGCGGGCAGCTGGTGAATGAGCATTCTCATTGGTGGACATGGTTATGAGACAAAGGGAGAAAGCTGCACAGCCGGCTCAGGCTTTTGCAGGAGATGGTGCAGGCCGGACAGGCTATGATTCCGCTGCACTGAAAACATCCATCATGGATCAGCCCTAAGATGGTGTCCTTCCCTTTGTCTTTATTTCCCCTGCCTTTTGTCTGTGATTTTTGATTTAGATACATTTATTTTATTTTTTGTAAATCCATTCATTTTCTGTATGTGTGCATGTGTTTGTGATTTTTTTCCATGTTAATGCTTAGGAATTTCTTTCCCATCTTAAGAGCAGATTAATGGTTCCATCATTTTCTTCTTTTTTAAGTTCTTTAGTTGTTGTTTTTTTTAATATGTTTTTATTATTTAGAGAGAGGAAGGGAGAAAGAGAGAGAGAGAAACATCGATGTGAGAGAGAAACATGATTGGCTGTCTCCTGCACGCCCCTACTAGGGATCGAGCCCACAACCTGGGCCTGTGCCCTGACTGGGAATCTAACCTGGACCTCTCAGTCCATGGGACAACACTCCATCCACTGAGCCATATGAGGCAGGCAGTTTTGTTTTTTTAACAATTAGTTTTATTAATCTATCTGGAATTATTTTTACATATAATTTGAGATGAAGATCTAACTTTTTTCACTCAATGTAATACATTTTAATAATACCTTTTATTGTACCTTGAATTTTTACACTTACCATGGTTTGTTTTTTTGTGTTCCTTAATCTTGCCTGATTTTTTGTTGTTTTTTGTAGGGTTTTTTTGAATTACAAAGCTACTTTTTTTTTTTTATCCTCACCCGAGGACATTTTTCCATTTTTTTGTTCAGATAGAGTGGGAGGGAGAGAATGGAAGAGAGAGAGAGAAACATCGACGTGAAAGGGACACATCGAGTGGCTGCCACCCACACGACCAACCAGGGCCGGGGACAAACTGTAACCGAGGTACGTGCCCTTAGCGGGAACCAAACCCGGATCTCTCAGGACCACAGGCCGACGCTCTAACCGCTGAGCCAAACCCGCCAGGGCTACAAAGCTACTTTTAATACTTCAGGGTGAGCCCCACAGGAATAAAAAAACACTGGGAAGGGGTAACCCCCTCACCCCCAGGAGTGGCTCCGGGGAGAGAGGCTACCTGAAGGGAAGGAAGCACAAAAGGGACCCGCTGCAGACTCAGGGCAAAGGGAATGCCATCGGTGCTGGGACGTGTGAGCACTACAGGAGGAAACGGGAGCGTGGTGGGGCTGGCTCCAGGCACACAGGCGAAGGGCAAGAGGGTTGCACGTGAAAGAGTGCCTGATGTTTTTGTACTTTGTGATACACTTTTATAGCAGACAATGTTGAGGTTCAAGTTTTTGGGCTTGAAGACCTCATGAGCTTCCTCAGTTGTTCATCCTAATCCGTTACTCTTGAACTCAGAAGGCTCTTCACATCTGGCCCTGCTCATAAGCACCATGGGGCTTTCCCTTCTAATTGTTCTCTCTGTTTTATGAATCACACAAATCCTATGAGTTACATTAACTTCTGTTTATTTTCAGTATCATACCTGAGTTAACTTTATCTTTCTTTAATCCTTTTTTTGTTTTTGCCTATATATATATTCTCATTTACTAGCATTCCTTCTTCCCAAGTCTGTGCATGGAAACCTGGTTTGTTTGTATGAAATTTGTTCTTTCCCTAGTTTTCTTCCATTACTTTCTTGGTTGAAGTTTTTTAATTAACCAAAATCTCTTTTGACAAAAACATTACTTTTATTTCCATGTTTTATTGCAACCATCTCTCTCTTTTCATTTCCTTTTCTGTTCTCAGTACCCTTTCCTTATTACGGCAAAACTTTTATGTCTCTTCTCTAAGCTGGTCTGGGGCTTGAAGAGAAGTCGGCTCTTTCATATCCTCTGTCTTGGATGCCTTTTTGGCTCTCGACTTGGAGAACTACTCACCTTTCAGAATCAGCTCAGATATTGCCTCCTCTGGGAAGCTTTCAGGACAAAAATTAGTCACTCCCTTCTCTGTGTTTCCATTCTTACTGACCATTCTTATGACATCTCGTACACGGAGATGTAATTAATTGTTTTCAGTCATCTTTCTTGTTTTTGCTTCAGTGTCAGAGAAATGACTGGTTTTTCTCTGTGTCCCCAGCTCCAGCTCAGTCCTTGTATATCCTAGATGTTCCATCACAGACCCAGGAAGGGGGTAGATTCGGTACTGTTCTGAAGGGCTGTCAGAGAGCTCTCCTTCTGCCCTTAGATGTCCTTCCTGGGATTGAATACCAGCCTGACCTTGACTTTCTGGCCTCACCTCTCTCTGTGCTACTATCTAGTCAGTGTGGGGGACTGGTAATATATTTCCTATAGAATCTTGAAACACAGAATGTTCAGTCCCTTACACCTTTAAGAGGTGGTTTGGAAATTGAGACCCAGGCCAGGCCTTGAGGGAATGAGGGTCCAGGATACATCAAGTTGATTGGGGCAGTTGTGTTTGGTTGTAAATGTTGGGAGTATGGGAAACTGGAAGGGTTGGGTAAGATGGGGGTCCACCCAGAAGGGGAGTGAGATAACCTAAGTCTAATTATAGTAGTTGCTTCAAGTAAAATCTGATGAGACTTACAGACATTTTTGTCAAAGAAACACATTCTGGAAAGAGAATTTATAAGGAAGCAAATTAATATATGTAGATTAATTTCCCATTATATAATTAATATTTTTCAATTTGAACAATCTTGTTTCCTTATTTAAGTAAAAAACTAATTTTCTGATTTAATGAATTATAAAACACAAAACAATATAATATTTCTTTATTATTGATTTTAAAGAGAGAGGAAGGAAGAGGGAGAGAGAGAGAGAAGTATCAATTAGAGAGAACATTGATAGACCACTCCTGCAGGCCCCCCACTGGGGATTTGGCCCACAACCTGGGCATGTGCCCTGACCAGGAATCAAACCCGCAGCCTCTTGGTGCATGGGTCAACACTCAACCACTGAGCCACACCTGCTGGGCAATATTTAATATTTCTTTAGAAAAATATCCATAAAGCATTCTGTCTAAAAAAAAGGAAGAAACAAAAAAATAATGTACTACCACCCTGTCCGGTGTGGCTCTGGATAGAGCATCAGCCTGTGTACCAAAGGGTTGGGAGTTTGATTCCCGGTCAAGGGCACGCACCTGGGTTTCTTTGGACCACAGGCCAACCCTCTTACCGCTGAACCAAACCGGCCAGGGCTCCTTATCTTTTTTAGAAAATTGATTTGAGAGAGAAAAAGAAACATCTATTTGTTGTGTCACTGGCTTATGCATTCATTGGTTGATTCTTATGTGCCCTGACTGGGATTGAATCCACAACCTTTGCGTATATGGATGACGCTCTAACCAACTGAGCTACCCAGCCAGGACCCATTCCCTTAGAATTACTTTTTTTTTCTTTTTTGGTAGTGAAAACAGCTAGATTTTGTTGTTGATGGTGAAGACCTCTGTTGTGGTAGGGAGGTAAACGGGTGATCCAGGTGAGCATAGGTGGGTGATTGGGAAGGTGGGAGGACAAGGAGGCATATCTACACCTTTGCTACTCAAGACCTGTCCTGGGAATGGTTTCCTGCTGCCTCCTGCTCAGACAAGAGAGCCAGATGGGCTCCGTTACCCTGGCAGATGTAGGTGTAGCACTGGCGGTGGCCCAGCAGGTGGCAGCACAGCCCAGAGGTCTAGGCAGCTGCCAGCCTTTCTTGGCAGTAGATGTGGGAGTGGAATGAGGCACCTGCTAACAGGCTCTTCCCTGGGGCCTCTGGCAACTTGCCTCTAAATGTCCTTAATTAGCACACTTTGGATAGAAGTATTTATTGGTTCTCTCTGAGATGTGGAAGTTCTAAGTCCAAAACTCCTCCTCCTGGGAGGTTTGAGCAGCAGGTAAGGTATGCAGGCAGAAGTGAGGGCAAGCCCTCAGGAAGCAGAGGGCAGATTCAGGGATTCTGTGCTCTGCCTTCCCTTAAAACAGCCTAGTGGGTAATATATGAAAGAAAATGGTAGCTGTTATTTTTACTAATATAAGAAATACTACTTTTATTTTTTTTCAAGTCAGAGATATGGAAAGATAAAAACTAAAAATGGACTATATCCTCCCCACAAAGATAACCTCTGTTGACAATAAAAAATGATAGTAAAATAAGATTTAAGATTTGAACATTTGAACTACAGAGTGGCATAAAATGAGATGTAAATATTTCCTTCCCCTCCAACTTTAGCTTCTCTCCAAAGGAAACCACTCTTATGGTTCTTATGATTGCTTTGAGGAAAAAAGAAAACAGAAGCTATGCACATGCCAGAGTATCTCTAACTATTTTTATTTCATTTATTTGTTTATTTTAAACCCCAAAGTGGTCATATTATATAATTGTTCTAAACCGTTTTTTTCCACACACTGTATCTTAAAGATCTTTTTCATTTTCTTTTCTTCTTCTTTTTAATCCTGACCCGAGGATATTTTTCCAATGATTCTTAGATAGAGTGGGAGAAAGGGAGGCAGACAAAGAGAGAGAAACATCAATGTGAAAGAGACACATCAATTGGTTGCCTCCCGCACGACCCTGACCGGGGCCAGGGATCGAACCTGCAACTGAGGTATGTGCCCTTGACTGGGAATCGAATCCGAGACTCTTTGTCTGAGGGCCGACACTCTAACTGCTGAGCTAAACTGGCCAGGGTTTTTTTTTTCTTCTTTGTTTTAAATTAAGGTATAATTGATATATAACATCATATTAGTTTTAGGTATACAACACAATGATTCAGTACTTGTATATATCATGAAATGTTCACCACAGTAAGTCCAGTTAACATTTGTCACCACATATCATTACAGAATTCTTATTTTATTTTATTTATTTTTTAATCCTCACCCAAGGACATTTTTGCATCTATCCTCAGATAGAGCAGGAGGAAGAGAGAGAGAGAAACATCAATGTGAGAGAGACACATTGACTGGTTGTCACCCACACGACTCCAACAGGGGCCAGGATGAACCGCAGCCCAGGAACGTACCCTTAATGGGAACTGAACCTGGAACTCTTGTCTGCAGGCCGACACTCTAACCGCTGAGCCAAACAGGCCAGGGCCAGAATTCTTTTTTTTTTATCCTCACCCGAGGACATTTTCCCATTTTTTGTTCAGATAGAGTGAGAGGGAGAGAGAGGAGGGCAGAGAGAGAGAGAGAGAGAGAGAGAGAAGAGAAAATCGACGTGAGAGAGACACATCTAGTGGTTGCCACCCACACGACCTCAACTGGGGCCAGGGACAAACTGCAGCTGAGGTACGTGCCCTTAGCGGGAACTGAACACGGGTCTCTCTGGACTGCAGGCTAATGCTCTAACCGCTGAACCAAACTGGCCAGGGCCAGAATTCTTTTTTTAAAAATTATGTTTCTAGCCCGACCGGTGTGGCTCAGTGATTGAGATTGTTGGTTCCATTCCTGGTCAGGGCACATGCCCAGGTTGTGGGCCAAATCCCCAGTGGGGGGCATGCAGGAGGTGGCCAATTGATATTCTCTCTCATCAATGTTTCTATCTTTCTCCCTCTCCCTTCCCCTCTCTCTAAAAATATCAATTAAGAAAAATAAAATTTATTTTAAAATGTTTCTATTGATTTTTTTAGAGAGAGAGAAACATTGATCAGCTGCCTTCTGGACGCCCTCTACTGGGGTTCAGGCCTGCAACCCAGGCATGTGCCCTGACCTGGACTGAACCAGGACCTCTCAGTCCATGGGATGACGCTCAATCCACTGCGCCACACTGGCCGGGCTTTTCTTTTCTTTTTTAATCCTTGCCTGAGGATATGTTCTCATTGATTTCCAGAGGGAGAGGAAGGGAGAGAGTGAGAGAGAAAGAAACATCAATGTGAGAGAGAAACATTGATTGGTTGTTTCCCTCATACACCCTGACCAGGGATGGAACCTGCAGCCCAGGTATGTGCCCTGACTGGGAATCAAACCTGTAACCTTTTGGTGTATGGAATAACGCTCCAATCAACTGGGCCACCCGACCAGGGCTTTTTTTCCCCCTTAGGATGAGGACTTGGAGATCTCTCTAGTCAGCACACACAGGCTTCCATATATCATAATTTTTAAAATGGATCTCTCTGTTGATGGAAATTTTGGTTGGTTCCAGTGGGGGGGCTAATATAAATAGTGGTGCAGTGGGCATCCTTGTATGTTTATTTTGGCATATTTCTACATGTCTGAATTCCAAGGAGTGGGTCAAAGGGAGAGTATATTTTACATTTTGATGGCAAAATTTTCCTCCAGAAAGGCTGCCGCAGTTCTCATGCTTATGAGGGGGTGGGAATGCCTGTCTCCAGGTGGCTGTGGAGAACCTCCCTGCCAGGAGCCCTTCGACATTCATGGTGATGAGACTGGTGCTGGGCAGGAAGTAGGCCCAACCCCTCTGCTTCGGGCAGTCCTGGGCTCCCTCCATGGCCTTTGCCTCCTCTGCTGCAAGTCTCCTCCGTGACTCTGAGGTGACTGTCTCAGTGTGGGAGCCAGCAGCCTCTCTTTTAGGGATGGAGAGCACATTCTGGATTTCCCTTATTGCTTTAGCGAGGTTTTCCTGTTTGTCCTGAGTTAGAAAGAGTGAATGATCACGTCTTCTGACTCTTCAGGTGAAGAAGGCATATAGGCAGAAGGCCCTCTCCTGCCACCCAGACAAAAATCCGGATAATCCCAGAGCAGGTAAGACAGGGCATGGTGTGTTTCCCACCTGTCCCCCGTGGGAATGCTGTGGAATGTGGGTGCACACAGCCCGGCTTCTCATGCGAGGGGTGTCTGGTCGGTTGCTGATGCACTCACCCTTCCTTGCTGGTCTGTCATATGCTGATGTCAGCTTTTCTGCCAGCCTGTGGCCTCTTCAAGGTGCTTTTTGAGGGAGTATACCATCACCAAGTCTAATTTAATTTTTCTTCTCTGTTTTCTCATCTTTGTGTTTAGCTGAACTCTTCCACCAGCTTTCTCAGGCCTTGGAGGTACTGACTGACGCTGCAGCCAGGGTAAGCACATCCTCCTCTCTCTGAATTGTCCCCATGGTTAGAGACCACCGTGGTGCTTTGGTCTCAGTCCTCTGTACTCTGCCATGCAGCACAGTCCTTGCTGTTCCGGCCTAGAGACCCTCCCAAGGCTCTGGGGCTAGGCAGCGGGGCCAGGAAGGTGGCTGGACCCTCTGCTTGTTCTCTGGCTGACTCCTTGGTGTTGCTTTCTCCTGCCAGGCCGCGTACGACAAGGTCAGGAAAGCCAGGAAGCAGGCAGCAGAGAGGACTCAGAAGCTAGATGAGAGGAGGAAGAAAGTGAAGCTTGGTAGGTGACATCGTGGTGCTGGGTGGCCTGCAGCTTCCTGGGCTGTTTTCATGCAGTAGCCTCACCTTTCTTCCTGGAGCTTCTCAGTTCCAGCAACTCAAGGCTTCTTGGCCCAGCTCTGGGAAGAACCCTGTTCTCAGGGGTGGATCCTAAAGGACACTCTCAGGAATAATAACAATGACTAGATTTACTGTTAGCTAAGCACTGTGACGTGTGTTTTATTGTCTCTTTTAATTATCACAGTGCTCAAAGGAAGTGGGTATTACTAAACCCATTTTTTGTAGACAAAGAAGTTAAGGCACGACAGGAGGAAAACTTGCTGGAGCTGTGACTTAAACCCACGCAGTACGAGTAGATCCGTGTTCTTGTTCACCATGCCACCCTGGGCCTTTTTATTCATCCCAGCCTCTTTCTCACAGCGCTTTCAGTCTGTGAAGTCCCCGCAGAAGGACCCAAAGAGGTCCAGGCATTCTTTTTTTTTTTTTAAACAGCCTTATTAAGGTATATTTTTATATTCTAATATCCACCCATTTCAAGTGTACAATTCAATGATTTTTAGAAAATTTACCAAATGGTGTAAATATGACTGTAAATCAATTTCATCACCCCAAAAGGCTGGTCCAGACATTCTTCACTCAATTTTCTCTCCATCTTCTTGCCTTTTTGGTGTCCATATGTTTAATATGTACATATACCATCTCAGTGCATCCGTCTCTCTATCAAAAACAAACAAAAAACCCTGGCAATTATAGGTAAATAAAGTGCACAGAAAAGAAAACGTTGAGTCTCAGGCCTGAGAAAAGGGTTTGTCACAGCAGCTGGTCTGGAACAGGGCCACAAGCAAGTTGGAAGGACATCTCTTGATGTCCTCGCACAGAATCTGCCAACCCTGTAGGATTCACAGTGAGGCTTGGTAAATGTGAGTTGAGGGGGAGGTGAAGGAGACAGTGACAACCTGAACTCGGGAAACGCATCAAAGCCAAGGCAAGATCACAGGTCAGGCTGTGCTGCCAAACCAAGGAACAGAAGCCAACAGCTCCACCCACTGGCATCCCTGACACATAGCCCTGGGTTGCTGACATAAGCACCCGCCCACACCCTGTTCACTGATCAGACAACCAGCTTGGTCAGTGTGAGCTGATTTAACTCTTCCAGACCACGGCCACTCAACTGGAGCCTATACTTCTGTGCTACGACTTTTTCTCAATGAAAGTTAATTTGGGAGCCCATGGGCATGGAGGGAGGGGCCAGAGTCACTGTATGGGTTCATCCTGTGTGGGACTGGGGAAGCAGCCAGAGCTGGGGGTGATGAGGCCATGTAGAAGCTGCTTAGACCAGCCACTGGGTCATTAACCCTTGTGCCTAGACCTAGAGGCCCGGGAACGGCAGGCTCAGGCCCAGGGCAGTGAGGAGGAAGAGGAGAGCCGGAGTACCAGGACACTAGAGCAGGAGGTGAGCGTCTGGGCATGTGGGCCTGAGGCCATCTGCAGGAGGTGGGGGAGGGTGGACTGTGGAGGCTGTGGTGGCTGGGGAGGTCATGCCTTCCCACCTTCTTCTGTGGGATCTGGGAAATCTGTCCCACCCGCAGGTTGCTGAGCCCTAGCTTACAGGTGGAACCTCCCAGGGACCTTTACAAGGGGAACCAACCTGGAATTGGACCTGCACAGAATTGTCACCTCCCAACCTCCCGCTCTGCAGATCGAACGCCTGCGAGAAGAGGGTTCCCGGCAGCTGGAGAAACAGCAGAGGCTGATCCAGGAGCAGATACGCCAGGAACGGGAACAGAGGTTGAGAGGTGAGAGTCCATCACCTCCATCCCCCACCCCCACCCCCCCGCACTCTGAGGAAGCTCTCTGTGGAGTCACTGTGGAGACTTCCACCTGCTGGAATCCTCTTCCACCTGCTAGAATCCTGGGGGCACCCCACACGTTCTGTCCTCCTACCAGTTCTTAGGGACCTATTTACTTTTCACTCTGACCTGGTCTCCTGGTCCGGTATGTCTTAGTCCCAAGTAGTGCTGGCTTCGTTTTGGAACAGGTCACCAGGAGAAAGGCTCTGGGATACTTTGTTTTAGTAGAACCGTGTGGTCTGTATTTCTGCGTCCTGCCCCCAGGAAGTGTTTAAAGCCTTGCGTTGGCAGAACACTAACCGTGCCCTTCAGCAGGCAGCTGGGCAGATTGCCCCTGGGGTAGCAGCTCCTGGGGATAGGGATGCAATTGCCTCTCCTACCCCCACCCCCCCCAGGCTCCTGAGCAGGGGCATCTATTGCCCTTGGTCAGAAGTGACCTTTTCTAGGTCCTTCTGGCCTTGAGCTGTGTCTCCTTTGGGAGAAATTCTCTCTCCCTCATTCTCTTGCTAATTTCCCCAAATTTTCTAGGAAAGGCAGAAAATCCTGAAGGCAAAGGAACTCCCAAGCTAAAGGTAAGCCCCGTAGGGACACATGAGTCACCTCATGCTACCTCCTCTCAGCAAAATAGATACTTTCTGTGGCTCAAGGGGTCCGGGGGGGGGGGGGGCACTGGATCTCTGGGAGCCAGCACCACTACGCACATCCTTCCATCCTCACACTGCCGGGGATCAGGGCCGCCCTCAGAGCCCAGCATGGAAGGCTGCTCTTAGCCCTGACTGTCGCAGGCAGCACTCCCAGAGGCCTGCAAAGAGAGCATCTCACAGGTCTGGAAACATGGCTGTAGTGAGCAGGCCACCCTGCTTGTCCATTTTCAGGGGGACACATTTTGGAGGGGTTCTCCATAGATTACTGTTCAGCCTGTAAAGCTCAGGTGTGGGGTCTGGTGCGTTCAGGCGAAGGTTGGTGTTCAGTGGGGACAACGGCTGCTGTTTTTCCAGCTCAAATGGAAGTGCAAGGAGGACGGGTCGAAAGGTGGCTACTCCAGAGATGTCCTCCTGCGGCTTTTTCAGAAGGTCTGCCCTGCTGACTTCCCTCTTTCCCATCGCCTCAGTCCAGGCCCCAGCATCTCCATGCCTAAACGTCCCTCACCACCTCTCCCTGCCCTTGTCCCTGTTCAGAAACCATAGGATAGCTCACGGTCTTTGACCCTCCACTCCCTTGTGTTGCGTGTGCCCCATCCAGCCTGTCTCACCTTCACTGCCCAGGTCTGCCCTTGCCACCCAAGAAGCAGAGGGCTTGGCTGAGTTTGGGGATAGAAGAGGTGGGCATCTGGCACAAAGCTTGTCCCCTTCACCCTTGTCAGTCATTAGGCAGCTTTGCAACACTGCCAGTCCAAGTCCCAGTCCTTTGTCCAACTCTCCTTGCTTTCCTTCTGCATTCCTGGAAAAAAATCTTTTCCTTCCACTCAGCTGGTGTGGCTCAGTGGATTGAGCATTGTCCCATGGACTGAGAGGTCCCGGTTTGATTTCTGCGTCCTGCCCCCAGGACACATGCCCAGGTTGCAGGCTGGATCCCCAGTGGGGGGCATGCAGGAGGCAGCCAATTGATGTATCTCTCTCACATCAATGTTTCTCTCTCTCCCTTCCTCTCTCTCTAAAATATAAAAAATAAAATTTTAAAAGTCCTTTCCTTCCTATCTCTGATCTTCCCTCTCTGGGAACCTGGCAATGAGAGGTTATCCCCCCACTGAACATGCCCTGGTGGGCCTCAGGACAGCCCAGGCTTGTCTCTGGCATGAGCTGGGCCTGCCTTGTCCCCACAGTATGGAGAGGTGCTCAACCTGGTACTTTCCAGTAAGAAGGCAGGCACCGCCGTGGTGGAGTTTGCAACCGTCAAGGCTGCGGTGAGTGCTGCGTGAGGGTTGGGGGAACCACTGCCAGGATAGGAACTCAGTTCTGTGGGTACCCTGAGGCTAGGTATCCACATACCCAGGGAATCTTCGGGCCATCTCAGAGCCAAGGTCCCCCAGAGGGTCTGACTCCTGGGAGTACAGGCATGGTGAAGAGGGGATGGGTAGGAGAATGCTCTGGGATATAGGGGAGCCCACTTCATTTCCTGCTGCCTGGCTCCACACCTCCATTCTGCCATGAGAGCTGGCATGCCTCCAGGTTGGAGCCCACCCTGTCAACCCCTTCTCCAACCACCCAGTCAGAGGGCTGGTACTTGACTCGCCCATGAGGAGGGTCAGAGCTTTAGCACAGCGTCATGGGAAAGAGCCCAGCTTTGCAGTGGTTCTCAGCCTTCCTAGTGTCGCGGCCCTTTAATGCAGTTCCTCATGTTGTGGTGACGCCCAACCATAAAATTATTTTCGTTGCTACTTCATAATTGTAATTTTGCTACTGTTATGTCTTAGGCAACCCCTGTGAAAGGGTCATTTGACCCCCATAGGGGTCACAACCCACAGGTTGAGAACGCTGGCTTAGAGGATGAGCTTGCTGGTGCTGGTACTGCTGTGGGGGTAGAGCCACTCTGTCACTGATTCTCACTGATGGGACTAACTGGATGCTGTGTTTGGCAGGAGCTGGCTGTCCAGAATGAAGTGGGCCTGGTTGATAACCCTCTGAAGATTTCCTGGTTGGAAGGACGGCCCCAGGGCAAGGATGGCCCCAGCCACCTAGGACTGTCACAGGTAAAGAGCCAGGCCTCACACAGGTGGGCCTGCTCAGGGTTTGGGGAACCTTTTCCTGTTTGCGCTCTTCTCAGAGATCTTTTCTCGCAAATCCAGGTCATCTCGATGGAGTGAGATTTGCAGGTCCCCAACCAGAGCAGGGGGACTGATTTTGTGATGACCCCCTTTCCTCTCTGAGTGCCAGTGGGCTGTACCCTGCACAGAATCCTTAGACATTTTTTTCCTCCACATCCCAGTCTCCTGTTGGAGACCATCATCGTCACCCAGAGGGGCTTTCCTGGCCCACAGGCTGCTTGGTTTGGTGTGAAGCATTCGGGGAAGGGGTGGAGGACAGGGCAGCTGCGTCCACTTCCATCCCCAACTCATTTTTCAGGTGTGTCTGTGGCCGCCCAAGACAGGACCTGCTGTCAAAAGGTGATAGCTGCTCCTGGAAATAACACTAAAAACCACACTGACACTGGGGCGCTCGCTGCCCGCGTGCCCACCTCACAGTGAAGCACAGACTTCAGCTCATGTGTCCTCAACAGCAGAAGTTTGTCCTCACAGCTCCATGAAGGCTTTGGTTTAGCAACACACGCACACACACAAACATGCGCGCGCGTGCCCTAGTCATACCTGCTCTCACTTTGGTGGGACAAAGAGCTTTTAGACCAAGAGTTCTCCCTTCTCTGAAATGGCCCGAGGGTGTGTGGGGGAGCCTCAGATTGGTATGTTCACCAGCCCCTGTGGGGAGAGAATGCCCAGGAAGGTCGGCAAGGCCTTTCTTCTCAGTCACTCCACCCCCTGCTTTCCTGCTTGCCCCTCACCTGGCCGTGAGAAGGGGAAGCTCTCTGGGAGTGTGTCCCAGACCTGGACAGAGGAAGACAGGAGCTGGTCTGAGCCCAACTCGAGACCTTTTAGGGAGCTCATTCCCTTACCATTAAATCCCAGCATTTCACAGCCCCAGACAACATTCCATAGGCTGCTACATAGAACTTTATTTATTATCTCCCGCAGCCAGAGGGGAGCCTCTCCTCGGGCACATCCACGCAGGTGGAGGGAGACGGAGGCCACAAGTTAGGGCTGTGGACGCAGTGTGTGTCGAAGCTTCCCTCTCTCACTGCCAGCCTGGAATCTCAGAACCACGTGGCTCAGCCAACTTGAGCTCTGCTTTCAAGTCTTCTGGCCAAGCCACAGTGTGGGGCAGTAGTAGCACAGTGTGTGGCCGTGACCCAGTGGCCCTGGGTGGTAGGCCCCCGTTGGCGAGGGTTTAGGCAAAGCAGAGCTCCCCAGTCCTGGCGGAGGGTTCTGGAGACCAGCTGTGCTCTTCCCGGGAATAGCCATGAGTTCTGTGTCCATCCCCTGGTTCAGTCCTCCTGTGTTCTCAGGGGCAGGGTGGAGGGAAAGCTGCCATTGTTCTTGCTGCATTTCCCAAGGGCTCCCGTTGGTAATAACCTGGGCACTCCCCAGGCAGCCTTCGGCTGGCATTTCCTTGGAACCACCTTCCTCAGGCACCAGCGTCTGCTCCAGGCAGCTGTGCTGGCAGCTTGACTCGTGTGCCCCTTCCTGCTGACGGTTTGTGTGGCCTTCTCCTTATACTGGTTATCTCTACATGCCTCTCTCTTCCTCCTCTGCCAGCCCTCCCCTCTGTTGCAGGCCCCGCACTTCCACCCCCGACTGGGGCTCCCAGCCACGGCCTGGGCCAGCAAGTCTGACAGACTTGCCCACGAGGTTGGTGTTCACCTCCACCATCCAATGCGGCAGCCATTAGTCGTGTGTGGCTATTGAGCATTTGAAATGCAGTAGTGCTGCTGAGGAACTAAATGTTTAATCTTACTTAGTTTCAATTATTTAAATGTAAACAGCCACATATAGCTGGTGGCTACCATACTGGACAAAGTCAAGCCTGTCTCATCCTCTCCCCTCAGGTCTCCCCACTTCCCCTAGACCCGTCTTGTCACCTCTCTCTGTTGTCAGTAGCTTCAGAGGGGGCTGGGGCAGATCATCTGATCTGTCCACTCCCTGACTCGCCCCTTGTGCCCCCCACTCCTCTACTGGCCTCTGCCTGGTCCCCTTCCCAGCTCAGCCGCTGCCTTTAGGGCTCTTGTCAGCAAGTGTCCCGCACGTTTCCAGCCTCTACGCCTCTCCCTCTACTTGGGGTGGCCCGGAGGACTGTTGAGGACCCAGAGGGCAGGCAGGGCCCTGGATTTCTATCTGCACCTTTTTCTTTTTTTTTTCTTTTTTTGTACGTGCCCCTAGCGGGAACCGAACCTGGGACTCTCTGGTCCACAGGCCGACACTCCAGCCGCTGAGCCAAACTGGCCAGGGTTGCACCTTTTTCTTAATCCACAACTATGCCTTCCTTCCCTGGGTCCCCAGGCTTTCGGCTCTTCCAGTCACCGCACCTCTGCCCACCCTCCCCCTATTCAGAAGCTGGGCTCACTGGGAAATTGCTCCCTCAGCATCTGTAAAACTTCCTCAAGAAGTGACATCCCCAAGTCCACTTTGAAGGAGAAGAAGGGGTCATTAAGGTCTGGAGCAGGTGTCCTCTGGAAGGGGGGGGGAGTGTCCACAAGGTCCCCCTTGGAGTATTCGTGGAGGGGGCCTGCCAGGGAACGCGCCGAGGACAGGGTAGCCGAGTAGGCAGCAGTGTAGGCAGGTGAGGGCTCCAGGATGTTGGGGCAGCTGGAGCTCTCTCGGTAGAGGCGTGGGGGCTTGGGTGGGGCCAGAAGGGTGGCCCGAGGCTGCTCATCCCCCCACAGTGGCAGGCGCCGGCCATCCGGCCTCCCTTGAAGCTCCCGGATGACCTCTCTGTTGCTGTACTCCTCATGGTCCCCGCCAGCCAGGCTGGCCTGGCTCAGCACACTGCCCTGCCGTCGGAGTCCCCGAGGCCGCCCCAGGCTCAGCCGCTTGAAGAAGGAGGCATTGCGAAAGGAGCCTTTCCGCCAGGTGTCCATGGGACCTAGGGAGCCAGCAGACCTTAGGAGTCCAGTTCAAGAGTGGCTGGGGACCATTTGGTCCCTGCTGGAGCAGTGAGTGACAAGAAATGGGAGACAGTCCATACAGGCTTCCAGCAGAGGCCTCCAGCTTTCTGCCCAGCACAGACCTCAGGCCAGCATCACGGACAGTGAGACGAGGTCCCAGGAAGAGGGGAGCAGAGTGCTGCGAGTTCTTGGCGGCAGGAGTTTCCCAGAGGGCCAGGAGTGACCTGGTTACTTGATAGGGCAGTGGAAAAACCCCGAGAGGAAGAAGCAGCACTTACTGGAGCCGGAGTGAGAGCAGCTTCCGGGGGTCAGAGATAGTTCTTCTCAGGTGGGCAGGAATGGCCTCTGCTGCTTCCCCTGTACCATCTCGTCCCAGCCCCAGCCCCAGCTCGCCTCTGTGCCTCTGTCCGCCGTGGCTCCCTGCCTCCGAGCAGTGCCCGGCTGGCCGTGCGGGTGTGTGGCGAGGAGGTGTGTTGTTGTTCTCAGTTGACTCAGTCAGGTGGGAAGCTGGGTTTCATGCTCTGAGGTAATTGCAGCATCCGCATGAGGAGTTGGGGCAGCCGTGGCCAACACCCCAGGGCCACTGGGGAGCTGAAGATTCCTCTGGGGACTCTTCTAGGGGCAGCCCTGCTCAGTGCGTCACCACACTGTCTCTTTTTACCCCACCACCCCAGGCCCTAGCCGGCAGAGTGGCTTCCCAGCACCCCACCCCCCCTCCACCCCCGTGTGTCTGGGAGAGAGGAGCTCGGGGAGGGTGGCAGTTAACTGAATGGCAGGCGTGTGGAACAATTGTTGGGGAAGGAAGAGACCTGTAGCTAGTGTGGGTGACTCAGCCCTGGGGCCTGGTGACAGGCCCTCATTAGCAGAGCCCACAGGTATGGGGGTAAGGAGGCAGAGGGTGTGTCAGTAGGAAGCAGCCCCATGCCAATAAAGGGTTGGCTCCTTCCAGGGCTGGGCTCAGCGCATGCCAGGGTGACTCGAGTTTGCTCAGCAGAGCACTATTACCTCGGCCTGACACCCAGTCTATCTGCTGTTTCCTCATCTTTCAGATTTACCAGAGGGCCTCAGGGCAGGAGAGAGCAGCTAAGGGGCAGGGCCCTGCTGCCTCCCACCCTGTGCTCCAGTCCTTCCCCATGGGCTGCCTGGGCCTCACTTGAGGTCTCTCTGTGGAGGGGGCTAGGTCACTAAATTTTCAGCAGTGCTCTGGGCCAAGCGGAGATAGTGGGCCTGGCTGGGAGGGCAACTCTCCCCAGAGCTCTGCAGCCCTTAAGAGAGGAAAGAGGGGCAGGGCTATTGGGAGGAGCAAGGGGATTTGGCTGAATAACACTTCCTGGTTCTGTACACCCCTCACTACAAACCAGTTGGCCAGGGCCTGGCATCTTAACTCCAGCCACACCCTTCTTAGTCCCTGGGGCACTGACCACCAGACTTTCCTCCTGCCTTATTCCATGAGAGTCACCAGTTTGGCATACACAGATCAGGCTCCACACCTTTGCCTGCTCTGGAACCCCCAGCCTGCTTGCTTCTGTGCCGACTCAGGTGGGCTTCAGACGTCACACAGCTCCAGCTGCCCTGAGGGAGGAAGTGGTTTCATTCCCACTGCAGACCTTATCAGGGCGTGGGGTTGGCAGCTCAGGGCTCGTGGCACCGTGGAGCCTCCTCTCCACCCCATGGCCTTGGCCCACTGAGGTGGTGGGGTTTTTTTGAGGTGGTTGTTTATTATTCTTTTGGTTATTAAAATACAGCAGTCTTTAATCCCCGTGCTCTGCTGGCAAGGTCATGAAAGAAAAGCTGCAGGCCCTACCCTCCAGAAACCCTGGTGTGCATTTTTAGGAGGCAAGCCAGTCAGTCCCATGCTTGTTTCTCTTTTTTAGGGTGGGGCTGATTGAGGCTGTGTCTAGGGTAGGGCTTCCTTCTCCTGTGACCTCAGCAGGAGCCAGTCCGCAGGGAAGATGGGCAGCTGGGAGGCAGCAGTGCCGCCCCCTCTGCCTGGCAGAGCAGAGTGGGTTCCCTTCACTGGACAGCGGTGAGAGGCAGTGGGGGGTGGGGGGGGCGGGAAGGGCCTGCCTAGAGCATGAGGAAGTGAATCTCCTGGGAAAGGTGAGCAGAGCTGACTGTAGAGGTGAAGGACCTGAGAGGGAGGGAGGGGAAGGTGGTAAGTGGTTGAGACTGGCTGAGAAGCTGGCCTGGAGGCCACAGGCCTGCTTGCTCCAAGGGAACATGGATGAACTGGGATTGCAGGCTGCTCCAGGGTCCTTCCTTCCTGGGCATCCTTCTTCCTTGAGTCTTTGACTGTAGCTCTGCCTAGGCCTGTCCTCCGAGTATGGAGTTTATGGGGTTGTGCCTGATGCTCTGACCACTCTGGGTCCCTCCTTTGTCCCCCAGGGCTCTGTGGTGTCCGAGAGGGACTACGAAAGCCTCGTCATGATGCGCATGCGCCAAGCAGCTGAGCGGCAACAGCTGATCGCCCAGATGCAGCAGGAGGACAACGTGGGGCAGCCCACATAGCCTCCAGCCCTACTACTCCACAGCCCTTTTCTTAAACCTCACCAATAAATTGTTTTTTTAAAGTCTACTTCTGTTGCATACATAGGTGTAGGGTGCTGGCCTAAGTATGGCCCTGGGTCTGGGCTCTGCCTCCAAGCCCTGCCCAGGCTAGCTCTCCCTCCCTGGCAGAGGAAAGACCCCCAGAGAGGTGCTCCACTTGCTGAGAGTCCCTGCACACGCAGAGCTTAGGATCAGCCAAGCATCACAGCCCTTTATTGACTTGGATTAGCTACGTAGCACCCACCCGCCCAGTGCTGGGGCCATGCTCCTGGCCAAAGGCAGTCGGCTCTTGCCAGCCCCTCAGCCTGCTCATGAACGTGGACTCCTCCAGAACCCTCAGCCAGGCCAGAAGGTGGAGGGGCAGCTGGGAGCACCACGGCAAGGGGCCTGCCCTCCCTGCCTCTGCCGAGACAGGTTTCAAGAAGGCTGTTAACTGCCCAGTGGTGCTGGGCCGGGGATAATGACGATTTGGGAAAAGGGGCAGGGCAGTGAGTGAGGCAGGGGCTTGGGATCAGGGCTCATTGGCAACCACTCAAAGAAGGGGTGTCCTGTCTGTTCCTCGGTGTGAGGGTCACTCCTTGTGCAGGCACCACACCAGTGTCTGGCCCACCCCTGTCATGCTCAGCACACGGAAGCCCCTGCGTTCCAGCTTGTCCAGGACTATTCGAGGAGGGTCATTGACGTAGTACTCATAACTGTAACAGAGGAGAGGAGGCAGCGTGAGGGGGTACACAGTGCAAACGCCTCCGACAAAGCTAGTAGCTGCTGAAGACCATGCCTGTCGGGACTGGTATTAGCTGGTGTCTTCCAGGTCCTAAGTGCGTATATCCATCCCCACCCCCAACCCTTTCCATGCATCATCTCACTCATTTCAACAACCCGAGGAAGGCACCATTATTGTTCTCATTTTATAAATGAGAATACTTGGAGGGCTTAAGTCGTTTTCCCAATATCATAAGACAGTAGAATCTGTGTTAGTCTGATGACAGCCCCATGTGCCCTAAGCTGCTGCTCTCCAGGAAGAACCGGCTGCTCTTTCCAGGGTCCTCACGTGGACTGGGAAGGGCAGCCCAGTCTTGGGGCAACAGTTTGACCCCTAATAGTCCTGACTCTGGATGCCTCTCCCCAGCACACAGTTGGAACCAACTCGCCTCCCTTTTGCTCCCCTCTCTGACTACAGCTCATTCTGGGGACACTTCCAAGGAGTTCTAGCCTGTGGAGCAGAGTTCTTCCTGCCTACGGGGTATGAAGGGGAAGGGGCAGAAAAGGAAACAGCACTCACTGTTTAAACTCCGAACTGATGTGAAGAATGCCAGAGTGGCTGAGTGCCCAGGCAGCTGGTTGAGCTGGAAGTAGGACCCAGGCTGCCTGCTCCCTGTTTCTAGGTCTTAGCTTTGTTAATCAGCCAGCTCCTCAAGGCAGAAACCTCTTCCTCTGTGCCTGTCTTTGCCTTGATAAGGTCTATCTTGGAGACAGAGGGCAGAGCAAGGAAAAATCCACTTACATAGTCCTGTTTCTAGGGAACTGGACTCTGTCCTGGGGCTGTACTTTGTCCTTGGGCTCTCTTAGGAAGGGATGGCCAGTGAGAAAGCCTTCAGAACAAGTCGGGGTGGGGGGATGGGGGCTGTGAGGCCCCAGAGGGGACTGACCCTACAAGAAGGCAAAGCCCCAGGAAGCAGGCAGAGGGATTCTGAGGTTGGGCAGTGGCTTTGCCCCTGGTCTTAGTGGTGTGTGAAGGGAACAGGGACAAGTCTAGGGCTAGTGAGAAGATACTTAAGAATGCCATTACTTACAAGTTGTTTCCCAGGACACCTCTTTTTGAGGCCCCCAAATGCCGCATCAGCTCTGGATCCGAGTACTCATCGCCCACCATGGTGGGGCCCACCTCCTGCAAGGTAAGCCACAGTGCATGCTTGGCTGGCCGCGGGACAGAAGTAGAAGGTCTTGCCTCTCCTCCTTTCCCTGCCTGCTGGCCCTGAGTCAGCTTCAGGCAAAGGTTGGAGGGGTTGGTGAGAGACCCTGAGGGCCAAGAACAAGCTGGAAAAGGGTAAGGTCAGTCAGTGACCCAACCTAAGGCTTCTCTAGCTCCTCCAGGCTGAGCTGGGAAGTACCTGAACCGGCACCTACATGCGCCACCTACCACCGGTGTTTGGTGTGTATCAGAGTCAGCTGGAGAGCAGAGAAATGGGAGCCTGTCCACACAAAATCTTTTTATTTTTTATTTTTTATCCTCACCCGAGGACATTTTTCCATTTTTTGCACAGACAGAGTGGGAAGGAGAGAGAGGAAGAGAGAGAGAGGGAAACATCGATGTGAAAGGGACACATCGAGTGGCTGCCACCCGCACGACCAACCAGGGCCGGGGACAAACTGCAACCGAGGTACATGCCCTTAGCGGGAACCGAACCCGGGTCTCTCCGGACAGCAGGCGGATGCTCTAACCGCTGAGCCAAACCGGCCAGGGCCACACAAAATCTTGTACAGTAATGTTTGTGGCAGCATTATTCATAATAACCCAAAAAGTGGAAACAACCTAAGTGTTTTTCAGCGGCCGAATAGATAAATAAAATATGGTATAGTCATATGATGGAATCTTATTTGCAATAAAAAGGAATGAGTACTGATACGTTCCTTGAAACCTTATCTAAGTGAAAGGCGATAGATACAAGCCCACATAGTGTGACAGGAACTATATTAGTGGTTACCTAGGTCTGGGGACCTGGTGGAGGTGATGAGAAGTGACTGCTAAGATGACTGAAATGTTCTAAAATTGATTAGGATGATGGTTGTGCGACTCTAAATATGCTTAAAAAAACCATGGAGCCCTGGCCAGTTTGGCTCAGCTGTTAGAGCGTGGGCCAACAGACCAATGAGTCACAGGTTCAAATCTAGCCAAGGGCACGTACCTCGGTTTCGATTAGTCCCCGGCCCTGCTTGGGGTCCTGCAGGAGGCAACCACTCGATATGTCCCTTTCACGTGGCTGTTTCTCTCTCTCTCTCTCTCTCTCTCTCTCTCTCTCTCTCTTCCTCTCTCTCCCTCCCACTCTATCTGAACAAAAAACGAAAAAATGTCCTTGGGTGAGGATAAAAACAAAAAACAAAAAAACCATTGAATTGCACACTTTATATTGGTGAATTTTATGGTTTGTGTATTATATAGCAATAAAAGAGTCACAGAGGAGCACTGGATTCCCATGCTCCAGGCTTAAGAGTGTTTTGGGAGGTCTGGGAAGGGGCCAGGAGTACACATTTTAACAATTGCTCAAGAGACTGGTTCTCAAACCACTGCCCCAGGACACTGCCAAGAGGGCACCTGTCAAGTGGCGAGCCACCTCCGGGGACTTGCTTACCCTCTGATGGATCCCTCACGCACTGGGGAGTGAAAGGGGCGGAGGAGCATCCTGCTGCCCAGCTGGGAGACCCAGTCACAACATTCTGAAGTTAAAAAGGGATGCCTGGGCAACCAGCACCTTCTTAGATAAGGAAACTGCTCCCAGAGAAAGGGGAGTGACTTCCGACTCCGGAATGGTGTTCTCCCCACCTCTAGTCCCAGGGGCGGTGCTCTTCCCTTAGGGACAACTCTTCCTGGAAGTTCTTAAGGGTGCAGCTAGCGGCTGTGAGTGCGCCAGGCACTCGGCATAGTGTTTAAGCGTCTTAGCTAAAAGGCTTAGCGCCTTTTCTTCTCCAAACCTCTTTCCTTCAGGTTATCACCCTCCCCGCCTTTCCCCCGGCGGAGCGGCTCTGTGTAGGGCCGCGGGTGCTGCGTGTGTGAGACCAGTTTCCCGCGGACAGGCAGGGCAGGACCCGAGCTCGCTGGGTCGAGGGGACGCAAGCACTTGGCCTCCTTCGCGGCCTGGAGGCGCCGGGCCGGCCAGAGCTCTGAGTCCCGGGATCCCAGCAGAGTCGGCTCCCGGCTTCCCTCCCCGTGGCCCGAGGGGGCGTGTCCCCGACGGCTTCCGGGCCGGCACCCGGAGACGCTGCCCACGAGGGAGGCGCCAAGGTGCGTCCGCAGTCCCCGGAGGCCAGGGCCCCGCTTCAACTCCCCGGGCCAGGCGGGGCTACTCACCATGCGGATCTGAGTGCTGATGAGCAGGTAAGGCATGGTGCTCGCGTCCTGCTCAGGGTACGACGTGGGCTTTGCACTTGGTGGCAACGTCAGACGCTCGGGCTCGGGGACTGCGACCCGCCGCCCGAATCCCGTTACTCCGGCTCTGGCCTTTGGTGGTGCCAATCCCGGTGCACCCGGCCGTGACCGCAGCGGTGGCCAATCAGGAGCGGGTGCCCGTGACGTGCACCGGCCCCGGCGACTCAGGGCCCGCCCCTGCCCCAGGGCATCGCGCTGGGAGGGTGCGTGTCGGGGGTCGGTCTGGCACCCGCTGCACGGGGCCGCCAGGCGCGCCTGTTGCCCTTACACCCCTTACTGCAACACCTCCAGGAACAGGCTCCCGAGCCCTGCTGGTCTCCCCCGTCACAGGGAGCAAACGGGACCCCGCTGAAGCCTCCCAATCTCTAGCCCCCTACACCCAGTGACGCCTCCAAAGCGTTGAGCGGATCCCACCTCTCATCCCAACACACGTTCTCTGGACACTCCTTCGGCGGAGGAAAGACAAGGCAAGGGTAGGAGGCTTTTGGCTACAGCTAAAATACCACCTTGGGTGCGCTCGCTGCGCATTTCCACCTCCCTGGTTGTATTTTCTAGCACAGTGGCTGGATCTTGTATTTCTGAGGCGCTATACGTAAATCTGTAAAGAAAATGAGCGTTTGGCTATGTGCCAAGCCTGGAGGAACTTGAACCAAAAGAATTTGGCCCTCAGTTCAGAGAGCCTTCCTCGAAGCCGAGGCCGGAGAGTGGCCCAGGCAGAGATCAGGAGGCCACGCCCGGGGCAAGAGAAACAACTTCCCCCGCACAAGGCAGCGAGTTCACCTCCGTGCGTCCACGCCCTCATCTGGATGTAGCTAAATCTGACAACTCAACATTCTTTGTCTTGTGACTGGTTCTTTAAAAAATAAAGTGAACCGAAAACAGCCTGTAAACTTCCAGCCCAGGGACTGAAAAATCTTGACTTCACCGAAGAGCTCTTATGCATGCTCTGTGCCCCAGCACTTTGGCAGATGTGAAGAGAACTGTAAGGGAAATGGGAAGTTGTAAAGCTTCAGGATTTGTATTGGCCTAATTTGTGTACTGTACTCTCTACCACCCCACAGGGTTAACAGTTTAGCAAAAAACTGGAAACAGTTCTGTGTCCATCAAAAGTGGAATAAACGCCCTGGTCAGTGTGGTTCCGTGGTTAGAGCAATGGCCCTCGCAGCCACAGGGTCTCGGATTCCATTCCAGGTCAGGGTGCAGGCTGGATCCTCAAGTGCCTGCAGGAATCAACCAATGTTTCTCTCTCTCCTTCCTTCCCTTCCATTCTCAAAAAATCAATGGAAAAAATATATCCTTGGTGAGGATGAACAACAACAAAAAGGTGGAATAAGTTTTTGGTTGATGCTGTTAAAAAGTTCCAGAAGAAATTAAAAGAGTTTAATTCATATGTGATTTTCAAATCAGACAACATAGTCCTCGATATGAACTGAAAACATGCTCTGAGGTGGGAGGGGGGAACAGAGTTTTTATATTTTTATTATGTTTTTAGTTTGTTTTTTTTAAACTCATCTTTATTATTGAATGTATTACAGAAGTCCCCCCTTTTTTTCCCCATTGCCCCCCTCCTCCTCAATCCTGCCCCCCTCCTGCCTTCCCCACACTACTGTCTGTGTCCATTGGTTATGCATATATGCATAGAAGTTCTTTGGTTTATCTCATCCCACCCTCCCTCCCCCCTTTCCTTTGAGGTTCATCAGTCTAACAACCAATTTATACTTCTTAATTCCTTCATCTTTTTCACCCATTCCCCCAGCCCCCACCCATCTGGCAAGCAACAAAAAGTTCTCTGTATCTATGACTCTGTTCTGCTTGCTCATTTTGTTTGTAGATTCAATTGTTGATAGATATGTATTAATTGCCATTTTATTGTTCATATTTTTGTTCTTCTTCAAGAAGACCCTTCAACATTTCATATAATACTGGTTTGGTGGTGATTAACTCCTTTAGCTTTTTCTTGTCTGGGAAACTCTTGATATGTCCATCAGTTCTAAATGACAGCTTTGCAGGATAGAGTAATCTTGATTGTAGGTCGTTGCTTTTCATCACCTTAAATATCTCTTGCCAGTTCTTTCTGGCCTGCAAAATTTCTTTTGAGAAATCAGCTGACAATCTTATGGGAGCCTCTTTGTAGGTAACGAACTGCTTTTCTCTTGCTGCTTTTAAGATTCTCTCTTTGTATGTATGTATTTATTTATTTTTATTATTATTATTTTTTAATCCTCACCCAGGGATATTTTTCTATTTATCTTCAGGTAGAGAGAGAGGGAGAGGGAGAGAAACATCAACATGAGAGGGACACATTGACTGGCTGCCTCCTGCAGGACCAGGGATGAACTGCAACTGAGGTACGTGCCCTTGGCTGGAATCAAACCCGGGACTCATTGGTCCGCAGGCTGATGCTCTACCACTGACTCAAACCGGCCAGGGCTCTCTCTTTGTATTTAACCTTTGGCATTTTGATGATGATGTGTCTTGGTGTGGACCTCTTTGGGTTCACCTTGTTTGGGATTCTCTATGCTTCCTGGATTTGTATGTCTGTTTCCTTCACCAAGTTGGGGAAGTTTTCTGTCATTATTGTTTCAAATAGGTTTTCAATTTCTTGTTCTCGCTCTTCTCCTTCTGGCACCCCTATGGTGTGAATGTTGGCACACTTGAAATTGTCTCAGAGGCTCCTTAGACTATCCTCATTTTTTTGGATTCTTTTTGCTTTTTGCTGTTCTGATTGGGTGTTTTTTCCTTCCTTATATTCCAAATCAATGGTTTGCTTCTTGGCTTTACCTACTCTACTATTGATTCCCTGTAAATTATTCTTTATTTCAGTTAGTACATGCTTCATTTCTGACTGTTTTTTTTTTATCTTCTTGAGGTCCTAATTCCTTGGAGGTCTCCTTAAGTTCCTTGAATTTCTCACTAAGTTCCTTGAATATCTCACCAAGTTCCTTGAGCAAACTTATAACCAGTGTTTTGAACTCTGCATCTGATTGATTGTTTATCTCCATTTGAGAACAGAGTTTTTAAAAGATATAAATTGCTAACAGCTGATCATCAAAGAGATGGCTTGTTAGGGGAAATGAGACCACACACTTACATCATTTATTTGTCATTTGGTGAGGGCAACTGCACTTTCAACAGTGGCCAACTCAGTGTTCAGCAAGTAGGGCTGTTATAGGAGAATAATGGGTAGCTGAAGTTTAGGCATTTGTCAATGTTCTAGTTCGAGCTTATAGAACAAAAGTTTTTGAGTTACTTATCAACAGAAATCAGCACAGAGAGATCTGTTCATTCTGCAGGCAGTTTTCAAGTCCAAGGATTAGAGTTACACTCTGCAAACAACCTGAGTTCAAACTGCAAAAATCCAATTGGGCACGGCCGGTGTGGCTTACTGGTTGAACGTTGACCCATGCATCAAGAGGTTGCAGTTTCGATTCCTGATCAGGGCACATGCCCAGGTTGTGGGCCCAATCCCCAGTGAGGAGCATGCAGGAGGTGGTCAGTCAGTGTTCTCTCTCATCAATGTTTTTATCTCTCTCTCTAAAATAAATTTTAAAAAAATTTTTTAAAAAGGACAAAAAAATTCAACAAGTTAGATATTAAAGTTCTTATAAGTCCTCAATTCATAAGATGGAAACTGTATAGCAATGAAAACGCTCAGTAAAAAAGCAAATCTTGGAAAAAATATACAATTCTATTTTCATAAAGCTCACAAACTTGCAAAACTAAGCAATATATTGTTTGGCAATAAAAACAGAACTGGTCAAATTATAAAGAAAAGTAAGGGAATGACTGATAAGTAAATTCGGGGGAGGTTATCTTGGAGACCAGGGAAAGGGATGGGTGGGGAAAGACATGCAAGCATTTTAAAAAGGCAAAAGTGGAGAGTCCCAGCCATGGCTGAGCTAGCGCATCCTGTGGAGCCATACAGCCCTGAGACCTCTCGGGGCTCCTGGCTGGCTGAGGTACCAGAGCCCTGCAGGGTATGAGCCAGGCCAGCTGGAGGGGAAGAGGACAAACGCACTCCTGGAGATCGCTGCCCCCCCCCCCCCCCCCCCGGAACGAACGCTTCCTCTCCAGCTTCCTGAGGACCGGGGCTGCTCGAGCTAGCAGACTGAAGGTGTTCAGCGGGGCTCGCCAGGAGGCACTAACAACACTACAAACACCACTGTTTTCCAAGAAGCTATCCAAGGGCTCTGGCTACCGCTGCATCCACGTCAAACCCAAAATGGATGGACCCCCATCATCAGCAGGGTGGCCAGCCAGGTCGGACTCAGCCAGCCCCAGCCGCACAGACTACTGCCCCCAGAGCTCACACTGTGGGTGGACCCCCAGGATGGCTTCATCTGCGTCCTGTATGAGGACTTGCAAGAACCAAGTGTCGCTGGGCAGGAGCAGCCCCTCCAGAGCTAGCCGGCTCCAGCTAGCTCCCCTGCCAGCCCCACCTGGCACTCAGCTGTACTCATCCTGCGGTGACATCAGGCCACAGCACACCTCAACCTGGGGAACTGTATTTTAAATATATTTTTAAGAAAAGAGAAAGGGCAAAAAACCTAAAGATATTTTTAAAGAAAAAAATTCTTAAAGGGTGCTGCTTGGAAGTGACCTCCCAGCTGCCTTTGGAGGGATCTGTCATACACTTCAGTCTGGCAGCCAGTGTCTGCCTTTGGGAGGGGGAGCTGTTAGGGGTGGGCCCCACCAAAGGGAGGTGGGACAAGCTTGGTCAGCACTTCAAGAAGATGTGAGAGGGAGCAAGCATGGTTAGCAGCTGTGAATCAGAGAGCAGGATCTGCCTGGGGGAGGGGGAGGGGAGGGGAGGGGGAGGGGGAGGGGAGGCTGATCCAAACCTCTCACTCTCCCAACCCACACACCTGCATCCCTGACCTCAGGAGCACTCTAGTCTGGACTTAATTCATGATGCTTGATCTTCACTTTTATTTTTCTGGTGAGATCCTGGGCAGAGAATGATTCCTTCTGTCGTAAGCAGCTTTTCTTCAAACCATCACCTGTTTCTAATTCTATCCTCAAGGGCCTGTGGGTGTTGCTGCCCAGACAGCAAAGAAAGTGTTTTGTTTTGTGGGGCCAGGGGAGTACGCAGGCTTTGGAGGGTTGGGGTTGGGATGGGAGGGTCCTCTGCGCAAAACCTTTTCTTTGCGATGTGCTGCGGTGTGTGTAAGTGTGGGGAATGACTTGGGGGTGATTTGCAATAGAATTTTAGGACCCAAAGAGTATCCACTGGGTATTTTTTTTAGGCCCAAACCCTTCTTTTTGGAACGACAGGAAAGTCCTAATGCTGCTGCTGTTATCCCTTTGAGAGGTGGCTCAAAAGCTACAGGGAACTCCAGGTCCTCTATTACTGCCTTCTTTTTATTTTTTATTTTTTATTATTATTATTTTTTTGGACTAAAATCTACTATTTATTGGGCAAATTTGCAAAGCACCGTGCAGCACATACATTATCACAAGTGTTTCTCTTGGAAGCCCTGTGAGGTAGGTATTGTGTCCAGATCTTACAGAGAATACAACAGTTTCAGAAAAATAAGCTGTTTGCCCACAATCACACTGCTAGGGAGAAGCCAAACCATATTGTGATCCTAATCTGTCTCACATACCAGGATGAACTGATGGATAAAACTTATCTCCATGTAGGAGAGATCCATGTTTTCAAAGAGAAGCAGAATCACTTCAGTTTATAATCACATGTAGTATCGGCATCATCGCTGTCTGAAAAAAGGTAAATAATCTTCCAGTTTGCTGATTCTGCTAAAATGTCCTCAGAAATGGCATTATCTGTGAAGCTGCCCAATAAGCCCTCTGAAACAAAACACACAGTAAAATGAGACTTTACTTATATTTAGTGCAAATTACAGTTTTAGGATGTTAGCTTATGGCTATACCCTGCATAGATACGTATAGTAACATTAGGTTCAAGGTTATCACTGTAACAGCAAAAGACAGGAAACAGCCTAACTATTCATCAGTGATAATAGATTAAATAAATTATGGTGTATTCACTCAACAGAATCTTATGTAGCCAAAAAAGTAGAGATTCTTTGTTCCCTACATACTCATATGAAGGGGGGGGGGGGCTGAAAGAATCTATGTATAGTTTGTTATCATTTGTGCAAACAGCCCATGCACGTGTTTAGGCACAGAATCTTTTTCAAAAGTACCCAGTGAGCTGGTGGCAGTGCCTACCTCCAGGAAGAGGAACTAGGAGCTAGAGGTGGGAGAAGCCCTTTAGTCTAAATCACTCTTGTATCTTGACCCACAGGAAAAGTGATGCATTCAAACATTTTTGTTTACTTTTTTAAAACAGACCGATTATATATTTGACAAATTACAATGATAATTTCTGATTGCAACAAAAAAAAGTGTTCTTGTGAGAACCACTATGAAGCTATATTGTAAATACATTTTTTTAAAATGTGAAAAGGCATACAATTTCCTTTATATAAAACTCATTTATCCATCACGTAATGTCAAATACACCTATACTTAAAATACAAGTGATTCTCTTGAGGAAAAAGAGCCAGATCAAATACATCACTAAAGGAAAGCGGGTATTCAAGACTACGAAGTCTACTGAGGACAAAGACCACCATTTTACATATTTTTAATTCCCCAGTTTCTGATGGGTTCTCAGACTATAGTTTCTCAGTTGATGGGTAGCAAATTGATTTACTGGTTAAATGAGCAACTGTGGAGTCATATGTCAGTTATACTGAGAACAGTATAAAATAAATGGGTAATTCACCAGAAACTGGCTTCTACATTGTAATTTTAATGACCTTGAAACAACATGATTTAATACCAAATGTTTAAACACTCATTATCATTGCTAACCTGTGAAATCAATATTATTTATATCTGATTAGCTATACAAAACTCATCGATTTTTCTTTTGAAAAAACTGCCTTCTTTTTAAAAGCACAACACTCCTGCCCTGGCCGGTTTGGCTCAGCAGTTAGAGCGTTGGCCTGCAGACCCACAAGTCACGGGTTCGATTCCAGAGGCAGCCAGTCGATGTGTCACTCTCACATCGATGTTTCTCTCTCTCTCCCTCCCACTCTATCTGAACAAAAATGGAAAAACGTCCTCGGGTGAGGATTAAAAAATAAATAAAATAATGAAATAAAAGCACAATACTCCTTTCTAACGCTCCCCTCTCCTCTCCATTTTAGTTGAGTCATGGAGCTACCCTACTTTCTAGAACACAGTTCTCAGTCACTGTGCAGTATGGCCTCCTAGTCCTCCTAGTCCCAGGAGGGTGGAGAACTGGCCCTCAGAACCTCCCGCACTCTGGTGGGCTGAGGGAGCCATCTCTCCCTCTGTCCTCAGACCTGTGGCTGGCTGCTCAGCCTTGCAGTATCCCTTGGCTGACCCGGAGAAAGCCCGAGATTCTGCGGGATTACTTGATGTTCTTGTAGGGCTGACACTAAAAACCAAACACTGGGCATTGTTTTTTCTCCCTGGTATTCAGACCTCTGGGAGAGGTTGCTGTCTCTCTCACTGCCATTCAAATTTGTCTATAGACTTGTGCAATATTTACTGTTCTGGTTTGAAGAAAAAACAAAAAACAGAAAACTACCTTGGGTTTCTCTGTGACATTAGTGAGGGGTCCTCAGAAGGCCTTGAAATTTCTGAACCTGAATCACCTTAAAAAGGACATAGGTAGGCCCTGGCTGGTTTGGCTCAGAAGTTAGATCATTGATCCACAGACCAAAGGTGCTCTGGTTCAATTGCCGGTCAAGGGCTCGTACCTGGGTTGCAGGTCCAATCCCCAGCCCTGGTTGGGGTCATGCAGGAGGCAACCAATGGATGTGTCTCTCTCACATCTATGTTTCTCTCTCCCTCCTTTCCACTATCTCTAAAAATCAATGGAAAAATATCTTCAGGTGAAGATTAACAAAACAACAACAACAACAACAAGAAGACATAGCTAGAACATCTGGTCAACCTGGCTACTCTCCTACTACTACCCCTTAGGGAACCCAAAGTCCCCGCCCCACTGCATCCCCCTTTCCTGGGTTTCTTACCCACTCAGTTCTCAGAGGTGCTATTTACCAAACACTCCCAAGGCATTCCAGCCTCCTTTTCAACTCTCCACATCCAAGCTGTGTTCTCAGACCCTGCTTCCAGTCTTTATTCCTTTAAAGGTGATTCCCACCCACAGTACCAAGAGCTTATATTCTGGCCTGTGGGTTGAAACAAAGCTGTGAATCACTGAAGATTACGTTGTTGCATTTTGTCTGCAAGGTCCCTGACTTTTTAGAAGCAGCCTCATGGTCTCATGCTTAATCTTTTCTGTTCTCTTCGTTTTGCCATTCACTTGAAAAACAAAATGCCCAGGTGGCAAGAGCATACAATGGAGAAAAGAGAGCCTCTTTAATAAATGGTGTTGGAAAAATTGAACAGCTACATGCAAAAAAAGAAGCTAGACCACCAACTTACATCTTACACAAGAATACTCTCAAAATGGATAAAAGACTTAAATGTGACTTGTGAATCAATACAAATCCTAGAAGAAATTGTAGGCAACAAAATTTCAGACATGACAAGCAGCAGAATTTTCACTGATACAACGCCAAAGGCAAGAGAAACAAAGGAAAAAATTAATACATGGGACTACATCAAACTAAAAAACTTCTGCACAGCAAAAGAAACAAGCATCAAAATGGAAAGGGAGACCGGCCAGTGTGGCTCAGTGCTTGAGCATTGACCTACGTACCAAGAGGTCGCCGGTCAGGGCACATGCCCAGGTTGTGGACCCAATCCCCGGTGGGGGGCATGCAGGAGGAGGCCAATTGATGTTCTCTCTCATCGATGTTTCTATGTCCCTCTCTCTCTCCCTTCCTCTCTCTCTAAAATCAATAAAGAAAATAAAAAAAAAAAATGGCCAAGAGACATACAAAAAAAGGCTAACCACTAATCATCAGAGAGATGTAAATTAAAATAACTATGAGGTGTCACCTCATACCTGCCAGAATGGCCACCATCAACAAATTATCTAACAAATGCTGGCAAGGGTGT
Source organism: Molossus molossus (assembly GCF_014108415.1). Classification (NCBI taxonomy): domain Eukaryota; kingdom Metazoa; phylum Chordata; class Mammalia; order Chiroptera; family Molossidae; genus Molossus; species Molossus molossus. The sequence continues at coordinate 179,741,772 of NW_023425344.1, read as the reverse complement.
GGAGAAAAGGGGACTCTAGTACATGCTGGTGTGAATGCAGACTGATGTAGCCACTACGGAAAACAATATGGTATTTCCTAAAAAAATTAAACATTGATCTGCCATTTGACACAGTGATCCCACTAGGAAGCCTGAAACACTAATCAGAAAGAATATATGTACCCCTATGTTCATAGCAGCACTATTTACAATTGCTAAGATCTGGAAATAGCACAAGTGTCTATCAATAGATAAGTGGATAAAAAAGCTGTGGTACATATACACAATGGAGTACAATGCAGCTGTAAGAAAGAAAGATCTCTTATCCTTTGAGACATCATGGAGGAACCTGGAGAGTATTATGTTAACGAATAAGCCAATCAGAGAAAGACAAATATCACACAATCTCACTCATTTGTGGAATATAATGACAATACAAGCTGATGAACAAAACAGACCCAGAGACACAGAAGCAGGGTACAGACTGACAAACCTCAGAGAAGGGGACTTGGGGGAGGGAAGAGGTAAATCACAGAACTTATACGCATATATGCATAACCATGGCCATAGACAACAATGCCAGGGGCGGGGGACAGATCCGGAAGAGGGTGTCAATGGGGGAAAAAGGAGAAACATCTGTAACAAAAATGAATTAATAAAAAAAATTTTTTTTTTTAAATTTTCACTTGACATTTTTGCATTCATCTTCAGATAGAGTAGAAGGGAGAGAGGGAGGATGGGAGAGAGAGAAATATCGATGTGAGAGGGACACATCGAGTGGTTCCCACCCACACGACCCCAACTGGGGCTGGGGACAAACCGAAACCAAGGTATGTGCCCTTAGCGGAAACCGAACCCAGGACTCTCTGGTTCGTGGGCCGAAGCTCTAACTGCTGAGCCAAACCAGCCAGGGCAAGTAAAAATTTCTTTAAAAATAAAAATAAAAACAAAATGCCAGAGCTGGACTGTTGAGCAGGCCTACGTCTCCTATTAGGTAAAACTAAACAGCAGTAGGTTTGTAAGCTATTGTGAAAGAAAGACAAAGGTTACTAATTGTCTAATAGTGTTTTTATATGGAAGAATGTACAGCTTTATGGACAAATGTACACTTTTTTGTTACTTTAATAAAACTGTAGCAGATGAAAAAAATAAAAGGCAAAAGTGATATTCTCTTATACTAGGACATGGGTGCAAAGGGATATAAATGAACTCAATCTTTATAAATGTATTATTAATATTCTTTTATAAGAATATTATAAATAATTTATAAGAACAATTTAAAAAAATAAGAAAAAATGTTTCAAGTGTCAAGCCCCTTAGAGCAGTGATTTTCAACCTGTGCTGTAATAATTTTTAAAACATGCAATATAATTTGGCCCTGAGTGGCTCGGTTGGAGCATCATCCCATGCGCCGAAGGGTGGTGGGTTCGATTTCCTGGTAAGGGCACATGCCCAGGTTGCTGGTTCAGTCCTCAGTCCCAGAGCATGCAGGAGGCAAGGGATGGATGCTTCTTTCTCTTCTTTCTCTCTCTCACACACACATATTCTCAGATCAATATTTGAAAAATCCAAAACATGTTGCCCTGGCCGGTTTGGCTCAGAGGTTAGAGTGTCAGCTGTCGGACCACAGTCTTGGGCTCGATTCTGGTCAAGGGCACGTACCTCAGTTTTCTTTGTTTCGGGCCCTGGCCCTGGTCGGAGTCGTGCGGGAGGCAACCAGTCGATGTGTCTCTTTCACGTCGATGTTTCTCTCTCTTTCTCTCTCTTCCTCTCTCCCTCTCATTCTGTCTGAAGATAATAGAAAAAGTGTCCTCAGGTGAGGATTAAAAAAAAACTCCAAAACATTCAATATCTGACTATTGAGTCAGGGGCACTGGCCTCTTTCCCCTTAGATTGTCAAATAAGAAAATGACAACAGCCAACGTAATAATAGCTGTCCAGTGTGAGTGCCGTATTTTATTTTTTTAATGTTGCTTTTTTTTTTATTGCTTTTAGAGAGAAGGGAATGGAGAGGGAGAGAGATAGAGGCATTAATGAGAGAGAACGTCGATTGACCACCTCCTGCATGCTCCTCACTGGGGATCGGGCCCACAACCTGGGCATGTGCCCTGCCCAGGAATCAAACCAGTCACCTCTTGGTGCCTGGGTCGACGCTCAACCACTGAGCCACACCGGCCCGGCTAGAGTGCCCTGTCTTGAACCACAAATATATGTCATGTAATAGAGCTGCATCTTGTTGGTCACATCGCATAATAAGGTTGCATCTGTTGGTTAATTCTTGGTACTAGAAATCCTTATATAAAAGTATAGGCACCTGATTTTTCAAAAAGTCACCGGAGCAAAAAGAGTAGGTAATTACTTTATTATTATTATTTTGTAAATAAATAAAAATTACATCTATTTTTCATCATAGCAACCAAAAATAGAATATATGTTTTGGTGTGCCTCAGAATTTTAGTAATTAGTTTATGTGCCATGAGATGCAGAAGCCGGAAGATCACTGCCTTGGAGGTTAGGCTCGGGGGTAAGGCCACCTCCCGGAGGCAGCGATTTTCAACCTTCTTCATCTCGTGGCACATCAACTAATTACTATAGTTCTGCAACACATCAAAATATATTTTTGGCCGATCTGACACAACAAAAAAAAGGTATTATTTTGATTCATTCACACTGGGCGGCTATTGTTGTGTTGGCTGTTGTCTTATTCTTTGACAATCTAAGGGAAAAGAGGTCAGTGTCCCTGACTAAATTGACATTTGACTGTCAATTCTCTGGGGAGAGGGAGGTAGATGAGGTGTCATGTTCTGGGCAGAGAGCAGAACGGGAGCTTGGGGTCCGTCTGCTCTCCTCTCTGCTCCGAGGCCGGCAGTGGAAAGGTGGAGAGGAGCCGGAGGGCGGTGGGTAGCTCAGGTTGCCAGGGCTGTACTGCATTTGCAAAACTGGTCTGCAGATGCAGCATGAGATAGAACGCTTCATCCAGAATCACCCACCCCACTGCTGATTACCCTGGCAGCCTCACACTTACCTGATAACATCTTTAATACCCGGAGGGAAATGAATTCCCTCGCTTGGTCTGTCCATCTGGCCTTGCCTCTTGCCATAGTCAGTTTATCTGGCAGATCTCCCTCCCCTGTAGACAGAGAAGAGATTGTTCTTCCACAATTCAGCTTTTCATTATGAAAGCAGCTGCATCAAGGTGGCAGGGCCTGGATATCGGTCATTCCTTCTTTCCTTCCTTCCTCTATTCAGCTTTTATGGGTGGCTTCTGCGTTAGAGCTGTGCTAGGCACAGGTGACATGGAGATGAATCGGGTGTGAGCCCCGTCCCAGAACGGTAAGCAGTCCAGTAAGGTAAACAGACCAGAAAGCAAACAATCAGGAACCAAGTATAATGGGAGCCCAGAAGCAAAGAAAGATAAAAAGATTCATTCCACCAGAGGAAATGAATTTTTATTCCCTCCAAAGTTGTTAATATATTTTCTTATTACAAAAGAAACACATGCTCAGTTCAGAAAAATGAGAAAAATGAGAAAAAAATAGGGAAAGGATATTAAAAGCACACTTTTAATATAAAAACACTTAACCTAAAAATAAAAGGCCAAAATGAAGAGGCAACAAGCGTTTATTGAGATAGAAAAGAACAGCTATTGGGGAAGCATTGGTTCAGGCAGAAGCCCAGATAATGTTCTTTTTTTTTTAAAAAAAAAATAATGTTCTGATTAGGAGACAAAGGCAAGGGGTATTTATGAGAAAGGGAAGGGGAAAAGTTATATCAATAGAAGGAAGGCATTTCTATTGGTGCAGATAAGCTAACATAGTGACACTAATTCTAAACAATGTTGTTAATTTCGGTCCATAGTCACAGTCCAGTACACAAAATACCTGCTTTCTAGTTATTGTTGCAAACAGTTCTTTAGGACTGCAATGTTAACCTTAGGCCCAGTCCAAAGGTTAATTTGCCCTGTTTAACATTCCAAAGTCTTGAGGCATAACATGTATCTGGAATGGCAGCTCAGGCTCCATTTATATTATTTTGAAGTGGCTTCATTTATTATTATTGTTGTTGTTGTTGTTGTTATTTGTACATTGCAGCATTATTTACAATAGCCAAGGCATGGAAAACATCTTCAGTGTCCACTGAGGGATGAACAGATAAAGAAAATGTGGGACATACATACAGTGAAATACTACTCAGCTATAAAAAAGATGAAGTATTGCCATTTGTGACAACATGAATGGATCTTGACAGTATTATACTAAGTGAAATAAGTCAGAAGGAAAAGGACAAAAACCTATTATTTCATTCATATGTGGAATATACAACAAAAAGTAACAGACTAACAGAACCAAACCAAACACCTTTATACAGACAACAGAATGGTGATTAGCAGAGTGGAAAGAGGAAGGGGGGAAGGTGAAGTGGATTAAGGGGATCAAATATATGGTAACGAAATGAAATTAGACTTCAGGTGGGGAGCACAAAATACAGTATACAGATGTCACATTATAATCTTGTACACCTGAAAATTATATAATGTATTAACCAATGTTATCCCAACAAGTTTAATAAAAAAATTAAAAATTAAAAAAACCCTCTTTTGCCCAGCTGGTGAGGCTCAGTGGTTGAGCGTCGACCCATGCACCAAGAGGTCGCCGGTTCCATTCCCCGTCAGGGCACATGCCCAGGTTGTGAGCCTGATCCCCAGTGGAGGGCATGCAGGAGGCAGCCAATTGATGTCTCTATCTCTCTCCCTCTCCCTTCCTCTCTCTCTAAAATCAATAAAGAAAAATTATTTTAAAAATTAAAATTAAGCCCTGGCCAGTTTGGCTCAGTGGTTGGAGTTTTGGCCTGTGGACCAGAGAGACCTGGGTTAGGTTCCCGTAGGGGCACATACCAAAAAAAAAAAATTTTTTTTAAACCCCTCTTTTGCACTGGCTTGTTTGGCTAAGTAGTTGGAGGTTCAGCCCTCAGACAGAAGGGTCTCAGGTTCGATTCCCAGTCAAGGGCATGGACCTAGGTTGCAGGTTTGATCCTTCATCCTGGTCAGGGTCATGTGGGAGGCAACCAATCGATGTGTCTCTCTCACATCCATGTTCTCTCTGTCTCTCTCTCTCCCTCCCTCCCTCACTTCCACTCTGTATAAAAACCAATGGAAAAATATCCTTGGGTGCATGTTAACTATAACAACAACAACAACAACAACAAACAAACAAATAAACAAAAAACTCTTGTCACCACTGAGACAATTATAATTAGTCCCCTAGTGTATTTCAAAAGGTACTAATTGAAATAAATCCTTAAGAATGAGTAGAAAGTATTGATGAAGTATTTCCTTAACTTGTGGGGCAGATACCTTACTGCTTTTAAATTATTCTTTATTTTTTATTTTATTTATTTATTTATTCATTCATTCAGATAGAGTGGGAGGGAGAGAGAGGAAGAGAGAAAGAGAGAGAAACATTGACGTGAAAGGGACACATCGAATGGTTGCCACCCACACGAGCCAACCAGGGCCGGGGACAAACCGCAACCGAGGTACGTGCCCTTAGTGGGAACCGAACCTGGGTCTCTCTGGACTGCAGGCTGACGCTCTAACCGCTGAGCAAAACCAGCCAGAGCCTAAATTATTCTTTTTTTTTTTTTTATCCTCACCCGAGGACATTTTTCCATTTTTTACTCAGATAGAGCGGGAAGGACAGATAGGAAGAGAGAGAAACATCGATGTGAAAGGGACACATCGAGTGGCCGCCACCCACACGACCCAACCAGGGCCGGGGACAAACTGCAACCGAGGTACGTGCCCTTAGTGGGAACCGAACCTGGGTCTCTCTGGACTGCAGGCCGACACTCTAACCGCTGAGCAAAACCAGCCAGAGCCTAAATTATTCTTTACAATGTACATGTATATTAAATGTACTCATCTATATAAAATATCTCATAGTTAAAATGTAAATGATTATATCTAATAAAAAATTGGGGGAGGGCTGAGCTAGATATTTAGGCTGTCACTAAAGTAAATTTTTACTTTTAAGAAATGCTGATAGTCATAGTCCATAAAAGTCATGTGTTTTTCATTTCTAAAATTACAAGAAGTTACATAAATCATGAGTAAAATGGAATTATAAAAGAGTCTATTGGCCCTGGCAGGTGTGGCTCAGTTGGTTGGAGCATCAACCTAGGTTTCAGTTTTGATCCCTGGTTGGGGTGGTATGGGAGGCAACTGATCAATGTTGTTCTCTCTCTCTCTCTTTCTCCCTTTTCCCCTCCCTCTAAAAATCAATAAGCATGTCCATCTCTGGTGAGAATTAAAAAAAATACATCTATAATAATCTAGGCCCTGGCCGGGTTGGCTCAGCAGTTGGAGCGTTGGCCTGCGGACCAGAGTCCTGGGTTCTGTTGCTGCTAGGGGCACGTAACAACAACAACAAATCTATGGGCCACAAGTGGGCACAGAAAAAACGATTAACAAAAATTAAAAAGAAAAAAACCCCAGCCCTGGCCAGTTGCTCAATGGTTAGAGCTTCGGCCTGCGGTCCAGAGAGACCTGGATTTGGTTCCCACTAAGGGCACATACCTCGGTTGCAGTTTGTCCCCCACCCCGGATGGGGTCGTATGGGTGGCAACCACTCCACGTGTCTCTCTCACATGGATGTTTCTCTCTGTCTCTTCCTCCCTCTCATCTTCCTGCTCTATCTAAAGATAAATGCAAAAATGTCCTGGTGAGGATGAAAAAAACAAAACAAAACAAAAAAACCCCCACAAAAAACACAAAAGCTCTGACCAGGTTGCTCAGTTGGTTAGATCGTCCTCCCAATATGCCAAGGTTTCAGGTTTGAAACCTGGACAGGGCCTGTAGGAAAATCAACCAAAGAATGCATAAATGGGTGGAGAAGCAAATGATGTTGCCCGTTACAAACAAACAAACAAACAAACAAACAAACAAACATACGTACAAGTCCCACAAAACCCCCAAACGGTGTCTGAACCAATTAAAGCAATCAGGGATCAAGTTTCAGCCTCACTCAAATGTTAGAGGAAGAATTTCATTTGCATTCTGGAAATGGAAAAACAGTTTATAACTCTATCCCTGGTTAATGATACGAATTTTTTGTTTTTGTTTTAAACATGCTTTTACTGATTTTTTAGAGAGAGGGAGAAATAGAAACAAGTGAAAGACCCGACTGGCTGCCTCCCGCACGCTCCCTACTGGGAATCGAGCCCGCAACCGGGGCTGGTGTCCCGACCGGAATGGTACCTGACCCCTCAATGCCTGAGACAATGCTCAGTCCACGGAGCCACACCGGCGGGGTATGATACAAGTTTTTAAGTGCAGGGTGAGTTTTTAAGAAGCTGGCCCTGGGGACTCAGGGACCTCTTGCAGCCAACCAACAATTTATCTGTGCTAATTTGAACTGCGGAAAACGCTATTATCTAGTGTTTAGTAAATGGTTGGAATAAAAATGCATAAACAAATTAAGCCGGGATAAATGAAGTCGGAGTTAGGACAGACTGTTAAGGATAAGTGGGGAGGAGGTGACGTTTTCCAGGTAGAGAATGTGTCATCCTAGAAAGAAGCAACAGTAGACGCGAAGGTAGAAAGATGTTCCGGGAACAGCAGGTAATCTGGGGTGTCTGAAGAGAAACCGTAACTCAGCTAGCCAGAGTGTAAGAGCTTCTGCTGGAGCACGCACCCCAATAAGTCACTTTCCACCTCTCCCTGGGTCTCCTCTCCCGCCTCTCTGCTAGCCCCGCCCCTCTGGCTGCCCCTGAGGCCCCGCCCCGGGAAAAACCCTGGACGGGAGGCGCAGCCTAGTGAGGTCACCTCATCGCGCCTTCGTAACGGCCCGCGAGGCTGATGGTGCCGTTTAGTGACGTCACGATCATTGACAGCGTGAGGCGGCGGCGACTCCTGCCGTGATGTTGAGCGGCCGGGTGAGAGTCTGAGTTTGTTTTCTGCAAGGCCAGGGCACCTTCAAAGGGCGCGGGGAGGCCAGGAGTTTGCGGCCAGGGCGGCGGGTTTGTGGGTGCGGTGTCGTGAGGCTGGAGAGGAGCGTTTGGAGGCCCAGAAACCTGACTCCGGGATCAGGGCTTAGGGGGCGTGTTGGAGGGGAGGCTGCTTCGCGGTAGTTCGGCTCCGGGGGCTGGCGGAAGTTTAGGGTCCAGATTGGGGTGAGGTCTCAGAGTCTGGGCAAGGAGATATCTCCAGGGGTTCGGCGTGGGGGGCGCGGATGGACCACGCTCACGAATCTCTCTCCCCCCGCCCGCCCGCTCCCGGTGGCTCGCGCGGGCTGCAGGTGCATCATGTCTAGACTGGGGGTCTTGGGCGGCGTCCGCTCCGGGCTGGGACTGTTGCTGGGCACCGCCGCGGGCCTTGGATTCCTGTGTGCCCTTTACAGCCAGCGGTGGAAACGGACCCAGCGCCATGGCCAGAGCCAGCTCCTGCCCAACTCTGTGGACTTCACGCAGACTTCAGAGCCTGGACGCCAGGGTAGGAGCTGGTCCCCTGAGGCCGCAGTCACTGCTGACGGATGGGCCTGGGTTCGAGGCTGCCTTTAGCAGAGCCTGTGGGACAGGACAGTGGAGGCGGATGCCTAAGAGTTTCTTTCACCTTTTTGGACAGCCTATTGAAAAGAAAGCATTCTCCCTCTTTGGTACCCTTTCTCCTATAATCCTAGGGAAGTATATTGTGAAAAGGTTGTTTAGTTTTCACTTTTGGTTTTGGCCACAGTAGTGCTATATACGTATTAAAGGCACTTGCTTAGTTTTGGGTGAGGTGTTTAATACATAGAGGAAGAGTCTAAAAGTAGGCAAAAGGAAAAGCTAATCTTGTAGGAATTAAAAGTCCTGAGGCTTACGTATTAAATTAAATATTAAAATCAAGAGACCTTGGAGACTATCTAGTCCAAGTGTTTATATCCTTATGATGATGAAATCAAGATTAAGAAAGACTGTGTAACTTTCCCAAGGTTGTCACAGAGCAAGTAAAAGGCAGGATTGGGCCTGGTCACCTGGTCCCATGGACTTAACACAGCACGGGGCTGGGAATGTGCTTATTTGCAGCTGAATGTGGGTAGTGCTTTCAGTTTTGCAAAACTTTCATGTTAAATGAACTCATGTGAGCAAAGTATATAGGGCTGGTACAAACCTCATGTTCGAGTAATAGAGGAACTTTCAGATCATCTCACCTCGTGTTAATTGGGAATGGGTGTTTCCTCTGATCACCAAATGCCAGGTGGTTTAGAAAAGTTAGTTTTAGCCCTGGCCAGTTTGGCTCAGTCGTTGGAGCATTGGCCTGCGGACCAGAGAGTCTCAGGTTCGGTTCCCGCTAGGGGCACGTACCAAAAAAAAAAAAAAAAGGAAAGTTAGTTTTAGAAGAGCCTTTAAAGAATAATTGCATACTCTTCACTGGGGATTGGGCCCACAACCTGGGCATGTGCCCTGACCAGGAATTGAACGGGCAACCTCTTGGTGCATGGGTCCACGCTCAACCACTGAGCCACACTGGCAGGGCTCAAAGAGTTATTTTAAATTGTAACTGTTAGCATTTTATAATGTGGTAGTAACCTAGTGTTGCAAGTGTGCTTGTCTTTCCTTAAATTTTGTTTTGTTTGGTTTGTAATTTCTTGGCCTTAGTCATTCTTCTGCTGATGTTGGGAGAAAGTGGCCGTGTTCCCAGGGATCTTTCTTTTTAAAAGAAATTTTTGTTTTTCTGTATTGATTTTTAGAGAGGAAGGGAGAGGGAGAGATAGATAGAAACATTGATGAGATAGAACATCGATTGGCCGCCTCCTGCATCATGTCCCCCACTGGGGATCCAGCCCACAACTGGGCATGTGCTCTGACGAGGAATCGAACCGGTGACCTCTTGGTGCATGGGTTGATGCTCAACCACTGAGCCACATTGCTGGAGCCCAAGGACCTTTCTTGCTCTACATTCTTTTTTTTTTTCTTAATTTATTTATTTTTGTTACAGATGTTTCTCCTTTTCCCCCCACTGATTCCCCCTCCTTTTCCGCCCTCTCCCCAGCTTTGTTGTCCATGTCCATTGTTCATGCACACATGCATATAAGTTCTGTGGTTTATCTCTTCCCCGCACCCCCTCTTCTGGGGATAGTCAGTCTGTACCCCATTTCCATGTCTCTGGGACTGCCCCATTCCTCAGACTGTTATGTTCATTATATTCCACAAATAAGTGAGATCATATGATACTTGTCTTTCTCTGTTTGGCTTGTTTCGCTTAGGATGATACTTTCTAGGTTCCACCATGTCTTCTCAAAGGATAAGAGATCTTTCTTTCTTAGAGCTGCATAGTACTCCATTGTGTATATGTACCACAGCTTTTTTATCCATTTGTCTACTGATGGGCATTTGGGTTGTTTCCAGATCTTAGCTATTGTAAATAGTGCTGCTATGAACATGGGGCTACATATATTCTTTCGGATTGGTGTTTCAGGCTTCTTAGGGTATAGTCCTAGAAGTGGGATCACTGGGTCAAATGGAAGTTCAATTTTTAATTTTTTGAGGTAACATCATATTATTTTTAATTTTTTGAGGTAACACCATATTGTTTTCCATAGTGGCTGCACCAGTCTGCATTCCCACTAGCAGTGTACTAGAGTCCCCTTTTCTCCACACCCTCGCCAACACTTGTTTGATGATTTGTTGATGGTGGCCATTCTGACAGGTGTGAGGTGATACCTCATTGTTGTTTTAATTTGCATCTCTCTGATGATTAGTTATGTTGAGCATTTCTTCATATGTCTCTTAGCCATTTGTATGTCCTGTTTGGAGAGGTGGCTATTTAGTTCCTCTGCCTATTTTTAATTGGGTTCTTTGTCTTCCTTTTGTTGAGTTGTATGAGCACTCCATATATATATTGGAAATTAACCCCTTATCTGATATATCATTGGCAATTATGTTCTCCCATACAGTGGGTAGCCTTTTCATTTTCATGATTGTATCTTTTGCTGTGCAGAAGCTTTTGAGTTTGATGTAGTCCCATGTGTTCATTTTCTCCTTTGTTTCTGTTGCCTTAGGTGATGTGCCAGTGAAAATTCTGCTGAGTATGATGTCTGATATTTTGTTCCCTACATTTGCTTCTAGGATTTTTATGGATTCCTGAGTCACATTTAAGTCTTTTATCCATTTTGAGTTTATTATTGTGTAGGGTGTAAGTTGATGGTCTAGTTTCATTTTTTTGCATGGAGCTGTCCAAATTTTCCAACACCATTTATTAACGAAACTGTCTTTTTTTTTATTTTTATCCTCACCCAAGGACATTTTTTCCATTTTTTGTTCAGATAGAGTGGGAGGGAGAGAGAGAGAGAGAGAGAAACATCGACGTGAAAGGGACACGTCAAGTGGTTGCCACCCACACGACCCAACCAGGGCCGGGGACAAACTGCAGCCGAGGTACATGCGGGAACTGAACCCGGGTCTCTCAGACCGCAGGCCAACGCTCTAACCGCTGAGCCAAACCAGCCAGGGCTAGAGAGACTGTCTTTACTCCACTGTATGCTCTTGCCACCTTTGTCAAATATTAATTGTTGCTCCACATTCTTGAGCACTGTTGGGCGTTTGTTACTATGTTTCACAGATTTATGCTTGCTGGACTTTGGGTTCTGCCTCCCTCATTTACCTGTTTTTACATTTTCCAGTAAAATTGCCTTAGGTGGCTCTCAGTTTATTAGCATTTATTATTGGAATTTACTTAGAGCTCAATTCAGGTCTTGGTAATGGTGTTTTTTCAATGTTTTTTTTTTTTTTTTTTTTTTGGTACGTGCCTCTAGTGGGAACTGAACCCGGGTCTCTCTGGGCCACAGGCCAGTGCTCCAACTGCTGAGCCAAACCAGCTAGGGCTCCATTGGGTTTTGATGGGCTTTTTCCAGTGTACCTTTTCTCTTAGTAACTACCCTTTTTCTGTTTGCCCCATCTGATGATAGTAAAAGTTCTTGAATGGAGCTCAGAGTTTTCTTTGCTATTTTTTGTGAAGTGAAAGATGAGAATTTGATTGAACTCAATTTTAGTTTTGCTATATGGTTGGTATTGACTGGTATTTGGGCATTATATACAGGCATACCTTGTTTTATTGTGCTTTGCTTTATAGCGCTTCACAGACATTGTTATTTTTCAAATTGAAGGCAAGATTTTATTGCGACAGTTGATTTATTGCAGTGGTCTGGAACTGAACCCACAATATTTCTGAGATATGCTTATAGTCCGATATAGAGTTTTATTTTATTCTAGCAGGGCAGCTGTCCCGACTTTGGGGAACTTCACTCTTGCAAGCATTTTATATCATCTGCCATGGTGTGCAATACTGCCAAAGGCCCTGGTGTGGAAGGTTCATGGGACAGAGGCCTCTTATTTATAGATTGGGACCTTGATGTTTTTTTGGATAGTTACTCGAGACTTATTAACAAGACTCAACTGTGAACATATTCTTTCTGAGCCTCAAGGGTCTTTGAAAATTAAACTCCAATGAGAAGCAAGTGTTCTTGAATTCTAGGTGTAAGATCTTTTCCTCACTGTGTCCTGTGGATATCACTGTCTTCTGTACTCCTTCCTTCAGTGAAGCCACTGCGGGCAGTCCCAGGTGAGGCCGGAGATGCTGCAGTGCTGCCCAGCTTTCCACAAGAAGGGCAGGAGATGGTGCTGGACCGCCTGGACTTTGTGCTGACCAGTCTGGTGGCACTGCGGCAGGAGGTAGAGGAGCTGAGGAGCAGCCTGCAGGGCCTTGCTGGGCAGATTGTTGGAGAGTTCCGGTGAGTAATGCAGCCTCCTCTCTTGCCTTGTCCCCTGCCCCTACAGCTTTTTCAGCTAAGCTGTGTTCTGGCCTTTGCTGTCTGTCTCTAAGGAAGAAGCCAACTTTATAGCTTCTCACCCAATTGGCAGGGAAGCTGGCCTTGCTGCTTTTAGGCCTTCGTGATCTGTTGTAGCAGCTGAAACGCTTTGTTCTGACTAACCTGGTCTGCTCTGGTCTGTCCAGGGAGCTGCCCTTGTTCTCTTGAGTGTAGCAACCCAGAATTTAAAAAAAAAAAAATTTAATGATCTGAGAGAAACATCTATTTGTTGTTTCACTTATTCATGCATTCACTGGTTGATTCTTTTTATTAAATTTATTTTTTAAAATATGTTTTTATTGCCCTGGCCGGTTTGGCTCAGTGGTTAGAACGTTGGCCTGCGGTCTGGAGAGACCCGGGTTCAGTTCCCGCTAAGGGCACGTACCTCGGTTGCAGTTTGTCCCCGGCCCTGGTTGGGTTGTGTGGGTGGCAGCCGCTCAATGTGTCCCTTTCACATCGATGTTTCTCTCTCTCTCTCTCTCTCTCTCTCTTCCTCTCTCTCCTTCCTACTCTATCTGAACAAAAAATGGAAAAAATGTCCTCAGATGAGGATAAAAAATAAATAAATAAATAAATTGTTTTTACTGATTTTTAGAGAGAGAGGAAATGGGGGGAGAGAGAGAGAAACATTGATCAGTTGCCTCCCACACACACTCCTGCTGGGGATAGAGCCTGCAACCTGGGCATGTGCCCTGAACGGGAATCGAACCGGAGACCTCTTGGTGCATGGGTCAATGCTCAACCACCGAACCACACCAGCGGGTCTTTTTTTTTAATCCTCACCTGAGGACATTTTTCCATTTTTTGTTCAGATAGAGTGGGAGAGAGAGAAAGAGAAACATCGATGTGAAAGGAACACATTGAGTGGCTGCCTCCCGCATGACCCAACCAGGGCTGGGAACAGACTGCAACCGAGGTGCGTGCCCTTAGCGGAACCGAACCCGGGTCTCTCTGGACCACAGGCTGATCCTCTAAACACTGAGCAAAACTGGCCTGGGCAACTAGCTGCTTTTTATTGATTCTTGTATGTGCCCTGACCACCTGCAACCTGGGTGTATTAGAGGATGTTCTAACTGAGCAACCTGGCCAGGGCCAGGACTCAGGATTTTTTTTTTTCCTTTATTGATTTTAGAGAGAGAGGAAAGGAGAAGAAGAAAGAGATGGGAACAGTGATGAGAGAGAATATCGATTGGCTGCCTCCTACGTGCCCCACACTGGGGATTTGGCCCACAACCTGGGCATGTGACTTGACCGGGAACGAACCGGCGACCTCTTGGTACATGGGTCAGTGCTCAACCATTGAGCAACACTGCCTGGGCGAGATCCAGGATTTTTTCTGTTCTTCGCTCTTTAATGAGGAGCAGTAGTAAGAGGCTTCTTCATGGTGAGGGGAAAGACAGGCTGGATGGGGCCTAATGCCACCCTGCTTTTCAGATCTCACATGGAAGAGAACCAGAGAGTGGGTCGGCGGCGAAGGTTCCTGTTTACTCGAGAGAGGAGTGACTCCACTGGCTCCAGCTCTGTCTACTTCACGGCCACCTCGGGAGCCACATTCACAGATGCTGAGAGTGAAGGGGGGTGAGTCATTTCTCCTGGGGCAATTGTGGCTCCAGCTAGGTTACATTTTGTAAAAGCAGTGTTTACCAATGGAAAATTCACACCAACCTGCTATAAATAATTTTTTGCCTGCTGGTGTGGCTCAATGGATTGAGCATCGTCCCATGAACTGAGAGGTCCCGGTTCGATCCTGGTCAGGGCACATGCCCAGGTTGTGGGCTCGATCCCCAGAAGGGGGCGTGCAGGAGACTGCCGATTGATGTTTCTCTTTCACATCAATGTTTCTCTCTTTAAAAAATAAATAAAAACATTAAACAGAAATATATATACAGATTTTTGGAACAAGGTAAGGATATACATAAATACAGAACAGTTAAAATAAAAGAAACTGTCCACCTTTTGTCATGTAGACAAACAGAAATGTTAACAGTGATGACTGCTTACATCTGTTATTTTCCTTTGAGTAGGCTTGTTTTTGACATATTTTTTATTTGTTTTCCTATAATATTAATTGGGCATTTTCCTGTGTTGTCACAAGAACTTTATTTCCTTTACTAGGTGTGCTCCCATTCCCCTGGTAGCTGTCCTCTTTCCCCAGGGAAGGCTTGCTCCCTTGTCAGATTTACAGATGGGAGCTGACTGTCCCAAGTAATTGGTGGCCCAGCAGGTCTGATAACAGGCCTTATTGTGAGATGGGGCAGTAGTCAGGAGTCTTGTGGACAGCTTCCAAACTTGGTCAGACTAAAGCTTTTGATTTTATTATTTTTATTTTTTGTTAATCCTCACCCAAGGATATTTTTTTTCCTTTTTTTTTTTTTTTAAATTCCTCACATGAGGATATTTTTCCATTGATTTTTAGATAGAGTGGGAGGGAGAGAGAGAGAAACATCAATGTGAGAGAGACACGTTGATTGATTTCCTCCCACATGACCCCTATTGGGTCTGGGGATTGAACCTGCAACTAAGGTATATGCCCTTGACCCAGAATCGAACCCAAGAGCCTTCAGTGCTCAGGCCAGTGCTCTGACTGCTGAGCCACACCAACCAGGGCTAAAGCTTTTTTTTTTTATCCTCACCCGAGGACACTTTTCCATTTTTTGTTCAGACAGCGGGAGGGAGAGAGGAAAAGAGAGAGAAACATTGACGTGAAAGGGACACATCGAGTGGCTGCCACTGCACGACCCAACCAGGGCTGGGGACAAACTGCAACCGAGGCATGTGCCCTTAGCGGGAACAGAACCCGGGTCTCTCTGGACCGCAGGCCGATGCCCTAACCGCTGAGCCAAACTGGCCAGGGCTAAAGCTTTTTTTTTTTATTCTCACCCGAGGACACTTTTCCATTTTTTATTTGGATAGAGCAGGAAGGAGAGAAGGGGGAAAAGAGAGAGAAACATTGATGTGAGAGACATATCGACTAGCTGCCACCCACACGACCCCAACCGGGGCTGGGGACAAACTGCAATCAAGGTACATGCCCCTAGCGGGAACCGAACCTGGGACTCTCTGGTCTACAGGCCAACGCTCTAACCGCTGAGCCAAACCGGCCAGGGCAGGAGCATCTTTATGTACCCAAGGAAGCAGATCACTTGGGTAGGGAATTGATGTTTTTTTTTTAGTCCTCACTCGAATACATTTTTTCATTTTTTGTTCAGGTAGAGTGGGAGGGAGAGAGAGGAACAGAGAGAGAGAGAGAAACATCGATGTGAAAGAAACACATTGAGTGGCTGCCACCCACACGACCAGGGCCAGGGACAAACTACAACCGAGGTACGTGCCCTTAGCGGGAACTGAACCCGGGTCTCTCTGGACCGCAGGCCGACGCTCTAACCGCTGAGCCAAACCAGCCAGGGCGGGAATTGATGTTTGAACTTGGTAGAACAAGAGAGTCATAGCTCTGCCCAAAGATCAGGATTTTTTTTTTTATCCTCACCCGAGGACAGTTTTCCATTTTGTTGTTCAGATAGAGTGGAAGGGGGAGAGAGAGAGAGAAACATCGATGTGAAAGGGACACATCGAGTGGCCGCCACCCGCACAACCCAACTATGGCTGGGGACAAAATGCAACCGAGGTATATGCCCCTAGTGGGAACCGAGCCTGGGTCTCGGGACCGCAGGCCGACGCTCTAACTGCTGAGCCAAACCGGCCAGGGGAGGCTTTCTTAATTATAGCTTCAGCAGGCTCAGCCCCATGAGTGATTGTGTGGCTTGTGGAGGCCAATGTGGGAGAGTATGATGCAAGACTCTGGTTTAGCTGGCTGCCATCTGGGGCAGTGGCCAAAGTGAATAATTCTTTTTGCCATGGTCAGTGCCATATAGGTCAAGGGGAAATTATGGGAGGAGACCTCAAACTCTGGAATGAGACTTTGAATATATGGTCCTTGAGGAAGGAGTGCCTCTTTGAGGGATAAAAGGATAAGAATATTTGATGGGCTACTCAACTCCACTGAAAGCTATAGTCCCCCCCACCCCCACCCCCAAATGAAATAGCAACTTTGAGTTTCCAGAGGACTGACTGATTAGCAGAGGCAGAACCACTGTGTGGGTCTTTGAGCTTGCTCCCTGAGCATTGTCACAAACACAGCGTTAGTTCCCTCCCTAAGGGTTTTCCTTAGGGTAAAAACCAAACTTACCCTAAAACACCAGCTCCTCCAGCAAGCCTTACCAGGCATCCCAGCCAAGAGGGATTGCCGTGAGCTCAGCTCCTTGGACATGCATCACCTCATTTAGGTGAGATCTTCTGAGTGTCTCTGGGTTGGGGCCCATACCTGTCTTTGGATGCTTTGGCTCCCCCCCTCTAATGGGGTTTAGGAGGAGTTCAAGGAAAGAAACTTAATTGCTAGGAGGGGAGACGTGTAACTGAGTCCTTGATCATTTAAGGAGTAGAGGAGGATAGCACTGGGCTCCTTGCTCTGAGGGAGCCTTGGGTCCTCCACCCACTGTGAGAACAGTGTGTTCAGTCTGAGTGTAGAGATCCAAATGGCCTCTTCAGAGGGCCTTGCCAATATCTTGTTGATCTCAAAAGATGCAGGGCATGTTCAACAAAAGGGCTCCCCCCCCCCCCCTTGTGGATTTCTTCAAGAACTGGGTTGGTGGCCCAAGAGGTGTGAGAGCATGATGTGAATGTAGGGATGGCAGCCCATGTGGCTTTGGCACATGATCAGTCTCAAGCCCTGGGAGCCCATGAGGCTGATGTCAGTGCTCACTCAGCAAGTGCTTGCCTGCCCACTGCATGCCAGGCAGCGAGCCTGCAAATTAGTGAGGCAGAGATCTTTAAAGTGGAGCTGAGGCCCGGCTGGTGTGGCTCAGTGGTTGAGCGTCAACCCGTGCACCAGAGGTCGCCGGTTCGATTCCCGGTCAGGGCACATGCCCAGGTTGTGGGCCCAATCCCCAGTGGGGGGCATGTAGGAGGCGGCCAATCGATATTCTCTTTCATCAGTGTTTTTCTCTCTCTCTCCCTCTCTTTTCCTCTCTCTCTAAAATCAATAAAGAAAAATAAGTAGGTAAGTAAGTAAATAAGTAAATAAATAAAGGGCTGAGTGCATAAAAGGCCTCCTCACTGTGCCAGCCTTGCTGGAGGTTCCCTGCCTCACAAGGCTCTACCACCTCTCACTGTGGGTGGCAGTAAGGCCCCCCTAACCTCTCTCCTTGGCCTTTTGGACCAAGAGGGATCACAAATTGTAGGACTTTCCTCCTGGCTCAGCTTCCTGGAGACTGCTAATGCCTATGCTCTAGCATAAGAGCAGGGGTCCCTCCTGGGAGACTCCTGATTGGCCAAGGCAGTCTTCAGTCCAGCAGGGAATGAGATCTCCCCTTGTTTCTAGCAACTGGAGGTGATGAGACTCGGGTTTCCACCCCAGATAACCCGTTCATCCATTTGTCTTTGGGCCTGGATGGGCTAAGTAGGGGCAGCTTTTTATCCCGGCCCTAGGAATCAGTCGGGAGTTTCTCTAGGATGCCGCTGTGTGATCTCACTCATCCCCACTCAGGCTGACTGTGAATCTGATGCCATTTCTTGTCCCTTTAATTCCTAAAATTTTTACTGCACTTTGTTAGAGGGGAAAGATATTCGGATAAACTTAAAGAGCAGGGTAAAGTTAAGATTTTAAATACCTTGTTCCTTATTAGGGCCCCTTCGTTAGAGAATTCGGGAAGCTCCTCTATAAAGCAGCACTCCACATGGATTGCTCACCTGGTAACTTCTAGGTGGAGCCTGCCTCCTTGCCATCTCTGGCTTTCTGACCTGCAGCGTTCAGCCCACATCTCTCCTTCAGTTCTGTGTTGCTCCAGCAATAGTGATCCTTCCCCAGTACTCCACTTCAGGATGGAGGAAGGCTATCACTAAAAGTCTTCTCTGTGCTCAGAACCTTCTGGCTTACAGAACCTGCTTTTCCTTCAGTCCAGAGGCCTTTCTGGTGTCTGATTCTGGACCCTAGAAGTCTTACCTTCTCCCCTGCTATTTTTGTCTGATTCATTAGGTGGTTAGGAAAAACATACTAATCAGCTGTTGGTAGAGGCCAAGATCTGAGAAAAACTTGGGTGCATCAAGGTTGGGCTCCCAAGGAGACCCCTGGCTTATGGTAGCCCCAGAGATACCTTCCCAGGTGGTTTTTTTTGCATCTTCCTCCTCTCCTGCTCCCAGCTGCAAGTGGCCCTCACCCCACCCCCAGCAATTCCAAAGGTTTGCAAGGGCTACTCCTACTGTAGGTTAGGGTTGGTGGCTGACTTGGGATAGAGGCACACGATGAATTGAGAAAGAAAATGTGGATATCTGTGGCTGCCCATGTTGGTTCTGACAGATGCCTTTGGCTGATAAAGCAAAAATGATTGACAAACCCTGAGCCTGGTGAGCCATCTAGCTCAGATCAGCTTCACCTATATTAACATTTTTATCTTGTGTTGTTGCTAATCCTCACCCGAAGACATTTTTCCATTGATTTTTTTTTTTAGAGAGTGGGAGGGAGGGAGGGGGCGGGGGGAGAGAGAAACAGAGACAAACATCCGATATGAGAGGGACACATCAGTTGGTTGCCTCCTGCCTGACTCCAACCTGGGCTGGGGAGCAAACCTACAACCCAGGTATGTGCCCTTGAGCGGAATCAATCTGTAACCCTTCAGTCCTTGGGCCAACACTCCAACTGCTGAGCCAAACTGGCCAGGGCAAAGTTTTTATCTTTTTAAGAAATTATTTATTTATTTGATTTTAGAGAGAGGAAGTGGGGGAGGGAGGGGAGAGAGAAGAGAGAGACATCAATTTGTTGTTCCACTTATTTATGCATTCATTTGTTTTTTTTTTGTTTTTTATCCTCACCCGAGGACATTTTTCCATTTTTTGTTCAGATAGAGCGGGAGGGAGAGAGAGGAAGAGAGAGAGAAAGAAACATCGACGTGAAGGGACACATCAAGTGGCTGCCACCTGCACGACCAACCAGGGCCGGGGACAAACCGCAACCGAGGTACATGCCCTTAGCGGGAACTGAACCCGGGTCTCTCGGGACCGCAGGCTGATGCTCTAACCGCTGAGCCAAACCGGCCAGGGCAGGTTTGTTTTTTTTTAATTCTCACCCTAGGATACTTTTCTATTCATCATCAGATAGAGTGGAAGGGACAGAGAGGGAGAGGGACACACACACATTAACCAGCTGCCTCCCACACTACCTGACTAGGGCCAGGGACGAACTGCATCTGAGGTACATGCCCTTGGCCAGAATCAAACCCGCGAGTCATTGGTCCATGGGCTGACTCTACCGCTGAGCCAAACTGGCCAGGGTGAAGATATGTTTTATTTTATTTTTTAAGTGAGAGAGGAAAGGAAAAAAACATTGATGTGAGAAATACTGATTGACTGCCTCCTTTATGCACCCCAACTGGGGATCAAACCCACAACCTAGGTATGTACCCTAACTGGTAATCTAACCCACAATCTTCTGATGTGTGGGACGATGCTCCAACCAACTTGGCCAGGGCAATAGTTTTATTTTTTTATTTATTTTTTGGTGGTATGTGCCCCTAGCGGGAACTGAACCTGGGACTCTCTGGTCTGCAGGCCAACGCTCAACCACTGAGCCAAAATGGCCAGGGCTAATAGTTTCTTTTTAATTCTTCTGCCAAGAGAGGTCAACTGGCAGCCTTCTGGTACACACCTTTTTTTTTTCTTTTCTTTTCTTTATTGATTTTAGAGAGAGGGGAAGGGAGGGGGAGAGAGAGATGGAAACATTGATGAGAGAGAACATAAACTGGCCACCTCCTGCATGTCCCTCACTGGGGATTTGGCCCACGTCCTGGGCATGTGCCCTGACCGGGAATTGTACCAGTGACGTCTTGGTGCATGGGTCGACGCTCAACCATTGAGCCACACCAGCTGGGCTTGTACATGCCTTTCTAGGCTTTTTCTTTTTTGTCCATTTACTGGCAGACTTGGTGATAGCTAAGCAGGGGGTTCTCATAATAGCCCCTGAATGTGCTCCTGGATTTGGTCACTCTTTCCCTAAATAATTTTTCCACCCATGGTTCCCATGGGAAGCTTTCTCTAGAGGACTAGTTTTTGCCATAGGTGGGGGGAATGGTTCATACTTGGTGCTCTGGACGACAGCATCATGGAGAGTCCCTCTTTGTGGGTAGGGGAGACCGTAGGGCTCTGAGGCTGAATGATCCCCTCCTTTGACCCTGTAACTTACATTTCTCTGCCAGTTACACAACAGCTAATGCTGAGTCTGACTATGAGCGGGACTCGGACAGGGAGAGTGAAGATGGGGAAGATGAAGTAAGCTGTGAGACTGTGAAGATGGGGAGAAAGGATTCTCTGGACCTGGAGGCAGAGGTGACTTCAGGCCCTGTCCCCAGAGACCTGGAGGCTGACGCCTCCCCTGGCCTGGAGGCTGTGCTGCCCCTCCTGCGGCAGGCTGACGAGCTGCACCAGGGCAGTGCGCAGAGCAAGCGAGAAGGCTTCCAGTTGCTGCTCAACAACAAGCTAGCGGTGAGGCTCCAGCTGCCTGTCCTCCCTTTCTCCCCCCTTCCCTGCTGATTCCTAGGGAATGAGAGGAGGCCACTGTGGTTATTGACTGCAAGGTGACATGGGAAGGAAAATGAGGGTGAGATGGTTGGTTCTGTACCTGTCCAGGGTTCCACATCCTCTTCCAAGGAGCTAAATGCTACCCCTAGAGGCCTAGGCTTATGCCTGCTCCAGAGCTGCCTCCTGAGGGCTTTCCTCTGCTTCCTACTCCAAGAACTCCACCCTCACAGCAGAGGGAAACGGAGAGAACTGGAAAGCCCTTTTATTTCCCTTGACGCAGAGCACAAGCTGCCTACCCCTCTTGAAGTTTCGAACACCAGGGATAAGCATGTAGCTCACTCAACCACAGTTCCCTTCTTAGGTTCACTGCCAGAATTTATGCTCACCCAAGTATAAGTGCCCCCAAAGTTAGAACTGCCCCTTTTTTTGTGCACTACTGTAGAGGGAGGGCATTCTGGCCTGCTAATACTGTAAGGAGGAAAGGTCAACTCCAAGATGTAACAAGGCACAGCAAAAGAAGTCTTGCTGACACAATGAAAAAAATGTGAAAATGCCCAAGAAAAGGGAGATCATTTGGGGGTAGAAGACCATGCATAAAACTGGTGTAATGTCAGTCAGCATCTGTAACACACTATGTTGGAAACTCAAACATAGGGTGTGGGAAGGCCAAGCCCCAATTCTCTGAGGAAAGAGGGGCCTCCAACCCTTTCTCTGTTTGGTCTCTAGTATGGAAGTCGGCAGGACTTTCTCTGGCGCTTGGCCCGGGCCTATAGTGACATGTGTGAGCTTGCTGAGGAGGTGAGCGAGAAGAAGTCATATGCTCTAAATGGTAAGTGCTGACAGGTTCCCTGTGGGAAGGTATAGGGGTGGAGCCAGCCCATCTACTTGGGGTCCAGAGGAACTACCAAGGTGCAGACTATCAGGGCAGTTGTGGCTCACTCACTAGAGACAAACTCGGGCTCCCAGAGATCCCTGCTTCCTTGATACAGAGAATAGTCTCTGCTTCTCTGCATATCATTGTGATCTGAATATCATTAGTGCATGCATTTAGGAGTATTTGTATCATATCAGCCTAATTCTTTGTTCTCACTACCCAACACAAAGAGGGCAAAGCCTCCTTTCTTAATCTGAAGAGGGTTTTGTTTTTTTTCCCTGCGGTTTATGAATCTGGTTTCAGTTATAGAGGTTGTGGGGCAGGTATTCTAAGAATATTAGTGGAGTATATTTGGTGAATACCTGTAAGGAGTAGTTTGGGAGAATACTGCTAAGTTAGAAGTCTCTGGGACCTACTTAGCTACTCCATTACCAAGTCTGTACCCAGGGGGTAGAGTGCATCTGACTTATGCCAGGCTCAGGGCTCATCCCTCTCTGCTGTGAAGTCACTGAGTCCTGGCACTTTATTATTATTTGTTTTATCCTCACTCAAGGACATTTTTTTCCGTTTGTTGTTCAGATAGAATGAGCGGGAGAGAGAGAGAGAGAAACATCAACGTGAAAGGGACATATCGAGTGGCTGCCACCTGCACGACCAAGCAGGGCCGGGGACAAACTGCAACCGAGATACGAGATACGTGCCCTTAGCGGGGACTGAACCCAGGTCTCTCTGGACCGCAGGCCAGCGCTCTAACTGCTGAGCCAAACCGGCCAGGGCAGAATCCTGGCACTTTAAAAAGCGACTGGTCCAGCTGGAGTGGCTCAGTTTGTTGGAGCACTGTCCCTGCACCAAGGGGTTGTAGGTTCGATTCCAGGTCAGGGCACATAGCCAGTTTGCAGGTTGGATCCCTGGTTGGGGTGTGTACGGAAGGCAGCCAATGGATGTTTCTTTCTGTCTCTCCTCCTCCCTTCCTCTCTCTAAGCATGTCTAAATAAAAAGTGACTGGTTTTGTGGGGAAGGTGATATGTCTTACCTCCCTACACACTGAGTCATGTACCATCAGTGGGCTTCCAGGTCTTGTTCCAGGTTCAGTTAGTTATCTAAAATGGATTTGTTGCCTGGCTGGTATGGCTCAGTGGTTGAGTGTTAACCCATGTATCAGGAGGTCACAGATTCGATTCCCGATCAGGGCACATGCCCAGGTTGTGGGCCCTATCCCCAATAGGGTGGGGGCGGTGGGGGCGGGGGCATGCATGAAGCGGCCAATCAGTGTTCTCTCTCATTGATGTTTCTGCTTCCCTCTCTCTAAAATAGAGAAAAAAGGGATTTGTCTACTTTCCCACTTCTTTTTTTATCGTCACCTGAGGACATTTTCCTATTTTTTGTTCAGATAGAGTGGGAGGGAGAGAGGAGAGAGAGAAACATTGATGTGAAAGGGACACACCGAGTGGCTGCCACCCGCACGACCCAACCAGGGCCGGGTACAAACTGCAACCGAGGTACATGCTGTTAGTGGGAACTGAACCTGGGTCTCTCTGGACCGCAGGCCAATGCTCTAACTGCTGAGCCAAACTGGCCAGGGCTACTTTCCCGCTTTTTATGTACAGCCTTGCAAAGGTTATTGAATATGTATTTGATAATGTAGAACAGCAATTCTCAACCTGTGGGTCACGACCCCTTTGGGGGTCGAACAACCCTTTCACAGTGGTTGCCTAAGACCATCGGAAAACACATATTTCTGATGGTCTTAGGAACCGAGACACAGCTCCTCTGTCCGTCTCCAGGCAGGTCCACCCACATACAACATGAGGAACTGTATTAAAGGGTCGCAGCATTAGGAAGGTTGAGAACCACTCATGTAGAATCTGACAATACCTCAAGGTGACTGTTCTAAACATTCCTAGAATTAGGAAGTCGATATAGAAAGAACAGGCCAATTGATTCAAATGTTTATTGTTATAGATCTTCAGAAAAATCCCTGGGAATTTTAACAAAAGGTGCTTTTTAAAAATTTCTGCTTTCCCATCTAAATTTCAGGTGAGGATTCTGATCAGCTTTTGGGTTTTTGGTACCACCAAGAATAATTCCTTTCCCTTTGGTCATTGATCAGCTCTTATCAGGAGCAGCTACAGCCTGCACTGGTCTGGTTTCCTGAGTTTAGCCCCCTGGACGACGAGTCTGTTCCTACTGGAGGTCATATGGCTGCGTAGCATCTTCGAAGGTCCTGTTCTGGGACTCCAGCTATTCAGAACCATCCTTGCTGGGTTTAAAGTTCTTCATTTTGTTCTATCTCCAGAAGCTGAACCACCAGGAGGCGGTCATTCTTTGGGATCTCAGACGATTATCTGTTCACCCGTGTCCTATTTGACAGAAACTGTTTCTCACTCTTCACTATTATTTTCCTAGTGAGATGAGACAGTACTTTGAAGGGGCAGAGAGAAATTCCTAAAGAGACTATGTCCCTCATTGGTGGGGGCATTCTTTGTTTGGAAAGGGAGATGCAGCATTCTCATCAGCTGTCTTAAAATATTTGTTGCCCTGGACGGTTTGGCTCAGCGGTTAGAGCGTTGGCCTGCGGACCAGAGAGTCCCGGGTTCGGTTTCCGCTAAGGGCATGTGCCTTGGTTGCAGTTTGTCCCCAGCCGTCGCATGGGTGGCAGCCACGCCATGTCTCTCTCTCACATTGATGTTTCTCTCTCTCTCCTTCCTGCTCTGTCTGGGGATAGATGTAAAAATGTCTTCGGGTGAGGATAAAAAAATTTGTTGCATATACAACATACCATCATTACTATCACTTAAGGATGAAGAAACATTTCAGATTAGTCAGTCTACCACCTCAACACATTATTTTTGTTCCACTTTCTCCATGTTCCCTTCCATGCCTCTCTATTTTAATCAAAGGACAAGTGCCATGTTGCAGGCTGCTATTTTCTCCATTGCATAATAGGCATGATGGTCCTCATCTGGAGGGTTCCAGGCTCTTTGTCACTCTAGGGGACTCTTGTCAAGACCTTTCATGTATTTAGGCCTCAACTTCCTTGTTAGTCTTGGTGCCTAGAAAACTGAAGACTAAATAAGTGCAAGTCACCTCTTGTCCATTTGGCTCTGGTAAGTTTTGGCCTAGAGTTGTGATGAATGTTTTTGGATCCTTTTGAGAATCAAAGGATCAAAGCTGTGGATCTTCTCAATAAAATGTACATGTACCTAAAAGTTTATGTAACTTTGGAGGGATTCATGGACACCCTGAAGCCTATCACAGACCCCAAATCAAAAACCCTCCAGGGTCAGTTCTGTCCGGCAGTTTCAGATTGGCTTTGGGTCTTTTTATATTTGAAGTGCTGGGAGCACACCAGTGAGTATCATAAAAACAAGGTAGCTGGGACAGCTGACTGTGGAGATTGGGAAGGTGAGGTGAAGAAGTCATGCCTGAGAAACTACTTACAGTTTTTCATTCTAAGTTCACAACTATTTCTAAAGTCCAGGCTGGGTAAGAATTGGTGAGAGCTGAAGTAGTCATTCTTCCTTTTAGGAAGTGTGCATGGGAGCCCTTATCAACTCTGGATCACTTTTGTTCCACAGGAAAAGAAGAAGTGGAGGCCGCTCTGGAGAAGGGGGATGAGAGTGCTGACTGTCACCAATGGTAATAACACCCTGTAGAGTACCATGAAAAGCAGAATGGGTTAGAGCAGAGATGAGTGGAGGGGGTGGAGCTTTACTGTCTCTGCCCTGGCCACAAAGGATTTGCCAACAGAACCAGGAGGGGGAGCTCTGGCCTTTCCTTCCATGTGCCCCACCCTACCCCAGCTGGGGACCCAGGGAAGTTTTCTTTGGCAGGTGCCCTCAGGATGAGGCAGGGGAGAGTACAGGCTTTTTTGTTGTTGGGGCTTGGAGAAATGAGCAGCTTTGTAAGTCACCCTACCTACAAAACTTGTGGTTCTTGGCTTCCCAGGGAGGCTGGGCCAAAGTTTGCAGCTCCCCTGTCCTGCACAACCTCCTCTTTCCCCTAGCTGCTATCCCTGGCTGGTGGTTGGCTTTGGCTTCTTTGTTTGGCTTGCATGGGGAAAAGTGGATGTGAGTTCACCCTCAGTAAGTTCAGTAGTCAATTTATTAGCTCACAAAAACATCAGCCCTGTTTGTGGTCTCATATGAGGCAAAGTTCTGCCAATTTGCATGGGTCAGGGCCAACTCGTGTCCTGGGGCCTGGGTCTAGCACCTCAGAGTGGGAAAACATTCCTTTCCTACCACCCCTCTTGCTTTCCATATCTCTGTCCTCAGACCGTGAGCTGAGAGGGGCTCTTTATCTGTCGCTGAAACTTGATCTCTGCAAGGAGTCTCCTCAGAGGCCAGGTCATCAGTTTCTAGGGTGTCATGGGTGCTACTTCCCTGTGGCTCCTGGAAGAATGGAAACTGGCCTTATGCTTTCTTAGCTATTCTTAGGGAACAGCTGTTTGGACTAAAAAATGGAACTGAGGCTCTGGAAGAATCTGATACAATACCCACCGATATTTAGCGAATATATGAAAAAGCAATTTGGGCCTTTAGACACTCATTTAATATCAACTGTGCTTCTGGAAACAATGCCAAAGAAATGGGGTAATGAGACCTTTGTTTCTAAAGACATAAGATGGGAAGCTGGCTGGCTTTGTTCCCCTGGGAAGGATGTGAAAGAGATGGCTGAAATCGAGGCATTTCTTCCTCTGCTTCTATTGGTTCCCAAGATAACATCATAGAAACTCCTAGAGCATCTCATCCCAATTTGTCCTAGAGTACAGTTTACTAATAGTGTACCTGCATACTTCCAAGGCTAATAAGACCTTTTACTGTGTGCTCAGGAGACAAAAAGCAGTGCTCTCAGGTCTCTTACCCTTTGAAGCTGATATCAGAGAACTGCTCTTTAAGTTTTTATGACACCTACGGCTGTACTCATTATGAGGGGAAATTTGTTGGTAATTTGGACTGAGACTGTGCCTAAATATTAAGTATAAGAGAGATTTTGCTCTGGCCGGTTTTTCTCAGCGGTTAGAGCGTTGGCCTGCAGTCCCGAGAGACCTGGGTTCGGTTCCCGCTAAGGGCACGTACCTTAGTTGCAGTTTGTCCCCGGCCCTGGTTGGGATGTGCAGGTGGCAGCCACATCGATGTTTCTCTCTCTCCCACTCTATCTGAACATCAAAATGGAAAAATGTCCTCAGGTGAGGATAAAATAAATAAATAAATAAAAAAGATTTACTCTGGAAGATCCAGCTCTTTTGTATCTAGTATGTATACGTTGGAGAGCCCACCACTATGTTTGCAAAAGACTATGAAATGGGACCATAGGTCTGTGAAAAGAGGAATTATATACAGATGGGAAAATTTTCAGCTCTAGTTGAGGGTGCAGGGGCAGTGCCGTTAGGAGATGGGTGGGGAGCCCTTCCCTTGTCCCTGAGCTTGCTGCTGCTTTCCTCTTAGGTATGCAGTGCTTTGTGGTCAGCTGGCTGAGCATGAGGGCATCCAGAGGCGCATCCAGAGTGGCTTTAGCTTCAAGGTGAGGAGAGGCTTCTCGTTTTTCCCTTGTGCTGTCCATCTTCCCTGCTCCATCCTAGCTCCTTGCAAAGGGTGTTCCTATCACCTCTATGACTCGCCCTCTTTCCTTATCAACTCTGGTGTCTGATGTTAGTTTATATTTACATTTACCCCCTCAGAAACATGTGGACCAAGCCCTTGCTCTCCAGCCAGAAAACCCTATGGCACACTTTCTCCTTGGCAGGTGGTGCTACCAGGTGAGCTAAATTCCAGGCCTTAATGTAGGGGCCTCAGCCTGGCTCACATGCTGTGTCCTCTGAACAGCCATGTCACTGATTGGACTCAGCCCCATTGACCCTGTTTGTTTTCAGTATAGAAAATGGCAATATTTCTAAAAATTTTTAAACTTTTTATTCATTCCTTGATCTTTTGGTGGCAGGTTGCTCACCTGAGCTGGCTAGAAAAAAAAACTGCTACAGCCTTGTTTGAAAGCCCTCTTAGTGCTACTATTGAGGATGCCCTCCAGAGCTTCCTAAAGGTATGGAGGGGGGGGGGTAGACAGCAGCCAGAAATGCCTGGGTGGCCTTGTTTTTCCTAAGAACATAATTGGGTTTCTGGTAGGGGCCAGTTTTGTTTGCCTGTTTGGGAAAATCAGAACGACCTGAGAGCGTATAAAAAATATAAATTCCCAGACTCACTAAATCAGTCTCCAGGTAGGGGACTGGAAATCTCTAATATACTTTAGAGCTTACTTGAATTTGGGGAACACCTTACTGAAATGCGCTCCTCCTTTCTCCAGGCTGAAGAACTACAACCAGGATTTTCCAAAGCAGGAAGGGTATATATTTCCAAGGTAAACTCAACCTATTTCAACACAGATGAAAAATATGTATGTTGATAATATTCTGGAAACTCCTAAAAGCATACCTATTTATCCAGTTATAGTCTCCTAGTCGTGTTTCTCCCGGGTTTTCACTGTTGTCTCTTCTCAGTGCTACAGAGAACTAGGAAAAAACTCTGAAGCTAGACAGTGGGTGAAGCTGGCCATGGAGCTGCCAGATGTCACTAACGAGGTAATGCTTTTAAGAGCTTTTCTCACACTGGGTTCCATTATTGAGTCCTCCCTGGACCTTTCCAAGAAAGAAAATCTTCCCTTAAAGTCTTACTTTCCTAGAAAAGGGTCTTCACTTTTGTATTTAGGTGCTATAACAGATCCGAAAGGAAGCAAAGGGCCCTTCTTCTTGGGTACCAGTGGTTTGGGAAATGTTGACTTTTAGATTTTGGGTCCTAGTCTTGTTCTCTTGTCTCCCTAGGATTCAGCTTTCCAGAAGGAACTGGAAGAACTGGAAGTAATTTTAGGACACTAACCACATTTCAATGGCCTTCATGACTTGTGAAATACCACTACTTAAGGGGGATGAAAATCAAGCCTTTTTTTCCCTTAGACCTTGCTTAGATCGGAGCCTGAGCAAAACTGGTTAAGGGAGTATCCTGACTCATGGTCTAACCAGCACTTCCTACCATTCCAGAGGTTAATTTATTCTAATCCCTGATTAATTTGAAATTGGGGATGTACTTAAGGCCTGGGTTTCTCTTGTATTTTCCCTTAAGTGAATGTGAATTCTTGAAAAATCAAGACCTGTCCTAAGCTTGAGTGTGGGTGAGAACTGAAGGCTGCCTTCCAACTGCTGGTAAGGTGAATGAACTTCAAAGAGCTAGAGGGACAAAACACAGAACTTGTACTTTCTCACTGATTGATATTCAGCACCAAATTCCCTAATCCTATGATCACACCCTACCTACCAAGGTAAAAGGGAGGGTCAGGGCAGTCCATGGATATTGCCCCTTCTCACCTATCATGTAGATTCTAATTGTATTCCTGGGCTGAGGGGCTGGACCACTTGACTTCCAGTCTTGGCTGCTTTTGGAATGACAACAGTGCATAAGGCTTATGAGACTGTGAAATGATGATCTGAGGAGTTGCCTGAATATATTTTTGGTAAGCTTAAAATAAACCAGATTTGATTAGAAGTAATTATATTCCCCTTTGTTTATTTATTAGCTCCTTATTCTTGACACTTTTATAACTGTTTCCTGCTACATGCTATTTCAGTGAAATTTTTAGTTACTTGTAAAATACAGACAGAGAGCTGATTTTTAGCCAAAGAAGGCCTATTCCAACTAAGCAGGTGTTCCCTGACCCACACATGTTCACTCAGAGCCACCAGCACAAAACCTAATCCCACCTATGAGAAAAACTGAGACAAATTTCTAGGTCAAAAGCATTTAAATGCTTTTATACAAGAATCAAACTTTCATTCCAGAATCTGTCACTGTGGTTTTATTATACCACACAAGGTTTGTTTTTTTTGTTAAGAGAAGACCTCCATTCTTAAAAGCCAGGGAACAGAACTGCTTTTAAAACAAAGCTGCATTAAACTATCTCCCTATATAAAGTAGGATCAACACAGGCACCAGCAAAGATTTTCACTGCCTTTCCTCCCACTAGTAGCTGAGAGGCACTAAGAAATGCAAAGAAAAGTATCTCAAACCCCTGAAGTCAAATAATCCAGGAAAGCATCAGAGTTCTCTACAACATGAGACTTACACAATAAAAACAAAAGGCCACAGGAAAGCTGTGATATATCCATCTTGTAATAATCTGTTAGATTGAAGGATAGTAAACTTAATCATCTGAATATAGGCTTTCCCTTTTAAATTTTAGAGCAATAGAAACTGATCACCCTTGCCCAGTGCCAAAAGGATATAAAGGCCCTAACTCCCAATATTTAGTTTGTACCAGAATAACCCCTATAAACAGTAGTCACTGCAAATAAACTACTTTATTAGCATCCCCACACTGATTCTACTTACTTGAGTCTCTGAAATGCTTAAGATTCCAGAATTATCTTGAATTGCTCTTAGCAGTACAAAAAACCTCAAGCAAGTAGATGGTAAAGGGCTAGTGGCCCAGCTGCTCGGTACTCCTTAACTAAAAACAAAGTCTTACAGAAGATAATTCAGGCATACAAACTAAAAAAAACCTCTGTCTGACTGACAGATTTACTGACAGAGAAAAAGAACCCGTGAGGAGACCCATTCCTTAGACATTTTTTTCAACATTATTCAGACAGTGAGAGAAGTCAGGTCTCCCCAGCTTTAGTTCTCTTAGAGACACAGTATTGTCCATCTGTTAGTCCTGAGTCAACCTTAAGGCTCTGTCAAAGGTATTCCATACCACCACCCCCAACCCAAAGAATTCACATAGAGATTAATACACTCTCTAGAGAAGTAATAAACATTTCAGATCAGTTTGTAACTACTGACCTGTCTCCTGTTTACACCACCAAAAATCTGATACAATAGCTGTTTTCCCGGAAGCTTTTTTTTGGCAGTCACAACAGGAAGAGGCCTGCAAAGAACGCCAGGGAGTAGTCTTCTCCATTAGGTTGCAGCATGAAGGTTTACCACAGGAAAAAACCCAATGATTCAGTCTTTGGCATCTCCCACTCCATCCGCATTGATGGCAAACATAGCTTCAGCTTCCGGAAGACAGGGCGAATCATAGATTTTGCAGATTCTGGTTTCCCCTCTTCCTTTTCTCAGGTACAGTCTGACTCAAAAACACAGACCAAAACACCACAAAGTTATTATAATAAAAAATTATATTCCTATTTATGATAGAACTAAAAAAAACTTTGGATGTATATACTTCCTAGAAGGACCTTTGGGATCTCTCTGTATTCCTTGCGGCACTTCCATTCTGGAGGAAACCATTTCTGCCCTGTTGTCCCTTCCTGCCCACCGCCCCCACCCCTGATGGATTTTTCATATTAAAACAATTATTTTCTTTTAATAACGAGGGAGAGCCGCATCCATTCTTCATATTCAGTCCTCCACATTTGAGGGCTTTTAATTCTTTTATGAACTAAAAGCAAACACCTATACTAACCAAAGCTTGACAATTAGATTGAGTAAGAGCTCCTTTGTCTAACTACACAACAGTAGCCTTAACAGGGAAATGTTACATCTTCGCGTCTACTTCATAGTTAACATGACATTCCAAGATGAAGTCATCTATCCCATCACTTTACCTGGTTGTTGAGGCATGAGCAATGATATTTCCTCCAATAGGTTTTTTAGGATCTGCAGCAAACATGGCTGCTCCATCCACTTGGGCTACCACCTGGTTGGTGATTACCACTGCTACACCAAACTGATGGACAAAGGATAAATGTTATTTTTTGTGGCAGAGGCATTCCAAGGACTTTACTGCTGCCACTCCTTTCCCCCACAAACCAATGAATAACTCAAGTCTCTCTTCATATCTGAAATCTTGATGATACCAGGCCCTGGTGTCCTGGCCTCCCAGCAAGGCTCCTGGAATCCGTGGCCCCAGGATTTATTCTGTCCCCACCCGACAACTCACCTCATCAGCAAGTCGCAGAAGCATCCGCAGAAACCTGGCCAAGTGCATCTGCCTGGCTGAAAGTTCACCTCGACCAGAATAGTCTGTTCTGTAGAGGGCAGTGGCACTGTCTACAATCAGCAGTGCATACCTACAGGGAATAGGGATTCTCTGAAGCCTATTTCTAGCTTATATCAGATTCTGCTTCCTCCCTCTTACTATGCTAAAATTTCATATTCACAGTTATACGTATATATAGATGTTTCATTAACATATTTGTATAGTGTCCGGCCGGTGTAGTTCACTGGTTGAGTGTCGACCCATGCACCAAGAGGTAACAGGTTTGATTCCCGCTCAGGGCACATGCCCAGGTTGTGGGCCTGATCCCCAGTGGGCAGCATGCAGGAGGTGGTCAACTGATGTTCTCGCTCATCGATGTTTCTATCTCTCCCTTCCTTTCTAAAACCAATAAAAGAAAAAAATATTAAAAAAAAATATTTGTATAGCATTCATGTCTCAGGTACCATATAACAGGTAAAATTTCCAACAAGGTCAGGTGGATTATGGTTTCTTTTTTAAAAAATTTTATTTATTTTTAGAGAGGGAGAAAAAAAAATTGATTTGTTGTACCACTTATTTGTGCATTCATTGCTTGCTTCTTGTATGTGCCCTGATCAGAGCTCAAACCCAAAACCTTGGTGTATCAGGACGACACTCTAACCAACTGAGCTACCCAGCCAGGACTATAGCTTCATTTTTTAACAGTTACTTGACTTTAACCACAAAGCAAGAGTCAAAATATGAATTAAAACTTAAATCTCCCCATTTCTAATTCAAGCTACTATCAGTGTACCCAAATAGCCTATATAAGACTCAGGGTAAGTGAGCATATTCACTGTCTTCTACTGAGCACATACCTGGACTCTACCATCATAGCTGATGCTTGATAAAGCAGCTGGGTCTGGTGGTCTGTGTTGAACCCACGAGCATATGCTACATTATCTAGGACATCACTACCAGAGAGACCATATCTAGAAGAGAGGAGAGAATAATTTTAGGCTGCACACAGAACTCAGATAAGAAATTCATCTCTAATAAAGAAATTACCTACATGAGTAGGTAAGAAGTGGTGTTGGGCTAAAGAATATTAATTCCCTTTCTATTAAAAAGTCCAGACAGCCCTGGCCAGTTTGGCTCAGTGGTTAGAGTGTTGGCCTGGGGTCCAGAGAGACCCGGGTTCTGTTCCTGCTAGGGGCACGTACCTTGGTTGCAGTTTGTCCCCAGCTCTGGTTGGTCGTGCGAGTGGCAGCCACTCAATGTGTCCCTTTCACATCGATGTTTCTCTCTCTCTCTCTTCCTCCCCCTCCCTCCCACTCTATCTGAACAAAACATGGAAAAATGTCCTCAGGTAAGGATAAAAAAAAAAAAAGTCCAGACAAACTACACAGAGAGAGAGAGATGTCAGCAGTTACTTCTTTGGAGTAGATCTATCTGGCAGGAATTCAGAATAAATTAAATCTATTTTTTGAGGACTCCTGAATTAGAATGAGAAATTTCCAAATATAAGGAAACAATGTTCTCTTGGAAAGACCAAGGGCAACATGACAGATTAGAGACCGAAACAAAAAAATGAATCACTCAAAGATCTATTAAATTCATATAAACTTATTACATAGGAATTAAATCTTCTAAGCAAGGACTTAAACTCTTAAGACATTCAAGAGAAAAAAGTATATAATTTCTTTTCTTGCTAGTAATTATAGTTATACCTCAATAATGATTTTTTTCCCTTTGCATTTAAAAAAGGCAAATAAAATCTCTCATTTTCGCCCTGGCCGGTTTTGCTCAGTGGTTAGAGCGTTGGCCTGTGGTCCAGAGACCTGGGTTTGGTTCCCGCTAAGGGCACATACCTGGGTTGCAATCTGTCCCCGGGCCTGGTTGGGTTGTGTGGGTGGCAGCCACTTGATGTGTCCCTTTCACATCGATGTTTCTCTCCCTCTCTCCCTCCCTCCCACTCTATCTGAACAAAAAATGGAAAAATGTCCTCAGGTGAGGATAAAAAAAACCAAAAAACTCTTATTTTCTTAGAAAACTCTGTATTTTCTCACCTTTATAACTGCTACCTAAGACATGGTTTTCATTTTTACTAAATGTACCATAATTTCTTCAAAGATAATTTGATTTATGCTTGCACTTTCATAACTTGACTGTATCTCTCAAATACATGTGATTCTCCCTCTTCTGCACTTCTAAAAAAAAACTGATTTAGGTCTTTTTGTGACACTTGTGAGGAGCTACACTGCCATTCTTTGACTAGATGACAGATTCCTTGAGGGTGAACACTAAGCTTGTCTACCATAGTACATTTTTTATACCTAGTAAATTCTGAATGTTGCTGAGTAAAGATTTTACTCACAATGCATATGCATACAAAAAGAGAATCACATATGTTATTTTAACCCAAGTCATATTTTCATATTAATGTCACTTAAAATATAGTCCAAAATATAATACTGACTCCCTTAATGTAATAGTTCAAAAGAGAATCTGTTTAGCCCGGCTGGTGTGGCTCAGTGGTTGAACATCGACCCATGCACCAAGAGATGGCCAATTTGATTCCCGGTCAGGGCACATGTCCAGGTTGTGGGCCAAATCCCCAGGTGGCTGGAGGGATGCATGCAGGGGGCAGCCAATCAATGATCCCTCTTATCAATGTTTCTATCTTTCTCCCTCTCCCTTCCTCTCTCTCTAAAATCAATAAAGAAAAAAATTAAAGCCCTGGCTGGTATGGCTCAGCAGTCAGTGTGTGTTGGCCTGCAGACCAATGAGTCACGGGTTCAATTCCAGTACCTCAGGTGCCATTTGTCCCAGCCTTGGTTGGGTTGTGTGGGAGGCAACCAGCTGATGTGTCTCTCTCTCACTGATGTTTCTCTGTCTCTCCCTCCCTCCCACTCTATCTGATGACAAACGGAAAAATACCCTCGGGTGAGGATTAAAAAAGAAAAAAAAAAGAGAATCTGTTTAAACAAGTCAATGTGCTATAATTCTTTGAGAATCAAAAGTCTCTATGTTTATGATTCTATCAGTCTTTAAAAAGCAGTCTATTTTATGTGATGACTCCGATCATTACAAAAACATACACTGTGTCAAACCTATTTTTCTGAAATTTAGCTTTATTTATTGGTTTTCCTCTCCAGTAGAAAAACAAAAGAATGTTCTAGCACTTGAAATAGCATTGCAGTAAGATAAATCTTGATATCAGGAAATGCCACTCTACCCAATTGCATTTTCCACACCATACAATGGATTCTTCATTTAAGGCATACACAGTCCTGACACTTTCCCGGACATTTCATCTGCTATTCTTCATCATCATCATCATCATAAATGAAAGGTTAGCCATGGCATTCAGTGGATTGATAATGATGAATTATTAATTAAGTCTGGGCCCAAAAGGAGATGGAGAACAAAATTTTACCTTGGGATCCTGACCAAATAAAACAGGAATAAGAGATAAAATTTTCCATATTTATTTATTTAAATACTTTTTCTTTACTGATTTGAGAGAGAGAGAGAGAGAGAGAGAGAGAGAAACATCAATGAGAGAGAACATCGGCCACCTCCTGCATTCCCCCCACTAGGGATTTGGCCCACAACCCGGGCATGTGCCCTGACCATGATCCGAACCAGCAACCTCTTGTATGGGCTGATGCTCAACAACTGAGCCACACCGGCCGGACAAATTGTCCATATTTAAATCATGGCTATATGATTTAAAAAATTTGTTTTAAAAATTGATGTTAGAGAGAGGAAGGTAGAGGGAGAGAGACAGAAACATTGATGAGAGAGAACATCGACTGGCTGCCTTCTGTATGCCCCCCACTGCGGATCAGGCCCACAACCTGGGCAGGTGCCCTGACCAGAAATGGAACCAGCAACCTCTTGGTGCGTGAGTTGATGCTTAACCACTAAGCCACACCAGCTGGCATGGCTGTAGGATTTTTATAAAAATCAAGAGGCACCTGGCTGGAATGGCTTAGTTGGTTGAACATCAGTCCCATGAACCGAAAAGTCCCTTGAGCCAAAAAGTCACCAGTTGATTCCTGGCCAGGGTACGATCCCCACTAGGGGATGTGCAGGAGGCAGCAGACTGATGTTTCTCTCCCTCTCCCTTATTATCTAATATCAATAAAAAAATTAAAAAAAAAAAAAAAGATTCAAGAGGCCTAAGTATCATACTACAGAAGTTTTCTAGTCTTGTCTCAAGAAAAATTAATGTCATCTACTATTAGGAAGAGAGATTATCTATTGCTATCAGAACATGGATGGTTTACCAAAAAAACCCCACAAAAAACAAAGAGCTAATCCTGGCTTTCCTCTTAGCAGTGTTCCCAAAGACAACTATGAGGACCTCTGTGCTTAAGTTCCTAAAGCAACATGGAATTTTCAGTTCTCACAATCTGGAAAAAGTTGGTTGAAAATAAGCATCCTCTCTCATAGTGTTTCCAGAACTTCCTCAAAAGATAAGAATAACCTGGAACACCTGGTAAAAAATAAAAATTCTTGGGCCTAAACAAGACTTAATGAATCAATTTTCAGGGAAGACACATAAAAATTTGTATGCTTAACAAATACCTTAGGCCCTGGCCAGTTTGGCTCAGCGGTTAGAGCGTCGGCCTGCGGTCCGGAGAGACCCGGGTTCGGTTCCCGCTAAGGGCATGTACTTCGGTTGCAGTTTGTCCCCGGCCCTGGTTGGTCGTGTGGGTGGCAGCCACTCGATGTGTCCCTTCACGTCGATGTTTCTCTCTCTCCCTTCCTCTCTCTCCCTCCCACTCTATCTGTACAAGAAATGGAAAAATATCCTCGGGTGAGGATTAAAAAAAACAAAACAAAACAAAAAAAACAAATACCTTAGGTGATTCTTAACATATAAACTTGAAAAACTCAGCTGTATCAAGTCAAGGTTCTGTTACTCTCTCTTTCATAGTACTTAAAAGAACTTTTAAAAAATGTGGTGACACTGTAGCTAGCAACTGTGACCATGGTTTTCAAACTTCAGCAAGCATCTTGATTACCTGGAGAGCTTGTTAAAACAGATCGCTGAATCCTATCCTCAGTCTCTGTTTCTGATTCAGTAGATGACCTACTTTAAGTGTAAAATTCAATGACTTTCTAGTAAATTTGAGAGTTGTACAACTATCATCCAATTTTAGAACATTCCCCTCACACCAAAATGATCTCAAATCTATTTGTAGTTACTTCTATTTCTACTCCCAACCGCAGGCAACCACTTGATCTACTATCCTTATAGATTTTCCCTTTTTGGAAATTTCATATAAATGGAATCATATACAGAATGTCTAGCTTCTATCATCTAGTATGTTTTTGAGGTTCCTCCATATTGTAACACATACTGGTACTTCATTACTTTTTATGGTTGAATAGTATTTCATATATATTGGAAATACATCATGGATAAAAAAATCTTGTATATTCATCGAATCTTGTATATATAATCAGGTGACAGACATGGGTTGTTATCAGTTTTGGAGATTATAACAACACTATAAACATCCACATACACGTCTCTGTATGGACATGTTTTCACATCTTTTGGGTAAATAACCAGAGTGAAACTGCTGCATCATAAGGTAAATTAGTTTGACTGACAGTCTTTTCCAAAGTGACCACCATTTTACATTCTCATCAGCAATGTATTAGGGTTTAAGTTTCTCCACATCCTCCCAACACTTGTTACTTTACAAAAAATATTTTTTTTCTTGATATTTTAGAGAGAGAGGAAGGGAGAGGGAGAGATAGAGACATCGATGAGCGAGAAAGAACATTGACTAGCCACCTCCTGCATGCACTGCACTGGGGATTTGGCCCACAACCTGGGCCTATGCACAGACTGGAAATCAAACCAGTGACCTTTTGGTGCGTAGGTAGATGCTCAACCACTGAGCCACATCGGCCGGGTGTCTATATCTTTTTTTTGTAAATCCTCACTGGAGGATATGTTTAGAGAGAGAGGAAGGGGGAAGGGGGAGAGGGAGGAAAAGGGAGAGAGGGAAAGACAGAGTGAGAGTGAGAGAGAGAGAGAGCGCGCACACGCATGAGAGCGTGCACTGGTTGTCTCCCATACACATCCTGACTGGGGATGGAACCTGCAACATAGGTATATGCCCTAACAGGGAATGACTGGGAATCAAACCCGCAACCTATTGGTGTGCTGGACGATGCTCCAACCAGCCGAGTCACTGGATGAGGGCTTGTAACTATCCTTTTTATTACAGCCATCCCAGTGGTGTATTTCAGCATGATTTAAAATTTTTTCTCTTTATTGATTTTAGAGAGAGAGGGAGAGAGAGAAACATCAGTGAAAGAGAACATTCACTGGCCACTTCCTGCATGCCCCCACTGGGGATCTGGCCCACACCAGGGCATATGTCCGGACCAGGAATCAAACCAGTGACCTCTTGGTGCATGGGTCGATGTTCAACCACTGAGCCATACCAGCCAGACTCACCAGGTTTTTTTTTTTTTTTTATCCTCACCCGAGGACATTTTTCGATATTTTATTCAGATAGAGTGAGAGGGGGAGAGAGAGAAACATCGACGTGAAAGCGACACATCGAGTGGCTGCCACCCACACGACCCAACCAGGGATGGGGACAAACTGCAACCAAGGTACGTGCCCCTAGCGGGAACCGAACCCGGGTCTTTCCAGACCTCAGGCCGACGCTCTAACTGATGAGCCAAACCGGCCAGGGCAGACTCACCAGGTTTTAATTTGCATTTCCTTTGACTAATGATGATGAGTATCTTTCCATGTGCTTATTGGCCGTTTGTATATCTTCTTTAGAGAAATGTCTTTACAAATCTTTGTCCATTTTTTAATTGGGTTAATTCTTTTTTGTTTGTTTGTTTTGTTTTATCCTCACCTGAGGACATTTTTCCATTTTTTATTCAGATAGAGCGGGAGGGAGAGAGAGAGAGAGAAACATCGATGTGAAAGGGACACATTGAGTGGCCACCACCCACACGACCCAACCAGGGCCGGGGACAAACTGCAGCCAAGGTACAAGCCCTGAGCGGGAACTGAACCCAGGTCTCTGTGGACCGCAAGGTGACGCTCTAACCACTGAGCCAAACCGGCCAGGGCAATTGGGTTAATTTTTTATTGTCTGGTTTTAAGAGTTATTTATATATTATGGATACTAGACTCTTAGCAGAGTTTTCTCCTGTTTCTTTTCCTCGCTAAGAGTTATCATTTTAGATCTTATATTTAAGATTATTATCTTAATGCCCTGGCTGGTTTGGGTCAGAGGTTAGTGTGTTGGCCTGCAGACCAAAGAGGCACGGGTTTGATTCCAGTCAAGGGCACATATATCAGTTATAGTTTGGTCCCCGGCCCTGGTTGGGGTCGTGTGGGAAGCAACCAGTCGATGTGCCCCACTCTCACATCGATATTTTTCTCTCTCTCCCTCCCTCCCACTCTATCTGAAGATAAATGAAAAAATATCCTCGGGTGAGAATTTTAAAAAATAAAATAAGATTATCATCTTAAAAAATAATTGTAAATATACGTAACATAAAATTTACCATTTTAACCTTTTAAAAATATACAGTTTAGTGGCAGTAAGTACATTCCTATTGTTTTGCAATTATCACTATTAGAACTTTTTCATTCCAAACTGAAACTCTGTACCCATTAAACAGTAAGTCCCCAATCTCCTCACCCCAGCCCCTGGAAACCACCATTCTAATTTGCCTTTATGAATATGACTAATCTAAGTACTTCATATAAGAGGAATCATACAGTATTCACCTTTATGCAACCAGTTTTTTTCACTTAGTATTTTCAAGGTCCACCCATGCTGTAGCATGTGTGAGAATTTCCTTCCTTTTTGAGACTGAATAATATTCCATTGTATATATATACGCCATTTTGTTCATCCATTCACCTACTGATGGATACTTGGACTGTTTTCAGCTTTTGGCTGCTGTGGATAGCCATTGGTATACAAGTACCTGTTTGAGCCCCTGCTTTCACTTCTTTTGAGTATATAACCAGAATTTGAATTGCTAGATCATATTGTAATTCTAAGTTTAATTTTTTGAGGAATCACCAGACTATTACCCATTTTTAGTTAATTTTTATAGATGGTATAAGGTAAGGGTCTAAATATATTTGCATGTGGATATCCAATTACATTAGCCATTTATCTTAAAAGACTATTATTTTCCTCATTAAATTGCCTTAGTAGCTTTGTCAAAAATCAAACAACTAGCCCTGGCCGGTTTTGCTCAGTGGTTAGAGAACTGGCCTGCGGACCAGAGACCCGGGTTTGGTTCCCGCTAAGGGCACATACTCTCAAAAAAAAAAAAAAAAATCCAGCAACTAAATAACAGGGTTATTTCTGTACTCTCAATTCTACTCCATTGATCCATATATCTATCCTTATGCTAGCACCACACTGTTTACATTATTTTAATTATTGTTGCTTTATAGTAAGTTTTCAAATTGGAAAGACTAAGACCTCCAATTTCACCCCCACCCCCAAATAATGTTTTGGCTATTCTAGGTCCTTGACATTTCCATGTAAATTTTATAATCATATTGTCAATTTCTG
Source organism: Molossus molossus (assembly GCF_014108415.1). NCBI lineage: Eukaryota > Metazoa > Chordata > Mammalia > Chiroptera > Molossidae > Molossus > Molossus molossus. Next base: position 179,700,967 of record NW_023425344.1, on the reverse strand, counting down.
CAAAAAAGCTTGCTGGATTTCAATAAGGATTGTTTTGAATCCATAGATCAATTTGAGAGATTATTAATAATCAATTTGAGAGATTATTATCAATCTTTTTTTTTTTTTTTTTTCATCCTCACCGGAGGAAATTTTTCCATTTTTTGTTCAGGTAGAGTGGGAGGGAGAGAGAGGAACAGAGAGAGAGAGAGAGAAACATCGATGTGAAAGGGACACATCGAGTGGCTGCCACCCGCACAACCGACCAGGGCCGGGGACAAACTGCAACCGAGGTACGCGCCCTTAGCGGGAACCGAACCCGGGTCTCTCAGGACCGCAGGCCGACGCTCTAACCGCTGAGCCAAACTGGCCAGGGCATTTATTATCAATCTTAATAGTATTGCATCTTCCAATCCATGACTGTGGAATATTTCTCTATTTATGCAGATTTCAATTTCTCAGTAATGTTTTGTAGTTTTCAGTGGACCAGTCTTGCACTTGTTAAATTACTAAATATTATTATTATTTTTTATCCTTACCCAAGGCCATCTTTCCATTTTCTGTTCAGATAGAGTGGGAGGGAGAGAGAGGGAGAAACATCGATGTGAAAGGGACCCAATAAGGGCCGGAGACAAACTACAACTGAGGTACATGCCCTTAGGGGGAACTGAACCCGGGTCTCTCTGGACCGCAGGCCGATGCTCTAACCACTGAGCCAAACTGACCAGGGCTACTATATATTATTTTTGATGTTACTATGGGTGGGACTGTTCTCTTAATTTTTGAACTGTTCATTGCTAGTACAGAAAAATATTGACACTGTAGCCTACCACCTTACTGAACTAATTTATTTCTAGTAGTTTGTATTTATGTGTGTGTGTAATTTTTTAGGATTTTCTACATATAGGATCATATCATCAGCGAATAAAGAGTTTTGCCTTCCATTGCAATCTGGATACCTTTTATTTTCTTTCCTGACTGCACTGGCTACAGACCTTTAGTACAATGCAGAAAATAAGTGGTGAGAGTGAATACCCTTGCTTTGTTTCTGATATTAAGGAGCAAGCATTCAGACTTTCACCATCAAATATGATGCAAGGTGTAGGTTTTTGCAGTTGCCCTTTATCAGGGCATTTGATAAATGTTCCATGCATTACTGGGAGTGAGATATTGGTCCCCAACTATTATGGCTGAATTGTCTATTTCACTCTTCAATTATGTCAGTTTTTGTTTCACGTATATTTGGGCTCAGTTATTAGATGTGTATGTTTATAATAGTTATACCTTCCTGATGAACTGACCTTTTATTTTATTTAAAAAAAATTTTTTCTTTATTGATTTTAGAGAGAGAGGAAGGGAGAGGGAGATAGAAACATCAATGAGAACATTGATTGGTCGCCTCCTGCATGCCCCCCATTGGGGATGGGACCACAACCTGGGCATGTGCCCTGACCAGGAATCGAACCGCAACCTCTTGATGCATAGGTCGACGCTCAACCACCAAGCCACACTGGCCGGGCTGAACTGACCTTTTAATTAGAAAATGTTCTTCTTTGTCCCTAGTAATATTTTATGTAAATATGTCTTTTTGTCTGATATTAGTGTAGCCACCAAAATTCTCTAATGGTTACCGTTTGCATGTAAATCTTTTTCCATTCTTTTACTTGAAATCTGTTTTGAGTTTTTGAACCTAAAGTGTTTCTCTGGAAGACAGTATATGGTAGGATCTTGTTTTTTTATCCAGTCTGGCAGCAACTCAGATTTCTCACTAAAAAAGAATGCTTTTCTCTACTATATACATGCAACTTTGGCATATGAAGTAATAAGAGAAGACAATACTCTTTAGCCAGACTAATCCTGATAACCACAACAGTGACAGGTACAGCCATACTTCTTTCATCTAATCCAGTAACCTACCTCTCAGCTACTGCTAGTAGCCGTTCTGGCCTAAAGGTACCCTCGGTGTCAATGTACATGGCCTTTCCTTCACCTCCACCTCGGTCAATGGGAAGCTAGAGAGAACAAAAAGATCAGTAGAAATGAACACTGTACTTCTGATATAATGACTAATTTACCCTTGATTCTATAAATCTCCCCCATCTCTAACACTTCGAAGTGACAATCAGAGGTAGGAAGAACGAGCATTCCCTTCTGAGAGAAAGATAGCTAGTAGAAGATACAAAGCTCATTGTGTCCCACAGCACATGAGCTAGAACTCTTGCCAGAGCTACACTGCTTGGAAATATAGTCCAAAGTAGGTGATAAAATTCTATAACTGCGTAACAACATAAGACTAAGCAATCTTCTCAAGTGTACAAACATTTGGAATATCATTTGACTCCCCTTTAAGAAAGAGAGCCTAATCCAATACCCAATTAATTTAGCATGTCCAAACCACACTTACATTTCATTTTATTGAACAGAATTCATTTCTGCGGGTTACTAGAAGAGCTTGGCAATGTCCCTAGGGCATCCCTAGCAAGTTTAATGTATGAGCAAGAAAGAAGAAAAAGGTGTTTGTTCCAACTGTAACATATAGATGTTAAAAATGAACAAAAGGCCCAGCCAGTGTGGCAGTTGAGGTCGCCGGTACAATTCCCAGTCAGGGCACATGCCCAGGTTGTGGGCCAGATCCCCAGTGGGAAGCGTGCAGGAGGTGGCCAATCGATGTTCTTCTCTCATTGATGTTTCTGTCTCTCTCTCTCTCTCTCTCTAAAAATCAATAAAGAAAAAAAAAGAGAAAAAGTAAAATAAATTATAGAAAAAGAAAAGGAAGAAATGCCATGAAAACTATCTCATGAGCTACTCAAGGAAATCTCTGCTTTAGGCTCCCCAGTCCATCCATGCCAGACACCTTTGAGTTCTAAAGATTTTAGGTGAATGATACTAAAGGGTATTTTCCACCCTAAAAATCTCCTGTCCTAAGGTGGAAATTATTATTCACCTTTAAATTCTGAAGAAAATCCCTTAGGACATTTTACATTAAGGCACCAAATTTTCATTCTTTTCCTATTTCCGAAAACAAAAAACCCTTTATTTTAAAAATTAAAAAAATACCCTATGCTTGTATTAAATTTTCAAATACAGAATAAAGTACAGTAAAAATTGAAACCTCTCTTCATCACTCGTCTCCTGGAAATAATCTTCCAGATAATTTTCTATGTATTGTCATACAAGCACTTTTTATTATATGTGGTTCTGACACTATGTGTCCCTCAGAATATTCTCAGTTTCCTTTTCTGTAAAATGTAGATAAAACCCACCTTCTGGGATTGTTTAGAAGATGAAATAATTTACATAAAGTGTTTAGCACAGTGGCTAACAGACAGAAAGCACTTTGAAGACTTAACAATATTTGCCTTGGCCGGTTTGGCTCAGCAGTTAGAGCATAGGCCCATGGACCAATGAGTCTCAGGTTCAATTCTGGACAAGGGCATATATCATGGTTGCAGTTCATCCCCAGCCTTGGTTGGGGTCATGCAGGAGGCAACTAGTTGATGTGGCTCTATCACATTGATGTTTCTCTCTCTTCCCCTCCCTCCCACTCTATCTGATGATAAATAGAAAAGTATCCTCAGATGAGGAATTAAAAAAAAAAAAAAAAAAAAAAAGACAGTATTCTCTACCTCTGGGCATCAACTTTTAGCATATAATCAGTTATGGAAGTCTTTAATTTGAAAAGGGAAAAATGATTGTTATCATTTGGCAGGTTAGCAAAGTCTTTCAAATCATAGAAATCCATGGAAGGAGCAAAGGATATGTATACAACAAAAGACAGTTTTGACAGAGAAAAGGTTTGGAACCACTGGTCAAGAGGACAGAGAGCAGAAGCTGCCTCAGTTTTTGAGGGAGGAGAAAACCTTGACACACTCAGGCTGGGTCCCCAGGAAATAAGTTGAATGAGGCTCTCCTTTCTCTCACTTTCTGGTATCTTTAGTACTAGCATGAGAGGGCTTTCTTTTCTAGCTGGCAGAAGGCAAGAAGGAAGGCCATAGATAGCTGGACACAGGTAGGCAGACTGACAGTAGAGGCATGACAAGGTCCCAGTGTATTGCTGAGCCAGTCTCAAGGGGATGGACTGCATGCTCTGCACTCCAGCCCATTTTGTCTCCTCCATCTTGCTTTCCCAGTGTCACGATAGCCATCTTGTGTTATTGGATTGGCACACCAGCAAGTTTGCTTTTTAATTAACTGCTTGGTACCATAATTTAACTCTTCTTCCTATTTTATAGTAATGCCGGTTGTTTCAAACTTTCACCATTTTCCAATGCTATTGTGTAAATTCTTTTATTTTTTAATCCTCACCCAAGGACATTTTTTCATTTTTTGTTCAGATAGAGTGGTAAGGAGAGAGAAGAAGAGAGAGAGAAACATCAACATGAAAGGGACACATCAAGTGGCTGCCTCCCGCAGGACCCAACCAGGGCCAGGGACAAACTGCAACTGAGGTACGTGCCCTTAGTGGGAACTGAACCTGGGTCTCTCTGGACCTCAGGCTGACGCTCTAACCACTAAGCTAAACCACCCAGGGCTTGTGTAAATTCTTTGTACATTTATCCTTGACCATATGTGAAAAGTTCTGTACGACACATTTTCTGTCAAAGGGCATGTGCCTTTAAAATTGGTACTTAAGTTAAATCATCTTTTCAGAATTTTAAAATTACTCTAAGGCTTTAAGAAAGCATAACCTGCTCATATTTTTGCAACCTAACTGGCTCTTAACTTTTTATAACTTCACCATAACAGAGTTCTAACATATATGGAACTTCACTTCATTAAGATGAAAAAATCTGAACAAATGAGAGCAGATAATGTTTAGATTTAAGTAGTAATCTAACATCCTCTCTACACCTCTGGTTCTAGCTGTTAGACTGGTGAAATGTAATCCTTTCTATTATTAATGAATTAACACTCTGAAAAAGATACTCAGCCACCTGTGAATGCTTAGTTATTTTTACAGGGAGGCTATGTTTATTTGAGAATTTTCTTTCAGTTTATTGTTGACAGGCAGTACTGACTACTTAATAAACATTCCCAGGATAGGATTCTGTTTGTACAACTTAAGAGCATCAGTGTGACATGCTAAGTTCCCTGGTAACTATAACTATTGTGTATTGTACTCTAAATATTTATTCCACATGAATCCCTGTCAGAACAACATAAGGAAAACATTTCAATTTAAATAGGTCATATATCATGTCAAATGACCCATGTGAGGGTGATAATTTAAACAGTACTATTTCCCACCCTGGCCAGTTTGGCTCAGCAGTTAGAGTGTCGGCCTGTGGACCAATGAGTCACAGGTTTGATTCCAGTCAAGGGCAGGTACCTCAGTTGCAGTTTGTCCCCAGCCTTGGCTGGGGTCAGGTGGGAAGCAACCAGTCGATATATCCCTCTCGCATCGATATTTCTCTCTCTCTCCCTCCACTCTATCTGAAGATAAATGGAAAAATATCCTCGGATGAAGATTAAAAATAAACAAACAAACGTACTATTTCCCTTTAGCTAACAATATTCTAATGGTGCTCAGGCAATAAGCTATAGCTTCCACAGCTTACTACCATTCTTCTTCTCAATGATTCTCCCCTATTATCCTGAAAGTTCTCCTATCCCCTAACTCTTCCCTCTGTGGAATTATTTATGAGGAGAGCTAACAATGGCTTAGGTCTACTTGATAACTTGGCTGTCATAAAACATACTATATAACATTTTGGTCTGCAAGGAAAAGATCAGTAGAGCAATTGAGGAAAGAATTAAAATGATGAATGAAAAAGGAAAAGGATGAGAAAAACAGACTATCAAGTTGAGCCTCATGCTGTTAGATAAAATTTTATTTATAAAGAATCAGAATATTTTCCTATGTTTTTATTTATTTATTTTTCTTTATTGATTTGAGAGAGAAAGAAAGGAAGATAGAAACATCGATGAGAGAGAAAGAATATCGAGTGGCCGCCTCCTGCATGCTCCCCACTGGGGATTTGGTCACAACCTGGGCATGTGCCCTGACTGGGAATTGAACCGGCAACCTCTTGGTGCATGGGTTGACGCTCAACCACTGGGCAACACTGGCCAGGCTATTTTATTTAATTTTTAATTAATTTTATTTTACTTATTTTAAAATTTTTATTTATTTACTGATTTTAGAAAGAGAGAAACATCAATTTATTGTTTCACTTATTTATGCATTCATTAGTTGATTCTTGTATGTGCCCTAACCAGGGACTTGAACCCGTAACCCTGGTGTATCAGGACAGTGCTCTAACCAACTGAGCTATCTGGCCAGAGCCAGTATTTTCTTATCTTAAGAAATGGCATTCATTACTTCAACACAGAAATAGTGACTAATAAGGACATATCTGTAATGTAAGAAAAGTAAAGAGACAGATTTTCTTGGGTGACTTGAGAAAATCAGCCTCATTATATTAGTCTCTGTATGTGTGTGTTTTACTAAATGTGAACCCTATGCAAGACACAGGATCCTAACAAAATCTTTATTTTTTATAACACATACCATCTTTAACTATGGCACAGAAGTTGCCCTGGCCAGGTGCTTCAGTTGGTTGGAGCATCGTCTGGTACACCAAAAGGTTGCGAGTTTGATTCCCAGTCATGGCATATTTGGGAGGCAACCAATCAATGTTTCTCTCACATCAATGTTTCTCTCTCTTTAAAAACCAATACATATATATATTTGTTAATCCTCAGCCAAGGATATTTTTCCATTGATTTTTAGATATAGGGGAAGGAAGAAAAGGAGGGAGGGAGAGAGGGAGAAAAGGAGAAAGAGAGAGAAAAACATCAACGTGAGAGGGACACATCTATTGGTTGCCTCCTGTATGATCCTGACTGGGGCAGGGATAGGACCTACAACCCAGCTAAGTGCCCTTGATTGGAAATCGAACCCGTGACCCTTCAGTCTACAGGCCAACGCCCTAACCACCGAGATAAACCTGCAAGGGCAATAAAACATATTTATGTATTTTTTAATCCTCACCTGAGATATTTTTCCAATTTTTTTTTTTTTTCGGACAGAGTGGAAGGTAGGGAGAAACATCGATGTGAGAGGGACACATTGATTGGTTACTTCCTGCATGACCTCAACCAGGGCTGGGGATCGAACCTGAAACTGAGGTACATGCCCTCGACCAGGAATCAAATCTGCAATTCGTTGGTCTTGGGCTGATGCTCTAACTGCAGAGCTAAACCAGCCAGGGCTATTAAACATTTTTAAAACAAGTCTTATGCCCTGGCCGGTTTGGCTCAGCGGTTAGAGCGTTCACCTGCGGTCCGGAGAGACCCGGGTTCGGTTCCCGCTAAGGGCATGTACCTCGGTTGCAGTTTGTCCCCGGCCCTGGTTGGTCGTGTGGGTGGCAGCCACTCGATGTGTCCCTTTCACATCGATGTTTCCCTCTCTCTCTCCCTCCTACTCTGTCTGTACAAAAAATGGAAAAATGTCCTCGGATGAGGATTAAAAAAAAAAAAAAAATTAAAACAAGTCTTATAATTAACTATAGAATAGCATTACATCAATGTAGTAAACATTTTTTACTAAAGTGCTATTTAAAATACAGAATACCCTGGCCAGTTTTTCTCAGTGATTAGAGCATCGGCCTGGGGTCCAGGGAGACCCAGGTTCGGTTCCCACTAAGGGCACATACCTTGGTTGCAGTTTGTTCCCGGCCCTGATTGGGTCGTGAGGGTGGCAACCACTTGATGTGTCCCTTTCACATCAATGTTTCTCTCTCTCTCTCTCCCTCCCACTCTATCTGAACAAAAAATGGAAAAATGTCCCCGGGTGAGGATAAAAAAAAAAATCCTGCTGGAAATTTTTACTTGGTTGTCTCATCACTTCAAACCTACCATCTCTTAACTAACTTGAACTTATCTTTCCATTAAAAACTGTCTCTCATCCCACCAGTATGGCTCAGTGAACTGAACATTGTCTTATGCACTGAGAAGTCCTAGTTGAATTCCTGGTTGGGGCACACGCCTAGTGTGCAGGCTTGATCCCCAGTGAGGGGCGTGGAAGAGGTGGCTAGGCCAATTAATGTTTCTATCTCTTTCTCCCTTCCGCTCTAAAAAAATCAATATATAAAAAATATATTTAAAAAACAAAAAAATATCTCTCCCAAACCCTAGTTAACTAAATTAATACACTGTTCAGCTAAGATACTTATTTTAAAATCTTTATTTATTGATTTTGGGGGGTGGGGAGAGTGAGCGAGCTAATCCACCCGCACAACCAACCAGGGCCGGGGACAAACTGCAACCAAGGTATGCACCCTTAGCAGGAACCGAACCCGGGTCTCTCTGGACCGCAGGCTGCCACTCTAACCGCTGAGCCAAACCAGCCGGCCAGGGCGTAGTGCACACTGTTTTGTTGTTCCACTTATTTATGCATGTATTGGCTGATTCTTGTATGTGCTCTGACTGGGAATCAAACCCACAACCTTGGCATATCAGGACGATGCTCTAACCAACTGAGCTACCTAGCCAGGACTGAGGGGTATTTTTTATTGTTAACCATTAATTGCTGCCCTTTACATCTTCTGACTATATCCCTTCAGTATCACTTTTTTATTTGATCCTCACCTGAGGATATTTGTCCACTGATTTTCGGATAGAGTGGGAGGGAGGGAGGGAGTTGGAGAGAGAAACATCATGTGAGAAAGACACATTGACCAGTTGCCTCCTGCACAACCCCAACTAGGGCTGGGGATCAAATCGAAACTGAGGTACCTGTTCTTGACCAAAATTGAACTCACAACTGCCTGGTCTGTAGCCAGACGCTCAAACCACACACACAAAAAAAAGCCAAACCAGCCAGGGCCAGTATCACTTTTTTAGTTTAGTCTTGCTCAGCGAATGCTTGTAATAACCATATATCAAATATCCTCCACTCTTCCCTCTCCTTTCAAGTCACTGAATAAGGCTGCTACCAGAATATTTCTGAAAATTTTGCTCATGTTATGCTTTAGTTGAAAACACTGAATAATTTCCACTATTTATAGAACCAAGTGTAAGCTTCTTATACTACAATCAAAACCTTCTAAAATATGGTCTTGATGTGTCCTTTTATGGTTTATTTCCTACAACTTTTCCAAATAAAGCCTCTGGACTAGGTAAACGGGTTTATTTATTGTCATCTCAATACATTATGCCTCCCTGTCCTCTGCACTTTTGTTAGTATCATTCCCTATAGTTAAATGTTTTTTAAATTTCTTTACCTGTTCAAGTTTAGCATTCTTCAGGAGTCTGGTCCAATATCTTTTCTCCATAAAGTATTCCATGACTCTTCTAGGGTGAAGTAATCCTTCTCTTTTCCATAAATGGTTATGCTACTTCCTCTATACCATTAATTTTATAATATATCAGACATACCTTAGGATATCTATTCTATCACCTCTACCCCCTCAAGTATTTACTGAGTGCCAAGCACTGATTTAGGCACTAGCAATACTGCAGACAGCAAGCCAGTTAGTTTCGACTCTTATGAAGGTATTGAGAGCATCAGTTCTGAAGTCTGGTTTGATTCTTGTATCTACTATTACTAAATGCAATATGATCTTAGACAATTCTTTAACTCGCTCTTTTCAAATGTGTCTGCAAATAGGAATATAAGTAAAGGAAGAAGAAACTGAAGTTGGTCCATGGAAAGTTTTTCCTAATGGAGATATTAGGCATGTTTGTGTATCAATAGAATAATCTTATACAGAGGTAGAACAGAAAACAGGACTCAAGTCCTTGAGAAGGTGGCAGGCGATCGTAACTAGAGCACATTGGTAGGATAGGCCTTTGAAAGGAAAAAAATTTTCTCCATTGTAACCCAAGATAAGAAAAGGTGGGTATAAGTGTAGGTGGGTTTATAGATTTGATATGAAGAGGCAGTTAGGCCACTGGCTGAGAGTGAGTGTTAAAGAACATGAAGGTTGAAAAAGAAATGATGACGCTGTCTTATTGAGTGGGGGAAAAAGCATGCCCAAGTGGAGAAACTCAGTAGATCTGCCAAGCAGTACTGAATGTTAACCTTAAGTTTGTCATCTTAAATTTAAAGTGAAGCCAATCAGCTTTATGACATGATTTTCCTCCAGTATGAACAGCTCTTTGGGCATAGGCACTGAGAAGACATGGTTCATTGAGAATGGCATCTCTTCAGGTATGGAATATAAATCTGAGGGTATTGGTAAAGGAATGACTTTAATGATGAATCATGGAATCTAGACTAGTGAAGAGGGATGATAAAGAAAGTATTTGAAATCAATGTATGATGTGGGAAAATTGTGCAGTAGAAATATATCTTAACTAGCATATAGGATTCTTGAGGACAGAGAAAGTGCCTTTTATGTCCATCCCAAAAGATGCTTGAAAAGAGTGGAAATGAACTTGTTCTTGCTGATTTGATTCAGTAGAGGCTCAACAGCTCACCTGGCAAGTTACAGCCAAAGTATGACATATTTGTGTCTTCCCAGTTCGGAATTCTCCAAACATCTCTGTGATGGATCCAGTCTCAATTCCTCCTAACAGAGCAATAAGAAACAACTCTTAGCACAACACAAATGTTTAGAAACAGTAATCATAGAAAAGTTCTTGGAGTTCATCAGAAAGATATTTACAGGTGGGTACAGTGGTACAAAAGGGAAGGTTAATACTCAAATTTAAGAGTGATTCCTGAACTCCTGCTATTTTGAATCCAAAAAAGGAAAACGTGAACGATTTGGGGAAGCAGCAAGAATCAAATCTAACTTAGGACAGCAATATTTTCAAATTTTCAAAAACCACAGCTTTCTGCCCTGGTTGGGTAGTTCAATTGGTTAGAGCATTGTCCTGATACTCCAAGGTTGTAGTTTTGATCCCCAGTCAGAGCATACAAGAATTGCCATGGCTGGTATGGGTCAGCAGTTAGAGCATCAGCCTGTGGTCCAGAGAGACCCGGGTTCAGTTTCCACTAAGGGCACGTACCTCAGTTACACTTTGTCCCCAGCCCTGGTTGGGCTGTGCAGGAGGCAGCCACTCGATGTGTCCCTTTCACGTCGATGTTTCTCTCTCTCTCCCTCCTACTCTATCTGAACAAAAAAATGGAAAAATGTCCTCAGGTGAGGATAAAAAAAGAATCAACCAATGCATACGTGGAACAACAAATTGATGTTTCTCTCTCTCTCTCTCCCTCGCTCTCTAAAATAAAAATAAATAATTTTTAAAAACGTGCCCTGGCTGGTGTGGCTCAGTGGTTGGAGCGTCGGCCCGCGGACCAGAGAGTCCTGGGTTCGGTTCCTGCTAAGGGCACGTACCTCGGTTGCAGTTTGTCCCCCGCCCTGGTTGGGGTCGTGTGGGTGGCAACCACTCGGTGTGTCTCTCTCAGGTCGATGTTTCTCTCTCTCTCTCTCTTCCTCCCTCTCTCCCTCCTGCTCTATCTGAAGATAAATGCAAAAATGTCCTCGGGTAAGGATAAAAAATAAAAAAAAAACTTAAAAAAAAAACCCCACAAAACTACAGCTTTACATCAAGTCCTAAAGATTAGTGTACACTACAATGTGGTATTCAAACATGGAGTATTTTAATCAGTCATCAGATTCTCAAACTTGTGTTAAAGTAAAAGGTTAAAATAATTTCTTTAGGCAGAAGAAGCTTACTCTCTGAATATAATATTAAAAGGAGATTAAACTATTTAGCTGGTAGATAATGTTAGTATGTTATAAGTCAGGTCCCTCCCTGCAGCAGTCTTATTTCATCAGTGTGGACATTCTCTCATCTCTTAATCATATCTAACATACAAATTCTACCCATATACTTTAGTTTTGTTCTATGACCTGGGTGCTTTGCTAACTGCAGTTCACAATATAGGATAAGGAATTACTACACCTTGAAGTAGTTTGTCGAGCTCCTTGGAGCCAGTTGTAATCTGTATGATCTCTGATCGCCTTTGGTGGAACTCAGTTGCAGTGGTGAAACCCATTGGAACTAATTTAGCTGCCTCAGTCTGGGAAAAACAAGAAATGTCAGACCAAAAAATAAGCTTACCAAAACAAGACCCAGGCATATAGTAGGAAGAGACAACATCTAACAAATTTCCATCATGATTTCTCTTTAAGAAATCATCAAAATACTATTTTTCTAGTTCTAGGATTACTTTATCTCTTTGGCAACTAAAGGTTAAGCTAATTTAGAGACTCCATGAAGATTAATGTTTAAATGGACAATTCAAGTAATACATTCATATACTTAAAAAAACTATTATAGACACACATAGATGTACTCCATCTGATTTATGACAAATGTGACAATACAGTACAAGGTCCAAAATATATCTAAACATTCATTTCCTGTTCCATTAACCAAAGACTATTAACTCTTAACTTTATTAAATGAAGGTATTTGTCTTTTGATCTACTTCCTCACCTCTGTCAGCTGTTCATTTTCTTTTACCTTTTACTTTTTCTGAGACATTTATATCCTATTTTGTAGTTACTGATATGTCTTCAATGGTCAGTCTATCAGTTGATTCCAAAATCTAAAATTAATGCACTTGCAAATATGTGGGAATTAAACGCTATACTCCTAAATAACCAGAATCAAAGAAGACACCATAAGGGAAATCAGAAAATACTGTGAGATGAATAAAAATAAAGACACAAACACCAAAACTTATGGGATGCAGCAAAAGTTGTGTGTAAAGGAAAATTTATGGGTGTAAATGCCTATATCAGAAAAATCTTAAATAACCTAGCCTTCCACCTTAAGATATTAGAAAAAGAAGAGCGCCCTGGCTGGTTTGGCTCAGCGGTTAGAGCATCTGCCTGCGGTCCGGAGAGACCCGGGTTCGGTTCCCGCTAAGGGCATGTACCTCGGTTGCAGTTTGTCCCCGGCCCTGCTTGGTCGTGCGGGTGGCAGCCACTCGATGTGTCCCTTCACGTCGATGTTTCCCCTTCTCTCCCTCCCTCCCACTCTATCTGTGCAAAAAATGGAAAAATGTCCTTGGGTGAGGATAAAAAAAAAAAAAGAATAGAAAAAGAAGAGCAAATTAAACAGAAACAGAAGGAAGGAAATAAGATTAGAGTATAAACCAGAGAACAAAATTATAATAGAGAAAAATCAACAAAACCAAAGTTGATTCTTTGAAAAAAATCAATAAAATTAATAAATCTTTATGCAAACCCCATCCCCACCAAAGACTAAAATCAGGAATAAAAAAGGGGACATCATTATTAATCTAACAAAAATAAAACGATGCCAATAAATAACTTAGACAAAATAGGCAAATTTCTAGAAAGACTCAAACTAGCAAATTCAAGTAGAAGAATCCAAGTCAAGGCACCAAAAGATCAGTAGAACTTGAGTCTAAATTCAGTAAAATTAATAATCTGAGTCTGACTACCAAAAAAATAGAAAACGAAAATATGAATAGATCAATATCAAGTAAAGAGATTAAACTTATACTTTAAAAACTTTCTCTAAACTTCTCTATATTTTTCTTCTTTACTGATTTTCGAGAGCGAGGAAGGGAGAGGAAGAGGGAGAGTGAAACATCAATGAGAGAGAACATTGATTGGCCACCTCTTGCATGCCCCCCACTGGGGATTGGACCCACAACTTGGCATGTGCCCTGATGGGGAACTGAATCGATGAACTCTGGGTACATGGGTCGATGCTCAACCACTGAGCAACACTGGCCGGGCTTGAGTTGGAACCACTCTAACCTAGATCCTATGTTTTTCCACCTTCATTTTGGTAAAGTATATCCCCAAGTAACTTCCTAAGAAAAAGTGGGTGAGAGAAAAATGTTCTGAATTCTTATATTTCTGAAAATGTTTTATTCTGCCCTAATATTTGATTAATAATATTGCTATAAATAGAATGCTATGTTTAAGATTATTTTCCCTCAGAGCTTTAAAAGTATTGCTCTACCTGCTTCTACTATACAGATTTCTGATAGAAAATGTGCTTTCTGATTGTTGTTCCTTCCTTTTTTCTCTCTGAAATCTTTTCAGAATCTTCTCTTCATGATTGGTATACTGAAATTTCACACTGATCTATCTAGGTGTTGGTCTTTGATACTCCATGGGGTCTTACTATGTAAGACTTCTGCTTCCCTTTAACTCTGTCAAGGTTTATTGTGTTATTTCTTTGAGAATTTCTTTCGTTCTATTTTCTGTAATCTCTCTTCTTGTAACTTCTACTAATCTTCAGGATGAATGAAGATTTAGAAAATAAAATCACCAAAGAGAGTGGAGAAAAAACTATACATCAATATTGAAATCTAGTTAATGTATGCTAAGATATTTAGGGAAAATGTACTAATATCTGTAACTTCCTTTGAAAAGCATAAAAAATATCCAAGACGGACTGACTGCTAGATAGAGAGATAAACAGAGAGGTGATAAAGCAAGCATGTTAATAATGTTAACAAGTATCATAATGTTAATGGTATAGTCTAGGTCAGTGGTTCTCAGTTCCTTATTTTGTGGCGACCCCCAACCATAAAATTATTTTAGTTGCTACTTCTTAACTGTAATTTTGCTACTGTTACATCTTAGGCGACCCCTGTGAAAGGGTCATTTGACCCCCAAAGTGGTCGCGACCCAAAGGTTGAGAACCGCTGGTCTAGGTGGTGGGTATATAATTGTTCATTGTATAGTTCTTTCTAAGTTGAAAATTTAATAACAAAATGTTGAGAAAACTCAGAAGGAGATGCTTTACCTACTTTTCATTTTATTCCCTACATTTTCTAGTCTATGAGTTCTTAAAGGAACAGAATATTATAACCAAAGTGAAATTTGAAATAAAAAACCATCTAATTGCGTAACCTAGCAGAACTTTACTTCTATTCTTACACTTAACATAATAAGCTTGCTTTCATCTGTGCTAGGTAGAAGTGTTTAGAAGTTTTCAATAGCCAAGAACTATCAACCCTTGGACACAAGACATAAGATAGCAAGTAAAAGGAAAATATTACAAAAATATCCATGCTGAATCTGTCAGTGCTATGATAGTATACCAAGCAAGAAAGAATAGCTCAATAAAAGCCACTAACAATTTCTTTAAACTGAAAATGTGGAAAAAGCCACAGGAGAATCTGGCACCTTCTGAATTGCTTCATTCACAGTATCATTCTCTCACCTATTCTGATTTATATTCTGAATTTGGATTTCTTTTCTTGAGTCTCCTTTCATCTTCTATCACCATATATTTGACTCCCTTTACCCTTTACTATCTCCCACCCCCTTTCCCTCTGGTAACCACCATTCTGTTGTCTGTGTCTAAGTTTCAGATTTATATCCCACATATGAGTGAAATCATATAGTTCTTAGCTTTTTCTGACTGACTTATTTCACTAAACATAATGTTTCCAAGGTCCCAGATCATGAATCACAGAAATGTACACTTGAAACTTATATAATCTTATTAACCAATGTCACTCCAATAAATTTAGTAAGAAAAATAAAAATAAATAATTCTGGAGATAGTTTCCTTTCTCCATTGTGACTATGGATATTCTTGCTGAAAAGTCTCAATTCCAAGATTTTGGGGGAATGGGAGGGAATAGCCACAGTACTGAATAAATTTTATTTAGCCTTTAAAAGTAAATAGCACAGGCACGTACCTCGGTTGCAGTTTGTCCCCGGCCCTGGCTGGGTTGTGTGGGTGGCAGCCACTAGATATGTCTCTTTCACATTGATGTTTCTCTCTCTCTCTCTCTCCCTCTCCTACTCTATCTGAACAAAAAATGGAAAAATGTCCTTGGGTGAGGATAAAAAAAAAAGTAAATAGCACAAATTGCAAAAAATAAAAATATAATAAAAATTTAAAACACCTGTAAGGAAAAATAAATAAAAGTAAATATGACCAGCCGGTGTGGCTCAGTGGCAGAGTGTCAACCCACGCGCCAAGAGGTTGCTGGTTCGATTCCCGGTGAGGGCACATGCCCAGGTTGGGAGCATGCAGGAGGTAGCCAATCAATGTTCTCTCTCATCGATGTTTCTATCTCTCTCCCCCTCCCTTCCTCTCTCTCTCTAAAATCAATAAAAAAAATAAATTAAAAAAAATAAATAGCACAATCTTTACTCACCAGAAATTCACAATATAAAATGTCTGAAATCAACAGGACAAATATATAAAAAGACATATCTATATCATTTCGCACATCTCATTTCACTTATTACAGGTTTGTATGTTTTCACCGAAGGAGAACATTAATTTGACTTCTAAAACTAAGAAGGTCTTACAAGGCATAAATAAAGATCCTGTCAGGATTTGTTCAGCCACAAAAACTGATGTTCAAAAATAAACAACAAATAGACTTTAGGGACACCTACTGGCTTAGTCAATATCACAGTCTTACAATAAGGTATTAGGGACTCAGAACTCTTACTTCTAATTAAGTCACCACTTCAAACATTCTTTTTTTTTTCTCCTCACCCGAGGACATTTTTCCATTTTTTGTTCGAATAGAGTGGGAGGGAGAGAGAGAGAGAGAAACATGGACACGAAAGGGACACATTGAGTGGTTGCCACCCACACGTCCCAACCAGGGATGGGGACAAACTGCAACCGAGGTATGTGCCCTTAGTGGGAACCGAATCCGGGTCTCTTTGGCCCACAGGCCGACGCTCTAACAGCTGAGCCAAACCGGCCAGGGCCAAACATTCTTTTTGAGTAATCCAATAAATGACATCTTTCCTCTCAAACTAAGAATTCCTTATGATTTTTGAGCCCTGACTAAATTACTATTACATAGTGGTACTAAATAAATGGAGTAACAGCTCTGCCAGTGCTGAAAAATTCAAAGCTCTTCGTATAAAACCCAATAAAACAGAATTTACTGGGCGCTGTATGTATTGTGTGTTTAAGATATTAAATAAGTATACACATAAATCTCAGATGTCCATTTGAGTAAGTTACATAGCAAAACTACATGTACCCAATAACAAAGAATGTACTCTTTTGCAAGATTCTTTAGCTTTTACAAGATTATTTTTCAGAGAAAATTTCTGTAAAACTGTATGTTTTATGTGGATTAATAGCAGTAAAACAAGTAATACTGGCTCTACTTTTCTTTCTCCATGTCATTATGAAGGCAAAATGATAACATGTGAAAGCAATGGGATTTCAAAGTTAAAGTGCTTTATAAGGGATTTCGGTGAAGCCAGTAAAATCACTTTTTTCTCATTTATTAAGATATTAAAAAAACCAAGTGTATGATAAGAAACCACACCCTCTTATCATTATTAAAGAATCTTGCCTGTGATTAGTTCACTAACAAATTATACATACTGAGGGTCTAATTAATATGACTTTAATATTCAAGCAATAAAAATAGCTTTTCTATTTGAAACGAAAATATGTTTATTATAGAAAATGTAGCCCTGGTTGGTTTCTCAGTGGTTAGAGCGTTGGCCTGCAGACAAGGGCATGTACCTCAGTTGCAGTTCAGCCCCCAGCCCTGGTTGGGGTCGTGCAGAAGGCAGCTAGTCAATATGTCTCTCTCACATCAATATTTCTCTCTCTCTTTCTCTCTTCCACTCTGTTGGAAAATATCCTTGGGTGAGAATTAAAAAAAAAAAAGTAGAGCCCTGGCCAGTTTGGCTCAGCGGTTAGAGCGTCGGCCTGCGGTCTGGAGAGACCCGGGTTCGGTTCCCGCTAAGGGCACGTACTTCGGTTGCTCGGTTGCAGTTTGTCCCCGGCCCTGGTTGGTCATGCGGGTGGCAGCCACTCGATGTGTCCCTTCACGTCGATGTTTCTCTCTCTCTCTGTCCCTACCTCTCTCTCCCTCCCACTCTATCTGTACAAAAAAAGGGAAAAATATCCTCGGGTGAGGATAAAAAAATAAATAAAATAAAATAATGTTTAAAAAAAATAAAAATAAAAAGTAGAGACCTCAAAAAATTGAGGCAAAAATAAAAATTGCTTATATTCTTCCCATTCAAAAGTAACATTAATATTTGTGTATTTGTGATTGTGCTATATATTTATAAATACATTTTTAAAAACAAAAATCAATCATGTATGTAGTATGTGTGTGCATACATACACAACACGTTTTAACATTTCTTGTATCAAAAACATTATCCTGTGTCAATATTCTTCTAAACTTTTCCCCCTTTTCTTTTCTTTATTGATTTTTAGAGAGAGAGGAAGAGATAGAAACATCAATAAGAGAGAACATCAATTGGCCGCCTCCTGCATGCTCCCAACTGGGTGGGGATTGGGCCCACAACCTGGGCATGTGCTCTGACCGGGAATTGAACTGGCGACCTCTTGGTGCATAGCTCAATGCTCAACCACAGAGTCACATCAGCTGGGCTTCTTTGAAACTGTTTTATGTGACTGCATTCAAAAGAATATTTCTTTTTTATTTATTTATTTTTTGTTAATCCTCACCAGAGGATATTTTTTCCATTGAATTTTAGAGAGACTGGAAGGGGGGCGGGGGGCATTGATGTGAGAGAGACATCTACAGGTTGCCTCCTGCACATACCCTGACCCAGCCAAAGATCAAACCTGCAACCTATGTACATGCCCTTGACTGGAATCAAACCCATGACCCTTTGGTATGCAGGCCAATGCTACAACCACTCAGCAACACTGGCCAGGGCTGAAGAATATTTCTAAGGTATGAGGTCATAGTATCTAGAAAGATAAAGTATATACCACTCATTGCTGGTGGGAATGCAAATTGGTAGTCAACTTGAGAGCATTTATGTCATAACCTATGATACTGCAATTCCTTAGAGAAAAATCCAATTTATTCAAGAAGGCACATACAGAGATAATTAACTGGTAATGATGCTGTCACCCCTGGAAAGGGGAACAAGATGACACAACAAGGAATGGAAGGAGGAAGACCACCACCTTTCACTGTATACCCTTTTGTACTACTCCCTCCAGTGCCTTCCTAGGTCACGTAAGCAGTTCTTACCAGAATTTTATCGGCTTTGGCTTCACTAATCCCCTTAATATTTATCAGTTCCTTCTTTGGTGCATAGGCAACAGCCTCCACAGTATGGAATCCAGCTTCTTCCAATTTCTTCACATCATTGGCACTTATGCCACATTGCTGCAAGTGAAGAAAATGGATAAATTTAAACTTCAGTTTTCTCATCTGTCTAATGTAAGTATTTGCCCTACCTATTTCATGGAGCTGTCTGGAAGAACTGTGATATTATATGCAAAAGCTTTGAAAAGTGTGCCCTACATATAAGGCATGTAATAAAAAAATTATCACAACCAGGAGATTTTATCTAGCACTATCACATGTACATTAAAATGGACTCACCCTGGCCGGTTTGGCTCAGCGGTTAGAGCGTCCGCCTGCGGTCCGGAGAGACCCGGGTTCGGTTCCCGCTAAGGGCATGTACCTTGGTTGCAGTTTGTCCCCGGCCCTGGTTGGTCATGCGGGTGGCAGCCACTCGATGTGTCCCTTTCACATCGATGTTTCCCTCTCTCTCTCTTCCTCTCTCTCCCTCCCACTCTATCTGTACAAAAAATGGAAAAATGTCCTTGGGTGAGGATTAAAAAAAAATAATAAAAAAAAATAAAAATAAATAAAATAAAATAAAATAAAATAAAATGGACTCATCATCAATTGGGTTTAAACCAGTAACTTCCAACTACTGGAAATTGTAACTCTCAATGTCTTATGACTGGGATGCTAAATGAACTCTGAGACCCTGGGTCCAAAAGGCCACTGTAAGCCAGTATTTCCCAATGTTTTTCGCATCAAGCACACATAAAAAAAATGATATTTTTTATACTACACTGGGGTTAACAGATGAGGCTGCCCCAGAGCTGAGGGGAGCACTATCTTAGCATATCAATAATCTTTAAAAACAAAAAAATCTTTTTGTAACACAATGACTAGAAGACTCTGCTCTAAAAACAGATGATTTTGTACACCAATTCTCAAACAAACCATTTCTTTCTCCCTATATACAAAGTCAGCTTTGGTTTTTATTAGCCATCGAAAGCACGGCTTCTGGGAGAGTATGAGTTAGTGGGGGGATGTGTATGTATTAGGGAGTCAGGGAAGCTTTGGGAGATGAGAGAATGGTATCTGCCATAGAAACCTTGTCTGTATTTAATATTTAGGCAATAAGTAATACACATATATGCATATAGAGATGCTCATGCCCTGGCTAGTTTGGCTCAGCGGTTAGAGCATCGGCCTACGGGCCAATGAGTTGCGGGTTCGATTCTGGTCAAAGGCACATACCTCGATTAGGATTCGTCCCCAACACTGGTTGGGGTCGTGCGGGAGGCAGCCACTCGATGTGTTGCCTTTACATCCATGTCTCTCTCTCTCTCTCCCTCCCACTCTATCTGAACAAAAATGGAAAAATGTCCTCGGGTGAGGATTTAAAAAAAAAAAAAAAAAGGTGCTCATGATACTGAAAGTTATGACTCTGAACTTTCTAATGTTTATCACAAACCTGTTGGTAACGTCTGGAGTCTTGAAGCTTAGCGGGAGCTAGAAAGACTATGTGGAAGAGACAAAGAATGGAGGATTTCTCTTCTACTTCTTTCAGCCCATGTACCAGCACTCACACAGGATCCTCCATACAATGAGCAGAAATAGTGTAAGGCTCCAGCTTTGGTGCTTGATGTTCTTGTGCAGAGTTCTGAATTACAGCCTGGCTCTAATGAAACAGGCCCATAAGCCAGGGCAAGTGAAATAGGCAAACTGAGACAGATAGCTGAACAAACTGGTCATCTCCCTAGAAATGACATCTAGGCCTCAGTTATATTTCAGCTCCAGACCCAGAAAACCAGGTGGGGGACACCAGAACCAGCTGCAGTGACTAACTACCTCCTGTCCTGACAATGACCAATCAATGGAGACCACGACCCTGAAGGAGCACACCTAGAAAACTGATGAATATTCTGCTGAAACTTTCCCCAGAGACTTCTCCTAAAATTCTCACCTGCAAGTGAGAGATGAAAGCCTCAAGACAAAGAACCCAGGCAGCGCTCTCCAGCCTGGTAGGGAGAGCATGTCCACGCCCCCCCCCCCCCCTCTTCCGGGGGCATGCATCTCCTAAACTCTAAGGGGCCTCATGAGGCTTGCAACCAGGGGAGCAATGGGCAGCAGCAGTTGGTCCCAGACAAATCCCCTGAACCTGTCTCCAAGGCCCCCTTTTCTCTGACTTTTTTTTTTAATCCTTACCTAAGGATATCATTGCTTTTAAGATAGAGTGGAAGGGGGAGGGAGAGAGGGAGGGAGAGAGAAGGAGAGAGAGGGAAAGGGAGGGAGAGAGAGGGAGAGAGAAGGTGAGAGGGATACATCAATTGATTGCCTCCTGCACAACCCTCACTGGGGCCTGGGATCAAACCTACGACCCAGGTAGGTGCCTTTGACTGGAAAATGAACCCCACGACCCTGACGCCTTGCTCTAACTGCCGAACCAAACTGCCAGGGCTTCTCTTTTTTTTTTTTTAATCCTCACCTGAGGACATTTTTCCATATTTTGTTCAGATAGAGTAGGAGGGAGAGAGAGAGAAACATCGATGTAAAAGGGACACATCGAGTAGCTGCCACCCGCATGACCCAACCAGGGCCGGGGACAAACTGCAACCGAGGTATATGCCCTTAGCGGGAACCGAACCCAGGTCTCTCTGGACTGCAGACCGATGCTCTAACCACTGAACCAAACCGGCCAGGGCTTCTCTGACTTCTTAATGAGCCAAAGCAGACTAGCCTTGGCTCACTTCCTTAGCCCTTTCTCGTTTCACATCCCCAGCTTTAATAAACATCCTCTAAAATTCACCTGGACTAATGTGAAATTTTTCCTGCACAAAGTCAAGAACCCACACACTACCGCCTGGCTCTAGACAGACCCGTTCAGGGCCAGGTCTCCTTCCCCATAACACTTATACCTTAACAACTACAAATGCTTCTCCCTGATCATGACAGCTGTCTTGCCATTAACTTCAGCACATACTTGAGTCTCTCCTCCCTGCATCACTGGCCAGGCCAGTGTAATACCTTGGACTGTAATTTAATACTTAATACAAACAGCACACTCTTACCATGGTCTTAGGGCTTTTCTTAGTTTCTGACAATCCAGCTCTGAGAAAGAAAAGTGATGAAGTAGGAGGAGAATTCTCGACAAAAGAAGACATCTAAGATGTTTAGCCTTTCCACAGGACCCTTGACAACCCTTCTGAAAACTAATTTGAGTCTTGACCATAGGCAGTAAAGCAATGATTTACTCAGTGGTTCTCAACCTTCCTAATGCCATGACCCTTTAATACAGTTCCTCATGTTGTGGTGACCCCCCAATCATAAAATTATTTTTGTTGCTACTTCATAACTGTAATTTTGCTACTGTTATGTCTTAGGCGACCCCTGTGAAAGGGTCGTTTGACCCCCAAGGGGGTTGTGACCCCACAGGTTGAGAACCGCTGATTTACATAAAGGCTATGATTTCTCCCAATAGGTAGAAGAATCTAATAAAGCTTTAAAATTCCCCAATTAACAACTAAGCACATACCTCTAATCGTGAAATAGGTTGCGGGCCAAAGTTCTCTTCTTCCACTGAAGTATCTGCATTTGCTTCAAGTTGCATCTGCATAGCCATTACTCAGTGCTCAATACTGAAAAATACAGATGGTCATCAGGAAGAACACTAGAGGAAGTACAGAGCTGCAAACTTAGTTTTTTATTTTTTTAATGTCTTCATTGATTTTTTTTGAGAGAGAGGAAGGGAGAGAGAGACAGAAACATCGAGGTGAGGGAGAAACATAGATAGGCTGCCTCCTGTACACCCCCCACCAGGGATGAGCCCGAAACTTGGGCATGTGCCCTGACCGGGAATCAAACAGGACCTCTCAGTCCATGGGACCATACTCAACCCACTGAGCCACACCAGCGGGGGCAAACTTAGTTTTGCAATAAATTTCTTTAAGAAATTACTTGGTAGTCCCGCCGGTGTGGCTCAGTGGTTGAGCGTGGACCCCACGCACCGAGAGGTGGCCGGTTGGATTCCCGGTCAGGGCACATGCCCAGGTTGTGGGCCGGGTCCCCAGTGGGGGGCATGCAGGAGGGAGGCAGCCAATCGATGTTCTCTCTCATCGAGGTTTCTCTCTCCCTCCCTCGCTGGCTCTCTCAAATCACTAGAGAAAAAGTTAAATAACAAATAATTCCCTAGGCATCACGTGAACGGTCTTCCGATTAGAGAACTGGCAACTGGAGTAAGCAAAGCATGGTGTCATGGAGGGCTGGCCCGAAACCGGAAACCCTGGCTCTAACATACAACAGCTGAGATTTTGAGTCTCTACAGTCTCTGGATCTCGACGTCCTCGCCACGCCCACAAACTGGGTGCTGGAAATGAAGGCCTCACTAAGTCCCCCAGCTCGCAAGATGAGTCCGCTTCTGTTCTCGCCGCCACGAGCTCCGAGGTCGTTTGGTCCCGCGCGCGCCCCTGCCTCACTTGCCGCGGAGGGGCCCATAAGCCGGCTTTGGGAGCCCCGGCCCGGCCCGGCCTGGCTAACGGCGGGACGCACCTGGCGGTGGAAAGGGACCCCGTCTGCGCCCGACACACTCACCCGGGCCTGCAGCGCTGCTCGCTCCGACCTCCGTCCGGTGGCCGGCACGCGCCCGACCCGGGACGGCCTCCAGACGCCCTCGCGTGCGCCCCACTTCTTTGCTCCGACCTTCTGCACACAACCCAAGCGAGCTTCAGCTCCCAACTGCGCGCCTCGGGAACGCCTCAGCTCCCCACAGGCCTCGGCCTCCAGCTGCAGCGCGCGCTCGGCGGCGGCTTTCGTAAATCCCGCCAAACCCTCTCACGCCCGCGTCAACGTAACGTCTCTCCGCCCTTCTCGGATCCGCCCTGTAGCCTGTCCCGCCGCTGCTTGGGCCCCGGAGCTGAGCCGAAAGGACGTGACCTGGCTTGATACTCTGTGTCGCCCTCTTCCTTTTATTCCTTAGGACTAACTCAAAATTTGGGGGTTGCCGCCTTCCAGGATTACAACTCAAAACTTGGTGGGGTCGACTGGAGACTACATCTCCCAGCATGCACCCGGGCGGACCGGGCGGACGTAGCTCCTCAGCGTCTGGGAAACAGCCGGGCTCGAGCCCTCCTCTTCGTTAAAAGTATCGAAACGCGAGCGCTTGGCACTACCAGGAGGGCTGAGCCTCTGACTCGAATTCCCGGAGCCAGGCGCTTTCCGGGCCCCTGGTGGAGCTAGGGCAGCTAGAGTAGATGGATGAAACTGGGGAATCGAGCCGGTGGATGGGGAGGAAAAACACGGCTGAATATTAGTCAAGCTGTGGTACTTTGCTGGAGATTTGCACAACTCCAGAGGAAGGAGGCATTGATTTTGAGAGGGTGAACCTTATCATGATTTACTGGAGTTTAATTAATCTGTTATTCCGGTTTTCAAGAGTGAATAGGATTTCCGGGCGAAGCAGCAGCATTGGAAGACAAGCAAATAAGAGCATTGTGCACATAGAAATTTAACGGAATCAAAGAATAGAATTGTCTGGTGAGGGAGGAGATAGGCCATAAGAGGTTCTCGGGGCGGAGAGTTACGTTTTAGTTCAGGCTTTGAAGAGGTTTAAGACCGTGTGTGGAGCTTTAGTCTTCAGTCTTTAAGTAACGGGGAAATCATTGAAAGTGTTTAAGCAGACCAGTCATATGGTTAGATCTATATCCACCACCACCACCACCACTACTTTATATTTGTGGAGTGCTTTAAAGTTCATAGTTTCCATTTAATCCTCACACCATTACCTTGTGGCATTGAAGGATAAATTTTAAGAGAGTAAAGGCAACAAAAGCTGTTAAGAAGCTCTTGCAGTATTTTAGGCAAGAGATGAAGGCTTGAGTTAAAAAGCAGTGACAACTGATTCAGGAAGCATTCTGGAAGTACAAGCAACCTAACAACCTAACAGTGATTAATTATAGATAGTACCTGGGGATAATTATGAGCTGCCTGCCATACCAAAGATACCCACATTTACCTCCCATTCTTCACATACATTCGTCCCTTGCCACTTCGCGCTTTGACTTTTGGGGCTTCACTCTATCCCGTTTTTTTTCAAATATATTTATTAAAAAGTTGATGGAACCAGGCCGGTGTGGCTCAGTGGCTGAGCGACGACCCATGCACTAAGAGGTCGCTGGTTCGATTCCCAGTCAGGGCACATGCCCAGGTTGTGGGCCTGACCCCAGTGGGGGGGCATGCAGGAGGTGGCCGATCGATGTTCTCTCTCATCGATGTTTTTCTCTCTCTCTCCCTTCCTCTCTCTCTCAGATCAATAAAGGAAAAAATTTTTTAAAAAGTTGATCGAGACAGTGAAAATGATACAGCGTGTGCTCGGTTGTCTGAGTCAATTATACACCCCTGTATTACAACTAAAATTAAAATTACTGTACGTATGGACTGTAAGCCTATGTATTTGAGCACCCTAGGAATCCTTCAACGCCAGGTGCAACCACTAGAGTCTGGAACGAATTAACTGCGATAAACGAAGGACGACTGTATACTCCTTAGAGCATCTGCAAATCCATAACTCCTCTTGGCTAAGTGAAGTCACAAGCCTTTGACCTTTACTAAACTTAAATTCTTGTGGCTGTGTGGATGTTAAATCAGAGAAATCCCATCTGCAGGAAGATTAAAAATTGAGACTGCCCTGCCCGGTAGCTCAGTTGGTTAGAGCATCTCTTGATACCTCAAAGTAGAGAGTTCCATCCCAGGTCAGGACACATGCAAGAGTCAACCAATGAATGCATGAATGAATGGAGCAAATAGACATTTCTCTTTCTAAAAAAATCCATTTTAAAAAATTGAGAGAGACTAAGAAAGTGAGAGTCTGAGACAGAAAGAAACACTTTTGAATTCTGACTGCTTTCTAGATCTCTTTTCCAGTTTCTCAGGAACCCAACAGCACTTATTGCTCTTAAGGTCTATGAGATAACCCTACACTCGAATGAATCGTCCTTTTTTTCTGCTTAAACCAATTTGAGTAGTTTTCTGTTCCTTTGCTCCAAGACAACCCACTATGAACTTGGAAATAAGACAAACTAGATTTCTAATAGTTAAATTAGCAATTCATGAGCCCTGGCCCATTTTGTTCAGTGGTTAGAGAGCCTGCCAGGACCAGAGAGTTGTGGATTCAATCACAAGCCCTGGTTGGGGTGGTGCTCGAAGTTTCTCTCTCGCTCTCTCTCCCCCTCCCCCTCTGAAAATCAATGGAAAAATATCCAAAGTGAGGATAAAAAAAATTAGCAATTCATGAGTATATTTATATAAATGTATAATTGAAATGTTTTGGATATATCCTTAATTATAACCTAAGTGACCTATCTGAAATCTCAGGGAGGCAACCTCTGATAAGACCAAAACTCAACCAGCAGAAACCTAATCTTCTGTCTAAAGAAAAATAATCTCATCAGCATAGTCAGCCTGGAACATAGAAAGGGAAATTTGAAAGGGGAACCCAGTATCCAAGTGATCCTTTTGAGTAGTGCAAGGATGATTTGATATTAGGATGTCTTTTATTAATACTAATAGAGCAAAGAGAAAAAAATTAATTTCATCATTTGAAAAATCATTCAATAAAATTCAAACATAAATTCCTGATTAAGGTGTAAAAAGGTAATTATATGTTTCCTTAACACAATCAAGAAAAAATAAGCTACCATCATCTGCTTACTGGTAAAATGTTAGAAACACTTTCATTAAAACCATAAATATCTAAGAATAAAAATTTAGAAATGCTCAGGACCTACATGGAAAAGTATCTAAAACTATGTTCCCAGAGGAGAAGGCTTAGTATTATAAACTTCAAAATTCTTCAAAATCAATGAATTTTCAATAGAAATCTCAATGAGATTTTTGGCAATCACTGTTGGTTGCCTACCCAACAGTCATTGCCCTTCTTTATAGCTAAGAGAACCTAGTGTGTAGAAAAATGCTTAGTAAGCTTTTGGCTGATTTTGCCTTCCTCTATATTCATTTTTATATTGTTTGAATTTTTAGTATACATTTTTTTGACTATGTGATAATTTTAAAATTGTAACAAAAATATAAAATGCCTTGAAATAAACTTAAAAAGAAAAGTGTACATCCTATATGAGAAAACTTT
This sequence comes from Molossus molossus, assembly GCF_014108415.1. Lineage (NCBI taxonomy): Eukaryota > Metazoa > Chordata > Mammalia > Chiroptera > Molossidae > Molossus > Molossus molossus. The sequence continues at coordinate 179,673,902 of NW_023425344.1, read as the reverse complement.
AAGATATTAAAGGACACAAAACAAATAAAACATACTATGTACTGACTCAACAGCTTAAAAGATATCAGTTCCCCCTGAATTGATCTTTAAATTTAATGTGATGTAATCTCAGTAAAAATGCCAAAAATAAATTTGGGGGAACTGAACAAGCTAGTTCTCACCTTTATATGGTAAAATAAAAAACAAGAGCCAGGAAATCCTGAAATAAAAGGGTCTGAACTGACCAGATATTAAAAGATATTATAAAACTACAATAATTAAAAGATATTTGTACAAAAAAGTTAGGTTGCCCGGCTGGTGTGGCTCAGTAGTTGAGCATCGACCCATGCACCAAGAGGTCACTGGTTCGATTCCTGGTTAGGGCACATGCCCAGGTTGTGGGCCAAATCCCCTGTGGGGGGCATGCAGGAGGTGGCCAATCGATGTTCTCTCTCATTGATGTTTCTCTCTCTCCCTTTCCCTTCCTTTCTCTCTAAAATCAATAAAAAAGAAAAAAAAAAGTTAAGTCAATGGAACAGAATAGTTATCCCAGTGTCTTAGTTTCCCATTGCTGTTATAACAAAATTAACATATATTTGGTGGCTTGAAACAACAAAAATGTATTATCTTACAGTTATGGAGGTCAGAATTCCTAAATGGGTTTTACTAGGCTAAAATCAAGGTTTTAACAGAATTATGTTCCTTCAGGAGGTCTTAGGAAAGACTCTGTTTCCTTGCCCTTTCCAGTTTCTAAAGGCATCTGCATTCTTTGGCTCAAGTCCCCTTTGTCTTCAAAGCCAAACAATCAATGACCTCTGCTTCCATCATCACATCTTCTCTGACTCTGACATCCTGCTTCCCTTATAAAGAGGGACCACTGCGATTACACTGGGCCCATCCAGCCAATCCAGGATAGTCTGCCTGTGTCAAGATCCTTCAAAACATCTGCAAAGTCCCTATGCCATGTAAGGTAACATTCACAGGATTCAGGAATTAGGATATTTTTCTGCCTACCATGCTCATATACATATATGAATACATAGAGAAATTTAGTATATGATAAAAGAGGCATTCTAAATCAGTGGGGAAAACAGACTTTATTAAATGGTGCTGGGAAAACCACATAGCCATGTGAAAAAAATTAATTTGAATCCTTATGTCATCATTTATGTTAGGTTAAATTTCTAAATGGATTAAGATATAAATGTAAAGTATTAAACCACAGAAGTTCTAAGAGAAATCATGGATCTTACAATGGGGAAAAGTGAAGTATGACACAAATCTCCAAACAATAATATAATACATTTGGCTATATATCTTTTTTTTTTTTATCCTCACCCGAGGACATTCTTCTTCAATATTTTGTTCAGATAGAGTGGGAGGGGGAGAGAGAGAGAAACATCGATGTGAAAGGGACACATCGAGTGGTCGACACCCACATGACCCAACCAGGGCTGGGGACAAACTGCAACCGAGGTATGCGCCCTTAGCGGGAACAGAACCCGGCTCTCTCCAGACCACAGGCCAACGCTCTAACCGCTGAGCCAGCCAGAGCTTCTTCTTTCCTTCCCTTCCCTTCCCTTCCCTTCCCTTCCCTTCCCTTCCCTTCCCTTCCCTTCCCTTCCCTTCCCTTCCCTCCCCTCCCCTCCCCTCCCCTCCCCTCCCCTCCCCTCCCCTCCCCTCCCCTCCCCCTTCCCTTTCCCTTTCTTCTCCTTTCCCTTCCCTTTCCTTCTCTTCTCTTCTTTCTTTCTCTCTCTCTCTCTCTCTCTCTCTCTCTCTCCTCCCTCCCTCCCTCCCTCCCTTCTTTCTTTCCTTTCTTTTTTTTTATCTTCACCCAAGGACATTTTTGCATTTATCTCCAGAAAGAGTGGGAGGGAGAGGGAGGAGGAGAGAGAAACATCGACATGAGAGAGACACACTGATTAGTCCCCACCCACACAACCCCAACCAGAGCCAGGGACAAACAGCAACCAAGGTATGTGCCCTTAGCGGGAACCGAACCCAGGACTCTCTGGTCCAAGGGCTGATACTCTAACTACTGAGCCAAACTGGCCAGGGCATATCTTTAAAATTCTTAATGGCAAAACACATCATAAGTCAAAACAACAAACTCGGGAGGAAATTTGGCAACCTTTATCACAAAGTTATTTTTTCTTATATTTAAAGACATCCTACAATTCTATGAGAAAGATAAATAACTCAGAAAAATGGGTTAAGGATATCGACAGTACAGAAATAAGGGTGAAATCTCAGAATTATACTACCTCTAGTTACTTGGACACCAAGCAAAACTCATCACTTCCAATTTTTTTATTAAAAAATATCAAGCCTACAGAAATGTTGAAAGAACAGTGCAATTAAACAACACCCATGAACCCATTACCTAGATTCATCAATTGTTAACATTTTGCTATCTCTCATTTTCTCTCTCTTACACACACATATTAAGTTTCAGACATGTATATCCTAATAAGGACATTCTCCTATAGAACCATAACACTATTATCACACCCAAGGAATTTAACACTAGTCAAGAATATATCCTAATATATAGTTTATATTAAAATTTCTACATATCCCCAAAATATCCTTTATAGGTTTGTTTTTTTAAATATAGAATTCAATCAAGGATTAAGCATTGTTTTTTGAGTCTCTTTAGTCTCCTGTAATCAAGGAGAATTCCCCATCTTTTTGTTTTGATTTCATGACACTGACATTTTTTGTTGTTAATCCTCACCTGAGAATATTTTTCCATTGATTTTTAGTGGAAGGGAGGAAGAGAAACATCCACATCGATCGGTTCCCTCCTGCACAACCCCGACTGGGGTGGGGGATCAAACCTGCAATCCGGGCATGTGACCTTGACCAGGAACGGAACCCATGACCCTTTGGTCCGTGGGCCGATGCTCTAACTGCTGAGCCAAACTGGCCTGGATGACACTGACATTTTTTTAAAAAAATATGTTTTTATTGATTTTAGAGAAAGAGGAAGGGAGAGGGAGAGAGATAGAAATATCAATGAGACAGAAACATCAACATCGATCAGCTGCCTACTGCATGCCTCCTACCGGGGATCAAGCCTGCAACCCAGGTATATGCCCTGATTGGGAATTGAACCAGTGACCTCTTGGTGCATGGGTCAACACTCAACCACTGAGCCACACCAGCCAGGTGACACGACATTTTGAAGAGTCCAAGTCAGTTTTCTAGAAAATGTCCCAGTCTAGATTTGGTTACTTAGTTCCTCATGATTAGATTGAGGTTAAACATTTTTTTTTTTATCCTCACCCGAGGACATGTTTCCATTTTTTGTTCAGGTAGAGTGGGAGGGAGAGAGAGAGGAAGAGAGAGAGAGAGAGAGAGAGAGAGAGATACATCGATGTGAAGAGAGCCACATCAAGTGGCTGCCACCCGCATGACCAACCAGGGCCAGGGACAAACTGCAACCAAGGTACATGCCCTTAGCAGAAACCGAACCCGGTTCTCTCTGGACTGCAGGCCAACGCTCTAACCACTGAGCAAAACCGGTCAGGGCAAGGTTAAACATTTTTAAAAATAAGAAGACTAACCCTGGCCAGGTAGCCCAATTGGTTAGAACATTGTCCTTATACACCTACAGGGAGCTTTCTTTGACATATCATCAGAGGTCTTTTGGAAACATGGTAAAAATACTCTTCAGTTCATAAAGAGACACTGCTTAGAAAATAATTCATATAATAAACTTATTTTAAAAGTGCAAAAATTAATGTGCTTCCAATCAGTAAAGGAAAAACTTCCAAAATTTTTAATAGAAAGGGCAATACTTTGAAAAAAATCAAATAACTAAGTAAATATTACAATCAGTACTCCAAACCCAAGAAAACAGAAACCATCATTACAAGCCAAATCATTTTGGAACTGATAATTCTAGGAACTGAAAATGTATAAAACAAAACTTCTACTATTTAGGCTTACAGAAAAGAAATAAAACTACTCCAGTAAGAAAAGTAATTTAAATTTCATGGGAAACAGATCATATTGGTGACTGTAAATGTTTTTCAAGGAGTTCGTGGAAACAAGGAATAACTACATCTTGACTTTTATGGCAAATGAGTTGTGTTGACTTTTAAAGCTTAAAAGATCATGTGGTCTTTTGACTAATAACTCAGAAGTCAAAGCAAACCAAGAGGAATCCACAGGACTTTAATCTAATTGTAAAGTATAAAGTAAAATTTTAAGATGAGTTAGTTTAAAAATGCAAATATATTTTAGTTTAGAATTAAATATAAACAAAAATTATCATTAGGATTTGGCTAAAGTTTGGGTAAAAGTCTTTTCTATTTATCTCACAGATAATAATGATCATTCAATATAAATGGATATTTTATTATTTTAAAGATTTTTAGAGAGAGAGAAACACTGATGTCATGGCTGCCTCCTGCATGTCCCCTACTCAGGATCAAGCCTGAAACCCAGGCATGTGCCCTGAACAGAAATTGAACCAGCCACCTTTCAGTGCACAGGACTACACCCAACCAACTAAGCTACACCATCCAGAGCGATATTTTAATTTTTATATATGAGAAAGGTATGGCTTCACAAACCAGTACTTATATTAAGTTCATTACTACTGTCAGAATTTGACAAAACTGGTGTTTTGGGTATGATATTGTTTGATGTATAATTATTTAATAAAAGAAGTTGAAAATATTGCTTTAAGGCATTCTTCAGAAAGATAGAAACTGCCCAGACAGAAGATATGATATCTCTCTAAACTTCTCTGTATATTTCTATATATTTCCTTACTATATCACAAACACAAAATTAGTATTAATATATTTACATATATGTACTAGGCCAAAATCAATTACCTTTCCCTACAAAATTATGCTTACTAAGAAAACACTAATAGACATTATATAATGAAAGGAGGCAAGGCCCTTAAGAAAAATGGCAAACAATCTTAATAGTTGAGTGCTATTGCTTTCTCTCTCTCTCTTTTTTAATCCTCACCCGAAGATATTTTTTCATTTTATCTTCAGATAGAGTGAGAGGGGAAGGAGGAGAGAGAAATATTGATGTGAGAGAGACACATCAATTGGTTGCCTCCCACATGACCCCAACCACGGCCGGGGACCAAACAGCAACTGAGGTACGTGCCCTTGACCAGAATTGAACCCACGACTCTTTGGTCTGCAGGCAGACACTCTAACTGCTGAGCCAAATCTACTAGGGCTATTGCTTTCTCTTAATAACATTTCTGGAATGGAGAAAAAGAAGGATGAGTAGTTTGCAGACAGGCCCGTCACTATTCCAGGCAGAAGCCAGGAAACCTAAAAATCATAGCTCTATATATGGGGAAATAACTTTATGTTTTTGTCAGTGGTTACACTTGCTCTTACACTTAAAAGTTACTCCTTAGGGCTTGTACTAAAGCAGAGAGACCCATTTTAGTTAAGAGAAATTGTCCCTAAGTGTTCTTTTTTTTTATCCTCACCTGAGGACATTTTTGCATTTATCTTCAGATAGAGCGAGGGGGCGGGGGGGGAAATAAACATTGTGATACATTGAGTGGTTGTCACCCACATGACCCCAACCAGGGCTGGAGACAAACTGCAACCAAGGTAAGTGCCCTTAGCGGGAACCGAACCTGGGACTCTCTTGTCTGCAGGCCAACACTCTAACCACTGAGCAAAATTGGCCAGGGCTGTCCCTAAGTGTTCTACTACTTAAACCTTTACTAGAAAGATAAGCAAGTTGAAAGCAGACTATTTGAGGCCTTTCATTATTCCTGACTGTAGACCTTTAAAAACTAACCCTACAAATTAACTAAATAATCATCAGAAGGAATTTTACTAGGCTTCTTTCTAGGACCTGAGGATGAAGATTAAACAGCGATTGAGACTAACATATCATTATCAAGTGTATTGTGCTTGGTTGCTACAGCTGTGGTCCAAGGGTCAAATGGTAGAAATCGCAGCCCTGAAGCAGATCTTGGTAAATTTGCTTGACTACATTCTTTAGGTAGTTGTCCTCCAGTGGCACTTTAGATAGAAGGGCAGAAATTTCATCTTGGCTGGAAAAAACAAAAGGTTAATTAATTTTTATGGAAACTTATACTTATTTCCATTTCAGTGGAACTCATGTTTTTAGGTACAGTCTCTTGATCTCCCAGGAAGCACAAATAGGCATTTCTAAAAACAATTCGACTATTCAGTTTGAACTGAGATTCTAAAAACCCAAGGATCAATTCTGTATGTAATTGTGAGGTATTCTGACCTAGCTCTTTCTCTGGCTATAAAAATCTAAACTGTTGGACAATTATTGTTTGCTGATGGATTTGAAGTGGGTACATTCTCAATTCTGCCACTTCACAACCTGTTAGCAATGTGTCTAAAAAGCCACACAATATATAATAGGAATTAAGTATTTTTAGGTCTGGTTCCATAGGCTAATTGAGAAAAACATTATGACTGTACAACTTTTTAAATGATTATTCTGTTTTTAACATCATAAAAGATATTCACATATGACCTGGGCTAAATGCAGGATTTTTTTCCTTCTTGATTCTTATTTTAGGTAAGAGTATTTAAAAAGTGGAGCAAGTATAAAAGAATAGACCAGTGGTCTCCAGCAACCTCTGGAGATAGCAATGAAGGACACTGACTTTAAAAGAACACTCTTCAAAGTGAAGTCAGAGGGAAGTAACATTTGGCTTTCACTATGGTCTATCATTTATTGACCACTTTGAAGGATCTTTCAAATTCTATAACAAAGGTAAAAAAGTAGCTGAAAGCCCTATCCTGCTGGTCCTTCACTTACCTAATATTTCCAAGGTGATTTTTAATGGAGAAAGGTAACAGGACAGATGGATATTGGGCTGAGAGAGACAACGTTATCTCAAACTTTGCAAATGCTGCAGAGCTGGAGAATAAAAGTCTCAATCTGTAAAAAACAAAATCCTCAATTAAAAATACAAAACAAAAGTAGAATGAAAGACAAACATAGTTTCTTTTTACAATGGCATATGAAACTTAGGTGTACATTATTTCTTGTCCTTCTCAGACAGAAGGTAAAACATCTGAAACAAAGTATTACTGTCGTTTTTTCATTACTAGTCATGAAACTCATTAATAAAATATTTTTTAAAGTTTTCTACTATTTACTTTAATGATTGAACTGTGCAACCCCAATTCATACGTTGAAGCCCTAACCCCAGTGCACCTCATTATTTGAAAATAGGGTCATTGCAGTTATATGAAGTTCTACTGAAGTATGGTGGGTCCCTAATCCAAAATGACCGGTGTCTTTATAAAAAGGAGACGTTTGAACACAAACATACACACAGGAAGAACGTCATGTGAAGATAAAAAGCAGATAGTGGGGTTATATATTTACAGGCCAAGGAGTACCAAAAATTGCCAGCAATCACCAGAATTTAAAGGGGAGGCATAAAACAGATTCTCTTTCACAGCCCTTAAAGGAACCAACCATGTTGACACTTCACTCTTAGACTTCCAGCCTCCAGAACTGAGATAATAAATTTCTGTTGTTTAAGCCACCCAATTTGCAGTATACTTTGTATGGTAGCCCTAGGGAACTAACACACTTACTCAGTATTATTCACATCTATGTTCATTAGGTTATAATTTGGTCCCCATCTCTTCAAAAACTCAATCTCTTCTCCAAGGAGTTTGCAATGGCTTACTACCAGTGAGATTTCTTGAAGCATCTGGGAAAAATAGAAGAAATTATGGAAACATTTCAGTGTTTAGTGGCTCTTTTAAAAAGAAACCCCAAAGTTAAATAATTTAATATATTTATCATTTCAAGATCCACTATTATACATATAAAATTTTAGTCTGCTTTTTGGGACAGATAACATAATTTGCCTTTATAGACATCTATTAGAATTTACCTTGGACACCTGATGCTGTGTTGTACATTTCTTCTTCCAGGATTCCTGCTCCTCAATGTACTGAAAAATAAGCTTATGAACTAAAATGGAGGAAGGAGGAGCTTTATCCTCTGAGGAAGAAAAAAAAAATCAAAAGCAGAGTATGAATTATTCAGATATTTTATATACATATATATAAGCTAGAAATATTATACAAACCAGAAATACCTTCAAATTGCTAGGTGTCTAAGTATCCTCTCCATTTTATTTTCAAACATATAAATTAGAATATATGGTTCACATAAGACACTTTTATAAAAACTCAAAGTCTTTATCACATACAGAATAAAACTTGGTTAAGAGCATAGTCTTGCCCTGGCCAATTTGGCTCAGCGGTTGGAACATCAGCCTGTAGACCATAGAGTCCCGGGTTTGGTTCCCACTAGGGGAGCGTACAAAAAAAAAGAGCATAGTCTTAAATGTAACATAATTCTGAGTTTAAATCCTGTCTTTCCTTAATACCTGAATAATCCTAAGCACAACACTTATCTCTTTTGAGCTGTAGGTCCCTAATTTGTAAAATGGGGAATAATACCTACCTCATAGCATCGATGTAAGTAATATACATGCCTGATACAAAATAAATACAATGGTAATTTTTAGATTATGAAAATAACTATTATTAATCATTGTTCAAGATTTAGTCATGCCCTGGGTGGTTTGGCTCAGCTGTTAAGAGCGTCAGCACTTGGACTGAAGGGTCTCCAGTTCGATTCCCGGTCAAAGGCATGTACCTGGGTTGCAGGTTCGATACCCAACCCCAGTCTGGGTTGTGTGGGAGGCAACCAATCAATGTGTCTCTCTCATATTGGTGTTTCTCTCTTTCCCCCTCCCTCCCTTCCATTCTATCTAAAATATATCTTTGGTGAGGATTAACAACAACAAAAAAGATTTAGTCATAATAATAAAAAAATCATTTCTTTTTAAACCTACCCAATATTTGGAACATTATCCTCGCAGTTTTATGTCTACTACACATATCTAAGGGAACATTATTATTATTATTATGTCTATTTAACTTAGTATGTGAGGATTCTCAAGGAACAATTTACACTTGTAAATTTCCAAAACATTTTTAGTGGCTTAAATGTTTTGAACTTACCATCTAACAGAGATTGAAAATTCAGGTCAACAATCTTCCTATAAACCTTGTTCAGGAAAGGGAGACCAACTAGGAAGAACCAGAATAAGAACAGTATTTCTTTTTATTATTTGATTTTAAACTACAAACTACATACAACTCAAGAACTTTACAGTCCTACTCTTTCTGGGTAGCTGGACTTTTTCATAGACAGTTGAAGGTTTATACTTGAATCACATTTTTCTCTCTATAAGGCAAAAGCTCCCCTGATACTGCTGAACTATACTGACTGGCAGGCCTTTGTAAGAAATTTAAGATGTAATACTTCTATAGTATATTTATCAAGGCCTTCTCCTTTAACCCTTACCTGTTGTGCAAAGATAATATTATTTTCAGGAATCATATAAAGAGGATATGACCTCCCACATCTACTATCTTTGTACAAATAGAGTAAAAATTATTTGTTTTTAGCATTTTAGTAAGGAGTTTTAGGTAGCCAGAATAGCTGCTTGCTTCTCTAGACTCAAAAGTTATCTCCTGTCTCTATAAGTTCTGATTCTTTTTACTTTGGATTCAATCATGAGACAAATAGACATGATCAATCTATACTTTCAAGAAGTGCACAGCTCAGGGGAACACAGATAACTGCAGTAATAAACACACCAACAACTACAAACTGTAATAAACATTATTAAGAAAAACTTCAGGAGGCAATAAGAATATAAAACAGGAAGATAAGCCCTGGCCAGTTTGGCTCAGCGGTTAGAGCGTCGGCCTGTGGTCCGGAGAGACCCGGGTTCGGTTCCCGCTAAGGGCACGTACTTCGGTTGCAGTTTGTCCCCGGCCCTGGTTGGTCGTGCGGGTGGCAGCCACTCGATGTGTCCCTTCACGTCGATGTTTCTCTCTCTCTCTCCCTTCCTCTCTCTCCCTCCCACTCTATCTGTACAAAAAATGGAAAAATATCCTCGGGTGAGGATAAAAACAAACAAACAAACAAATAAAACAGGAAGATAAGTAGTAGAGGGAATAGTTATAATGAGCGTCCAGTAAAACTCCCCTGAGAAAATGATAATTAAGCTGAGATCATAAGGATTATTAGTAGAAATTTATTTAGTGAAGAGGGGGTACTATGGTCCAAACATTTGTGTTTCCTACAAATTTGTATGTTGACATCCTAATATCCAATGTGATGGTATAAGGGAACTTTGGGAGGTGCTTAGGTCGTGAGGGTAGACCTCTTATAAAAGAGACCTCAGAGCCCAGCCAGTATAGCTCAATGGATTGAGCATCCTACTATTGACTGAGAGGCCCTGGTTTGATTCCTGGTTAAAGCACATGCCTGTGTTTTGGACTCAATCCCCAGTAGGGGGCATGCAGGAGGCAGCCAATCAATGTTTGTCTCTCACATCAATGTTTCTCTCTCTCTCTCAAACAAATCAATAAAAAAAAATGTTAAAAAAATGAGAGAACCCCAGAGAGCTAGCTTGGCCTTTTTCATGTGAGGATACAATCAGAAGTATGCAACCTGCAAAAAGATCCTCACCCAATCTCAGATTTGCAGCTTCCAGAACTGTGACAAATTTCTGTTGCTTATAAGCTACCGCAGTTTATGGTATTTTTTTTTTTTCTTTTTTTTGTCCTCACCCGAGGACATTTTCCCATTTTTTTGTTCAGGTAGAGTGGGAGGGAGAGAGAGAAGAACAGAGAGAGAGAGAGAAACACCGATGTGAAAGGAACACATCGAGTGGCTGACACCCGCACGACCGACCAGGGCCGGGGACAAACTGCAACCGAGGTACGCACCCTTAGCGGGAACCGAACCCGGGTCTCTCAGGACCGCAGGTCGATGCTCTAACCGCTGAGCCAAACCGGCCAGGGCAGTTTATGGTATTTTTGTTATAGCAGCCTGAATGGACTAAGACTGGGGAAAAGCTCCCAGGTATAAGAAACATCAGTATATAGGTCCTGAGGTAGAATGGAATATGATTGAGAATGAAAGACCATAATCTGCCCTGGCCAGTTGCTCAGTGGTTAGAGCATTGGCCTGCGGTCCAGAGAGACCCGGGTTCGGTTCCCACTAAGGGCATGTGCCTCAGTTGCAGTTTGTCCCTGATCCTGGTTGGGTCGTGCGGGTGGCAACCACTCGATGTGTCCCTTTCACCTCGATGTTTCTCTCTCTCTCTCTCCCTCCCACTCTATCTGAACAAAAAATGGAAAAATGTCCTCAGGTGAGGATAAAAAAAAAAGGAAAGACCATAATCTTTTAAGGAAATAAAAGAAATTCATTGTGCCTGACATACAAAGAACAATGTAAGATGAGGCAAGAAAAGGAGAAAAAAAGAGCTTTACAGGCTATATTAAATATTTTGATCATTAGTCTAAGATTAGTAGGTGTATGACCAGATTTCTAACAACCATTATAGTTATAGGAAAGAGAGTAAACTAGAGAAGAAAAAGAGAAGATCTAGAAAGACAAACTGGAATGTTATTGTAGTCATCAAGGTTAGAGATGACTATGGACAGAAGAGGCAAAAAAAAAAAAAAAAAAAAAAGTGGATGAATATTAAGTTAAAATCAGTTAATCTTACTAATGATTTAAATATGCCTGGTAAGGGAGAAAGAGGTATAGAGTGATTCCTAAGTTTTAATTTTGGACCCGGATGGAATTGATAGTATTTATTGTGAAAAAGAACTTTGCCCAGCCACTCTCAGTGGATTGAGTGTCATTCCATTGACTGATAGGTCCTGGTTTGATTCCCAGTCGGGGCACAAGCCGGGGTTGCGGGCTTGATCCCCAGTGGGAGGCATGCAGGGCAGCCAATTGATGTTTCTCCCTCACATTCATGGTTCTCTCTCTCTCTCTCTTAAAAAAAGCCCTGGCCAGTTTGGCTCAGCGGTTAGAGCGTCGGCCTGTGGTCCGGAGAGACCCGGGTTCGGTTCCCGCTAAGGGCACGTACTTCGGTTGCAGTTTGTCCCCGGCCCTGGTTGGTCGTGCGGGTGGCAGCCACTCGATGTGTCCCTTCACGTCGATGTTTCTCACTCTCTCTCCCTTCCTCTCTCTCCCTCCCACTCTATCTGTACAAAAAATGGAAAAATATCCTCGGGTGAGGATTAAAAAAAAAAAAAGAGCCATGGCCAGTTTGGCTTAGCGGCAGTAGAGTGTCAGCCTGCAGACCAATGAGTCTCTCAGGTTTTGATTCTGGTCAAGGGCATGTACCTTCGTTGCAGTTCCTCCCTGGCTCTGGTCGGGGTCCTGGCAACCAGTCGATGTGTCCCTCTCACGTCAATGTTTCTCTCACTCTTCCTCCCCCCCCCCACCCCCCGTATCTGAAGATAAATAGAAAAATATCCTCAGGAGAGGATTAAAGAGAGAGAGAGAACTTCAAAAGAGAATCATGTTTGGAGGTTGGGAGAGAATAAAGATCCTAAATTCCAATTTGACCATGTTTACCCACAGTTGGCTATAATGAAGGTAACTGTTTCAAGAGAAAAGACCTAAAGACACTGACAGACAAATCCAACAAAACAGCTAGTCCTCTCTGGACTTCCAATTAACTTTTAGGTTAACTGAAGTACAAAAATACAGTCAATAGTCACCAGCCATTAGAGTAAATTCTCCGTCATAAAAGAAAGGAACTCAGAGTAAATAGATTTAAATAGCATATTGATCCAGTATTTGGACAGGTAAAATTTCTACTGTCTAATGTAATTCAACCAAGGGCAATTTTCACTAGCTGAATTTTTATTTTACTATTTATCTAGTAAAATAGAAACAAAATTATATTCTGACTAATTGAGATGACCACCTCTTCTAAGATTTTCAGCAGTGTTTTTATTATGTCAATAGTTATTATTCTATTAAAATAAAGATTTTAGCTTAGCCATATATTTTTCTGCAGAGGTATACTCTTACTTTTGTTACCCACCTACTGGCTCTCCAAAAGTGATAGTGAGCTGTATTGTGTCATAAAGAAAGGTGAATACAGCTTGATCATCACTCCACTCAATGACATCCCACTCAGACAAGCTGGAGAGATAAACAAGACAAAAACATTTGTTTTTGAGATAAAAGGAGAGAGTACCATCCAAACAGTAACAGCAACAGCTGCTAGTTTTTCTACTGAATAGGGAGACAACATTTTAATTCAAATATTGTGAATGTACAAACATGGTTTCAAAAAATAATAATAATTCACTCAATCTTGAGTGGTAAATCAGAGATAAATCAAGTCTAGGCAATAGAAATTATTAAATATTTTAAAATTACAATTCCATAGCTCTCTCACTTTGTATACTTTCAACTTAGTGTTGAATACATTGACTCTTTTGGAGGCTACATTGTTAAAACCAGTGTTACATACTATAAACACATGTCAGCTAGTAGGTTTCCACAACCACAAAGGCACAGGATAAAACACAAACTAATGACACCTGCTTTTCCTTACCTCAACTGATCCAGTAGCTCTTCAGTTGTATTTGTTTCTTTCTGCACAAAGTCTATTTGAGCAAGGGTCTGCTCTTTCTGTACCTCTAGTTCTAAGAGATTTCTGCAAAAAGAGTATTCACATAAAAATAAATCCATTGTTAGAGAATTTGGACACTATTAAAATAAAAGGCTTTTGCCCGGCTGGTGTGGTTGAGCGTTGACCTATGCACCAAGAAGTCGTCAGTTTGATTGGTGGTCAGGACACATGCCCAGGTTGTAGGCCTGATCCTCAGTGGGGGACATGTAGGAGGCGGCCAACTGACTTCCTCTCTCATTGATGTCTCTATCTCTCTCCCTCTCAAATCAATAAAGAAATATTATATAAATAAATAAAAGGTTTATGACAAAAAGTCACATGCTATATGGCTCTCCAATGAGGTGAATGGCATCCATTTTTGCATTCTCAAGTGGGGTGTTTTGGAATAAACATGAATCTAGAAGCTTAAGTCTAATGAGGAAAGGCCTAAGTCAATGGCTCTCAAATAGAATCCATAAAGATATTCTTGGGTGTTCTCATTTTCTTTGAGATTATTATTAAAATTTACATTTTCATTTTGATGATAAAACATATAAGCATAATGCAGATCATGAGACTGCCCACCTTAAAACTGAGACATACCATCATTTGGTTTTGTTTAGTTTATTAGATCTAAATAGAACTGATGCTTTATTAGTCATTTGCTAGCATCAATTTAATTTCAGCCAAACATCACCTGTCAAATTAATGTTGTCAATGAAAATTTTACTGGTTTTGTCATTATTTATATTTATATTTAATTTTTTTTTTTTTTTTATCCTCACCCAAGAACATTTTTTCGTTTTTTGTTCTGATAGAGTGGGGGGGGGGGGGGAGAGGAAGAGAGAGAGAGAGAGAGAAACATCGATGTAAAAGGGACACATCAAGTGGTTGCCACCCACACGACCCAACCAGGGCTGGGGACAAACTGCAACTGAGGTACATGCCCTTAGCGGGAGCCGAACCCAGATCTCTCTGGACCGCGGGCTGACATTCTAACCGCTGAGCCAAACCGGCCAGGGCTTCTTTAAAAGGATCCTGAGCCCTGGCCAGTGGGGCTCAGTTGGTAGAAATATGGTCTCATACATTGAAAGGTCAAGGGTTCGACTCCTGGTCAGGGCATAAACCTGGGTTTCGCATTCAATTCCTGGCCCCAGTCGGGGTGTGTATGTGAGGCAACCAATCAATGTTTTTCTCTCACACTGATGTTTCACTCTCTCTCTCTTATTCTCTCCGTCCCCCCTCCCCTCTCTCTAAAAATCAATGAAAAAATGTCCTTCGGGGAGGATTTTTTTTTTATCCTCACCCGAAGACATTTTCCCATTTTTTTTTGTTCAGGTAGAGTAGGAGGGAGGAAGAGGAACAGAGAGAGAGAGAGAGAAACATCGATGTGAAAGGGACACATCGAGTGGCTGACACCCGCACGACCGACCAGGGCCGGGGACAAACTGCAACCGAGGTACGCGCCCTTAGTGGGAACCGAACCCGGGTCTCTCAGGACCGCAGGCCGACGCTCTAACCGCTGAGCCAAACTGGCCAGGGCTTTTTGTTGGGGGAGGGGATTGTTAAAAAAGGATCCTGAGCCCTGGTGGGCTTGGCTCAGTGGTTAAGAGCGTCAGCCTGCGGTCCAGAGAGACCCGGGATCGGTTCCCGCTAAGGGCACGTACCTCGGTTGCAGTTTGTCCCCGGCCCTGGTCGGTCGGGCGGGTGGCAGCCACTCGATGTGTCCCTTTCACGTTGATGTTTCTCTCTCTCTCTCTCCCTCCCACTCTGTCTGAACAAAAAATGGAAAAATGTTCTCGGGTGAGGATAAAAAAAAAAAAAGGGATCCTGAGCCCTAGCTGGTTTGGCTCAGTGGTTGGAGTGTTGGCCTGTGGATCAGAGAGTCCCAGGTTTGGTTCACGCTAGGGGCAGGTACCAAGAAAAAAAAAAAAGGATCCTGATATTATTCAAGCTGGAGAAATACTGCCTTGGAGTAATTCCCTGTAAACAATAGTGCTTAGAAAATATTGTCAACCCAGGGGTTAAGGTCAAAACCCTGAATCAGTCTTAGTCAATAATCTTGTCCTCAGTCTTGTCTGTTTCTGGGGGTAGGAAGTCATTTAACCTTTTGAAGTTTAGCATATTTTCTAACACTCAAATTGAAGGCTGACCTTTGAAGCTTTTCTTCGTCAGTTTTCAGCTGTTCCAGTTCTTTGAAAAGAAAAGTAAAAACAAATCTATCAGAATAAACACACTGAAATGTTACAAAAATCACCTGTTTATTACAAATTCTAGCTCAATTAATCTCACCGAAATAAACTCAGAACAAAAGTTCCCCCCCATTTATCTCCTTGATTAATTCAGTTACCTTTTTCTGCAGCTCTCATTTCAGAATCCCATTCTTCCATAGGAATATCTTTCTCTTCATCCCCCAAATTCTTTATTTCTAAAGTAGACAATGTGCATTAAAATAACCAAGTCAAAAATAATTTAAAAACTGGACACAAAAAGAAGAGATGCTCTTTCTCCCACCTTTCCTTGCCAATAAAGCACTGTGACATAATTATAATTTCATAAAAAAACGTGCTTCTAGTAGCAGACAACTGAACTTTGAGCCATATCACAGTGATCTCTAATAGCAGATTTTCAAGGGCCATTCTGAGTTGGAAATTGTTTATACAAATTTTCATAATCAAAGTTATCATTAGGCAAGCCTATGGACTAAGCAAGAATAGATACTGAATGCACACACATTTAACGTTTTTTTATTTACTTTGTTTCTAAAACCTTAGAGTCGTCCAGTAGTAGTGTCAATAAAAAACAAAAAAAACCCAAACCCTTGGAATCATCCTTAAAACCACACTCTCAACCCCAACCCAAACCAAGTTTAGATTCAAAAACATTTTTAAATTTTTTTTCTTCACCATCACCAGCTTCCCTTAATGTAAGCTACTGTCTTTTATTTTTTTTAATATATTTTATTGATTTTTTTTTCAGACAGGAAGGGAGAGAGAGAGAAATGTCAATGTGAGAAAGAAACATTGATCGGCTGCCTCCTGCATAACCCCAACTGGGGATTGAGCCTGTAAACTGGGCATGTGCCCTGACCGGGAATCAAACCGGGACCACTCAGTCCATGGGGACGATGCTCAATCCACTGAGCCACACTGGCCTAGCTAAGCTACTGTCCTTTTATTTTTTTATTTATTTTTTATCCTCACCCGAGGACATTTTTCCATTTTTTGTTCAGGTAGAGTGGGAGGGAGAGAGAGGAACAGAGAGAGAGAGAGAAACATCGATGTGAAAGGGATACATCGAGTGGCTGCCACCCGCACGACCAACCGGGGCCGGGGACAAACTGCAACCGAGGTACATGCCCTTAGCGGGAACCGAACCCGGGTCTCTCCGGACCGCAGGCCAATGCTTTAACCGCTGAGCCAAACTGGCCAGGGCACTACTGTCCTTTTAAAAAAATGTTTTTTGTTTATTGATTTGAGAGAGAAAGATCTATTTGTTGTCCCATTTGTTTATGCATTCATTGGTTGATTCTTGTATGTGCTCTGACTGGGAATCAAACCCACAACCTTGGTGTAGAGGGACAATGCTCTAACCAACTGAGCTATCCCGCCAGGGTGTACTGTTCTTTCTTCACCATACCAATTCAATAACTACTGAACTACTTACATTTATTACTGATCTATTCAAATCCTATCTCTACACTGTAGACAGTGCTTAACAACCTTCAAATGCCTGTTCACTATTTTTAAAAAAGTCAGAACTCCTGCCATGGCCAGTTTGGCTCAGCGGTTAGAGTGTCGGCCTGCGGTCCAGAGAGACCAGGGTTTGGTTCCCGCTAAGGGCATGTACCTCGGTTGCAGTTTGTCCCCCGGCCCTGGTTGGTCGTGCGGGTGGCAGCCACTCGATGTGTCCCTTTCACATCAATGTTTCTCTCTCTCTCTGTCGTCTTCTCTCTCCCTCCCGCTCTGTCTGAACAAAAAGTGGAAAAATGTCCTCGGGTAAGGATAAAAAAAAAAAAAAAGGTCATAACTCCTGCCCTGGCCAGTTTGGCTCAGCGGTTAGAGCGTCAGCCTGTGGTCCAGAGAGACCAGGGTTTGGTTCCCACTAAGGGCACGTACCTTGGTTGCAGTTTGTCCCCAGCCCCAGTTAGGTCAGGGCCATGTGGGAGGAGGCAGACACTCGATGTGTCCATTTCATGTCGATGTTTCTCTCTCTCTATCTCTCTCTCTCCCTCCCACTCTATCTGAACAAAAAATGGAAAAATGTCCTCTGGTGAGGATAAAAAAAAAGTCAGAAATCATTAAGAGGCCCTCTTTGGCCTGGCCCCTAGTGACATCTCCAGCTTTGTCTCAGACAATGTTCCCTTTTGTTCTCTCTATTCTAGCCATGTTGGTCTTATTTCAGACCCCTGTACTTGGTACATTCTTTCCCACAGAAGGGCTTCTGCATGTGTTATTCATATTGAATAGTGTGCTTTCCCTCCCATTCTCATTTTAACTCATCATTCTTCATACATTAAATGTCACTTCCTCAGAGGGAAGTCTCTCCTGACTCAACTAGGTCGGAATTCTGTTTCAGGACCTTACAGCACATGTAACCTCTCTTCCATAGCACTTACTATAACATTATTTCTTTAATTCTTACATTCTCATCTAGACTAAAAACTCCACAGGGTACAGAGGTTTTTTTGTTGTTGTTGTCATTGTTAAATTCTCACTCAAGGATATTTTTCCATTTATCTTTATTTTATTTTATTTTTATCCTCGCCTGAGGACATTTTTCCTTTTTTTTTTTTTGTTCAGATAGAGCGGGAGGGAGAGAGAGGAAGAGAGAGAGAGAGAGAAACATCGACGTGAAGGGACACATCGAGTGGCTGCCACCCGCACGACCAACCAGGGCCGGGGACAAACTGCAACCGAAGTACGTGCCCTTAGCGGGAACCGAACCCGGGTCTCTCTGTACCGCAGGCCGACGTTCCAACCGCTGAGCCAAACCGGCCAGGGCTCCATTTATCTTTAGATAGAGTGGGAGGGAGGGGGAGAAAGAGAAAGAAACATCAATGTGAGAGAGATAAATCGATTGGTTGCCTTCTGCACTACCCTGACCAGGGACAGGGCTGGGGACTGAACCGCAACTGAGGTACGTGCCCCTGACCGTAACCGAACCCTTAGCTCTTCAGTCCATGGGCTGATACTCCAACTGCTGAGCCAAACCATCCAGGGCCAGAGTTTTTGTTTTTAATTACCATAGTATTCTTAGCACTGAGCACTATTTATGACACTTACTAGGTATTCAGTATATTTGCTCAAGGAATAATGAAGGAACAAGAAAGAAATAGGCCCTGGATGGTTTTGCTCAGCGGTGAAAGCATTGGCCTGCAGTCCCGAGTGAACTGGGTTCTGTTCCTGATAAGGGTTGCAGTTTGTCCCTGGCCCTGGTTGGTCGCATGGGTGGCAGCCACTCGATGTGTCCCTTTCACGTCGAATTTTCTCTCTCTCTCTCTCCCCCTCCCTCCCTCCCACTCTACCTGAACAAAAAATGAAAAAATATCCTCAGGTGAGGATAAAAAAAAAAAAGAGGAGCCTGGCCAGAGTGGATCAGTTTGTTGAGTGTTGTCCTGTGCACCGAAAGGTTGCTGGTTTGATTCCTGGGCCAGGCACATAACTGGGTTGTGGGTTCGATCTATCGAAGTTTGGTTTGTTTGGTAGCAGGAAGTTTAGAAATTCAGGCCTGCCCTGGCCAGGTAGCTCAGTTGGTTAGAGTGTTATCCTGATATTCCAAGTTTGTGGGTTTGATCCCTGGTAATAGCACATACAAGATGCAACCAATGAATGCATAAATAAGTGGAACAACAAATTGCTGTTTCTCTCTTTCTCTCTGTCTTAAAAAAAAAAAATTAAGCCCTAGCCAGTTTGGCTCAGCGGTTGAGCGTCAGCCTGTGGACCAGCGAGTCCCAGGTTCGGTTCCTGCTAGATTCCGCTAGGGGCACGTACCACAAAAACAAAACAAAACAAAACAAAAAAAATTAAGCCCTGGCCAGTGTTGCTCAGTGGTTGGTGCACCGGCCCACACACCAAAGGGTCATGGGTTTGTTTCCTGGTCAGGGGCATCGACCTGGGTTTAAGGTTTGATCCCCGGCCCCAACTGAGGTGCATGCAGGAGGCAACCAATCAATGTGTCTCTCTCACACTGATGTTTCTATTTCTCTCCCTCTGCTTCCACTCTCCACACATCAATGGAAAAAATGTCCTCGAGTGAGGACTAACAAAAAAATAAAATAAAATTTAAACATAAATAAAGTAAAAAAGAAGTTCAGGCCTAGTGGCTCTCCCCCGCACCCCATTTAGAAGAAAGTAAGATAATGAACAAAGGGGTGGGGCAGTCTAAGATTATAAAATTCATATATTTATCAATTCAATGTAGAAAACATGTAATAGACATTTATTCTGTGAAAATCATAGTTTTAAGAATTTTGAGCCCTGCCGGTTTGGTTTAGCAGTTAGACTGGAGAGTCCTGGGTTCAGTTCCCACTAAGGGCATGTACCTTGGTTGCAGTTTGTCCCTGGCCCTGGTTGGGGTCATGTGGGAGGCAACCAGTCGATGAGCCTCTCGCATATTGATCTTTCTCTCTCTGTCTCTTCTTCTGCTTCTCCCCCCCTCTCTCCCTCCTGCTCTATCTGAAGATAAATGCAAAAATGTCCTCGGGTGAGGATAAAATAAAAAAAAATTTTGAAGCATATGGAAAAAAATAAAAGCTAATCTTTGTTCCCATGAAATTCACAATTTAGCTAGGAAGATAAACTATACAAAAGTTACTATAATTACAAGTAGATGTGATAGGTACTATTAGAAATACTAACAAAATTGCCACAGACGCTCAAGGGAGATAGAGACCACTTCTGGTAAAAAACAGAAAAATGTATTAACAAAGACAGAGTGGCAGGACTGCAGAGAAATGACAAGATTTGGTTGGAATTTTGAATGTGTAAAGGAGTAATTCAGTAAATCATGCAAGAAAGAAAAAGATCTAAAAATGACTGTAGAAAATGTTGTATGTCAAGCTCAGGAGCTTGGACTTTATTTCATATTAAATACAAACTGTCCATAATTAGTATTCTGGCAGCAATATGCAGGTTGGACTGGAAGGAGATAGAATGAAAAGTGTAAAATTTTTCAAGTTGGAAGGCTTCAAATAGCACATTTCAGAATTAATGATAGCCTTGATGGAAATGGGAAAGAATACAAGAAATGTTGAAGAAGCAGATATGACAGAACTTGATAAGAGGCTCGAAGACAATAAAAGTTTTGAATTTTTTACAATATATAAAAATGGTGATGCCCTGGCCGGTTTGGCTCAGAGGTTAGAGCGTTGGCCTACAGTCCAGAGAGACCTGGGTTCGGTTCCCACTAAGGGCATGTATCTCGGTTGCAGTTTGTCCCTGGCCCTGGTTGGATCGTGCAGGTAGCAGCCACTCAATGTGTCTCTCTCACATCAATGTTTCTCTCTCTCTCTCTCTCTCTCTCTCTCTCTCCCTTCCTCCCACTCTATCTGAACAAAAAATGGAAAAATGTCCTCGGGTGAGGATTAAGAAAATAAATAAATAAATAAATAAATAAATAAATAAGGTGATGCCATCAATAAAGACAAGAAACATTAAAGGAAAAACATGTTTTCAGATTTATTTTGGAAATGGGAAAAGGATAAATTCCATTTATTCACACAAAGTTTATGATGCTCAAGGACATGTTTGCAGAGTTTCAGCAGGAAGCTAGAAAAGTTGAGTCTGGAACTCAAGACAGAGAGGCTAAAGATGCCCTCACCCAAAATGATTATAAGCTACTAACAGCAAAATCTGTTTCTTACGTAGATTTTTTTCTGATGCAAACATAGTATCTGGCATGCAGAAGGTGCTCAACAAAGGCTTGATGAATTTACCTGAATTTGGAAATCATTCATATAAACAGAATTGTTAAGGCAGATGAAAGCATTAAAGAGAGAGAATACAGAAATGAGTAGATGATAAAATCTAAATCCCTACATAGGGGTCAATTAGAGAGAGGCCAACAGAAGAGCTAAAAGAAACAACCAGGACAACAGAATAGGGTCAGGGTAGTGCAATATCAGTCAAGGAGATGCAAGATTCAAGAAGAAAATAATAATCACATTCACAAATGCTTAAATGGGTCAAGATAGCTAAGGAGTGAGAGTTACCAAATTTGATGATTATGTGGAATTTTGTGGTCTCTGAGAAAGTAGTTTCAGGATAACAATACTAAACAAGTTGGGATTAAGACATGTCAAACTGAAAGGTTCATTTTTATTTTCTTTAAAAAACATTATTGATTTTTAGAGAAAGAGGAAGGAAGAGAGGGAGAAACAATGATGTGTGAGAGCGAAACATTGATCAGCCACCTCCCCAACGAGCCCACAACAGGGCATGTGCCTTGAACTAGAATTGAACTGGTAACCCTATGGGGTACTGGACAATGCCCAACCTACTGAGCCACACTGGCCAGGGTGAAGGGTTCATTTTTAGATAAGTTCATCTATTTAAAAAACAGAACACTGCCTTGGCTGGTTTGGCTCAGCAGTTAGAGTGTCGGCCCGCGGACCAAACGGTTCTGGGTTCAATTCCAGTTAAGGGTTCATACCTTGATTACGGTTTGGTCCCCAGCCCTGGTCGGGGTCATGCAGAAGGCAACCGGTTGATGTGTCTCTCTCACATCCATGTTCCTCTCTCTCCAAAAAATCAATAAAAACATATTTAAAACAAACAAACAAACAAAAAACCCAACAAAAAACTGATTATGATCTAGATTATGAAGAGCTTTCCAAAGAGACTTATTATCTTGGGCATCTGTTGTTGATAGTGTTATGGAGGACCATAGTAAAGGAGTTTTAATTTACTCTAATTTCATGTCTTGAGCTACAAATATAAGGCATCAGCATAGTGTTACCAGCAATCTGTATGAAAGAAAGCATTTAGATAAAATTAAGTTTTCTTTTGAAAAAATATTCAAAATACTTTACCCATTTCCACCTCAGTGAGACAGTTAGCAATCTTCAAAAGTATGTTGTCCATCTCATCTATTCTTATTTGGAGTTTCTCCCTCTCATTCTAAACACACAGTATTAGAAATTGTCAAGTTAAAGTTCCAAATAAAACATTATAACATTATCATGTTTTAAATAGCTGACATAATTGCTCTAAATCATGAACAGACAGATCTTAAAATGAAGGTCAAAGTTTCCAGTCTCGATTTAAATATTGTTTCAAAAAAAGAATTCATTAAAAATATCCTACGGTCAAATCAATATGGGAAACACTGGTCTAACAAATCATAGCATTTTTTTTCTTTTTAGACTTCTTAAAAAAGGTTTTTAACTGTATACATTAATATGGTAACTGCTATATTTCTCTGAAAGGGTAATACTGCATATAACATTTCCCAGATTTATTTGCTAATAAAACGTTTTTAAATACAGAACCTTTCTTAAAGGACATTTTGGGAAATGCTACTTTAAACACATACACAAACTTACACAGCTAGGTATGAACTATGTGAAAGATAATACAATAGTATAGGCCTTAGCAATGAAAGATCAGAATCCTATATTGTTTTATTTCAATATGTATAATGGATAACAAATTTGAGATAAGAAATAGGCCCATACTAGTAAATACATTTTAGAATTACTCAAGGGGTTGTGAACACAATACTGTGTACAGATGATGTGTTGTGCAAAAGTGTATCTGAAACCTGTATAAATCTGTTAACCAGTGTCACCCCAATAAATTCAATAAAAAGAAAAAAAATTACTTAAGATTCTAAGATTTGCCACTTTTAATAAATTGAACCCTCCCCCTCATGACCAATTCTAAGTTTTTGCCCAAGTCTCATTCATATGTCTAAGAAACAGTCTTCATATTCCACAACCATCACAAAGTAATTTTAATAGATCTTTCCTTCTGTGCTATTAACTGTATCAAATTACCTGAGCTGACTGCACCAGCTTGCTGTAGAGAGCTATTTTTCCTTGGTGAGTGAAGATTTTAGTCATCTTTGTAAAATGTGATTTTATTTTGTTCAGGTAAATTCCAAAAGCCTTCAGCTGTAAGTTAGAAAAGGCAAATGATCTGAGTAGACTGGTTCAGATGATACATGCTAAGCTTTGCCCATTCTAAACTCTGATACCTAAAGGGCACTTCTCATTTACAAATTTAATTCCACTGAATAGTTTAAAAGCACAACCAAATATTTTAATTTTGATTCCTGCTTTTATTAGAAATTTAAAAATGACAGGCCCTTACTTAATAAAACTCTTTTAATATATTAGGACACATTAAATGAGTTACTTAATTATTTATTTAATTAAATCTTTTCCTCATCTAAATCTAAGTGAAAAATAAACAAGGAGAGAACTCTAAATAAACCTCAACTCCATTTCATATATTAAATTGATAAATTCAGGTTTGAAAAAATTATACATTATAACTACTCATGTATAATTAAAACCTTGGTAACATACTACATCTGAGAAGTAAATTAAGGAACTTATCATTAATTACCAAGTAATAGTCACCTATTTCATAATAAGAATTGTTCAAAATGTCTATAATGATTCCCATTCAGAAAACGAGACAAAAGTACCTCCTCATCAGAGCAATGTCTCATTTTTTCCCATAGGTTCCTATTTACATGAGTCAACAGTTTATCTTGATTCAGTGCAGAAAGCTTTAATCTAAAATATAAAAAAGTTCATTAGTACAGGGTTCAGAAGTCAACTTAAATGAATCAACGCTGATCTACAGGCCTACTTAATTCTTCCTACTCCCTTTTCTACATAAAAAGAGGGGAATTCATTCAAGAACAGTGACCAGCCTTATTATTTTTCAACAGTTAAAAAATGTTATGAATCAAAAAACTTCTCACAGCCTTGGCCACTTGGCTCAGCAGTTGGAGCATTGGCCTGTGGACCAGAGAGTCCTGGGTTCAGTTCCCACTAGGGGCATATACCAAAAAAAAACAACTTCTCACGACTTATAGTCAAGATGGTGGCGTAGGTAAACACGGTACTCGCCTCCGCATCAAAATGACAACTGAACTATAGAAGAAACATCCTTCAGAATTGAATGGAAGTCCTACATCTATGAAATTGAAGAAGCAGCCACGAGATTGGTAGGCGGGTTTGAGGCACAGACAGGTTGTCCCACATCCGTGTGGTGGATAAAAATCAACACAGATACCTCAGCTCTGAAGGTCCTTCCTGAGGAGTGAGAGGTCCCTGTCCCATACCAGGACCCCCAGCTCAGGGTTCCAGTGCCAGGAAGAGAAGTCCCCATAACTATGGCTGTAAAATCCAGCAGGAATTGAGGATGAGGAGATGGTGGCTGTTGGAGTTCCAGGTAGTTCTTCTTAAGGGGCTCGCCCAACACAGACATTAGGGGAAGAATTGAGTTGTTCGGCATAGGGGTAAGGGCTGGAGAGGCAGCTTTCTCCAGGACAGACATTGGTGTAGGCCATTGTTCCTTTGGTGAGCCCTTCCCCCAAGAGGCCTGCAGATAGGCACTATATCTGGGACTCCAGCAACGGGGCTCACACTGTTTGCCCCACCACAGTTATTCCCTGAGGCCCTGCCCCACCCAACTTTTGGGCCCACCCAAGCTGTTTCCAGTGGCTTTACCATAGGATTGGCCTGTTTTGGCTCCTGCTTCAGAGTTTCCTAAATTCTCTCAAATAAGCAGCATCTGGCCTCAGGGAGCCCCATACCTCTAGCTAAATGGCCCCGGGCCCCACACTAGAAGAACCCAGCCTTAGTTCACAACTTGGCTTTTCCTGGGCACCTCCAAGCCCAGCACAAGAAGCAGTCATTGGCAGATAGCTTTGTAGCTTATGCCTAGTACCTCTGGGTAGAACACAGGCAGTGGCTGACCTTACCCCAGAGCCAGCACACCCAGTGGACAGCCACAGACCACATGGAAGCACCATCACCTAACAACCTCCACAAGTGACATACTCAAGGAGTGGCCTCAGTGGGCACCAGAGCCCTGCAGAAGTAAGCCTTGCTCTGTGTGGTGGGCCCCTACACAGCTGATCATCCAAGGTAGTCAGAGGTCAGTGGGCACAGCCAGTCCTTGCAGCTGATCAGCCAGAGTAAATCCCTCCCACTGATGTGCCAACAGCAATCAAGACTCAATTACAACAGAAGGGTGCAAAGTTCACATGAGGGGTGCACCTCAAGGGCCTGACTGGGGTGACCAGGGAGGCTGTGCCACTGGACCCTACAGGACACCTACTACAATAGGCCACTCTAAGAAGCCTAGGAGACATAACAACTCTATTTAATTAATACATAGAAACAAACACAAAAGAGGCAACCAAAATGAGGAGACAAAGAAACATGTGCCAAATGAAAGAACAGAACAAAACTTCAGGAAAAGAACTAAAGGAAATGGAGATAAGCAATCTAACAGATACAGAAATCAAAACACTGGTTATAAGGATGCTCAATGAACTTAGTGAGAATTTCAGGGAACTTCATAAGAACTTCAAGGAATTTAGTGAGGACCTCAAGAGCATAGAAAAGGACCAGACAGAAATGAAGGATGCGCTAATTGAAATAAAAAGTAATTTACAGCCCTGGCCGGTTTGGCTCAGCGGTTAGAGTATCAGCCTGCGGTCCCAAGAGACACGGGTTTGGTTCCCACTAAGAATTCAAAACATGTATCTCGGTTGCAGTTTGTCCCCGGCCCTGCTTGGGTCATGTGGATGGCAGCCACTTGATGTGTCCCTTTCACATCAATGTTTCTCTCTCTCTCTTCCTCTCTCTCCCTCCCACTCAATCTGAACAAAAAAATGAAAAAATGTCCTCAGGTGAGAATTAAAAAAAAAGTAATTTACAGGACTCAATAGTAGAGTAGGCAACCCAAGAAGCAAACCATTGATTTGGAATATAAGGAAGCAAAACATAACCAATTAGAACAGCAGAAAGAAAAAAAATTTTAAAAAATGATGATAATGTAAGGAGCCTCTGGGACAACTTCAAGTGTGCCAACATTCACATCATGGGGGTGCCAAAAGGAGAAGAGAGAGCAAGAAATTGAAAACCAATTTGAAAAATCTAATTGAAAACCTATGTGACAGCCCTGGCCGGTTTGGCTCAGTGGTTAGAGCGTCGGCCCATGGACCAGAGAGGCTTGGGTTTGGTTCCTGCTAAGGGCACGTACCTCGGTTGTAGTTTGTCCCCAGCCTCGGTTGGGGTCGTGTGGGTGACAACTAGTCAATATGTTTCTCTCACATTAATGTTTCTTTCTCTCTTCCTCCCTCTCTCCCTCCCGCTCTATCTGAAGATGCATGCAAATAAAAGTCCTTGGGTGAGGATAAAAAAAAAAAAACGAATACAGGAAACTTCCCTAACTTGGTGAAGGAAACAGACATACAAGTCCAGGAAGCACAGAGAGTCCCAGACAAGGTGAACCTGAAGAGGTCCATACAAAGACATATCATCATCAGAATGCAAAAGTTTCGACAAAGAGAGAATCTTTTTTTTTTGATCCTCAACCAAAGATATTTTTACATGTATCTTCAGACAGAGTGGGAGGGAGAGAGAGAAACATCAATGTGAGAGACAGCAAGACCCCGATCAAGGCTGGGGAGGAACCGCAACCGAGGTACGTTCCCTTGCTGGAATCAAACCTGGGCTCTTTGGTCCATGGGCCAATGCTCTAACTACTGAACCAAACCAGCCAGGGCACAAAGAGAGAATCTTAGAAGCAGCAAGAGAAAAGCAGTCCGTTACCTACAACGAGCTTCCATAAGACTGTCAGCTGATTTCTCAAAAGAGACTTTGCAGGCCACAAAGAAGTGGCAAGAGATATTCAAGGTGATGAAAAGCAACGACCTACAACCAAGATTGCTCTATCCTGCAAAGCTATCATTTATAATCAATGGACATATCAAGAGTTTCCCAGATAAGAAAAAGCTAAAGGAGTTCATCACCACCAAACTAGTATTATATGAAATGTGGAAGGGTCTTCTTGAAGGAGAAGAACAAAAATACGAACAATAAAATGGCAGTAAATACATATCTATTAACAATTGAATCTATAAATATCTATTAACAATTGAATCTATAAACAAAATGAGAAAGCAGAACAGAAACAGACTCATAGATACAGAGAACTTTTTGGTGGTTGCCAGATGGGAGGGGTGTTGGGAGTGTGGGTGAAAAGGTGAAGGGATTAAGAAGTACAAATTGGTTGTTAGACTGATGAACCTCAAAGGGAAGGAGGGAGGTGGGGCAGGAAGAGAAAAACCAAATAACTTATATGCATAACCAATAGACACAGACAATAGTGTGGGGAAGGCCTGATGGGGGTGGAAGTGGGGAGGGAGTGGGGATGAGTGGGTCAAGGGGGAAAAAAGGAGGGACAGCTGTAATACGCGTAACAATAAAGATAAGTTTTGAAAGGAAAAAAAAACCCCTCACAAATAGATATCTCTTCTTAATGTTATCAGCTTATTTCAACATGAAAACACAATGCTAATAAAGAATCCTTATGGCCTGTAAATGCATATTTGTGAAGTTGTAACAATTATTTTAAATAAAAGTTCCCAATTCAGTTCGAAGTCCTATTTCACCTTTACAGAATAGCATTTATAAAAGTAGCAAAGATATATATTAGTCTCTTGTTAATAAGCAGAAGAAATAAATTTCTATCAGAGTTAAAGATATATACAGGCATAAAAATGTAAAATCAAATAGTAGAGCACATCTAAACAGACTACTCATTGTATTTCATTAAAAATAAAACATTCTTAAACAAATCATGAGATGCCCAACTCATTTAAACAACATGAAGAAACTTGTCTGACTTGTTCAATGAAGAACCCCAGTACTTAGAACAGTTCCTAACACATAGCAGGTGCTCAATATATGTATTTGTTGTAATAATTTGACAGTATCTTAAGTCTCTGTTTTTAAGACTACATACTTTTCTGCTAGATTGGTTCAGATTTAGTCAGATAGCTCTAGATAAGTATGATATAAAGATTATTTTGGGTTGCAAGTCCTAATCTACCTGTGGGAATCTAGATATACTGTACCAAATTTGTAAATTAATCCACAGTATCTATATATACCAAAACACTAAGCTACAGTCTGGGTAAAACCATGTTCTTTTATACATGCAAATCAAAGGCAAATGTGATTAAATTACAAACCCTAAGACATTCTTGCTTTTAGGTGCTATATATAAATCTATAAAGTGACATCTCTCTATTGAAGATGTTGCTTTGCAATCAATTTATGATGTCATAATTTAATAATTGTTCACTGAGGGCATATTTTGTTAAAAATGGAATCAAAACATTTTATATACATAATTTTCTACTGTTCATATCTACCTTCTGAGTAGCTATCATCCCCAATTTATGGATGTGGAAATAAAGGTTAAATGACTTAAATAATGTTAGTTAGTGTTATAGCCAGAATTGAACTTCAATCTGAAAGCTAAACTCTTTCTATAAGCATACTGTATTATCTCACCAATTAATGCCATCAGCTTTTTTCTTTTTTTTTTTAATACATTTTTTTTTTAATCCTCACCCGAGGACATTTTTCCATATTTTGTTCAGATACAGTGGGAGGGGGAGAGAGAGAGAAACATCGATGTGAAAGGGACACATCGAGTGGTTGCCACCCGCACAACCCAACCAGGGCCGGGGACAAACTGCAACCGAGGTACGTGCCCTTAGCGGGAACCGAACCCAGGTCTCTCTGGACCGCAGGCCGACGCTCTAATCGCTGAGCCAAACCAGCCAGGGCCCATCAGCTTTTTTCTATGCCAGTATTATTCTAATGAAAACCTTACCACACAGATTGTTCACCCACCCAACAAACACAGAAAAATGAAAACTTTCATACTCTTCAATCTTTTGGCGAAGAGCCTCACAATCTTCTCTATAAATCTGTATCTTGGGTCGGTAAACATATTGACTTAACATCAGATCTTCTGGAGTAGGTTGAGTGTTTATAGTAAACTGGAAAAAAAAACAGTCCATCAAAACTGGTGTTTTGAAAACAAACCATATTTAAGAACTGTTTCAAGTTTCAGAATGTCTATATTTTAAAGTTCAACAAAGAAAAATTTGAATACTCTATTAAAATTCTTACACCCAGGAATGTTATAAGTTTGAATTTGAATTCAAGTCTCTGACATCAAAGTCCATTTTCCACAGATGTTTAGGGAAACTGTAGATGTTCCACTTACATGGAATTGTGATGTTATTTATTTATTTGTAAATCCTCACCCGAGGATAGTCTTCCATTTATCTCCAGATAGAGTGAGAGAGAGGGAGGGAGGGAGATAGAGAGAAACATCAACGTGAGAGGGACACATTGACTGGCTGCCTCCCGCATGACCCCAACTAGGGCCAGGGATAAACTGCAACTAAAATACGTGCCCTTGACCGGAATTGAACCAGCGACTCATTGGTCTGTGGACCGACACTCTAACCACTGAGCCAAACGGGCCAGGGCTGTAAGTTATTTTATTTATTTATTGTTAAAATATTTTTTATTTATTGATTTTAGAGAGGGAAAGAAAGAGAGAGAGAAACATCGATGAGCGAGAACACTGACTGGCCACCTCCTGCATGTGCCCCACCAGGGATCAGCCCCACAACCTGGGCATGTGCCCTAACCGGGAATCGAACCAGTGACCTCTTGGTGCACGGGGTCAACACTCAACCAGTGAGCTACACCAGCAGGGCTGTGATTTTAAAATGGCTATGCCTCAACCCATGCACCAACTGGTCACTCAACAAAGGTGGGGGGAAAAATTGGCTATACAATATTTTAAGTAAATCAACACCTAAAAATTCATTAGCTTTACCATTTACCTGCATTAACTATCCTCCTGCCTTTTAAGGAAAAATGTTTTTATTGATTTGTTAGAGAGTGAGGAAGGGAGAGAGATAGAAACATCAATGTGAGAGAGAAACATAGATTGGCTGCCTCCTGCACACCCACCACTAAGGATGAACCCGCAACCTGGGCATGTACTGTGACCAGGAATCCAACCAGGACCTCTCAGTTCATGGGACAATACTCAATCCACTAAGCCAAACCTGCTGTGCTGCTTCTTAATTTCTAAGAACCTAAAGAATGCTTAGGCCTTTTATTAGTTCTAATTTTATTGGATTAAGATCAGATGATATGGTCCATAAAATCTCCATTTTTTAAATTTGTTAATGTTTTCTTTGTGGCTAAGGGCATAATTGTTTTTTTTAAATGTTCAACAGACTTAAGAGATAAAATATTCCTATGAAAGTATTATGTTTTTCTAATAATCTTTTAGATTTAGTTTGTTGATTGTATTATTCAAATATTCTGTGATCTTACATGTTTATTTTGAAAAATGTTTATTAAAAACTGCTATTCTTAGCCCAGTTGGTGTGGCTCAGTGGCTGAGCATCGACCCATGCACCAAGAGGTGGCCGGTTCAATTCCCACTCAGAGCACATGCCCAAGTTGTGGGCCCGATCCCCACTGGGAGGCACGGGGGAGGCAGTCAATCGATGTTCTCTCTCATTGATGTTTCTAGCTCTTTCTCTCTTTCCCTTCCTCTCTCTCTAAAATCAATAAAAAAATATTTAAAACAAAAAAATTGCTATTCTTAGATTTTTATAATTGTGGGAAAGAGCATATGTTCAGGAAAAAAGTATCAAAAACAAAATAAATGACAAGAAATGAGAAATATAAAATTTTACCTTATGAAAATTCATAATATAAAATATCATTTTTAAAAAAATATTTTTCTCTACTGATTTTAGAGAGAGAGGAAGGAAGAAGGAGAGAGAGATAGAAACATTGATGAGAGAGAACATCTACTGGCCACCTCCTGCATGTCCCTCCACTGGGGATTTGGCCCACAACCTGGGCATATGCCCTGATTGGAAATTGAACTGGCAACCTGTTGGTGCATGGGTCAATGCTCAACCACTGAGTCACACCAGCCAGGCATAATATTGATTTTTATGCTAACCACAAATTATAGCTATTATAGAAAAACTTTTACAGGAAAATTTACGTCCTTAGATTCTTTTTTTCCCCCTGAATAAAAGCTTGCTTTGATGCAGTTTAGTAAATAAGTATAATATATTCTAACCGAGGCAACTATTTTGCCAAGAAATTGCACTTACTTTGGCTGGGAGAGTGCTCTGTCGGGGTTTCTGTATCAAAATGTGGACTTGAAGAAGTATAAAGAATTCCTTTATTGTTATTCTCCCATCTTTGAGTTTCTGAGGAAAGAAAAAAAAGTTTGCATGACTATTCAAGGTGAACTCGTTGATTATAACCACCTTATTTGTACTTTGCATATATTTGTGAAAATACTATACAGATATCTGTAGGCTGTACATGAATAGATTTTATCTAAAATTTATTTCTTAAGGTTATTCAGTAACAGTAGAATTGGGGAAAAAACAACAACAAAAAAAAACTTAAGTCTTCTAATCATTATTTCTACTGCCATGCTGGGTTCTTAACAGAGAAAAGAAAATTCATCTTCTATATATTTAAAACATTTCGTAATTTTTTTTAAATTAAAAAAAGAGAAAACAAAATAAGGAAATTAATTACATTAGAAATGGGAAATCCTTTAACATACCTCCTTCAAGCTCTCTTCACAAATAGTGTCTGTGAGAAACTGTGATTCCATTTGACTATTACGGTACGCTATAAGTAAGGTAAATTCAGGTGATGAACAAGTCAAAATTAAATTGTAAACTTAATTTTAGTTATCATTCAGGTTTATGTGTGGTTTATACTCCTGAAGCTATCCTTTAGGATCTTGCTGGAAAGACAGTCATTTGTAGAGCAAAGTATATTACACTTTAAGTCTCCATTCAATATTTCTCTACTGAGTATAAGCCTCTTAAAAAAATTGATCTACTCCATGTAGTTACTTCACTTCTCTATTTATTAAAATAGCTAAGAATTAAATATAAAGTAAACATTATTTTACTTACCAACTATTTATAACCCCCAAATTTATAACAAATTTCAAACATCTCCTGAACTGAAATACATTTATTATTAGTCAAGTAAGCAGATGACTTGTATTAGTTAGCTTTCATGAAGATTATCTTACTGCTGAAGTCCAGAGAGGTTCCATCAGCCTTGATCGAATCCAGAGAACTGCTGCAACTAGATGGGGTCCTGCCCAGGCTTTTTATCAATATACTGTTAGCATTTTTATCTATATCCCCTTCAACATGGTGATCAAAAATCTGAAATTATCAATTAAGGAACATCATTAGGATAAAGTTATAATACGGAATACTTATAGTGATTAAATGTTTGTTGATCACTAACAGAAATACTTCTAACATAAATTTTATGTATAAATCTTAGAAGATCCCTTAGCAAAGAATTAGAATAAATAACAGGCAACTGAAGCCTTTAGAGTTAAAAGTAATTTTATTTTAAAATACATAGAGATAGCTTTGTGCATTACACTGTATAAGCAAATTATTTCTCAAATGTTATCTAAGTTACAGTCAGATCTTATGAGCTATCAAATGTTGACCTATCCAATTATTCAACTACTAGCCACCAGGGTCAGGGCTATCACACTGCAGAAAACCAGAAGAGAAAATTGGCTGTATATGGTGTCCCTGGCTAGAGTACAGAAAAGAAACTTTATTTCCAGGCTTTAGTACTTTCTTGTTTTGGTAACCAAAACTCCTTTGGTTGAAGTCAAATAAGTCATGTGATGCTTTTTTTATCATTTTAATCATTTGACTTTACAGCCTTAAATGTTATTTTCGTCTACCTACTTACATATATTTTTGAGGACATTATATTCTTTATCTAAATGCTAGAATGTAAGCTTCATGAGAGCAGATTTTTGTCTATAAATTCCCACTGAGGCATTCCTGGCAATCTAAATAGTACCTAGGACATGGCAGACACTCAATAAATATTTATTGAACAAAACAGTACTAATTTTCATAGAACCTATTCAGGTATACATTTTATATTACTGATACTACTTTCTCAAAGCTTCACAGACAAACCATTCCCTCAACACCTCATGTTATAGAACTGTTAATCATCTTCTAAGCTTATGTATTCCTTAAGAGTTTGTTTTCTTTATTTATCCTCACCCGAGGACATTTTTTTCCATTTTTTGCACAGACAGAGTGGGAGGGAGAGAGAGGAAGAGAGAGAGAGAGAGAAACATCGATGTGAAAGGGACACATCGAGTGGCTGCCACCCGCACGACCAACCAGGACCGGGGACAAACTGCAACCGAGGTACATGCCCTTAGCGGGAACCGAACCCGGGTCTCTCCAGACCGCAGGCCGACGCTCTAACCGCTGAGCCAAACCGGCCAGGGCTTAAGCTTTGTTTTCTATGAACCTCTGATACTTTAAAAATATATTACTGATTTTTATTTATTTATTTTTTAATCTTCACCAGAGGATATATTTTCCATTTATCTTTAGATAGAGTGGGAGGGCGGGAGGGGGTAGAGGGGAGGGAGGGAGGAGAGAGAGAGAGAGAGAGAGAGAGAGAGAGAGAGAGAGAGAGAGAGAGAGACTGGTTGCTTCCTGCAAGACCCCTGCCAACCCCTACCGAGGGATTGAGCCTGCAATCTGGGTAGGTGCCTTGGCGGGGAATCCAACCCGCAACCTTTTGCAGCCCAGACGACGCCCAACCAGCTGTTACACCAGCCAAGGCAAACGTCTGATACTTTTAATCTTTATTTTTCCACTTATAAAACTCTGAGTGACAGGTTTTATTCTTCCAAATTATCCAAATCAGTATCCCTTTACTTTAAAGATTTATTAATTGTTTTAGAGAGAGAGAAAGAGAGAGGGGGAGAGAGAAACATCTATATGATATGAGAGCGGAACACTGACTGCTGCCTGCACACACCCTACCAGGGATAGAGCTTGAAACCTGGACATGTGCCCTGACCAGTAACTGAACCAGCAATCTTTTGGTGCACAGAAAGATGCCCAACCGAGCCATATGGGCCAGGGCAGTGTCCCTCAACTTTAATATCTACAACATCTACAACCTCGTTCATAAATACAAAATCTCACTTCACTTTGAGATATTGGGCTTGACCTACTCATTTTCCCATCCACTAAAGAAATGGACTTTTAGCCCTGGCTGGTTTGGCTCAGCGGTTGGAGCGTCGGCCTGCGGTCCTGAGAGACCCGGGTTCAGTTCCCGCTAAGGGCGCGTACTTCGGTTGCAGTTTGTCCCTGGCCCTGGTCGGTCGTGCGGGTGGCAGCCACTCGATGTGTTCCTTTCACATCGATGTTTCTCTCTCTCTCTGTTCCTCTTTCTCCCTCCCACTCTACCTGAACAAAAAATGAAAAAATGTCCTCGGGTGAGGATAAAAAAAAAAAAAAAAAAAAAAAAGAAAAAAAAAAAAAAAAAAAAAGAAATGGACTTTTAGTTTCTCCATATCCTCATTAGCCAAGAAAATTCAGTCCAGCTTTTCTTTTGCATAATAAAAAAACTTTTTACCCTCCAAATATTTATAACACTGAAGATAACTTTTCAAACTACTTATATCCTGCCTAGAAATTTTCATATGCAAAACCATGAGAAATCACCAGAGGTAACAGAATATTCAGAATTATACAATTTCAACATTAATTTTTGTACTACTTTCCATTTCATTTTTTGTGACTATTTGTCACTTCAAATTGTTAAGTCTAGCTGTTAGTCAAGTAATTCCTTAACATTCTACAAAGAAATATTTCCTCAGGCCTATAATAGAAAATATGCAATTCATGATTACCCAAGACTAAAATTAAAAATCAAGACTGCGCATACATTTTTAAAAATCAAAACATTCCTTAGTTCAAGACAGAGCTCACCTGCTGATCTTGTGCAGTATCACTAAACTTAATCTCACTTTTTCTGACTTTTTTCTCATTCTGAATATCATCATCGTCTGGTACCCAAGTTCTTTTTTGGCTATTGTAGGTTTCTTTCATTTTATTTTCAGATGGTGAAATCTCTTTTTGGTGTGTCTCAATCAAAGCCTTTTCCTCAGTTTCTATGCTAATAGAGTCTGCGGAATTAATCTCACCAGGATATACAGGAAGATTTTCCTCATTTATATACTGAGATGGACTTAAGTTCAGTTTATCTGAAATAAATTCAATGCCCGAATCTTTACTGGAGACTGGTGGAGTTTCTAAGTGGTTTAAATCAGCTGTATCTGATGGAATCTGCTTCAGGTCATCAATACCAGTGACACTACAATTTCTCTTGTTTGGCAATCTGGGCAAAAATATTCCCAAAGAACATCTCCTCACTTTATCTTTTACAACTGTCATTGATGGCACAGAGTTGGTTTCAGCTCCGTTATGAAAAAATTTATTTTCTTCATCTCTATCATCTTTAACATTGTTGGACACTGTGTTAATATTATTTATTTCTGTAGCTTGCACTATACTCATATCACTGTCTGCCTTATTTACTAATTCAAGTAATTGTTTCGGAAAAGGTGGTATATGAATAGCTTGGAAATCTAAAAATTCTTCAGTTTTCCCATTCAGATTTGGTTTGCTACTAAAACTTGCAGCATTAGATGCAATTACAGGCTCTGATGCTTCTTTAGGATTGGCATGAGTTTGGATAACTTGCTTAGTCAAGTCTGAATTACTGTGAAAGTCTGTGTCTATTTTACATTTAGCTGTTTGGATATTTTTCTTCAGTTCTTTTTCACAGGCTACAGTAAACTGTTTCTCATTGAGCATTTTGGACTCGTTTTCAAATGCGGGAACAGAGGAATTTCTTATAACAATATTTAAGCTCTTACTTCCAGCTTTAGACAATATTGTTTTATCCTTATTAATAATACTCTGTCCTTGTTGAGGTAATGGAGGTAAGTGGGTTGAGAGATGAGGCTGAGAACCAACACAAACATCATCAACAAAGGTCTGCTTTAAACTGTGTTCTGCATTATGAACAATGTCTTCCATTTGATCCTCTGGAAGCTTAAAAGATACTTGCTTTGAATCAAGTTCGGTCACGTTTCCCAAATCCTGACCATATACTAAAGTTTGGTTAGTTAATAGATTTTGGTGCTCCTTAATCAGGTCTTGATCTTTGAGCACTGTTATGACACAGTTACCTGACTGTCCTTTGGTATTAGTTTGAATAACTGTTTCCTTCTCTAACAAAGAACAAGGAGCAGAGAGAGGCAGTCCATCAGATTTCAAGTAATATTCACTGGTTAAACTGTTTGCATAAGCAAGATCATTTTGCACTGGGCAATCACTGGCTTTCTCATCTTGATCACATAAGGACATGACATTCCCTTCCAAATTATCAAAATAGGAAATAACATTTGGTAAACAGGAATAATTATCACTGGATCCACAAACAGCAGGTGCATGACTATTTGCAAAATCTACATTTCTATCTGTGCTATTTAAGTGGCAGCTTTCAAGTTTGGCTTTTTCCAAAGTATAGGCCTGGTCTACAACTTTTGCCATGACCTTTTCATCTGTAGCAGTACTACGGAATGTGATGATTTCTGTCTTGCCTTGATCCCCAGACAATGTATTAGAATAGGGTATCACATGATGTTTTGGCTCAGCTTGGAGAACAATTTTGTTTTCTACAGCCTGTGCTTGTCTTTTAGAGATTTCTTGAACAGAGCTACTACCATCCTTAGGAAAAGAAACACCCAAGGTTTTTCTTTTTGTTACTGCTAATTTAGGGCACTCTTGAAGTATTTTCTCTGTGGCTTGACAATCAATGAAAGCCGTATGGGACTTGGTGACTTCCAGATCACTGTGATTATCTATAAACACCACAGTATTTTCCATAGGTCTAGTGGTTATTTTAACTGGTGAGACAGTTTCACATTCTATGGCAGTTGTGTGACTTCTAGTGACCTCCATGTCATCCTGCCCACATGTATACAAAACAGTTTTCGAAGTTCCTGCCAAAGGCACCAAAGAGGAGTCTTTTCTGTCTTCCAGGGCACTTTTGTTATTTATTTCCACTGTACAACTCTGGATGATGTCTACATCATTTTTATCATTACTTGAAAATGCAATGGGCTTGTCATTTTTTAGTCTAAGGCTTTTCCTTCTTTGACTTTTGCCTGACAGAGGTTCATTCAGAAATTCAGGCTTTTGTACATCTTTGTTATTTTTCCAAATGGTTGATGTAGACACTTCCATGTTCTCATGAGCTATAAATCCTACAGCTTTTTCTACAGGACCACTAGACCGTTCCCC
The DNA here is from genome assembly GCF_014108415.1 of Molossus molossus. Lineage (NCBI taxonomy): Eukaryota > Metazoa > Chordata > Mammalia > Chiroptera > Molossidae > Molossus > Molossus molossus. The sequence goes on along the minus strand of NW_023425344.1, from coordinate 179,636,113 downwards.
ACATAGTGTTAGCTGGTTGACTTTTGCTGCTGAATGGTTACTTTCACCATTCTCTGGAAAGAAAACACTCTCCTCGTCAGGAGAAGTCACTTTTGGTTTTCCTAGGCTTTTCCTTTTGGATAATTCAAAGTCGGATCTGTCTGGAGGCACAGTTCCTTCCTTCGCTTGGTAGTCAATGAAAACAGTGTGGGACTTTGTCATTTCTAGTTCATCGTGATTATCTGTAAACATTACAGTTTTGTCCACAGGCCTGGTAGTTACTTCATCTGGTGAGACAGTTTCACATTCTATGGCAGTTGTGTGACTTCTAGTGACCTCCATGTCATCCAGCCCACATGGATACAAAACAGTTTTCGAAGTTCCAGCCAAAGGCACTAAATGGGAATCATGTTTATCAAATAAAGGTCTATGATTTATTTTCAATGTATAACTTTTGGTGATATCCATATCATTCTCATCACCCTCTGAAAATATAACAGTCCTATCAATTTTTAATCTGTCAATACTTTCCTTTCCACAAATTTTGACATCTTTCAATTCATTCAGAAATCTAGGTTTCTGCACACTTCTGCCCTCCAACACATCCATATCATTAAAAATAAACACTCCAGTTTTTTCTATAGGAGTTTTATTAAATTTTCCAACATTTACAGCTACCTGTCTGTTTATTAGTTGGCTGTTAGTATTTTCTAAGTTAGTCTTATCAAGTTCTTGTACTTCAGAAGGACCAAATCCAATGACAACAGTATGACTCTTGGTTAAATCCATATTTTGCTCCTTTTCTGAACAAATAATTATCTTGTCATGAGTACAGTCAAGGGTGAGACTGTTTGAACTTTTTCTCAGTGACTCAGGCAGATTAGAATCCTGGCCTGGTACAGATTTTACTATATGACTGTTAACAGCATTATTATGATTTTCCATGGCAGATCGTCCTTCTGATGAAAATAGTTTTGTGGTGGAAAACAAAGATTGCTCACATAAAACTGTATTTCTATTCTTTCCCAGTGCTACTTGTTTATTAAGATCTCCACCAGAGCATACTATATTATAGCTTGTTGCTTTGTCCTGGTTAATATCAACTGACTGAGGAGAAACTTTATGGAGAGAGGGTGAAATCTTCAAAACTTGATCTATTTCTTTGCCCCAGGTGTCAGTTAGGATGTTTTTAGATATTATTTTTGGTTGTCGGGATAGTTCATTATGACTTTTGGCCATTTTTTCCCATTCATCTAAAAGGTTTTTGCTGTCAGAGTGAGATTTACTGGCATCCTCTGATGCTACATTATAAGATGCAAGAACAGCTTGACTTCCTAAATTAGTTGTGTGACATTTAGTCAAATCCTCATCTTCACCTGCAAAAATTACAGTCTTTTTGCCAGTCAATGAAACAGAAACAGGATTTGCCTGATCCTGTTGTAATTTTCCCTTAGATATATGAGGAATTGAGCTACAATTTAAATTCATTTCCTCATCTTTTGACATAGTTATGTGATTTTGGAGCATCATTTCTTTTTCAGATATTGGTATGGCTGTTATCTGTACATTTGTCTGACCTTCTTTAAAAATCTGATTATCTATTGCAACTGTGTGACTCTTGGTAATGTCCATGCTATCCTCTCCTGAATAAATAGTTTTCTCTATGAGAAGAGAGTTGGGATCTGGATTATAATATATTTTGGCACAATTACGGTCATGCTTTGGCAAATTTTTTTCCTCTTTCATACTTGAAAAACACTTGGTCAGTTCCATGGCATCATTACAACTAGAATACATAACTGTCTTATAATCTTGAATTGCTGGATTGGAACATATAGATTCTGGGATCATGGCGAATGTTCTGACATCTTGATTAGAAGTCTGTGTGACTGTGTGAGTTTCTGTCCCCATAACGTGACCTCTGGTAATATGTATTTCACCTTTAGGGTTTAAGGAAGAGTCTGGAAAAGCAGCATTTGATTTATTCTCAAAGAATGTCTTCTTTCCTGGAGCTTTAGTTGTACAATCTGTTGTAACATCCATCATGACAGTCTGAGTTTTATTTTCTATTTCAGATAAATTATCTGCTGAGGGTAAAATTTGTAGAGTGTGGTTTATTGTCAAGTCCATTAAGTCATTGCCATAAACTGTAATATCATCACTTTTGAATTCTCTTAAGCTGGCCTCACTGGATGTGGGAACCAAACTCTGAATATTGGCTGTATGACACTGGGTGAAATTCATCCCATCATCTTGTTCTTGAAAGATTCTAGTTATATTACTGCTATTTTCATCTACATTAAGGGAAACATGCATTTGATGTACGGAAGAGGCCTCAGGTTCTTTGGAATGAAGAGACAGCTCAGAATTTTCTTTATCAGGTCCTGTAGAAAAAGCATTAAATTTCGCTGTTTTCAATCTTTTTATGAAGTTATTGAAATTTATTTTCTTTTCTGAATTAGTATTTTGATCCATGGAAAAATTTAATTCTTTTTTCATTCTTGAATCCTCAGTGTGAAGCTTTAAGTTAGCCAGAAACGATGTGGTATCTATCTTGGTGGACTTTTCACTTTTTGCATTATCTAAAAGGCCTTTGGTAATCATCACGGTGTGACTTGCTGTCAGGTCCATCTGATTTTCATCTGAAAAGATGACTGTCTGGTCATTTGAATGTTTCTTTTCATGGTTGTGTTCTGTAATTGAAATCTAGAATGAAAGCAAAATATTTAAAAAATCAAATAAAATGAAAACTTTAAAAAAGGTATTTTATAACATGTACTATATAAATAATTATCACTGATGGTTTCATGATACATTGCTTTGTTTGAATCAATTGTGTGGTGTGTAGTATGTAATGTTATTAAAATTTATTCTATAGTCTTTGAATACTTGTAGTGTTTCCAGACAAATTAAAAGTTCAAGGTTAATTATACATCCATTAGAATGATTAAAAAATAAAAAGGACTGACAATACCAAATGCAAATATAATAAAAATTCTAATTACTGTATTAGATAGGTCATTCTGATTTTAAATAAAAAAGATTCAGAAAGGGTTAAGTGGATGATGGCTAATTCACAGAACACTGTACTCTTGGGAGTTGGGTTCTCTTTGAATCATAGTGCAGTGATTTTATTTGTTAGGATATGATCAAATTCATTGTTACTCAAAGTATGGTCTATAGACCAGTGCACTAGTAACACCCAGAAGATTGTTATAAGTATATAATCTCAGGGCCTATGCTAGATCTACTGGATAAGAATCTATATTTTAACAAAATCCTGAGATGATTCCTATGCCCATTAAAATTTGAGGAGTCCTGATACAACTAATATATTTTCCCTGTTACTTAAACTGGCAGTAATTTAACTTTCCATAGTTAACTTAAAGGGTAGGAAGTTTTTCCAGTCTATGGGTCCATTTAGGTAGGTAACCCCTAAATCTTGCCATTACCATTAAATTCTGAGTTTTCAAAAGTTTTAACTGTTAAGGAAAATTAAAATACAAAAGCACTTGCATTAACTCATACCTCTCTCTGTTGCATCTGGGTCTGAATGGGAGCACTAAGCAATGTGTTCATTCCTATTGAGAAAAAAAGAAAAAACTATAGTTAGTGACAAAAATATATATCACCAAGAGCCTAACTTTCCTTTTGTTTAGGTTCTTCATCAGTTACAGGTTCAGTAGCCCCTATTCAGTGGATTTGCTTTTTGCGGTCTCACTTATCTTGGTCGACCATGGTCTAAAAATATTAAATGGAATATTCCAGAAATAATTCATAAGTTTTAAATTGCATGCCATTCTGAGTAGCAATATGAAATCTTAAGCCATCCTGCTTCATTCTGCCTGGGACATGAATCATCCGTTAGTCCAGCATACCCACACTGTATATACTGCCTGCCTGTTAGTCACTTATTAGCCATCTTGGTTATCAGATCTATTGTGCTTGTGTTAAAAAAATAACCTTGCCCTAGCTGGTTTGGCTCAGCGGTTAGAGCGTCGGCCTGTGGTCCAGAGAAACCTGGGTTCGGTTCCCGCTAAGGGCATGTACCTCGGTTGCAGTTTGTCCCTGGCCCTGGTTGGGTCGTGAGGGTGGCAGCCACTCGATGTGTCCCTTTCATGTCAATGTTTCTCTCTCTCTCTCTTTTCCTCTCTCTCCCTCCCGTTCTAGCTGATCAAAAAATGGAAAAATGTCCTCGGGTAAGGATAAAAAAAACCTTATTTTACTTTCTAATAGCCCCAAAGTGCAAGAGTAGTGATGCTGGCCATTAGAATATGCTTCCTTTAAGTGAAAAGGTAAAATTTCTCCACTTGCTAGAAAAAGAAAAAAAAAAATGTATGCTGAGGTTGCTAAAGTCTGTGATAAGAACAAATCTTCTATATGCCTAATTTTTTTTTTTAATCCTCACCCGAGGACACTTTTCAATATTTTGTTCAGATAGAGTGGGAAGGGGAGAGAGAAACATCGATGTGAAAGGGACACATTGAGTGGTTGCCACCCACACAACCCAACCAGGGCCGAGGACAAACTGCAACCGAGGTATGTGCCCTTAGCGGGAACCGAGCCCAGGTCTCTCCGGACCCCAGGCCAAGGCTCTAACCGCTGAGCCAAACCGGTCAGGGCTTCTATATGCCTAATTTAAAAAATTTTTAAATATGTTTTTATTGATTTTTTAAGAGAGACAGGAAGGGAGAGATAGATAGAAACTTTGATGTGAGAGAGAAACATTGATCAGCTGCCCCTGCACAACCCCTATTGGGGATCAAGCCCACAACCCGGGAATGTGCCCTGACCAGGAATCGAACCAGGACCCCTCAGTCCATGGGACGACATTCAATCCACTGAGCCACACCAGCCAGGCCTATTTGCCTAATTTATAAATTTACTTTATCATAGGTATGTATATCTAGGAAAAAACATAGCGTATATAGAATTTGGTATTATCTGTGATTTCAGATATCCACTGGGGGATATTTCCCATTGATAAGGGGGGACTACTATATTTACTAAAGATTTATTAGTTATTAAGCCCTTTGTAAGGACTTAGATATTAAATTTTATTGACTTTAAATTGTCCTATGTTAGGGACAGAGACGGTTATTGTATTCTCTGTGTGACTAAATATTTTTAGAATGTGGTGCAAATTTTAAAAGTAGAAAATTTGGACTACTTTTTCCCCCCTTTACTTCTCCATTTTCATTTCCTGGATAGTGGCGGTTACATGGTAAAGAGTACCAACTGATCAGACTGAAATGTTAGGGTAAGATTTTGACATGTCTTTTATTCTGTGTTAATGAACCTAGACATTCCCATGACAAAATGAGCATTTTATAAAAATAATTCTAGAAGAGAAGAAAGTAGATTCAAGAAAAGATAAATCAATAAGGAAACTACTGTAATAGTTCAGATACAACATGATGACCATTTATGTCAGGGCAAGACACAATGAAAATGGAAATAAGAAATTAAACTCAAGACATTTTAGAATTAAAATATAAAGGTTTAGATAACAAACTATATTTTATTTATTTTGTTTTTGGGTTGTTTTTTTTTTTTTGGTACATGCCCCTAGCGGGAACAGAACTGGGGACTCTCTGGTCCGCAGGCCGACGCTCCAATCGCTGAGCCAAACTGGCCAGGGCTGTTTTGGGTTAAAAAAATTTTTTTTTTACTTTATTGGTTTTAAAGAGAGAGGAAGGAAGAGGGAGGGAGAGAGAAACACTGATGAGAGAGAACATTGACTGGCTGCCTCCTGCATGCCCCCAACTGGGGATTGGGCCCAAAACCTAGGCATGTGCCCCAACCAGGAATCAAACCAGTGACCTCTTGGTGCATGGGTCAACGTTCAACCACTGAGCCACACCGGCAAGGCAAAAAACTATACTTTAAAGATATGGGATTAAAGATACTATAATAGGAAAGAAAACACATTTAAAAATACTTAAGCTTAAAGGCCCTGGCTGGTGTGACACAGTTGGTTGGAATGTTGTCCCATACACCTGCATACAAGAAGCAACCAATCACCCTGGCTGGTTTTGCTTAGTGGTTAAGAGCGTCGGCCTGTGAACCAGAGAATCCTGGGTTCGATTTCCACTAAGTGCACGTACCTTGCTTGCAGTTTGTCCCCACCCGGTTGAGGTCATGTGGGTGGCAACCACTCCATGTGCCTCTCTCTCTCTTCCCCCCTCTCTCCCTCCCACTTTATCTGAAGATAAATGCAAAAATGTCCTCAGGTGAAGATTAAAAAAGAAAGGAGCAACCGATGGATGTTTCTCTCTCCACCCCCACTCTTTCCCTGTCTCTCTTCTCCTCCCTCTAAAAATCAATGAACAGCCCTGGCCAGTTTGGCTCAGCAGATGAAGTGTCAGCCTGCGGTCCAGAGAGACTTGGGTTCGGTTCCCGCTAAGGGTGCGTACCTCGGTTGCAGTTTGTCCCCGGCCCTGGTTGGTCGTTCGGGTGGCAGCCACTAGATGTGTCCCTTTCACGTCGATGTTTCTCTCTCTCTCTCTTCCTCTCTCTCCCTCCCACTCTATCTTAACAAAAAATGGAAAAAAATGTCCTTGGGTGAGGAAAAAAAAAAAAAATTAATGAACATGTCCTCGGGTGAGGATTAAAAAAAAATAATAATAATAAATAAAAATAGGCCCTGGCTGGTGTGGCTCAGTTGGTTGGAATATCATTCTGTGCATCAAAGGGTCTTGAGTTCAATTCCTGGTCAGAGAACATACCTGGGTTGTGGGTTCAATCCTAGTCGGGGTGTTTATGAGAGGCAACTGATCAATGTTTCCCTCTCACAACAATGTTTTTCTCTCACATTCGTTTATCTCTTTCTCTCTCTCCAAAATCAATACAATTAAAACACAAAACGAAAAAATTAAAATAAAAGCAAATCTTTAGAACATTTCAAAGAGTTTACAGCAACCTTGATTAAACATGATGAAGTAATTATAGGCTTTTTATTGGAAGCCCTATTTATCAAGTTTCCACTCATTTATTTAACAAATAGTGCTTCTGAACCTATTATGTGACCCAAAACAACTATCTACTAAAGCACAAAGAGAAGACTAAATTTCTGGACTCACAAAGTTCATATTTTAACAAGAGAGCCAGAAGTAAATAGCAAAACTACAATGTGATAAATTCTATGATAGACTGAGAGTAAAAGGAGTGTTGTGTCCTGGTCGATGTTGCTCAGTGGTTAGTGTCAGCCCACACACCAAAGGGTCGCAGGTTCGATTCTTGATAAAGGGCACATACCTGGGTTGCATGTTCAATCCCTGGCTCTGGTCAGGGTGTCTGTGGGAGGCAACCAATTGATTGATGTGTCTCTTATATTAATGTTTCTCTCTCTCTCTGTTTCTCTCTCTCTCTCTCTCTCTCTCTCTCTCTCTCTCTCCCAATCCCTCCTTCCCTTGTACTCCCTCTAAAAATCAATAGAAAAAATATCCTCAGGTAAGAATTAAAAAGAAAAGGAGTGCCCTGGCCGGTTTGGCTCAGCGGTTAGAGCATTGGCCTGCGGTCCGGAGAGACCCGGTTCCCGCTAAGGGCATGTACTTCGGTTGCAAGTTTGTCCCCGGCCCTGGTTGGTCGTGCGGGTGGCAGCCACTCGATGTGTCCCTTTCACATCGATGTTTCTCTCTCCCTCTCCCTCCTGCTCTATCTGAACAAAGAATGAAAAAGTGTCCTCGGGTGAGGATAAAAAAAAATAAAAAGAAATAAAAAGAAAAGGAGTGCTGTGAAAGCACAGGACAGAGTGACTAATTTCTTGGTTTTGTCAAAGAAGACTCCATTTAAGTCAGTATTTTTATTTCTTTTTTCTTTTTCTTTATGATTTGAGAGACAGAAGAAGGGAGAGGGAGAGAAAGATAGAAATATCAATGAGAGAGAACAACGTTCGGCTGCCTCCTGCATGCCCCTCACTGGGGATTTGGCCCACAACTTGGGCAAGTGCCCTGACTGGGAATCAAACTGGAGACCTCTTGGTGCCATGGTTCAACACTCAACCACTGAGCCCTTAATGTATGGTGCCAATTCATGTTACCAATTCATGATGGAATAAGGAGCTTGCAGCTAATATAAATCATATAGTATTTCCTTAATCAAGACAGCTTTGCTAAGAAAAAATGTTAGCTAACCTAACTGCAGCCTGCTGCCACAGCTGATTTACATTCAAGTGTAAATTCCTCTTTTGTCATGGATTGTAACAGTTTATGGACTGGTTACTTTGAATAGCACTGAAGTTAAGCTAAGTTAAGTAAAAAATGAGAAGACTGATAGGCAAACTGTAGTAGGAAGAGCATTTTAGGTAGAGAAAATAGCATATACAATGGATATAGGCAGGAAAATATTTCACATGGGGAATTGCAAATAGTTCCTCATGGGCTGGAGGAAAGGATGCCTATAAAAGAAAAAGAATAAGGTTGGAGAAGATAAGCCAAATCATAAAGGGCTTTTTAAGTGTACGCTGAGGAGTGTGGGTTTTATACAAAAAAAAAAGTTTCATTGAACAAATTTTAGCTAGGAGGCAATAGGATCAAATTTAGAAATATGTAGACTAAATTAAAAGGATAAGAAACTATATACAATAACCAAAAAAAGAATAAGAACTTGAATTCAAACAGTGGCAGAAGGTAGAGATAAAAGGTAACAGATTTGCATGATATTTAAGAGACGGGACAGAAAATGACAGTGGAATAAAATAGATACAGGGAAGCAAATGTTAAAAAATGTCTCAATTCCTGACTTGAGTGAATAGATCTGAGTGAGGGTCTAAGATAGAAAAAACAAGAGTGACAGCAGGTTTGGAAGAAATAAAGTAAATTTGTGAAACTGTAAATGGAAAATTCTGTGTAACGAACAGAGCTCTCTTCACACTCTCTTTTTCATGATTCTTTTAGGTATTACTTATCAAGAAATCTGGATGAAGAAAAAGGTATATGATAAGAAAAGTATTCTGATAGTACCCACCAGTAATCTCACAGTCATTATCTTCTGGATTCATAGTCCTAAAATTGAAAAAGTGTTTAAAAAATCTGTACCCCATACAATTACCAAGAATCACAACAGTTGAATAATAATGCCAATTGCCTTCTACATTTTATACCCACTAGTAATGAGTGATATTTTACCTACATATTCTTAACTGATTAGATGAAAAATTATATCTCAATATAGTCTTAAGTTTATATTTCTCTTTTAAAGATAAATATCTTTTCATTTGTTCAAGAGCTACTAGTATTTACTTTTCTATGTATTAATATTATAAAAATAAATTTAATGAAAAAATCTGAAGATTGGTACTGTTTCATAACAGCTGATACATTTAAGGATTTATATATAAAAAAAGAGTATTTCATCACTCTATTAATATGATTAGTTTTTAAAACTGATTTACTTTTTACAGATAGAGAGAAAGGGAGAGAGAGAAACAGTGATGGGAATCAAACTAGTATCTCTCAGTCCATGGCATGACACTCAATCCACTAAGCCTCTCGTCGGGCTCATCACTATATTAAAAGAGTAAGCTGTAGGCCCTGGCTCGTTTGGCACAGTGGTTATAGCATCGGCCTGTGGACCAAAGAGTCCCGGATTCGATTCCGACCAAGGGCATGTACCTTGGTTGCAGATCATCCCCAGTTCTGGTTAGGGTCATGCAGGAGGCAACCAATCGATGTGTCTCTTTCTCTCTCTTCCTCCTGCTCTATCTGAAGGCAAATGGAAAAATATCCTTGGGTGAAGATTAAAAATAAAAAACTAATAAAATAAGATATTTAAAAAATAAAAGAGTAAGCTGTACAATGTACATACTTATCAGATATAACAGTATATTAAATTCTGCAAAAAATGTGTTTTTTTAATTAATCCTAAGTATTCCACAAATGGGATACAAATATAAAAAACAAAAAGGATATTAATTTAAAAATTACTTTAATAGGAATATGTAACTTTTAAAATAAAATTTGAATCACATTTTCCTTACTCACTGTGTAAATAGAACATTTTCTCTTGCTTCTGTTTCTAAAAATTAAAAAAAAATTAAAAAATTTCAAGGATACACTGATAAAGCATTAGAAAAATTGCATAAGGACATTATCGACAATAAAAACAAAACTGCCCCTTCCAAGGCTCAAGTTATACTTTTTAAGCAATAAAATAAATAATAATTTATATCAATTATCTGGTTACATACCTATAGTAAAATTTTATACAAAACAGACTTAGCAGGGATTGCATTAATGTATTACCTGCAACCTCTGACTTTCTCACTATTTTCATATGTGATTCTGTCTGGAATACCCTAGAAAATAAAAGAAAGATAAATGAAAATCTGTAATTTTGAATTAGAACACTATGGTATTAATTTATACTCTTTTTATCTCAACATAATAAAGGCTATATATGACAAACCCACAACTAACATCATATTCAATGGGGAAAAACTAAAAGCATTTCCCTTAAGATAAGGAACAAGACAGAGATGTGTCCACTTTTACCACTCTTATTGAACATAGTACTAGAAGTCCTAGCCATAGTAATCAGACAAGAAGAAGAAATAAAGGCATCCAAATTGGAAAGGAAGAAGTAACACTGTCATTGTTTGCAGATGACATGATACTGTATATAGATAATCCAAACAAGTCCACCAAAAACCTAATAGAACTGATAAATTCAGTAACAGAATACAAAATAAATATCCAGAAATCAATTGCATTTTTATACACCAATAATGAACTATCAGAAAAGGAGATTAACAATCCCATTTACAATTGCATCAGAAAAATAAAATACCTAAAAATAAATTTAACCAAGGAGGTAAAAGACCTGTACATGAAAAATTTTAAGATAATGAAGAAAAAAACTGAAGAAGATATAAATAAGTGGAAGCATATATTGTGTTCATAGTTAGAAATAATTTACATCATTAAAATGTCCATGCTACCCAAAGCAATCTATAGAATCAATGCAATTCCTATCAAGATACCAATGGGAGCCCTGGCCAGTTTGGCTCAGCGGTAGAGTGTTGGCCCATGGACCAACGAGTCGCGGGTTCAATTCCGGTCAAGGGCACATAACTCGGTTGTGTTTCATCCCCAGCCCTAGTTGGGGTTGTGCGGGAGGCAGCCAGTCGATGTGTCTCTCTTATATCAGTGTTTCTTTCTCTCCTTCACTCCTACTCTATCTGAATATAAACAGAAAAATATCCTTGGGTGAGGATTACAAAAAAAAAAAGATATCAATGGGAGCCTGGCTAGATAGCTCAGTTGGTTATAGCATCATCCCAAGGTTGAGGGTTCAATCTCCAGTCAGAGCACATACAAGAATCAACCAATTAATGCATAAATAAGTGGAACAACAAATTGATGTTTCTCTCTCTATATATTCCCTTTCCTCTCTCTTTCTAAAAAACCAATCAATAATTTTTTTAAAAAGATATCAATGGTGTATTTCACAGAACTAGAACAAATATTCCAAAAATTATATGGAACCACAAAAGACCCAGAATAGCCACAGCAACCTTGAGAAAGAACAAAATTGGAGGAATCATGCTACCTGATACCAAACTATACTACACCAAATAATCAAAACAGCATGGTACTGGCATAAAAGCCAACATACAAATCAATGGACCAGAATAGACAGCTCAAAAATAAACCCACACCTATATGGTCAATTAATAGTTGACAAAGGAGGCAAGAACATAAAATAGGGTAAAGACAGTCTATTCAATAAATGGTATTGGGAAAAAATTAGACAGATACATGCGAAAAAATGAAACTAGACCATTTTCTTACACCATATGCAAGAATAAACTTAAAATGGGTTAAAGACTTGAATGTAATACTCAAAACCATAAAACTCCTAGAATAAAACATAAGCAGTAAAACCATGGACATTTCACTTAGTAATATTTTTTCCGATATATCTCCTTGGGCCAGGGAAACAACAAAAATAAACAAATGGGATTACATCACACTAAAAACTTTAGGCACAGCAAAGAAAAATATCAACAAAATTAAAAGCAACCCACTGAATAGAAGAACATATTTGTCAATGATGCATCTGATAGAGGTTAATATCCAAAATTTATTAAAAACAAAATGCATACACCTCAATACCAAATAAACAAATAATCCAATTAAATGGTTTGAGAGCCCAGCCAGTGTGGGTCAGTGGATTGTGTGCTGCCCCATGGACTGCAAGGTCCTGGTTCCCAGTCAGGGCACATGCCTAGGTTGTGGGCTCAGTCTCCAGCAGGGGACGTGCAGCAGGTAACTGATCGATGTTTCTCTCTCACATATTTCTATCATTCTCTCTAAAAAAAAAAAATCAATAAACAAACAAACATTTTTTTAAAAATGGGCTAAGAACCTGAATAGACACTTTTCCAAAGAGGACATAGAGATGGCCAGCAGACATATGAAAAGGTGCTCAACATCATTAACCATCAGAGAAAGGCAAATTAAAACCATAACAAGATATCACCTCACACCTGTCAGAATGACTATCATCAATAAATCCATAAACAAGTGTTAGGAAGGATCTGGAAAAGAAAGAACTCTTAAGCACTGTTGGTGGGAATGAAGATTAGTGCAGCCACTATGGAAAACAATATAGAGGTTCTTCAAAAAATTAAAAATGGAACTGCCTTATGACCCAGCAATTCCACTTCTGGGTATTTGTCTAAAGAAACTCAAAACACTAATTTGAAAGAATATATGCACCACTATGTTGACTGCAGCATTATTTATAATATCCAAGATATGGAAGCAACCCAAGAGCCCATCAACAGACAAGTGGATAAAAAAAAGCTGTGGTAAGATTACTTCGCCATAAAAAGGAATGAAATTTTACTATTTTCGACAGCATGGATGGTATGATAATTAAAACAAGTCAAAGAAAAACAAATATACCATATGATTTCACTTATAAGTGCAATCTAAAGAACACTATAAACAAACAAAACAGAAACAGATTCACAGATACAGAGAACTGACTGACAGTTGCAGGAGGAGATGGGGTTTGGGGACTGGGTGAAAAAGGTGAAGAAATAGAAAAATACAGATTGGTAGTTACAAAGCAGTCATGGGGATGTAAAAAACAACATAGGAAATATAGTTAATAATAATGTAATAACCATGTATGGTGCCTGGTGGGTACTGGAAATATTAGGGGAAACACTTTGCAAAGTTTATGATTGTCCAACCCCTGTGCTGTTCACCTGAAACGAATACAAAATAATACTGAATAGAAACTAATGGAAAAAAATGAAAAATTTTATACTATGTTTTGATAGGTAAAAAAAATTTGAGTTCAACTTCCTCTTTGCTATATCAGGTACTCTTATTTTATTTTTTTCTTTATTGATTTTAGAGAGAGAAAGGGAGAATGAGAGAAACATCGATGAGAGAGAACATAGATTAGCCACCTCCTGCATGCCCCCCTCTGGGGATTTGGCCCACAACCTGGGCATGTGCCCCAACTGGGAATCGAACCAGGGACTCTTGGTGCATGGGTCAATGCTCAACCACTGAACCACACCAGCCTGGCTATCAGATACTCTTAATATTTTAAATGCCAAAATTAGTTTACCACATTAAAATCTGTTAGTTTTTATTTTTATTTTTATCCTCACCCAAGGATATTTTTCCATTTATCTTCAGATAGAGTGGGAGGGTGAGAGAGAGGGAGAGAGAAAGAAACATTGATGTAAGAAAGAACAGGTTGTCTCCCACATGGCATGACCCCGACCAGGGCCAGAGTCCAAATCGCAACCAAGGTACATGCCCTTGACCGGAACTGAACCCGAGACTCATTGGTCTGAGGGACAACGCTCTAACCATTGAGCCAAACTGGCCAGGGCAAAAACTGTTAGTGTTTTAATGAGCTCTGACAGAATCATTATTTTTTTATGAGATCTTGTTTTCCTTTATTGATTTTTAGAGAAAGAGGAAGTGAGAGGGAGAGAGCGATAGGAACATCGATTAGAGAGAACACTGACTGGCTGCCTCCTGCATGCCCCCAACTGGGGATCAGGCCCACAACCTGGGCATGTGCCTTGACCGGGAATCAAACCAACGACCTCTTGGTGTATGGGTCGACGCTCAACCACTGAGCTACACCAGCCAGACAGAATCATTATTTTATTACTCCCAATAACCTAGATAATTTTATTCAGCAAACATTAAGTACTCACTATATACCTGGTGCTACATACTAGAGTCTGACACATGATCCTTAACCTCAAGGTGCTTTCACTAGAGAGCTAGAACAGTGATTATAAACATTACTTCACTGACTTCTGTTATTAGCAGTTCAGATAAGGTGGCATGGACCCCAGAGGAAGGAATCTCTTTTCATTGGGATGATTAAGTTTCATGTAGAAGTAGCATTTGATATCTGCCTTGACAAATTTGATCAGTTCATTTTCATTCTGCTAATATTTTAAGTACCCTTCATTTTGCAAGTATACTGTGTGCCAAGCACTGTGTTAAGTTCTTTATGTGCATTTTTAATGATTATAACAATTAGCATGTTGTTTAACAGATGTGGATACTGAGGATCATAGAGACTAAGTAACTACCAAGGTCATATAACTGATAACTGGCAGAACCAAAATGCAAACCCAAATCTGTCTGACTACAAAACAAGCTTATAACTACAAGGTGTACTGAAACAACTTTTCTTCAAAATGACTTACAACAGAACAATAGAAGACTTTTTATTTACTATGAGCAGGATCAGTAGTTGGTCAATTAATCAAAAAATATCTTTAACCTGTTAACCGGGGAATTCCCGGGGAATTCCCTTTTCACTGTATGCAACGTTTGACATATTTATATGTCCCTCTCGGTTAACAGGTTAAACAAGAAATCATAACTGATCCACATATACCTTAACCATTTAAAAAATTTTGACTTTAGCCTTGGTTGGTGTGGCTCAGATGGTTGGATGTCTTCCTGTGTACCAAAAGGTTGTAAGCTTGATCCCCAGGCATGCAGGAGGCAGCCGATCAATGTCTCCCTCTCACATTGATGTTTCTCTCTAAAATTCAATTTTAATATCTTAAAACAAGCAAACAAACCCACTTGGATTTTAATTTGCAAATCTCTTTATATCAACCTGAGGTCTTTACTCTGAGTTTGGATCTACTGGTACAATTTTAGTGTACGTATAAAGGTATTTTTTTCCCCTAGTTTCACTTTTAATACAGAACACGATAGGACACAAAAGCCACAGTGCTTTTTGCACTGAAAAAATTTTATGAATGAAACCAGCAAAACGGAAAGGCACAATACATCCTGACAATGCATCAGGATGCAGGGGGTTTTGTGTAAGGAAAGTTCAATTCAAAAAAGCTGGAACAGCCCTGGCCAGTTTGGCTCAGCGGTTAGAGCGTCAGCCTGCGGTCCGGAGAGACCCGGGTTCGGTTCCCGCTAAGGGCACGTACTTCGGTTGCAGTTTGTCCCCGGCCCTGGTTGGTCGTGCGGGTGGCAGCCACTCGATGTGTCCCTTCACGTCGATGTTTCTCTCTCTCTCTCTCCCTTCCTCTCTCTCCCTCCCACTCTATCTGTACAAAAAATGGGAAAATATCCTCGGATGAGGATAAAAAAAAAAAAAAAAAAAAAGCTGGAACACTTCCAACACTTGGATTGGCTATTTCACAAGAAGCTTTTATTGAAACCTCTAAAACTGTTTACAAGAGCTGAAGAAAAGTCTCCCACACTGGTAGGGAGGCATGTGAGAGTGTCAGGGAATGCACACAGAAATTATTGAGCCACTTTCTGGACTGGATCAAAAGAAGACACTGGAAGCAGTTCCCTCGTCAAATGATGTAATGTGTTCTAGCCCTGGCCAGTTCGCTCACTGGTTAGAGCGTTGGCCTGCGGTCCAGAGAGACGCGGGTTCGGTTCCCGCTAAGGGCACGTACCTCTGTTGCAGTTTGTCCCCGGCCCTGGTTGGGTCGTGCGGGTGGCAGCCACTCGATGTGTACCTTTCACATCGATGTTTCTCTCTCTCTCCCTCCCACTCTATCTGAATAAAAAATGAAAAAAATGTCCTCGGGTGAGGATAAAACAACAAAAAAATGATGTAATGTGTTCTAGAGTAGATGACATCTCTTTCAACATTTTAAAGCAGGTCTTTCAGGAAACAGCAGCCTTACCATTCCCAATGGAGGCTTTTTGCTCATGCTTTTGCTCACTATGGACATGCTGATGCTACCAAAGAATTCTTACTTTGTGAGTCACCTTTGCAAACTACAAAGGCTATCAATGTTTTGGAAGTGGTAAAAAGGTTTTTTGACAAATAAAACTTCGCCTGAATAGAAAGGGTTCATTCTCTGTGCAGATGGGCCTCCTGCAAAGTTGATCTCGCAAGCTTAGTGATAGAGAAAGCTCTCCTTGTCATAATCACTCAATGCTTTTTATACAGACGCGCACAGGCAATAAAGACTTTTTCAACATCCTGAAAGATGTTTTGCCAACATTCATAAAAGTCATCGACTTTATCAGAAGCAGGTCTCTCAATCATTGCATTTGAACAAGTTTATCAGGAAATGGGCAAACAGTCATTTGAAGTGCTTCTCAGTGGCTTTTGAAGGACAAGTTCTAAAGCATTTGTTCAAACTGACAGCAGAAATCTCACTTTTTCTGGGGAAGAAAGCCCACTTCTGGAAAGATTTTGAAGGAAAAAACTGTATCCTTGGGTTGGCTTACTTGGCAGATACTTTTAACCATCTAAATGAGATGTCTTCCTATTCAAGGTTCAGAAACAACTGTGTGATCTCTTAGAAAATTTAGCCCTGGCCAGTTTGGCTCAGCAGTTGGAGCATTGGCCCACAAACCAAAGAGTCATGGGTTTGATTCCAGTCAAGGGCATGTACCTCAGTTGCGGTTTGGTCCTCAGCCTTGGTCGGGATCATGTGGGAGGCAACCAATTGATGTGTCTCTCTCACATCAATGTTTCTCTCTCCCCGGCCCACCTCCACTCTCTGAAGATAAATGAAAAAAATGTCTTTAGGTGAGGATTAAATAGAAAGAAAAAAAATTACAAGCTTTCTTGGTAGTGCTGTCCACATGGAAGAAGAAAACAGTCAAGAACAGCCTTGCAAAGACCAAGTGCTGGGGAAGCGCTTTACCAGACAGAGTGCAGAAACAAAACGCTCTATCAATTTCTTTGCAAAAAGAAATTTGCCAACACCTGAAAACAATACATAAGTGATTTCAATCTTTAGGACACAAAAACGGAACAGTGTGTATAAAGTTGTTGGTTTTTCTTCCTCATCCGAGGACACTTTTGCATTTATCTTCAGATAGAGTGGGAGGAAGAGAGAGAGAGAGAAACATCGATGTGAAAGAGACACATCAAGAGGCTGCCTGACACACGACCCAACCAGGGCCAGGGACAGACTGCAGCTGAGGTACCTGCCCTTAGTGGGAACCGAACCCGAGTCTCTCTAGACCGCAGGCCAATGCTCTAACTGCTGAGCCAAACAGGCCAGGGCTATAAAGTTTTTAAATACACTTTAAAGCAATATTAACACAGAAAACTTCTCAATTTTTATGACTGATTTCCCTGTCTTTAATCTTGTCTCATTCATACCAAATTTGAAAGCATTTTTAAAAATAAATTCATCTTTATCAACCTTTCCATAGCTGTTCAATACAATTTTCACAGAAATAACAATCTTTGCCTTTGAGCTCAATTTCATTGGTTTATGTAATATTACATGAAATTATGTATTACAATTTCAGCTATATAAACAAGACAAACACTCCTTGGTAAGCTAGCCAATCAACTCGTAGATCTGAAGTTTATGGACATGACAGTGTTCAGTGTACTGTAGGTATCAATCAGTATGCTTTACAAGGGGAATGGAGGATATAGGCTAATTCTAACAATTTAGTTACGTGGGAGTTTTAAGAGTTTTACTATACTTGTTTTCTATATCTATTTTACTGTACTTGTTTCTATGTCTAAATCCTGTGATTCTTTTTTTCTAATTATATTTATTGGGGTGGCATTGGTTAATGAGATTACATGAGCTTCAAGTGTCCAGTATTATAATATATCATCTGTATATTGTGTGCTCATCACTCAAAATTTATTCTCCTTCCATCACCATATATTTGACCCCCTTTATCCTCTTCAACCTCTCTGCACCTTGATTCTTTTTCAATTGATCTACTTCAGTGATTTTCAACTTTTTTCATCCCATGACACACATAAACTAATTACTAAAATTCTGTGACACACCAAAAATCTATAATTTTTGCTAATATGACAAAAAAATATAGGTATAATTTTGATTCATTTACAAAAAAATAATAATTATAATTACCTATACCCTTTTTGCTTCAAAGTGACTTTTTTAAAAACCAGCTGCCTATCCTTATATATAAGGATTTCTGGTGCCAAGAATTAATCAGACAACCTTATTATGTGATGTAACCAATAAGATGCAACTCTATTATATAACCCATATATTTATGGTTCAAGACAGGGCACTCACCCCGGTGGTTACTGTTGTTTTGGCTGCTGTAATTTTTTTTTTTTTAGACAATCTAATGGAAAAGAGGTCAGTGTTCCTTACTAAACAGTCAGGTGCTGCATGTTTTAAAAATTCTTGTGGCCCACCAGTGAAAAATTACTGATCTATTTTAACAAAGAATATCTTTTTGAAACACTACTTATACATGGTTTAATATTACTTAAATTGACACCTTCTGTAATAACATATATTATCTTATTCTGGTGATGTAATAACACTATATGGAATATGTAAGAACTATTATTTCCATGCTAGGAAAGGAGAAAACTGATGCTCTGATAAGTTAAATAATTTGAACTAGGGGCTATTTAGTGATAAGTCAGAACTTGTTCCAGGTTTTTTTGGTTTTGAATCTAAAATTCCTTTTAATATCCCAGAGTCATTTTAGAAGAGTAAGTATAGTGAATAGATTATTTCTAAGGAAAGAAAAAGAAAGGTGGAATAAGTATAACAGCATTTGGGAAAGGTAATCAAATAGTGGAAAAAACAGTAGACCAGGAATCAGAGGACCTACATTATTATTTTTTTTTATCCTCACCCGAGGACATTTTTGCATTTATCTTCAGATAGAGTGGCAGGGAGAAAGGGGGGAAGAGAGAGAGAGAAACATCAATGTGAGAGAGACACATTGACTGGTTGCCACCCACACGACTCCAACAAGGACCGGGGACAAACCGAAACCGAGGTACATGCCCTTAGTGGGAACCTGAGAACGGGACTCTCTGGTTCACGGGCCGATGCTCTGACCGCTGAGCCAAACCAGTCAGGGCAGAGGACCTACAATATTATTGTGGCTCTGTCACTACCTATATTGCCTTGGGAAAGTCACATCACCTCCCTGGCTTTAATCTCCTTACCTTAAAAATGGAGAGTTGGGACTATAGTCTCTTGGTAAGGTTTCATCTAATTTTAACATCCTATTATCCAAAACATAAACTTGAATAGAAAATGCTGAATTCTCTTATATATCTAACTGTATTTTATGGACAGTTAAGAAAGAAATTCTAAAGGGGAAGAGAGAGAGAGAAACATCGATGTGAGAGAGACACATTGACTGGTTGCCACCCACACGACTCCAACAAGGGCCGAGGACAAACTGAAACCGAGGTACTGGCTGGTTTGGTTCAGCGGTTGGAGCGTCAGCCTGCGGACCAGAGAGTCCTGGGTTCAGTTGCCGCTAGGGGTACATATCAAAAATAAATAAATAAACAAAAAAAATAAATAAATCAGACAACTCTTTCTTTAAAAAAAAGAAAAGAAAAAGAATTTCTATCCCAGGTACCCCTTCTTGTCTCATAAGTTTCCTGTTGACTTCTGGGAACATGTTTTTAACTAGCCAACTCATTATAAACATAATAGAAGGAACAGAATAAGTAAAGTAAGGATTAATAACAGAGCAAATGTGAAAAACACAGAAAACAGAAAGAATAGAAGCACTGGCCCTTGACCGGTTTGGCTCAGCAGTTAGAGAATCGGCTGGCAGACCCAAGAGTCACAGGTTGGATTCTGGTCAAGGGCACGTACCTCGGTTGCAGTTTGTCCCTGACCCTGGTTGGTCATGCGGGTGGCAGCCACTCAATGTGTCCCTTTCACGTTGATGTTTCTCTCTCCCTCCCACTCTACCTGAACAAAAAATGTCCTTGAGTGAGGATAAAAAAACAAAGCAATACAAAAATCAGCTTGATTGTTCCAACTTACTCATAAACACCAAAATAAATGCTAGATTGACTAAATAAAATGAACCTATGAAGAGATCAGAAAAAAATACAGGTGACTTTTAAAAAATAATTTGGCATCTGATATTTTAAATCTGGACACCAGAAACAAAAACATGGACAAATTTGACCATATAAAAATGGAAAACTTTTATTTTTATTCTTTTTAAAGGTAAGAGTTCCTTATTTTATTTTCTTATTGATTTTAGGGAGGGAAGGAGAGAGAGAGGGCAATAGAAACATCAATGATAACATCGATTAGCCACCTCCTGCTGCCCCCCACTAGCGACCGGGCCTACAACCTGGGCATGTGCCCTGACCAGGAATCGAACAGATGACCTCTTGGTACATGGGTCGATACTCAACCACTGAGGCACACTGGCCAGGTAAAAAGTGGAAAACTTTTATACAGGAAAATACCAACAGGTGTTTAATTTTAAGGAAAATTAAAACAGGTGAAAAAAAAATTGCAATGCAGATAAAAAAAGGGGGTGGGGCTGATAATCTTAACAGTTAAGAAACTTTAACAAGTCAGAAGGAAAAAACAACTAAACACATCAAGAAGAATGACCTAGAAATAATGACTAATTCAATAGTGAGGAAAACCTATAGCATCCATATTGTGGTTTCTAAATGCCATTTACTACTAAAAAGAATTAAGCTGCTCCTTGGAGAAATGGCTAATTCCAGGTCTGGGGCAGATAATACTAAAATGACCATGAAAATCTTGTTACTCTATAAAGCAAAGAAGCTATTGAAGATTACTGGTGTTACAGTAAATGTCAGAAACCAATCTGAAGATATTCTACTGGTCAAAGATAAAAATAATCTCAGTACTAATAAAAATAATAATTACAACTACTGAAACACATTAAATATATTTAAGTTCATGATATAGGTACTCAGATTTAGATATTTAGATAAAGATACTAGAAGGAAATATCTCATTAGTCAACTTATACTGAAAACTAGTAAATAAAGGGAAAAAACACCCCCAAGCATTTAACCTGCCTTTCCTATTTGAACCATAATTAAGAGTAAACAAATAGCTTTATGTTAAAATCCTCTCAATAGGAGTGCCATTAATAAATGAAGAAGGAATGACAGAATAAGAATATTATCAATTACCAAAAGCTCTAAAGAAGTAATGAATCTAGGCAATGATCATCAATGACTATTAACATCACAAAATGAAATAACTGAACAGTAAGTGCCATCTGGTGGAAGCACAGGACACAACCTATGAAATATTCTTGTCCAAAACATCAAATTGAAGTCAAATCAAGAATTCCACCTCTAACAACCAAATGACAGGAAATCAACTGTAGAGGAACATTAAACAATGTTATCCCATGAGGATACAATCAGCAAAATTCAGGAAGTAAGATATTCAATAGGACAAACAACTCAGTTTCTTAAAAAGAAAAGGGAGGGAGAACCTAAAGATTAAGGGATTTAAGACACATAACCAAATGGAATGTGTTAACTTTGTTAGGATACTGAGACATGCCAATCATCTGGGAGGAAAAACTCGAGACAATCAGAGAAATATGATCATTGACTAGATACTGGATGATATCATGGAATTACTGCTGGCTTTTAAAAGATGTAATAATAGCATTATTAATATAATCTTTAAAAATATTTTGTCTTGCCCTGGCCGGTTTGGCTCAGCGGTTAGAGCGTCCACCTGCGGTCCGGAGAAGCCCGGGTTCGGTTCCCGCTAAGGGCATGTACCTCGGTTGCAGTTTGTCCCCGGCCCTGGTTGGTCGTGCGGGTGGCAGCCACTCGATGTGTTCCTTTCACATCGATGTTTCCCTCTCTCTCTCTTCCTCTCTCTCCCTCCCACTCTGTCTGTACAAAAAATGGAAAAATGTCCTGTCATGAGGATTAAAAAATATATATATATATTTTGTCTTTTAAAAATATAACTAATGAAATACATCTGGGATAAGCATGAAAATAATTCAGTAGGAGAGGAAAGGAAACTAAGTGGGGGTAGGGGGTGTAGTGAAACAAGAGTGGACACAGTTGACAGCTGTAGCTGGAAAATGAATACCCGAGTTTTCATGATACGATTTTCTCTATTTTGTGTGTTATAATTTTTCATCATATAATAGAAAACAAAGAAAGAGTAATTGGAATTTTTAAAAAAACTTCCCAATAACCTTTTTATACTTCCACTTCTCTTAGACTTGTGTGTGTAACCCAGACCTTTGTACTCTCTCAAGGGTCTTTGCGTGTATGTGTGTGTGTGTTTAAATGTTTTAGTGATTTTTTTCTTAGAGAAAGAGGAAGGGAGAGATAGAAACATGGATGTGAGAGACATCGATTAACTACCTTCTACATGCCTCCTACTGAGGATTGAGCCCAAAACCTGGGCATGTGCCTTGACCGGGAATCAAACGGGGACCAATGCTCAGCCCATGGGCCAATGCTCAGTCCACTGAGCCACACGGGCCAGGCATATATATATATATATATATATTTTAAATCCTCACCCAAGAATATATATATTTTTAATTGACTTTTAGAAAGAGAGGAGGGGGGGAGTAGAGAGAGAGGGAGGGAGAGGTAAACACTGATGTGAGAGAAACACATACACGCTTGACCACAGATCAAACCCAACACCTAGGTATGTGCCCTGATGATGAATCAAATCCACCACCTTTTGTTGTACAGGATGACGCTCCAACCAACTAAGCCACCCAGCCAGCGTGAGGTGTCTTTGCATATTTAACTCTTATTTCTAATTACTGAATAAAAGGCTTTATTTAAAGGTTTTACTTAATGCTTTTAAAAAAGGTAATAATGAAAATAAACAATATTAGAAATAAGAAAGTAGACAACACACTCTTTTTTTTAAATTATGAGAATACCTTGTATAACTTTAGACCTATACATTTGAAAAACAAAAATCAATAACTGACTAGGAAAATATAAATGAACAAAATTAGGCGATGAAGCAGCGAAATACTAGAACAGATAGAGAATAATAAACATTAGAAATAAGTAGACTATAGAGACTATTTTTTAAAATTAAGAAAATGTCATGTATAACTTTAAATGCAGTATTTGAAAAAAAGAATGATATTTTTTTAGGTATATATAAGTGATCAAATTAGCTGAAGAAGCAGAAGAAATAGTAAACAGTAGAAACTGAAAAGGTAGTCAAAGATGTTCACCTTATAAAGGTACCTGGTCCATTTATTTAAAAAAGTCTATCCATAGTGTTAAAAAATAAAAGTAGCGGGTCTGACTGGTGTGGCTCAAAGATTGAGCATCAACCCATGCACCAAGTCAGGGCACATGCCCAGGTTGTGGGCCCAATCCCCAGTGAGGGGCATGCAAGAAGCGGCCAATCGATGTTCTCTCTCATTGATGTTTCTATCTCTCTCTCCCTTTTCCTTCCTCTCTCTCTAAAATCAATAAAGAAAAAACAAATAAATAAAGGTAGTGGAATCCCTTTACATTTTAATATAGAAAGATTGCCAATATATAGTTAAGTTTAAAAATGGCCCGGCCAGTGTGGCTCAGTGGTTGAGTGTCAACCCATGCACCAAGAGGTCAGTGGTTCAATTCCTGATCAGGGCACATGCCCAGGTTGTGGGCCTGATCCCCAGTGAGGAGCATGCAGGAGGTGGCCAATTGAAGTTCTCTCTCATCAATGTTTCTATCGCTCTCTCCCTTTCCCTTCGTCTCTGTATAAAAATAAAGAAAGAAAAAAAAAATTTTTTTAAATAAAAATGTAAGTAACATGCTACCATTTATGTACAAAAGAAGGGAAAAAAAATGCCTATCTGTGTTGGTTTGTATCTGCATAAACATTACCAGAAGAATAAAAAGATCTATTTGGGTGATAGAAGATGAATAGATGGGGCACAAAAGTGGAAAGGAGACTATACAGTTTTGTAGGTCACTTTTAAAGTGTTTTAAAGCATACCCCCAGCTGGTATGGCTCAGTGGTTGAACATCAACCCATGCACCAAGAGGTCGCCAGTTCGATTCCCAGTCCAGGCACACGCCCAGGTTGTGGGCCTGATCCCCAGTGGGGGGCATGCACGAGGCGGCCAATCTATGTTCTCTCTCACTAATGTTTCTATCTCTCTCTCCCTCTCCCTTCCACTTTCTCCTTTCTTTTTTTTTTTTATCCTCACCCAAGGACACCTTTCCATTTTTTGTTCAGGTAGAGTGGGAGGGAGAGGAACAGAGAGAGAGAGAGAGAAACATCGATGTGAAAGGAACACATCGAGTGGCTGCCACCCGCACGACTGACCAGAGCCGGGGACAAACTGCAACCGAGGTACATGCCCTTAGCGGGAACCGAACCCGGGTCTCTCAGGACCGCAGGCCGACGCTTTAACCGCTGAGCCAAACTGGCCAGGGCTCCCTTCCACTTTCTCTAAAATCAATAAAGAAACAAACAAAAAAAGAATAAAGTGTTTAAAGCATAGAAAATAAAAGATTTTCTGATTGATTTTATAAGACTTATAGTATCCCAACAGTAAGATTAGCACACACAAAAAAAATCTATAGGCCAATCTCACCTATATTATTACGAAAATCTCAAATTATCAGCAAATTAAATCTATTAACACTAAAAAGAAAATTTCATGACAAAGTTGGATTTATCCTAGAAATGCAGAGATAATTCAGTATTTTGTTCAATAACATAAAATGATTTTGTCATATTGAAGACTAAAGTAGAAAACCTATACAACCATTTTAATAGATGATCTAAAAGCATTTAATAATATCTAATACCCATTTTTTATTTAAAAGCAAAACAAGCCCAGCTGGTGTGGCTCAGTGGTTGAGTGTCATCCCTTACATCAAGAGATTGCCATTTCAATTCCTCACCAGGGCACATGCCCCAGGTTGTGGGCCAAATCCCCAGTGGGAGGCATCCAGAAGGCAGCCAATCGATGTTTTCTCTCATGGATGTTTCTATCACTCTCTCCCTCTCTCTCTAAAATAAATAAATAAGCAAAAATCTACAATGAAATTAAATTTACCCAATAATAAAGGGAGAATAAATGTGCTAATCTTAATAAATAATGAATAATTTGAACCACCCTATTAAAGAATGGCTATTGAGCCCTGGTCGGTTTGGCTCAGTGGTTGGAGCGTCGGCCTGCGGTCCCCAGAGACCCTGGTTCAGTTCCCGCTAAGGGCACGTACCTCAGTTGCAGTTTGTCCCCGGCCCTGGTTAGGTTGTGTGGGTGGCGACTACTTGACGTGTCCCTTTCACGTTGATGTCTCTCTCTCTCTCTCTCTCTCTCCCTCCCTCCCTCCCACTCTATCTGAACAAAATATCAAAAAATGTCCTCGGGTGAGAATAAAAAAAAAAAAAGAATGGCTATTGAGCCCTAGCCGGTTTGGTTCAGCGGTTAGAGCGTCGGCCTGTGGTCCAGAGAGACCCGGGTTTGGTTCCCACTAAGGGCATGTACCTTGGTTGCAGTTAGTCCCCAGTCCTGGTTGGGTCGTGCGGGTGGCAGCCACTCGATGTGTCCCTTTCACGTTGATGTTTCTCTCTCTCTCTCTTCTTCTATCTGAACAACAACAACAACAATAACAACAAAGGGAAAATGTCCTCGGGTGAGGATAAAAAAAAAAGAATGGCTATTGACTAAATTAACTTTTAACTTTTTTTTTTATCCTTATCCGAGAACATTTTTCCATTTTTTGTTCAGACAGAGTGAGAGGGAGGGAGAGGAAGAGAGAGAGAGAGAGAAACATCGACGTGAAGGGCACACATCAAGTGGCTACCTCCTGCATGACCCAACCAGGGCCGGGAACAAACTGCAACCACGGTTCGGCAACCGAACCCGGGTCTCTCTGGACCGCAGGCCGATGCTCTAACAACTGTGCCAAACTGGCCAGGGCTAAATTAGCTATTTTTAACTTAATCTACAACCTATAAGGTACAAATTGAAACTTTTCAAAGTTAGGAAATTATGAAGAAACATAGGTAAAGATAATTATGAAGTTATCTAAAACATTAAAGTTTCATAGCAAAAAAATATTAGAACTTAATAAGATTGCTATCATACAATAAAAGGAAAGTTAACACTGAAAACTATGAACAATGAATGACCCAAATTACATTTAAAAAAAGAAGAGCCCTGGCCAGTTTGCTCAACAGTTAGAACGTTGGCCCACAGACCAAAGAGTCAGGGGTTCAATTCCTGGTCAAGGGCATGTACCTGAATTGCAGGTTTGATCCCTGATCCTGGTTGGGTTTGTGTGGGAGGCAACCAATCCATGTATCTCTCTCACATCTAATGCTTCTCTCTCTCTCTCTTTCTCTCTCTCCTCCTCCCTCTCTCCCTCCCTCTCACCCTATCTGAAGATGAATGCAAAAATGTCCTCAGGTGAGGATAAAAAAGCAGCCACGCAGAGCCAGCCCCAAGCAAGTTCTAAGGACCTTCCTTTCCTCTTTGCCACCTCCCCTGTGCTCAAGCATAAGCTTAATAAAATCTGTCTGGAAATGTCTCTGGGATTTCCTCTTGATTTCTATCATGGGGAACCCAAGAACCCCAGTGCTGGTAACAATGTCTATTAGGAATGTATTGATCTACTTAAACAAGTGTTCTGATTCATATAATTTGTTTCTCATGATATATTTAGTAGTAGTGAATCTGTTCAGCATAAGCCCATCTCTGAGAAATCAACCGATTTTGGATACAGACCAAAAAAAAAGAAAAAAGAGAGAGAGAGAGAGAGTCTGCAAAGTCAAGGGCAAGATCTAGGAAGACAGTGATAATTTCATCAGGGAATATACCACCTATGGAAGTCTACCGGCAGGCAATAGCTAGTCTTCCCTGATTGTACTAAATCTTATTATGCATCTTTTATTTCAAAATTCAACACATGAAATAATGACAACTCATGTTTATCCAGGAAGACATAAATTAATTTATGGATAGAAGATTAATAAAAAACATGTAAAACAATTAAAATTACTATCAATCAATAGCAAAAAAATTATATTTTAGAAGGTATCTACTGTTTGGAACTCCATACTGAGTAACCAAAGATGTCATACATTGTCTACTGCAAGTTGGGAACCCCTTTTACACCCCTTACCATCACCTGACTACTCATCTAAGGAAAAGAAGAAAACAGGTACCTAACAGCCCCACAACTGAAATCCTGGGCAACTATATATCTATCCTAATGCAAAATCATGTTTTATATTTCAGGTATGGAACTGGAGTTCTTTAATGTGGGTGATCCTAAAGGTTTGCTAAGAAAAAAAATTAGGGAGACAGAGAGGAATGGGAAACAACATAGATTAAAGACCAGGACTTTGCTAGAAAGATTTCTGGACATGAAACAATAAAGCTTCATCCTAAAATGTTTAACTTCAAGGTTAAATTGATCTAGGAGCTTACCTCACTAAAGGCCAAGTTGAAGCAGTCTGAGGTATACAGAAAATTAAATATGAAAAAGTTGATATTAAATAGTATGTCTTTATGATAGCTAAAAAGAGAGCCTTTTTTTTTTTTTTTTTTTTTTATCCTTACCCAACGACATTTTTCCATTTTTTGTTCAGATAGAATGGGAGGGAGAGAGAGGAAGAGAGAGAGAGAAACATCGACGTGAAAGGGACACATCGAGTGGCTGCCACACACACGATCAACCAGGGCCGGGGACAAACTGCAACCAAGGTACGTGCCCTTAGCAGGAACTGAACCCGGGTCTCTCTGGACCACAGGCTGATGAAGAGAGCCTTTTTAAAATAGATAAACAGCTATCCAGGAATACCATCATACCCCTCCACTCTCCACAGGAATGTTTTGAAAATACCCGGTCGAGGAAAACCCAACTCACTCAATGAGTAAAAAGTACAGGATCTACAAAGACATAATTAAGATTAAAAAAAAGAAAAGCAGCCCCGGCCTAGTGGCTCAGTTGGCTGGAATATCATCCCATACACCAAAAAGACTGCAGGTTCAATTCCCCATCAGGGCACATGCCTAGGTTGTGGGTTTGATCTCCAACTGGGTGTGTATGCGAGGCAACCAATCAATGTTTCTCACATGGATGTTTCTCTTTCTCTTTCTCTCTCTCTTCCTTCCTATCTCTCTAAAATGAATAAACATATCCTCAGGTGAGGATTTAAAAAAATGTGTGTATGTGTATATGTACACACACACACACACACACACACACACACACCCATCCTGGGGTTAAGATTTTTAAAAAGAAGAAGAAAAAATATATAGCCCAGCTGGTGTGGCTCAGTGGTTGAGCATCGACCCATGCACCAAGAGGCTGCTGGTTCGAGTCTCGGTCAGGGCACATGCCCAGGTTGTGGGCCTGATCCCCAGTGGGGGAATGCAGGAGGAGACCTATCAATATTCTCAATCGTCGATGTTTCTATCTCTTTCCCTCTCCCTTCCTCTTGCTCTAAAAAAATCCATAAAAAGAAATAAAAATTTTTTTAAAGAAAAAAAAATACTATATAAGGCTACACACCTATATAAGTATGGAAGAAAAACATAGCAATTTATTAACATAAGTAAAATAGTCATCAGGAAAATGTTGTCCCAGAGCAGATAAAAACTGTACACACACACAGTTTGCAAAGGATTTACAAAGTATAGCAAAACAATCACCTCTATGAAAGAAATGAAAGCAGAAATACAAGAACTCAAGGAGAGATAATAAGACAGCAGAAATGAAACACAAATAGATGGAACTTATGAAAGAAGCAGAAGAAAACATATAATCATCACAGAATGAAGGCAAAACTGGAAGGGACACAAGGTTGAATAAGCACTTTGGAAAATATGAAAAAAGATATAAATTTTTAAAAATAAAAAAGAAATATAAGAAATTAAGAAAATAATGCAATAAAAAAACAATGAATATAAAGATAATTTGTGTTCATAAATTATTGAGTCCCTAGAGAAATCTAAAATAATGGAATAGAAAAAAATATTTAAAGATCAATTCAAGATTCAAGACCCAAAACACTAAAAATTGAGATATATCCTAATAAAATCAATAAACGTCAAAGATAAATCTGTTAGGCAGCCTGTCACAAAGATCCAATCATTTCATGAGGGGGGAAATCATGCACTCCTCAGGCTTGTTCATAGAAACATTCAATGCCAGAAGATAACAGAACCACATTAACAAGTTCCTTAAAAAAAGAAAATATAAATGAAAATTTTATATCCATACAGACCTTCTTTAAGTATAAAGATTACAACAGTTTTGAGCCCTGGCTGGTTTGTCTCAACGTTTGGAGCATCGACCTGCGGTCCAGAGAGACCTGGGTTCGGTTCCTGCTAAGGGCACGTACCTTGGTTGCAGTTTGCACCCCGGCCCTGGTTGGTCGTGCGGGTGGCAGCCACTCAATGTGTCCCTTTCACGTCGATGTTTCTCTCTCTCTCTCCCTCCTACTCTATCTGAACAGAAAATGGAAAAATGTCCTCGGGTGAGGATTAAAAAAAAAAGATTATAACAGTTTTGAGCACCCAACAACTTGGGGAAAGAATAAACTTCTTCCAACCAAGAGATAATTAGGGCAACTATATATAGCAAAGGAACTGGTGTGAACATTAAAATACTATATATAATAGAACTAAGACAAACAAATTTGACAGATTCCCTAATGTCAAATACTGAGAGAAAAAGAGAAAAATATGATACAACTTAAAAAATTGGAAAGGGAATGATGCACAGAAGGTGAGAGGTAGAAATACGTTAACTGCCTCACCTATTATAACTGCCAAAGGATAACATATAAAACAATACATTTTTTCCCATGTATATATTTTTATAATATATCTGTACACTCTATTGTGTACTCACCACCTGAAGTCTAGTCTCCCTCCAGCACCAAATATTTGACTCTCTTTACCCTCTTCATCTTCCCTCCCCTTCTCTCTAACCCTTCTGGTAATTAGCTATTCCGTTGTCTGTATCTATAAGCTTGTTTTTTTGTTTGTTCATTTGCTACTTGTTTTATAACCCACACATGAATGAAATCATTCAGTTCTTGTCCTTTTCTTTCTTCATTTTTTGAATCCTCACCCAAGGATATGTTTTTATTGATTTTAGAGAGAGAGGAAGGAAGAAAGAAAGAGAAAAACATCAATGTCAGAGAGAAACATAGATCGTTGCCTCCCATACAACCCTGACAAGGGATCAAACACACAGCCTGGGTATGTGCCCTGCCCAGGAATCAAACCACAACCTTTTGGTGTACTGGATAATGCTCCAACCAACTTAGCCACACCATCCAGCGCTGTCCTTTTCCATGTGACTTACTTCACTTAGCATAAGATTCTCAAGATCATCAACAATGCCACAAATGGCAATATTTCATCTTTTAAAAATAAAGGTTTTTTTTCTTTATGGATTTTAGAGAGAGAGGAAGGGAGAAGAAGAGAGAGATGGAAACACTGATAAGAGAGAACATCAATAAGAGAGAACATCAACTGGTGCCTCCTGCATGTTCCCCACTGGGGATTTGGCCCACAATCTGGGCATGTGCCCAGACCAGGAATCAAACTGGTGACTCCTTGGTGCATGGGTCAAGTTTTAATTGAAGTTTAAACATATTAATAGTACAAAGGTAGATTATTGATTAAAATTGGGTTGGGGGAGAGTAAGTAGACTAATTTTACCATTGTTCATACATGGTTGAACAACACACAAAGGAATACCAGACAAATAAAAACAAAAATATAGCAGAAACAATAATCTTAATATCAGTCTAGGTAGAATTTGGGTGAAAAAGAAATAAATAAGCCCTGGCTAGTTTGGCTCAGCAGTTGGAGCGTCAGCCAACAGACCAAAAAGTTGCAGGTTCGATTCTAGTCAAGGGCACGTACCTTGGTCCCCAGCCCTGGTTGGGGTCATGTGTGAGGCAACCAATCAGTGTGTCTCTCTCACATTGATGTCTATCTCTCTCTCCTTCCCACTCTATCTGAAGATAAACGGGAAAATATCCTTGGGTGAGGATTAAAAAAAAAAGCAATAAACAAAACCAAAAAAAATATTTCATAGTGCTAGAAAGTGCAATTCCAAATGACAATATAACGATGACATACCAATGAACAGAGGATCAACATTCATAAAGAAAAATGACTGGAAGTATAAAGAGAGATAGAGTAAGATGCACTATCAATGAGATTAATTTACCTCTGTTTTATAATTCATGACAGATTAAAATGACTAAAATTATGGAAAATTATAAAATACCCAAATAACATAAGGTATAAGGTGGATATAACTATCAAACTCTACAAAATATATCTTGCCCTGGCTGGTTTGACTCAGTGGTTAGAGCGTTGGCCCACAGACCAATGAGTCATGGGTTCAATTCCAGTCAAGGGCACATACCTTAGTTGCAGCTCGTGCCCAGCCCTGGTCAGGGTCATGTGACATTTCTCTCTCTTTCTCTCTCTCTCTCTCTTTTTCCCCCTTCTTCCCTCCCTCCCACTCTATCTGAAGATAAACAGAAAAAGATAAAGAG
Source organism: Molossus molossus (assembly GCF_014108415.1). Classification (NCBI taxonomy): domain Eukaryota; kingdom Metazoa; phylum Chordata; class Mammalia; order Chiroptera; family Molossidae; genus Molossus; species Molossus molossus. The sequence continues at coordinate 179,604,372 of NW_023425344.1, read as the reverse complement.
AAAAATATCCTCTGGTGAGAAAAACAAAATTATATATATATATATATATACACACACACACACACACACACACACACACACCTTCTTTTCAAGTATCTATGGATCATGCACAAAAATTGATCATATACAAGATTACAAAGAAAATCTAATAGAAATAAAAATAATACAAGATTAACATTCTGTCTACAATATAAGTAAAAATTAACAACAACAAAATGCCCTTACCACTTAGATATTTTTAAATTCTCTATTAAATGACTCTTGAATCAATGAGAAAATAAATATACTGCTAAACATCAAGAATATAATCATTAAAACACAATATAAGAATTATATTCAATTAATAAACAAATTTAGGGAGAAACGAAATCTTTATGATGTTGAATCTTTTATTCAGGAACTTGTTATGTCTTCATTTGTATATTTATCCTTTAGCATTCTTTAGTAATGTTTTCTTCTCTTTTTAAAAAAAATTTTGTTTCTTTATTGATTTGAGAGAGAGAGGAAAGAAGAGGGAGAGCGAGATAGAAACATTGATGAGAGAGAACATCGACTGGCCACCTCTTGCATGCCCCCACACTGGGGATTGGGCCCACAACCTGGGCATGTGCCCTGAACAGGAATCGAACCAGCAACCTCTTGGTACACGAGTTGATGTTCAGCCACTGAACTACAACAGCTGGGCATGTTTTCTTCTTTATATGGTTTTATTATCATATTTACAGCAACAAAATGTAACAGAAAAAAACATTTATTTTCTATCAGATTATTATTTATAGAGAGAAAATATGTTGATTTCCTTGTTAATTTTATATCCTACTACTTATGTCTGTCTGTAGAGGTATTTCAACTGATATTCTTGGATTTTCATAATATAAAATTTGCAAAAAGTAATAGATTTACCTCCATCTTTGCAATTTTTGTAACTCCAATTCTTTGTCTACTTTATTTTTTGTTGGTTAGCACCTCCAATACAATAAATGACAGTAGTAAGACTTAATAGTTTTGTTTCTGACTTTAGAGGGAATAGTTTCAATGTTTTCCTTTTAAGCATAATGCTAAACAACAACCTTTTATTTTATTTTTTTTGTTTTTGGTGGTATGTGCCCCTAGCGGGAACCGAACCTGGGAGTCTCTGGTCTGCAGGCCGACGCTCAACCGCTGAGCCAAACCGGCCAGGGCAACAACAACCTTTTAAATAATAATTTTCTAATGCTCATCTAATAGAAACACAGATTACTGTCTTGACTGGTTTGGCTCAACAGAGTGTCAGCCTAAGGAACAGAGGGTCGTGGGTTCGATTCCCAGTCAAGGACACATACCTGGGTTGCAAGTTCGATCCCCAGCCCCAGTCGGGATCGTGCAAAAGGAAACAAATTGATGTGTCTCTCTCACATCGATGTTTCTCTCTCTCTCTCTCTCTCTTCCTCCCTCCCTTCTACTCTATCTAAAAATCAATGGACAAATATCCTTGGGTGAAGATTAACAAAAAGAAAAGAAACAGATTATCTGAGTCAGCACCAACATATTTAGTTTGACACACAACAAAGCATTACCAGTCATTTTAAATTATTTTTCCTTTCAACTTACTTTATAGTATCTGCAAAGCTGACTCGACGAGAGCTTTTCTTATTTCTCAAAGCACTGGGCTCCTAAGGGCAGAGAATATATGGTATGATTCTTAATGAAACCACTGTGAATTAGGTCTCCAGAGTACTACAAACAGACCAAGTCTTATTCTGTAATAATTTTATATTATTATTAATTTGATTCTCCAAAATATTGCAATGTAGAAGCACTCAACAAACATGAATATAATTTTCAGTGTGAATAATAAGAAGCATACTGAAACAAACAACATATATTTAAGGAGATTACTGCCCCTTACCCTCTCTCTCTTTTAAGTGAATGGCTATTTTCCTATGAAGAAGAAAAACTGAAAATAGCCCTGGACACCATGGCTCAGTAGTGCTTAGAGCATCTGCCCACGCACCAGAGGATGGCAGGTTAGATTCTCAGTCAAGGGAACATATCTGGGTTGCACGTTTGATCTCTGGCCTGGGTTGGGGTGTGCACAGGAGGCAACCAATCAATGTATCTCTTTCACATCGATGTTTCTCTCTCTCCCCTTCCCTCCTCCCTTCCATGCTCTCTAAAAATCAATGGAAAAAATATCCTTGGGTGAGGATTAACAACAACAACAACAAAACTGAGGAAAAAACAAATGTTGTTGCCTGTTATGATAACCTTACTATACTATTTTTAAGATTAAAAAAAATTAATTGTAGTAAAGTACATATAAACAAAATTTACCATCGTAAGCACTTTTAAAATTTTTATTTTATTGTGGTAAGAACACTTTATTTTATTTATTTATTTTTTTAAAAGGTTAGTTTTATTATTATTTTTTTAATCCTCATCCGAGGACATTTTTCCATTTTTGTGTACAGACAGAGTGGGCGGGAGAGAGAGGAAGAGAGAGAGAGGGAAACATCGATGTGAAAGGGACACATCGAGTGGCTGCCACCCACACGACCAACCAGGGCCGGGGACAAACTGCAACCGAGGTACATGCCCTTAGCGGGAACCGAACCCGGGCCTCTCCGGACCGCAGGCGGACGCTCTAACCACTGAACCAAACCGGCCAGGGCGGTAAGAACACTTTATAAGAAACCTATTCTCTTAACAGATTTTTAAAGGTACAATACTGTTAACTATAGACACAGCATTGCACAGATCTCTAGAACATATTCATCTTGCATAACTGAAATTTTATACCTGTTGATTAGCAATTCCCATTTCCCCCTCCTCTGTGCCCCTGGTTTTATGAGTTTGACTATTTTAGATACCTCATATAAGTGGACTCATACAGTATCTGTCCTTCTGTGACTGGCTTATTTCACTTAGCATAATGTACTCAAGCATCTTAACCATTAAAAAAAAAAAAGTATGTTGCCCTGGCTGGTTTGGCTCAGTGGTTAAAACATGGGCCTGTGGACCAAAAGGTTGTGGTTTGATTCCTAGTCAAGGGCACGTACCTGGGTTGCAGGTTCAAACCCCAACCACAGTTGGGGTCATGCAGGAGGCAAACAATTGCTGTGTCTCTCTCACATCAAAGTTTCTCTCTCCCTCCCTCCCACTCTGTTAAAAATTAATGGAAAAATATCCTCGGATGAAGATTAACAAACATAAAAATTTTATCTTTACTGTTTAAAATATTGCAGATGTCCCTTCCTTTCCCCCACATTGACACCCTCCCCCACTCCCATCCCCCGCCTGCCTCCCCCCCCAACCCACCTTCACTGCACTGTTTGTTGTCTGTGTCAATTAGTTACACACACATATATAAAAGTTCTTTGGTTCATCTCTTCCCACCCCCACCCCCTTCCCTCTGAAGTTTGTCAGTCTGTTCCCGACTTCCATGTCTCTGGATCTATTTTGTTCATCAGCTTATTTTATTCCTTATATTCCACAAAAAAGTGAGATCATGTGATACTTGTCTTTCTCTGACTGGTTTATTTCACTTAGCATAATACTCTCCAGGTCCCTCCATGTCATCTCAAAGGGTAAAAGATCTTTCTTTCTTACAGCTGCATAGTATTCCATTGTGTAAATGTACCATCGCTTCATCCACTCATTCTACTGATGGACACTTGGGCTGTTTCCAGATCTCAGCTATTGTAAATAGTGCTGCTACAAACATAGTGGTGAATATACTCTTTCTGATTGGTGTTTCAGGATTCTTAGGATATATACCTAGGAGTGGGATCATTCCATTTTTAAATTTTTAAGGAAACACCATATTGTTTTCCATAGTGGCTACACCAGTCTTACATTTCCACCAGCAGTGTACTATAGTACCCTTTTCTCCATATCCTCACCAGCACTTGTTTGATGATTTGTTGATGGCAGCCATTCTGGCATTTGTGAGGTGAAACCTCAGTCATTTTAATTTGCATCTCTCTGATGATTAGTGACATTGACCGTTTTTTCATATATCTCTTGGCCATTTGTATATCCTCTTTGGAGAAATGTCTATTCAGGTCCTCTGGACATTTTAAAATTGGATTATTTGTCTTCCTTTGGTTGAGTTGTATGAGAACTTTATATATTTTGAATATTAACCCCTTATCTGATATATCATTGGCAAGTATGTTCTCCCATACAGTGGGCTCCCTTTCCATTTTAATGTTGGTTTCTTTTGCTGTGCAGAAACTTTTTAGTTTGATGTAGTCCCACTTTTTAATTTTTTCCTTGATTTCTCTTGCCTTAGGTGATGTATAGGTGAAAATTCTGAGGTGATGTCTGAGATTTTGCTGTCTGCATTTTCTTCTAGAATTTTTATGGTCTCATGATTTTACATTTAACTCTTTTATCCATTTTGAGTTTATTCTTGGTGTATGGTGTAAGTTGATGGCCAATTTCTTTTTTTTTTTTTTTTTTGGTATGTGCCCCTAGCAGAAACCGAACCCAGGACTCTCTGGTCCGCAGGCCAACGCTCCAACCGCTGAGCCAAATCGGCCAAGGCCAATTTCTTTTTTTTTTAAATCCTCACCCGAGGACATTCTTCCACTTTTTGTTCAGACAGAGTGGGAGGGAGGTAAAGGAAGAGAGAGAGAGAGACATCGATGTGAAAGGGACACATCGAGTGGCTGCCACCCACACACCCGGGGACAAACTGCAACTGAGGTACGTGACCTTAGCGGAAACCGAACCCGGGTCTCTCTAGACCACAGACCAATGCTCTAACTGCTGAGCCAAACCAGCCAGGGCTAATTTCTTTTTTGCACGTACCTGTCCAATTATCCCAACACCATCTATTGAAAGACTATCTTTACTCCATTGTATGCGCTTGCCTCCTTTATCAAATATTAACTGAGCATAATGTCTTTGGTCAACTTCTGGCTTCTCTGTTCTGTCCATTCATCTATATGTCTGTTCCTGTGCTAGGACCAGGCTGTTTTGATTACAATGGCTTTGTAGTATAACTTGATATCTGACATTGTGATCCCTCCCACTTTGTTCTTCTTTTTCAAGATTGTTGTGGTTATTAGGGATCTTTTATGATTCCACGTAAACTTTTGGAGTATTTGTTGTAGATCTGTGATCTATGCTGTTTGGTGCAGGCTGGTTTGGCTCGGTGGTTACAGCGTCAGCCTATGGACCAAAGAGTAGCAGCTTCGATTCCAGTCAAGGACATGCACCTCAGCTGCAGTTTGGTCCCCGGCCCTGGTCAGGGTTGTGTGGGAGGGAACCAATCAATGCGTATGCATATTTCTCACATAGATGCTTCTCTCTCTCTCTCTCTCCCCCTCAACCCCCACTCTAACGGAAGATAAATGGAAAAATATCCTCAGGTGAGGATTTAAAAAAAGAGAAATATGCCATTGGTATTTTATTAAAGATTGTACTGAATTTGTAGATTGCTTTGGATAGTATAGAAATTATTTTTTCAATTTTATTTTTTTACATTTTTAATGGTATTTTTAAAAGTTTTTTATTTTTTATTCTCACACAAGGACATTTTCGCATTTATCTTCAGATAGAGTGGAAGAGAGGGAAGGAGAGAGAGAGAGAGAAACATTGATATGAGAGAGACACATCAAGTGGTTGTCACCCACATGACCCCAACCGGGGCCAGGGACAAACCACAACCAAGGTATGTGCCCTTAGCGGAAACCAAACCCAGGACTCTCTGGTCCGTGGGCCGATGCTCTAACCACTGAGAAAACCAGCCAGGGCATTTATTGATATGTTTAGAAAGAGGGAGAGAGATAGAAACATCAATGAGAGAAACATTGATCGGCTGCCTCCTGCACACTCCCTACTGAGAATTAAGTCCGCAACCTGGGCACATGTCCTGACCTGGAATCTAACCAGCACCCCTCAGTCAATGGGACGATGCTCAATCCACTGAACCACACCGGCTGGGCTAGTATGGACATTTTAATAATGCTGATTTTGCCCTGACCGGTTTGGCTCAGCAGTTAGAGCGCTGGCCCGCGGTCTAGAGAGGCCTGGGTTCGGTTCCCACTAAGGGCACGTAACTCGGTTGCAGTTTGTCCCCGGCCCATGTGGGTGGCAACCACTTGATGTGCCTTTCACATTGATGTTTCTCTCTCTCTCTCTCCCTCCCAATCTGAACAAAATATCGAAAAATGTCCTCAGGTGAGGATTAAAAATAATAATAATAATAATAATAATAATAATAATGTTGATTCTTCCAATCCATGAACATGGTATATGCTTCCACTTTCTTATATCTTCCTCTATTTCTTTTTTCAATGTCCTGTAGTTTTCTGAGAACAGATCTTTTACCTCTTTGGTTAAGTTTATTCCTATATATCTTAATATTTTGTTGCTATAGTAAATGGAATTGTTTTTAGTTTCTCTTTCTGAACGTTCATTATTGGTGTATAAAAATGCCATCAAGCCCTGGCCAGTTTGGCTCAGTGGTTAGAGTGTCAGCCTGCAGACCAATGAGTTGTGGGTTCGATTCCAATCAAGGGCATGCACCTTGGTTGCAGTTCATTCCGGCCCTAGTCAGGTCATGCAGGAGACAACCAGTCGATGTAGCTCTATCACATTGATGTTTCTCTCTGTCTCCCTCCCTCCCACTCTGTCTGATGATAAATAGAAAAGTATCCTCAGGTGAGGAATAAAAAAAAAAAAAAATGCCATTGATTTCTGGATGTTATCCTGCTACTGTGCTGAATTCATTTATTAAACCTAGCAGTTTTCCTGTGGAGTCTTTAGAGTTTTCTATGTACAATATCATGTCATCTGTGAATAATGAGTTTCACTTCCTCTTTACCAATCTGGATGCCTTTCACTGTTTCTTCTTGTCTGATTGCTATGGCTAAGACTTCCAGTACTATGTTGAGTAAGAATGACAAAAGTGGACATCCCTGACTTGTTCCTGTTCTTAAGGGAAATGCTGTTGGTTTTTGCCCACTGAGTATGATGCTAGCTGTAGGTTTTTCATACATGGTCTTTATTATGTATGATTCCTCTATTCCTGCTTTGCTGAATGTTTTTTATCAGAAATGGGTGCTGGATGTTGTCAAATGCTTTTTCAGCATCTATTGATATGATCATATCATTTTTATCTTTCATTTTGTTTATGTAGTGTATCACATTTATTGATTTGTGAATACTGTACCAGCCTTGAACCCCTGGAATAAATCCCACTTGGTTGTGGTGAATAATTCTTTTGATATGTTGCTGAATCCAATTTGCTAATATTTTGTTAAGGATTTTGGCATCTATGTTCATCAGGAATACTGGCCTGTAATTCATTCTTTATAGTATCTTTATTGGGTTTTGAAATTAGGATTATGCTGGCCTCAAGAAAACAGCTTCAAAGTCTTCCTTCCTCTAAGTTTTTGGAATAGTTTAAAAAGAATGGGTTAGTTCTTCTTTGAATATTTGGTAAAACTCCCCTATGAAGCCATCCAGACTAGGGCTTTTGTTTGCTAGGAATCAATTTCCTTAGTTGTTATTGGTCTGTTCAGGTTTTCTGACTCTTCCTGTTTGAAATTTGCAAGACTGTATGATTCTAAGAATTTGTCTATTTTTCCTAGGTTGTCCAATTAGTTGGCATATAAAATGTTCATAGTATTTTCTTACAATCCTTTGTATTTCTGTGATGTCAGTTGTTACTTCACCACTTACATTTCTGATTTTATTTACTTGGGTCCTCTTTGTTTCTTGGTGATCTTAACCATTTTTTTTTTTTTTTTTTTTTTTTAATTCTCACACGAGGACATTCTTTTCGATATTTTGTTCAGATAGAGTGGGAGGAAGAGAGAGAGAGAGAGAGAAACATCGACGTGAAGCGACACATCGAGTGGCTGCCACCCGCACGACCCAACCAGGGCCGGGGACAAACTGCAACCGAGGCACGTGCCCTTAGCGGGAACCGAACCCGGGTCTCTCCGGACCGCAGGTCGACGCTCTAACCGCTGAGCCAAACCGGCCAGGGTGATCTTAACCATTTTTAAGTGTACAGTTCAGTAGAGTTAAGTATATCTACATGTTGTTGTTGTTAATCCTTACCTGAGGATATTTTCCCATTGAATTTTAGAGAGAGTAGAAGGGAGGGAGGCAGAAAGACAAATTGAGAAAGAAGGAGAGAGAGAGATGTGAGAGAGACACACTGACTGGTTGTCTCCCGCAGACCTGCAACTCAGTTACATGCACTTGACCTGAATCGAACCTGCGACCCTTCGGTCCAAGGGCCGATGCTCTAACTGGAGAACCAAACTGGCCAGGGCATCTATGCTGTTACACAACCAATCTCTAGAACTCTTTTCATCTTGCAAAACTGAAACTATATATTCATTAAACAACTCCCCTTTCCTCCCTAAACTTTCTATAACCACCATTCTATTTCCTGTCTCAAGAAATATGACTACTTTGGCCCTGGCCGGTTTGGCTCAGTGGTTAGAACATCAGCCTGTGGACTGTAGAGTCCAGGTTCGGTTCCCACTAAGGGCACATGCCTCGGTTGCAGTTTGTACCCAGCCCAGTTGGGGTTGTGTGGGTGGTGGCCACTTGATATGTTTCTCTCACATCGATGTTTCTCTCTCTCTTCCCCCCTTTCTCCTTCCCACTCTATCTGAAGATAAGTGCAAAAATGTCCTCGGGTGAGGATAAAAAAAAAGAAATATAGCCCTGGCCGGTTTGGCTCAGCGGTTAGAGCATCGGCCTGCGGTCCGGAGAGACCCGGGTTCGGTTCCCGCTAAGGGCATGTACCTCGGTTGCAGTTTGTACCCGGCCCTGGTTGGTCGTGCGGGTGGCAGCCACTCGATGTGTCTCTTTCACGTCGATGTTTCTCTCTCTCTCTCTCTCCCTCTCTCTCCCTCCCACTCTATCTGTGCAAAAAATGGAAAAATGTCCTCGGGTGAGGATAAAAAAAAATATATTAAAAAAAAAAAAGAAATATGACTACTTTAGGTACTTCGTAAGTGGAATCATAAAGTTTTCTTTTTCTTTTGTGCCTGGTTTACTCACTTAACATAATGGCCTCAAGGTTCATCCATGCTGTAATACGTGCCAGAATTACCTTCTTATTTTTTTAAGATTTTTTTGCTTTTTAAAAAATCTGTCTTTATTGTTGAAAGTATTACAGATATACCCCCCTTTTTCTCCTCCATTAACCCCCTCATCCCCACTTCCACCCCCCAAGATTTTGGTTTTTTAGAGACAGATGAAAGGAGAGGGAGAGAGAAAGAAAAATTGATATGAGAGCGTAACATCAATCAACTGCTCCTGCACACCTCCTACCAGGGATCAAACCCACAACCTGAGCATGTGCCCTGAAGGGGAACTGAACTGGCAATCCTTCAGTGCACAGAAGAACACTCAATCAACTGAGCCACACAGGCCAGGGTCAGAATTCCCTTCTTCTTTTAAGGCTGAATAATGTTCCATTGATACCATATTTTGTTTGTCCATTCATCAGTCAACAGACACTGGGTTGCTTCCTCCCTCTACTGTAAATAATGATGCTATGAACAGGGGTGTACATCTCTTCAAGACCCTTCTTTCAATTATTTTGAGTAAATATCCAGAAGTGGAATTGCTTAGTCATATGATAATACTATTTTAATTTTTTGAGGAACCACCATACTGTTTTCCATAGAAGTACCACCATTTTTCATCTCCACAACAAAGCACAAAGGTTCCAATTACTCCACATCCCAGCCAACACTTGTTATTTTCTGTTGTTTTTTTATAGTAGTCATTCTAACAAGTATGAGGTGACATCTCATTGTGGTTATAATTTGCATTTCCCAAATGATTAGTAATGCTGAGCATTTTTCATTATAATATACTATTTTCATTTTTCCTCATTTTTTTTTTTTTATCTTCACCCGAGGACATTTTTCCATTTTTTGTTCAGATAGAGCAGGAGGGAGAGAGAGGAAGAGAGAGAGAGAAACATCGATGTGAAGGGACACATCGAGTGGCTGCCACCCGCACGACCAACCAGGGCTGGGGACAAACTGCAACCGAGGTACGTGCCCTTAGCGGTAACCGAACCCAGGTCTCTCTGTACCGCAGGTCGACGCTCCAACCGCTGAGCCAAACCGGCCAGGGCTTTCCTCATATTTCTTAGCAAGAGCAAACTATTTTGCTCACATAGATACCAAATACAAAAAGCAAGATAGAGAAACAAAATCCACAGAGAATTTTACCATGTTAATTCTGAATACATGAACATAAATCTTATTATACCAAAGAATCAGGAATGTTCATCCTGGCACATGCTACAGGTGACTTTGAGATTAATATGACAATAATACTGACACAGTAAAAAGCTAAAAGACACTAATACATTTCTTTTTTAAATTTTTTTCTACAACTTTAATACAATGTCTTTTTATTCTAGAAAGGCTTTTTTTTTACAGAAATCTTTGAGGATCAAAAGTGAAGTATTCAACACGGCGAGTGTGGCTCAGTGGTTGAGCATCGACCCATGCACCAAGAGGTCACTGGTTCGATTCCTGGTCAAGGCACATGCCCAGGCTGTGGGCCCGATCCCCAGTGGGGGGCATGCAGGAGGCGGCCAATTGATGTTCTCTCTCATCAATGTTTCTCTCTCTCTCTCCCTCTCCCTTCCTCTCTCTAAAAATCAATAAAGAAAAAAATAAAAAATAAATAAATAAAGTGAAATATTCAGCATGAATGAAAAAGGTATGTGTGACAAGCAACTTATCTAGTTAGCTTCCTTGGAATTGATCTTCAAAATACAAACTCCACTTTCTTCAGTATTCTTAGAAGGCATGGTGGATCTAGGCAGTGTGGCCTTACACAGACTGGGTCTACATTCTTCTAAAGGTACTTATATCTACTTCTTTCTTGACCTGCTGTAGTCTCTGTAAACTAACTTTGACTAATTCTATCAGAAGTAACAGGAAGGGAAATTTCTAGACTATTTCAAGTATTGAATGGCTGGGGTTTTCTACTGCTCTTCAACAGTATTTTCAGATCCAAATACTAACAGTTCTTACTAAAAAACAAAACAAAACAAATCTGTGTAGTATATTAGAAACCAGTAGATTAGAGCACTAATTTGAAGTATGTCACTAACTAGGTGTGTGGGGTTAGACAAAACATTTAACATCTCTGGATTTCACTTCTCATCTATAAAATGAAAAAAACTAGATTCAAGATTACTGGTGACAATACTCTGGTTTCTCTTCAGATCATATAAATCTTTCGCCTTTTACCCTCCATGCAGAGGAACAACAAAATATTCCTAGTGCGGTCCTGTTGATTTTAAAGCTCTATGAGTCTATGAAATCTGTCATTTAATCATTGAAAGTTCATTAAAAACATTTTTGAAAGGTGGGTGGGAGGGACATAGTAGAGGATAAAAGGGCAGATAAATAGTGATGGAAGAACACTTGACTTGGGGTAGTGAACACACAATACTATATACTGATGATGATTATACAATTGTACCCCCAAAATCTATATAATTTTAATAACCAAGGTCACCTCAATAAATTCAGTTTAAAAGCTAATAAATAAATAAAACAAAAAAACATTTTAAAAAAATACACACACATTCTAAATTCTGTGCTAAGTGATAGAAAAATAGTGGTAAAGAAAATACAGACCTATCTACTAGGAATTAATGGTGAAAGACATGAAAATAAAAAAATCCATTTAAGCCTGGCCAGGGTGGCTCAGTGGATTGAGCATTGTCCCATTGACTGAGAAGTCCCAGTTCAATTTCTGGACAGGGTACATGCTGGGGTTTTGGGCTTGAGCCCAGGGGGCATGCAGGAGGCAGCTAATCAATGTTTCTCTCTCTCTCTCCCTGCCCCTCTCTCTCTAAAAAAAATCAATAAAAATATTTTTATAATCCATTCAAATATAAAACTCAAAATGTGATAAGTGATATAAAGGAAAACTACATAAAAAAACTTTTTTAGCCTGAGAACCAGGAACGATTTTTTTGAGACAGTACATTTAGATTGAAACCTGAAGTATTAGTAGTCAGAGGAAGAGTTGGATAAAGGGAAAGCATTCTAGGCAGAATGTGTACAGAGGCCCTAATGCAAAAAGAAGCTTAATTTATTTGAGAAATAGAAAAATTAGACATCAACAAAACAAAAAGACAACCTATTGAATGGGAGAACGTATTTGCCAATAATACATTCAATAAGAGGTTACTATCCAAAATTTGTAAAGAACTCATACGCCCTGGCCGGTTTAGCTCAGCGGTTAGAACATAGGTTCACGGACCAGAGAGGCCCAGGTTCAGTTCCTGCTAAGGGTGCGTACCTCAGTTGCAGTCTGTCCCTGGCCCCATTTGGGGTCGCGTGGGTGGCAACCACTCGATGTGTGTGTCTCTCTCTCTCTTCCTCCTCTTCTCCCTCCCGCTCTAAAATTAAATGCAAAAAAAAAAATGTCCTCCGGTGAGGAAAAAAAAAAAGAACTCATACAACTCAACACTAAAAAAACAATCCAATGAAAAAGTGGGCAGAGGACCTGAATAAACACTTCTCCAAAGAGGACATACAGATGGCCAATAGACATATGAAAAGATACTCAACATCACTAATCATCAAAGAAAGGCAAATTAAAACCACAATGAGACGTCACCTCACACCTGTTGGAATGGTATCATGAATAAATCCACAAACAACAAGTGTTAGCAAGGATGGAAGGCAAACCTTCATGCACTGTTGGTGGGAATGCAGCCACTATTAAAAACAGTATGAAGGTTTCACAAAAAATTAAAAATGGAACTGCCTTATGACCCAGCAATTCCACTTCTGGGAATACATCCGAAGAAACCAAAAACACTAATTTGTAAGAATGTATGCATCACTATGTTAATTTCAGCATTATTTACAATAGCCAAGATAATCCAAGAGCATATCCATAGACAAATGGATAAAAAAGCTTTGGTACATATATATACAATGGATTATTACTCAGCCATAGGAAAAAAAAAAAAAGAATTCTTATATTTGTGACAGCATGGATGGACCTGGAGGTTATTATGCTAAGTGAAATATGTCAGACAGAGAAAGACAAATACCATATGATTTCACTTATATGTGGAATCTAAAGAACCAAACAAACAAACAAAACAGAAACAGACTCATAGATACAGAGAATAGATAGATGATTGCCAGGGGAATGGGGGGTGAGAAACTGGGTGGAAAAGATGAAGGAATTAAGAAGTACTAATTGATAGTTACAAAATAATCATGGGGATGTAAAGTAGAGCATAGGGAACATAGTCAATAATACTGTAATAGCTATGTATGATGCCGGGTAGGTATGGAAAATATCAAGGGAAACAGTTTGTGAGTATTTATGAGTGTAGCCCTGGCCGGTTTGGCTTAGAGGTTAGAGCATCAGCCTGCAGTCCAGAGAAACCTGGGTTCAGTTCCCGCTAAGGGCACATACATCAGTCAGTTGCGGTTTGTCCCCAGCCCTGGTTGGTCGTGCAGGTGGCAGTCACTCGATGTGGCCCTTTCACATCAATGTTTCTCTCTCTCTGTTCCTCTCTCTCCCTCCCACTCTACCTGAACAAAAAATGTCCTCGGGTGAGGATAAAAAAAAATTATAACTGTAAAACTACTGTGCTGTACACCTGAATCTAACACAAAATAATATCAAATGTAAACTGTAATTGAAAAAAGAAAAATAACAATGCTGGGGGGGCAGGATCGGGAGGAAGGTGTCGATGGGGGGAAAAAGGAGAAACATCTGTAACAAAAATAAATTAATAAAAATTGCAATAAAAAATAAAACCTCAAAAATAAATTAATTAAAAATGTGAAAGTTAAAAAAAAAAATTATTAAAGAAGCCAAAGTAGAATGAACACGCAGAATTACATGTTCTCCAAAACTATTTGTGTTGCATCAATCAACAAAAGGTACTAAAAGTCATTATGTACTGGGCACAATAAATTTTAAAAAACACATGATAAAGTTCCTGCCTTTAGGGAGCTCTCAATTTAGAAAAGACATTAGTAAACAATTACGATAAAAAACGTAGAGGATGATTTTTCTGAGACAAGTGATTCCACAGCTGAGTCTTGACAGACAAATAGGAATCACTAAATAAAGAGGGCTACAGAATTATTATAAAGTGTGATAAAATATTAATTGTAGAATCTAGATGACTATAAAAGCACTCACTGTAAAATTCTTTCTGCTTTTCAGTATGTTTAAAAAATTTTTTAGCCCTGGCCAGTTTGGCTCAGTGGTTAGAGCGTCGGCCTTCGGTCCGGAGAGACCCGGGTTCGGTTCCCGCTAAGGGCACGTACTTCGGTTGCAGTTTGTCCCCGGCCCTGGTTGGTCGTGCGGGTGGCAGCCACTCGATGTGTCCCTTCACGTCGATGTTTCTCACTCTCTCTCCCTTCCTCTCTCTCCCTCCCACTCTATCTGTACAAAAAATGGAAAAAAAAAAAAAAAATTTTTTAAATAAAATGTTGGGAGCCCTGGCCGGTTTGGCTCAGCGGTTAGAGCATCAGCCCACCGACCAATGAGTCACAGGTTCGATTCTGCTCAGGGGCATGTACCTCGGCTGCGGTTCATCCCCGGCCCTGGGAGGCAACCAATCAATGTGTCTCTTTCACATTGATGTTTCTCTCTCTCTCTCTCCCTTTCTCCCTCTCTCCTATTCTATCTGAAGATAAATGGAAAAATATCCTCAGGTGATGATTAAAAAAAAAAATGTTGGGAGAAAGAAGAAGAATGAAGAACTACCATCTAGGCAGAGAACATCATATGTAAGTACTTGCAGGTTTGAGAGTTCATATATTGTTTGGGGAATAGTAAGCAACTCCAAATGGTGAGATATATATGTCAGAGTGGCAAGAAAGAAGGCTGCAAAGTAAATAAGGATTAAAAATCATGAGCACCCGCTTATTCAAGTGTTTGGATTTTAAGCTGAAGGCCATGAGATTCTTATTTGTTCATATTCAATTGAGAAAAATTTATGATGTTCTCACTTCATATGGCTAACAAAATTTCTGACTATTAACAATATCACTGAAAATAGTCATCTATAAAGCATTTGCATTAGAAACTTACCTGAACTATTTCATTCCCTTCTCTGAGGTCCCTAAGAGGACTCCTAGGAGGTTTCAAAATCTAGAAGAGAATTATTGAAGAAAATCCAACATATCTATTAGTAATTAGTTCATTTAAAGTTATACCATGAGTAGAAAGGTAGAAATGCTAAAATTCCTATAAAAAACTCAAATTCCTCAAATTCATACCATTCAGTGCTACACTTTGTGGCTCATTTAAACATTTGGTATCTATTCCCTTCTCCCTGCCCACATTCCCCAATTATTTTGCCAACTCTGTGGCCTGGGTGAAGCTCCATCCCAACATAGGGTATAACATGTAGCCCTGGTCTAAAACAATCTGCACATGATATTTTCTCAGGAACAGTGATTGGTTCAGGAATGAGGACTTAATCCATATTGAGATAATTAAGCCAAACAATTCAATCTTGAGTTGTTTTTCTTTTATCTTGAGAAAATAGACACTATTTTTCCAGAAGCAATCACTATGGAGATTACCCAGAGAAAGCAGTTAGAGTAGAAAAAGTGAAAGGAAATCCTAGTACTGATGATACTGTTGTAACCACTGGTCAGTAAATCATACCTAAAGTTATTACTATCTGGATTTTTCAATTTCATAACCCAAATTTTTAGCTCAAATCAGTTTAAGCTGGATTTTCTTGTGTCTTGCTATAGCTTTGTACACCAGTTTAAATATATATATTTTAGACAGCTTTATTGAAGTATCATTTACATAGCATTATAATTAATCAAATTACTATGAAATTAATAAAAGAAAAATTTTAATATATGTATAGAACTATAACCAGGTTAAATATTTGCATCTTTATCCAGAGAGCAATAGAAGCCAGTGGGGGTGGGATGGTGATGCCACAGTCAAAATTACTGTTTATACAGTCACCATTCCAAGAACGTTAACAATTAACTTCAGTGTTTCTTACTGAGGAATGTCGTCTTCTAACAGGTCTCTCTATATTGTCACTGAAAGAGAAAAAAAATTTACATAAACACTGAGAAAAGACTGAGTTTTCAAAAGCCCATACATCCCTTACATGCTTTTCAATTGGTCATCGCTGTCCTGGCCAATGTGACTCCACAGTTATCAGAGTGTTAGTCACACACTGAAGAGTCACAGGTTTGATTCCTGGTCAAGGACACGTACCCAGATTATAGGTTCAATCCCTGGCCTCAGTCAGGGTGCATGTAGGAGGCAATCAATCGCTGTGTCTCTCTCACATTGATGTTTCTCTCCCTCTGTCTCTCCCCGCATCCCTTTCTTCCACTCTCTCTAAAAATCAATAGGAAAAAAAATATCCTCCGGTGAGGATTAACCAAAAAAACCCCACAAAATGTAGCATCACTTTCACTTAGCAAAATTTATAACACTTTAAACTCAATATTTAGAAAGTCAGTATTTTAAAATTCATATTGTATACTACTATACTAGCTCTTAAAACACAGTAAACATAATTTAAAATATTTATAGAGGTACAATTATAAGATAAATGGGCTATAAATCAAGAGACTCTAGCTCTGGTTTTACTACTGTATGATTTTTAGACCAGGTTTTGAAAATTCAAATGCCTTTGGAGGCTAAACACATACTTTAGTAAGTGCAAGAAAAATAGGTGGGGTGGAGACTATAATGGAGAGTTCCTGCCTGGTCTAAAGTCCGTAGCCATTACTCCAGTCAGGTTAACTGTTGCCAAACTTAAATATAAGCCCAGTGTAGCAACAGCTGATTTTTCAAGAGAAACTGAAAATCTAATTGTTTTTTGAAATTTGGCAACCAAAAAATTTTAAAACACTGTTTAGGGGAAAAAAGTATGCCTCTGTAAAAAGGCTACCAGTTTGTGATGCTAACATTAGACGTATCATTTCATTTCCTTGTGTCTCAATTTTCTCATCCTTAAATTAAAGAGATGAGACATGGTCTCTAAAGCCTCTCTCAGTTTTGACTCCAGATGAGTTTATTTAAAAATATGACAAGGAGCTCCGGCCAGTTTGGCTCAGCGGTTAGAGCATTGGCCTGTGGTCCAGAGAGATCCAGGTTCAGTTCCCGCTAAGGGAGTGTACCTCAATTGCAGTTTGTCCCCGGCTCTGGCTGGGTCAGGGCCGTGCGGGAGGCAGCCACTCAATGTGTACCTTTCATGTCGATGTTTCTCTCTCTCTCCCTCCCACTCTACCTGAACAAAAAATGGAAAAATGTCCTCGGGTGAAGATAAATATATATATATATATATGACAAGGAGTCTGGCAGTGTGGCTCACTGGTTGAGCAGCGACCTATGCACCAAGAGGTCTCCGGTTTGATTCCCAGTCAGGGCACACGCCCAGGTTGTGGGCCAAATCCCCAGTGGGGGACATGCAGTAGGTGGCCAATTTATGTTCTCTCTCATCAATGTTTCTCTCTCCCTTCCTCTCTCTCTAAAATCCATAAAGAAAAATTTTTTTTAAATATATATGACAAGGAAGACCTATTGATAACTTCTGGAATCTTTTTCTCTTCCAGGGAAAAGAAGTAAATATTACAAAGTGAATAGGTCTTACTATTGAAGAAGTGTCTTCTCTGATAGAGTTTAACATTTTGAGAGGCATTGCATGAACTTACTTTTCTTCATTAGTCTCTGAAGACATCCCATCCATTTTTGAAGGAAACCTTTCTGTAACAAACACACAATATTAGAAAGGCAAGAAAGAAAGAAGAGAAAGTACAATTCATGAAGAGATATTAAGAGCAGAATTCTGACTTCAGCATTACTTTCTGGGGGAAGACACAAAAAAAGGAAGGAAAGCTATACTATGGGGCCAGAAGATGAAAAATTTTTAGGAATCTAAACTACCTACTCTATTATAATCAATACTCCTGGAAATTTTTCACATTTAGATAAAAATCAGTGACTAATTCTGAATGGGATGATATGGATTTTAGTAGCTAAAATAAAAGTTTTCTCTAGTTTAAAAAAGTTTCTGGCTTATAGCTCTAGCCGGTTTGGTTCAGCAGTTAGAGCATCAGCTGGCAGACCAAAAGGTCGTGGGTTCAATTCCCAGTCAAGGGCACGTACCTGGGATCCCTTGGGCCAGATCAAGGTTATGTGAGGGGCAACCAATTGATGTGTCTCTAACATGGCTGTTTCTCTCTCTCTCACTATCCCCCTCCTTCCCTTCCACTCTATCTAAAAAGAAAAAAGAAAAAAAAATCAATAGAAAAATATCCTTGGGTAAGGATTGACAAAAATAAATAAAATAAAAAGGGAAATCATATGCTCATCTTCACCACTAAAAAGTTTGATGCCCTGCAGACCAGAGAGGCCTGGGTTTGGTTCCCACTAAGGGCATGTACTTCGGTTGTAGTTTGTCCCCGGCCCCAGGCAGGGTTGTATGGGTGGCAACCACTCAATGTGTCTCTCTCACATAGATGTTTCTCTCACTCTCTTCCTCCCACTCTATCTCAAGATAAATGCAAAAATGTCCTCGGATGAGGATAAAAAGAAAAAAAGGAGGTTTGATGAGTCCTGGTCAGTTTGGCTCAGCATTCTGGGCATTGGCCTGCGGACCAGAGAGTCTCAGGTGCCAGTCAAGGGCACGTACCTTGGTTGCAGTTTGGTCCCCAGCCCAGGTTGGGGTCCTGCACCAATTGATGTGTCTCTCCCATCAATGTCTCTCTCCCTCCCTCCCACTCTGTCTGAAAATAAATGGAAGAATAACCTTGGGTGAGGGGGAAAAAAAAGCCTGATAAACTTTAACATCCTTTCGTGTTTAAAACAAAAAGAAAAAGGAAAACTTAGCAATAGGAATAGAAAGTAAATTCCTTAATCTAACAAACAATATCAATTAAAAAAAAAAAAAACAGCAAACATCAACTTAATGGTGAAAATTTGAAAACTTTCCCTTTGAGATCAAACAAGTATGCCCTTGTGGGTGTGGCTCAGTTGGTTGGAGCATCTTCTGGTATACCAAAAAGTAGTGGGTTTGATTCCTGTACAGGGCACATACCTAGAATGCAGGACTGATGGCTTTTTTTCCCCCTCTCTCCCACCCTTACTCCCATCCTCTCTCTAAGATCAATTGAAGAAGAAAGAAGGAAAAAGAAGGAAGAAAAAGAAGAAGAAAGAAGAAGGAGGAGAAAGAAGAAAGAAGAAGAAGGAGGAAGGAGGAGGGAAGGAGGAGGAAGGGGATGCCCGGCTAGAGTGGCTCACTGGTTGAGCGTCAACCCCATGCACCAAGAGGTCACCGGTTCGATTCCCAGTCAGGACATATGCCCACGTTATGGGCCGGATCCCCAGTGGGGGTAATGCAGAAGGTGGCCAGTCAATGTTCTCTCTCATCGATGTTTCTATCACTCTCTCTCTAAAAATCAATAAAGGAAAAAAAAAAAGTCCCCTACTTAAAACCCTTCAATAGCTTCCCATCATACTGAGATATCACCAGGACCCCCAAAGCTCTACAAGATCTGGTCCCTGTCTGCCTCTCAGACTTCATATTACATCTCATACCACTGTCTTCCTCACTCACTATGCTGGCCACACTAGCATTTCTATTCTTGCACACACAAAGCTTTCCTGAGTCATTAGATTTATATTTGATATTTTCTCTTGACAAGCAAGTCAAGAAAAACACTCTGTTGCACTGTGTATGTCTCCTTTGTAGCATTACCACACTGTAGTTTGTTACCTCCCCAAACTGCCCTTGCCCCAAGTGTAAACTATGAGAATAGGGTTGGTGTCTCTTATGTTCACTGTTATAGTCTGAGAACCTAGCACAGTACTAATTTGCTGAATGAGTTATCAAGAAACAATTCTTTAAAGTTACCTTTATGATCACTGACTTGCATGTTTTTTCTCCTTTTGGGAATATTTTCAAATTCAGTGACATATTCAAATTCACAGATAATGATATTAAATACAACCAAATGAGAATCACCTAAACATCTTCACTATTTGAAATCATCTTTGAGCATCATTCCTGTCTTAACCTACAGACTAGCTGGCACTTAAGTGATGAGATTTAAAAATTATTAAAGTCTCCTTTTTAAAATATTCTATTTATCACATAACTGTATAAGTTCCATCTCCATCAGAAATGGAGGAGACCCCAGATTCCCATGTTAAGCCTCACTTATAAAATGCTGTTACGGCTTAACTCTTGATCACTGCCACATTAGTTGATTATTGAGTGGTTCCAAAACTGCACCTGGAAACCCGAGGTGCTACAGCATACTCACAGAGGTGTCCTGAGACATTTAAAACTTTTTTTCTTTATTGATTTTAGAGAGAGAGGAAGGGAGAGAGAGAGAGAGTTAGAAACATCGATGAGAGAGAACATTGATTGGCTGCTTCCTGAATGTCCCCCACTGGGGATTTGCCCATAACCTGGGCATGTGTTCTGACCAGGTATCAAAGCAGCGACTGCTTGAGCCACACCGCCTGGTGGTGTCCTGAGATATTTAAAGTTTGTGAGAAATGGCAGTTCTCCACATGTCCAGGTACTGTGTGAACTACTAGCTCAAAATAGTACCCATTTACATTACATTAGTTTTGATAATATATTATTGCAAAGCTGGGTCTTTGACAGATGCTGTGATATAAAGCAGTTCTATTAATCAATGTGGTACAGGAAATGAGGGAGGCAGTGTCCAATCGAATTCCAAAATTTGAGAAGTTTTGCAGTGTTCAACAGGCACACATATTCGATTAATAAATAATTGTGATTATTAAAAATAAAATTAAAATATCTTTTCCTTCAATTTATGCATTTTTTTCCAAATCACTACTCTATAGTTAGGACATACATTTGTTTCAACTTAATAACTTTTGAAATTGTCTGGACCTATTAAACAAATAGAATTCTAGGTATATCTTTTGGTGTAAAGGCATCATATAAAAGCCAAGAAATTACTAGTCTAAATAACCCAGAGGTCTGCAAACTATTGCTACTAGGCCAAACAGGCCCTTAAAGTGGTTTGTTTCTTTTTTTAACATTTTGAATGGGTTGTAGAAAACAAAACATAACAACAAATAAAGAAGAATATGTGGCAAAGACCATGCCACTGACCATGTAGTCTGCACAGACTGAAATATTTACTTTCTGGCTCTTTGTCCTCTCCTGCATTTATACTACTAATAACTAGAGTTATTATGTTCCATGGCATCCACTGATACAAGCTCTAGACCGGTGCTGTCCAATACAGTAGCTATGTAAGCTTAAATTAATTAAAATAAAATTTTAAATTCCATTCTTCAGTTACAATAGCCACATTTCAAGATCTCAATAATCATATGTGACTAATGGGTACCGAATTGAACAGTGTAGATATAAAACATTACCATTATTACTGAAAGTTTTATTGGACAGCTGTCCTATCTATATCTAGAGTATCTAATACAGTCTCTTATTTACCACCAAACATATCATTAATACTACTACTCAAAACATTTTTACTCAGTTTTCATCTCTTTGACATCTTGTAAACATTTCCAGCCATCACATAGTCAAGAATTATACTGCTTTGAACTCAACCTTCAAATAACAAAATCTTACAGTACATTTATTTACCTCTATAAATCATTCTTCCTTCAAGTTACACCTCATATGCCACTTTCTCCATGAAGTCTCCTTTAGTTTCTCCACTGTTAGAGGTTTCAAATAAGGTCTTCCTTCTCTGTGCTTCTACACAACTTTCAAATGTCCTATAATCCTTCACATTGTCTTGTATTATAGTTATTTGTGTATATTATAGTTATTTATGTATATTATGTCCCTTTCTGGACTATAAACTCTTTTAGATTAGAGACTCTCAATCATCCGCTCCCAGCCCTAGCAAAAGACAACAAGGAAACCAACAAATAATCTGAGGAATCCGACTGATCCAATTCGCTGAAGTGAAAACTTCAATCTTAATATCTAGAGTAAGTTCTGCATATTCTTCTGACATCTGTATAAACGTATCTTTAAAATTCCAATCAGCAATTTTAAAAAAATCATTTTCTTAAACTCTAATATTGAGATAAACAGCAAGAAAAAGGGCTTTAACTCTTAGCTAATAATAAAAAGAGGAAGGTTTATAAAAACTTATTTGTGCCCTGGCCAGTATGGTTCGGTGGTTGGAGCGCCGGCGGCACACGCGGGGTCACAGGTTCCATTCCCTGTCAAGGGCAAGTACCTGAATGGCAGGTGTGAGCCCCACGCGTGGGGGAGGCAACCAATGGATGTGTCTCTTTCACATCCATGTTCCTCTCTCTCCCCCTCCCCCTTTCCACTCCAAAAATCAATGGAAACAATATCCTCCCGTGAGGATTAACAACCACCTCGTTTGTGGCGTCCTATATCTGCTTATTTGCCAATGTTATTTTATCTGCAGGAAACCGAACGTCAGTGCTGCTAACACTCCAAACACTGTAAATAAACCACGCCAAGCTGAGAGTTGAACATCACTGATTGCTGTCATTTCATGTATAGCTAGGAAAAGACTGGAATCAGGACAGCCCAGAGCTCCCTAAGGAAGGAGAGCTGCAGGGGTGCGAGGAAGAGTCCGGGAGCGCGGGTGAAGACGGCGAGGCGCCGCGGACAAGCAAGCCCGCCCCAAGGGTTCCAGGTGTGGATGGGACGTGCCGGCCAGGAGGGAGGCGGCACAAGGAGCAGGCCCAGCGAGGAAAGAAAGAGCCCCACTCTGGGCCCGGCGCTTCCGTGGGCCGCCTGGCGACTGAGGGAGCGTCCCCAACCTTCCACCGCGGGGCGTTCAGAGCGCTCAGACAAAACCGCACCCCCCTGCACCCCCCGCCAGAAGCCCCGAACGAAAGGGTCATTCTCCTTACCTGCCGTAGCCTCCTGTTTGCCAAATTCTTCTCAGACTTGTTTGGGGTCGGCGGACATCAGCTCACCGCCGCCTCCCGACGTCTCCTCAAGCAACCAGACTGCCTTCGTGCAGTATTCAAATCTAACCGCCCAGATGATGCGCAAGCGCAAAGCCGCTCTCTGCGTCGGCTCCGCCCTTTAGACGCCAGAGCGACCCCTTTCGAGGGCTCCGTCTATCCAGTTTCCTTTCCAGCCTGTATGCCAGTTTTCTACCCTTCAAGGTTTCTCATTTTCTACCGAATTTTCTTTTATTTCCTTCAATGCAGATCTCCCATGTCGCAGGAGCAGCCATCTTCTTTTGATTACTCGCTATAAAAAAGATTGGCTCTTTGCTTCCGTACAAAATGGCGGCCGCCATAATATTGCGTCACATCCCCTAGTATTACTCCCTATAGCTACCAGGAAGAGAGAGGTTGCTGGGACGAGGTGGCCGAGTGGTTAAGGCGATGGACTGCTAATCCATTGTGCTCTGCACGCGTGGGTTCGAATCCCATCCTCGTCGAAAGTAGTTTTTGCCTCAGATTCGAACAGATGAATTTATTTGAAGAAATGAAATAGTTGAATAGATTCCAGTTGTGCTTTACTAGTCTATTTACTCTAGCACCACTAATTTCACGGCTGAGATATTTAAATTACAGCTTTTGGAGCGTTCTGACCCAACATAAAGAAAACGGAAGAAATGCTGACAATGCAGCTAAAAATGCAGAGCCACTGATTAATTTGGATGTAAATAATCCTGATTTTAAGGCTGGTGTAATGGCTTTAGCTAATCTTCCTCAGATTCAGAATATTGATGATTACCTGTTAATGCTTAAGGCAATTTACATTTTGGTCCAGGAGCGTCTGACAGGATGCGGTTGCTAAAGTAAATCAAACAAAAGAGGGATTGCCTGTTGTTTTAGACAAACATATTCTTGGTTTTGACACAGGAGATGCAGTCCTAATAAAGCTGCTCAAATTCTGCAACTGCTTCTCTGGCGGGGTAGTTCAGTTTGTTAGAGCGTCCTCCCCATACGCCAAGGTTGCAGGTTCGATCTCCAGTTAGAGCACACACAAGAATCAAACAATGAATGCATAAATACCTAATAGTCACTGATCTTAAGCTTTTCCTGAGATATGCCCCTTTCTCTCCCTCCCCCACCCCCAAGACCTTTGCAGATGTTTTCCCTACTCCTCTTTGGAACAGGCACCCACTCCCCAATACCTCTTTCCCATTTACCCCTGCCTGGCGGGCTCCTGCTCCTCCTTCAGCACTCAGCTTGTATGTCATCCCTATCATCAAGCCTTCTCTAGCCTTGCAACCTGCAGCTCCTTCAATAAATTTCCTTCAACTAGTCCATATGCTCCCTCTTGCTTCAGAATCTTTGGTCCCCTCCTAGATGCTCCCGTAGTCCCTGGGATTCTCCCAGCACTGGCCAGACAGTATTTAAATTGCCCATCAATGCAGCAGCCTCTCTAAAAACGAGTAAGCCCGCATCATTTTTCTGAGTTTTGCCTGCTTCTTGCAGTGATGACTTCCTATAGAAAATGGACAGGGCTATCAATGTGTCCACTCTCTACAAATAAAAAGTGAGTGGATTCTCTTCTCAAAGGAAAATCTTCAGCTGTAGAAGTTCTGAAAATACCAAGCACTGTACGTGTCTACAGGGGAAAAATAATAATAAAATTTGAGTGGAAATTTCCTTTTCTATTCATCATTTCTGTACCTGTTTTCATGCTTAGTTCATTTGTGGTTTCTTTCATATGAAATTACAGTAAGACTTGCTTTGACAGCCCCCTTCTTTGATTTGCATTTATGACCTCTTGATCTATAAGAACCATTTTTACCTTGTTCTAAGAGAACCAAAAGAATCAACAACATGCCAGATCATTTAAAAGCCCGGGGGGAAAAATACTTGAATTAATTAAAAAGCAATTTATAAAGAAGGGCAATATAAGAGTTAGAAGCGCCATCTACTGGAGCAGCAGCAACCGCAAGACTTGCACAAGATAGTTCTATAGTAGTGGCTGCTAGGCTTGGAAAGATCTTCATTAATCCACCAAATTTGTCAACAATCCACACAGCTCAAGGAAGCCATTCTCCATCAACATCAGGGTTCCTCTCCCCAAGTCGCATCCTGAACAATTGCAGGACCCCTCAACCTATGGAAGTCCATGCAAGAAAGAACCATTGCACAATCAACTGCATTACTAAGATATTCCAGCTCTCTTACCACTTCAGTGTCAGGAAATAGTTTTTTGTTTGTTTGTTGGTTTTGGTCTATCACTGGTTTTTATTTCTCTTTTTAATTAATCAATTTATTTTTGTTACAGATGTTTTTCCTTTCTCCCCCCAGATACCCTCCTCCCTATCCCTCCCACCCCCAAGCATTGTTGTCTATGTCCATTGGTTATGCATACAAGTTCTTTGGTTTATCTCATCCCTCCCACCTGACCCCCTCCTCTGAAGTTTGTCAGTCTGAACCTTACTCCTTTCTATGACTCTGGATCTGTTTTGTTCATCAGCTTTTTTGTTCATTATGTTCTACAAATAAGTGAGATAATGTGGTATTTGTCTTTCTCTGATTGGCTTATTTCACTTAGCATAATACTCTCCAGGTCCCTCCATGTCATCTCAAAGGGTAAAAGATCTCCCTTTCTTACAGCTGCATAGTGTTCCATTGTGTATATGTACCACGACTTTTTTATCAACTCATCTATTGATGGACACCTGGGCTGTTTTCAGATCTTAGCAATTGTAAACAGTGCTGCTATGAAAATAAGGGTACATATATTCGTTCTGATTGGTGTTTCAGGTTTCTTAGGATATGTTTCTAGAAGTGGGATCACTGGGTCAAATGGCAGTTCAATTTTTAATCTTTTGAGGAAACACCATATTGTTTTCCATAGTGGCTGCGCCAGTCTGCATTCCCACCAGCGGTGTACTAGGGTCCCCTTTTCTCCACACCCTCACCAGCACTTGTTGTTTATTTGTTGATGGCAGCCTTTCTGGCAGATATGAGGTGATGCCTTATAGTCGTTTTAATTTGCATTTCTCTGATGATTAGTAATGTTGAGCATTTTTTCATATGTCTCTTGGCAATTTGTACGTCCTATTTGGAGAGGTGTCTCTTTAGGTCCTCTGCCCTTTTTTTTTTTTTATCCTCACCCGGGGACATTTTTCCATTTTTTGTTCAGATAGAGTGGGAGGGAGAGAAAGAGAGAGAAACATCGACATGAAAGGGACACATTGAGTGGTTGCCACCCGTATGGCCCAACCAGGGCTGGGGACAAACTGCAACCGAGGTACGTGCCCTTAGCGGGAACCGAACCTGGGTCTCTTTGGACTGCAGGCCGACACTCTAACCACTGAGCCAAACCGGTTATGGCTTCCTTGGTGACCTATTCATTATTTAATAATATGCTGTTTAGCCTCCATATGTTTAAATGTTTTTGCTGTAATTGATTTCTAGTCTCATGCCATTGTGATCTGAGAAGATGCTCGATATGATTTCAATCTTCTTGAACTTGTGGAGTTTTAATTTGTGTCCTAACATGTGGTCTGTCTTTGAGACTGTCCCATGTGCACTTGAGAAGAATGTGAATTCTGCAGTTTTGGGGCATAATTCTCTGTAGATATCTATTAACTCCATTTGATCTAGTGCATCATTTAGAATCTCTGTATTCTTGTTAATTTTTTGTCTAGAGGATCTATCCAGTGATGTCAATGGGGTGTTGAATTTCCCTGCTATGATTGTATTTCTGTCAATTTCTCCTTTGAAGTCCTCCAGAAGTTTTTAAAATATATTTTGGTGCTCCTATATTGAATGCATATATGTTTACCAAGGTTATATATTCCTGTTGAATAGATCCTTTCAATATTATGTAGTGGCCTTCTTTATCTCTAGTTACAGCCTTCCTTTTGAAGTCTAATTTTATCGAATATGAGTATTGTTACCCCAGTTCTTTTTGCTTGGAAGATTTTTTTTCCATCTCTTCACTTTCAACCTGAGTCTTTTGTTGTGAGGTGGATCTCTTGTAAGCAACATATATATGAGTCATGCTTTCTTATTCAGTCATCTCCTCTGTCTTTTGATCTGAGCATTTAATCCATTTACATTTAAGGTTATTACTGATATGTACTTATTTATTGCCATTTTGGTTAATTGTGGTTATATTTTTCTTCCTATCTCTTCTACTAATTACAGCAGTCCTTTTAACATTTCTCGTAGTGCTGGTTTGATGCTAATATATTCCCTTAGCCTTTTTTGTCTGGGAAGCTCTTTATTTCACTTTCTATTTTGAATGATAGCCTTGCTGGATAGAGTAGCCTAGGAATCAGATCCTTGTTTTTCATTACCTGGATTACTTCATGTCATTCCCTTCTGGCCTGTAGTGTTTTTATTGAGAAGTCAGCTGATAGCCTTATGGAGGTTCCTTTGTAGGTAACCTGTTGCTTATCTCTTGCTGCCTTTAGGATTCTCTCTTTGTCTTTAATTTTTGTCATTTTAATTATTATGTCTTGGTGTAGGCCTGTTTGGGTTTTTTTACTTGGGGCTCTCTGTGCTTCTTGTTCTTGCATGCCTTTTTCCTTCACCAAGTTAGGGACGTTTTCTGTCACTATTTCTTCAAATATATTCTCTAACCCTTACTCATTTTCTTCTTCTACTGGAACTCCTATGATGCGGATGTTGTTACATTTTGTATTGTCCCACAGTTCTCTTAGGCTGTCTTCCTGTTTTTACTGTTTTTTTTTTTTTTCTTTTTGGTTCTCTGATTGGGCGATTTTTTCTACCCTGTCTTCTAATTCATTGATTTGATCCTCAGCCCTCCCTATTCTGCTGGTTATTTCTTCCAATGTGTTCTTTTATTTCTGCTATGTCCTTCTTTATTTCCAATTGGTTGGTTTTCAATGCTTCTATATCTTTACTCACACTCTTGAGCTTCCCTGTGATTATTACTCTGAACTCTCCTTCTGATATCTTGCTCAATTCCCTTTCATTTATTTCATCTTCTGTCGAATTATCTTGTTCTTTCATTTGGAATTTGTTTCTCTTTTTTTTTTTTTTTTTACCATTTTGGCCGTCTCAGTGGAGCCTGCCAAATTTTCCTTGTGTTGGTGTTCTGCTTGTTGTGGCTCCCTTTACTGCAGTGGTTCTCAACCTTCCTAATACTGTGACCCTTTAATATAGTTCCTCATGTTGTGGTGACCCCCAACCATAAAATTATTTTAGTTGCTACTTCATAACTGTAATTTTGCTAATGTTATGTCTTAGGCGACCCCTGTGAAAGGGTTGTTCAACCCCCAAAGGGGTTGCAACCCACAGGTTGAGAACTGCTACTCTACTGGATTTGGGTGAGTGTGAGGGAGTTCATGTTACATACCACTGTCAAGTCTTACTTTCCTGGGTAGATTTGCAAGCCCAGTAAAGGTTCAGTTATCCTCTAGCTTTTTCCCTAGAGGCTATTAGTCTCAGTTACTTGGTGAGCCTGGATTTGTAGCCCTCAACTGAATAAAAGATCCCTCAGGTGTTTCAGGGTAAGAGAATTTCCAGCGGGTGAGGCAGATGCTTGCTTGCTGTTAATGAACCTCAATTTGCATTTCTCTGGCCTGGCTAGGTGGTGTTAAATTCCTGAGGCTCTGGGAAGGGGCTCTTTGAGTAATATGGCTACTGTCCTATCAGTCCTATTAATAAGTGATTCAGCACAAAACTCCCAGTGGCCTCCCAGCTCTCCAAATCCTGAGTCTTTCCACACAGTTCCAGTCCAATATGCTCTCCCTCTGCCAAAGCCAAAGGTGAGTGGCTGCAGCTAATTTAGTGCTCTGTCCTGGCCCTCTGCGCTGTGGAGCTGGCTTGGGATTTTAACCCCAAGGGAGCTGCTCACAGCTAAGACAGCTGTTGTCCATGGGCTCCCAGCCTGCCCTCTCGTGCCTCTGCAATTCCTGCCAGGCTCAATTTAGTGTCCTCTTTCTGTCCGTGGTTATACAAGTCCTCTCCAGTTGCTTTTCTGTTTTTTGTTTGTTTGTTTGTTTTTATTGACAATTTGTCTTTATTTTAGTTGTAATTCCAGTTTGGTCCTGGGAGATGGTCTGTGTAGCTTCCATTCACCCTGCCACCATTTTGAAATCTACCCAGGAAATAGTTCTTCATTCTCTGAGTCCAGCTTCAGGAAGAAGACCCATTTGTCTGGAGAATAAGGTGCTCTGGGGAGAACTGTCCAGTATTCAGTTGGTGATGCTCTGCAGCCAGGCAGGCCCTTATGTATCAGCAGGCCTATATGACATAGTTCTGAAGGAAGAATTGAAATCAATGGCTTTTTGTTTGTTTGGTTTTCCATAGTTGATTTAACTCTTGCAAGAAAACACAGACTCCAGGCTGCAAGACTTGCAAAGATTAATTTTGAGAGGCTGTCAATGACAGAAATTAGTTTAGTTGGTCTCTTACCATTAGGAAGTATGGTCCCACTGAAGAACCATCTCTGGGAAAACAGTCATGACAAGGCCTGGAGAGGTTCAAGAATGAATCTAGGCTTTCTTCTCAGAGTTTGTAAGATCAACATGAAATATTTTTATTTGCTCAAATCATTCCCTGAACAGCATGCTATCATGTGAAAACATTCACCTTGCTATAACATCTTCTGGAAATGTCCACAGAGTTGAAATTAAAATGAATTTTTTTTTCATATCGAAAATCAATAGAGCAAAAATGGACCTATAGTTTATAGTAACTTTGCTTAGGAAAGACGAAGTGAATAAACACCAACAGACTAGGGGAATAAACTTGTGATATCCATGCTTTGTATCATCTTCTGAGATAGCTACCGATAGATAACAAGCAACAACTAGTTACACCTTTCCTTCTCATCATTTTGAGGAGGAGGAATGACCCACATTTTAAATATCAAAATAATTTTTTATTTGAAATCTGCAGAATGAAGTAAAACTGTGTTAAACCCAACCCCAATAGGCTAAAGTTAATGGATGAAGGCAAGACCTGGGGACATAACCTGATGATTCCATCGAGTTAGAAACAGAAGCAACAATTCCTTTTTTTATTGTGATACTATGGAGTAGTAAGTTTTTCTTATTTCTCTTTTGGCTAAATAAAAAGTACTTGACTGTAAGTACTTTTTGCCCCTCTGCCTTTCTCAAAGATTGTTATCTATAAGTTTTGATTTATATTTACCAATTCTAGATCAAATTTCTTCAGTAAATGCTTACATGTTACTGATAGACAAATGAAGGCTGTATTTGTTATGAACTATGACAGCATACCAAATGATAAAAACAGACCATTATAAAAGCCCAACTCATCTCAATGATCAACTTTCTGTTGATAGCTAATATAGTTATGGATTTAAAATTCTGATTCTTTAAACTTTTTAAAAATATGTTTTTATTGATTTCTTTTTAGAGAGAGAGAAAGGGAGAGATAGAAACATCCATGTGAAAGAGAAACATTGATCAGATGCCTCCTGCATGCCCCCTACTGGAGATCGGGCCCAAAACCCAGGCGTATGCCCTGACTGGGAATTGAACCAGGGCCTCTCAGTCCATGGGAAGATGCTCAATCCACTAAGCCATACTGTCTGAGCCTGATTTTTAAAACCTTGAATAACAAAGAAATTTGGCACCTGAAAATAATTTTTTTTTTCTTTTAGCTTAAAAAGAACATTGAAATAGCTCCTTGACAGTGGTTTCTGTATACTCACTGAAAAGATTATTCCCAATCAACTCTCCTTTCAGTGACTGTCAGTAATCATTTTTTGGTATAACCTAGTATGTAACAGAAGCAGTCTTTATTCAAGCCCATGATGCAGTACTTAATTTTTTTTTTTTTTTCTTATACAACAAAAATGGTCCATAGTTCTGGGACTAGAAGTCTGAGATCAAGGCGTCAGCAGGGTTGGTTTCTTCTGGGGGTGGTGAGAGTGAATCTGTTCCACACCTCTTTCCTAGTTTCTGGTGGTTTGCAGGCAATCTTTGACATTTCTTGTCTTGTAAAATTCTTAATCCTTACATATTTGCCTCAATTCTGATTCTGGATGATTTTGCATTTAGATATAGATATAAAGCTATTCTTTAAAAATTCTTAACCTACTTTAATTTCAACATTTAGAATGTTGAAAAGTTTATAAGAAAAAAGAAAAATTGCATAATTTATTATTTATTTGAGTTAATGAAGTATTTTCAAGAATCTTGTGTATAGATGCCATGCAAATGTGTTAGAAAATGCAAGGGACAGAGCTCTCTTTGCATCTGAGAGCATGCCAAATCTACAATACCAAAGCCATAGTTGCTCTTAAATCCCACTTTAAAAAAAAATAATCTTCACCGAAGGATATGTTTATTGATTTTTAGAAACAGAGAAAGGGAGAGAGAGAAACATTGATGTGAGAGAGAAACATTGATCAGTTGCTTCCTATACTCCCCTGACTGGGGATCCAAGTTGCAATCTTTTTGGTGTATGGGATGACGCTCCAACCAACTGAGCCACCCAGCTGGAGCTAAATCCTGCAGTTCTTATATGATAAAGAAGCAGTATTGGAATCTGCTAAGACATATTAAAGTGGTTGGTCACTTTTGTAAATTATTATATATCGCTTGCCATTATAGTCTCCAAAACACCAGACATATGGTATTCTCGTTCCATCTCTGATAAAAGTGATCCATGATCTAGGCATTTGGGAGTAGTACTCAACCCAGCTGCATGGAGGTCAAATAGACCTTAAGAGAAGAATCAGTATTTCAGAGATAACCAAAGGTTATAAAAAGAAAGATCTTTTAACATTTTTAATAAAAAAATTTTATCTTGCCCTGGCCGATTTGACTCAGCAATAGAGCGTCAGCCTGCGGACTGAAGAGTCCCAGGTTCGGTTCCCGCTAAGGGCATGTACCTCGGTCGCAGTTTGTTCCCGGCCCCTTTTGGGGTCCTGTGAGCAGCAACCACTCGATGTGTCTCTCGCGCATGGATGTTTCTCTCTCTCTCTCTCTCTCTCTCTCTCTTTATCTTTCTCTCGCTCCAGCTCTATCTGAAGATAAGTGCAAAAAAAAAAAAAAAATGTCCCCGGGTGAAGATAAAAAAAAATTTATTTTGAAGGGGGGACATATGTAATACTTTCAACAATAAAGATAAAAAATATAATTTAATTTAATTAAAAAACAATAAATAAATGGACAAAATACTAAAAAAATTACCTTGAAACACACATAGAATGATACAACACATATATAACATATTATACATGTACAGTTTAAAAGAACAATAAAACCAATGCTATGTATACACAACCCAGCTTAAGAACAGAACATTACTAGTACCTTTGAATCTTCCTATGTGCTCCTTCCTGCTGACATCCTTCTACCAAAGAAATAAGTACTTTACTGAATTTTATGTCAATCATCCTTTTGCTTTTCTTACCAACTATGCATGTATATACCCCTAAAAAATATTTCGTCTTATGGTTTTGAATTTTTTATAAGTGGAATATTATATTACTCATCCATGACTTATTTCACTTAACACTGTTTTATCCATGTAATTCATTCATTTTGCACTGCTGCTTAGCATACAATTATGTGAATATACAACTAGGTACTCAGTCTCTTCTGGATGGATATTTTGTTTCTAGTTTTGTTTTTGTTTTTTTTGCTATTACAAGAATGTTGCTGTAAATGTTTTTATACACATACAAGTGTTTCTCTGGGTATATAGCTAGAAGTGGAATCATTGGTTATGTGCATGTTCCACTCTACTAGGCAATTTTTTTTTCAATATTACAAAAGGAAAAACGCATAAGGGAACATTTACTTCTGAACAAGGTGATAAACAGGTGCCTTGCAAAAGAAAAAAATCATGGCATTAAGTTTCTCATTCAAAATTTTGAAGCAAAAATAACCCAAGTTATGCACTATTGCCTTAGGAAAGGGAAGAGAAACAATGAAGTGGTAAAGGAAGAAACATAGTAAACTCAATATCAAATTTGAGAAAGTAAAGTCACTTCTGCTCAGCTTTGAGTTTACAAATATTCTTTAAAAAAGAGGAAAAGTTACACTTAATGTTCAAATTTATATAACTGTAGTCCCAATATAGTTTTTGTACTTGAAATGGTTTTAGGCCACTGGCTGGCCTGCCTCTGAGGTCCAGACTACCTGGTCACAATTTTCAAATGGCAATTCCATGTTCTTATGTCTGTTCTGATTCCAGGGGAGCTTAGGTTCAGCTTAGTCTTTTGGAATGTTTAGATTGTTGCTACCGCCCATTAGTCAAGCTACTAACTTCTTTTGCTCACTCATATCATTCTAGTCTTTTTTTTTTTTTTAATCCTCACCCGAGAACACTTTTTCCATTTTTTGTTGAGATAGTGTGGGAAAGAGAGAAAGGAAGAGAGAGAGAGAGAGAGAAACATCGACGTGAAAGGGACACATCGAGTGGCTGCCACCGCACGACCCAATCAGGGCCGGGGACAAATTGCAACCAAGGCACGTGCCCTTAGCGAGAACTGAACCCAGGTCTCTCTGGACCGCAGGCCGATGCTCTAACCACTGAGCAAAACTGGCCAGGGCCATTCTAGTCTTTTAAAAATATTTCCTGCCTGGCCAGAGTGGCTCAGTTGGTTGACTGTCGTCCGTGCGCCAAACGTTGCTGGTTCAATTTCCAGGCAGGTCACATACCTGGCTTGCAGGTTAGATCCCTAGTTGGGTCACATAAGGAGAACAGCTAATGGATGTTTCTCTCACATGATTTTTCTCTCTCTCTCTCTCTCCCCCTTTCTCTCTCTAAACCTTCCATGGATAAGGATTAAAAATAAAAAATAAATAATAAATAATATTTCCCCACAAACATGCACATAAACGTTCAGTAATTCTAACAAAGGTATTTTGCTTTTTCCTCAATGTAGAGGTAACTGTAATGAAGAGACCTGCATTGTTATAACATACTATGCCTCAAAAAATATGTCAAGCTACTAGAAAATGTCACTCGGACATTAGACTTGAATAGCAAACTTGGAGAGGGAGGATTAACTGTGGAACAAAAATATATGAGACATTCAAATGCAGAGCAAAGAACCTATACAACTAAAAATGCCAATGACATTAAACACTCCACAAATTCCCATCTGTTGTTTTAACATAAAGATTCTATTGGCTAACTTATACAATAATTTTTATTAATAAACTGAGAAGTTAATATCTTCAAAGTGGCAAAAGCAAACTGAGAGAGCATCTTTATTATTGGTACACCATGTTACCAGGTCACTTCCCTGGGTTGCCCTGGTTATTAAATTCCCAAATTTTATTTATTTATTTTTGTTCCCTTATTTTATTTTTTATTAATTTATTTTTGTCACAGATGTTTCTCCTTTTTCCCCACATTGACTACCTCCTCCCTATCCCCTCCCACCCTGTCCCCAGTTTTGTTGTCTATGTCCATTGGTTATGCACACATGCATATAAGTTCTGTGGTTTATCCCTTCCCTTCCCCCCCCCCCCACTTCTGAGGAATGTCAGTCTGTACCCTACTTCTATGTCTCTGGGTCTATTTTGTTTATCAGTTTCTTTAGTTCATTATATTCCAGAAGTAAGTGAGATCATGTGATGTTTGTCTTTCTCTGCTTGGCTTGTTTCACTTAGGATAATAGTTTCCAGGTCCCTCCATGTTGTCTCAAAGGATAAGAGATCTTTCTTTCTTACAGCTGCATAGTACTCCATTGTGTATATGTACCACAACTTTTTATCCACTCATCTATTGATGGGCACTTGGGCTATTTCCAGATCTTAGCTATTGTAAATAGTGATGGTATGAACATAGGGGTACATATATTCTTTCTGATTGGTGTTTCAGGTTTCTTAGGGTATATTCCTAGAAGTGGGATCACTGGGTCAAATGACAGTTCAATTTTTAATTTTTTTGAGGTAACACCATAGTGTTTTTCATAGTGGCTGCACCAGTCTGCATTCCCACCAGCAGTGTACTAGGGTCCCCTTTTCTCCACACCCTTGCCAGCACTTGTTGTTTGATGATTTGTTGATGGTGGCCATTCTGACAGGTGTGAAGTGATATCTCATTGTTGTTTAAATTTGCATCTCTCTGATGATTAGTGATGTTGAACATTTTTTCATATGTCTCTTGGCCATTTATATGTCCTGTTTGGAGAGGTGTCTATTCAGCTCCTCTGCCCATTTTTTAATTGGGTTGTCTTCCTTTTGTTGAGTTGTATGAGTACTCTATATATTTTGGAAATTAACCCCTTTATGATGGATCATTGGCAATGATGCTCTCCCATACAGTGGGTAGCCTTTCCATTTTGATGATTGTTTCTTTTACTGTGCAGAAGCTTTTTAGTTTGATGTATTCCCATGTGTTCATTTTTTCCTTCGTTTCTGTTGCCTTAGGTGATGTATCAATGAAAATTCTGCAGCGTATGATGTCTGAAATTTTGTTGCCTGCATTTTCTTCTAGGATTTTTATGAATCACAAGTCACATTTAAGTCTTTTATCCATTTTTTTTTTTTTATCCTCACCCGAGGACATTTTCCCATTTTTTGTTCAGATAGAGTGGGAGTGAGGGGGAGAGAGAGAGAGAGAGAGAGAGAGAGAGAGAGAGAGAGAGAGAGAAACATCGATGTGAAAGGGACACATCGAGTGGTTGCCACCCGCATGACCCAACCAGGGCCGGGGACAAACTGCAACCCAGGTACATGCCCTTAGCGGTAACCCAACCCGGGCCTCTCTGGACCACAGGCCAACGCTCCAACCGCTGAGCAAACCGGCCAGGGCAGGAGTTTCTTAATTATATCTTCAATTTCCTTTGTTGTTATTGGTCTGTTCAAGTTTTCTATCTCTTCCCAGGTTAGTTTTGGGAGACTGTGTGTTTCTAGAAATTTGTCCATTTCGCCTAGATTGTCCAATTTGTTGGCATATAATTGTTCATAGTATGTTTCGATGATCCTTTGTATTTCTGTGGTGTCAGTTATTAATTCTCCTCTTTCGTTTCTGATTTTGTTTATTTGTGTTCTCTCTTTTTGTTTCTTGGTGAGTCTGGCTAAAGGTCCATCAATCTTGTTTATCTTTTCAAAGAACCAGCTTTTTTTTCATTGATCTTTTGAACTGTTTTTTTAGTCTCTATGTCATTTATTTCTGCTCTGACCTTTACTATTTCTTTCCTTCTACTTGCTCTGGGTTTTTCTTTCTAGATCTTTAAGTTGTAGGGTTAGAGAGTCAATTAGGAATTTTTCTTGTTTTTTGTTTTTTATCTTCACCCGAGGACATTTTTCTGTTCAGACAGAGTGATAGAAAGAGGAAGAGAGAGAGAGAGAGAGAGAAACATCGACATGAAAGGGACACATCTAGTGGCTGCCACCCACACGACCCAACCAAAGCCGGGGACAAAGTGCAACTGAGGTACATGCCCTTAGTGGGAACTGAACCCAGGTCTCTCTGGACTGCAGGCCACTCTAACCACTGAGCCAAACCGGCCAGGGCTCTTGTTTCTTGAGGTAGGCCTATAGTGCTATGAACTTCCCTCTCAGAACTGCTTTCGCTGCATCCCATAGATTTTGTGTTGTTGTGTGTTCATTTTCATTGGTTTCCAGAAAGTTTTTAATTTCTTCCTTGACCTCGTTGGTAACCCATTTATTGTTTAATAACATGCTATTTAGCCTCCAAGTGTTTGAATGTTTTTGTTATAATTGAGTTCTGGTTTCATGCCATTGTGGTCTGAGAAGATGCTTGATATGATTTCAATCTTTTTGAATTTGTAGAGACTTACTTTGTGTCCTAACATGTGGTCTATCTTTGAGACTGTCCTATGTGCACTTGAGAAGAATGTATATTCTACAGCTTTGGGGTGAAATGTTCTGTAAATATCAATTAAGTCCAACTGATCTAGGTCGTTGTTTGAGGACTCTATGTCCTCGTTAAGTTTTTGTCTGGAAGATCTATTCAGTGGTGTAAGTGAGGTGTTAAAATCATCCACTAAGATTGCTCCCTTGAAGTTCTCCAGAAGTTTTTAAATATATTTTGGAGCTCCCATATTTGGTGCACATATGTTTACCAGTGTTATAGCCTCTTGTTGGATTGATCCTTTTAATATTGTGTAGTGATCTTCTTTGTCTCTTGTTATGGCCCTCGTTTTGAAATCTATCATGTTATATATGAATATTGCTGTACCAGCTTTTTTTTCATTTCCATTTGCTTGGTAAATTTTTTTCCATACCTTCCATACCTTTCATCCTGTGTGAGTCTTTTGTTGTGAGGTGAGTTTCTTGTAGATAGCATATATATGGGTCATGCTTTCTTATCCAATCAGCTACCCCATGTCTTTTGATTGGAGCATGTAAGCCATTTACATTTAAGGTTATTATTAATAGATAGTTATTAGTTGCCATTTTTATTTTATGCCTGTATTCTTCTTTGTCTCTCTCTCTCTCTGTTTCTTCTCCTTCTCCTTACAACAGTCCCTTCAGCATTTCTTGCAGTGCTGGTTTGGTGGTGGTAAATTCCTAAATTCCCAAATTTTAAATTATTCTGTCATCCTGTAGAAAACTATTTGTGCATCAGATTTAATATTTTGGCTGTATTTCTCCAACAGGGATTTCCAAATTAATCTTTGAAAATGCAGCCTTTGTTTATTTTTAGTTTTAAGTAATAATAATCATGTAGGTACAACTGACTCAAAATCCCTTACTACTGGGAGAAAAACCTAGATAACAAATTAATAGTGGATTCAGCCTCAAAAGGATAATCACCATGTCAAAGACTACTCATTCTTGGAATTAAAAAAAGGACTTATGTTGTATAATCAACTTTTGTAGCATGCATACACACACACACATGCACACACAGATATGTATATGTATGTATAATATATATTCACATTTCTATTCAAATACTAAGATTCCATATTCAAAAGTTGATGTCACAACATATGGAGAAGAGTTAAGTAAGCAGTGCAAAGCAACGTGCTTTCTCCTAAAAATGTAATGTCATTTCTACATTTTAAGGAAGCTGGTAAGTATTTGCTCTTATGACACTAGGTAGAAATGCTGAACTATTGCCTAGCAGCTTAATTTTTTTAGAATTAAAATAAAATGTTTAGATTGATCATGACTCTTCTCCATATATTGGGGGGGGGGGGCAGAATCAGTACCTTTTCAAAACTGATTATCTTTACCAGTTATCAGAAATGGACTGGATTTCATTACATATTAGACTTCAATAACTCTCAATAACAAATTATTAAGATGCTTAAAAGTAAAAGAGCCACAATATGAAGTTTGAATAATGACATTGCAAAAACAACTCAAGATTGTGCACAAAGCATCCCAAAATATCATTTTGGTTTTACCTTGGACATATAACCATGGTCTGTTACAAAAGTAGATTATACATACAAAGGTATAAAGAACATTACTTTTTAGCCAAAGGCAGCAATTCTTTTAAAGGTACATCCCCAGCCATCCAATGAGTAATATAATTTAAGTATATTAAGTTCATGATAATGCTGAAGAGTATGTTGTTTTATTCAGTAGTCTTCCCTCACTATGATTTCCTCATGTACCCCAACCTCAGCCACCTGTACTTCCCCGGAGGGCTCCTTTCTGCTCATAAGTAAAGCTGCTCAAATTGCTGCTCTGTTTCCCACTAGGAGGATTATAAATCTGCCTGACATCCCTTTTGGGTCCTGCTGGAGATTTCTTGGGTGGTGAACCGGAAGTTGTATCTTCATTAGCTCTCTTTTGCCAAATTTCAACATCCTATATGTTTCCAGGATAATGTTATTGTGCTCTTATAGAAGCTCTTATAGAGGAATGTGGAAGAGATCCCTGATTAAAACATTGATATTATTTGTTATTTTAAATGCAACAACTTTAATCTTGTTCTCGTTTGTTGTTAAGGCTTTGCCTATTTTACCCTGGAGAGCCAAGGGTTGTCTGATACAAACCTTCAGGCCCCGTTCAAAGTACTGCAGCCTAATTTTAAATCTTTGAACTTTTCTATATTCAGTTTGGCTGTTAAGAAATCTGGAAGTTTTTGTGCCCTGGCCAGTGTGGCTCACTTGATTGTCATCCCATGCACCTCGAGGTCACTGGTTTGATTCTTGGTCAGGGCACACGCCTGGGTTGTGGGCTCAATCTCCGGTAGGGTGCAAGCAGGAAGCAGCCGATCATGTTTCTCTCTCTTTCCCTCTCCCTTCCTCTTTCTCTAAAAAAATAAATAAAAACATATTTTTTTAAAAATCTAGAAATTTTCAGCTCAACTGGTGGAAGCTGTACAACAAACATTCCACATAACTGAATTGAAGCTTGGGTTCTTCATTGCTAGGATTCTCCCCATTTTCTGCTTCTTCTGGAGGAAGGCATGTACTTCACTAATTTATCAGTTTCCTTAACTTTTTTTCTAGGTTTTTCATGTCACCACAAAATGAACTCATCTCCACCAATAGTTTCAATACCTTCAACTGTATATCCAGACTTTCCACTGGGTAGTCAAGGAGCTGAGGTCAGGGTTAACCTACTCACAGAAGTAAGTCGCAAACCTTGTAGAATGCACATTTTTGGAGAAGAGGGGTGCCACCTGCCAAATGCACTGTTAAGAGCCTGTCCACACAGGCTCTGACAGGTTGAGGGTTTGTACCAGGTCAGCCTGTTCAGCTACTAACTCTGTAAGTTGTCATTTTCCATTCACCTAAAAGCTTTTCAACCCATGAACAGGACACATTCTTCACGAGTCAGATCTTCTAGGATTTTTTTTGGATTCAGTAAGTATAAGTTCTTTTATTACCTTTGTTAAGAGTTCATCTGGTAAAGTCTTAACATTTTGTGGGTTTTTTTAGTGTTGTTTTTTGTTTGTTTGTTTGTTTGTTTGTTTTTTATTGATTTTAGAGAGAGGAAAGGAGAGGGAGAGACAGAAACATCGATGAGAGAGAACATCAATTGGCTGCCTCCTGCATGACCCCACTGGGGATTTGGCCCACAACCTGAGCCTGTGCAGTGATCAGGAATTGAACTGGCAACCTCTTGGTGCATGGGTCAATGCTCAACCACTGAGCCACACCAGCTGGGCAAGTCTTAATTTTGTAGAAAGGATTTTGACTGCCTGTACTCTAACAATGTCCTCTCCTTGAAGAATATGGCTGAATAAGTCACCTAAAGTCCCTTTTGCATCCATCTTAAATAAACTTAACAGGGCATTATTCACTAAGTTAAATTCTGCAGTCATTTTTGTGCAAAAGTTGGATTAGAGTATCTGCCCCTAGGGAAAGATTTTCTCTAGTGGCAAATTGAGGAAGCTCTTAATTGCTTGCCAGCGAACTCATACATCTTCATCCTCAGAGGATGAAGAAACAGCCAATTCTGGAAAATGCTTAAAGAATTTTGATATAAACTGAGCTACTAATCTTTTTTCCTTGGCACCACCTTTCACACCACCCAATATCACTTGATGGGTATCTTTTTCTTTTTAATCCTCACTGAATGACATGCTTACTAACTTTAGAAAGAAAGGGAGAGCTAGAAAGAGATCCATCAGTAACCTCCTGTACTTGCCTGACCAGAGATTGAACTCGAAACCTAGGTATGGGCAGTAATGGGGGATCAAGCCCACAATCTTTTGGTGTGTGGGACGATGCTCGAACCAACTGAGCCACCTTACTGGGGCACTTGATAGGTATCTTTATGCTGGCCCACTTGTTCTGTGCTATTGGCTAGGATGCCATAATTACAGTAAACCTCCTCCACCATCAGAATGGTGACCCACAGGCCCAGGGTTTGCTCCTGTTGTCACTGTAGTCCTTGCCAGTGCCACCACTGCTCTGAACCTCTCAAAGCCCACAAGTCATACTTATACATTTCCAGCTGCCACCAGTCAATTTACTAGGTAATTCTTAATTGTTCTAATATAGTTAATGGCTGCTAAAAATGTCCGTTTTGAAAACATGAACAAGTTTCAAATGAAAGGAAAATAGAGTACACAGAGGGTTTAGAGGAGAAGAAATAATATTATCTCTATTTGCAAATGTCATGAAAAAAATACACACATGTACTTAAAGAATACACACACACACACACAAAACTATTAAGCTAGTAAATTCAGCAAAGTTGCAGGATACAAAATCAACACAAAAACCAGCTGTAATTCTATATACTAGCAGTGAACAATTCAAAATAAAATCAAGAAAATAATTCCATTTAAAATAGCATAAATAATAATAAAATACTTTGTATTAAATTTAACAAAAGAGGTATAAAACATGTACACTGGAAATGACAAAATACTGCTAGAAGAAAATGGGACTATATCAAACTTAAAAACTTTTGTGGCCCTGGCTGGTGTGGCTCTGTGGTCAGAGTGCTGGTCCATCAGTTACCTCCCGTACTGAAGGGTCTCAGGTTTGATCCCCAGTTCCAGTCTGGGTGCATTTGCGAGGCAACCAATGGATTATGTCTCTCTCACATTGATGTTTCTCTCTCCCTCCCTCCCTCCCTTCCACTCTCTCTAAAAAAATGAAATAAAAATAAATAGCCTGGCCTGGCCAGTGTGGCGCACTCGTTGAGTGTCGACCCATGCACCAAGAGGTCACCAGTTCGATTCCCAGTCAGGGTACATGCCCAGGTTGTGGGCCAAATCCCCAGTGGGGGGCATGCAGGAGGTGGCTAACCGATGTTCTCTCTCACCGATGTTTCTCTCTCTCTATCTCTCCCTTCCTCTCTAAAATCAATAAAGAAAAAATATTTTAAAATAAATAAATAAAATAAATAGCCTGGCTTGTGTGGCTCAGTGTATTGAGAGTCATCTCATGGACTGAGAGGTCCTGGTTTGATTCCAGGTCGGGGCACATGGTTGAGGGCTCGATCCCCAGTGGGGGCTCTGCGGGGGGCAGCCGATCGGTGTTTCTTTCTCACATCAATGTTTCTATCTCTCTCTTCCTTCTCTCTCTCTAAAAAATCAATAAAAACATAGTTAAAATAAAAATAAATAAATAAATAAATAAATAAATAAAAATTAATGGAAAAATATCCTCAGGTGAGGATTAACAAAAAACAAAACAAAACAAAACAAAACAAAAACCCCAAAACTTTTGTGTATCAAAGAACATAATCAACAGAACAAAAAAATGAGAATAGGAGAAAATATTTGCAAATATATATCTGTAAGGGTTAACATCCAGAACATATAAAGAATATGTATAGAATTCACACACAAAAAATCAAATAATCCTACTAAAAAATGCACAAAGATTGGACTAGACATTTCCCTAAGTGATATACAAATGGTCAAGAAGCAAATAAAAAGATGCTCAATGTCACCAATCACCAGGGAAATGGAAATTGAAACTACAATGAGATACCACCTCACACCCATTAGGATGGCTACTTAAAAAAAAAAAACAGAAAATAATAAATGTTGGTGAGGATGTAGAGAAATTGGAACTCTCCCTGTTGATAGGATTGTAAAATGATGCAGCTGCTATAGAAACCAGTATGGAGCTTTGTCAAACAATTACAAGTAGAACTACTATCTGAATCAGCAATACAATTTCTGGATATATACCCAAAATAATTGAAAGTGGAATATTTAAGAGGTATTTTCACACATATTCATAGCAGTGCTATTCGCAATAGCCAAGAGGTGGAAGCAGGCTGTGTCCATAAATGGATGAAAAGATAAACAAAATGTGATATATATACACAATGGAGTATTATTCAATCTTAAAAAGGAAGGAATCCTATCACGTTACAATATGGATGTATCTTGAGGACATTATGCTAAGTGAAATAAGCCAAGCACAAAAAGATAAAAGTGTATGATTCCACTTATATGAGGTATCTTAAGTAGTCAAATTCATAGAAACAGAAACGGGGCCTCAGGGTTGGAGGGTAAAGGGGAGTTGTATAGAGTTTCAGTCACACAAGAGGAAAAAATTCTGGAGATGTTTTACACAACGTGAGTATACTCCACATTACTGAACTGTACACTTAAAAATAGCTAGAATGGGTCCTAGCCAGTTTGGCTCAGCAGTTAGAATGTCAGCTGGCAGACCAAAGAGTCTCGGGTTCGATTCTGGTCAAGGGCAGGTACCTTGATTGTGGTTTGTGTTGTCCCACCCCCAAGTCGGGGTCAAGCTGGAGGCAACCAGTTGATGTGTCCCTTTCATGCTGATGTTTCTCTCTCTCCCTCTCCCTTTCCTACTCTAATGGGAAAAAAATAGCTAGAATGGTAAATTTTATGTTTTTTACCACAATAAAAAATTAAATTAAAAAAATCCCATCACCGCCCTGGCCTGTGTGGCTTCCCAGTTGACTGGGAATCGTCCCATGTACCAAAAGGTTGCCAGGTTGATTCCCAGTCAGGGCACATGCCTGCGTTGTGGGCTTGATCCCCCATAGGGGGCGTGCAGAAGGCAGCTGATCAATTTTCTCGCTCACATCGATGTTTCTCCCTCTCTCTCTCTAAAAAACAATGAAAATATTAAAATCCCATCACCATTTTTTGCAGGAACTGAATCAAAACTATGGGAGAGGATAAACAGAGAGCTCAATGGAAAAGAATCAAGAGTCCAGAAATAAACCTATGCATCTATGGTCAATTGATTGTCTACAAGAATGCCAAGATCATTCAATGAGGAAAGACCAGTCTCTTTAACAAATGATGCTGGGGAAAGTGGATATCTACATGTAACAGAAAAAAGTTGGAACCCTATCTCACATCACATATAGAAATCAACTCAAAATGGATCAAAGACCTAAATGTAAAAGCTAAACTATAAAACTCTTGAAATATAGGCCTTGGATTTGCCAACGGATTCTCAGATATAACTCCAAAAGCCAATTAACAACAAAAAAAGTTGAACTGCATCAAAATTAAAATTTATCAGCTATGACTGGTTTGGCTCAGCAGTTAGAGCATTGGCCTGAGGACCAGAGGGTCATGTGTTCAATTTCGGTCAAGGGCATGTACCTGCGTTTCAGGTTCGATCCCTGGCCCCGGTCAGGGTCGTATGGGAGGCAACCAATTGATGTGTCTATCTCATATCGATGGTTCTCTTTCCCTCCCTCCCTCCCACTCTCAAAAAAAAAAAAAAAAATCAATGAAAAAATAGCCTCTGGTGAGGATTAACAACAACAAAAATTAAAACTTGTCAAAGGCAACAAAAGCAAAAATAGACAAGTGGGACTACATCAAACTAAAAAGCTTCTGCACAGCAAAGGAAGCAATTAACAGACTGAAAGGCAATCTAAGGAAAAAAGTATCTGCAAACCCTATTGGTTGTAAGGGATTAATATTTTAAAATATAAGGAACTCCTTCAACTCTATAGCAAAACAACAACAAATAAGCCAACTTAAAAATGGGCAAAGGATTTGAATAGATGTTTATTCAAAAAAGACATACATTAAAAAAGACATACAACTGACTAGGTTCTGAGAACTTCCAGATTGGTAAACAAGAAGGCATCCACATACCCTGAGTTTTACTGGGTGAGAAGCACCTATGCTGAAGACCCTTCCAGACCTTACCCTATATCTCTCTTCATCTGGCCATTCATTTGTATCCTTTGTAATAAATCAGTAATCTAGCAAGTAAGCTATTTTCCTGAGTTCTGTGACCCATTCTAGTAAATGACTAAACCCAGTAAGAGGGTTGCGGGAACCTTTGATTTATGGTTGGTCAGAAGCACAGGTGACAACCTGAACTTCAGACTGGCAATGCAGGACTGAGCCCTTAGTTTGTGACATCTGACCCTCTCTCCAGATAAGACAGTGTCAGAATTGAGTTAAAACTGTAGGACCCTGGCCAGTTTGGCTCAGCGGTTAGAGTGTCGGCCTGCGGTCCATAGAGACCCGGGTTCGGTTCTCGCTAAGGGCACGTACCTCGGTTGCAGTTTGTCCCCAGCCCTGGTTGGGTCATGTGGGTGGCAGCCACTCGATGTGTCCCTTTCACGTTGATGTTTCTCTCTCTCTCTCTCTCTCTCCCTCCCACTCTATCTGAACAAAAAATGGAAAAATGTCCTCGGGTG
The DNA here is from genome assembly GCF_014108415.1 of Molossus molossus. Taxonomy (NCBI): domain Eukaryota; kingdom Metazoa; phylum Chordata; class Mammalia; order Chiroptera; family Molossidae; genus Molossus; species Molossus molossus. The sequence goes on along the minus strand of NW_023425344.1, from coordinate 179,559,448 downwards.
AGGATAAAAAAATAAAAGAACATACTTTAAAAAAAACAACTGTAGGACACCTAGCTGGTCTCAGAGAACTGCTTGGTGTGGGGAAACCCCCACGTATTTGAAGTATACAGTATTCTGTAAGTAGTGAGTAAAAGAAAACAAGATTTTCTTGTCAGGTATCTAATACAGTCAAACATATAGAAGCAGAGAGTAAAACAGTGATATCAGGGGTTGGGAGCAGGGGGAAATGGGGATAAACTTTGTTTTGCAAGATGATTAAGTTCTAGAGATTTGCTGTACAACATTCTATTTATAGTTAACAATACTGTACTGTACACATAAAAATGTTAAGGGGTGCCTTGGCCAGTGTGCTAAGTGGTTAGAGCATTGGCCCATGCAGAGGGTCACAGGATTGATTCCTGGTCAAGGGCTTGTACATGGATTTTGGGTTCATTCCCTGGCCCTGGTCAGGGTGCCTGTAGGAGGCAAACAATCAATGTGTCTCTCTCACATCAATGTTTCTCTCTCTCTCTCCCCCTCCCTCTAAAAATCAGTGGAAAAATATCCTTGGGTGAAAATTAAAAAAAAAAATTTGTCCAGCTGGTGTGGCTCAGTGGTTGAGCATTGACTCACGCACCAAGAGGTCACCAGTTTGATTGCCAGTCAGGACACATGCCCAGGTTGCGGGCCCGATCCCCAGTGGGGGGCATGCAGGAGGCGGCCAATTGAAGTTCTCTCTCATCAATGTTTCTATCTCTCTCTCCCTCTCACTTCCTCTCTCTGAAATCAATAAAGGGAAAAAAAAGTTTTAAAACAAAAAATTTTATAAAGGGGTATATCTCATGTAAATGTTCTTAACACATACACACAGAAATTAAAATTTTTGTGAATGGCCTGGCCAGTATGGCTCAGTGGCTGGGCATTGACCCATGCACCAAGAGGTTGCCGGTTCGATTCCTGTTCAGGGCACATGCCCAGGTTGAGGGCCAAATCCCCAGGTGGGGGGGATGCAGGAGGCTACCAATTGATGTTCTCTCTCATCGGTTTCTGTCTCTCTCTACCTCTCCCTTCCTCTCTATCTAAAATCAAAAAAGAAAAACAAAAAACAAAACTTAAATATTCAACCCACAAAATGGAATATCTGCAAATCATGTATCTAATAATGGTCTCATATCCAAAATATATAAAGAACTCTTATAACTCAACAATAAAAAGGCAAACAATCCAATTAAAAAATGGACTAAAGACCTGAACAGATTTTTCTCCAAAGACATAAATGGCCAACGAGCACATGCAAAGATGTTAAACATTATTAATCAATAGGAAAATGCAAACCAAAACCACAAGGTTAACACTTCACTACCAGTAGGCTAATCAGAACAACAGAAAATAAGTATTGGTGAAGATGTGGAGAAATTGGAAACCTAGTGTGTTGCCGGTGGGAATGTAAAATGGCTCATCCACTGTGGAAAAGTTTCATGACTCCTCAAAGTTAAACAAAGAATTACCAAATACTCAGCAATTCAACTCCTTGGTACATACTAAAGAACTAAAAATACAAATTCGAACAAAAATCTGTACACAAATGTTCATAGCACTATTCACAACAGCCAAAAGGTGGAAATAACTCAGATATCCATCAGCTGATGAATGGATATAAAAATGTAGTATACTCATACAATGAAATATTATCAGCCGTAAAAAGGATTGAGGTACTGATGCATGCTATAAATTGGATGAACCTTGAAAACATTATGCTAAGCAAAAGAAGACAGACACAAAAGATCTCTTATTGCATAATTCCATTTATATGAAATGTCCAGAATAGGCAAATCCATCAAGACAAAAAGTAGATTAATGGTTACCTGTGGCTAGGAGGAAGGGGAAATGGGGAATCAGTGTTTCTTGTGCATGGGTTTCTTTTTGGGTGATGAAAATGTTTGGAACTAGAAAAGATGAAATGGTTGCACAACACTGTGAATGTACTAAATGCCACTAAATAGTGGCATTTTTACCTTAATATGATTAATTGTATGTTATGTGAATTTACCTCAATTAAAAACAAAACCCAAAAAAAGGCCCTGGCCATGTAGCTCAGTTGGTTAGAGCATCGTCCCAATACACCAAGGTTTCGGGTTCATTCCCCAGTCAGGGCACATACAAGAATCAACCAATGAATGCATAAATAAGTGAAACAACAAACCGATGGTTCTCGCTCTCCCTCCCATTTCTTCTAAAATTAAAAATTAAAAAATAAAATAAAAAGAAGTAGAAAAACCAGACACACAAGGTATAAGAAAAAGGTATATATTTACAAATCAAAAAGTCCCCGAACTCTAGCTGAAAGAGGTAGCAAATATAAGCAATTCCTATAAGAGCCCAACTTACTCCTTATACAAACAATGAATATCAACCCATGAGATCAGTTTCTACTCCATGGCCTCTTCCAACCCAAGAATTAATCCCTTCATAATCCACAGCCATCAATCCTCTTGCCAGTCATCCTGTGCCCAGGTAGGCATGGGTGAAAAGTACTCAAAGCCTGGTCCTTTATAGCGCAGGGCATGAAGAAACATCACAAGGTCCTGGGGCAAGGGGTCCTGTCGTACCAGTCGGCACTCTGCACAGAGGGGGTCTATCTCTTGATTCACAACATCTGTTTCAGCTGCATTCCTTGGTGCTAGGGCTGTTGCATCCAGATTCTGAGGGGCTGCCTCAAGTACTCCATCCATCTTTTGGGCGGATGCAGCCAAATCTTCTAGATGGTCCTTGGCCAGCTCCGAGGAGGGAGCTGTAGAGTCAGTGAGTCCTGGGGACAGGTCACCTTCACAGAGATCTAGCACATCCAGACTCTGCTTGGCTTGGTGCTCTGCTACAAGGTCCCGCAGCAATTCCTCATCTGTCTTTGGAATGTGGCCGCCCTGGCCCCGGGAGGGGCCCCAGGCCACTGAGTTGTAGATGGGGTCATTGAGGATGGGGTGGCCCAGGAACTGGAGGTGGACTCGGATCTGGTGGGTGCGACCTGTGAGTGGCCGACACCGCACCACACTGGAGTGGCCGTTGTAGCTCAATCTCTGGAACACTGTCTCACAAGGCTTGCCCCGAGTATCTACACGGCACACCCCTACCTTGTATGACACTACCAAGATAGGTTCCTTGCAGGTCACTTCCTTGGCAGGGAACTCGCCCTCCACCCGGCACACGTACTCCTTTTCCAGCTACACAGGAGGGAAGAGGGAGAAAATCAGCACAAAGTGTAAACTCATGAAGCCCAGACCCTCTGCAAGTGGTGAGGACTGCACCTGTGCCAGGTAGAAGAGGTAAAAACCCTAGCTCCATCATTTGCCAGTTTTGTGATTCTCAGCACATTACTTAGCTTCTTTAAATCCCATTAACTTGTCTAGAAAAAGTGAGATTAGAAAAGCACTTACCTCAAATGGCTGTTATAAGAATTCAGTAAGTTAGGTTCTAATGTACTTGGTACTTAGCCTGGTATACGGTAAGCACTCAATATATGTATCAGATCCAGAATTACAAGTCTCAAGACCACAATCATCACCATTTAACTCTTCTACCCAAGCCTCTTCCAATTTCATTCACAATCTTTCCACCAAGGCTCTTCCCACAATCTTAAAAACCCCATTCAACCCATCAGCACTTTAAAACTTCAAAAGAGCAAACTACCACGATAGGTAGTATATGCCATCTCTATAAATATCTTGAAAGATAAGCGATAATAACTTTTCTTTAGCACTTTAGGTGTTGACCTCTCTGAAAGTAGGAAACTTGACTAGACAAATATGAAGGCCCACTTTAGACAGAAGTCTGTGATGCCCTTTTGTCACACAGCATTTGTGAGCTTAGAAAGTGACCTGCATGAGACAAAAACCAGGCTCACCTGACGGTCTCGAACCTGCTCGTGTATTCTCTCCGAAACAGCTGCTGTCTTGGCAAACATGAGGACCCCCGAGGTAAGGCGGTCAAGCCGATGCAGTGGGTGTAGCTCCTTAAGTTGGTGCTCCTTACCCAGGATGAAGATGACTGTGTTATGTCGGAAGCGGCCACAGGGGTGGACAGGAATGGAAGAAGGCTTGTCTACAACCACCATGTCTTCATTCTCAGCCAGCAGGCGGATAGGTTCTGCTGTGACTGGTGGTTCATGCCTGTGCACTGTGTTCCGCAAGAAGTCATTGTCCTGCCAATGACATAGGCAATCGATCAGCACAGGGACCAGCAACCTGTGTCAGTTTCCTCTATTATTTATTAACACAGAAGAATGATCACAGTATATCCTTACACAGAAAATGTAGTATGCATAGTGCATACTTATTTTGTAAAAATGCAGACAGACACACAGGCAAATAGCAGGCACCAGAAAAGAACTAGAAGGATATACATAAAAATGTTAATGGTACTATCTCCAGGTGGTGGGATTATGGATGGTTTTTATTTTGCTTATTTGTATTTTCTCTACAATAATGTTACAGTTAAAAGATAAATTTTTTGCCTTAGCTGGTTTGGCTCAGCAGTTAGAGTGTCGGCCCGAGGACCGATGAGTCTCGGGTTCAATTCCTGCCAAGGGCATGACCTCGGTTGCGGTTTGTCCCTGGCCCTGGTGGGGGTCATGTGGGAGGCAACCAGTCAATGTGTCCCTCTCACATCAATGTTTATCTCTTTCTCCCTTTCTCTCCCTCCCACTCTATCTTAAGATAAATAGAAAAATATCCTCGGGTGAGGATTTAAAAAATAAATAAATAAATGAAAGGTAAATTTTTCTAAAACGGAGGGAAAAAACCCTCCACAAATCTTCACTTTTCGTGACCTTGAATAAATAGCACCAAGGTAGCTTCCCTTGACCTTTGACCCACCTGCTGCCCTTGAGGTGGGGCCGCAGGGCCTGGAAGACGGAGCTTGTGCTCCCAAGGCAGAGTGTTGGTCATGGCCAAGTACCTGGCCCAGATCATTGTGATGGGGGCACAGGTGGTGGGCAGGGCCTTTGCAGCTGTTTGCAGGAGTCTGCAGCCAGATGGGCAGCAACTGATGCCCGGGGATGTGCTGGACACCAGTTTGCAGCTGCCTCTAACGTGTCCGGCTAACCCTCAGCCTTCAGGAGGCTCAATGTCTCCAAGTTGAACCCCAAGGAAATCCAGAAGAACTATGAACACCTATTCAAGGTGAACGATAAATCTGTGGGCGGCTCCTACCTGCAGTCAAAGGTGGTCCAAGCCAAGGAGCCCTGGAGGAGGAGCTCCGAATCCAGGCCCAAGAGGACAAAGACAAAGAGCAGAGGCCCCAAACGTGACCACTTGGCTCTTCCCACCCACCCCACCCTCTACCTCTAATTTATAGTTTGGTAATAAATGTCTTTTCCGTAAAAAAAAAAAAGAAGAAGAAATAACACCAAGCTTTAAGTCCAGAGATCTGAGCTCTAGACCTGGATTTCCCACTGGTTCAGTGCAAGTCACTTAACTTTTCTAAGTCTCAGTTTCCTTATCTGTAAAATGTGAGGGCTAAACTAGACCTGTGCTTTTCAAAATTGGGATGGGAGAAGGACTTCAAGCCACCCACTTCTTAAATTCTGAAATCACTTTGTCTCTCCTCACAACCTGGTTAGCCAGGGATATCTGGTACCTCTTAACTGTGAAGGAATTTTAAAGGGTCAAAACACTGGGCAAGACAGCTATAGTCTTTATCCCTGATAGTTCACAATTCTATCATATCAGGCTCTATAATAAATAACTTAAGTGATTATAAGAACACAGGCTTTGGAGGCGACACTGTTCCCTTACCTCTGTGAGGTTTACCTTAATTTAGTTTCCTCACAGGTAAAATAAGGTGGCAATACCTACCCCACAAGGCTGTCGGTAAAAGTAAATGTTCAAATACTTAAAATGCTTAACTCTGTGCCCAGCACATAGCAAGGAGACATAAATTATAGCCTCTCCTATACTACCTGTACAGGGATCCACAATGCAAAACAGAAAGTGGTCAATGTCTTTGCCAGTGGCACAAGACTACATAAAAGGAGCCACGAGAATCCCAACTTTTATCCCTTGGAAACAAGAAAGTGTTTTTGAAGCACTGAGGATACTTGCGGAGATGGGGTAAGAGGAGGGAACTAAAAGACTGTTCCAAGTGAAAGCGAGAATTACCCCAATTTTACTCCAGTGCCTATGCCCTACTAGCTCACAAACAAACCAAAAAACAACCCTTGCCCCTCTCCTCGCCCCCTTCCGACTGGCCCCATCAGACCCCACCTTGAGCACAATGCTGAGGTCCCGCACCGGCTCCTCGTTGAGGTGCAGGCGCCCCGCTCGGACCGCGGCCTCGTAGTAGGTCAGTGGCTGGGCCCGGAACTCAGTGCTGAAGACGTGCAGCAAGCTGTGGCCCACCCACCGGCCTTTGCAGTAGGTTCGGAAGTCAAAGTAATAGGGCCGCACTTTGCGCAGACCGCCCTCGAAGTAGTAGCTGGTCTCTGCGAAGTGCTCATCGGCAAAGCTCACCCCTGACCGCCGCTTCTTCGGGGGCGGCACTACACGCTCCCCAGTCGCGCCCCGCCGCTTCTTCCGCTTGCCTGGTACCGGCGCCGCAGCCGGGGCCTGTTCCTCGCTCCCGGTGGCCTGCTTCCCGAACCCCGGGGCCAGCTCCACTCCCTGAGCAGACAGCTCCGGCCACACTGGGGGTCGCTCATCCCCCACGTCACCATCCGCGTCTCCGTTTTGCTGAGTCGGAGCCCTCAGCTCGCACGCTGCCTCCGTCCCAGTCGAGAGCGTTTCGGCCATCGAGCCTCTAAGCCCACCCCAAGTCCTGGCAGAGCTGAGGCACGTGAGGCTAAAACACTCCTCGAGAATCCGGAGCAGCCCGCGGCCGCCAAGCCACATAACCGGGCCGGCGCCACTCCTGGGTCGCGATCTGAATACGTCACTCAGTACTAGCCAATCAGTGAGCCCCAGCGCCGAGGCGGGGACTGCGAAGATGGGAGTGAGGGAATGAGTGGAATGACTTGAGTGGCGAGTTGAGAGTCTGAGAAAGACTCATTAAAAGCATTGACTTCTTATAGATATACTCAAAATTTCTTGGGTATGGAAAAGCACCTGAAAGGAACTTTATTTAACAAAACAGAGTGCTCAATTCTGAATATGCTAAGAATATTTAAGCACTGTACTGCATACTTTAAAAGAGTGAAACCCGCTCAGCCGGTGTGGCTCAGTAGTTGAGCATGACCCATGCACCAAGAGGTCTCTGGTTTGATTCCTGATCAGGGCACATGCCCAGGTTGTGGGCTTGATCCCCAGTGGGGGCATGCAAGAGGCAGCCAATAGATGTTCTCACCCATTGATGTTTCTATCTCTCTCTCCCTCTCCCTTCTTTTCTTTCTCTCTCTCTCATATCAATAAAGGAAAAAATAAAAAAGAATCAAACCCTTCCTAGCTTCCTTTGCATCTTGGACATTGGTATTTAACCTGGCCTCTATTGATCAGCCAGATCCTTTGGTAGAGAGATACATAGCTGAGAAAGCAAGCATCATGTCTGATCCTATAGTATTGGAATCTGATTTGGGGGCTAACAGTGGGAGAGGTTCTCGTGTCCAGTTCCCAGTCAGCAATGCCAGTTGCAGTGTTTATGGTTAGTGGCAGTGTGGTGTTCCCTGAGCAGTTCCTCAGTAAGTTTAGGAGATTTCCTGGCTCTATAGACCCGGAGCCTCATTCTCTGGCCCATCCATGTTTTACTCTCACGTGGATGTTTCTCTCTCTCTCCCCTTCCCTCTCTCTAAAAAAAAAAAAAAATCAATTAAAAATATTTAAATGATGCACACATTGCCAGTTATAAAAACAGTCACAGGGATGTGAGATTTTCTAAACTACTTAATATCTTTTAATCCTGTGCTGTACAACAGAGTAGCCATTAGCTACATGTGGCTATTTAAATTTAAACTAATTAAATGACATAAAACTTACAATTTAGTTCTTCAATTGTACAAGTTGCATTTCAAGAGCTCAATAGCCACATAAAGCCAGTGACTATATTGGACAGCTCAGATACAGAATATTTTTATCACAGAAAGCTCTATTGGACAAAGCAGCTTAAATCAAATCCTTTTACAGCTCAAACTGTCTAGAATGAGTTCTATTAGTTGAACTAAGAACTCTATGATAAGGATTTAAGTATTTTAAGAGTAATGGAACATCATCAAAGAGTGTGTGTGACATAATCGGATCTCCATTCCAAAAGGATCACCCTCGTTACAACATAAAGAAGGGAGTAAAGAAGGAATCACAAGTTCTAGCTCCACTTCACTGTGGTTCTTGACCATGAGAGTTCTAATTCAAACATTCACACACCAAACAAATTTTGAACATTTGCCAGGCATCACTTGGCTTTGGAGGTACAGAGGTAAGAAAGATATGCATGGTTCCTGATCTCAAAGAAGACATAAGCTGGTCTGGGATACAAATAAAAAATATATGTGTGCTAACTGCACTGCTGTTAAATTAGAGTCTAATATATTTTGGGGGCTTTTAAAATAATTTTAAAATTACAGTTGACATACAATATTATATTAGTTTCAGGTATATGACATAGTGGTTAGACATTCATGTAACTTACAAAATGATTGCCCTGATAAATCTAGAACTCATCTGATACCATATATAATTATTACAATATTATTCACTATATCTCCCTATGCTGTACTTGACATGACTGTTTTTATAACTGGCAATGTGTGCATCATTTAAATATTTTAATTGATTTTTTTTTAGAGAGGGAGAGAGAGAAATATCCATGTGAGAGTAAAACATGGATCAGTTGCCTCCTGTATACCCCCTACTGAGGATCAGCCTGCAACCTGGTCATGTGCTCTGTCGGGGGAAATTGAACCAAACCAGACAACACCCAACCAACTGAGTCACAGCAGCTAGGGAAATTTGCACATCTTAATCCTTCCCTCTTTTCACCCATCCCCCTAAACTCCTCCCCATCTGTCAATTATCAAATGTTCTTTGTCTCTATAAGTTAGTTTCTGCTTATCTTGTTTTTTAGTTTCCACATATAAGTGAAATCAATGGTATTGGTCTTCCTCTGACTTATTTCATTTAGCATACTGCCCTCTAGGTCCATTCATGTTTTTGCAAATGGTAAGATTTCATTCTGTTTTGTTTTTTGTTTTTTTGTTTTTTGGTACGTGCCCCTAGCAGGAACTGAACCCGGGACTCTCTGGTCCACAGGCTAATGCTCCAACCGCTGAGCCAAACTGGCCAGGGCAGATTTCATTCTGTTTTATGGCTGTATACTATTCCATTGTATTTATATACCACATCTTCTTTATCCATTCATCTAGTGATAAATACTTACGTTACCTCCATATCTTAGCTATTGTAAATAATGCAGCAATGAACATAGGAGTGCATGTGTCTTTTCAAATTAGTGTTTTGGGTTTCTTGGGATAAATACCCAGAAATGGAATTGAGAGTCATAAGGTATTTCTATTTTTATTTTTTTGAGGAACCTCCATGCTGTTTTCCCATTTAAATGCTAGCAACAGTGCAAGAGGGTTTCCTTTTCTCTACATCCTTGCCAACATTTTTTTTTGTTGATTTATTGATTATAGCCATTCTGAAAAATGTGAAGTGATAGCTCATTGTGGTTTTAATTTACATTTTCCTGATTATTAGTGATGTTGCTTATCTTTTCATGTGTCTATTGACCATTTATATGCCCTCTTTAGAGAAATGTCTATTCAGGTCCTAAGCATAGTCCCAAATGGAGGAATGCTAACTGCCTTCACATGGTTTCCCAGTGTGAGAAGTCATTGGAAAGAAGAAGATCACCATGGTTTCAGGTGTGCAAGTCCAGGATCTGGTTTGGATTTATTCATCACACACACTAATTACTCAGAGGACATGGGTGAATCACTGAGGGTGCCAATTTGCAATTTACAACTGTAACTTTACATTATAAAATGTATTCCATTTGTGCCTACTGTTAAAGGCATCCTTATCAAGATATTTAAGAGGCCAAATTTGAAATCAAGAGTTCAGTGAGCAGGAAATCAAGAGTTTAGTGAGCAGGAAATCAGAGAAAAGGGCATAAGTGAGTTGAGAGACCATAGAGCAGTTTGATGAAGCACCCATAAGCCTATGAGACTGCCCCTTTCTATGAATCAGATGCTGCCAGATTCATGTTACATTGGGTGGTAGTTGCTGGACTCTTAAGGGTCTGTCAGTAGGAGATTGCACGCTTCTGGTTATTCCCTGTAAATAAGCACTGTCAAAATCTTGCCTATTATTTGCTTTTTTGTAACCTCCTTGCTTTTCAATTTCTTCTGTTTGCATATTCTAAGAATGGTTATATATGTGAGCAACAGAGTACCTCGTAGTTTTCTTTTCACATGTTGGCAGTTATTAATACCATAACCATATTAATTGGCTTTGGACCTACCTATCTAGAAACTACATCATACGACAAGTTACTGATGATGGTTGGCTAATGTCTTTCTGCACTTTTTTTTAGGAGTAAGCCCTGGAAATTGGGGTTGTAGGTGTGAGAAACAGTTGCATCTCAGCTAAAAGATGGCAAAGGTCATCTTTATTATTATTATTATTGATTTTTAGAGAGAGAGGAAGGGAGAGGGAGAGAGAGAAACATCGATGTGAGAGCAAAACATCTATTGGCTGCCCTCTCCATGTCCCCCACCAGGGATCAAGTCTGAAACCCTGGGCATGTGCCCTGACCAGGAAGATGCATGGGATGATGCCCAACCAACTGGGCCACACTGGCCAAGGCAAAGATCATCTTTTTATTGATTTTTTTTTTTTTAGGGAGAGAGAGATATAAACATTGATGTGATAGAGAAACATCTATCAGCTGCTGGTCGCCCCCACTGGAGATCCAGCCTGTAATCTAGGTATGTGCCCTGACAGGGAATCCAACCAGGGCCTCTCAATCCATTGGAGGACTCTCAATCCACTGAGCTACAACGGCGGAACAGGTCATCTCCTTTTTAAAAAGTGTGTCAGACACACACCTCCCAAAACCACCCTCCTCTTCAACTACTCTGGCCACACTCTATAACTATTTGCTGTTATTTGTAAAGTTGTCTGCCCCGTGGCGCACCCTCTTACACTAAGCTGTAAAGACCTCCGGGACCCATACCAAGTCTATCTGTCTTGAATTCCCGCTTAACACAATGCCTAGAACCCAGCAATAGTTTGGCGTCTTAGTCACTAAATGAATGAAGGAAAGCTTCATAACTTAAATGGGACATGGGTCTCCTGTAAGAGAAGTCTCCGCCTTCCCCCTCCTAGCGGTAGAAGTGCTCTAACTTGGTTTGCGAAGTTGCTGTAGGGCTGAAATTTTCGGAGCCAGTGGCCCAGAGAATTGCTAACGAGGTGAACGCGCTCAGAAAACCAAGCAAAGTTAAAGGCCTTGAAAACCGAACTTCCTCATCCGAGCTGGGGATGGGTGGGGGCACTGTCCGAGTGGCGGGAACACACAGAAATAAATGGAATCAATCTAGCTCCAGGGAAAAGCAGGAGCCGGGATAACTTGACTCCACCGTTTCCCGGAAACAACAGGCCCGCCCACCGCCTCCTTGCACTCACCTCCTCACTTCCTTATCCACCCGACCTATGGACGCACAGAACATCACCAGGTCGGCCTGTGGTTGGAGGACTTCCAGGATCCGTCACTCGGAGACTCCACCCACCCATTTCTTCCCGGCTGCCAGAAACCAAGAGCTGAGCGGAGGGTTTGCGGGCTGCTGGGCAGGCTGTTGCGGTAGGTGAGGAGGGGGCGGGGGGACCCAGCATTCTGTGTTGGCGGTTCCAGCCCTATCCCGGAATACCACAGAGAGGCCTCGGAGCCTGACTCATCCCTCCCAGCCAGTCGTTGAGGCCAGAGTGACTGAGGCCCGGGGTCTGGACACCAAAGTGCCCTGCGCTGTTCTGGACTTCCTAGGAGGGAAGGGGGACCGGGGCTCCGGTGTGAGCAAATTTTTGATTTGGGTGCATTTAAACGATTTTGGGATGAGGGTGGGGGTTCACTGTGGCTCCCGGCATCAGTTCATTTAGGGCCACCGTGACATATCTGTCCCTTTTACTTCCGAGCCCTTGCGCTGGTTGGGCTCTCCTGGAACTATTCAGACCTTTATGCATGCACCTTCCTAATCTCAAAGGCCCATCCCATAAGACTAGATGGTCATGAAAGCCCCAGGCGCTGTGTGTAGCCCTTACCACCTACCTATGCTTGGGCTACTTTAAGGATGTTCCCAATCCGGCAGAATGGTATTGGGTAAAAACATGGATTTTGGAGCGTCACAGGTCTATTTTCCAATCAAGGATTCACCCTATATCAGTAATGTGCCATTGACAAGTTACCCTTCTGATTTTTCATCTGCAAAATGATGAAAATGTCTATATTTTTCAGTGTTTCTGACTATTAAAAAAAAGAACACAAGGCATACAGATCAACTTCTCCATATAATGAGCAAATGGGCCTTTGCATATGACAGTGCTCTCTGAGAGACACTTTTCACCAAGCAGCACTTTTATTATCCTTGTGTATATGGAACTGTGCAAGACCTTTAGTCTGTGCCCTATTGAAAACAGAATTTAATTGGCTGAGGACAGAGTAGTTGAATTTGGAAAAGTTTTAGAGAAAAGTTCTGGATGATTGTCTTCACTAGACATGTCCACGCACGTGTGTGTATGTTTTAAAACATACAAATGTAAAATTTACCATTTTAATCATTTTTATTTTTATTTTTTAAAATATGTTTTTGTTGATTTTTTAGAGAGCGAGGAAGGGAGAGAGAGACAGAAACATCCATGTGAGAGACAAACATCAACTGGCTGCCTCCTGCACACCCCCACTGGGGATTGAGCCTGAAACCAGGGCATGTGCCCTAACCAGGAATCAAACTGGAACCTCTCAGTCCATGGGATGATGCTCAATCCATTGAGCCACACTGGCCCGGCAGTTTTAGCCATTTTTAGATGTATAGTTCAGTGGCATTCACATTGTTGTGCAAACATCACTACCATCCAGCTCTAGAACTTCCCAAACTGAAAAACTCTGTACCTATTAAACAATAACTCCCATTCCCCAATCCCCAAAACCCCTGGCAACCACTGTCCAATTTTCTGTCTCTATGAATTTAACTTACTAGGCACCTCATATAAGTGGAATCATTCAATATTTATTCTTTTGTATCTGGCTTGTAGAAATTCCATATGTATATATGGAATTAAAGATACTATTGATTTTTGGAGTAAGAGCAAGGGAGAGAGAGAAACAACCCCCACCAGGAATCAGTCCCGCAACTGTGCATGTGCCTCCACCAGGAATTGAACCAATAACCTTTTGATGTACGGAAAAATAGCCAAACAAGTGAGCCACACTGGCCAGGGTGAAATTACATTTTTAAAAACAAACTTCAGCCCTGGCCGGTTTGGCTCAGCGGTTGGAGCGTTGGCCTGCGGTCCAGAGAGACCTGGGTTTGGTTTCCACTGGGGGCATGTACCTCCGTTGCAGTTTGTCCCCGGCCCTGGTTGGGTCGTGCGGGTGGCGGCCACTTGATGTGTCCCTTTCGCGGCGATATTTCTCTCTCTCTCCTTCCTGCTCTATCTGAACAAAAAAATGGAAAAGTGTCCTTGGGTGAGGATAAAAAAAAATACAAAAACAAACTTCATGCCCGGCTGGTGTGACTCAGTGGTTGAGCCTCGACCCACGCACCAAATGGTCACTGGTTGGATTCCTGGTCAGGGCACATGCCCAGGTTGTGGGCCAAATCCCCAGTGGGGGGCATGTAGGAGGTGGCCAATCGATGTTCTCTCTCATCGATGTTTCTCTCTCTCTCTCCCTTCCTCTCTTTAAAAAATCAATAAAGAAAAAAACAAAACAACTTCATTATGAAAACAACTTGAGTGCAGACCCAGAAGAGGAACCAAATTACCTTTTTGTCATCGTTTTAAAAAATCTGTAACACAGAAACCTAATAGAAAACATTTTAAGGTTTGTTAAGAGAAATTTCTTAAGAGCCTATTACCTTCAATGGGTAAACATATCTGGGTACTACATACTTATACTGTATCCTAAAGTCAGTCCTTGCTCACTTGAGCTTCTGTTTTTTCAGCTCAAATTCCAAATGAAAATGTTTGAGAGCATTGACTCTACAGCCACAAAATCGGGCCCGGATCTTTGGGCTGAAATCTGTTCCTGTCTGCCAAATCCTGACCAAGAGGATGGTGCCAAAAATGCCTTCTCAGACTCCTTTATGGATTCTTACCCTGCCAGCACAGGCCAGAGGGAGGTCCCAGACTTTGCTACTCAGCCAGCTATAAAGCCTTGGGCTCCCTTGCAGGACTCAGAAGTATATTTAGCATCTCTAGGTAAGTTAGATGGCCTTTTATTTATTTTTTTAAATTATAAATTGATGGCTTTAAAGATGCCTGTTGAAGTTCTTTTACCTCAAACCTGGTTTTATGTTCTTAAATAATTTTTTTTTGTCTTCACCACATGTATCTGTCAGATGTAAGTTAAGTGGTGTTTCAGGTTGCTTGTGGGAAGGACCCTCTTTTCCTTGTACATCCCTTAAAACGGTCTTTGTTATCTCTTGCATCTGTTTTATCTAAATTCTGCTTTATTTCTTGGAATTCTTTAGACCCTCTTGCCTACTATTGGTGGCTCATATATTCAAATAATTCAAAAGTATCAAACCTTATGCTACCCTGAAGGAAAGGGTCATGGTCCAGAGCTACATGTGGATTTCTGAAGCTACAGTTTGAAAAACTGTTATATTAAATAGGTCGATTGTTGGAATGGGAGCATGTTGAAGTAAAATTCATTCTGCCTCTTATTAGCTATTTTATTTTTTAAATTTTTTGTTTTGTTTGTTAATCCTCACCTGAGGATTATAATTTCTAGAGAGAATGGAAGGGAGGCGGGTGGGGGGAGAGAGAAAAAAATCCATGTGAGAGAGACACTACTATTGGTTGCCTCCTGCATGTGCCCTGACTGGGGGCCGAGAATCAAACCTGCTACCCAAGTAAGTGCCCTTGAGTGGGAATCAAACCCACAACCCTCCCGTGCATAGGCCAGTGCTCTAACCACTGTACCACACTAGCCAGGGCTATTTTCTTAATATTTCATGAACACATCTTCACTGTTCTGTCCTATGGCCTTAAGTGTAAGTATTTGGAGAGACTCAAAGCACAGGGAAGAGATTCAGAGTGTCCCATGCTAAGGAAAAGAGAAATACCAGTCTAGGGCAGTGACTGCCATGCTTTAAAATTGATATATTTTTGTTATTGAACATTCATGAGACCCATCTATGTGTGACAAAACCAAACCTGGGAATAATTATTTGAGGAAGGAAAGGCAATCAGGAAAAATCAGCTTCTGAGGAAGGACAGAAAGAAAAGTCAGAATAGCCCTGGCTGGTTTGGCTAGCGGTTAGATCGTTGGCCTGTGGTCCAGAGAGACCTGGGTTCGGTTCCTGCTAAGGGCACGTACCTCGGTTGCAGTTTGTCCCCGGCCCTGGTTGGGTCGTGCGGGTGGCAACCACTTGATGTGTCCCTTTCACGCTGATGTTTCTCTTTCTCTCTCTCTCCCTCCCACTCTATCTGAACAAAAAATGGAAAAATGTCCTCGGGTAAGGATTAAAAAAACAAAATAGTAAAGTCAGAATAGAGTTTATATGATTGCTAAGAAATATCTTGGAGAAACAAAAGGAATTTTGCTAATGGTGTACTGGAGGAAAAAAATACTAGAAAAACTTAGGTGGAATGATGGATAATGAGAAAGATGAGAGTGTAATGTGAGATTTTTCAGGAAGCCACCAGAGATAGGATAGTAATATTTGCAGCCATGGCTGAGGAGGTTGACAATTCTGTTTTATAATAGTCAGAACATCTGTTTAATGATGATAAGGAGAGGAAACAATGCTGAGAAAGCTGAAGAATCAGATCCTTTGGCTTGTTGGTTCTCTGTGCCCAAGGGTTATAAGAAACTTTCATGGGTCATAGACATGGTGGCCATTAGGGTGGGAAAGCAGACAACTCTGCCTGCAGGTCTGATGTTCTCATCTATAAGTGTACATGCAGCAAAGAGGAGGAATCCAAATAGCAGCTAGTGAAACCAGAGCAGTTTCCCTTATATACTGCACCACCTCTCTAGTCTAAATATGTTGAAGAACAGCCTGGTAATATATAAATGGGCTTTGCCTCCATCCACACTACAGCTGGTCCTTATACTGTCTGGTGCAAGGGTGTTTATGTCTTTGTGAAAAATGGCACAATGGATACAGTACAATTTTGGAAAGATGCATATGTTTATTTGAAGAATCCACCATGAGATTTTCTTCCAAAAAGGATTGGCAGGTTTGGTTTCATCAAGAAAAGGTTCTAGATTTAAGAAAATTGGTTCTCTCCTGGCCAGTGTGGCTCAGTGGTTGAGCGTGGACCCACTCACTAAGAGATTGCCAGTTCGATTCCTGGTCAGGGCACATGCCCAGGTTGTGGACCCCATCCCTGGTGGGGGGCATGCAGGAGGCAGCCAATCTATGTTCTCTCTCATCGATGTTTTTATCTCTCCCCCTCCCTTCCTCTCTCGCTGTAACTTCAATAAAAAAAAAATTTTTTTAAATTGGTTTTCTACTGGGACTGGCCACTTTAGGAACAACTGTTTGTTATCCAGTACAATCCAGATAGTGGCGAAAGTAACTAGGAAAAAGGCATGTGCTTCAAGCCAGCAAATTTATGAAGCAGTTAAATGTTTGTGGACAAAAAAGACAACAAAAAAGAGTCACCTCCTGAACCTAAAGAAAAAAAGCAAGGAAACTCTGCTGAAATAGAAATACCTGCAAAAACAACTCGCAACCTGAAACACTCAGTCACTTTGCCAACAGAACTCAGCTCTGAAACGAAGACCAAATTAGAATCCACCTCAGGTGCTACACAATTTGTGACTGACCCCAAGCTCACGGGTCACAGGCAGTCCCATCCAGAAGACGTAGATATATACAGCACTAGAAGCTGAAATAGTCTACGTAGAGAACTACAAGATGTGTAAAGTTCCAAATGATGGTGAAAAAGTCATGTAATGGGCAACTGGACACATAGAGTACAACTTAGAGCAAGTATATCCTTTACATCTTCTAATCTATAGTTTGACCCATCACATAAGTGATTAAAACACACAGAGCGAATACAATCCAAACAATATTAAATGATTGGTGAAGAGGCAGAGGTAGTAGTATGAGGATGCATTTGATGACTTTCAAGTTTGTTTATAAAGAAACAAAAAATAGAGTAAATATGTGAACACTTACGAGACTATAATCTGAAAAAACATGTATGTGTATATAAAATATTTGCACACATATATATTTGCTTTAGCTTTTCGTAATTAATGTCAGCTAAATTAGAATGGTATATGGAATGATGTGTTCCCTATCCCCTTACCCCCCTTTAAAAAAATTTCCCAGATCTAGAATAAAATATCCAAAAAAAAGAAAAAGAAACTTTCATGGATTCTGTGACAATTTTGATTGGTTCAGAAAGTTAAAACTCCCTTGATATTTTTTAAAATCAGTTAAGATGATTAAAATTTCCTTCTCTGAGGAAAATAAGAACCATTTCTGGCTCCCATGGCAGAGCCTGGGAGACAGTGGCAGGCAGGTTTGGAGAATGCAATGGCACCTGTTTCTCCGTGCACACTAAGATCACACCTGATCAGGGACTCAGCACACTCCGAGAGGGGAAGACCTTTTCCAGCTCAAGAGTACCTTCCACCCTGACAGCAAAAGCCAGACATTTAAAGATTGTTTTTAGTGCCAAATAAACTATATCAAAGAGAATTCACTAAGATGTACAATGAAAAACTTAGCCAGTTTAATGTGAGATATACATAATCCTTTTAATATCCTTAAGGAGAAAAAGTTCCTCAAATATTTATTTATCAGTTGCAGGTGTTTAACATGTGTGAGCTCTTGGTAACTTGCATCAACAAAAGGTATTTGTTGTTTTTATCGATGAGTGGTAGCTGATGTGGCTTGTTTAGAAATGAAAACAGGATTGTAAATCATAGTTTCTATTGGTTCTGGGCTTGATGTCCACTACCCCCAAAACTATTGCTTAACCATTTATTATAGTTGAAGGAAAGACTAAACTAAGACAGTACATGGTGATATCCTTTCTTATATTCTTCAAAGGGGATATCTGTTCAACAGTTACACTTAAAATGGAAATAAGAGTAATTTTTTTTTTTATCTTTACTCGAGGACATTTTTCCATTTTTTGTTCAGATAGAGTAGGAGGGAGAGAGGGGAAAAGAGAGAGAGAAACATCAATGTGAAAGGGACACATTGAGTGGCTGCCACTCTCACGACCAACCAGGGCCGGGGACAAACTGCAACCAAGGTACGCGCCCTTAGCGGGAACCGAACCCGGGTCTCTCTGGACTGACGCTTTAACTGCTGAGCCAAACTGGCCAAGGCCAAATAAGAATAATTAAACATCTTGCATTAGGAAGCCATATGGAACACTCTCAAAGGGATTACAAGATTTAAAAAAAATTATTATTTTTTAATCCTCACCCAAGGATATTTTTCTATTTATCTTCAGAGACAGTGGGAGAAAAGGAGAGAGAGAAACATTGATGTGAGAGAGACACATCGACTGGTTGCCTCGTGCATGACCCTGAACAGGGCCAACGATGAACTGCAACCAAGATACGTGCCCTTGACTAGAATCGAACCTGCGACTCTCTGATCCGTGGACCAACGCTCTAACTGCTGAACCAAACTGGCCAGAGCAAGATGTTTGTTTTTATTAGGTTCCAACATCCAGGCTACAAATTGAGCAACTTTTAAAAATGCTGGGAGGCCCGGCTGGTGTGGCTGAGTGGATTGAGCATTGTCCCATAGACTGAGAGGTCCTGGTTTGATTGCTGGTCGGGGCACATGCCTGGGTTGCAGGCTCGATCCCCAGTGGGGGGCATGCAGGAGGCAGTCGGTCAATGTTTTTCTCTCACATCGATATTTCTATCTCTCTTTCCCTTCTCTCTCTCTAAAAATGTCAATAAAAACTTTTTTTTTTAAAGTTGGGAGATTCCTTCTCTTTAATCAAGAATTTAATCACACACAGTAATCTTAAAAGTCTCTTACTGAGTTCTTATCAATTTTAGTGTCTAATGAACTATTGGATCTCTCATCATTTTCTCTGATTCTTTCTCATGAGGTTTGGCAACCACTGCATGTCACTGTAACAAAAAGAAAAACCATTTACTCCTCAGAGAGACTATTTTCAAGGAGTTGAAAAAAGATGATAGTATACACATGTCAAGCCAGGGAAAACATACATTCCTTAGAGAGATACCTGCTGGGCTTCTGTGATTTCAAAGAAAACATGCCATCAATTTATTTATGAGAACCAATGGTTTTTCCCTTTTCCAGAGTTAAACATTTCTGTGGTACAATGTAAAGTGAAAACCTTGTGCAAGAAAAAGAAAAATATATGTGCTCATCAGTGAGAGAATTTTTTAAGTTGACATTAGCTTTTTTGTTGTTGTTAATCCTTACCCAAGGATATTTTTCCATTGATTTTTATTTATTTATTAAAAATTTTTTTTCTTTATTGATTTTTTAGAGAGAGGAAGTGAGAGGGAGAGGGAGAGAGAGAGAAACATCAATGAGCAAGAACATCGACTGGCTGCCTCCTGCATGCCCCCCACCGGGGATCTGGCCCACAACCTGGGCATGTGTCCTGACCAGGAATCAAACCAGCAACCTCTTGGTGCATGGGCCAATGCTCAACCACTGAGCCACACTGGCTGGGTTTCCATTGATTTTTAGATAGAGTGGGTGGGAGGGGTGGGGGGAGAGAGAGAGAGAAATATCGATTGATTGCCACCCGCATGCAAAGATCGAACCTGCAACCCAGGTATGTGCCCTTGACAGGGACTCAGACCCTTGACACTTTGCTGAGCCAAACCAGCCAGGGCAGCATTTGCATTTTAAACTTAATTTCCTTTCATACTCACTTTCCTTGTTACACTCCATTTCTTCTCTCTTTAGAGAATAAACTGAGAAGAATCAAAGGTTTAAATCAGGAAGTGACTTCTAAAGACATGCTTCGAACCCTAGCCCAAGCCAAGAAGGAATGCTGGGATCGGTTCCTCCAGGAAAAGTTAGCCTCAGAGTTCTTTGTGGATGGACTTGATTCTGATGAGAGGTAATTGATTCCCAGTCCACTTCTAGGTGACAGTCTGTTTTACTGTGGGCATTTCTTTTTCTGTGAAGAATTCAGGGAGAGTGACATCCGTGTCCAGAAATTAGTCGATATCAATACCAGCTTTTCTAAACTAAAATCATCCTTTGTCAATTTGCTCTATTTGCTCTTAGTACAGCAGATTTTTTACAAAGAGTATTTTTGCCAAAAGGCAAATACTCCAGCTACACTTTTTAAAAAATCCTCACCCAAGGACATTTTCCCACTGATTTTTAGGTAGGAAGAGAGAGAGAGAAACATTGATGTATGGGAGACATCAATTGGTTGCCTCCCGCACAACCCCGATTGGGGCCGGGGATTGAACCTGCAACCCAGGCATGTGCCCTTGACTGGAAATCAAACCCAAGACCCTTCAGTCCGAGGGCTGATGCTCTCCCCTGAGCCAAACCAGTCAGAGCTATTGTCTTCATATTTAGGTACAAGTATATACAGCACTTGAGAAAGTAGTAATCAATCAGCAACTGGAAAGATCAATCTCCATCTTACCCCTGAAACTCCATTGCATGACAGAGTTTGTGTCAAATTTTTTTTTTTTTTTTTAATTTTTTTATCCTCACCCGAGGACATTTTTCCATTTTTTGTTCAGGTAGAATGGGAGGGAAAGAGAGGAACAGAGAGAGAGAGAGAAACATTGATGTGAAAGGAACACATCGAGTGGCTGCCACCCACACAACCGACCAGGGCCGGGGACAAACTGCAACCGAGGTACGCGCCCCTAGCAGGAACCGAACCCGGGTCTCTCAGGACCGCAGGCCGACGCTCTAACCGCTGAACCAAACTGGCCAGGGCAAGTTTGTGTCAAATTGTAGCCACACAAATTTGTGTAGACTAAAGCCTCTACTGAGTGAAGGCACTGTGCTTCATGTCATAGGGTTGGGGTGAGGTAGGGTGGAGGGGAGATGTAAGAAAGTTTAACACCCTTTTTCTTTGCCCTGAAACTAGTTGGAGAGAGATGACAAATGTATATAAAGATGTACCTAACAATATGAGGCAGCATAAGAGAAGGGCCAGATGAGAAGAAGAGATAGAACCTGCTTTGGGATTTGAGAGACCATTGAGCTCTGGTGTTTGCGCCAGGCAAGGAGACAGGATTTGAACAGTACCCGCAGGTGGGCCCAATGCAGAAAGTAGAGAGGGCATTCTGCCACAAAGCAGGGTAACGCTTGACACTGGGAAGATGGCTCTGTCAGTTACTGGTTGTGTATGTTCTTGGGTAAGTAAACTGTGTGTGCCTCATAAGGTTATTATGAGGGTTTAATGAGTTACTGTGTGTCAAGTGCTTAGAACAGTGCCTGGTACATGGTAAGTACTATGCAAGTGTTAGCTATTATTAATGTTATTCTTCTTACCAGAAATGTAAAGTTCAGTAACAAATTATTCAAAATAAAGATCAGTGAGGGGAGTAAAACCCTGAATTTTAACAAAAGGTCTTAGGGGAGTGTGACTTAGAACCTAAGTTTAAAACATATCATTAACATTGATTTTGAGAGTCCCATGGTGTCAGATGAAGATACTGCTGCTGAAATTGTGGACAATATGTGAATAAAATTTATAGTTACATATTACTTTTTAATTTGCAAAGTACCTTCCCTTACATTATCTTAAATACTGAATCAGCAGTCCCTGAGATCCTTCAGAAATTGGTGTGGCATCTAAGGTCAGGCCAGCTACCCTCTCGGGGTTCAGAAAATAATACAAATTTTGCTCTTGTTTTGTATCTAAAGGCTCAACCCAATTGAGTTTTAAACTGCTCCAAACACAAAATACTTGAAGATACACAGATGTCTGACTCACTAATAATTTGGTGAATATTTCCCTCCTCTCCAGTTCTAAGTAGAAAAGATAAAACTTTCTCCTGCCTAATTCTCAACTAGGAATTCTTTTTCTCTGAAATCAGATCAGCATCAAGTTAACATTTCTGTGTATTTATCAGTACCCAGAATAATGTGGCTTTCCCTTCTCTATAGAAATAATTCTACAAAAAGTGTGGTAAATGAAGATTTAATGCCTGTGTAGCTTCTAAGTGCCTTGGGCTGGGCTGCTGTTCCCCGGAGCCTACATCTGTGGGAACACTTCTATCATTGTTCAGAGCGAGCACCAGGAAACAGTAGATAAGTGTTTGTTTTCAAACTTTAAAGTTTATGTTTTAAACAGCCATTTTGTAGGGAAATTATGTGGTTCTTCATCTCTGTGATGAAGGCCAGGTAGGTGACCCTCTTTTTTTTTTTTTTTATCCTCACCCGAGGACATTTTTCCATATTTTGTTCATATAGAGTGGGAGGGAGAGAGAGAGAAACATCGACATGAAAGGGACACATCAAGTGGTTGCCACCCGCATGACCCAACCAGGGCTGGGGACAAACTGCAACCGAGGTACATGCCCTTAGCAGGAACCGAACCCAGGTCTCTCTGGACCACAGGCCAACGCTCCAGCCGCTGAGCCAAACCAGCCGGGGTACTAACAGTGTTCTTAAATCTACTGGTTATGGCTTTATTGCTTGGCTTAAAGACTTTGTGCTCTTGAAGAGCATAGAATGAGATTAACATTATTTCTGGTCATTTATCTTTTACTGTGAATGTCTAATGGCTTTAGAATGAGGATCCTGTGTACTTAAGGAACATAGTAGGGGAACACTTCTCCCCTCCCCACAGATTCAAACAAAAAGGGGCCTTCTGGTATAGTGGCCATTCCTTTGTGGGGGACATTGCTGCTCAGATGTTTCCATCTTGGGGACTTGCTATAGGATGAACTAAAAAACAAAAGGCCCACAAACAAAATTGTGTTCAGTGCAACTAAACGTAATTGAATCTCATACTGCCTCAGGTATGAGATTTCAAGATGTTCAGGTTTCTGCCTCACTGATATTTATTTGAATATTTCCTCCCCTTGACAATTTCTCTCCTCTCCAGTTTTGAGGGGAAAAGAGACGGGACTGAGGCATAAGCTCTTCAAGCTTTTAGAGGCGCTGCATTTGAAGGAGGTCTGATGCTGTTTATTGCCAAAGTGCCCACCAGGGGGTAAATTATGCCTGGGGGCTGCCAGGATGCACAGCTGTCAGAGGAGTGTCAGTCTCCCCATGTTAGCAGTGAAAAACAATTGTAGGAAGAAATTTGTTGTGGGTGGGAAGGCAATATTTGAGTAACTGAGATAATCATTAAGTAATTAATCATCGAGGTCTGATGCAGTCCCCCTTTTCTCTTGCTCTTTCTTAGCACCTTGGAACATTTCAAGAGGTGGCTCCAGCCAGATAAAGTAGCCGTCAGTACAGAGGAGGTCCAATATCTGATTCCTCCAGAGTCACAGATTGAGAATCCAGTGGCTGGGGATGAGCCAGCGGCAGCGAAACAATAAATTACACACACACACTTGCGTGGAGCAGCTGTCTTGAGTCCAGAGGGAACAGTGGAGAGCTCGGCAGCAGCAGCAAGGAAAAACTTGGGAGGGAAAAAGCCCAACCTTCCACTCCACAAAGCAAACAGCTGCGGGTCCCTGTGGACTTGCTTGGGGCTGGCACGTGTGACTGTCTTGGATGAAGTGACTGACCCAGTGCATGCTGGATCAAAATACCACTTTCCTGTATGTCTCACAGCTTGCTTGAGCTCTGGTGCTGCAGGTGAGAAGTCTGCTGAGAATCTAGTGAAGGACCCAGGTGTAAATGTATGTGCAGAAGCTGATGCCCTTGTGTATAATGTATAAGTGAAGTGAGCCGTGTTTTCCCTTGCTTCTGGATTTTCCTGCCTGTATCCCAGGCATTCCCTTGGTAACTTGTCAGGGGTGAGCGGGGCCAAGGAAAGTAAAGTCTGCCTCCTTAAATCCAAGCCCCATTTGGGGCTTCTCTAACAAGTCCAAAATAAATATGAAGACTTTAGGAAAAGAGACTGGCTTTTCTTTGTCTGATTTGTTCCTTGTGGGGAAAATGGAAGAAAGAAGTGTGAAAAGGTGGGTGTTTGTGTGTGTGTGTGTGTTTTAATTTCATGAATGGCTTCTCCCCTAACTTCCTCCTGCACTTATAAAGGGCTAAGTTCCAAATTATATTTGCAAATATGGTTTTGGTATTTGACACCATTGCTTGACTAGTTACCTGCTTGTTACTTGTAGCAGCTTTTTTTGGCTGAGTTTACTTTCCTCCTTGTTTACGGTGTTCTTGTTCAGTTGGTATTGTCCATATACAACTTTTCTCATCAGAATAGCTGTGTGTGTGGTGGAATTGACCTGATTCCTCCCAGAGAGATGCTCCCAGACAGTGGGGAGGTAAACACAAAATCACGCCAATGCAGGTGAGCTGGTAACTTTTGCTAGCGTCCTGATTTTAACACATGCCCTCTGACAAACCAAACCTCTGTGTTCTGAGGGTACATTTTGGAGACAATGGCTCTATGGAGCTTCTTCCTGGGTTATAGGTTCCTAGGCCCTAATGATGAGCAGGGTGGCCATAAAAATCTTCAGAGAACATTTGCTCATTTTATTTAGTTTATTTTATTGAATTTATTGGGGTGACAGTGGTTCACAAAACCATACAGGTTTCAACTGTACAACTCAACAAAATATCGTCTGCATACTGCATTTGGCCCATCACCCAAAGTAAAATCTTTCCATCCCTGTTTATCTCCCCTTTGGCCACCTCCACCCCCTCTTTCCCTCTGGCTATCACCACACTGTTGTGATATATATATTTGGCTTAATCCCTTCACCTTTTTTCCTTCAGCTCCTCAACCCTCCTTCCCTCTGACAGCTGTCAGTCTGTTCCATGTATCCATGCTTCTGTTTCTATTTTGTTCATCAGTTTATTTTGTTCATTAGATTACACATATAAGTAAGATAATATGGTATTTGTCTTTGACTGGCTTATTTTGCTTAGCATAATAATCTCCAGGACATCCATGGTGTTGTAAAAGGTAAGATTTCCTTCATTTTTATATTTTTTTGAGATAGAAACATTGATGTGAGAGAGAAACATCAGTTGGCTGCCTCCTGCACACCCCCTACTGGGAATCGAGCCTCCAACCGGTGCATGTGCCCTGACCGGGAATCCAGCTGGGACCTTTCAGTCCATGGATGATGCTCAGTCCCCTGAGCCACACTGGCTGGGCAGATTGAGTAGTATTCCATTATGTAAATGTACCACAGCTTTTTTATCCACTCATCTGTTGATGGAAACTTGGGCTGTTTCCGGATCTTGGCTATGGTAAATAATGCTGCAGCGAACATAGGGGTGCATTTATTCTTTCGAATGAGTGTTTTGGGTTTCTTCAGATATTCCCAGAAGTGAGACTGCTGGGTCAAAAGGCAGTTCCATTTTTAATTTCTTGAGGAAACTTCATACTCTTTTCCAAAGTGGCTGCACCAATCTGCATTCTCACCAATAATGTATGAGGGTTCCCTATCTCTACATCCTCAGACATCACTTGCTGTTTGCTGATTTATTAACAATAGCCATTCTGACAGGCCTGAGGTGATATCTCATTGTGGTTTTAATTTGCATCTCTTTGATGATTAGTAATGTTGAGCATTTTTTCATGTTTATTGGCCATCTTTATGTCCTCTTTGGAGAAGTGTCTATTCAGGCCCTTTGCCCCTTTTATTTTTTTATCCTCACCTGAGGACATTTTCTGCACCTATCTTCAGACAGAACGGGAGGGAGAGGGGGGAAGAGAGAAAGAGAAACATCGATGTGAGAGAGACACATGGAGTGGTTGCCACCCACACAACCTCAACTGGGGCCGGGGACAAACTGCAACCAAGGTACATGCCTCTAGCAGGAACCAAACCTGGGACTCTCCAGTCCGCAGGCCAATGCTCTAACCGCTGAGCCAGGGCTGCCCATTTTTTAATTGTGTTGTCTTCTTGATGTTGAGTTGTATAAGTTCTTTTTTTGGGTATAAGTTTTTTTCATATTTTGTAAATTAACACCTTATCAGAAGTATAATTGGCAGATATACTCCTCCATTCCATGGGTTGCCTTTTCATTTTGTTGATGTTTCTTTTGCCATACAAAAACTTTTTAGTTTGATGTACTCCCATTTATTTATTTTTTCCTTTGTTTTCCTTTCCTGAGAGAAATATTGACACAAATATTGCTACGAGAAATGTCTGAAATTTTACTGCCTATTGCTCATATCTAAATCAAGTATTTGCCTTGTTTGAAAGGATGATAATCACCCAGGTGATTCCATATCCTTGCTTAATTATATAAATACTTTTGTTGTAATTGCCAGATATATTTCCTCCTTTTTTTTTTTCATTGACCAATAGTGTTAGCTCTATTCTTACTGCTTTTTATTGGTAGGATACCTTTGACCTAGAGTGGGCCTCATGTTCCCCAGATACTTTGAGGAAGCCAGACACTGACAATCATCTGGTTCTGGACTGAGCTTGCAAGCTGCCATCTCTGCCTGGGGTTCAGACCTCCCTCTTCCTCTAGGGCCACTGGATGGCTTCAGCTGGATGGATAGGTAAAAAAAAACACAACAGACTAAGGTTAAAAAACTTTTTGTATTTTAAATTATTTTTTATTTTTCAATTACAGTTGACATACATTATTATATTAGTTTCAGGTGTACACCCCAGTGATTAAACATTACATAACTAATAAGTGATCATCCCAATAAATCTCACACCCATCTCACACCATACATAATTACTAGAATATTATTGACCATGTTCCCTATGCTGTACTTTACATCCCCATGATTATTCTGTAACAACCAATTTGTACTTCTTAACCCCTTCACCGTTTTCACCCAACTCCTCCATCCCCCTCCCGTCTGGCAACCATCAAAATGTTCTCTGTATGAGTCTGTTTCTGTACTGCTTGTTTGTTTGTTTTGATTTTTAGATTCAGTTGATATGTTTTTATTGCCATTTGTTTGTTTGTTTGTTTGTTTATTTATTTATTATCCTCACCAGAGGACACCTTTGCATTTATCTTTAGATAGAGTGGGAGGGAGAGGGGGGAAGGGAGAGAGAGAAACATGGATGTGAGAGAGACACATCGACTGGCTGCCACCCACACAACCCCAAGCGGGGAGGGGACAAACCACAACCAAGGCATGTGCCCCTAGCGGACACCGAACCCGGGACTCTCCTGTCCGCAAGCCAATGCTCTAACCGCTGAGCCAAACTGGCCAGGGCTATTGCCATTTGATTGTAGTTTTTATCTTGCTTTTTGTCTTTTTCTTCTTAAAGATGACCCTTTAACTTTTCATTTAATACCAGTTTGATGGTGACGAACTCCTTTAGCTTTTTCTTGTCTGGGAAGTTCTCTAAGTGTCCTTGAGTAATCTTGGTTGTAGATCCTTGCTTTTTATCACTTTGAATATTTCTTGTCAATCCCTTTTGGCCTGAAAAGTTTATGTTGAGAAATCAGCTGACAGTTTTATGAGAGCTCCCTTGTGCATAACTAACTGCTTTTCTCTTGCTGCTTTTAAGAGTCTCTCTGTCTTTAACCTTCGGTATTTTAACTATGATGTGTCTTGGTGTAGGCTTCTTTGGGTTCATCTCGTCTAGGACTCTTTGCGCTTCCTGGACTTGTATGTCTATTTTCTTCACTAAGTTAGGGAATTTTTCTGTCATTATTTTTTCAAATAGGTTTTTAATTTCTTGCTCTCTCTCTCTCCTGGCACCCCCGTGGTGCGAATGTTAGTATGCTTGAAATTGTCCCAGAGTTTCCTTACACTATCCTCATTTTTTTAAATTCTTTTTTCATTTTGCTGTTCTGATAGGGTTTTTTTGTTTTTTGTTTTTTTTTTGCTTTCTTATATTCCAAATGGCTGATTTGAGTCTCAGCTTCATATACTCTACTGTTGATTCGCTGTCAATTATTCTTCATTTCAGTTAGTGTAGTCTTCATTTCTGACTGGTCCTTTTTTATGCTGTTGAGGTTCTCACTAAGTTCACTGAGTATCTTTATAACCAGTGTTTAGAACTTTGAATCTAGTAGATTGCTTATCTCCATTCTGTTTGTTTGTTTCTTTCTTTCCTGGCGTTTCGTTCTTCATTTGGGACATGTTTCTTTGTCTCCTCATTTTGACAGCCTTCCTGTGTTTGTATTAGGTAGAGCTGCTATGTCTCCCAGGCTTGGTAGAGTGGCCTAATGCAGTAGGTGTTCTGTAGGGTCCAGTGGCACAGCTTCCCTCCCCATTACCCAAGCTGGGCACTCAAGGTGTACCCCCTATGTGGGCTGTGTACACCCTCCTCTTGCAGTTGAACCTTGATTGCTGTTCTCTTATCAATGGGAGGGATTTACCTCCAGGCCCATCAGCTGCAAGGACTGGCTGTGACCACTGACCACTGACCTCTGACCACCTGTGCAGGGATCCATCTCACAGAGCAGGACTTACTTCAAGGAGGCTCTGGTGCCTGCTGAGTCTACCCCTTGAGTTTGTCACTTGTGGAGGTGGTTTGGTGGTGTTTCAACGTGGTCTGAAGCTGTCCACTGCATGTGTTGGCTGTGGGGCCTCCCAGGAGGTGCAGGCCAAGGTCAGCAGCCACCTGTGCTCTGCCCAGGACCACCTGGCATAAGCTACAAAGCGATCTGCAGATGGCGACTACTTGTCCTGGGCTTGGTGGTGCTCAGGCAAGGCCAAGCTGTGAACCAAGGCTGGCTGCTGCTGGTGCTGGGACTGAGGCCACTCAGAGAGAGATACAGGGCACACCAAGGCCAGATGCTGCTGGTTTGAGAGATTTTAGGAAAATCTGAAGTATGAGCCAAGACAGACCATTCGTATGGAAAAGCCACTGGAAACAGCTTGGGTGGGCCTGAAACTTGAGTGGAGCATCACCAGGGAATCACCAAGGTGGGGCAAACAGTGTGAGCCAGGTTGATAGAGTCTCAGATATGGCACCTGCCTGAGGGTTTTGTGGGGGAGGGCTCATCCAAGGACCAGTGGTCTCTGCCAGCACTTCTGTCTGGGAGAAAACTGCCCCCAGCTCTTGCATGATGCTGGACTGTCCGGTTCCTCTCTGTATGTTCCTGGTGCCTTTGAGCCACTGCCTCAGCATGGAGCTCAGAGTGAGTCCGAGTAAGTCCATGTGTGGGTCCTTTAAGGGGAACTGCCTGGGACTACAGGAGCCCCCCATCTCCCTCAGCCTCAATCCCACAGAATTTATGGGGGCTTCTCTTCCTGACACTGGAACCCTGGGTTGGGGGGCCTGGTGTGGGGCTGGGACCCCTTGCTCCTCAGTGGGGACCTTGGTAGCTGATCCCTCCTGCTTTTTTAAAAATCCTCACCTGAGGATATTTTTCCATTGATTTTTTTTCCTGATAAAGTGGGAGGGAGGAAAGGAAAGAGAGAAACATCAAGGTGAGAGAGACACATCGATTGATTGCCTCCCACAAAAACCTGACCAGGGCCAGGGATCAAACCCACAACTGAGGTGTATGCCCTTGACCAGGAATTGAACCTGAGACTCTTCAGTCCATGGGCCACACTTCCACCACTGAGCCAAACTGGTCAGGGCTCCCTCCTGATTTTTATCCTCCCCACGTGGGTGTGGGATCAACCTGTTCTTCGAGTTGCCCCTCCTACCAGTCTCAATGTAGCTTCTTTAATTCCCTAGTTGTAGGATTTCTACTCAGCCACATTTCAGGCAGTTCTGAATGATGGTTATTCTGTAGTTTAGTTGTAGTTTTTTTTAGAAAGAGTGGAAGGGGGGAGGTAGGGAGGGTGAGTGAGAGAGGGAGAGAACACCTATGTGAGAGACACACATCCGTTCATTGGTTGCCTGCTGCTTGCTCCCTGACTGGGTCTAGGGATCTAACCTGCAATCCAGGTACATGCCCTTGACTGGGAATCAAAACTGTGACCCCTTGATGTGCGGGCTGCTGCTCTAACCACTTAGCAACACTAGCCAGGGCTAGTTGTAGTTTTGAAGTGGTTGTGGGAGGAGGCGAGTACCGTGTTTACCTACACTGCCATCTTGACTAGAAATCCAAAAGAGTATGATTTTTCTGCTCCCGGCATAATAAACAATTTAAGGGAAAAAAGTGATAAGGTCTCAAAACACTCTCCCAAAGAGCAGATCATAAAATGGTTAAGGAATATTTCTGTACCAGAAAGTAGTATATCTGTTATTCAGACAAGATTTTAACTTTGCCTTTTCTCTACCTCCCTCCCATTTTCTCTTCAAGAAACAGAAATTTTAGTATGAGAAGGTGGGGAGTTGATTTAGAGGAACCAAAAAAGAATTGTGGGATTGAAAGGCTTTTAGCCTCACATGAAAACCTGAATGAAGTATGAGGAGAAGGTCCCAGGTCTCTGCTTACCTTCTCGCTTAACTCTTCAATAAAGATAGGTTTCCACAGAAAGGAGTCCAATAAGTTGTAACCATGGTTTCTGAATTGGTTTAGAGGTGACAATTTAAGTGATGGCTCTAAAAAGAGGTGAGCCCTGGCCGGTTTGGCTCAGCGGTTAGAGCATCAGCCTGCGGTCCAGAGAGACCCAGGTTCGGTTCCCAATAAAGGCGCATACCTCAGTTGCAGTTTGTCCCCGGCCCTGGTTGGTCGTGCGGGTGGCAGCCACTCGATGTGTCCCTTTCACATCGATGTTTCTCCCTCTCTCTTCCTCTCTCTCCCTCTCTATCTGAACAAAAAATGGAAAAATGTCCTCTGGTAAGGATAAAAAAAAAAATCTAAAAAAAGGTGAAACTACCAAAAACAAATTTGATATTAGTTCCCAAAGCTAACTTATTAATGTAGATTTACCTTAGGCTATTTAAGTGGCACTAAATTTGAAACCAAGAGTCTTGGGTGCTATCTTTATCTGTCTTGTGGCTTACTGTGTGGTCATAAATAAATCAAATGACCTCTTTGTGTTCCAGTTCCCTTTCAGAAATTGGAACAACCATAGGAAAAATAGTATTGGCCAAAAATACTGATCTGTTTCCTTTGACCCTGGAAACTCCCAAAGAACTCTAGTTAGGACTTCCTCAAATCAGTAAAATTTATGAGTTGAGAGCCTTTCTTATCACCCCAAACTTTCTTCCTTCCTCATGTCCTTAGTGAAACAGAAAGTTAGAGCAAATGGAGCAATAAATATTACTGAACCTCAGGGCCAGGGAAGGACAATTACCAACAAGGGCAAAGCAGTAATAACTTGGTCTATCCAGAGAAGTCTGGGTTGGAGCCAGGGAGATAAGCTAAGTGACTACCACTGTTCTCTTCGGTGCATGCACTCATCACTCAGCGCTCGGCAAGATCCGTGCTGGAACGGCACAGGCAGACCCCCAGTACCTGCTCCAGAAATAGGCTCTAGATAAAGGCACAGCAAGGAAACAAATACCCTACCAGTTAGTGCCCAAGTGTGTCCCTCCCAGGCAGGCCTGCCCAAAAGGACTATTGCTGGAAGAGGGAAGAGTCCCTGGAGCCACTCTCCGGCTCTGCCTTGGAGTGAGTCCCCAAGACTGAGAATAGCTCCAGTCACATGAGACAGTATTTTCCTCAAAATTCTACACTATTCCAACGAGCTTTGGCCCTACTTCAGTTACAAGATTCAAGACAGGACACTGCCTTAGCAATCTTGGGTTTGTGGGGAGAGCTGTTGACTTGAACCCAGAAGGGGGTTACTGAAGGCACAGATTCATGCATCTAACCAATGTCTGTTGAGCCCCTGCAGCGCTTCAGGCACCATGCGAGATGGTGAATAAAACAAAACCAGGCAGCAGCCGTGGCGGAAACCAGAGCAGAGTTAGAGTCTTGGCCCTAAAGCCCAAGTCAGTGGCTGCATTGGTGCTGTCTTGGAAGAGTCTGTTGGAATTGGAACTTGGACTCTTCTGTCCCTGTCCTCCATTCTGTCTCTTTCTCGGATGGAGCCCTCATGACAGGCCTGGCTCGGAGTCCCCAGCAGAGTGGCTGAGTTGCTGAACGTCATCATCCTGGAGTTGGTAAGACATCACTCATGAACCAATATGGGAACAAGAAATTCAGTAATCAGTACACAGCCAGAATAGGAGCAGACTTTCTGACAAAGGAGGTGATGGTGGATGACAGACAATGCAGATCTGGGACAGCAGGACAGGAACGGTTCCAGTCTCTTGGTGTGGCCTTCTACAGAGGTGTAGACTGTTGCATCCTGGCATTTGACTTGACTGCCCTGAACATTTAAAACCCTTGATAGTTGGAAAGATGAGTTTCTCATCCAGGCCAGTCCTCGGGATCCTGAAAAATTTCCTTTCTTGGTGTTGGGAAATAAGATTGACCGTGAAAACACATAAGTGGCCACGAAAGGAGCACAGGCCTGGTGCCAGAGCAAAAACAACATTCCCGACTTCGAGACCGGTGCCAGCACCATGGACGTGCAGCGGGCATTCCAGACGACTGCACAGAATGCACTTAAACAGGAAACGGAGGTGGAGCTGTGCAATGAGTTTCCTGGACCCATCAAACTGGACAAGAATGACCGGGCCAAAGCCTGGCTGGAAAGCTGCAGTTGCTGAATAGGCAGTGAGAGCAGAGCACAGAACGCTTCACAAACCAAGAACACCCTTAGGCCTTCCAACACAAATCCCCCTCTCCTGTTTCAAACAAAACATAAAGCCATCTCTCATATCCAGCTGCCAAAAAGACCCCCACCAGACACATTCATCTACCCTTACAACACACATGCGCACACACATCTGACACAAGCAGACAGACTCCAGCGGCCTAGGCCTGTGATGGCTCCACAGGGTCTGCCCACCCACTACATCAGCCCTCATATAGCAAGAGGATGGGCCAGCTGTAGAAATTGTTCTGGTGGAATCGACATCAGAAGCTTACTCTTTTAGTCCACCAGGGAGAGAGAACTGTTTACAGTTAATCTGCGTCTAGTTATCTGATTTTTTTTTAATGGTCTTGTGATCTTTTCCTCCATCCCCACCCTGCTCTAGTGAAGGTTATCACCTGGGAAGCTGGTGCCCCATGTTTCATTACAGGCCCACACCCAAGCTGGTCAGGCTGAGTTTTGTATATATCTGTTAATGTTTGTCACTTTTAACGAATCGGATCTTTTTACAGTATCCATTTATTATGTAATGCTTCTTAGAAAAGAATCTTATAGTACATGTACATACATATGTAAATACATGCAAACAATTAAAAATGTATAAATTAATGGTGTGGGGGGGACGACACAACGAAACCACATCTTCCCACATGGAATTTGATGAAGGGGAAGCTATGGCCTACCTAATTAGTGCTGTAATCACTACACTAGAGCCTAGGTGTAAGCACAGGAGGCTTTGAGAGCATAGAGGAAGGAGATGTGAGAACTCTAGGAAGATCAGAGTGGTAGGTAAGAGAGAGGCCATGTTAGGAAGCCAAGTCCAGAAAAATGAATAGCAGAGAGAATAAAGGGATAGAGCATGGAGGCAGAGAAAAGTCCCAGAAGAGGAAAAAAAGCATATACAATGGCATGAATGCAAAAGAAAGTTTGGAGACTGGAAATTAGTGCCGTGTAGCTGGAGCATAAGGGACAAAGGAGGAGGCATCAAAAGGTGAGGTTGAGAATAAATAAGCCATGTTAAGGAGTCTGGAATTTATTGTGGGGACAACAGGGAGCTAAAGGGGTTGTATTAAGAGGGCCAGTGACAGGCCCAGATTTGCATCTAGAAAGATGGTTATGGCTGACATGGGCTTGACATGATTAAATTGATTAGAGGAACACAAATTCACACTTGGCAATATGTCTACATGAAATAATGCAATTGGAGGGCTGTGGTTTTCCTTTTTTAGCTTGATTTCTTTGATGTTAATTTTTCTCACTATTACAGAACAAACAGAATCGTGTATGGCAGATTGTATTTACCAAAGATGGCTATATCGATATATCACATCCCATACTTTGATCTTACAGGGTGATGAGGATGGTCCTCCACTGAGGTGTTGGGTCAATATTCCCTTCCCTTGAACCTGGGTAGACCTACGTAAGAGCCTTGCTAATAGAGTACAGCATAAATAATGTGACTTTGGAGAATAGATCACGCAAACATTCCACCTGGGTTCTCTCTCTCTCAACATGCTCCTCGGTAGTTCTGAACCAACAAGAAAGAAGTCTGACTACCTTGAAGTCACCATACCAGAGAGCCCACACAGAGACAGGTGCTCCCGGCAGCCTAGTCCCTAGCTGTTTGAAGTCTTCCCACCCAGACATCAGACATAGAAATGATTCCACTCGTTTCAGGCCCAAGACTTTTTTTTTTTAATTTTTAAAATTAATTTTTGTTACAGATGTTTCTCCTTTTTCCCCCATCGACACCCCCCACACCCAGCATTGTTGTCTATGTCCATTGGTTACGCATACATGCATATAAGTTCTGTGGTTTATCTCTTTCCTTTCCCCCACCCCCTCTTCTGAGGTTTGTCAGTCTGTAACCTACTTCTATGTCTCTGGGTCTATTTTGTTCATCAGTTTGTTTTGTTCATTATATTCCACAAATAAGTAAGATCATGTGATATTTGTATTTCTCTGATTGGCTTGTTTCCCTTAGGATAATACTCTCCAGGTCCCTTCATGTCATCTCAAAGTATAGAGATTGTTCTTTCTTACAGCTGCATAGTATTCCATTGTGTATATATATGTAACACAACTTTTTTATTCACTCATCTACTTTTTTTCTTTTTTATTCTTACCTGAGAACATTTTTTGCATTTATCTTGAGATAGAGCAGCAGGGAGAGAGGGAGGAAGAGAGAGAGAGAAACATCGATGTGAGAGAGACACGTTGAGTGGCTGCCACCCACATGACCCCAACCCGGGCGGGGACAAACTGCAACCGAAGTACATGCCCTTAGCGGGAACCAAACCCGGGCCTCTCTGGTTTGCAGGCCGACGCTCTAACCACTGAGCAAAACTGACCAGGGCTATCCACTCATCTATTGATGGACACTTGCAGGCCCGAGTCTTAAAGCTGCCCCAGCTGTCTCTCAAAGCCCTGAAGATTCATGAACAAAAGAAATTTCATAGTTTAAGCCTCTAAGTCTTGGGTTGGTTTGATACTCAGCAATAGATAAGTGGTACAATATGACCTAGGTCTCAGATTTTATGTAGTTAATTTAAAGTATTTGTATTCCTTCTAGTTTCTGATGGTGACTGAATTTTTATACTTAGTGGCTGCAGTATGGAGAGGAGCAGAACTGCAGGGGACCAGCTGTGAGGCGGCTGCAGCTGTCTGAGGAAGAGATGATAGTGACGAGGACTTCTATTTCTACTTAGGATGTGGAATGCTGTAAGAAAATACCACTCCCACCCTAACCATGAGAAATAGCCAAATAATCTCCAAAAGCATAGCTTTTCTTGAGCCCTCAGAAAGCTGAGGTCACAGGGTAACCAAGTAAAGCCTCTTCAAAGAGAGAGAGGGACACATGACCTGTTTCCACTTTAGCTGACCATGCGAGAAAGAGGTGGCTGTCATAAAAGCAGGTAAGAAGAACCCAATAAAAACGTAACACAATTTTGAAGGCTACACATGGGCTAGTGGGCACAGGGGAGTTTGTACTCACAGGCAAGCTTTTTTCCACAGGCCTCCCCTGAGGTTCACGAGAAAAAGGGGAGCAGGGCAGGACTGGCAAAGAGCTCTCCTCCTTGGTGCAGGCAAATACGAACTGATGAGGGCAGCTGCTAGGGGAACGAAGACAGCCTCAGCTGCTTCCACAATCCTCTTTTAAGCAAAAGCCTTAAACCACTGAGGG
This sequence comes from Molossus molossus, assembly GCF_014108415.1. Lineage (NCBI taxonomy): Eukaryota > Metazoa > Chordata > Mammalia > Chiroptera > Molossidae > Molossus > Molossus molossus. The sequence goes on along the minus strand of NW_023425344.1, from coordinate 179,523,517 downwards.
AGGGGCAAGTTCTTGCTTCCAGGGAAGAATAAAAGCAAAACTCAGCTGCTTTGGGGTAAGGGCTAAAATGCTACTTGCCCCTCTTGCCCAGCCTGTGTGGCTCAGTGGACTGAGTGTCGTCCCACAGACTGAGAGGTCCCAGTTTGATTCCCAGTCTGGGCATGTGCCCGGGTTTTGGGCTCAACCCCAGTGGGGGGTGTGCAAGAGGCAGCTGACTGATGTTTCCCTCTCACATCAATGTTTCTATCTCTCTCCCTTTCTCTCTCTCTCAAAAATCAATAAAAACATATTTTAAAAAAACAAACAAAACTTTTTGCCCCTCTTGAATACAGGCAAAGATCCATTGTTTCTGGGGGAAGAACAGAAGCAAAAACTCTCTACCCTAAGCCAAGAAGCAGGAAACTGCCTTGGGCTAAAGAATCAAGCAAAGGTCTATTCATCTGGGGGAGAGAGCAGGGAACTCTGGCCACCCAAAACCTACCATAGAGAAAAGGCCAAGTTTGGCTGTCACAGGAGTAGGGGCAGCAATACTGAGAAAGCCCTCCTCCTGAAGCTCAGGAACATAGGACCCGCCTAAGACTGCAGCTGAACCAGGATAACAGAGACCCCCTCCACGAGCCTAGCACCAGATGGCAAGCAATAGCAGTCTACCACTGGTGGAGGGCCGGCATGCAGGATGGCCGAAAAGCTGAGGGTGAAGCAGGATCACAGAAAAACCCTCTGACACCCCGGTCCCCATTCTAGGCAGCCCATCACTAGAGAAACTCAAAGCCTGTGTTGCTCTGAGGTGATGACAGCAACAACAAAACCCAAACCCTGCCTGGCTCCGAGCTCTGTTGACTCCTCCCACCTCAGACCAACAGGCTGATGGAAGAGGCATGCCCACTTCCAGGCAAAAATGCTGTTTACCTCAGTCTCTGCTGTTCTGCACAGAATGGACTTCAACAGAAAATTTACATAACACAAAAAGACAAGAAAGAAAAAAACCAATCCATTGTCAAAAGATACAGAAATCCATAGAACCAGAGTCACCGATAATACAGATGATGGAACTACCAGACAGGGACTTTAAAATAATAATGACTGATATGTTAAAGGGTACAGTGGGAAAAGGTGGGCAACTTACATGAACAGATGGGGACTTTCGGTAGAGATGTGGGAACTATCATAAAGTCAAAAGGAAATGCTAGAAATAAACCATGATATCAGAGATGAATTCCTTCAACAGGCTTTTCAATAAGTAGGCACCGCCGAGGAAAGCACCAATGAACTTGAGAAAGGTCAATAGAAATCATTCAAAATGAAACAGAAAGAGAAAAAGGAATGGGGTTGGGGGAGAGGGACAAAACCAAGCTTCCAAAAGCTGTGGGACAATATCAAACAATCTAATAAACGTAATTTGAGTCCCAGAAGGTAGAGACCGGGAATGGGGCAGAAGAAATATTTGAGTTTGTGGTTACATGAATGTGGCAATGAAATTAGAAGTGGATGTGAGAAGCATTTAGGGGGAAGGACCACTGGAACTTGGTACTTGAGTGGAATGATGTGTGAGAGAGTGGGAAGAACCAGGCATAGCGTCTGGGGATGGCACAAGGCAGTGGTAGGTGGTTAGCAAGCGATAGTGCCAGGGTTGAGAGCCAGGCCTGCTCTCTCCAGAACATGTGCTCTTGCTGCGTAATACTCCCACCTACAGGCCAGACTGGAGTGACGGTGGACCTCCGCTCCTGGAGTCCCCACCCTTCAGCTCCAGGCTTCACGAAGCCCATCAATGTGCTGCCCCCATGAGTCAACGTGTGGTTGAGAGATACTCACCTCCTTTCGTTCTCCCCACTTCTGTTTCCCAAGTGCCACGTGTCACAGATTGTTCTGAAGTAAAGGTTTTCACTTCCCCAAAAGACTGACTCTCTTCTCCCTTCCTGCTGACCTAATATGCTTTTTAAAATTTGGCCCTTTTGCGGGTGACAAAAGTAGGGAGAGAAGAGGCAGAGGCAGAGATGGGTGAGGGATTGTGTCGTGTGTGTGCATGCATACGTGCACAGGTAAGGAGATGGGTTACTGAGAGTGTATGAGCATCTTAAAGAATAGGATCGCCCTGGCCGGTTTGGCTCAGCGGTTAGAGCGTCGGCCTGCGGTCTTGAGAGACCCGGGTTCGGTTCCCGCTAAGGGCACGTACCTCGGTTGCAGTTTGTCCCCGGCCCTGGTCGGTTGTGCGGGTGGCAGCCACTCGATGTGTCCCTTTCACATCGATGTTTCTCTCTCTCTCTCTGTTCCTCTCTCTCCCCCCTACTCAACCTAAACAAAAAATGGAAAAATGTCCTCGGGTGAGGAAAAAAAAAAAAAAAAAAAGAATAGGATCAGTTTTGGTTTTTCAACCTCATGTCCTTTTTGTTTGTTTTTGTTGTTTTTTTTATCCTCACCCGAGGATATTTTTCCATTTTTTGTACAGATAGAATGGGAGGGAGAGAGAGGAAGGGAGAGAGAGTGAGAAACATCGACGTGAAGGGACACATCGAGTGGCTGCCACCCGCACAACCAACCAGGGCCGGGGACAAACTGCAACCGAAGTACGTGCCCTTAGCGGGAACCGAACCCGGGTCTCTCCGGACCGCAGGCCGACGCTCTAACCGCTGAGCCAAACTGGCCAGGGCCTCATGTCCTTTTTGAATGAGATGATCAAGAACTGGAGTTGGTCTCAAGGTCAGCTGGATCCAAGAACTCAATAAATATCGGAAGTCTCCTCTTTCTTTCACTCTTAACTTTTCTTTGTGTGTTGGTATAGTACAGAGAGTTCTGGGAATTCTGCACATTGTCCTATTTTAGCAAATCCAGTGGTACAGCCTTCCCTTCCAACTTTATATAATAAACCCCAAGGAACGACTCTAATTGGCCTGGCCTTGGTCACATGCTCATCACTCAACCAATTATTATGACTAGGGAAAGGAAATTTTTATTGGGTGGGCCTAAATCTTGGGTCCAAAGTTATAACTAGGGGCACAAGGTACTGTGGTATTAATCCCACCAGAACATTCAAGAGTAGGAAGTAAAGGAGAGCTGCTGTTGCCTGAAGAAAAGCAAAAAGGATGCTGAGAAGCCAAAGCAACACATTTTCAGTGTCTTTACAGTTCAATTGAGTCAGCAGTTTTGTGTACTTGCCAAAAGAGTTGAAATTCTAGGACTCAATAGTGGAAATGTACTTACCGATATAGAAGTATAAAAATATATTCTGCACTGGTCATACTATTCTGAAGCATCATCTGGGTACCACATTGAAATATGAGCGCTAACAAACTCACGTGGAGGAGGTTAGTCATTTGAAGAAAGTTCAAGGCAATAAGATCTGGTCTGGAAAATAGAAGATGTAATAGACATGGTTGGCCTTAAAATACTTGGAGAAGTCTTGAGTAGAAAAATGAGACATTGAAGTACAAAGGACAAACTAGGACCAGCGAGGGGAAGTTTCAGAGAGATCAATTACCATTCATTATAAGTAGAACTTTCTAGTAGCTGTCCAAGAGTAGACAGGGCTACCTTATAAAAGACAGTGAGTTCCCTGTCACTGGAGCTGTTTAAGCAGGTGTCAGAGAGGTTGTAAAAGGGATGCCTGCCTTGCATAGAAAGCCAGGTCAGGTGACCCCTAAGGTCCTTTCCAGTTGTGAAAGTTTGTGGTTGTTCAGTGGAGACTTATGGGGGTTTGCTGCTAATAAGTCAGCTCTGCCCCACCCCCCAGGCGATAATGATCCCTTCCGACAAACACCTGATCACCTACAAGTATGTGGTCAGAGGCAGAGCCCTAACACTTCTTATCTTAGCTCAGCCTGTGGGGCAGACTCCGGCTGGGAAGAGCACAGAAAGATAGCCCTTGTGTTATTTTATGTCCTTGGGACACAGTCAGTGTGCAAGGATTTGGGTGGAGGCAGTTTGTTTTGGGGGAGTGAGCAGGAGTGGGGGAGCAAGGGGAATGAGACAGGGAGGGGTGCATGGAGCAGGGCTTAGTACACCTGGGATCACTCTGAGGAACCATAAAGATCGCAGCTCAGAATTTTCCCGTTGAGGGATGGGGAAATCTGGAGTGTAATTCCACCAGTGCCCATCTCTCATTGGTTGAAGTTTGCCCTTTGGGAGTGTTAAGCTCCTGCTATTTCCAGGCCGCCCTGCAGGGGCTGAGCCTCCAGCAGAGAAGCGGAGAGGTGGGAAGCTGTGCGCATGCACCACAACTGTCCCCCGCAGCTGCAGGGGCAAGGACGGCTAAAGGGATGTGGGCTTCAACAACATCTGCCGTAGTCCCTTTCCTGCCCAGTCCAGGACCCATCTTCCAGGAATATGGGACCCTTGACTTTCACATTCCAGCCTCCGTGGCCCAGTGTGTTCACCAGGTTGGCTGGCTCAGCGTTGCCTTGTCTGGATGTCCACTCCTGATTCTCTGGCACTCAAGTCTCCCTTCAGGGCCCAGTTCCCTCACTGGGCACTGTGGGCGGAGGGCACCAAGGCAGTGGGCTCTTCAGGCTGCCACCTGTTCTACTCTGCACCCACACATGAGTTTGGAACATGGTTACATTAGGGACACTGACTCCGTTATTCCCTCCACACTGTGATCAAGGTCAGGATAAATCAAAGGCTAGATCGGCTCCAGAGTTTCCTCTGCTGATGTTCTCATTATTTCTTTTCTTTTTTTTTTTTTTTATATTTTATTGATTTTTTTTTTTAAGAGAGAGGAAGGGAGAGAGATAGAGATAGAAACATCGACGTGAAGAGAGAAACATCGATCAGCTGCCTCCTGTATGCCCCCCATTGAGGACTGAGCCTGCACCTGGGCATGTGCCCTGACTGGGACCTCTCAGTCCATGGGATGATGTTCAACCCACTGAGCCACACGAGCCGGGCTCATTATTTCTTAAGAAAAAGCTAAGAATGACCAAGAACTCAAAGGCCCTGAGAGACCTCACTCAAAGCCTTGGAGACACTTCAAAGATGGGAAATCATTGCACTGAGGTTGGAGGCAGGGCTCCTGGCCAGACCCAGAGGACCTAGCCAAGCCAGCCCACCTCTCCTGTTATTTCTCCTCTGCCCTGCCTCAGTCACAGCTCTGAACCTGTCTCTATTCCTTCCTCTGCTCCTCTCGCCCTCGCAACCCTACACCCCTGTCTGGTACTTACTGACTTTCTAGCTGGGCTCTTCTCTCCTCTTTCATGTTAATTGCCACCAGGGGCTTTATCTCTCCAATGTCCACACATTAGAGATGATATTCTGCCTCATTTCTTAATATCCCTGTTCAGTGTTCTGATGCCCATTTCACCTCCTGGGAGAGGTGAGGCTAAGAATAGATATTTATGATGAGTTTGGGGTGAAATAGAACCAACAGCCTCCCACGGGCAGGGAGGGGTTTGTGTGTGGGGGGGTGGCATTCAATTTTATCTTTGTTAGCTTAGGGTGAGGTCCATCCTAAGGTGGCAAATGTCATCCAGCCAGAGGAAGAACTTGGCTGAGACCTCAGAAAGAAGGAGACAAAGAGAAAGCTATTGGATCCGAACCCTGCTCAAAACAGGTGGTTTACTGGCTGGGAATGAGGGCACGTGAAAGCTCACGTCTCACCTCCTCCTCTTCTCCTCCTCCCTTGGGACCCTCTCCATTGTTCTCTTAGTTTGGGGTTCTGTCTCCCTATGTCCTCATGGGTCCCCTGTGCCTATCTTTGTCTTTATTTCCATCTCAGACCCTGTTTTTGCTTTATGCATCCCTCATTCCCGCATCTCTGAGGTTCTGCCACCACCTCATTTTCTTGCATCTTCATATTTTCTGTGCCCTTCAGTATGCTCGTTTCTCTTTGTTTCAGTCAGTGTGTGCCTCGGACTTGATCTGTTTTTCTGTCTGTCTGTATTCCTAGAAGCCCCATAACTCTGGAATGCCTGGCAGGAGTGGCTTTTCTGAGAACAGAGCCTGGGACAGCTACCCGAGGAGAAGAGGTGGCTAAGGACATTTCCAGCCCAGCGGTCGTCATGGTAACAACCAGGGCGGGCCAGGAAGGGGACGTGAGGAACCACGTGGGCTTGACCTTTCTGTGGGTGTCAGGTTTGAGCGGGAGCTGGGGAAAAACAGCAACAACTGCTTCCCTGGGGCCCAGCCCTCAGGCTTCCGGGCTGGGCTGAAAGGAGAGAGGGAGGACTTAGAACTGGGACAGCTGGCAACAGTGAGAGACAGGACAGAGGGTTGTCCGTAGCCCTCTAGAGAAACCTCGGGAGAGAGGGAGGGACAGAAGCACAGGCATGCAAACACAGCCCCTGGAAGTCACCAAGACTCCCATTGCAAATTGACCTGTGGAGGGCACTAGACATCATTCCTGGAGGCTCAGCTTGCACTTTACGCTCGCAGCGCTGGGTAGGTGGTTACTAAAGGTCAGTTCCCCACACTCAGAGCTCCCTCCCCTCCAGACTCCTTCAGATCAAATGTCACTTTTTCCATATTGCAAAAGCCTTTATTGCTGTAAGGAAAATATGCTAAAATAAAAAGAGCCAAATGATTCTTTCAAAAATAGAAATATTATAAATGCAAAAGTCCAAAGAAAGACACTAAAAATAACAGGCATTCTAATCCTTCCTCGGCGTGCCCCAGCTCTAAAGGGCTGCAATTGCTTCTCACACCTGCCGGGTCAGGGGGCACAGACAAGAATGGACCCCAGTGTCCATTTCTCTGACAAGGGCACAGGAAAGGAAGCCAGGTCAGTTGTTGCTTGTGTTTGAAGGAGGCTTGGACTCCCAGTACCCCTCCCAGCCCATACACACCTCTCCACATCTTTTCTTTTTCCTATTGAAGGACACCTGCAGGTACCAGGAAGAGGTACCCACAGGAACCCCGTAACCCTGTGACCCCTTGCGGTGGAGTCAAGGGGTACAGGGTAGCCTCAGGTCAGCTCCACAGAGAACACAGCTCACCTGTGGATCTCATTTCCAGACTTTCAAGTCATGGCCACACAAGAGATCTCAAGCCCCTTGGACACACTGCTATGGAAAATGAGATCACAACCTCAGAATGAAAAATAAAGTCTTGTCAGGTACTGAAAATCCACATTCAGGAAAGGTGAAGGGGCACTCACCAGACAAGAGGTGGGTGACTTAACACACCACCATTCCAGGTTTTCTTTTATATAGCAGTGCACCCCCAAACCCCGTGGAGATCTACTGTTGTGGCAGTCAGATAGGGGAAGGGGAAGGCTTGCGATACTCAGCAGGAGAGGGGATGGCAGACCCTGCGGTCATCGGTTAGCACACTTCTAAAAGGCTATTTGAAATGAGTTCTGATTTGTATATTTGGAAGTGGTCACAGTGTTGCCGAAGATGCAACGACTTTGAGACTGCCCTTTCCCTGTTTCACAGGTTTATGTGTTGTGGGCCTCTTTGGGAATTGAGGCCACCTGCTATTTCATGCCCCGTGCATTTGCTCAGTCTATTCTCTTTGCCAAAAACATCTTTTTGGTAAATCTATGTTCTATTTAAAGGCTCAAATCAAATGCCACTGTCCAAGTAAAACTCGCCTCAATCTACCCTACGCTACTCAGTTGCCCTCAGAACTTTTTCTTATCACTATCATAGGAGCCATATCTCTGTTTTTACACAGGCTCCCCCACCAGAGGGCGTGCTTTCTGAACTGGACTGGGTCGTATTGATCTGTGGATCTCCAGAACTGCAGAATTCCAGAATTTGGCTCAGTGTCCCTCGCTGATTATTTGTTACTGCTCTTGATCCCCACCCAGAGCTGACTCTTGGTCTGGGGTATGAACCAGAGAAGGTCCCAGACTCCCCAGAGACAGCAGCATACCTGCATGCTAATGAGTAGTAGTAGATGGTACGTGCCACGCCTCCGCTTCCTTGTCAGACCGCGGCCCTACTCTGCTGCAGGTCCTGTAGTGCCAGGCTGGTTGCAAGACAGGGGACTCCTCACCTCTAATAAAAACATGACTTGGCCCATTGGCACACCACGGGGGGATGGAGCAGTAACACCTGGCTGGCATCTGGATGCTTTCTCTCCAGCCCTGGGCAGCTGTTTTCTATACCTGTCCGCTCGTCCTATGGCTTTCACTGACTCCGCTTGCAGCACTAAAGAGCCCTGGAGAGCGGGCTCAGAGTGAGAAGAGGGGGCTGGAGGCATCCTTCCTGTCTTCCTCTCTCTCCCTTCTTCTGACTGGCTGCAGCTGTGCTGTGTGATGTGGAACTGAGCACAGTCTTAATTACCCCTCAGCCCTGCTCATTAGTGCTCTGGAATCCAGAAGCCCGGAGTTGCAGTGGGCCCTGGCCTCAGATTTCCTGGGTGATCCTGGTTCCACTTCTCCTGGATTGGGGTCTGTGTGCCTTGGGATCCCTTTTTGAGCCTCCAGAGAGAGAGGCCCCTCCCTGGGACGGGGGAAGGGCTGGAGCTGGAGGGAGGAGGGGGAAACTCTAGGTCTCCCCTTGGGCTCTCACTTATGTGCGCAGAGCATCTTGGGAACAGCATATGGTGGGACATGTGAAACTCCACTGCAAGCAGAGAAAGATGAACAAATGATTAAATAAAATAAATGTGCCCCAATCCAGCACACTGATGACTTATCTGCCTTCAAAGGGATTTAAGCAAGGAGCCTGGTGGATTGTTCAGCCACTTTTTCTTTCTTTAAATAAAAAACCGCCAAGTGCCTGAACACTGAACAAAAGGAAGCTAAGTGAAAAAGGAGAGGATGAGTGGACCCTGGAAATTATAAACCCATAGGACTGGCTCCAGTATCCGGGAAAACTTCACAAATATCAACTTAAAAACACCCTATAAGATCAAATGAGATAATATACATGAGAATACTTTGGGGACTGCAAAGGGTTTTAGAAATATAAGGTGTTAGTTATTATCTAATATTTCTGCCCAGTGCAGACTATAAAACAGATGCTACAGGAAGGCGCGCAATTTATGATAATGGCTCCTCCCCCACAAGATACTCACACAATTTGGGCTGTTTCATTTAATTAGTCACTGCCTCTCATACAGACTACTGCAGAAGTCTTCTAAGTGGCCTCCCACCTCCACCTTCTCACTCATTTCGTTTATTTTATATGCCACTGCTGGGTTAATTTTCCTGATGCAGAGCTCTGATCAAATACTTGCAAATGGTCCTCTTGCTGACTGCACAGAGCCTGGAGACCTTAGTTTAGCAGTCAAGATCCTCCGTAATCTGGTCCCACATGATCTTCCTAACCTGATTTCCCTCCTTCCAACCTGGCAGATGTGGGCTCAGGAATAGCAAGTCACGTATCCAAGACTACATGGATACAAAGCAGCAGATCCTGAAATCAAACTCTCAAACCATGGACACCTGGCCCCCAAACCAATGCCCCTGCTAGCCCATCCTGTTTTCACTAAGATGGGCACCGCTGTAGTGAAGAGCTTACCACAGAGCTTTTCTCTTATTTGGAAAAATTTCCTCAGGACAAATTCCCAGAGTAGGATTGCCAGGTTAAAAGACATTTGTATTTTTATGGCTGGGTGAACTAACATATGCTTTGCGAAAGGGCTGTTTGTTTGTTTATTTATTTTTTATCCTCACCCAAGGACATTTTTGCATTTATCCTCAGATAGAGTGGGAGGGAGAGAGCGGGGAAGAGAGAGAGAGAAGCATCGATGTGAGAGAGACACATCGAGTGGTTGCCACCCACACAACCCCAACCGGGGCCGGGGACAAACTGCAACCGAGGTACGTGCCCTTAGTGGGAACCAAACCCAAGACTCTGGTCCATAGGCCGATGCTCTAACCACTGAGAAAACCGGCCAGGGTGGGCTGAGTTGATTTGTATTTTAGCCAATGATATATACAAGTTTCACCAGATCCTCCTCTCAACTGGGAATAACCTTTGAATACATTTCTAATTGAATAAGGAATTTTTTTGTTTTAGTTTCTTTGACTATTGAGGTGGAATGTTTTCCATGCATCAGTTTAAGATTTGTCTTTTGTCTTTTGTGACTTATGTGTTCATATCTGTGGCTCATGTAATTACTAAAGTCTTCACATTTCAGAAGCTGCAATGTAAAAAATAAAAGTCAATTGAAGGGCAGACATAGTAGCCTTTGTGAAATCAGAGCAGAGGTCTCTATCTGATAAAGGCATGCAAATAAGCTCTATCTTGAGTAAATCTTTAAAACAAAATTGAGGTCAACTAACTTAAAATACTAGTCTACACTTAAAGAGAAAACTTAAGAGATAGCATTTCCTGAACTCAGAATGTATTTTTCCTGACCCTGTCAGTGTGTCGTAACACTAACATTCATTATTTCATTTCATTGTGTTGACATTATAATTATCCTAAAACATCAATGCTTTATTTTTTTATGTTGTGTTAAAAATTATTTTATTTTTTGACCAAGTTAAGCATATACATGAAACAAGTGTCAAAAGATATAAAAGGACATACAGTGAAAATGTTTCCCACTTTCCTGTCTTCTTTTTTTGGTTAATCCCCACTTGAGGATATTTTATCCATTAATTTTTAGAGAGAGTGGAAGGAAGAGAGAGAGAGGGAGAGAGGGAGAGAGGGAGAGAGGGAGAGAGAGAGACAGAGAGACAGAGAGACAGAGAGAGACAGAGAGAGACAGAGGGAGACATTGATTAGTTGCCTCCAGCATGCAGGCCAGAAATTGAACCTGCAACCCAGGTATAAACCCTTCACTGGGAATTGAACCCATGACCCTTTGGTCTGTGGGCCGATGCTCTAACCTCCGAGCCAAATGAGCCAGTGCTCCCCTGTCCTAATCACCTCATTTTCCTTCTGGGAGACAGACACTATTACCAATTCCTTTTGTATACTTCCAGGGATATTCTAGGAATATATGAGTCTCTACATCTATACTTTTAATAGACATGATAGCATACAATACGGGCTGACCTGTACTTTGCTGTTTTGGAGAACATTTCATATCAGCATATAGAAAACTTAAGTACATTTTAAAAACTATAGTGTCCAGCCCTGGCCAGTTTTGCTCAGTGGTTAGAGTGTTGGCCTGCGGACCTAAGAGTCTCGAGTTTGATTCTGATCAAGGGCATGTACCTCGGTTGCAGTTTGTTCCTGGCTCTGATTGGGTTGTGTGGGAGGCAACCAGTCGATGTGTCTCTATTACATTGATGTTTCTCTCTGTCTCTATCTCTCTCTCCCTCCCTCCCTCCCACTCTATCTAATGATAAATAGGAAAAATATCTCGGGTGAGGAATAAAGAAACCCAAAACACTATAGTGTTCAATGTGCTTTAGAGTGGGCTCTACTCTTCAGAAAATTTAAACAAAAATCTACATATATTGAACACATTTTCAGGAGACAGTTACTTCACAAACTAAGGTTTTATTTGTATAAAAATTCTCTAACTATTAAGCCAACTTCACATATTTCAGTTATGATTCATTTAATTGAATTTATGATTACGTATTTATGACAGAAGCATTCTATGCGAAGCAGACCATTTAAGTTGGAAATTATGTATTAAGCAAATCAATTGTTAAAAAAATATACTTCAGTCAAAATGTCATATCCAAAACCTGGCCAAAAAGCATGGTGTATGTGAGCATCAACCCATGAACCAAGAGGTTGCCGGTTCGATTCCCAGTCAGGGCACATGCCAAAGTTGTGGGCCCAATCCCCAGTGGAGGGCATGCAGGAGGCAGCCAATCGATGTTCTCTCTCATCGATGTTTCTATCTCTTCCTTTCCCTTCCTCTCTCTCTAAAATCAATATAGAAAAAAATATATTAAAAGCCACAACTCTAATAATTATGCCTGCAACTTGCAATTTGTTTAACAAATATCAATGGAGTGAAGTATAAAGGAAAAGACTCTCAGTGTTAGTTGACATAAGATACACAGTCCAGGGTCATCTGAACTATTTGGTAGGGCCCAGCCTACCAAGGTCCTGTGTCCTCACCTGGCAAGAGAATAGACTTTTACCCTGGATCACATCAAAGGGTTGGGGCATACCCTACAAATATCTCCAACTGTCAGTCACTGACCCCAGGGCCTGCATCTGTGGGTTTAATGGGAACTGTCCTGTTGCTTCAGCCTATGTCATCTTCAAGAGCATAAGTCTCACTTATTTGCTGCTTGCCATGTGTAAATTACAGCAGTGTTCTTTGTTTGCTCCGAAATGACTTTGAGGCAGCAGATTGGCATTCTTTCTGGAATGAGTCATTGTTCACCTCTTGTGCTTGGTATAATCTTTTACACTTTGATCTTATCTCTCTTTGGAATTTTTCTTTCCAAATTTAGGGTCTCAGCCCTTTTAAATGCCTGCTTTCTAATTGCAGTTAGAATGAGTCATAAAAGTAATTTTATTTGTTCATTTACTCATCCATGTGCTATTCACATGCTCTCATCTTCTCCAAGTCTGCTCAGATGCTACCCCTCAGTGTGGCCTACCCTGATGACTTACTTAAAATGCAAACACCTCCTCCTCATGTACCCCCTTATTTTCCTTACCCTGCTGCATTTTTCTATTTTACTTGGTACCTCCTAACATAATATATACTTTTCTTATTTTTTATGTATGTTCTTTATTGTATATCATCTTCCTTCAAAATGTCAGCTCCATTTTGTCTATTGAATTGCTGATATGTCCCAAGAATCTAGAACAGTGCCTGGGGCATAGTAGGTCTTGCATAAATACAGTGTTTACTGAAAGAAAATTATGTGAGCTCCTGCTATGTATAAGACACTAATTAAGCAAGTTGAGGCCTCCAAAGATGAATCTGCTGTGAACTCTACCCTCAAAGAGCCCAGAGTCTAGCCTTAGAGTTGAGACGCGAGTTAAGAACGACAATACAGGGGAGAAGCCGCAGTGCAGAGGAAGAGCTGGGCAGTGGGAGGAGGAGAAAGCTTTCAGTCAGGAGAAAGCCGGGGGAAGGCCTGAGCAGAGGCTTGGGAGGGGCTGATGAATCAGAGAGACTGGAATTGAATTCTGAATCTGCCCTAATTGAATGAGGTTGGCTTTTATAAGCAACTCATCCCTAAATTGGGGGTGAAAATATTTATCGTAGTAGAATCGTGAGGGTCAAATAAGATAATGCCTATGCATAGCCTGTGGTGAATAGCACCTGGTACCAAGTTCATGATGAATGAATATGAACCCCCTTCTTCCTCTTGGGTGTTTCTCAACAGGAAAGCATAAATTATGATATGTAATGGAATATTATAAGTCATTAAAATGATAGCTACTGCGGATGTGTAGTAGACTAGAGAACAGCTCAGGAGTGATATTAAGTGAAAAAAAAGGCAGACTACCAAATTGTCCATGATGACAACTGGCTAAAAATAATTCAAAATCTACACATTCTTAAGCTAGTCTGGTGGGAATGAGAATTAATTTACCTAAATATGCTCCTTTGATTTTTGTAATTCTGATTTTTTTGTCAGCATTTAATTTTTTTCCCCTTTATTGATTTTAGAGAGCGGAAAGTAGAGAGAGAGACATTGATCAGTTTCCTCCCATACTCGCCCCAACCAATAATCAAACCTGCAACCTAGGTATGTGCCCTGACCAGGAATCAAATCCCCAAACTTTTGGTGTATGGGACAATGCTCCAACTAACTGAGCCACCTGGCCAGGACAGCATTTAATTTTGATATATTTCAAATTTACAGAAGTTGCCAGTGCACACAAGGAATTTCCAAACACATTTTACCCAGGATCTCCAATTATTTGCATGTTTTCTCTCTCTGCATGCACACACACACACACACACACACACACACTTCCTAAAAATAAAGACATTCTCTTATATAATCTCAGGATAGATTTCTTATTATTTTTACAAATAAAAAGGCCAAGAGAGTTTATCTTCTTTTCTTCAGATCCTGGACCACAATCTCACTAGGCTCAGAATGCAGGGCTCATCTCTGCAGTCTTTGGGCATCTCACATCTCAAAACACCAGTAAACCACCAGGTCAATCATGCTGCCAGTGAGCAGGGCTCCCTTAAAATGCCTGATAGAGGGGATGGTATATTGTACCAACCCCCAGGTTATGTGGAGGAGGGATTGAGATGGAGCCACCCCTGGGGAGGCTCCTTTTTCAGGACTGGAATTCTGCAGGTACAGGGCTACAGAGGTTTCTGTGATCCAGGAAACTTGTCCACTTGGGCCAAGCTTCCGGAGGAATGGAATTTCAAGGGAAAGTCACTTAGCTCCCTACTGGCCCCCCACCCACACCAGAGACTGCTGAAAATGTTGCTTCAAACCACTGAGCTCTGAGGACCAAACTACAAGTGCTGGAGGCCAAAGTGGTTAAACAAGAGTCTGTCCTTGGAACTCCCAGCTTAGAGCCCGTGTTATACAAGATTGTTTAAGGGGGTGCTTTTTGTTGGAGGAATGAAGTCGGTGCTGAGGGCCCTGGGTAGTGACTGGAGTAGCAGCCAGGTAAAGAATGGGAGAGGTTTCTCATTAGCATGTGGACAAGGCCTGCATACATATAATCAACGCATACACACCTCCGCTATCACCAGGGAAACAGTCCGCCCCACTCTTCCCTTGGCTCTTCTGTGTTACCAGACGCAGGGCATTTCTCTCTCCATATTTGCAGCCTCTGCCTCATATCCAACCAGGGCAAGTGCAAACAGAACAGATCCCATACCCTGCAGCCCATGGGAAGGAATTCAGCATCATTCCCAGCCCCTCTTCATCCCTACTGGTCTGGCTCTGGCCTTGAGACCCAGGCCTGGTCCCACCCAAGCCCTAGGGTTAATAATGGCCTTGCCCTTGCTACTCTTCCCTCCACCCTGGAATGCTGTCTTCCTCCCTGGCTCTTAACTTGTTAACCCTGTGATTTGGAGGAGTCTGCCTCCCTGGACCTGTCTCCTCATCTATAAAAGCACGATGACACTTACCTCAGAGGATGGTGGTAAAGGAGAAAAGAGAATTGCATGTGAAAGCACATGACTAAATGGGGCAAGTATTAGTCAAATCTAACGCGTATCCTTGGGAGCTGCTAGAGTTTGCCCTCTTTTAATGTATACTCTACAAGTGCCCTGTGCTGAAGGTCACAAGTTGCTCAGTCAATATCAACAGCTGAGGCTGCTTTTATTGAAAAGGTTACTGCCCAAATAACAATGGACAAAATTACTTATAGACCACAGGGAACAGAGTCTTCTCATACACTAGCATTAGGAGAATAAATGGGCACAATCTTGATACCTAGGTACAATATTTAACAATATTTAGCACATTCCTTTTAATTAAGTAATTCCTCTCATAGGAGCCTATCAGAAATATTTACAAATGTGCACAAGGTTGAATGAAAAGGCATTTGTAACAGCATTATTTATAATAGAAAAATATATGGAGGCAATCTGAATGTCTAAAATTAAGGAACTAAAGAAATTGTGAATCAAACTACAAGTGCTGGCGAGGGTGTGGAGAAAAGGGGACCCTAGTACACTGCTGGTGGGAATGCAGACTGGTGCAGCCACTATGGAAAACAGTGTGGTGTTTCCTCAAAAAATTAAAAATTGAACTGCCATTTGACCCAGTGATACCACTTCTAGGAATATACCCTAAGAAGCCTGAAACACCAATCAGATAGAATATATGTACCCCTATGTTCATATCGGCACTATTTACAATATATACAATGAAATACTATGCAGCTGTAAGAAAGAAAGATCTCTTATTCTTTGAGACAACATGGAGGGACCTCGAGAGTATTATGCTAAGCAAAATAAGCCAATCAGAGAAAGACAAATACCACATATCTGTGGAATATAATGAACAAGGTGGGCTGATGAACGACATAGATCCAGAGACATAGAAAAGAGTATGGTTCAGACTGACAAACCTCAGAGTAAGGGGGTGGAGGGAATGATGAGATGAACCAAAGAACTTATATGCGTGCATGCATTAGCAATGGATATAGACAACAATGCTAGAGGGGTGAAGGGGTAGGATGGGGGGGGGTGTCTAAGGGGGAAAAAGGAGAAACATCTGTAACAAAAATAAATTAATAAAAATTGGAAAAGAAAATAAATCAAGAAGCTAAAAAATAAAATAAAATCCAGCACTGGAAATAACTTTGGAAGAAATTAATGCAGTGTGTCCCAAAGTGTATTCCTATTCCAGAAAACACTAGTAAGTATAAAATATTTTTTAAAAAATGTACAAATAAATTAGAGAATTTTGTGCTAAAAAAAAAAGTTGTAGAGTTATGCTTCCATGCTTTGGAGGTACAGTCATCTGTCAAAATGACAGATCCCAAAGCAATTTACAGATTCACTGCAATTCCTATAAAAATTTGAATGGAATTTTTCACATAAATAGAACAAATAATTCTAAAATTTGTATGGAACCAAAAAGACCCCAAATAGCCAAAGAAGTCTTGAGAAAAAAAGAACAAAGCTAAAGATATCACATTACCCGATTTCAAATTGTATTATAAAGCTATAGTAATCAAAACAGTATGGAATTGGCATAAAAACAGACACATAGATCAATGGAACAGACTAGAGAGCCCAGAAGTAAACCCATGCATGTATAGTCAGTTGACTTATGACAAAGGAGCCAAGGACATACAATGGGGAAAGACAGTCTGTTCAGTAAATGGTGTTGAGAAAACTGGACAGCCACATGCAAAAGACTGAAACTGGACCACTGTCTTACACCATAAAAATAAACTCAGAATAAATGAAAGACTTGAATATAAGACCTGAAACCATAAAACACCTAGAAAAAAACATACTTAGTAAGCTCCTTGACATCAGTCTTGGCAATGATTTTTTGGATTTGACACCAAAAGCAAAAGCAACAAAAGCAAAAACAAGTGGGACTACATCCAACTAAAAAGCTCTGCACAGCAAAGGAAACCATTAACACAATGAAAAAGCAACCTATAGAATGGTAGAAAATATTTGTAAATTATATGCTGATAAGGGGATAATATCCAAAATATAGGTTGTCCCCCCAAAATGTACACACACAAAAAGTGTAATTATAAAACCATTGTTTATGACAATACACTTTATTTTCAAAATGTAATAGAATCTACAGACACCCTGTATACATTTTTCGGGGAACACCCTATATATAAGGAACTCATGCAACTCAATAGCACAAAAACAAAACAAAACAAAAAAGCCCAAACAATTGGATTAAAAAGTGGTCAGAGCCCAGCTGGTGTGACTCAGTGGTGGAGCATCGACCCATGCACCAAGAGGAGGCCAGTTCAATTCCCCGTCAGGGCACATGCCCAAGTTGTGGGACAAATCCCCAGTGGCTGGCATGCAGGAGGTGGCCAATTGATGTTCTCTGTCATCAGTGTTTCTATCTCTCTCTTCCTCTCCCTTCCTCTCTCTCTAAAATTAATAAAGAAATAAAAAGTATCAGAGAAATAGAATAGGTATTTTTCTGAAGATGACATACAAATGGCCAACAGGTACATAAAAATGTACTCAACATCACTAATCATCAGGGAAATGTGCCCTGGCCGGTTTGGCTCAGCGGTTAGAGCGTCAGCCTGCGGTCTGGAGAGACCTGGGTTCAGTTCCCGCTAAGGGGGTGTACCTCGGTTGAAGTTTGTCCCCGGCCCAGTTGGGGTTGTGTGGGTGGCGACCACTTGATGTGTCTCTCTCACGTCGATGTCTCTCTCTCTCTCTCTCTCTCTCTCTCTCTGAATGTAAAAAGTGTTCTCAGGTGAGAATTAAAAAAAAAAAATCATGAGGGAAATGCAAATAAAAACCACAATAAGATACTACTTCACACCTGTTAGAATAGCTATCATCAAAAAGATAAGAACTAGCTGCTTGGCTGGTGTGGCTCTGTGGTTGAATGTCGAACTATGCACCAAGAGGTCACTGATTCCCAATCAGAGCACATGCTGGGGTTGCGGGCTCAGTTCCCAGTGCGGGGCATGCCAGAGGCAGGAGGCAGCTGATTGATGTTTCTACCTCTCTCTAAAAAAACAAACAAACAAAAAAATCAATAAAAAACAAAACAAAAACATAAGGCAAGAACTAGCAAGTGTTGGCAAGGATGTGGAGAAAAGAGAACCCTTGTGTAATGCTGAAATGTAAATTGGTGCAGCGGGTATGAAAAACAATTGGAGTTTCCTAAAAAAGTTTTTAAAATAAAACTACTATATGGTCCAGCAACTCCACTTCTGGGTATATATCCAAAGGACATGAAAGAGATATCTGTACCCCCTTGTTCATTGCACCATTATTTACAATAACCAAGACATAAAACAACTAAGTGTCTGTCGGTGAATGAATGGATAAAGAAAATGTGTTATATGTACACAAAGGAATATTATTCAGCTATATAAAGAAAAACAATCCATTTGCAACAACATGGATGGACCTTGAAAGCATTATGCTAAATGAAATAAGTCAGACAGAGAAAGACAAATAGTGTATGATCTCACTTACATGTGTTATCTAAAAAAAGCAAACTCATTTGAAATAGATAACAGATTGGTGGTTGTCAGAGGTACGGGTTGGGGGATGGGGGAAATAGGTAGAGTTAGCCAAAAGGTACAAATTTCTAGTTATAAGATGAATTAGTTCTAGGGATATAATGTACAGCATGTTCACTACAGTTCACAATATTGGATTGTATATTTGAAAGTTGCTGAGAGTAGATTTTAAAAGATCTCATCACAAGAAAATAATCTGTAATTATGTGAGGTGATGGGTGTTAATTAAACTTATTGTGCTGATCATTTTGCAATATATACATATATCGAATCATTATGTTATACATCTAAAACTAATACAATATTATGTGTCAATTATATCTCAAAACTGGAAAGTAAAACAAAATAAAATTCTAATCTTGCTCTTGCTTAAAACTCTACAATTCCGCCCATGGCTCTTCATGTGGCCTTCAATGTCCCAGGTGCTCAGGGGCCATCATCAGCTCTACTTCGTCTCCACATGCTGTCCTCCAACCACGAAAAGTTCCCTTCAGTATCAGTTGTCACAAACACTCAGTGATGGTGATAGAAGTAGCTGGAGGAACTTCAGTAAATTCCATATTTATCAGAGGATAAAATACATTAAAGTGATAAATACACTAATGTTTTACAATGAAAAAAAATGACCATTATAGAGTGGCATGGAAAGATTTGATGCTTTTGAGCAAAAACAGCAAATGGCAGAATTATTTTCAATGATCAAAAACTGCCTAGCATGTGGTAGGTAATAAACAAATACTTTATTGAATTGAAAGAATATGACCTCAGACTGTTTTCAAAAGAAAATGACCACGCCCACACTTACAAACAAGCCCATCTATTTTCATGTGCCTAAAAAAAGCTCTGGAAGGACAGTGACCACTGTTAACTGTGTTTACCCCTGGGGTATGAGCATCTTTAAGGTTCCCTGGCTCTGGCTACAGAAGCCACATCGTGTGAAGTGAGGCTGCAGTAGGCAGCCCACACGAGGTGTTGTTGGAGGTTGCCTCTAGTCCTGCTCTCTCGGTAGGAAAGAACAGTAAAGCCTAACCACTCCCAACCACTACTCAAGATAACTTGCAGGGGCAGAGAGAAAAAAGCCAAGGACAAGATGTGCAATTAATCAGAACACTGTTTTATTTATACCTAAGGAGAGACACCAGAGGAGAAACCTCCAGAGATCTGGGCCTTGGGCGGGCCAAACATCGTGGGCGGGTGGTGTCTAAGGCTTGGAGAACCCAGGCCAGAGCCAGCCAATATGCCTTGAGCAGGGGGTTCATGTTCCAGTGGCTAAATCCTGAAAGTCTTGGTCCCTGTGCTCAAAGCTTAAGGAATAAAAAAGGGAGGTCATGCCCTGGCCGGTTTGGCTCAGCAGTTGGAGCATCGGCCTGCGGTACAGAGAGACCCAGGTTCGGTTCCCGCTAAGGGCACGTACCTCGGTTGCAGTTTGTCCCCGGCCCTGGTTGGTCGTGCGGGTGGCAGCCACTCGATGTGTCCCTTCACATTGATGTTTCTCTCTCTCTCTCTTCCTCTCTCTCCCTCTGCTCTATCTGAACAAAAAATGGAAAAAATGTCCTCAGGTGAGGATAAAAAAAAAAAAAAAAAGGGGAGGTCAGGCAGGTCAGCTCTAAGGATCATGTAGGCCCTAGTGGCACCAGGGCAAGGTCAGAGAAACACCTGGATCTGGGTGAGAGGTCACTTAAGAGCAGCAGAGTCAGTTATAGGGGACTGAAGAGAACGGGCAGGCCTCCCTGAGATTTTAGAAATAGATACAAAACAGTATGGCTTTGAAATATTCAGAAGAAATTTTTCAAAATTTAGGAAACATAACATAGTTCGGGGGACTTTTAGAGAAAGGGCACAGTTCACTCCCAGTTTGCCAGGATGAGGTCTGTCTTAGACTCTTCAGGCTGCAATAACACATTACAGTAAACTGGGTGGTTTACACAACAGACATTTCTCACAGTTCTGCAGGCTGGGAAGTCTCAGAGTACCAGCATGATTAAGTTCTTCGTGAGCGTCCTCTTTCTGGTTTACAGTCACCTTCTATATCCTCAGATGGTGGAGAGAGTGAGTTCTGGTCTCTTCCTCTACAATTAAAATAAAGACAAATTGTCAGGAAAAAAGCAACAGAAAAGCAGCTTGCGAGGATCATATAACCAGGGACACTGACTTGATCCTAGAAGGACTGCAGAGGTGCGAGAGGGGGGCAGGGAGCCCATGGACAGCAGCGGCCTTAGCTGTGAGCAGCGCCCTCAGGGTTAAACTCCCAAGCGGTGCCACAGCACAGAGCTGGGACAGACGCTGAAATAGTCACTGCCACTCACCTTGGTCTCCGGCAGAGGAAGGGCGGACTGGACTGGAACTGTGTGTGTACATTTGGATTTGGAGGGTGCTCAGAGCTTTTGTTCAGTTGCAGCCATGCAGAATGGTGGCCATCTTACTCCTTCCCAGGGCTCTGGAGAGAGGCAGCGGCCCCTCCCTGGGAGATTCAACCCCACCCGGTGGGCCACTGAAATGCAAATTGCGACTCATTAACAACCAGCATCTGCCCCACCCTCAGAAATCCCCTTAAGCTGAGCACCTGAGGGAGTTTTTCATTCAACTGAGAACCCAAGGCTCTTCAAGTAACTGCTACTGATAGCCTCTAGGCAAAAAGCTAGAGGATAACAGAGAGCTTGTAACTCTGCCCAGGAAAGTAAGACTTGACAGTGGTGTTTAATGGGTCCTCCCACACTCATCCAAACCCAGGAGAAGGAGCCACAAATAGCAGAATTCTAACACCCACAGGGAAAATTTGACAGGCTCCAAAGCCCACTATGATAGCCAAAATGGTGAAACAAAGAAACAAATGCCAAATGAAAGAACAAGACACCTCTACCGAAGGTGAGATAAATGAGGTGCAGTTAAGCAAGTTAACAGAGCTACAATTCAGAGCCATGATCTTGAGGAAGCTCAACAGCATGAGTAAGGACATGAGCACCATGAGTAAAGACATAGAAATGTTGAAAATCAACCAATTGTAAATTAAAAACCACCAAGAAGAAATGAAGAATGACATATCAGAAATAAAGAACACCCTGGAAAGTCTAAACAGCAGAGTAGAGGAAGCTGAGGACTGGATCAGTGAATTAAAAGACAAGGTAGAAAAAAATCAATCAATCAGAAAACCAAAAGAAAAAAAAACAAACAATTAAAAAACAAGAAAACAGCTTAAGGGAACTGAGGGACAACTGGAAACATAATAATAATTGCATCATTGGAGTCCCCAAAGAATAAGAAAATGAGCAAGGGTTAGAGAATATATTTGAAGAAGTAGTGACAGAAAACTTCCCTAATTTGGTGAAGGAAGAAGGCATTCAAGTTCAAGAAGCACAGAGAGCCCCAAGAAAGAACCCAAACAGGCCCACACCAAGACACATAGTACTTAAGATGCCAAAAATTAAAGACAAAGAGAATCCTAAAAGCAGCAAGAGATAAGCAACAGGTTACCTACAAAGGAACCCCCATCAGGCTATCAGCTGACTTCTCAACAGAAACACTACAGGCCAGAAGGGAATGGCACGAACTAATCAAGGTCATGAAAAACAAGGATCTGAATCCAAGACTACTCTACCCATCAAGGCTATCATTCAAAATAGGTCAAATAAAGAGCTTCCCAGACAAAAAAAAGGCTAAGGGAATACATTAGCACTGCAAGAAATGTTAAAAGGACTGCTATAATTAGTAGAAGAAACAGGAAGAAAAATATAACCACACTAAACAAAAATGGCAATAAATAAGTACATATCAATAATCACCTTAAATGTAAATGGATTGAATGTTCCCATAAAAAGACACAGAGTAGCTGACTGGATAAGAAAGCATGACTCATCTATATGTTGTTTACAAGAGACCCACCTCACAACAAAAGACTTACATAGGTTGAAAGTGAAGGGATGGAAAAAAATCTTCCAAGCAAACGGAAAGGAAAAAAAAGCTGGGGTAGCAATACTCATATCTGATCAAATAGATTTCAAAATGAAGGCCACAACTAGAGACAAAGAAGGCCACTACATAATATTGAAAGGATCTATCCAACAGGAAGATATAATCTTGATAAACATATATGCACCCAATATAGGAGCACCAAAATATATTAAAAATCTTCTGGAGGACTTCAAAGGAGAAATTGACAGCAATACAATCATAGCAGGGGACTTCAACACCCCGCTGACATCACTGGATAGATCCTCTAGACAAAAAATTAGCAAGGAAACAGAGACTCTAAATGAAGCACTAGACCAAATGGATTTAATAGATAGCTACAGAGAATTACACCCCAAAACTACAGAATTCACATTCTTCTCAGGTGCACATGGGACATTCTCAAAGATAGACCACATCTTCGGACACAAACTAAATCTCTACAAGTTCAAGAAGATTGAAATGATATCAAGCATCTTTTCAGATCACAATGGCATGATACTAGAAATCAATTGCAACAAGAACATGCAAAGACATTTGAACACATGGAGGCTAAATAGCATGTTATTAAACAATGAATGGGTTACCGAGGAGATCAAGGAAGAAATTAAAAGCTTCCTGGAGCCCTGGCTGGTTTGGCTCAGCAGTTAGAGCGTCAGCCTGCAGTCCAGAGAGACCCGGGTTTGGTTCCTGCTAAGGGCGCATACCTTGGTTGCAGCTTGTCCCTGGCCCTGGTTGGGTTGTGCAGGTGGCAACCACTCGATGTGTCCCTTTCACATCAATGTTTCTTTCTGTCTCTTCCTCCCACTGTATCTGAACAAAAAATGAAAAAATGTCCTCGGGTGAGGATAAAAAAAAAACAAAAAACTTCCTGGAAACCGATGAAAATGAACACACAACAACACAAAATATATGGGATGCAGCAAAAGCAGTTCTGAAAGGGAAGTTCATAGCACTACAGGCCTACCTCAAGAAACAAGAAAAATTTCTAATAGACTATCTAACCTCACAACTCAAAGAACTAGAAAGTGTTAGCTCGTAACTTCCATATTACTGCCCCAAGCCTCTTAAATCTTTTACTTTCATATTGGATGCCCCCAGTCTCTTATCGTTTAACCTTGCCCTAAGCCTCTCATTCCAGAAAACCAAAACCCATCACTCCAGTCAGGCAGAATGACAGAACTACCCTAACCCACCCAAAACTACAAATGGCTGCTTGACAAGAAAAACAAGTTTCAGGAGACCCTAGCCCTGACCAATCAAGGACGACCACTCACCCCAGCCCTAAGTTTAAAAATCCTTAGTCTGGACGAGCCAGTTGCTATTTTCACCTTAGACATAGCCCAGCAGGTCTTTCCCTCAATAAACCTGCACTCTTCTGGTTACTCAGCACCGCCTCGTTCTTACAGAAAGCAAACAAAAAGAAAACCCCAGAGCAAGTGAAGGAAGGAAATAGTAAAGATCAGAGCAGAAATAAATGACATAGAGACCAAAAAAAAAACAATTCAAAGGATCAATGAAACAAAGAGCTGGTTTTTTGAAAAGATAAACAAGATTGATGGACCCTTAGCTAGACTCACCAAGAAACAAAGAGAGAGAACCCAAATACACAAAATCAGAAATGAAAGAGGAGAAGTAACAACTGACACCACAGAAATACAAAAGATCCTTAACAACTTCTACAATCAATTATATGGCAACAAATTCGACAATCTAAGCGAAATGGACAAATTTCTAGAAACACAGTCTCCCAAAACTAAACTGGGAAGAGATAGAAAACTTGAACAGACCAATAACAACTAAGGAAATTGAAGAGGTAATCAAGACTCCAGCAAACAAAAGCCCAGGCCCAGATGGCTTCAGGGGGGAGTTTTACCGAACACTCAAAAAAGAACACACCCATTCTCCTCAAACTATTTCAAAAAATTCAAGAAGAAGGAAGACTTCCAAACTCATTTTATGAGGACAGCATACTTCTAATTCCAAAACCAGAAAAAAAGACACTACAAAGAAAGAAAACTACAGGCCAATATCCCTGATGAACATAGACGCCAAAATCCTGAACAAAATACTAGCACATCGGATCCAGCAATACATCAAAAAAATTATTCACCATGACCAAGTGGGATTCATCCCAGGGATGCAAGGCTAGTACAATATTTGCAAATCAATAAATGTAATACACCACATAAACTAAATGAAGAAAAACCACACGATCATATCAATAGATGCTGAAAAAGCATTTGACAAAATCCACCATCCATTTCTGATAAAAACGCTCAGCAATGTGGGAATAGAGGGATCATATCTCAACATAATAAAGGCCATATATGAAAGACCTACAGCCAACATCATACTCAAGGGGCAGAAACTAAAAGCATTTCCCTTAAGAACAGGAACAAGACCGGGATGCCCACTTTTGCCACTCTTATTTAACATAGTACTGGAAGTCTTAGCCACAGCAATCAGATATGAAGAAAAAATAAAAGGATCCAAATTGGAAAGGAGGAAGTGAAACTGTCATTATTTGCAAATGACATGATATTATACATAGATACCCTAACGACTCCATCAAAAATCTACTAGACTTAATAAATGAATTTGGCAAAGTAGCAGGATACAAAATTAATGTCAAGAAATTGACAGCATTCTTATACACCAATGATGAAGTCACAGAAAGAGAAACTGAAAAAACAATCCCATTTACCATCACGGCAAAAAAATTAAGATACCTAGGAATAAACTTAACCAAAGAAGTAAAAGACCTATTTGCAGAAAACTACAGGACATTGAAAAAAGAAATAGAGGAAGATATCAAAAAGTGGAAGCACACCCTGGCTGGTTTGGCTCAGCGGTTAGAGCGTTGGCCTGCGGTCCAGAGGGACCTGGGTTCAGTCCCCGCTAAGGGCATGTACCTTGGTTGCAGTTTGTCCATGGCCCTGGTTGGAGTCATGCGGGTGGCAGCCACTGGATGTGTCCCTTTCACGTTGATCTCTCTCTCTCTCTCTCTCTCTCTCTCTCTTTCTCTTCCTCTTTCTTCCTCCCGCTCTGTCTGAACAAAAAATGGAAAAATGTCCTTGGGTGAGGATTAAAAAAAAAGTGGAAGCACATACCTTGTTCATGGATTGGAAGAATTAACATAATTAAAATGTCCATATTACCCAAAGCAATCTATAGATTCAATGCAATCCCCATCAAAATACCAACGACATATTTCACAGAACTAGAATACCTCAAAATTTCATATGGAACCAAAAAAGACCTCGAATAGCCACAGCAATCTTGAAAAAGAAGGACAAAGTAGGTAGGATCACAGTATCAGATATCAGGTTATACTACAAAGCTACTGTAATCAAAACAGCCTGGTACTGGCACAAGAACAGGCATATAGACAAGTGGAACAGAACAGAGAACCCAGAAATGGACCCAAGACATTATGCTCAATTAATATTTGACAAAGGGGGCAAGAGCATACACTGGAGTAAAGACAGCCTCTTTAATAAATGGTGTTGGGAAAATTGGACAGCTACATGCAAAAAAATGAAACTAGACCATCAACTTACACCCTACACAAGAATAAACTCAAAATGGATAAAAGACTTAAATGTGACCCGTGAATCCATAAAAATCCTAGAAGAAAATGTAGGCAGCAAAATTTTAGACATCATATGCGGCAGAATTTTCACTGATACATCACCGAAGGCAACAGAAACAAAGGAAAAAATGAACACATGGGAATATATCAAACTCAAAAGCTTCTGCACAGCAAAAGATACAACCATCAAAATGGAAAGGCAACCCACTGTATGAGAGAGCATCATTGCCAATGATACATCAGATAAGGGGTTAATTTCCAAAATATATAGAGTACTCATGCAATTCAACAAAAGGAAGACAAAGAATCCAATTAAAAAATGGGCATAGGAGCTGAATAGACACTTCTCCAAACAGGACATACAAATGGCCAAGAGACATATGAAGAAATGCTCAACATCACTAATTATCAGAGAGATGCAAATTAAAACAACAATGAGGTATCACCTCACACCTGTCAGAATGGCCGCCATCAACAAATCATCAAACAAGTGTTGGCGAGGGTGTGGAGAAAAGGGGACTCTAGTACACTGATGGTGGGAATGCAGACTGGTGTAGCCACTATGGAAAACAGTATGGTATTTCCTCAAAAAATTAAAAATTGAACTGCCATTTGACCCAGTGATCCCACTTCTAGGAATATACCCTAAGAAACCTGAAACACCAATAAGAAAGAATATATGTACCCCCATGTTCATAGCAGCACTATTTACAATAGCTAAGATCTGGAAATAGCCCAAGTGCCCATCAGTAGACGAGTGGATAAAAAAGCTGTGGTACATATACACAATGGAGTACTATGCAGCTGTAAGAAAGATCTCTTATCCTTTGAGACGACATGGAGAGACCTGGAAAGTATTATCCTAAGCAAAATAAGTCAAGCAGAAAAAGACAAATACTATATGATCTCACTTATTTGCAGACTATAATGAGCATAACAGTCTGAGGAATTGGGTAGACCCAGAGATGTGGAAGTAGGGTACAGACTGACAACCTTTGGAAGAGGGGGTGGTGGGGGAAGGAGGAGATAAACCACAGAACTTACATGCATGTACACATAACCAATGGACATTGGCAGCAAAACTGGGGACGGGGTGGGCAGGATTAGGAGGAGGGTGTCAGTGGGGTAAAAAAGGAGAAACATCTGTAACAAAAATAATATAAAAAATAAAATAAAATAAAAAATAAAGAAAAGTCAATAAAGAAAAAAAGGAGAAAATATAGGCATAAATCTTTGTGACCCTGGAGTGGGTAAAACATAAGTGACAATAAAAATAAATTAAATTTTATCAAAATGAAAACCTTATGGGCATCAAAGAACACCATTAGGAAAGTAAAAATTTAACCCATAGAAAGGGATAAAATATTTGCAAATCAGATGTCTGCTAAAAGGCTTGTATCTATAGCATATATAAAGAACTCTTACAACACAATAATAAAATGACAAATAATCCAACTAAAAAATGAGCAGAGGCTCTGAATAGACATTTCTCCAAAGATATGCAAATGTCCACTAGCCACCATGGAAATGCAAATCAAGCCATAAGGAAACAACCACTTCACACCTACTAGGATGACTATGATCTAAAAGATAGATAACAAGTGTTGTCTAGAATGTGGAGAAATTGAAACCCACATATATTGCAACTGGAAAGTAGTTTGGTAGTTCCTCAAAAAGTCAGACAGAATTACCTTGGTCTATACCCAAGAGAAATGAAAACATATCCACATAAAAACTTGTATACAAATTTTTATAGCAACATTGTTCATAAAAACCAATAAGTAAAAACAACCCAAATATCAATCAATTGATGAACGGATAAGTAAAATTCCATACAATGGAGTATTATATAGCAATTTAAAAAACTTAATTACCCCCCCCTCCGGTGTGGCTCAGTGATTGAGCGTTGGTTGACCCATGCACCAAGAGGTCGCAGGTTCGATTCCCGGTCAGGGCACATGCCCAGGTTGTGGGCCTGATCCCCAGTGGGGGGCATGCAGGAGGCAGCCAGTTGATCTTCTCTCTTTTTTTTTTTTTTTTTTATCCTCACCCGAGGACATTTTTTTTGCATTTTTTGTTCAGACAGAGCGGGAGGGAGAGAGAGGAAGAGAGAGAGAGAAACATCGATGTGAAGGGACACATCGAGTGGCTGCCACCCGCACGACCAACCAGGGCCGGGGACAAACCGCAACCGAGGCACATGCCCTTAGCGGAAACCGAACCCGGGTCTCTCTGTACCGGAGGTCAACGCTCTAACCACTGAGCCAAACCGGCCAGGGCTGATCTTCTCTCTTATCAATGTTTCTATCTCTCTCTCTCCCTTCCTCTCTCTCTAAAAATTAATAAAGGAAAAAAAAAAAAAAACAATTACCGATACATGTCACAACATCAATGAACCTTGACAATATTATGCCAAGTAAAAGAAGCCAGTTGCAAATGACCAAATATTGTATGATTCCACTCATATGAAATGTCCAGAAGGAGCATATATATAGAGAACAGATTAGTGCTTGCTTAGGTCAGAGGAGGGAGTTTGGGGGGAAATGGGGAATGACTATGGAGTTTCTTCTGGGGTTGATAAAAATTTTCTAAAATGGACTGTGGAGATGGTAGAGGAACTCTGTAAGTACAGTCGTCCCTCACCACTTTGTGCTTCGACTTTCGCAGCTTCACTCTATAGCGTTTTTTTTTTCAAATATATTCATTAAAAAGTCAATCAAGACAGTGAAAATGATACAGCGTGCACTCGGTTGTCTGAATCAATTATACACCCCTGTATTACAATTAAAATTAAAATTACTGTACGTATGGACTGTAGGCCTGTGTATCCGAGCACCCCAGGAATCCTTCAATGCCAGGTGCAACCTCTAGAGTCTGGAATGGATTAACCACGATAAACAAGGGACAAGTGTATACTAAAAACATTAAATTTTATGCTTACACAAGTAGGTGAATTGTGAAAAACACCCATTATGCAAATGTCCACTTTTATAAATTACTAAACATTTTCTTAATTAGAAAATTATTTTATATAGTTACATTATTGTTTTATAAATAAAGTACTTTTATTATAAGCCCACCGAGCATAATACAAAATGATACCATGCTTCAATACACTTCATATTGGTTATTAAGTTATTTGCTGAAATTATATCAGTATAGAGCATTGATTCTGCTTTAAAGGCAGGTATAGAAAGGATTTCCAATATGATGAACAATGTGTGATCTGAAAAACAGAAGAAAATATGTGTAGAATTAGGTACAAAGTAAATGTTTTCTTCAACATTTTATATCCACATTGTTGTTTTATAATAAAAGAATAGGTTGTAAGCATTAAAACAAACACACACAAAAATGAGGAAAATGACACAATTAGTAACATGCAGAATGCATCATTAAAAACGTATTTCTCTCTCTTTCTCTCTCTCTCTCTCCCCTTTTCACTCTCAAACTGGCAGCCACTAACAATCACATCTAGAGATAACTAGACAAGTATTGGTTAGGGAGGTTTCCTAGTTTCCCCAAGAAAAGAAACATTTCCTGATTTGTCATTTCTACTGACCCACACCATCTGCACCCCTAAACTAGGCCAGAGAGGGGGAGGAGCTGCCAGTGTACACCAGGTTGTCTTTCTTCTTTCAGAGGATGCCCCTGTGTTTTCAGGATAAGAGGACAGCAGGGGGCAGAGGACACTCTCAAGGATGCAGCAGAGGGTGCTCTGCCCAAGGAGGGTGGCCTCAGCAAGCAGCACTGCCACCTTGTGGCTGGGGATGGTCCCACCTCTAGATAAGGCCCCAGGGACCTTCAGTGGGGCTCCTTCATATTCTCAGAATACATTGGATAATTCAGTAATGTTCCTTCAGACAATATTTTTATTCTTCTTTCTTAAAATAAAAGTAATTCATATTCACTTTTTATAAATTTTACAAAGTAGAACTAAGGAAAAATAAAATAATAAAATTTACCTGTAAATACAATCTCCAGAGATAACCCAGGTTAGGCACTTGGGTGTATATTTTTTCCAGTCTTTTTTCTAAGTGTATGTATTTTCTCTAAGTGTGTGTGTGTGTGTGTGTGTGTGTGTATGTGTGTGTATAAATATACATATTTAATATATTTAATATATAAATATATATGTATTTAAATGGGGACATACAGTACACATTTTCCCCCAAAATAAACTAAATATATTGTATGAATATCTTTCCACTTGCTAAACATTGTTCTGCAACACTTTATTTTTAATTTAAAAAGTTTAAGTATACAAAAGTAGAGAGTATAGCATAATGGGCTCCTACATACAAATTACCCAGCTTCAACAATTATCAACACATGGCTAATACCAAAACATTTTTGATGGATGCATGGTATTCCTTTCTTTGGGTGACTAATTATAGTTTATCTAATCAATCCTTTACTGTTGAACAGTTAAATTCTACCCAGTTTTTCACTGATATAAACAATACTGGGATGAACATCTTTGTTGCTGAATCTATACAGAAATTCATGGTTATTTTCTTTGTTAAATTCCCAAGTCAAAGTGAATATGAATTTTGTAAAGTGTTTCACATATTACCAAGATACTTTCCCAAATCACTGAATTAGGAGCCTTTTTAAGTATAAAAAAATTGAAGACTTTCTCCCATATGATAGTGAGGAGAAAACTTACAATGATTTTCTTAAAATACTATAATGTCAGCAAAATAAAAAAAAAGAAAAGAAAAATCCCAATTAAACAATCTAAATCTACATATAAAAGAAGCAGAAAAAGAAAAGAGAAGAAAGGAAAGAGTTAAGATCAGAGGAGAAATAAACAAAATAGAAAATGTAAAAACAGTAGAAAAGATCAATAAAACTTTGAAAGGATAAATAGACAAACCTTTAGCCAAACACATCAAGAAAAAAAGAGCGTCCAAATAAATAAAATCATAAATGAAAGAGAAGTTACAACAGATACCACAGAAATACAAAGAATCAATAAAGAATACTATGAACAATTATATGCCAACACATTTGACAATTTAAAAGAAATGAATACATTTGTAAAAGTATATATAACCTTCTAAGACTGAACCAGGAAGAAGTGCAAAATCTAAACAGATCACCCTGGCTGGTTTGGCTCAGAGGTTAGCATTTGCCCATGGACTGAAGAGTCACGGGTTTGATTCTCAGTCAAGTGCATGTACCTGGGTTGTAGGTTTGATCCACGGCCCTGGTCAGGGTCATGTGGGAGGCAACCAATCATGAGTCTTTCTCACATTTTTTTTTTTTCCTGTGTGTGGTCTTTTTATTTTTTATTTTATTTATTTATTTATTTATTTATTTATTTATTTATTTATTTATTTATTTTTTTATTTTATTTTATTTTTTTCCTCACCCGAGGACATTTTTCCATTTTTTGTTCAGATAGAGTGGGAGGGGGAGAGAGAGAGAGAGAGAGAAACATCGATGTGAAGTGACACATCGAGTGGCTGCCACCCGCACGACCAACCAGGGCCGGGGACAAACTGCAACCGAGGTACGTGCCCTTAGCGGGAACCGAACCCGGGTCTCTCTGTACCGCAGGCTGACGCTCCAACCGCTGAGCCAAACCGGCCAGGGCTATTTATTTATTTTTTAATTAATTAATTAGTTTTTCTCCTTTTCCCCCCACTGATTCCCCCCTCCCCCCCTCCCAGCCCTGTCCCCAGCTTTGTTGTCCATGTCCATTGTTCATGCATACATGCATATAAGTTCTGTGGTTTGTCTCTCCCCCACCACCCCCTCTTCTGGGGATTGTCAGTCTTTACCCCACTTCCATGTCTTTGGGACTACCCCATTCCTTAGATTGTTATGTTCATTATATTCCACAAATAAGTGAGATCATATGAAACTTGCCTTTCTCTGTTTGGCATTTTTTGCTTAGTATAATACTTTCCAGGTCCCTCCATGTAGACTCAAAGGATAAGAGATCTTTCTTACAGCTGCATAGTACTCCATTGTTTATATGTACCACTGCTTTTTTATCCATTCATCTACTGATGGACATTTGGGCTATTTCCAGATCTTAGCTATTGTAAATAGTGCTGCTATGAACATGGGGGTACATATATTCTTTCTGATTGGTGTTTCAGACTTCTTAGGGTATATTTCTAGAAGTGGGATCACTGGGTCAAATGGCAGTTCAATTTTTAATTTTTTGAGGAAATACCATACTGTTTTCCATAGTGGCTACACCAGTCTGCATTCCCACCAGCAGTGTACTAGAGTCTCCTTTTCTCCACACCCTTGCCAACACTTGTTGATTGATGATTTGTTGACGGTGGCCATTCTGATAGGTGTGAGGTGATACTTCATTGTTGTTTTAATTTGCATCTCTCTGATGATTAGTGTGTCTTTCTCACATCCATATTTCTCTCTCTCTCTTTCTCTCTCTCTTTCTCTCTCCCCCTCTCTCTCTCCATCCCTCTCTCCCTTACACTCTCTCTAAAAATCAATGGAGCCCTGTCCAGTTTTGCTCAGTGGTTAGAGCATTGGCCTGTGGTCCCGAGAGACCCGGGTTCCGTTCCCGCTAAGGGCGCATACCTCGGTTGCAGTTTGTCCCCAGCCCTGGTTGGTTGTGTGGGTGGCAGTCACTCGATGTGTCCCTTTCACGTCGATGTTTCTCTCTCTCTCTGTTCCTCTCTCTCCCTCCCACTCTACCTGAACAAAAAAATGGAAAAATGTCCTCGGGTGAGGATAAAAAATAAATAAATAAATAAATACATAAATACATAAATTAATTAATTAATTAATAAAAATCAATGGAAAAAATATCCTAGGTGAGGATTAACAACGACAAATATCTAAACAGACCAAATACCAGCAATGTAATTGAAGTAGTAATCAAAAAAGCATTTAATAGCCCTGGCTGGTTTCACTCAGTGGTTAGAGCATCGGCCCATGGACCAAAGAGATCCAGGTTCAATTCCAGCCAAGGACACGTACCTCGGTTGTGGTTCATCCCCAGCCCCGGTTGGGGTTGTGTGAGTAGCAACCAGTCAATATGTCTCTCTCACATTGATGTTTCTCTCTCTCTCTCCCCCTCCCACTCTGTCTCAAGGTAAACATAAAAATATCCTCGGGTGAGGATTAAAAAAAAAAAAAAAAGCATTTAACAAATCAAAGTGCAGGACCAGATGGCTTCACAGGTGAATTCTACCAAACATTAAAGAAGTGATGTTATTTATTTCACACAGGACAACCTTGCTGAATCCATGGAGTTGAGGGCAGGACTGTGTCTCTTGGGTTTTAGAAACATAACTTACTGTGTGCTGTAATAGCTCCTGCTCTCAAGTAGCTCAAGAAACGGCCCTGGGAACCCAAGCTGGTCTATCCAGGTTGACTAAAGAAGGGTTTGGAGGGATCCAAGATGCTGGAGTAGGTGGAAGCTGCACTCACCTTCTCCCACAACCACATCAGAATTACAACTAAATTACAGAATACTCAACTTGGATAACTATCTGAAGATTAGCTGAACAGAAGTCTTAAAACTAAGGACATACAGAAGAAGCCATGTCGAGACTGGTAGGAGGGCCAGAGATGCAAGGAGGGCTGGCCCCACACCCATATACAGCAGCTGAGAGTCTGGAGGTATATCTCAGCTACAGAGGTTCTGCCTGAGGAGCGACAGGTCTCAACCCCACGTCAGGATCTCCAACCTAGAGCACCAGTGTTGGGAAGAGAAACACACATAATAGCTGGCTGTGAAAACCAGCAGGGATACAGTCTGCCCTTGTGAGATGGGAGACTGCTGGAAACTCAGGCATTGTCTTAAAGGGAAAATATGCAAAATATTGCTCACAGGCACTCACCCTCGGCTCCTGCAGAGGGATGACAGCTTGGAAGGTGCAGGAGTCATACAAGGAGGACTGAGTTGTGTGGCTTCAGGGAGAGGGATAAAACATCTGCCAATGTTCCTGTGTTGAGTCCCTCTCCCAGACTGCCATGGACACCCTCTTTCCTGGGTCGAGCACTCCCCCAATACAGCATTAGCTCGGGTAGCTCTGTACTAGCTCCAACCTGATGACACCCCGAGGCCCTGCCCTGCCAAGGTCACACATGGCTGTGGGCTCCGTCAGCATTGGCCAACAGGGGGGCCACACTACAGTCTTTCTTTTTTATCCTCACCTGAGGATGTGTTTTTATTGATTTTTAGAGAAAGAGGAAGAGAGAGAAACATCAATGTGAGAGAGAGACATTGACTGGTTGCAACTAGGAATCAAACCCACTACCTTTTGGTGTATGAAATGATGCTCTAAACAACTGAGCCACTGACCAGGGCTGTAGTTTTTCTTAAAAAACTCTCAAGGAATTCCAGGCAAGCTTAGGGGTGCCAGAGATATACAGGGAGAGACTGAGTTGTATGGCTTCAGGGCAAGTGCCATTATCTCCACACACCTGACCAGAGCCACTGTTCCTTTTTGCCCACCCCCTCCCCATCCTCAGACCTGCCCCTCCCCTGCATTAGCTTGGGGATCTGCACTAGCTCTACCCTGAGACTCCCTGAGGCCCCACCCTGTGAAGCACACATACAACTGTAGGCTCTGCCCATAGCAGCCAACCTGGGCCCATATTGCAATCTTTTTTAAATCATCACCTGAGGATATTTTCCCATTTATTGTCAAATAGAGTGGGAGGGAAGGGGGGAGGGAGAGAGAGAGAGAGAGAGAGAGAGAGAGAGAGAGAGAGAGAGAGAGAGAAAGAGAAATATTGATGTGAGAGAGACATATCGACTGGTTGCCTCCCACAGGACCCTGACCAGGGCCAGGGCTGGGGACTGAACCACAACTGAGGTATGTGCCCTTGACCGGAATCGAACCCGCAACTCTTTGGTCTGTAGGCCAATGCTTTAACAGCTAAGCCAAACTGGCCAGGGCAGTCTGTCTTTCTTTCTTTCTTTTTTTTATCCTCACCCAAGGACATTTTTCCATTTTTTGTTCAGATAGAGTGGGAGGGAGAGAGAGAGGAAAGAGAGAGAGAGAGAAACATCGACGTGAAAGGGACACATGGAGTGGCTGCCTCCCGCACGACCTAACCAGGGCCGGGGACAAACTGCAACCGAGGTACATGCCCTTATCGGGAACTGAACCCGGGTCTCTTGGGACCGCAGGCCGATGCTCTAACCACTGAGCAAAACTGGCCAGGGCCAGGGCAGTCTTTCTTAAAAAACTCTCAGGGAGTTCTGCTCAGCTCGGGGTGGTCAGGTTTGGGGGTGCTGGAGACACACAGGGAAAGGCTGAGTTGTGTGGCTTAAGAGTGAGGGCCACCTTCCTGCATGCCTGTGAGGTGCCATGGTGCCTGTGCAGTTCTCCCTCTACAACACCAAATCTTAATCGGCTTTAATCTGATGAACTCACCTGGCTCCACTCTGACGACTCTCTGAGACCCTGTCCCACTGCAAAGGTCCCCATGCCCCAAGCAGGTGGTGGTTGGCCTCAGTGTACTCTGAGACTTTTACTGAGTCGTCTCAGACACAGCACTGGTGCTAAGTTTGAACCTGTATTAACCTGGTGAACACTACTTGCCCCTGCCTGGTGACTTCCTGAGAACCTACTTCATGCAACTGGAATACCGCCCGAAGCTCTTTCAGTGGTTGAGCCTAAAGGGCAGCTGACTGGTAGCAATGTGTCTTAGAGTACCTTGGGCCTTGTGCTGACCTGCTCTACCAGTACTGGTGTCAGCTGGCCTCTGTACACAGCTTGGCCCCTCCCACATGCACCCAGGCCCAGCACAGACAGCTACCAACCATGGATTGTTTTGAGCTCCTAACAGATAGCCCAGGGCTGGTCACAGGCAGCATCTGACATTGACCTGTGCTGGAGTCCCTCCCTAGAGGACTCAGAATAAGCATACCCAGTAGCTGGATTCAGACCACAACAGGGCATGACTTGATTAACTCCACAAGCAGCACACACAAAGGAAGATCTCAACAGACACTAGATCCCGCTGGGGCTTTTTGGGGTCAAGTACCATATAGCAGCTTAAACATATGGTCAGGGCCAATCCTCCCAGCCAACCAGTCTGAGGGTTAACCCTACCCATGGATGTCCCAACAGCCATCTAGACTCAATTACAACAGGAGGGCTCACATAACCCACACAAGTGACACTCCTGGAGCACTGCTCCACTGAGCAACTCAGAACACCTACTACCTAAGGCACACACTACCAAGACTGGGAGATGTAGTAGATATACCTAATACACAGAAACAAACACAGAGAGGTAGCCAAAATGGGGAGACAAAGAAACATGCCCCAAATGAAAGAACAGGATAAATCTTCAGAAAAAGCACTAAACGAAATGGAGGCAAGCAATCTACAAATACAGAGTTCAAAACAATGGTTATGAAGATGCTCAAGTAACCTAGGAAAAAAATAGATGAACTTGGTGAGAACTTTCAACAAAGAGATAGTAAGCATAAAAAAGGACATAGAAACCACAAAAAAGAAATATTCAGAAATGAAGACAATAATTGCAATGAACAATACGCTGGAAGAAATAATAGCAGATCAGATGAAACAGAGATCGAATCAGTGATTTGGAAGACAAGGTAGCAGAAAACACCTAATCGAAGCAGCAAAAAGAAAAAAGAATTTTTTTAAAAAGAGGATTTTTTAAGGGACCTCTGGGAAAACATCAAGCATAACCACGGAGTCACACCGGCCGAGCATGAGACTGAGATATTTGAGATGAACCAGAACATGAGCTGACTCCAGGCTGAGATCAAGGGCCTCAAATGCCAGAGGGCATCCCTGGAGGCCGCCATCGTTGATGCCGAGCAGCATGGGGAGCTGGCCATCAAGGATGCTCAGGCCAAGGTGGCTGAGCTGGAAGCTGCTCTGAGAACCGCCAAGCAGGACATGGCCAGGCAGCTGCACAAGTACAGGAGCTCATGAAGGTCAAGCTGGCCCGGGATATGGAGATTGCCACCTACTGCAAGCTGCTGGAGGGCGAGGAGAACCAGCTGGAGTCTGGGATGCAGAACATGAGTATCCATACCAAGACCACCAGCAGCTACTCAGGTGTGCTGAGCCCATCTTTCAGGAACCTCAGCTATGGCCTGGGCTTCCAGGCCAGCTTGGGCTCTGACGGGGACTCTGGCTCCTTCAGCCGCACTAGCACCAGCTCCTCCAAGACAGTAGTTGTGAAGAAGATTGAGAACCACAATGGGAAGCTGGTGACTGAGTCACCTGATGTTCTGCTCAAGTGAATGACTACTGTGGTCCCTCCTGTCCTGCCAGCCTGTGGGAAAGGAGCTGTGCAGGGGAGTGGTGAGCACAGGAGGCCACCTGAGGCTCAGCCCCAGTCCTCAGCTCACCTTGGGGTGGAGTTTACTGCCTGGGGGACTGTCTCGCCTCTTTCCCACGCCCCCACTAAAAGCCAAATCAAAAAAATTTTTTTAAAACAAAGCCTCAGCTGGTTCTGCCAACCTGAAAAAAAAAAAAAAAAAAGGAGGCTGAGGGTCTATTGAGCTACAAGCAGCTTCAGGGGCATTTTTAAGAGTCAGCAGTATGGCAGAAGACATCAAGACCAAAAACAAGAGCTATCAGACTGCCCATTTTGACAGCAACTTCCCCACCCAAAACCAGATCAGGAACTAATGGCAGAACTGCCTCCTCTGTGAGAAGACAATGACTGCTAACAGGGGTGATGTCTCCATATGCGAATGGTACTGGCATGTGTACAAGTCCCTTTTCGCCATGTGCTGGGTGTCAGCCTGGGACGGCTGGCAAGCGGAAGGCACATTTCCTGGGAAGATCTGAACTGGCTGCACCCCACCTGCCCCGTCTTCTAGCTTTCTCCCAGGGAGGCGAAGGGGGACCTGGGTACATCCCACCACAGGGGTCCTAAATCATGGCTTAACTAATAAGAGATACTTGTTGGAAAAGTGTAACACTGTGTATGTGTAAAAAACCTGGATGATTGGGCAAGAAGCTAGGTTGGAAAGAGTACCTAGATCAGTAAGAGGGGCTTCAAAGTAAGTATTTTTGTTTTTAATTTTTATTTTATCAATATTTGACCACCTCTTCTGTGCTAGGCAATAGACTGCATGATTATATGAAATGGCCTCATGCCCCATATGTGCTAAAATTTATCTGTATAATTTTAAAACTTTTCTTAGGTGATTTTTGAGCCACATAAAAATAGTATAATAAAAACTTGTATGTACTTCACCTAGTTTTAACAATTAAAAAAACTTGAAGGAGAAATAGAAAGTTTCCCAGACAAGGAAAAGCTAAAGGAATTCATTACTACTAAACTAGTATTACAAAAAATATTAAAGGGAATTCTTTAAGAAGATGAAGGAAAAAGAGATTAAAAATATGAATAATAAAATGGCAATAACTACATACCTATCAATAATTACTTTAAATGTAAATTGATTAAATGCTTGAATAAAAAAACATAAAGTAGATGAATTGATTTAGAAACAAACAAACAAACAAACAAACAAGACCTATACATATATTGTGTATGAGAGACCCACTTCAGATCGAAAGACATATACAGACTAAAAGTAAAGGGATGGAAAAAATATTTTATGCAAATGGGGAAAAAAATCTAGGGTAGCAATACTTATATCAGACAAAATAGACCTTAAAACAAAGGCTATAAAAAGAGACAAAGAAGGACATTACATAATGATAAAGAGATCAATCCAACAAGAGGATATGACCCTTGTAAACATAAACAAACACAGGAGCACCTAAATATATAAAGAAAATATTAATGGACATAAAGAGAGAGATTGACAGTAATACAGTCATGGTAAGGGACTTTAACACCCCATTGACATCACTGGATAGATCTTCCAGACAGAAAATCAACAAGGAAACAGCAGCCTTAATTGACAAATTAGACTAGATGGATTTCATTGATATTTTTAGAGCATTTCATGCCAAAGCAACAGAATATACCTTCTTTTCAAGTGCACATGGAACATTTTCCAGGATAGATCACATGTTAGGCCACAAAACAAGTGTGAGTACATTTAAGAAGATTGAAATCCTATTAATCATCTTCTCCAATCACAGTGGTATGAAACTAGAAATCAACTACAAGAAAAAAACTGAAAAACACATAAATACACGGAGGCTAAATGACATGTTACTAAACAATGAATAGGTAAACAATGAGATCAAGGGAGAAATCAAATACCTTGAGACAAATGAAAATGAAAATACCAAAAACAAAATTTGTGGGATACAACAAAAGCAGTTCTATAAGGGAAATTCACAGGAATCCAGGCCTACCCCAAGAAACAAGGAAGGAAGGGAGGAAGGGAGGAAAAGAAGGAGGGAGAAAGGAGGGAGGGAGGGAGGGAGGGAGACAGGAAGAGAAAGGACCCATATAAAGAAAATCAGAAATGAAAGGTAAGGTAGAACTGACACCACAGAAATACAAAGGATTATAAGAAAATACTGTGCACAATGATTTATGCCAAGAAATTAGACAATCTGGAGGAAGTGGATAAATTCCTTGACATAAAATCTTCCAAGACACGACTGGCTGGTGTGGCTCAGTGGTTGAGCATCAACCCATGCACCAAGAGGTCATGGGTTTGATTCCTGGTCAGGGCACATGCCCAGGTTGTGGGCCAAATCCCCAGTGGCAGGCATGCAGGAGGTGGCCAATCGATGTTCTCTCTCATCCATGTTTCTATCTCTCTCTCCCTAAAATCAATGAAGGAAAAAAAAAATTATTTAATCTTCCAAGACTGAATAAAAAAGAAACAAAAAATCTGAACAGACTGAATACAATTAATGAAATCAAAGCAGTAATTATAAAACTCCTAACAAACAAAAGTCCTGGATCAGATGGCTTCACAGGTGAATTTCACCAAACATTCAAAGAAGAAATAACACCTATCTTTCTCAAACTATTCCAAAAATTTCAAGAGGAGGGAAGGCTCCCAAGTTTATTCTATGAGGCCAGCAGTATCTTGATTCCAAAACCAGATAAAGACATTATAAAGAAAACAAAGTACAGACCAATATTCCTGATGAACATCAATGCAAAAGTCATCAGCAAAATATTAGCAACCTGTCTGGGCCAGTTTGGCTTAGCAGTTAAAGTGTTGGCCTGCGGACCAAAGAGTCTTGGGTTCGATTCCAGTCAAGGGCACATACCTCGGTTGTGGTTGGGTCCCCGGCCCTGGATGGAGTCTTGTGGGAGGCAACTGGTCGATATGTCTCTCTCATATGTCTGTCTGTCTGTCTGTCTGTCTGTCTGTCTGTGTCGCTCTCTTTCTCTCTCCCTCCTACTATATCTGAAGATAAATGGAAAAATATCCTCCGGTGAGTATTTAAAAAAAAATTAGCAACCTGAATTCAGCAATACATTGAAAAGATCATACACTACAACCAAGTGAGATTTACTCCTGGGATACAAGGTTGGTTCAATATCCACAAATTAATTAACGTGATACACCCCATAAACAAAATGAAGGATACAAATCATATGATCACATAAATAGATTCAGAAAAAGCATTTGACAAAATTCAGCACCCATTTATGATGAAAAAAATTCTCAGCAAATTGGGAATAGAGGGAACATTTCTTAACATAATAAAGCCATATTTGACAAACCCACAGCTAACATCATACTCAATGGGTAAAAACTAAAAGCACTTTCCTTAAGATCAGGAATAAGACAGGAACATCCACTTTCACCACACTTATTCAACATAGTACTGGAGGTGCTAGGCACAGCCATCAGACAAAAAGAAGAACTAAAAGGCATCCAGATTGAAAAGGAAAAAGTAAAACTCATTATTTGCAGATGACATGATACTGTACATAGAAAACCCTAAAGAATCCACCAAAAAACTACTAGAACTACTGAAAAAATTCAGTAAAGTAGTAGGATACATAATAAATATCCAGAAATCAGTTGCATTTATTTTTAACCCTCACCCAAGGATAAACTTACTGGTTTTAGAGAAAGAGGGGAAGGGAGGGAGAAAGAGAAGAAGGGAAAGAAGAGGAGAGAGAGAGAAGGAAAGAGAAAAAAAATCAATGAGAGAGAGCATCAATTGGTTGCCTTTGTATATTCCTGGGAGATCAAACCCACAACCTTTTTTTTTTTTATCCTCACCCGAGGACTTTTTTTTTTTCCCATTTTTTGTTCAGGTAGAGAGGGAGGGAGAGAGAGAGAAACATAGACGTGAAAGGGACACATCGAGTGGCTGCCACCCACATGACCAACCAGGGCCAGGGACAAACTGTAAATGAGGTACACGCCCTTAGCAGGAACCGAACCTGGGTCTCTCTGGACCACAGGCCAACGCTCCAACCGCTGAGCCAAACTGGCCAGGGCCCACAACCTTTTAATATACAGTACAATGGTCTATGGCCATACCACCCTGAACACACCCAATCTCATCTGATATACAGGACGATGCTCCAATCAACTGAGCATACAGGCCAGGGCAAAATTGGTTGCATTTTTTTTTTTTAAATCCTCACCCGAGGACATTTTTCCATTTTTTGTACAGATAGAGTGGGAGGGAGAGAGAGGAAGAGAGAGAGAGAGAAACATCGATGTGAAGGGACGCATCGAGGGGCTGCCACCCGCACAACCAACCAGGGCCGGGGACAAACTGCAACCAAGGTACATGCCCTTAGCGGGAACTGAACCCAGGTCTCTCTGTACCGCAGGCCAACGCTCCAACTGCTGAGCCAAACCGGCCAGGGCTGGTTGCATTTTTATACACCAGTAATGAACTATCAGAAAGGGAAACTAGAGCATGGGGCATCATACTCTATCCTCAGCCCTGGCCCTATGGGCCTCTATCCCGTCCACGCTCTGAGCTGCACCTGGACTTGGTTCTGGCTTCTGGACAATCCTTCCGGTGTCCGACTCCTACAACAGGACCCCTTCGAGTGCCTTTTCTCCTTCATCTGTTCATCCAACAACAACAATGCCCACATCACTGGCATGGTGGAGCAGCTCTGCCAGGCCTTTGGACCTCAAATCATCCAGCTCGATGATGTCACCTACCATGGCTTCCCCAGCCTGCAGGCCCTGGCTGGGCTGGAGGTGGAGGCTAAGCTCAGGAAGCTGGGCCTTGGGTACCGTGCCCGCTATGTGAATACCAGTGCCCAAGCCATCCTTAAAGAACAAGGTAGGCTGCCCTGGCTACAGCAGCTATGAAAGGCCCCCTACGAAGAGGCCCACAAGGCCCTCCCCACCCTGCCTGTGGGTACCAAGGTGGCCAACTGCATCTGCTTGATGGCCCTAGACAAGCCCCAGGCCGTGCCAGTGGATGTCCATGTGTGGCAGATCGCCCAATGTGACTACAGCTGGCACCCCACCACAACCCAGGCCAAGGGTTCAAGCCCCCAGGCCAACAAGGAACTAGGAATCTTTTTCCGGAGCCTGTGGGGACCTTATGCTGGCTGGGCCCAAGCAGTGCTGTTCAGTGCTGACCTGCACCAACCCCACCAAGAACCACCAGCAAAGCGTAGAAAAAGATGGACAGTAGGCTAGGTGGAGGCACAGGACAAAGAGATTCTTCCAACACCTTTTCCCTCCATTCCCCACACTCTCCTCCATCCAGCCTCGTTGGGAATGAGACTCCATGCAACTACCTCAGGGGCTAGGCACCCTCAAATCAAGCAGTTTGTACAACAGTGTGGGGTGGGGGTTATTTGGGAAGACAAAGCTACCTATGGTTTTATCCTCTTCCCTTTATTACAAGAAGAAACAATAAAATAGAAACATTTATGAAAAAAAAGAAAAAGAAAGGGAAACTAAGAAAACAATTCCATTTACAATGACATTAAAAGAAAAGAAAATACCTGGGAATAAATGTAATC
The DNA here is from genome assembly GCF_014108415.1 of Molossus molossus. Classification (NCBI taxonomy): domain Eukaryota; kingdom Metazoa; phylum Chordata; class Mammalia; order Chiroptera; family Molossidae; genus Molossus; species Molossus molossus. Next base: position 179,480,692 of record NW_023425344.1, on the reverse strand, counting down.
AAGGAGGTAAAAGACCTGTACTCAAACAATTATAAGACATTGAAGAAAGAAAGTGAAGAAGATACAAATAAATGGAAGCATATATTATGCTCATGGATAGGAAGAATAAGATCATTAAAATGTCCATACTTCCTAAAGCAATCCATAGTTTCAACACAATTCCTATCAAAATACCAATGGTGTTTTTTACGGAATTAAAACAAATGGTCCAAAAATTGATATGAACCACAAAAGACCCTGGATAGCCACAGCAATCTTGAGAAAGAAGAACAAAGTTGGTGGTATCACACTACCTAATATCAAACTATACTACTAGGCTATAGTAATACAAAAATAAAAATAAAAAAATAAAATAAAAAAGCATGGTTCTGGCATAAAAACAGACATACAGATCAATGAAACAGAATAGAAAGCCCAGAAATAAACTCATGCCTATATGGTCAATTAATATGTGGCCAAGGAGGCAGGAACGTACAATAGGAGTAAAGACAGTCTATTTAATAAATGGTGCTGGGAAAATTTGACAGATACATGAAAAAACTGAAATTAGACCACCTTCTTATATTATATACAAGAATAAACTCAAAATGAATTAAAGACTTAAATGTAAGACTTGAAATCATAAACTCTTAGAAGAAAACATAAGCAGTAAAATCTCTGACATTTCTTTTAGCAATATTTTTTTCTGATATATCTCCTTGGGTAAGAGAAACAAAAGAAAAATAAAGAAATGGGACTACATCAAACTAAAAAGATTTTGCTCAGCAAAGGAAACCATCAACAAAATGAACAGATGTATTCTCCATCTAAATGCTTCTTGTTAAAATTTTATTCTTCAATTACATAGTCGGCAATGACATATACGATAAGGGGTTAATATCCAAAATTTATAAAGAACTCATACAACTCAACACCAAAAACATCCAATTAAAAAGTCAGCAGAAGACCTGAATAGCCATTTTGCCAAAGAGGACACACAGATGGCCAACAGACATATGAAAAGATGCTCAATGTCACTAATCATCAGATAAATGCAAACCCAAACCACAATGAGATATCACCTCACACCTGTCAGAATGGCTATCATCAATAAATCAACAAACAAGTGTTGATGAGGATGTGGAGAAAGGGGAACCCTTTTGCATTGTTGGTAGGAATACAGATTGGTGCAGTCTCTATGGAAAACAGTATGGAGCTTCCTCAAAAAATTAAAAATGGTATTGCCTTATGATCCAGCATTCCATTTCTAGGTATACATCCAAAGAAACCCAAAACACCAATTTGAAAAGACATATTCACCCCAAGTTCATCATAGCCAAACTAAGCAAGCAACCCAAGAGCCCATCAATAGATGAGTGTATAAAAAAGCTGTGGTATATGGTGTGTGTGTGTGTGTGTGTGTGTGTGTGTGTGGTGGAATATTACTTGGACATAAAAAAGAATGAAATCTTACCATTTGCGTCAGTATGGATGGACCTACAGAGTATTATGCTAAGTGAAATAAATGAACAAATAAAATAGAAACAATCTCATAGATAGAGAAAGACTGATGGTCGCCAGAAGGGAGGAGGATTAGGGGACTGTGTGAAGAAGGTGAAGGGTTAAGAAATACAAACTGGTAGTTACAAAATAGTCTTGGGGATGTAAAGTACAGTATATGGAATACAGTCAATAATATTGTAATATCTATGTATGGTGTCAGGTAGGTACTTGAAATACGAAGAGGACCACTTTGTAAACTATATGATTATCTAACCACTATGCTATACACCTGAAGCTAATATAAAATAATATTGAATGTAAACTGTAATTGAAGAATAAAATTTTAACAAGAAGCGTTTAGATGGAGAATGCATCTGGAACAGTGCCTGACATATGCAGAACTCAGTATTTATTAGAAAAATGAACATTTTGCCCTGGCCGGTTTGGCTCAGCAGTTAGAGCGTCAGCCTGCAGTCTGGAGAGACCTGGGTTCGGTTCCCGCTAAGGGCATGTACCTCGGTTGCAGTTTGTCCCCGGCCCTGGTTGGTCATGCGGGTGGCAGCCACTCGATGTGTCCCTTTCACGTCGATGTTTCTCTCTCTCTCTCTCTCTCTTCCTCTCTCTCCCTCCCACTCTATCTGTACAAAAAATGGAAAAATGTCCTCAGGTGAGGATGAAAAAAAACAACAACAACAACAGAAAAATGAACATTTTGTTTGCATCTTTATGTAGTGATTTTCAAGAGCCAATCTATGGCTCACTGATGATCTTGAGAATATTTTCACCAGGCAAGAGCAAAATGAGGAAAATAAGGACTATGAAGTGAGTTTTCCAAAAAGCCAATTTTATATCATTTAAAAGACTTTTTAATTCACCTGACAAATTATTTACCAATTCCAAAGGAGAAATAATTCACAGTGGAGAAACCTAGTTGCCTCCATTCCAACCAAGATACCAAAGTTAACATCTCTCAAAATAGGACAAACAAATGTCATGTGCCTCTTGATGTGATATACTGAGAAAGGACACATCATTTCTGTGGTATTCTTGGCAAAAATGCATTGCTTTCATTTAATCATGAGAAAACATCAGACAAACTTCAACGGAGGGACATTCTACATATTAACTGGCTGTATTTTTTTTTTTTTTTAAGTCAATGTCATAAAAGACAAAGAAAGGTGGAGGAACTGTTCCAGATTGAAGGTGACTAAAGAGTCATAACTAAATGCAATATGTGATCCTGAACTGGAGATAACAATAGGTATTAGAAGAGGATGGTGGAGGAAGAGAAGGGGGAGGAAAAGAAGAAGGGAAAGAGGAAGAGAAGGAAGAGGGAGGAAATGGAAGGAGAGGGAGGAGAAGGGGAGGAAGAGGAGAAGGAAGAGAAAGGGGAGAGGAGGAAGCTGCATCAGCAGGGGGAGGGGAGAGGACATTATTGGAACAGTTGACAAAATTTGAATAAGTTGTGTGTATTAGATAATAGTATTGTATCAATGATGTTAAATTTCCTGATTTTGATAATAGTAATGTAGTATTTCATGATTAAAAGTTGTCATACCCATAATTTACTCTCAAATGGTTCAGATAAGAAATTTATGTATATATAGAGACCATTTCCTCTCCATCTACCTCTCTCTCTGTGTGTATGTGTATGTGTGTATGGAGAGAGAAAGACGATGATAAATCAGATATGGCAAAAATGTTAGTAATCGGCAAATCTGAGTAAAATGTATATAGCAGTTCATTGTACTATTCTTGCAACTTTTCTGTAAGTTTGAAATCATTTCAAAACAAAAAGTAAAATCTGTTAGTAATCCTTCAATGACATCATTCCAGTTTTATAATTAAGAAGTTTGTTTATAAATGAAATGCTGGTGAGAGTAGATGGCAGTTATTATCAATGAACTTGGCAAAGTAAAAAGTTAGCCAATGTTTTTCCTGGTGCAAAAAATCCAAAAATATGAGAAACCCTATTTTTAAAATGTTTTTTATCGATTTTTTAGAGAGAGAGGAAGAAAGAGGGAAAGAGAGAAATATTGATGAGAGAGAGAAGCATCACCATCGATCAGCAGCCTCCTGCATGTCCCCTACTGGGGCCCACAACCCAGGCATGGGCCCTGACTGGGAATGGAACCAGTGACCTCTTGGTGCATAGATTGATGCTCAGCCACTGAGCCACACCAGCTGGGCAAGAAACCCTATTTTTATGTGTATCCTTGAAAGGATTAACTCCTGACTTCATCCAGAGGCAGGACATAGTATATTCTCAGTAATGGGCCAAGAACAGCTTTCTGGACATGAGGGACCTGTACACACATATCTTCTTGGGTACCCATCCATAGCACACATTTTGAGTGCCCCTGGAAAAGGGAGGACAGGCTCCCTTGGCATGTGACTGGCTGTCCAGTCTAAGTGTGGCGGGGTCCTACAGAGGTAAAGTGGCTATGTTGCCATTATCAACTTCAGGAAACAGGGGCAACCAAAACTTTGAGGATCAAACCAGCCCTTGTTTCCTTTACCAATTATTCATTGGAATGTTTAGCTGACATTCTAAACATCTCTTGGTCCTTAGAGGATGCAGGACCCTCAAAGGCAGGTGAGATTAAAGAATAGGGCTCTAATCCTTTGGGTAGAAAATGCTGAATCTACTCTGTGAACCTTCAGCAGGCCTACTGGACAAGAGAGGATCCTGCCAGGCCTCTGGACTCCACTAATAGCTCTGGCTACAAGTGAGCGTACAGGTTGGAGTGGGGTCTGGGGACAGCAGTATGTTACACAAACTCCATCAGGCCTGGTCAGAAGAAGGTTCTGTGCTGGACTGGGACAGTGACTCTAGATTCAAGGGAGTTGGGGGTGAGGGCTGAGTCAGGGACCATGAAGATGGCTGGTGGAGGGCAGTGTTTGGAGCATTCATTAAGGATGGAGATTAGTGAGGTGAGGGATAGGGAGCCAGAAATAGCCACAGAATTGTGAAGACTGGGACACAGGGATGAGAATGGGGATGGGAGTTGAGTACTAGCGTTATTGCTAAAGTTGTTAAATGAGCAGGGGTTGTGATGATGGTTAAATGTCAGGGGTAGGGTTTAGAAAGAGTCTGGGGGAGATTGAGTAAGTGGAGAAGATAGGGTGATGGGGAGGAGGAGGAGGAAGAGGAAGAGTTGGAAGAATGGATGATGGAAGAGGAAGAGGAGAAAGATGGACACTCAGCAGACACAGGTGTCAGAGCCAGGGGAGTTCCAAAATAGAGGGGAGTATCACCAAAATAGAGGTTTGGGAAGCAGAGGGGCAGGGTGAAGTACAGTAATGATGAGAGGTCAGAACTGCTGACATCTGCGGTGGGTTGGAGGGCTGCCCGGGACTTACCTGTAGGAGGCTTGGCTCCTCCACAGCTGCATCACCACCTGAGCACACTGAGGCTGTGACCCTGTTTTACACACGCCTGTCCCAGTCCAAGCTAAGCGGGAGCGTGGTCTTAAAACTCGGGTCTAAAACATTCTGTTCCGATCAGGCAGAGCTCAGGCCCCAGGGACGCTAGCGCGCCGTGAACTCAGCTGGCGCGAGTGACCTCGGGCGGGCGGCCACCGGCCCGCGGCCCGCCCTCCGCCCGCGTCTCGGGAGCCAGCCGGGCGGGTCTGCCGCGGAACCGGCTGCGAGAGAAGATCGGCCGCACGTTCCGGCTGGCTCGGCGCCAGGGGGTGGCGCTGCGAGCGGAGGAGCCAGACCGTGACCCTGGCCCGGCCGGAGAAAGCTGGGCGGGGACGTGCCCCTGCGCACTGCCGAGCAGGCCGGTGGGGAGCGGGGAGGGGGAGGCTGCCGGCGTGAGGCCGGAGTCAGGAGCAGAGGGCTTCAGGGAGCAAAGCCGCACTCCCGCCTCGGGCCGAGGGGAGCACAGGGTCCAGTCAGCGGCCGGACTATGGGCCACTGTGGTCAGACCCTGGGGGGCTGGACGAGAACCCAGGCGGCAGATTCACTCCAGGCCGCGGCGGGGCGCGACGGCTGAGTGGGCTTGCCGGTCACTGCCCGGTGCCTACGACCAGCAGGGAGCTAAACTGAGACGGGAAATCATTTGCACCCCAGAGAGGGAGGTTTTGCTGGCCCACAGGCAAGGCAGAACTGGAGGCCAAGGTAGCCACATCCTCACCGCATCAGCGCCCACCTGAAGGCACAAACAGACCACTTGTGCTAGGGCACTGACCTGAGCCCGCGGTGTGGCTGAGGCAGGCCCTCCTGCTAGAACCCAGGACTGTGCAAGGCCGATGAGTGATCCAGATTTGGGTGTTTGCAGCCTACCTTTTCTCCCTGTACTAGCCTCAAAGCAGGACTTAGCAATTCCTCTCACTCTTCTACAAAAAATTCATTTACTCAAGAACTTTAGTAAATCTTACAGATTTTTTTGAAGGCTTATAGAAGAGACCAAGGGAAGGGAATTTTATACCTACAGCACTGGATGCAGCATTTCATTTCATTAACCATTTCTTTCCTTATTTGCCTTTTTGGCTGTTCCCCATCCTCTCTCTTAGAGACCTCTGAATCTCGCCCAGCCCCAGGCACTCCCTCCAAGATCTTTCTCTGGGCTTCTCCATCTCTTCCCTTTCCTCATATAGAAAAGAGCAGCTGGGTCCTGCCTTTCCCAAACTGCTCATGGGAACACATACTTTGTCCCACACCAGACAGCCTACTGAAAAAAGACCCTCTCATTGCCAGCATTCACCCTCTGCAGAGATCAGCACAGTTTTTATTTCTGAAACACATAACTTCTCTCATCCAATCACCCCCAAAACCACATAGGGTAGGCATTATTCCCATTTTACAGATGAGGAAACTGAGGCTTAGCGATATTAAGTATCTTTCCCAATACCACATGTAATAAGGGCTGATCAGCATTAAAACCCAGGCAGTCATGCCCTTTCTCCTGCCAAGCAGCCTCACAGAGGGACAGTTTAAATAGCCACATCTGAGGTGAAGTCTTCTGGTGCACCTACAGTCATCATGGAATTGTTGCATATGTGGCATCCGGGTCACAGAATGTGTGGTGTTCCTTGCTTCATTCTGTGCTTCTTTGGTATTTGAACTTGAAGCAGTATTTCACAGATATAGACATTATGTCAGGAAGTTAAATTGGATGACTTAACTATCCACAATTAAACTATGATTAATCAAATACAAATGTAGCTGAGATACATGGCCCATTTAATCCTCACAACCTCCTATGAGGTGGGGACAGTGGTATGATTCCTCCTCCCCCAGTGTGAATTCCTTTGTGAAAAATTCTGTCACATAATACTTTAAAATGTAAGTCTTTCCCACAGTGTCACGGATTTTAGATTAATTACAGATACTATATACAAATCCTATATAAATACATGAATATACTATAAATGGTATATAAATACTTAAATGGTAAGACCTTTGTGCTAGATACTGCTCTAAACACTTTACATATGCACTCATTTAATAATTACAAAAGCCCTGTAAGATAGGTTCTATTATTTTTTAAAGGTAATTTCTTAAAATTCTCACCCGAGGATATGTTTTTATTGATTTGAGAGAGAGAGGCAGAGGGGGAGAGAGAGAGAAACATTGATGTAAAAGAGAAACATCGATCAGTTGCCTTCTGTACCCGCCTCAACCAGGGATCAAACCCGAAACCTGGGTATGTGCCCTGACCAGGAATCGAATCCTTGACCTTTTGGTTCAGGGAAAGATGCTCCAACTAATTGAGCCACATGGGCCAGGGCCAAAGATAATTTTAAATTAAAATATAATTTACATAAAACATAACATTTAAAGTACAATTCTATAAGTTTTATCAAATGTGTATACTCATGTAACCATCTCAGGCAAGATAAAGAACATTTCCATCACTCCAGAAAGTTTCCTGTGCCCTTCTCAGTCCATACCATCCAATGATACTACTGTTCTGACTTCTTATTACATAGATTAGCTTTGCGTTTTCTAGAACTTCATATAAAGGGAATCACAGAGTCTGCCTTATTTAGTATAATGCTTTTGAGATCTGCTCATGCTGAAGCATGTATCAGAAGTTTGTTCCTTTTACTGCTGAGTAGTATTCTGTTATATGAATACATCACAATGTGTTCTGTTTACTTGTTGATGGACATTTGAATTGTTCCTAGTCTTCGGCTATTATGAATTAAGCTGCAATGAACATTTGTAGGCAAGTATTTCAGTGGGCATAGATTTCTCTTGGGCAGTTATTTATGGGTTGAATTAAGTAAGTGTATATTTAACTTTATAGGAAATTAACATACAGTTTTCTAAAGGTTGTGAAGTTTGATATTATTATACAAAAGAGGAAATGAGGCCCAGCCAGATTAATTCATTGCCCCCAAATACCTTGTCTAAGCATAGTGTTTTAGAGTCTCTCTAGTTGGGAATGAATTAGAAAGAGGAAAAGCTGGGGCTGGAAAAAAAAAAGGTTGTGAGGTGGAGGGAAGAGGGTGCTAATCCCAGGGGACTCAGCCTTAAGTGGCTCACTCTCTGTCCTGGGGGAGGGACCCAGTGCAGTCATGAGACAGTGCTGTCCATGCTGGGTCCTGGAGCCCCAGCCTGGGGGTTAGCAGATGATACCCTTTCTCCCTATCTTCTCAGGCCCCTGGCCCACCACTGCTGGCCCAGACTCCCCCACCAGGAAGCTGCAGGCTGGCAGGTAGTAAGCTGCCCTTTATACCTAGGCCCCCGATAAACAAGAGGCTAGAATGCTTTGCCTAGAAACGATTCTCTGAAGTTCCTGCAGGGGAGACCCACTCTCACCTCCAGAGGCTGGTGGAAGGCAGGTTTACACCTCTTGGGGGGGGGGGGCTCAGGCCTTGGCAAGAAGTCTGTCTGACTTGGCTGCCCCTGTGACTGCAGCCTCAGCAGTCAGCACAGCGGATGCTGGAGTCTTACATTCTTTGTCTTTCCTCCAATAAGTGATTTTTCAGGAAGCAGCTCACATGGAGAAGTGAGATCACAGTTGTATTGTAAAATCAGACATCTCAGCTGAATTCTCCTTTAGCTGAACGACACCACCAACTTGCAGATTCTGCGGTAGAATTGTCGACATTGAAACAGGAATGGAGGAAATAGATTTTTCATAGTGAGGAAATAGATTTTTAAATGTTGTCATTTGATGCAGACAGCCATTTGAACCAGAAAAGACCATCCAACATACAATAGGTAATTGACTGAACAGAAAGCAAACATATTTGCATCAATGAAATGGAATCTGCTTTTTTTTTAAACCTGAAGATGCACTCTCAGAAGGCTCAATTTACCTGGCAACTTTCTACCTTACTTCTCCTTTTGTTCTAATAGTTTGAATTATTTGAAAGGAAGAAGTGAAAAACACATAAGTGCTTGTGATGAAAATCTGAGAGGCCTAATCAACCAACAGGTTGTCCTCAGATCCTGACTGGGTGCCCAGGTTAGACACTGTGGAGGCTCCTGAAGGGGTGAGGGCTGGCATTTTCATTAGGGAGAAAAGACTTGGGCACAGGACAGGCCATACAAGATGATCTGTACCATACAATTATGTTACTGGGCATGAAAATTCACATTTTCTTGAAACCATCATCATTTTACCAAAGCTGAATTAAAAGTTCACTGAGATCTTGTTACTTTTGTTTATTTGTTAATCCTCACCAGAGGATATTTTTTCCATTGATTTTTAGAGAGAATGGAAGGGAGGGGAAAGGGGAGGGGGAGAGAGAGTAGAGAGAGAGAGAGAAACACTGATGTGAGAGACACATCGATTGGTCGTCTCACGAATGTGCCCCAACCAGGGCCGAGGATTGAACCTGCAACCTTGGTACATGTCCTTGACTGGAATCAAACCCGCAACCATTTTGTGCCTGGGCCGACACTCTAACCACTGAGCCATGCCAGCCAGGGCAAGATCTTATTACTTTTTAAAGTTGAACTTGTTGAATAAGCAATACATTAACAAAGTTCAAACATCGGAAGATATTTGAAACTTTTCCATAAAATTCTTCCTCCACTGGCATCTCTTAGCCACCAGTTCCCTTCCACTCTCCTCCACTGTTATTAGTCAGGTCCCAGAGTTTCTTTATGTGCTAATGAGCACGTAAAATAATTCCCTCTTTTATTCAAAATGTAGCATACATTTACATTGCTCTGCATCTGCTTTTCTCCTGAGTATATCTTAACGTCTTTCCATGTCAGCTACAGAGAGCTTCCTTATTAAAAAAGATTTTTTTCCAGCCCTGGCTGGTGTGGCTTAGTTGATGGAGTGTTGTCCCACACACCAAAAGGTCACCAGTTGGATTACCAATCAGGGCACATGCCCAAGTTTTGAGCCTGATCCCCAGTAAGGGACATGCAGGAGGCAGCCTATTATTCTCTCTCATAGATGTTTCTCTCTCTCTCTCTCTCTCTCCCTCTCCCTTCCTCTTTCTCTCTCAAATCAATTTTAAAACACATTTTTAAAAAAGTTTTTGTTTCCCATCATGTTATAGTATTCCACTGTAGGAATGGACCATAAATTAATTAGCCACTCCTCTTATTGATGGAAATTTAGGTTGTTTCCAGTATTTTTGCTATTATAAACAATAATACAATGAATACTCTAGTATACATGTCACTTTGTACATAAGTTAAGTTTTGAGGTAACTTCCTAGAAGTGGAATCGCTGGGTGGAAAGGTAAGCGATTTGAGAGATATTGTCAAATTGTCATGTTTACCCTTTAACTCTGCAGAAGCGGTTCCACAACAGCCTCCTATTCCCCACACTCTCACCTACAGAGTGTTTATCAAAGGTTCAGATTTTTGCCATACTCTTAGTGAAAAATATTTTCAGTGTAGTTTTAATTTACACTTATGAATGATGTTGAACATCTTTTTATATATTTAAGGCCCATTGTATTTATTTTCTTTTTTTCTTTTTTTCTTTTTTAATCATCCTCACCCGAGGACATTTTTCCATTCTTTGTTCAGATAGAGTGGGAGGGAGAGAGGGGAACAGAGAGAGAGAAACATCGACGTGAAAGGGACACATCGAGTGGTCGCCACGCGCACAACCAACCAGGGCCGGGGACAAACTGCAACCTAGGTACATGCCCTTAGCGGGAACCAAACCCGGGTCTCTCTGGACCGCAGGCCGATGCTCTAACCGCTGAGCCAAACCGGCCAGAGCTGTATTTATTTTCTATGTATAGTCTTTTATATCCTTTGCTCATTTTTCTATTGGGTTATTTATTTCTTTTTTATATATGTTTTTATTGATTATTTAGAAAGAGAGGAAGGAAGAGAGAGATAGAAACATCAAGAGAGAAACATTGATCGGCTGCCTCCTGCACGACCCCCACTGGGGATCAAGCCCACAACCCGGGTATGTGCCCTGACCAGGAATCAAACCGGGACCTCTCAGTCCATGGGATGACGCTCAATCCACTGAGCCACACTGGCCGGGTGGTTTGTTTTATTTCTAAGAGTTATTTATATTACAGGAAAATTAGCTTTTGTTTATGCAATTTGCTAATATTTCCCCAAATTTTACATTGTCTTTTGACTTTGCTTATAGTATTTTTGTCATGCAGGAGTGTTTTCTTTTTAATGTGATTAACTATATCAACATTGTGTGTGTGTGTGTGGCTTCTGGGATTTAGTCATAGATAAAAAAAGATCCTCCCACTTTAAGGGAGGAGCGTCTTAAAACAGCAGAACATAGCATGATTTACAATAGCCAAGGCATGGAAACAATCTAAGTGTCATTCAATAGACAACTGGATAAAGATGTGGCACATATATACAATGAAATTCCTACTGAGCCATAAAAAAGATGACATATTGCCATTTGCAACAACATGAATGGATCTTGAGAGTATGCTAAGTGAAATAAGTCAGATGGAAAAGGACAAGAATCATATGATTTCACTTACATGTGGTATATAAAATAAAAAGCAACAGCCCTGGCTGGTTTGGCTCAGCGGTTAGAGCGTCGGCCCGCAGTCCAGAGAGACCTGGGTTCGGTTCCCGCTAAGGGCATGTACCTCGGTTGCAGTTTGTCTCCGGCCCTGGTTGGGTCATGCGGGTGGCAACCACTCGATGTGTCCCTTTCACAACGATATTTCTCTCTCTCTCTCCCTCCCACTCTATCTGAACAAAATCCTTGGGTGAGGATTTAAAAATAAATAAAATAAAATAAAATAAAATAAAAAGCAACAAACAAAAAACAAATTCATAGTTACAGACAACAGAATGGTGGTTACCAGAGGGGAAAGAGGGTTGAAGGAAGACAAAGAGGGTAAAGGGGATCAAATATATGGTGACAGACTCTGGGTGGTGAGCACAGAATTGAGCATACAGATGTCGTATGATAACATTGTACACCTGAAATTTATATAATGTTATTAATCAATGTTACCACAATAAACTTAATTGAAAAAATCATAATGAGAGGGGGGCAGTGGATTCTGCAGAAATGAAAACAAAACAAACAACAAAACCTAGCAGAATATATTAAAATTTTGTAAGACTACAAGGCATTTATTCCATGTTGATCCCCTCCCCTTCCTTACGTTAATACATAGATAAATAAGCATGATATGATCAAAGTAACTGCTCTTTCAAACAGAAAAATGTCCATATTCAGATGTTTTTAGACATTTTATTAATTATGTTTCCATATAAAGAATAGAAATTAAGTTCCTTAACCAATTGCCAGATTCAGAGCTGGATAGCAGATTCAGAACTAAAGATATGGGAAGACCTCACAGTTTTATAGAATGTACCACTTTTACATCAAAGAAAGAAATATCCATGAGGGAAAATTGATGTCTAATATATATACATTTAATAGTTATAATACATATAACTATTAAAATAAGTACTTTAGAATAGAATGCTCAGGTAAGATACAATTATAACAAACTCTGGCTCCACTTTAAGTAATAAAAACCAACAGATACTTAGCAGGAGCCTGCTGTGGAGAGGCGCTGTTAGGCACGATGGGGGAATATAAAGAAAGTGAGGGGTCTTTGTTCATGTTTACCCTTTAACATTTTACATAATTTTGCACTTCTTTTTTTTTTTTTTTTTTGGTACATGCCCCTAGCCGCTAGGGCCTAGCGGGAACTGAACTCCGGACTCTGGTCCGCAGGTCGACGCTCCAACCTCTGAGCCAAACAGGCCAGGGCTGCACTTCTTTATATGATAATTTAGGTATTAAGCCATCTTTCTAAGTTGTTTAGTTGGCAAGTCATCCAGAAACTTTGGCCGAGAGAGCCAATATGAATAACCATGAAATTTTTGTTACTAAAATTGAAAGAGGAAAATAGCTGACACTGCACTTCCTTACCAACTTGAAGGTTTATAAGACAGAGACTAGACTACAGCCTCCCTCAAGCTGACTCATTTGACCTCTCTCTGCATCTGCCCCTTTAATGGAGTGAATAGAGATGGATGTGGGCCATCTTGTCACTCTCTGTTTATCCCCCATGCCTAACTCATTTCCTCCAAGGGTACACTTATATGACCATTGCCTGTGGTGCAGTAGTGTAGTGTCCCTCTAAAATATAAGTGGTTACACATTCTTTTATTATTCCTATTAGTTTACACAATGCATTTGAAGTGTTATTTAATGTGTTTGAGGACAGTTATAATGGGTAATGGTGAAGTCTGAAAGTACATCTGGACATTTTTGCTTTCATCCTTATGGAAATAGTTACCCTAAGGCAGTAGAAATGGACAGCTGACTCAGACATCATGTTCCTCTTTCATAGTATAGTGTATTCCAGGAAGGGGCTTTCCATACCGGAATTGCATTTCTAGCTCCGCTGTGTCTAGGTGGGACCATGTGCTAAATTCAAGTTGATGGAACGTGAACAAAAGTCATTGTATACCACTTTCAGACCAGGCTTAACAAATGTGGGCGCTTTCTCTTTGCTGATTGGCTAAAGAGGAGGACAAAGTCCTAAGAGATGGCAGAGCCAGGTGAGGAAATACATCCCCTCAGCCTGAGTCACCAGAAGGAACGTCAGCACTGGACTGTTATGTGAGGGAGAAAGAACCTTTTGTTATACTAAACCTCTGCAGTGTTGGGGCTTCTGTATTACATAGGTAGTGTTACCCTAACTAAAGCAAAAATCATTTCATTATAAGTTTCAATCTCCTGCAATATGGAATGTAGATCAGTCCTCTATTTCAACTATGTAAGTGTGGTCCCTCTGTCCTAATGGAAGTTTACAATTTAGTTGACTGTTCTGTCTCGACTCCCTTTCTCATTTATTGACCTGAATGACCAACAGAAGGTTTAGAAGAAATTTGCAGACATACACAAAGCTGAGCGGGATAGCATGATGCTCAGTGACAGAATCAGGATCCTAAATGATCTAGACTGAAATGATAGGTCCAGAATAATAAGATGAAATTTAGGCATTCATTAAAATGATGTGCTTTGATAGACAGTGGTTTGAGACAACTGTAATGATTCAGATATTATTAGGACTTGGGATAAGCAACATTTAAGCAATGGAAGAAAACCGGGGATCATTTCCCTATGTGTAAGGGAAATGTGATTCTTGTGCTCCAAGAGATGAGGCTTACTCTCCAGTTACCCAAATAAAGAACCTGGGTCAGAATGTTTTCAATTTTCATCTATATACTCAGACATAGAGACTTCCCTCCACTTGGAAGACCTTGTTTATTTGAAAAACAATAAAACACACATCAGACAGACTGAATTCAAAGGATTAAGACCTACAAATTAATTAAAACATGTATAGAAAAACGAGGACTCATTCTATGTCAGACTGTCTAGGTGCTGACCTTAGTGGTGAAATGGAATATAATAATGTATGAAATTATCATAACAATAATCACTCATCTTTATAGTGCTCTAGAGCAGTACTATCCAATAGAAATATGAGTCACATACGTAATTTCAACTTTCTAGCAGCCACAATTTAAAAGGTAAAAAGAGCCCAGCCAGCGTGGATCAGTGGTTGAGCATCGACCCATGCACCAAGAGGTTGCTGGTTCAATTCCCAGTCAGGGCACATGCCCAGGTTATGGGCCAAATCCCCAGTGGGGGGCATGTAGGAGGTGGCCAATCGATGTTCTCTCTCATCCATGTTCTCTCTCATCAATGTTTCTATCTCTCTCTCCCTTCTTCTCTAAAATTAAAAAATAAATAAATAATAAAAATACAAATATAAATAAATATTATAAAGAGCCCCGCCGGTGTGGATCAGTGGTTGAGTGTCAACTCATGTACCAAGAGGTTGCTGGTTTGATTCCCAGTCAGGGCACATGCCCAGGTTGTGGGCCTGATCCCAGTGGGGGTTGTGCTGGAGGTGTTCGATCAATGTTCTCTCTCTTCCTCTCCCTTCCTTTCTCTCTCTAACGTCAATAATAATAATAAAAAAAAGGTGAAATTAATTTTAGTAATATCTTTTTTTTTTATCCTCACCCGAGGACATTTTTTCATTTTTTGTTCAGATAGAGTAGGAGGGAGAGAGAGAGAGAGAGAAACATCAATGTGAAAGGGACACGTCGAGTGGCTGCCTCCCGGACAACCCAACCAGGGCCGGGGACAAACTGCAACCGAGGTACATGCCCTTAGCGGGAACCGAACCCGGGTCTCTCTGGACCACAGGCTGATGCTCTAACCACTGAGCAAAACCGGCCAGGGCAAATTTGGTAATATCCTAACCCAATATATTATTATTTCAACATATATTCCATATGAAAAAATATTAATAAAATATTTTGCATTTTTTTTTCATACTAAGTCTTCAAAACTCCAGTGTATATTTTATGATTGCAGCACATCTCAGTTCAGACTAGCCGCAGTCCAGGTGTTCAGTAGCCACGTGTGGCTGGTGGCTGGTGCATTAGCACAGTTCTAAAGACTCCATCCACGTTGTCTCTTTTAATTCTCACAGAACCCTTCCACCATAGATATTATTTACATTTTGCAGATAATGAAACTTTTATAGAAATGAAACAATTATTCCAACACAAACCACCATGATGGAAGAACCAGGGCTCAAACCCAACTTTCCTGATGGGTGGTGTATCCCAGGGTTAAGTGGGTCCACGTGGAGTCAAACAGATCTGGCTTCGTATCCTGGCTCTGACATTTACTCAGTGTGTTATCTCAGGCACATTTTTCTTTTTAGTCTAACACTTGGTTCTATTATCTGAAAAATGGTAATGATAAGAACCCTCCTGGGCTATTGTGGGATTAAATGAGAGAATACATGCAAAGTGCTCAACACAGAGCTCACCTATGGCAAGACCAGAACCTTGACCACAAGCCCAGTGCTCTCTCCACCTTCCCATGCTGCTCTGCAGGAGCTTCTCCTTCCATTCCCTGGGGGTTCATTCTTGATGTGTGACTTGTACTGAGAACCAGTGAACCGGATAATGGTTCTGACTCTAAGGCCAGCCTCACCCCTTTACATCACATCTACTTTGTTGTCGTTTTCAGTCAAACCGATTGTTGTCATCGTCCAACAATACAGGGTGTGATGACCTGCCAAACCACAAATCAAATCTGGAAATGTTTGAGGCCAATCACACGGTCCCATTATGAGACCCCTCCAAAGAGCCACCTCACGACTGGGGGGATTGTAGGAATAGCTGCCAGTCGGTTCTGGGACTGTCCACCCCTTCTTCAAGTCCTCTGCAATCCACACAGCTGAAGGAAGGAGGTAGAAAGTCCCCAGGCAGGAGCAAGGGCCTTCTTGCAGCCTCCTCCTCACCTGGCGCTAGTATCCTCACTTATCTGCAGTGTCGTAACATGACCCCTTCCCCCAGAGCCAGGTTTAACTTCCCGCCAGCCAAAGTTAAATACTTTAATAAAATATGGGGCTGGAGTATCAAGCCCACAGGTAGAAATAGTGTCTGCTCACACATGCAGTGCTTGCTGGTTAGTGACTACCCCCAGAGTGCTTTGTTTGCCGTCACAGAGAAATGGATTTATTGAAGACAGGCTCTCGAAAGATGGATACATAATGAAATGAATCATAGTTTATTCACTCATCTGATAAATACTTATGGAGCCCTTACCACGGACCAGGTGCTGTGCAGGGTGCTGGGGACACGATGGTGGGCAAAAAAGACAGAATTGCTGCCTTCGATGACCTTATCTTCTAGAGGGGGATGTAGATAGAAATCAAATATAGAATTACAAACTGTAGTAAGAGCTACCGAGGAGAGGGGAGCAAACCACGGAGAGATCTGATCTGGTCTTCGGGTCAGAGAAGGCTTCCCTGAGAAAGTAACGACGGAGCTGAGGAGGCAGAGACTGTGTGAGGGGTGAGAGGGTGTGGAGCGATGTTTCCACAGGGGAAAGGGCAGCAGGGATTATGGTGGGGCCACCTCAGGGTCTAGGATAACAGAGCTGGTGTCCAGATCCTCCCCTACATGAAGACCCGTTTGTGTGTCCTGGGGAATCAGCAGGACGTTGGAATCTAAGGCTGGGCTCTGGGTGCTCCAAAACAAACTCTCCTAAATAAGAAAGGTAGAAAAATGCTGCCCCAACCTTCTGAGAGAAGCGACCTGGGTGGGCAGCATCCAGGGAAATTAGCTGGATTTCTGCTCACAAGCCAGACTGTTCAGGGTTTGGCCTAGACTAGAGAGAGCGGGGCTTGGAGGAGCCATCACCCCTCCCTTGCACTGAAGGGGGACGGCAGCTGCAGTTGAATGTCAGTTGAAAGGGGTAGTGACCTTGGTCTCTTTCTGGCAGTCAGTGGCTGGAGCAGTAAGAAAGTGGCAGCTACAGAGTGGCAGAGGTGGGGGAGGCAAGCACAGCGAGGGCAGCTTCAGCTGGGCATGAGCCAGTGGAGATGGCCCAGTAGAGAGGGTGGGCCCAGGGCGCGGGGGCCTCACCCAGTGACTTCAGTGTGCCAGGGGCTGGTCATTAGAGATCATTGGCATTGTTTATGCTCTGATTGACTTCCAGGTTGTCAGGTTGTGAAAACATGATGATAAAGCTAAAAAAAAAATGTCCAGAATTGGGAGGCATGTATTCACAGTCCCTTGAAACAAGTGGCAGCCTCGAGAGACATTTACAGCAACAGTGATAAGCAGCAAGTGCAATAACCACCCAGAACATTCGAGGGTTAAATATGACCGGGGGCAACAAAAACACCATTTACTGTAAACTCTGACGTTTTGGGTGCCCACCGTTTCCTCATTTTTGTAGACTCACCCATGACTGAAACACATTCAACAAGAAAAAAGGCGAGAGTAGGGAACCTCTCTACTTCTGGTCATTTAAGTAAATATATATATACAAACCCATTAAATAGCTCTTTAAAGCAATATTGAAATGCTACTTTTATTGTTAAACTGTTAAACACTTTCAGTATTTCTAATAGGTAAGACTCTAAAGCTAAGCTGAGGGTACGAAGGCAAGCTAGAGACACAGCCCCTACCCACTGGCTAACGGAGAGACAGCTATTAATTAAATGATTATACCAGTAGATATGTAAGCACACATAGACAGGGGTGCCATAAAGATGAGGTACATCTCACTGTGAGGGCTCGTGACAGGCCAATTGATCTACTCTAGGGGGTCAGGGAGGCTGCTCCCCTGAGGAAGTGACAATTGAGAAGATTTGAAGGACGAGAAGGAGTTACACAGGCAAAGTTTGGTGGAGCCAGGGAGGGAGAGCATTTCCGATAGAGGAAACAGCATGTGCAGAGGCCCTGTGGGAGGCAGGGAAGAGGGGTAGCTGAGGAACTGAAAGGCCTGTGTGGTGGGAGAGTTCTGGGAAATGGAGGTCAGAGAGGAGGATGGGGTGGGACCACGCAGGGCTTACTGCTGAGGATGTGGGTCTTTACCCTAAGGACAGAGGAGGCATTTTGGAGGTAAAAGGAACAGGACTGGTGATTGACTAGAATCCTGATTTTGGGAGAAAAAGGTGTTAAGCAAGAATCCCAGGTGTGTGGCCTGTGGAGCTGGAAGAGTGGTGGTCATGTGCACTGTGGCAGGGATGGGCACAGAGCCACACTTGCTGGTTTGTTGCTTCCTTTCTCTCCCCTCCTTTCTCCTTCTCCTCTTTTCCTTTCCCTTCTTCCCCCCCAACCCCACTCCTTCTTCCTTTTCTTGGGGAATAACTAGTGCACATGACCGCCTTCTTCCAGCTCCACAGGCCACACACCTGGGATTCTTGCTTAACACCTTTTACTCCCAAAATCAGGACTCTAGTCAATCACCAGCCCTGTTCCTTTTACCTCCAAAATGCCTCCTTTTCTCTCTGTCTCTACTCCATCTCCATAGTGCCAAAAATAAGGTGATAACTAACATTAGCGTGTGCCTGGACTATTGACATATATGGTACTTGAAACATTGAGCACGAATGGATGGCTGGTGGAGAAAACATACAGTGAGAGAGAAAGAGGCCCCCGATCTTGATGCGCTGCAAACTCACTGACTGAATGGAGATGAGACCACAGAGCTGCCGGGGCAGTTAGGGTCAGAGAGGGAAGAGGAATACCAGCAGAGGGGGTTGTTTAGAAACCAAGAGAGGAGGGTGTTTCAGGAACACGCTGGTCCACTGGGTTGAATGCCGCTGGGATGTCAAGAATGAGGCCCGAAGATGCCCACTCGATCGAGTGAGTCAGAGGTCCCTAGATCTTGACCTTGGGGAAAGATGTTTCTATAAAGTGGTGAGGGCCAGAGCTGAAGAATAAATAGGAAGTTGGAAAATAGAGACAATGGGTATAAACAATTCTTTAAAAAATTTTTTTCTTCATTGATTTTAATGAGAGGAAGGGAGAGGGAGAGAGAGATAGAAACATCGATGAGAGAGAACATCAATTGGCCGCCTCCTGCACGCCCCCCTCTGGGGATCTGGCCCACAACCTGGGCATGTGCCCTGACTGAGAATCGAACCGGCACCCTCCTGGGGCATGGGTCGATGCTCAACCACTGAGCCACACCAGCCGGACAACAATTCTTTCTAGAAGCCTGATTATTCTGTTAGAGCCTGCAGTTGTGATGTAGAAAACTGTACATTAGGATTCACTGAAGCAAGTACCATATTTCAGTGGAAACATAGCCATCATTTGTCAATAGGATTCACATACTAACAAAATCGGTGCCCCCTTAATGAATCTTTGGAGCATTGATTCTGGTGGGATTGCTGCATTTATCATGGCAGCAACAAGACAAATGTTCATTTTGGGTATGCACTTGCAAACCTAAACAGCATGATCTCTGTGTGCAGATGGTTTGGTAAACAATGACTGATACGGGGGCATTTTTAGCCTGTTGATCTACTAGGAACAGGAAGTGACAGGAAAAGAGACTAATCACTGTGATGGATGCGTGCATCAGAATCCCTGACTCATAGCATGCATCAGCACCCACGTCTCACCACCACTGCCTGGGTTGCTCCAAACAGCACTGAGGCCACCTGAAAACCAAGAAGAAGGGTCTGCTGTGGAAACATGAGCACATGGCATTCATTCAAGGAACAAATGAGAACCATGAGGGACAAGGGACTTGGATACTGAAATATAAAATAACACCCACAACTTTGATACCCAAAAGCAAAGGTAGAGAATTATTTCAATCATTTTGGATCCCAACACTTCAGTCATTATGACCCATTTGAAGACATTAACAACACTGACTTGGTACTGAATAGAAATCAGCATTTAAAAAATATTAAAAAATTTTTTTAAATTATAGTTGACATATAATATTTAGTTTCAGGTGTGCAACATAATGAGTAGACATTTATATAACCAATGAAGTGATCACCCTGTAAATCTAGTACCCATATAACACCATACAGTTATTACAATATTATTGTCTATATTCCCTATGAAATCAACATTTTTTTTTATCTGCGTGCTTATGCCCCAAATCTCCTAACTCTAGTTTCTGACACCCAAAGGCCCCATTTTAGAGGCAAGTGCCCCTCCTTCTATTTTATCCTTTTTACCTGGAAAGAAGAGAATCCCGAAAAGTTGAAATACATGTCAGCAGAATAGAGAATGTTTGCAACGTTGTGTTCGTATCTCGTTGGCACAGTCATACTGACAGCAGAGATGCCCTACACCAAGAGTGCTGGGACTTACTTAGAAATGGCTTTGGGCACACCTGAAACACATTTATTCATAGACCGTGCAAATATTAAAGGCAGGGTTTTCAGAGATAGTTATTTGACAGTAAGCTATGTTCAGATATCTGGTGCTTGTTTCTCCTAGTGACTGCGTTCTTCGTTGGGTTTAAGAAAAACGCCAGAGCTACAAAAATATCTCCTTTGCGCCACAATTCACTTGAACAAATATCAATGTTTCCACGTCTTGGAGGAGAACGAGGTGGGTGGGCTGAGGAAGGATGCCAAGTGGACTGGCCAGAGGACGGCAGGGTCTCCTATTGGAGCCACTTATTCTCTGGGGGAAGAAGGCCACCTCCTGCCTGGGGTGAACTTCCAGCGGAAAGGACCCTCTGGGAGGAGGGTGGGAGTGGTGACAAATAACAATCACAAACTCCTTGCAAGTCTAGAATCACTTTAGAGATTAAAGTATAAATGCTTATGACCCTGCCGAAGGTGATTCAGAGATTTAAATTCACCCTCAAGTGTAAATGATGCTTCCAGAAAAGCTGGTCGGGCCTGAAGGAGAGTGGGGGAAAGACCCGCAGGAGGACAAGGGGTGCTGCAAGGCAAGGTCTGTGCAAGGCAGACAGAATTCACATTTTGGCTTTAGCTCAGACTTGGGTCTGACAGGAATGGAGGGGAGAGAGAAACTGTGAGACAGGAGTGAGTTCTTCCTACTCTGGGGGCTGAGCAGAAGAGTGGGCATGGCAGAAAGGTGCCACACTTTGGCTGCTCTCTCTGCAAGCCTCAGGCACTTGCTTTCGCACGGCTGCCTCTAACATCTTTCCATCAGCTTTGACAACCGCCTTAAAATTTGTGGAAAGAGACCTTTGTTGGAGCGTATGCTCAGAAGAATCATCCTGTCCACCACCTTCATTTTCTGAGAGAATCAAGTTGATAGATGATGGGGATCAAACCAGATATAGGGGAAGGACCCCACTGAACTCTTCTGTCCCTAGTTTAATGTTAACGTTTTAACATTTGTGTATCTTTTTAAATAATATTTAGATTCTTAAGAGTTTATATGCATCTGTATATGCATGGACTTGCCATTATTATTATCTTATAATTTTTATTTATTATTATTATTTTTTTTTATCCTCACCCAAGGACATTTTTCCATTTTTTGTTTAGATAGAGTGGGAGGGAGAGAGAGGAAGAGAGAGAAACATCAACATGAAAGGGATACATCAAGTGGTTGCCACCTGCACGACCCAACCAGGGCCGGGGACAAACTGCAACAGAGGTATGCGTCCTTAGCGGGAACTGAACCCGGGTCTCTCTGGACCACAGGCCAACACTCTAACCACTGAGCCAAACCGGCCAGGGCTAATTTTTATTTCTTAAAAACATTTTTTTTGATCCTCACCCAAGGACTTTTTTTTCCATTTTTTGTTCAGATAGAGTGGGAGGGAGGGAGAGAGAGAGAAACATCGATGTGAAGGGACACATCGAGTTGTTGCCACCCGCATGACCCAACCAGGGCCGGGGACAAACTGCAACCGAGGTACGCGTCCTTAGCAGGAACCGAACCCGGGTCTCTCTGGACTGCAGGCCAACACTCTAACCGCTGAGCCAAACTGGTCAGGACTTTTAAAACTATATTAGCATTTATTTTATGCTGAATATACTCCCTGGCCGTAAACTTTCCTTTCTTTTCTTCTTTGCAACCTCCTCTCCCGGTTTAGGAACAATCTGCTCCATCTCAGTGAGGATCATCTCAGTGTGGCGGGAGAGCCTATGAGTGGGTTCATCCAGCCCTGAGCTCTGTAAGTTCTATGCTGTATCTTGGGAGCTTTGTTCACCTGGATGTGCTCAATGACCAGAGAACATACATCTAAACCCTTAAGTCCAGCATTGCTCTCTACACTTTCAAGCTTACGCAGTAAAAATTCAGTAGTCTTTTTAGGCCACCACGCCTGGGTCCAGCCCCGCTGTTCGGCCTGGGCACACCTACCAACTCCACCACCGTAACAATGGAAAGGCTCACATTGCTCCTGTAAGGTAACATCCTTCAGGTACTTGGTAGCTTTTCGGATAAGTACACCCTTGATGGCCTGGGCAGTTTCACAAGTGTTCTTAAAGTGAACATGAAGATTTGAACCTCTTGATTTGCATGAGTTTGTGGGGTTTTCTGGGTCAGGTGAAGAATGAACCATTTTCAGAGGTCACCTCAGGTAGCTTTTGGGAAGAGCAAAAAACATTTTTTTTTTTTTTTGAGAGGCAATATAACCTGGTGCTTAAAGAGTAGATCCTGGAGCCAGAGGGTTAGAGTTTAAATTCCAGCTCATGGATTTGTTAGCTGTGTGACCTTGAGCAAGTTACCAAATCCCTCTGTGCCTCACTTCCTCTTTATCTGTAAATTAAGCATGATAATTGTACCTGCTTCATGAGGTTGTCATGAAGATTAAGTGAGATCATACATGGAAAACCAGGACAATGCCTACATGTAGTAGCACCTAAAAAACATCAGCAATTTTTGTTGGCAGTTTAGGGTTTTGCTTCCCATATTCTCCCAGCTCCCAAAGCTGTTGTTCAAGATGTTCCTCTGTCCTCTGTATTCCCTGCAAATTGGCTTCTGGTTATCTCAGGTTTTGTGAATGTTAGCAGCTATTGATGCTCAGTGCCTGGATCCATTCATTTGTTGGGGGTTGTAAAATGGTAACATTTTATCATTTATTTTTAAACATTTAAAAAAATATGTTTTTATTGATATTAGAGAGAAAGGGAGGGGGGAGAGAGAGAAACATTGATGTGACAGAGAAACATTGATCAGCTGCCTCTCACATGCACCCCAACAGGGGATTGAACCTGAAACCTGGACATATGCCCTGACTGGGAATCTCACTGGGTGACGCTCAACCAACTGAGCCACACCGGCCAGGGCTTATCATTTATTTTTTATTTATTAATTGGGGTACTTTATTTTAAAAATTATTCCCTTCATCTAATCTTTAGTTACCCAGAGGTAAAGTTTAATAGAAAGACAAGATAAACACTTGAGTCTTTCTTTTTATTTATCGATTTAAAAAATAATGACTATCATTTTCTGAGGATGATTATTTTTTATCCTCATCTGAGGACATATTCATTGATTTTAGAGAGTGAGGGAGGGAGAGAAACATCGATGTGAGAGAGAAACATATGGGTTGTCTCCTGTATGTGCCCTGCCTGGGGATTGAACCCATGACCCAGGTACATACCCTACAGGGAACTGAACTGCAAACCTTTCAGTATATGGGATGAAACACCAACTAAGTGAGTCACCCGGCCAGGGCTAAAGATGACTGTTGTTTAAATTACTTATTTAAATTTTTTTTTAATCCTCACCTGAGGATATTTTTTCCAGTATTTTTAGACATACTGGAAGGGAGAGAAGAAGAGAGAAAGAAAAAGAGAAAGAGGGAGAGAGAGAGAGAGAGACAGAGAGACAGAGACATTAATGCAAGAGAGACACATGGATTGGTTCCCTCCTGCACACACCTTAACAGGGCTAGGGAGTGAACCTGCAACCCAGGTACATGTTTGTGAATCAAACCTGCCACCCCTCGGTACACAGTAGTCAATGCTTTAACCAGTGAGAAACACTGCCCAAGGCTGAAGAGGACTATTATTTATTCATTTAAATTTTTTTTTCTTTATTGATTTTAGAGAGAGAGAAAGAAAGAGGGAGAGAGAGAGAGAAATATCAATGAGAGAGAACATCGACTGGCCACCTCCTGCATGCCCCTCACTGGGGATGAGGCCCACAACCTGGGCATGTGCCCTGACCGGGAATTGAACTGGCAACCTCTTGGTGCATGGGTCGACGCTCAACCACTGAGCCACACTGGCCGGGCAATGACTGTTTTTTAAATAGTAGTATGAACTCATAAATTTGAATGCAGCTCATGGTTTCAATCAGTTACAATTATTATCCTTTTGAAGCTAAAATTGTCTCATCTTTGGCTGGTGGGAGCATTTTATTTATTTTTTTAAAAGCATAAAAAAAGTTTTTATTGATTTTTTTTAAAGGGAGAAAGGGAGAGAAAGATAAAAACATCAATCAGCTGCCTCCAGTACATCCCCTACTGGGGATCAAGCCTGCAGCCTGGGCATGTGCCCTGACCAGGAAGTGAACCCGGACCTCTCAGTGAATGGGATGGTGCTCTAGCCAGAGCCACACCAGCCGAGCTGGTGGGAACATTTTAAAGTTGGCTCCCAAGTCTTTTGACATGATCGCAGCAGTCTGATCACTTCCTTGCTATCCAGTAAAACAAGATATTCAGGCTGATCTTGTATATTTCCTACCCCAGACCTGGAATCAACCATTTTTCCAAGAAGCTTTGGTTTCTTTTAGTAGAAAATAATATTTCAAGACTACAATTTGGATACTATAGATTCTCATTGCTACTAGGTTAGTCACTGTTTCTAGGCCTCTTTAGATGGCAGAGCTAGGACAGATAGATCAACTGGTAGATCACTCAATAGATAAACACATAATATCTCATGAATTTCTACTGATACTTTTGATTCATATTCAGGACTAAAGTTTTTGTTTTTAAATCTTAGGGAGTTTTATTAGTCATGTATACTTAGTAAGAATTAGCCAAACCCTTTCCAAATTGATAGGTGAAGACAAGTTCTCAAGTAAGCTTAAGCAGAAAAGGGAAGTTTAGTATAAGAACGCGCAGAGCCAAGAACAGAAATACAGCCAGGCCCCAGGAAGGGAGTGAAACCAAGGATAGGAAAGTTGTCAGGGATCAGGGCAGTTCTTCTCTATGGGGCAGCTTCTTGTTTTTCGTTCTCCAGATCTACTTCCCTCACTTCATCTTGCACATGGTTAGTTAAAGGTATCCAAACACTCTAGCTGGTGGGCCTTTTCACATGTTACAAACATGACTATTGGAGGTGGAGACTGGGGAGGCTAAAGGAAGGGTAATTCTCAGGCAGGAGGGAATCTCAGTAAGCTGGAGGCCATGTCATGTTGGGTATGAGAACACAAAGGATGTGGGCACAAAAGAAAGCAACTCTGGCTTGTGCAAAGAATGCAGGATTACAGTTTTCCCTTAACCTTTTTTGTATTATATCAGTGTATCTTTCCTTCTATTCCAAGAAGCCCAGTTCTCAAGAACAAAGGGCAGGATAAAATTAGAATATCACATTATGAATAATCTATCCCATATCACATACGCAGTAGTCTCAGAATAACATGAACGCTACTTCCATTGCTAAAATTACTGAGAACAGTTAAAAATTTTTTAATTATGCTCTTCCATTTTCTCCCCATTTTTATAGTTGTACTATAGCTACATTATATGAGTATATGGCCTTTACACACTATATTTTCTCAGGTTTAACCCTCACTCAGTCTTAGTCCAATGAGTAACTGTATATTTCACACTCATATCAGTTGTTAGGTTGATGTTGTGTTTTTGGTTTTTTTTTAGCCATTTTGACTTTCTTAATTGCAATTTTAAAAGAATATATATCCAAGTAGTTGAGGGTTCTTCAGAGAAACAGAATCAACAGGGTGTGTATGTGTGTTTATTACAAGGAACTAGCTCAGGCAATTATAGAAGCTGAGAAGCCCCAACATCTGCAGTGGCAAGCTGGAGACCCAGGAGAGTTGATGGTGTAGTTCTAGTTCAAATCGAGCAGGCTCAAGACTCAAGAAGAGCAAATGTTTCATTTTGAGTTTGAAGGCAGGAAAAGACCAGTGTCCCAGTTCAAGGTAGTCAGGCAGGAGGAGTTCCCCTTACTCTCAGAGGTGAGGTTATCAGCTTTTTTTTCTCTATTCAGCCCTTCAACTGGTTGGATGAGGCCCTCCCACATTAGGAGGAACAATCTGCTTTACTCAATCTATTGATTCTATTGTTAGCCTCATCCCTAAAGATGAGGCTAATATTTGATATTGACCAAATATCTGGGCGCCCTGTGGCTCAGGCAAGTTGACACATAAAATTAACCATCAAAAACTAGAGGGTGGTTCCGGCCAGTGTGGCTCAGTGGATTGAGCATCGTCCCATGGACTGAGAGGTCCTGGTTCGATTCCCAGTCAGGGCACATGCCCAGGATGCAGGCTTGATCCCCAGTGGGAGCGTGCAGGAGGCAGCCAATTGATGTTTCTCTCTCACATAGATGTTTCTATCTCTCCCTTCCTCTCTTTCTAAAAAATAAATAATGTAGAGGGTGGGAAGACTTTTTGCTGCCCATAAAATCAACAAGCAGTCATTCATTCTGCTTGCTATTTCACAAGGCCACACTCAGTGGTAAGTACTGGTGCTGGTAAGTACTTTATATGACAGCTGCAATTTATAGAGTTTTACATGCCTTGTCCCATATAGACCTCCAAACAACCTCTATTCTACAGATTCAGAAACTGAGGCTTTGAGAGGTGAAACAATTTACCCAGTGTTATACAGGTAAGAAGAAATGAACTGGGGGTTTAAATACAGATCTTGATTTCCAACCCTGTGCTCTTAACCACTATTCTAGATGTCCTGGAAAGAACACGAGCTTACAAGGATAGACGGGGAAGTTTTCTACTCTGTGGCACACAGTTCAATTGGATGATATTTATAGGCATTCCAAGACTTATAATCTCTTTATGTGTACTTTGAAAAAAAAAAAAGATCTAAAATAGTACATAAGTAAAAATAAAAGAGTACATAAGGAATATACCTAAACAATTTTTATTCTTGCTTTTTATTAATTAACGCATTAATTATTTAAAAATCTTCACCTGAGGACATGCTTAGAGAGAGGAAGGGAGAAAGAGAGAGAAATACTGATATGAGAGAGGAACAGTGATTGGTTGCCTTCCATACATGCCCCGACCGGGGATTGAACCTGCAACCCAGGCATGCGCCCTAGCCAGGAATCAAACCAGCAGCCTCTTCTTGCACAGGATGACGCTCAACCAACTGAGCCACTCTGGCTGGTGCTCATTATTATTTAAAACTTTAGAAAGCTTAAGTCAACAAATAATGGTATGTGAATTATAAAAGCTATGATACTTAGTACTAAACAAGAGAAAAATATGTTTTGACAAAATATACATACAAAAGAGTATACATAAAATAGATGTACAGTTCAAAGAGTAATAAAATAAACATTCATATACCCACCACCCATCTTTCTACCTGAATCATACCTAATTTGTATTTCTAGAAATTAGACGTAGATGGAAACATTAGTACATGTGTTTATTTATAGAAGAGAATCAAAACAGCAAAGCTGATATAGGAGCTGGTTTGTGTCTCCTACGTACTTCTTTCCCAATGTGGATTCAGAGGAAACCCAGACCCGTGAAAAAAGAGATTATGTAGTCAAGTAAGTTTGGAAGAACAGTGCATGTTCCACTGTTTCCACCTTCTACTCAGATCTACAAGACGTAGTAACATATCAGGGGGGAAAGTGATCTTTTAAAATTCTGCGTAATGCTCTGGCAGGTTTGGCTCAACAGAGTGTTGGCCCTCGGACTGAAGAGTCGAGTAGAGGCTCAGGAGGGAGGGCGAAAGGGGGACAAAGTCATAGCCACTCTAGTCAGAGAGAGGGGCAGAGGAGGGAGCCAACACAAAATGGACAAGTTGTCCTGGCCAGTTTGGCTCAGCGGTTGAGCATCGGCCTGTGAACCAGAGAGCCCCAGGTTCGGTTCCTGCTAGGGGCACGTACCACAAAATAAAAAAAAAATAAAATAAATAATAAAAAGTATCCATGCCCTGGTGTTACCCCAGCATAATACATTCAGACCTCAGGATGAAGCCCAAGCATCAGTGTTAAAAAAACAAAACAAAACAAAACAAAACAAAAAACAAAATGGACAAGTTAGCTTTGCTGGTCCAAGGAAACTACCTTCAAGTCTGCACTTTAGGTGGTGGTTTCCAGGAAGAAAAGGGTGACTCGAACTTTGAAAAATAAAGTGTAAGATACTGTTATTTGACTTGTGTTTTAATCAGTAAGAGTTTCTTAGTCAGTTCAGACGGCTATAAGAGAAAACCATAGAAAGGCGGCTTAAACAACACTTCCATTTCTCACAGTTCTGGAGGCTGGGAAGCCCAAGATCAAGGTGTTGGCAGATTCTGTGTCTGCTAAGAGCCCTTTCTCTGGTTTTCAGACAGCAGCGTCCTTACTGTGTGCTCTCATGGAGGAGAAAGAGCGAGCGCTGGTCTCCTCCTGTCCTTACGAAGACACTAGTCCCATCACAGGGTCTCCACCTTTATGACCTCTTCTAAACTTAATTGATTCCCAAAGACCCACTACCTAATATTATTACACTGGGGATTGGGGCTTCAACATTTGAATTTTGAAGGGACACAAACCTTCAGTCCATAGCAGTCTCTTACAATGATTGTATCAACAAGTATTGTAAAAGATTTTTGTCCCATTATGCTTAAGAATACAAGCTGCTGAACAACACATTGTGAAGCTGTCCCCCAACCTGCTCAGACATCACCAGGAACGTGCATGGTAACAACTTCATCACCAAACTCCCACACCCAACATGATGAGACAAGAACAATTAAAAAGGACACTCTCACCCTGGCCGGTTTGGCTCAGTGGTTAGAGCGTTGGCCTGTGGTCCAGAGAGACCTGGGTTCGGTTTCCGCTAAGGGCATGTACCTTGGTTGTAGTTTGTCCATGGCCCTGGTTGGCGACCACTGGATGTGTCTCTTTCATGTCGATGTTTCTTTCTCTCTCTCTCTCCCTCCCACTCTATCTGAACAAAACATCAAAAATGTCCTCGGGTGGGGATAAAAATAAATAAAAATAAAAATAAATAAATAAATAGGACACTCTTCTGCCCCTGTGCGGTTTACAGTCTGAGATTATAGACCACCAGAGACCCAAAGCGAAAAGAAAGACAGGTTTTGAGAAAAGCAGATATTCATTTTAGGGCAAAACACACTAAAGTAATAATCATTTGATGGAATATTGCTTTCTAATTAATAAAGCTTATAAGGGTACAGATTAAGACAGCAACACTTTTCCCAAAGTGTCAATAGTGGTAACTGAAAATTCCAACAGCAGCAATACTAACAATAAGGCTACATCTGTATTGTATGATGAGCTCTTTTGGATTTGATTCCTATGTGTGACTTACCCTTATATCATGACAAGTCCACTGCCCATGGCCATCATCTTGATATCTGTGGAAGGTGTGATCAGAAGCCCAATCTGCAGACTCCAGGGAACCCTCAGATGTCTGAGCAGAAACCAAGTAAAAATGATCAGAGGCAGACACACACAGTTCTAGGGAACTCTCAGCACCCCAAATGCCATCCAGGGGTTCTGGGACCACAGGTTAAGAACCACTGGTCTACCAATGGCTTTTTTTTTTTTTTTCAGAAATAAGAAAAACTATCCTAAAATTCATATGGAATCTCAAAGGATCCTGAATAGCCAAAACAATCTTGAGAAAGAAGAACAAAGCTGGAGGCCTCATACTTCCTGATTTCAAAACATATTACAAAGCTATAATAATCACAACAGCATGGTACTGGCATAGACATCAAGATCAATGGAACAGAATAGAGAGCCCCAAAATAAATCTTGTGTATATGATCAAATTATTGTCCATAAAGGTACTAAGGCAACACAATGAAGAAAGAGCAGCCTTTCAACAAATGGTGTTGGAGAAACTGGATATCGACCTGCAAAAGAATGAAGACAGACCCTTATCTTCTGCCATTTACAAAAATTAACTAAAATGGATTAAAGATCTAAATGTAAGACCTGAAACTACTAGAAGAAAACATAGGGGGAAATCATCTTAATGTTGGAATAGGCAATGATTTCTTAGATACAACACCAAAAACATAGGCAACGAAGCAAAAGAAAAAAATAGACAAATGGGACTACATCAAACATAAAAACTTCTGCACAATGCCCTGGCAGGTTTGTCTCAGTGGTTAGAGCGTCGGCCTGTGGTCCAGAGAGACCCAGGTTCGGTTCCTGCTAAGGGCATGTATCTCGGTTGCAGTTTGTCCTCGGCCCTGGCTGGGTCATGCAGGTGGCAGCCACTCAATGTGTACCTTTCACAACGATATTTCTCTCTCTCTCTCTCTCTCTCTCTCTCTCTCTCTCTCTCTCTCTCCCTCCCTCCCACTCTATCTGAACAAAAAATGGAAAAATGTCCTTGGGTAAGAATAAAAAACAAAAACAACAAACAAACAAAAAAACTTCTGTGCAGCAACAGAAACAACCAACAGAATAAAAAGGCAGCCTATGGAATGGGAGAAAATATTTGCAAAGCATATATCTGATAAGAGGTTAATATCCAGCATATATAAAGATTTTGTACAATTCAACAACAATCCCCCCCAACAATGCAATTTAAAAATGGGCATAGGACTTGAGTAGACATTTTTCCAAAGAAAATATACAAATGGACAACAAGCATATGAAAAGATGCTCAACATCACTAACCATCAGAGAAATGCAAATCAAAATCATATTGTGCTATCACCACATACCCATTAGGATGACCACTACCAAAAAGGAAAAAGCCCTGGCCAGTGTGGCTCAGTTGGTTGAGCATTGTCCCAGGCACCAAAAGGTTATGGGTTCAATTTCTGGTCAGGGTATGTACCTGGGTTGCAGGTTTGATCCCCAGCCCCAGCTGGGGCTCAGGCAGGAGGCAACCAATCGATGTCTCTTTCTCCCCCCACCCCTTTCCCTCCTTCCCTTTCTCCCTCCCTTCCACTCTCTGAAAATCAGTGGAAAAAATATCCTTGGGTGAGGATTAACAAAAAAAAAATGTAACTTTCCCCCAAGTTTACCAACTTCTTGAATTCTGACCTCAGAGCCCTAAGGGGTCCTGAGGATCCCAGGCAAGTATCTTGGCCTAAATCTTACCTGAATAAAATGGCTAACCCTATATATGTATTCAAGATTACCTGCAGGCTTGGATGATTCAGGAGCTGCCCAGGTACACGGACCATCCACCACCTCTCTCCTTTCACAAAAGAGCATGGCCAGGACCCAACCCACTCTTGGCCAGCAGGTCTCTGAACCTCTGTAGCACCATACCACAAGAAGCTCGACTGTCCTGGCATAAGGAGGTTCTTATCCAGAATCTCCTTTTACCCATTTCTCTTCAGAGATCGCTGCCAGGTGAGGTGTGCGTCCTCCCCTTAGTTTTCAGGCACCCCCCGTAGGAGCCCTGCATTCTATAGTGCATTTGTGTGGCTCCCAAGCCAGGAGGAAAGGCCCTAAAAAGAATCTGCTCATCCCCCAGGAGGAGGAAGGTAACTCCCCAGAGCACAAGGAGCTTGATGGTTGTTAGGCAGAAGTGGGCCAGGAGACCTCCACAGCAACAGACTCCCAGCACGTCGTGCGGTTGTCCTCTCTACCCACCCTCTGGCTGGGAAGGGCAGAAATGGCCTAGGGTTGCTAGGCAATGGGACAGAATTCACTGTGAGGGTAGCCAGAAGATTGTTACATCCTAGCAGTATATGGCATGTGGTGCATGAGTGTGTGTGTGAGCGAGTGTGATGTGACACACCACTTCCCCTGGAGGTCTAGAAAGGGGTGGGAAAAGTCAAATTTCTAGAATAGCCTAAAGGGCATTTGGGGTTCCAGTCAGGTTGACTATGGAAACTGAGGCTCACTGCAGAGTACATTGGAGTTGCCCTCCCCTGAGATATCATTCTTCTTCCCAGATCCTGTCAAAAATCTGCTCTCCATCGATGGTCAAGTTGCTAATAGGGGCTGATAAACAAGTTAAATCTGTCATATAACCCAAGTGATAAGACTTCACAGAGGCTCCAGGTCGTGTGGAGCATGAGCAAGACTGAGAAGCAAGCCCTCTGCATCCTGCATGGGCAGCCTCCCAAAGGCTGTGTGACAGCCCTCTCAGCCTCAGCCTCCATTCTGCAGGATGAAATAGTAAAATCCATCAGAAAGTTCCTAGGAGAATCAGGAGAGGTCAACTTGAATCTAACCATGAGGAAACCATCAGAAAATCCAAATTGAGGGACAGTCTGCAAACAAGTAATTTTTTTTTAAATCCTCACCTGAAGATATTTTTCTATTTATCTTCAGATAGAGGAGGAGGAAGAGAAAGGGAGGAGAAAGGGAGAAAGAAAGAAACATCAACGGGTTGCCTCCTGCATGACCAGGGCCGGGGACAAACAAACTGCAAGCAAGATATGTGCCCTTGACTGGAATCGAACCCATGACTCATTGGTCTGACACTCTAGTGCTGAGCCAAACTGGCCAGGGATGCAAACAAGTAATTTGAATGCTTCAAAACATTAATGACATGAAAGACCAAACGTGGAGGGGTTGGTGTGGGGAGTGAGGGGGAGACTGTTTTAGGTGAAAGAAGACTACGGAGTCATGACAACTAAATATAGTGCACGATCTTTGATTGGATTTAAAAATAAAAAGTTAAAAAACATTATCTGGGCAATTGGGAAAATTTAAATCTGGACTTATGTAATACTGTTATATTACTGTAAAATGTCTCAGGTTTGATTATAGTATTGGGTTACAAAGAAGGATGTTTTTTTCCTTAGGAAATACATCCTGAAATATTTTGGGGGCAAAGCATGACGAAGTCTGTAATCTATTCTGAAATGGTTTAGAAAAGCATACACATACAGAGAGATAAAACAAATGTGGCAAAATGTGAACTGGTGAATCTAGGTCTATGGGTGTTCGCTGTACTATTTTTACAACTTTTATGTAGGTTTGAACATTCTCAAAATAAAAAAATAGGAGAAAAGATGTACAGACATCTCTTTGCACAGGGCCCAGCACAAATAGGCAGTTAATAAATGACAGCTCCTTTGCCCTGGCTGGTTTGGCTCAGTGGTTAGAGTGTCAGCCTGCGGACCAAAGAGTCGCGGGGTTCGATTTTGGTCAAGGGCACGTATCTCGATTGTGGTTTGTGCCGGGCTCTGGTGGGGTCGTGAGGGAGGCAGCCAGTTGATGTGTCTCTCTCACATCGATGTTTCTGTTTCTCTCCCTCTCTCTCTCCCCCTCCCTCCCACTCTATCTGAAGACAAATAGAAAAATATCCTCTGGTGAGGATTAAATAAATAAATACATACATACATAAATACATGAATAACTGACAGCTCCTTGCTACGATTGTCTGGCTTTTGCATCTACATGGGATGATTTCTTAAACCAAAAGAATGACTGTAGAACAGTGGGGTGACAGGCTCTGCCACGGGATGGTGGCAAGACTCAGGCCGCTGGGGCCTTGCTGGAACCTTCCCACTCTGCCTGGTCCCTGAAGGGGTGATGACAGTGTCCCCTGACACTGAGAGGGAGCGCCTCTCCCGCTCCGGGAGGAGGATGTCTGGACCCACCCAGCCCAGGTCATGGGCCATGTTCAGAGCCTGAGGCCTTCAGACCTCTCCACTGTGGAGAGGAAGAGATTAGAGGTGGAAATGAGTTTTAATCCCAGGCTTGATGGAGGCACCCCCTCAGGGGCAGACCTTGGAAAGCAGATGTTACCTTTGCGAGGATGAGAAAGAAGTGCTCCCTCCTCTGGGAGACCCAGCCTGTGTTGGGGCACCTGCTGCCCAAGTCGCACACCGCAGCCCTGATTAATCCCTTCTATGTGTTATTAACTTCCACTTACTGAATGCCAGGCATGTCCCGTGAGTTATTTTGAAACCGCACAACTCTTCAAGATAGATATTATTTTGCTCATTTTACTTGTGGGGAAACAGGTTCAGAAAGGTTCAGAGGCTTGTTCAACTGGCCCAGCTAGTGAGGGCCTGAGCCAGACAGCAGGTGTCTGAATCCGGAACCTCCCGGCTCCCGAACACTCAGCCCACTGCCTCTCCAGCCTCCTTCCTGTTCGTAGTTTTACGCTGTGTAAAACTGCTTTCCTCATGTGGCCTGCAAATCCCCGAGAGGTAGTAAAGGTGACAGGTGAGAAAACTGAGACTAGAGAAGGGACTTGCTTAAGATCATCGGAGGCGTGCAGCACTCCAAACTGGAATGCAGGCGGCTGGTCACCCTGTGTCCTTAATACCCCAAGGAACTCCCTTCCTAATAACCACTTGGTGTCTGAGATCCACCTCCTGTAGGAAGCCTGGGTGGATTAAGAACCAATGAATGCGCCCTGGCCGGTTTGGCTCAGCGGTTAGAACGTCGGCCTGCGGTCCTGAGAGACCTGGGTTCGGTTCCCGCTAAGGGCATGTACCTCGGTTGCAGTTTGTCCCCGGCCCTGGTCGGTTGTGTGGGTGGCGACCACTCGATGTGTCCCTTTCACGTCGATGTTTCTCTCTCTCTCTCTCTCTGTTCCTCTCTCTCCCTCCTACTCTACCTGAACAAAAAATGGAAAAATGTCCTCGGGTGAGGATAAAAAAAAAAAAATAGAACCAATGAATGTGGTCCTCCTTTACCTCTGCTTCAGGGAAGCCATTTGATTGCTGAAGTTCCTCCCTTTGGGCCATTCCCATGGTCCCTCCTCGACTCTCACTTTCTCATGACATCTGTCTCTCACGTGGCTATATTTCTGCCAGTCCAAGTGGCTCCCCTTCCCTCCTATAAGTTGGGCCAGTTCCTCCAACTGCTAAACCTCTGCTATTGCTTCCTGAGTGGAACATCTCTCTTTCCTTCCAATCTCCTTCTTTAAAAAACAATATGCTAACTACCAGATGTTCACTGTGATTCCTGATTTCTCTTCCTACAGAAGTTCCTCTTCCTTTAGTCCCCTTGCTGCCATTTACTCATTCATCCATCCATCCATCCATGTTCTTCCTCATTCATCAACCCACCCATCTGTCCGTCCGTCTGTCCGTCCGTCCATCCATCCATCCATCACTTTCCTTTTAAAAAAATTTTTTTTCTTTATTGAGTTGAGAGAGAAAGGAAGGGAGAGGGAGAGAGAGATAGAAATATTGACAAGAGAGAACATCAACTGGTTGCCTCCTGCATGCCCCCCACTGGGATTTGACCCACAACCTGGGCATGTGCCCTGACTGGGAATTGAACCTTCGAGCTCCTGGTGCATGGGTCAATGCTCAACCACTGACCCACACGGGCTGGGCTGATCACTTCCATTTAGCCATCCATCCTTTCATTCTCACTCACTCACTCACACTCGCCTATTCATCCATCCACCCATTCATCCATCCATCCGTCTATCCAATCATTGGAGCTTCCACTTATCCAACCTTTATCAAACATCATCTATGTACCAAATATAAAGAGAAACAAGACCGGGCCCTTGCCTTTGGGAAACTCCCAGTCTACGGGGCAGGGACAGAAAAGGAACCCATGGGTTAAAAGCGCCTCTCCAAGTGTGCAGTAGCAGGGACCTGGGGCTTAGGGGGAGGGAGAGGCTAACTGGTCAATAGCCGAGAAAAGCCTCCGGAGGGCCAGGCATCTGAGCTGCAATGGAGTCCCCTTTCTTTTTTTTTAATCCTCATTCAAGCATATGTTTTTAATTGATTTTTTTTTTTTTTTTTTGAGAGAGAGAACAACATTGATCAGTTGCCTCCCACACACACACCAGGGATGGAACCCGCAACCTAGGTATCCAACCTCATGGGAATTGAACCTGTGACATTTTGGTGTACAGGATGATGCTCCCACCAACTGAGCCACCTGGCCAGGGCTAACTGAGTCCTCTTTTTTGTTCTGTTCCTTCTCTGTGCCCAGTGCTCCCCCAGTCCTCCAGCTATTTGTTTTGTAACATATGGGTGCTTGGGCTGGGGGTGTCTCAGTGAACAAAAATCAGAGTCCTCCCTAGATGCTGCACGGGGGCCGGCTTTTCCCTCCGGGGTTTCCTGCTTCAGTTAGGCCAGCTCTCTCATCTCTCAGAACAGCTCTCTTTTTATTACCAGACACTTGCACTCAGACAACAGGAGACCCTTGTACCAGGGGACTGGCCTGCCGTTGTGCCCAGCAGCTTCTGTGGACGAGGCTCACTACATCTTCTCACTGGCGGAGGGGGGCTGTCTGGGTTGCCAGTGGTCAGCTAACCCCTAATTTGGTTTAGCTCCTCGACCAGAAAGCTTTGCCCCATTTCCCCTCTGCCGACCCAGCCAATTCCACTGTTTCCTGCCTCAAGTGCCTTCCTCCAGACAGCCTGTGACCCTCTGCTCAGGGGCCAGCCTCACCTCCAGTTACCATGGACTCCTCTGCTTTGATGGCCTCTCTGGACACAGTGCTTGGCCTCTTGGGACTCTGCTGCCCCTGGGGCTCTGGCGGGGTCCCTGGGGCAGCTTAATCTCTCCAGGGCAGAGACAGAGAAATGAGCCAGTGGATGCCTCCTGGGCTGCTGTTCTCTCCACTGGCAAACGGTCCGTGAGGCGGTGGCCCGGCAGGTCTGGGGAAGCTGCTGGGCCAGTGGCAGGAGTGATACGACAGGCTTCACCTTCCCAAGTTCTTGACGGCCTTCTTGTCTTTCTGTCTCCAGAATCCCCACCCCAAGGCTGAGGCTGGCACAGCTTTCCCCCGGAGGACTGAAGGCAGGGGGTGACCTGGCCTGACCTGGTCCTCTCTGTCCCCTCACAATGGCACAATCAGGACTGATGCTGTGATTCTCTTTGTTTTTTGGGGGGGACTCCTCCGCAGACTGGTCCAGGGCTAGGATGTAACAAGCGCAAGCGCTCAGCAGGGGTTGCTACAGAAGAGCTGCTACTTCAGGCACGCGCGTCCCTGGAAGCTCCCTTTAGGGAGACTCTGCTTCCCTCTCAGGCTGCCCCCCTGGAGTTTATATGAATGAGCAGATTTGGAGGACGCCTAGGCTACATTCCTTGAGAAGTCTGGGGTTCTAGCACCCAGACTCAACCTCTGGGTGAGTCTGCTCTCTCCCGAAAGGACATGAGTCTATGAAAGACGGAAGCCAGGCCAAGGCGGTCCATATCCACCCAGTTAATGACAAAGGCACAAACCAAGGATAATCAAACCCTGCAGCGAGTTGGGCAAGTTACAGTATGAGCACTTGGGCAGGGTGATGGCACACATCTTCCAATGCCCAAAGGAAGGCAGGGGCAGTAATCCTGCTATAAAGCCAAGGAAAGGCCATGGGGAAGAGCTAAGTTTAGGACCCCCAGTCCTCTTAGAGGCTCTTGCTAGGCCAATAGCCGTTTTCTGGTTGTTGAGAAGGTCATGTCAACAGAACTTTTGGGGACAAATGCCCATAAATCAGAGTAGCCAGACTGGGCTGTGGGGCAGCCGTGGAGGTGCTGTGTTCCTGTCTTCCTTCAGGAGAACCTGCTGTGAGAAGTGTGATTGGCTGACAGCCCCCAGCTGCCGCCGCCACACCTTTCTGTCTCCTCTTGATCTGCCTCAGCATTTGTGTGGCCCCGCCACCCCACCCGTTCCTCCAATAGGTAACCTCTGTCTGGGATTCCCCACTGGTCTTGCAGAGACTTTCTTAGAGCTACACAGTAACCCGAGACTCCACGCAGTTCTTCCTTCGCTCTCTTCTTTCACAGGTGTCAGGCTCTCCAGCCTACTGCTCCCTTCCCCTTTATCCTCCACAGCTGCTTCTCCTATAAATCTCTTGCACTTCTAATTCTGCCTTGGCGTCTGCTTCTCGAAGGACCCGAACTGAAAGTCTAGTATATCCCTGATCTAGGCCCAGTACTACTGGAAAGTTGATTCTCAGGGTGGGCAAATCTGGGGAATTTCTACAATAGCTGGAGAGGTCTGTGGACAGAATCACTTGTGGAGTGTGGGAAAGGAGGGCCGGAGATGGTTGCAGAAAGCAGGGAAAATGAACACAATGCTTATCAGCAAATGCAGTGAGCTGGTAACTTATGATGCGTGTTCACTTGCAAAGGAGCAAACATTAGGTGGAGCTGGGTTTTAATCCCAACCCCTCCATCTCTTCGGGCAAGTCACTTAGGCTTAATTCCCCCAGCTATAAAGTGAAAATAATTTTGCTTACCTTGCTGGATTGCTGTTAGAATGGAGAGGGTGCGTGCAAAGTACTTACCAGCATGCCTGGCACAGGTGCTCTGATTTCAGAGTAGCTGTTGTTAATTATTAGTATACTTTCCTCTTGCCTGAAGCCAGGCAGGGGCTGTTTCAACACGAAAAGCACTGGATTCACCCTAGGAGAGGGCCGGGTGAATCTGGGAAAGGTGAGGGTCAGCTGCTCCACTCAGATCTTCCTTCCTACAGTGGGTCTACGTGGTGGGACCCTCCCGAAGGGCGGGAATGAAGGTGTGAGAAGAAAACGGAGAGGAAACAACCTCAAAATTTAAGGTGAGATGGTTCCTGGGCAGAAGTATCAGACAGGATGAAAAATGAACCAGAATTGGCCTGGAAGTGGAGTCAGAGCCAGACCTGGAATGCCAGGCCCTTTCCGGCTCCTCCCCTTTCCTTTGTTCACCGCTTTCAGCCGGTGAGAGAAGTTAAACAATTGCCAGCCCCATCCCCCTGCGTCCCCGTCCCCGGGGAACTGGGTTGTTGGGATGGAGTGAGTTCTGAAGGGGACCCTTATCCTCATAGTCAGTGGCGTCGGACTTGGCTCCTTGTGGGGATGAGAAATGCTTCAGTGCAAAGGGAGAATTCCAAGAAGACACAGTCCAGGTGCCCAGTCCTCAGAATGCCCCTGCCCCACCCCTGGCAACCCGGAGCCTGCCACCCTCACACTCTAGCTCTGGCCTGGGTGCCCAATATAAAACAGGCCACACTAGGGCCAGCTGGACCCCCACAACTCTCTGCCACCTCCTTGGCAGCTTCTTTTAGGAGGTCGATTTTCCTAAATGGAAA
This sequence comes from Molossus molossus, assembly GCF_014108415.1. Classification (NCBI taxonomy): domain Eukaryota; kingdom Metazoa; phylum Chordata; class Mammalia; order Chiroptera; family Molossidae; genus Molossus; species Molossus molossus. The sequence continues at coordinate 179,441,447 of NW_023425344.1, read as the reverse complement.
GGAATATGGCAAATTAATTTCCTCGGGGGCTGGCTCTAGGGGAAAAAAAATGACAGTAGGTGGCAGTTTGTCTCAGCAGTCCCCCTCATCTTCCTGCCTCAAACCCTCCTCTCCACACCACAGGTGTCCGGTGCTGGCTGTCAGGATGCTCTGCGGCCTGCCACCCTTTAATGCCTGAGAGGAGAGTTGTCAATAAGCTAACCACATCAAGGACTCCATCTGTCTCCCACTCCTTCAGGGACTGGTAATGTCAGCTGGGCTAAACTGGAATCTTTGCCAATGATGGAATTAAAGAACCGAGGAGGGAGAATGTGTGTAAATGCCCCTAATTATGACCCCCACCTGCCCTTCATCATTTTGTTGTTAATCCTCACACGAGGACATTTTCCCATTGATTTTTAAATAGAGTGGAAGGGAGGGAGAGCGAAGAGAGAGTGTGAGAAACATGGATGTGAGAGAGACACATCAATTGATTGCTCCCTGCATGACCCAGTTCAGGGCCGGGGATCGAACCTGCAACCCAGGTATGTGCCCTTGACTAGAAATCGAACCCTTGACCCTCAGTCTGTGGGCCAACGCTCTAACCACTGGGCAAAGCCGGCCAGGGCTGCCCTTCATCTTCTTAACCTCTGTATTCATTCCCTCTGGTCTCAAACCCTACCTTCCACAATCTCCATCTCTCCCGGCTCCCAATTTGGGAGCACACAGACCTGGGGTAGACTTTGGTTAGGATACTTACCCTCTCTGTGCCAGTATCCATGTCTCTAAAACAGGATAACACCTGTGGCATTGGCTGCTGTGAAGACTGAGATGAGGTAAATACAGCAGCAGGGCCCAACATCCTCTGGGTTCACTGGGGTCCAGGCTGCAGGCCTTGTAAGGGGGACTGAATAGTATAGGTCTGAAGCTGCAGTTCCCAGCCAAGGAGGAAGAAGCTGGGACAGGGTGGGTGGGGGTGGCGGGCCTTGTGGGGCCAGAAGCTCAGAGAAGGACTGTTTGCAGAGGAAGTGAACCCACAGGTCAAAGGGTCTTTACCCAGAGACTGGGTGGACACAGTGTCCTGGCTTCTCTATCCCCACAGGACAAAAAGGGATCAGATGTTCAACTAGCATCTCAAAGAACAATCATTGAACCACATGCTGGGGTGGGCCCTTTTGTTCATTTTGTCTTCATTAATCCTCACAGCAATCAACATAAGATGGGTGTTATTATTCCCATGAGACAGTGGAGTAAGTGGAGGCTCAGAGAGGTGGTCACGCAGCTGATAAGCAGAGGTGGGACTTGATCAGTCTGGGTGACTCCAAGAGCAGTGCTCTCTGTCCTGTAGCAATATGTACACCTTGGTTCTGCTGAGCCATGTACATGCCTATCGTATGCCAGCCCTTTGGCTAGGTTCTGGGAACAAGTCAGACATGGTCTCAGCTTTGCACAATTCAGTCTCAGTGGGGAGATGGACAAGTAACTGGGCCATTACAACAACGCGTGGTAAGTGTCTGAGGTGATGTCCCCAGAGCCAAGGGGACAGTGAAGAGTGGCACCTGACCCAGACAAGAGATCAGGTAAGGCAGGTAAGGCCTCCTGGTGAGTCATGGCAGAGAACTAGGAGTGCCCATAGAAGCCCCCCACCCTCCCCCACCCTCCCCCACCCCGCCCCAGTTTCTCCTCAGGCCAATGGCAAGATGGCAAGGCTAAGTATATATCCTCCCACATCGCCCACAACTCTCTCAACATAGGTCAGCAAGAGCCTGCCCCTTGCTCAACCGCCTTGCCTTCCTTATAATTCTCAAGGCCAGGAATATCGTCCCCTTGCTCACACAGCGATCCTTTTTTTTAATCTGGGGGACTCCTCAGTCAAGAACGATTCCTGCCTGAGAGGAAAAGGAGCCAGTGTCTCACACCCACCTTTTTCAGGGAATAAGCCATTCCTAATGGGGTGTGCCCTTCGGTGGCATCCCAGAAACTGAGTCTGTGATTGGGTATAGCCTATGGGGAGCCCCTATACTCTCCATGGTAGGGCAGTGGCCCACTATACTGGCCCAAATAAGTTACACTTTGTCTTCCTTTCTCTACCTACAAGCTCCCTCTCCTGACCTGGGGAGACAGACATCTGGGAGATTCGCTCAATGCACAGGAGCTCAGAGGGAGAATCAGAGATGCTGACTTTGAATATAAAACAGCTTTATTAAAAATTCAGCTATTAGGAAAACAAAGCCTTCATATGGGTTCTATCAAAAAAGTACAAATTTTAAATAAATGTGTCAGAAAAGTGGCAGCCAGATACACCAGCCATAGTCACAACCTTGCAGCATAGGAGGAGGTGCTCAGAACCCCAAGAAGAGGCTGGGCACAGGGGTCTTTGGATGCCTGCAGGGCTGGGTCCTGGAGCTACTAGGCAAGAGCCCTAACTCGGTTTTCCCTTCCTTGGAAAAACAGAAAGAACATGGCAAGTGTAGAAAATTCTGAGTCTGAAGCAGAAAGGCACAAAAGTTATTTGTAAGGCATGACTGCTAATTCGTGGATGAATGGGCGACCAGAGCCCCAGGGTTGTGTTCCTGATGGGTGGCACCTCTGGGTTTGGCCACAGGTTAAGGTGTGCCAAGTAGACTGCCCACTCCCTAGAGTCAGTCTGTAGAACAGATGTGTTGTTGCCTCATTGGCAAACTGGTATCTGGCTCTGCCAGGACAAGAAAGATCACACTGGCCTGCAAAAAATACCCCCAATGGGAGAGTACCAGACCTCCTGTCCAACCCTGTCCTCTGAGCCACAGTGGATACCCACCCTGGATAAAATACTTCCAAGGGCAATCCCTGCCATACAATATCTGGAGAAGCTCCAGGCCTCAGAGCCAGGGTTTCTCTGAACCGCAGGCACAAGAAGCTGGCATTATCAAAACCAGTCCCCAACAGCTGCTGGCCCATACCCTTGGTCACTGGTGACAGGCCTCCCTGGTGACATTCGGCAGTGGGTAGGCAAAGAGGGAGAAGTCCAAGATATACTTAGGCAGCAAATCCTGCAGCAGGGACCGTGGGGCACTACACAGGTGGTAGTGCAGGCTTTCACGGCTGGCAGGCCGGTACCAGGCCTGGCGAGCTGGGAATCGGACATGGGGTGGTGCCTGCACCCACTCCAGTACCTGGTTGGCATCAGCCTCCAGCCTCTCATAGGAGCCTACAAAGTCATAGCGAACAGCACAAGGCTGGCATAGGTGGTACACGGGCATCCAATGCTCATTCATGCGCTCAGGGTCCTCATCCACTAGGTACCTCAGGAACTCGGAGAAGGTGACATCGTCCCCGGCAGGGCTGGGCCCCGCTCCTGCTCGGTACCGCCTCACAATCTCGGCCCCATAGCGCTGCTGGTACTCTCGGATCTCGCCGAACTTATTGCGGTAAGCAGAGAGAAGGCGTTCCAAGGGGTCCCGCACAAACAGGAACTTGAAGTAGTGCTGCAGGCGGTAGCGAATCTCCTCAGGTCGCAGGTCTGCTAGGAACACCAGGTCATTGCGGTGGTCCATCTTGAGGCGGACGTCCACACTGTCCAGGACACCCGCCAGCACCTTCAGCACCCGCTTCCAGTTGGAGCAGGCCACCTTGGGGACGTAGCAGTAGAGGAAGCGGTAGCGGTCACTCACGAGGATGTGGCGCAGCAGGGTGCGCCGCTGTCCCACCGGCAAGTCCCAGGGGTCCCGGGGCATGCCTGGTTGTCCACACACTGCCCGCAAGGTGCGGTTCCGGATGTCCTGCCTCACCTGCAAGTCCGAGTCCCCGGCATCCAGGGACAGCCCCCCAGGCCGGGGTACTGGTCCACGCCAGGCTGCACCCTCACGGTTGGGAGGGTGCAGGGGTAGGGGCTTCATCTCGGCCAGGATGCCCCGCTCGATCATGAGCAGCAGCCCGCTGGAGGCCACGATCACCCCGAACATCAGCATGGACGGCAGCAGCAGGGGAGGCCCCCCCAGCCCGGTCCGGGCCCTGCCCAGTGGGGTCCGTCTCAGCGCCCGGCCCAGGGGTTCAGCGCCATTTGGGGCCGCCAGTGGGGTCAGCGGGCGGGGGAACATGGTGCTCTGGGGGTGGGGGCCTGCGCGCCAGCCGATCCTGGGGGCTGCCTGCCTGGGAAGCGGGCTCTGGCTGGGGGGATGGGCGGAGGCTGAGAGTTTGGGGCCGGCTAGGGTCTGGGAAGGGAGCGCTGACCGGAGATCCCCGTGCGCTCGGGGGTGGCCGGCTCCGGGCGGAGGCGCCGGAGCGGAGGCGGGCGGCGGACAGCGGACAGCGGGAGGGCGCAGGGGAGAACGGCCGGATATCCCGCCCCGCAGCTCTCCGCCCCCGGCCCGCGGTGACACAGGCACGGGGGCGGGCCCAGCCGGGGGCGGAGAGAGGGGCGGGAACCCCTGTAGGGAGCGGACTGGGAGTGCGCGTGCAGACCCCTTACCCGGGAGAGGGCGCCTGACGCGGGGCCGTCCCATTCCCCGGGTTTCGGAGACAAAAGCTGACGAGGTCCCGAAGGCTTTTCTGCGAGTGCTTTCAAGGAGTTGGACGGAGTGGACCTGCACCCAACACCCAGCCGCACACTCTTCCCGGGCTGAACTCTTCCTTTTAAACAGCTGGAGGAAGCCACTCCCCCACCCTACCCCACCCCCAGCGCTTGGAGTCCAAACTTTTGAGAGTCCGTTTCCAGCTTTTAGCAAGTCTCCAGTGTGCTCCCCCTGCCCTGTTCTGGCCACTCCAGTAAAGGAGGAACAAGACTGCCAGGCACTGACCAGTGGCTCTTCTCCATGGTGACCCTTCAATTTAATTACCTGGCAGATTAGTGTTTATCCACTGGATAATACTGAACGTCCTTCCCCCAGGCATGAAGCTGTGGGATAACTGGGACACACTCTGGTGAGGGGCCAATGACAAGTTGGTGTCTCGTGACCGATGGTGTGGTCAGCACACATTTTGAAGGGTGAGCAGCTGCGGCAGCTAGCTTCCATGCCTGGAGCCAAACATATGCTCAAAGGCACCCGGTTGGCCACGTGGGCTAGAGGCAGATGCAGAAATGCCCTGGATGTCAGTGGCCTGACTTTCCCCACCTGAACTGGACACCTTCCTAAGTATCCAGGCTTCACCAGGGAGGCTCTGAAGCACAGTAGTAATGTAATGAGAATCCACATTTCTTAAGGCAGGTGCCTATTCAGTGTTTTATATTCTATTTGTTAGGTCACCCTGGGAGGGAGATGACATGACCATTTCCACTGTACAGCTGAAGAAACAGGCTCAGGGAAGCTGAGACTGCATGGGTTAGTCTGGTTCTAAAATCTAAATTCCTAATCACCATCCTTCAGAGATGAATGGAGCACAAAAGTAGAATGGGAGGGAGAAAGCAGCTGACCCAGGAGGTGATGGCAAAAAAGTAGAGGCCAGAGGCTTTGAGTTTAGTGGGAAAATGGCACTACCGTTGATCACATGAATTGGAAGAATGAGGGGTTCTGAGGGAATGAAATGAAGCAAGAAGGCTCCTGGATGCCCTCCAATCCTAGCAATGTAAGAGCACACAGGTTGAGCCTTCATTCCCTGAGCAAGGAGTGCCAGTTGCTAGATACTGGGACCCTAAGGCCCATTTCTGAGCTTCCCAAGTGCATGACCCAAGGTGGTGAGGTGTGACCTCCCCTGTGCAACTTATCAGTTCTCAGGTCACCAGACAGGTGGGGGCTGGAAACCAAAGGATTTCAGTCCAGGCAGGTAGCTCTGGCTACCATGGTGCTAAGAAGTCAACTCCCATTCCCTGTCTCCTCTCCTCCTTCCTCTTTCCCTCTACTTTTCTCCTCTCTGCTGACTGGCTTTAGTGAGCCCCTGCACTGCAAGGGTTTTAAAGGAACCCCCAAAATAAAGAGTAATGAGCACCTCTGCACCCACACACAAAAATGACAGGACACACAGGAAGGAAATGATTATTTTCTAAATCAATACAATTTCTCAAATTTATTTATTTTTTCTTAAAGAAGTACTTCTAATCTCTGTCGAAAGGGAAGTGAGGAAAGGTCCTCCCTCCCTTGTAAACACTGAAATACAGATCTGAGAAACCAGGGTCGACACACACAAAAAGTGCATTTTACAAAATTATCAACTAAAATATATTTTACATGAATTATGCTTCCATTGAAATTCTACCAGCTGCATTTTCAGGTTCGAAAAAATATTTCCACATCTAAGAGATTTCAAAAGCATTTAAGTTCTGGGCAGCAGACCCTGGGAGGAAGGGCCTTGATCTCTCCTGCTGGGTGGGGCTAGGCTCCTAGGTGGCAACAGCCCAGCACCCTGGGAATCAGCAGGCCCCAGGACTGGCTCTTCAGAGCTCCTACCTAGCCAGCCTCTCCTACTGCACAGTCCTCCTGGACAGATGCCTTTCTCCAAACAGCTTATTCCTTTCAAAGGAACCTGAGTTCCTTCTCTTCAGATTTGGGATTAGGTTTTCCCTGTGTAAATTCACCTCTAAAGCCTCCAGGCCTCCCCCACCTCAATGACCAAGCAGGAACAGCCCAGTTTTCTGAGGAACAGCACAGGGCCAAGGTTGCTGGAAGTACCCTCAGAATCCAATTCCACCTCCTTTTCCAGGCCCTGCCTGTCTTCACACCCAGTGCCACCTTCTCAGCCTGCTGGGTCTGTGTCTGCCCCAGCCTGGGGGTGAAGGACCCACTGCTGCCCTCCTTGGCCCCTGTCCCCAGGGATGTGCTCACAAGCAGGTTCTTAGCAACAGGCCCAAGCCACACGGGGCTCTTCTCTCTCCCCGCCATGCTCCTCTTTGGTACAAATAGGAAAGAACCAGGCTGCTCCAGCCCCCTCACAGAGAACCTCAGGGCCAGGGCCTAGTCCTGGCAAGGACAACAAGGGGCTGAGTCTAATTACTCCCCAGAGTAGAGAGTACATGAACAGGGCCCCTGGGCAACAAGAACAAACAAAATGCAGTCCTTAGTTCCTAGAGTGAGTGGCTGCAGCTCAGCAGGTCTGTGGACTGATACAGTGTTGTCGCTGGGATGTAAATTAGTGCAATCTACAAAAGACTAGGGTAAAGGGTGGCAGGGCAAGGGGAGCCACAGCACTCCTTTGGTTTGATTTCAGGTGGGTGTGGCTTGAAGAGTCATGTGTTTAGTTCTGCAAGAGGTTTCCTAGAACCTCCAGTGTAAGGCAAGAGGAAAAGTTTTCAATAAATCAGGTAGCAATTTTTCTTGCCCCCTGCCCCCACTCCCTCCCAGCTCCCTTTTGCGCTCCCAGACATGACAAACCCCATGTTGATCAGTTAACTTCAGGAAAGCCAGACCTGCTGGGTGGCCCCTCACCAGGAGGTGAACAGGAAGCTGACACCCATGACTGTGAGGGCCAGGTAACTTGTCCCAGCACCAGGGGCTACTGCAGGGGCAAAGGAGGAAAGCCAGGGAAAGGCCCTGAATCCAGGAAGAGGAAGTCAATGCTCTGGAAGCCAGAGTCTGGCTCTCTATGCCTCAAAGGAACGAGCTGAGAGCTGTGCTAGAATCTGAAAGAGGCTGGTCCCAGGCTGATGGGGAAGCAGTGGGTCACAGTGGGTGAGGTAAAGCTGGCTCCCACTACCCCTTGAAGGGCCCAGAGAAAGATAAAGAAGGGCCTCTGTTGGGTCTGGTTCCTGAAGGACCTCCTTCCTCCCCCCAGGCCCCATGCTCCTCAGGCTTGGCCCAGCCTCAGGGAAGACAGCTTCTTCAGGAGTCTCTGCCCAGGAACCACAGAGAGGTCGTACCCTGGACCAAGCTGAGGGCTCTGATGCTTTTCTTATACCCTGGCCTCCCCTTCCCTCCCATAAGACCCAGAACCCATAGAGGCCCCTGCCCTATCCCTAAGAGAACCACAGGCCAGCAACCTCAGGTCCCTGTGGCCCCTTAACCAAGTGCTGTGCTTCAAGCAGTCCCCTTGCCCTGAGCCCCACTTGCCCGTGGGCAGCCCCAATGTGGGCAGGAGGAGGCTACTGGGGGTTTTTGAGGATTCGGCCATGGCGGAAGTCATAGACGTGGCGGCAAAGAAACACCAGCTCAGGGTCCGTGTCCTCGGGCACTGTGCGGTGTGGCGGGGTGGTGTAGTCTGCCGAGGGGGGCACCAGTGCTGTCTTTCGGCTGGGAAGGCCCTCGCCCCGGCGCTTGGCCATGGCACAGAATCTGCAGTGACACACCCATTTGCTGTTATCAAAGCCACCTTTGCAGAAAGACCAATTCCTTTCCCACCCTGTTCAGAGAGCAGGAAAGTCGCCTCTGACTCCCGCAAGGGCTGGTACTGTCCTGGGGGCTACACGCCCTCTGCTAACTGCCAGCCTACCTTTGCTGTCCCTGGGGTTCCACACCTGCCAGGGGCTCCTTCATGACCACCTTCCAATTCTACTTGATTTTTTTCTGATAGCAGTACTGTAACCATCCCCAAATCTGTCCAACCACTCCGCCTTAGACAGGCAACAAATTTTTTCTTCTAAAAAATCAGATGGCAGAAGCAGGCTGGAAGGAAGAATATTCTAGGACTTCGGGCCCAGTGAGATCCCCTTGGGGATCACAGGCAGCTCCCAAATAGCCCTGGGTAGTCTGAGGGGAGAGGCTAGCCAGAGACACAGGGCACCACCCACCTGCAATACTCTGCAAAGGTCAGCACATAGCACTTCTCCTCGATGCAGGCTACACTGTTCTGGTCCTGATGTCTCGATGCAAAGACTTCATTCTGCAAAGGCTCAAGGGGAGAGAGGAGGAGATCAGTTACAGGGGTTGGAAGCACCTAACTCCAAGGAACAGGTGGACATGAACCCCAACCCCTCAGCTGGGACTCCAGACCTGAGATCACTCCAGCTAGTGCCCAGAAAGCCAGAGAGCTTCCCTGGAATGTGAGCCTAACTGCTCTTCACCTGGCACCCCAAGGCATTCCTCCCAGATTCTGTGCTACTCTGGAGAAACCAGGTGCCCCCCCTTCCAGCCCGTCATTAAGCTTCCTAACCCCCAGCCAGGGAAGGAGAGGGGAGTTGGTTCGCATCTTGCCAAAAAGTCCCAGAGGGAAACAGTAGAAGTGGACCCAGAATGGGGGTGGGAGGCACACCCAGAGGGCATTACCACTCCTAGCACACGCCTGGGTAAGGTGCTAAGGGATGTTAGAAGCAGGCAGTCTTTCCCACTCCATCTCATGCTGCACAGAGCATCAAAGAGGGCTAGGTGTGCAGCTTCACCTCCCCTTTCCTGTCAACAGGAAAATACATCCTGCCACCCCCTGCCCACAAGGGCTCCCCCTTCCTAGACAAAGGTTACTATTCCCTTTGAAACATGAATTGGGGAAAAGAGGCTGAAACCCAGGCCCTTCCCCAGGTTCTCTGGTGTCCAAGGTAAATCTAGGGACCGGACTACCCACAGCTGCCCTCCCTATATCATCTTCTTATGCTACAATCTCTCCCTCTATCACCCCTGCCTTCCCCATCCCATTTGCCCGGCAATTCACCTCATGCATGCTGGGACTGCGGCCTCCTTGTAAGTGCTCTGGTCTGTAATACCACAGGAGGCTCATCATCAGCTCTCCTGGGGAGACAAGAGAAGCAGTCATGGCTTGAGCTGGCAACCTCAGAGTTACTTAGACAGGCAGGCAGTCTGGCCACTTGCCTAAAGGCTCATCCAACTTCAGTGCTAGGCCAATCCTACAGGCTCTAGCCACCCATGTCCTCCGCCTCAGGCCAAGCCTGGCATTCAGTGGCCTGGAATGCCATTAGGCATGAAGGGAAAAGCAATGACAGGTGAGGAAGGGGAATAGGTGCCCAGGTTTTGGTGGCTGGAAAGGTTAATGAGCTGATCCAACTTAAGCCACAAGGCTGTCTACAGTTCTCGGTAGCAGAGACCGCGATGAGTGAAGGCAGAATGTGCCCAAAACACAGGGAGACCAGTGCCAGGTCAAACTCCAGGCAGGGGTTACCTGATTCAGGGTTCTCCCAGAGGGCAGATATCTTGGCCACATAAGGTGTAGACGTCTTTCGTGGGCCTGACTTGAGGAGGACAGTGTCCCGGACTCTAATAGTCTCCCCATGCCGCTCCACCGCCTGGTAGCTCTTTCGAATGGCTGGTTCTGGTTCATCCTGTGCAACAAGCCAATGACACAAAAAGGCTTGTGGGGATGCACTCTGACCACCGTACCCCAACAGCCGACTCTCTCACTCCACACCCCCAGCACTAGGTACTTCCTCAAGTTTCCTAATGGGACAGTCTGGGTTTGACCCTTCAACCATCACTGCAAGTGGCGTAGCCTTGGGCAAATTACTTAACCTACTGCTAAGCCTCAGTTTCCTAATCTGTGAAATGAGGATAATTATAGGAACATAAGTAGTGGTAAGGATGGAAGTGGATAAAGCATGCAATTAACTCAGTTCTGACTCCTAAGAAATGCTCAATAAATTTTAGTAGACATTCTTTTCATCATCCCAGATGTTACTCTATCACTGATTTTCTCTGCCTACACTAGTTTTCCCTACACATAGTTATCCAAAAGCCTCCATGGAAGTCCTCCATTTTATTATTTTAAAATTTTTTTCTTTATTGATTTTTAGAGAGAGACAAAGGGAGAGGGAAAGATAGAAACATCGATGAGATGTTTCTATCTCTCTTTCCTTCTATCTCTTTCCTGTTTGATGCCTGGTCAGGTCACGTGACCAGAGTGTGGGCCCGATCCCCAGTGGGGGGGCACGCAGGAGGCGACCAACTGATGTTCTCTCTCATCAACGTTTCTTTTCTTTTTTTTCCTTTAATTTTTTTTTAAATTAAAAAAGTTTTTAATGCACCTCTTGGTGCATGGGTTGACCCTCAACCACTGAGCCACACCAGTCGGGCTGGAAGTCCTCCATTTTAAAACCCAGAATAGAAGGGACAGTGTGAGCAAAAATGAGCAGTGAAGACACTTCAGATAACTGCCCTGAGAGTCACTGACAAAGATGGCAGCCACCAGCTGTGTCTGTGTGCATCCCCTGACCTCCCCAAGGTACACAGTACAGGATCAGTAGGAGATGGGGGAAGAGGCTGGGCCAGCATGATTGGTTCCTGGAGCACATGTGAGCTGAAGCCCCTTATCACCTTCTGAGTAGACAGAGCCAGGGTTCCTGGGACCCAACTCATTGCAGGTCCTATGTCCCCACTGCCACCATCTCTTCTCCCCATCAGCTAAAAGCTGGTACTCACCAAGACATAGACGGCCTTCTCACAGGCAGCCCCAACAGGTACCCAGCCATTAGTGCGGCGGCGGCGGCGGCGGCGGGGGCGTGGGCGCTGGACACGTGGTTGCTTGGGGTGGCTGGGCCTGCGAGCAGCTTTGCTCCTCACAGTGTGCCTACAGCTGGAGCCTGTGCGCAGACCTGACTTGGAGCCACTCGGAGGCTTGGCGCTCTGAGGGCACGCACGGGCTACTGTCTGGGGCTCCGAGGTGGGTGTCTGAAGATGAGGAACAGGCTCTGCTGCAGGTGGCACACTGGGTACAGGGCATCCCAGGAGGGGGTGGGCAGGTGAGGCTGGGTGGCCAGCTTCTGGAAGAGGAAATTCCAGCTGGCCCAGGGATCTGCAGCCTTCTGGGAAAAGGAGAAAGAGGGTCAGGACAGGTAAGGACAAGCGGTAAATGTGCCCTGGCCTCTCTGCTTTCAGAGCCTGCTCCAGTCTTAATGCTAAGTGTGAACCCAAAGGGTTCAGGGGCCCTTTAAGGTAGATTGTCAGAGTGACTGACCAAGGGTGTTTCTTGACCTTGGAGCTGTCTCCATCTCCCCTGCTAGCCTGAAAGGAGAAAGGGGTGGGTAATAGGAACAGCTTCTCTAGCTCTGACTTAATCTTCTCTAAGGCTTCCACAGTGCTTAGGAGCAGGGGAGCTGGAATCAGACAGCCCAGGATATGAATCCCAGACCTGCCACTTACTAGCTGTGTAATCCTAGGCAAGTCACATTACCTCTCAGTGCCTGTTAACAGAAGCAGTAGTTGCAAATACCATGTAGTCTGTCCTAGGTGTTTTTCTTATCACTGTATTAACTCATCTCATCCTTACAACAACCCTAGGAGGCAGGCATCATTATTCCCATTTTACAATGAAGGAAACTGAGACATCAAATAGTTACTGGCTTGTCCCACGGTCACGTGGCTAAGGAAGTGGGGGAGAACATTTCACTCCAAGTCTGGCTCCACAGTCTATGCTCAATTACATGTCACGTGGTCTCCCATCTGTAAAGTGCTTTAGAACAGTGCCTGGTACATGGTACTTACCAGTGTCCCAGGGCAAGAGAGTAAGGACCTGGGTCCCACAGGTTAGGTATCTAGACTTGCAAAGTAGTACAAAAGAGAAGGAAAAGCCCAAGAAGCCTGTTCTCATTTCCTAGAACTACAACTCACATCAGAATCTGAATCAATCAGTCTGGCCAGAGTCAACTGGTCTATAAAGTTGTTCTATAGACCCCCTGCAAGAAGGGGTGTGGGGGGTGGAGAGAGCCCTGGGAAGGCCTGGCCTCTCACTTCACCCACAACAGGGCAGACTTGCCAGCTAGCATGGCTCTGGTCACCTTGTTTCCACCCAGGAGCCAGGAAGAGAGCCTAGAGAGGCATGTGAGGACACTCCTGCCATTTGGGGGAAGAGAGATCACTGTGGGGGTGTCTCATCAGCTGCATCACGAGCCTCTCAGGTGTCTGGGTCTTGCCAGGAAGGCAGACACCAAAGCCAAAGGCCCTGAGAATGCCCTGTCTGTGCCAGGGAACTCTGTCTTGTTCTTGGAGTATGCCCACCCCATCCACCCCTGGCAAGGTGATGCTAAGTCTGGGTACTTCTTCTCTTTCAAAGCATGTATAGCCAAGGTGAAGCTGTTCTACCGCAGCTAGCACCATCTACTGGGCCTGATACTCCCCACCCTTCCCATGAATGCTGAACTTGACCGGCATGCAAATAGGTCTGAGCTCCTGGAAAGTGAGGAATTCTAGCTTTCTTCAAGGAGGACAGAAGGGACATGGGGACAACTTGGCCAAAGCCCTAATGTCAGTAACTTGCTACTCAAGAGCCTAAGATGGGAAATCTTAGGGAGGAGAGGCCCTTCTGCCCGTCTACCACCACAATGCTACCTATGGCAGCCAATGCTGCCACGCCAAGAAATATCTCCACAGACAATGGAGAGAGAACAGGGCTACTAAAAGCTAAACATGGGCCCCTTTTCCTGGGGATTGCTTCTAGGTTTGGGGCACAAAACGAGGGAAGTCCTCCTATCTCAAAGCCCCCTACCTCCCATGTAACAGATCTCAAGGAGCCCTACGACCCCACCCTCCTGGGACAGTGTCTCAGAGACTCCCTGGTACATCCCATTCTCAGAAAGACTTACCTGCTGCAAAAGGCATTTTGTAGGAACAGCCGCCACAGGTAGTGCCAATGTGGGTAAGGGAAGAGGGCAGTATTTCACAGATGCTATAGCCATTCACTTCAGCGTCTTCACTGGAGCAGTAGTGAGAGCCCCAGGGAGGGTGCAGGAAAGGGGTGCCTGCAGGCACTGAGCTCGGGGCCAAGAGGAACCCCTCGGTAGGTGCAGCTACCGGGGACAGTTTGCCCTCAGGGAGCATGGGGCAGGGGGAGTAGCCCCCACACTGCAGCCCATCTTGGCTGCAATACAGGTAGAAGCTGCCTAGTGCAGTGAGCTCAGGCCGACTACACAGCCCACTGTAGTCGGCGGGGTTGCCAGGTATAGGCAGGGGAGACAGCTGGGGTGTAGGGAAAGAGGGCTGGTGCAGTTCCTGCTTGGGGGCAGGTGACTCCTCTCCTGGGCGCCCAGGCTCTGGCTTCAGGGCTGCCTGCCCACCCATGAGCAGGGGCAGGTGAGGGCGCAGCCCTAAGGGGCTCTCCAGAGCCTTGCTCAGGGGCTGGTAAGGTAGCTGGCTGGATGGCCCACGAGGGGTTGCAGATAGCCAGGGCTCCTCGGGGAACCCTTGCCAGCTGGGTGGGCTTGCAGCCTCCCCAGAGCCGACCCCCTGCCGGGCCTTAGGATAGTTCTTGCCATTGACTTTGGCCCACTTCGGCCTCAGGGCCTTCAGTGCTGGTGGCTCAGTGGAGCGTCTGTCTGCTTCTGGGTGGGCACGAGGTGGCCGCAGGGGCAGCTCCCGCTCCTGGCTCAGCTTTAGGAAGGCAGCTGCATTCAGGCTAGCCAGTCTCTTGGGAGCTGGGTCACCATCTCGGCGGGCACCTTCATCTGGTGCTGGCTCTGGGGACAGATCCCGACTTCCTCCTCCAAGGTCCCCCAGTCGGGGCCGCTTCTTGGAGGAAGACCAGCCTCCAGTGGCCCTATCACGGTCACGGCTGTGGTGGGGGTCTCCCCCTCGACTTCGGCGGCTGCCCACCAGGCTGCTGGTGTCCTCCCGCTCCAGCAGCAGGTTATTGAGGGCCTCAGCATTGAGGGAGGCCAGGCGCCGCTTGCGGGGCTGGGCCAGGCTGTTGTCCTCACTGGATGGGGCAGGGCTGGGGGGCTTGGGCAGGTCAGGGGGCAGTTCATCAGCCTCATCTGCACTCCGTGGATCGGCCACATTCTCCAGGCGAGTCAGCAGCACTTTGCAGGCCTTGGGCTTCTCAGGAACCAAGGGGCGCTTACGCAGCGGGTAGTTCTTGCGGCGCCCTGTGAGAGGCCCTGGGCTCTCAGGCATGCCTGGCTCCACACCCTCTGCTCCCTGCTCCATATTGCTGCCTTCCATTTGCAGGGGCTCCTGGCGGCCAATGGGGCCCGAACTCAGCATGGGAAGGGACTTCCTCCGAGTGTGTGTCATGGAGTACCTCCAATCTGCAAGACAGAAGGCAAGCAATGAGAGAAGCCCACCCTGGCCTGCCCTGCCAGCTTTCCCCCCCAGTGCAACCCATCGAGCCCCACCTACAGTAACTGTGGCCCACCCTCACCCCATTTACAGCCTGAATTTTCAAGGGACCTTCTTCCAAAGTCCAATGAGATCAGGGCACCAGCAGCCGTGCAAGGAATGGCTGCCCCATTCTTCTTTTAGCCTAGGGTCCCTTCTTTGAACTAAGCCCCTGGAAAGCCTGCAGAGCAATGCAGGCCCCAGAGTCAGAAGACAGAAGGAGCTGGAGACAAAGCTTTTGGTCCTGTTTTTCTCCCACTAAATGTTTGTATCAGGCCAGGAGGAGGTGCTGAAGACACGGACCCAGGATAGGGGCTTGGGTGGAGGGAGCCCATCTATTCCTTCAACAATATTACCAACCCCCCTCTCCCCATGTTGGGGCTTCTGAGATTGGCCACAGGATGATAAGGAGATAACAGTGAGGAGTTGAGATGAGGAACCTGTCTGCAAGGCCGTGGAGGAGGCAAAGTCCAGCCTTTGAGGTGAGCACGTAGGGCAGGAGAGCTATAACCCGGTCTTGCTAGAAAAGCCCAGGAAGGGTGAAGACCTGCTTTTGAGGAGCTGGTGGTCAGGGGAGGTCTCAGCCAGCCCTAGGAGCCAGACCCACCTTGATTCAGGTTCTTCCAGGGAAGTGCAGCCTAAATAGTGCCAGTGCCTGGGGAAGGGATGCCGGCAAGGCCAAGGCCAGCACTTCTGGGGAGGAAACACAGGGACCACACACTAATGTAGTACATTTTTACCCCCCCCCCCCAAAAAAAGCCGTTAGGAGTTGGGAAAAGAAAGTATCAAAGCTAAATGGAGCTGCCTCATTAGACCTGCCCTATTCCTCAGGTCTTCCACGCTATAGACCAGACACCAGGCAGGAGGCAGGATAGGGGAAGTGCCAGGAAGCCCAGAGACCCTGACAAAAAAAGCCCATGACCAGGCAGCATCCCCTAACTTTGCTTGTCAAACACTTCCCCCCACTCTCAACATACCAGGGGTAGCCTGGACCCCATTCTGAATGAGAGAGGCCAAAGCTGGGTGTGTGTGTGCTAGAAGCTGGTATAGCCAAGGCAATGAAGAAAGGGATGTGTGTGTGTGTGTGTGTGTGGGGGGGGGGGGTCAATGGTCAGAGACTACTGAGCTGTTCACTCCTCACCTACTCCCCAACTCAAAGCTAAGCGCTGCCAAGTAAGGTGTCAGACAAGGCTCTGCCCTCCCTGGCACCCTGCGACCCCCTCCCCATCCAACAGGCCTAGGCTTTCCAGCTTAATTTCCCCACGGTAATTGTTATTCACACTCACTCTACCCTAGGAACTGGGAGAACTCCTGCTGGGCCCGGATTTAACCCTGACAATCCCAGCTCTGAGGGCTCCCAGGGATTCCAGAGCCCTTCCCAGCTAGGGCCAGTAGCCTTGGGCCAGTGAGTACCTTCCCTCTTGAGACATGCTGTACTAGTTGAGAGTGCTCAGAAAACCAGGCTGAGGGCTGTGAGTGTCCCTCACCCCTGAGAAAGGACTTGGAAAACTGGAAAAAGGAGGCAGCATGCCAGGGGTTGCTCTGGGCCATGGTGCGCGGACCTGCCACTGCCCAGAGACCAGACCCCAGGCATGACGCAGAGCCACAGAGGGTAAATCCATTAATTCCTGAAGCACAGACAGGAGAGGTCCTAAAAATTCCCAAGCATCTGCCAGGTTCTCTTAGATTCCTGCTTCTAATCAGGGTGACCGCTCATCCCTGTTAGCTCAGCATGCTGATTAGCAACGTATCCTTTCACTCTCAAAAGCATCCCAGTTACTTACAACCCACGGGCCCTTTTCTCAAATGCAGGGCACTCCAGTGCCAGAGGTGGAGCAGCAGCAGCAACGAGAAGCACATCTGTATTTCCTAGGAAAGCCTAGCCACCCCCCCACCCCCCTCCATTTGGAGTGAACAGACCACACAGCTGAGCAGGGGCCAAAGCCCCTCAACAGGCCCAGTTACAGAGAAGTCAGGCCTGGGAATGGCTGGGGGCCAAGGCTGAGGTCACCTGGGCTTGTGGCCTTTAAGGACACAGACAAGTACAGAGCAAGGAGGGGTGGATGGGAAGGAGAGGGAGCACAGGGAGGTGCTTTCAAGCCTGAAAAGGGAAAGAGCAAAAGAGCTCTTAACTGAGGGTGACTGGTCTGGCCCTGCTTCTCCTCCTCAGTTTGTTGGTGAACTGGGTAGACATCCCAGGATACTAGAACACTTGCTCCCTAGTCTGTCTTTCCCTCTCAACATGTAAAAGGTCCCAAAAGCAGGGACAGGTGGGGAGAGGAACACCTTCCACTTTCAGGACCCTGTCCCCAGAACCTGGGAATTTGTTCCCTGTGAAGTCTCTCTCTACCTCCAGTCCCTCAGGGACATCCACAACCTCCCCATTTTCCCACACTGATGGGCCTACTATCTGGCTATCAGGGAAGCCTCTAAATCACAGAGTGCGAGTCACATTTCCAAATCAAGTATAAGAGCCTCCTGCTAGCCTCCCTTGACTCTGCCAAACCCTCGTCACCCACTAAAAACACCCAAGGACATCAAAAGTACATTCATTGCAAAGCAACTCTTAGCTTTCATGTGGTGCCTAAGGCTGCAATGTCACTCACCATCCTGAGAAGAGTCTGGGGTCCCTGCTGCCTGCCTGACTGCACTTCAAACGGAGGAAGGCAAGTATGAGTCATGCTCTGAAGCAGGGCTGCAGATTCCCCCTTCCCCAGGAGGGGCTGGGTGAAGGGGTTCCCAGCCTGCAGGGGGTGGCCCAGCTCCTTGGGGAAAGAAGACCCTGGAAAGCGGTAGGCTTGGTAGGCTTCGTTCCGTTCCGGCTCTGCCAGTCCTTCTGCTGTCCTGCCCCTCCAACGTATACACCCCATCAATCAGGAACTTCTACCACTGCCAAGAGACAAGGGTGCCTGGTTCTCTCAGAATTACCCTCTTCCTCTCTGGAAAGCCCTGTCCTCCCAGGCACAGGTAATTCAGGTCCCCTCAGGAGAAGGTTCCCAGGAGGGACTTCCCAGGGCATATTACCACTCACCTAGATCATGCCAAGCAAGCTCTCACCGAAGGAAACCAGTCTGACTATTCCCAGCTATGAAGAGCAAATGGCCAGCTACCACGAAGGATACCAGTTACTGGGGGTTTCTCCAAGCCAAAGACCAGCAAACTACATGTTGAATCCAAAATCACAAGTGTACTCTATTTAAAAATATATATTTTTATTGATTTTTTAGAAAGAGGAAGGAAGAGGGAGCCATAGAAACACTGATGTGAAACACTGTGCCATTTGCCTCCTGCACGCCCCCTATTGGGGATCGAGCCTAAAACCCGGGCATGTGCCCTGACCAGAAATCAAACCGCAGCCTTTTGGGGGTACGGGATGATGCCCAACCAACTGAGCCACATCTGCCAGGGGCAAAATCACAAGTGTACTCTAAAGACAGCCAACAGGCCATCTCAGCCCCTGGCACATTATAGGTCTTGAAATCAAGGGGGAGATCAGGCCCAGCTAGAGTGTCAGAGCAGGGTTTGCTGGGGAAAATCATCTCCACAGAAACAGAAAGGGAAGAAGGACTTATCTTTTGCCCTCAAGCTTCAGCAGCACTGTGCACCGCCCCCTGGCCAGCGCAGGTGGAGCACCACTGAGGGGAAAACCAGGGCAGGGCCTGTACAGACAGGTTAAGCCCAAATATCTCCAGAAAGCAGAGGCTGCTCTGTGGCACGAAGAGGTCTTGAACCTTGGCCAAGGCTCTCCTTTTACCTGCCCAGCTCCAGGCCATATCCCCCAACCCCAGACTCAAGGCTCTGCCCTGCTGCCCTTCCTGAAACCTTTCTTAACCACTGCATTTAAAATTTTGCTTTTCAGGCCCTGGCCCAGTAAGTAGCTCAGTTGGTTAGAGGGTCATCCCAACACACCAAGGTTGCAGTTCAATTTCTGGTCAGGGCACATACAAGAATCAACCAATGAATGCATAAATAAATGGAACAACAAATTGATGTTTCTCTCTCTCTAAAATAATTTTTTTTTAAATTTGCTTTTCAGGCTTTTTGGTTTATTTTTAATGGGAGTATTCAAGGGGGTCTTAGGTAAGGGCAGACCAGGTGGTCACCAGAGTAAGGGCCAATAAGAGCCCTGACCCTAGCCACCTCCCAATTATACCTAAAGCCACACAACTGGCACTGCATTAAATACTGCCCTCGTCTGCAATCTTTCTTGGAATCACCCCCCCCCCACACACACACACACACACAAGGAATAGCACGTTCTCATGAGCACCGAGTTTCTTCAATATTCTATCAAAGACGAGCAAGAGCACAAAGGCAGGCTCTCGTTCATTTTAATTTAGTTGATGTTATTTTGCGGGAAAACAGAGAGGTGAAGCTGCTGAAATTCTTATTTCAGGCAAAGTACAGAGATGTGGCCGGTATCCCCAAGAGCTGGTAGAGTAGAAAGAACCAAACCTTTGAGTCAGGCAGACCTGGATTTAGATGCCAGCTCTGCCTCTCGTGGCAACTTACTTCTCTGAACTTCAGATTCCTCATCTAAAAAGGATGCACCAAAAGGAACCTTACTGAATGGTAAGACTGACAGAGGCACTGTGCACAAATCCACCAGGGTAGGAAGCAACACCCCTCTCCTCTTCCAGACCCACAGACAGAAGTGGGCCTGCCCGGGGCCTGTTTCCCACAGTAGGAGTCCAGCTTCCGCTGTGAGAAATCTGAAAACCCAGAATGCACCTCAACTCTGCTTTGCTACTAGTCCACCCAAGTGTCAACCCCAGAAAATGATGGAGACACTGCTCCATTCCCATGCAGGACCCACTGTGGGGTGAACTGTGGGGTGGGAATGGGGGGGGAGGCTCGGTTTTCAACACAGCAAGAGGGCAGGGGCAGAAACCAGATCCCAACAGATCCTGAACAACAGCTCCCCACCTCCGAGAAACACTCTACGGTGAAAGGAGAGGCTCCTCAGATGCTAAAGGCCCAGGGGATGGCGTCAGAGGTCTTGCTGTCTGCCTGTTCCTGCCATCTGACTGCTGTTTCACTGTGGGTACCTACATAGAGAAGAAGTCTCTGGTAGTGACAGCACGGGCCCTACCTCCCTGGTACCCATTCAGCCTCACTCACTACTTTGGGCTCTCAATTCACTCTGAAATCAGGTCAGGATCCCACAAACTCCTGGGCAGGAAGCACAGGGACTCCCAACCAAAGGGAACTGGCCTGACTCGCCTGGACACAGCTTGTTTTATAGACGCCATCAGGTCTGGCAGCCATCTGAGGAGCCGAGTCTGTCCTCCGGAGTCACCAAGCCTATCTACAGCCTGTCAGACCACCTGCTCCTCACACTTCACACTGGGGGCTCCCAGAAACTCAGAGAGAAAGGAGCAGCCCTGCTGGGAACATCCACACCCACCTCATGTGGGGTCTGGAGTGCCTCTTGCCCTGTCTCTGGCTACTCCTGTCCACTCTGACCATCCCTGTAGAACAGACACAGAGGCCCAGAACTGCACCCCAGTGTTCAGAACCTCCACTTATTTCTGGCTTCAAATGCAAAGCCGGACATCCCACCTCTTGCAGCTATAGAAGAACACAAATCTTAATGGGGAGGGAAGGGAGCTTTAACTCAGATTATAATAAAACAGAACCCCCTAATTTTATATTAGAATAGGAATTAAATACACAACTACAGGGGTGGGCAAAAGTAGGTTTACAGTTGTGAGTATGTGAAGCAGTTTATTCTTGTATTATTATTTATTAAATGTTTGTCTTTTCCACACAAACAACTGTAAACCTATTTTTGCCCACCCCTGTATATTAACAGTGGAATTGGTGGAATCTCCTCCTCATTAGAAACTGCCATGCCCAAGTCTCAGGGCAAAGTCCTTCTTATATGTAGCGAGCTGAGAGGCAGTATACCCATTGGATCTAGAAATTGATACATACACACAGACTACTGAGATAGGACAGCGGGCAGAGAGCATTTATTTGTAAATGTCATACTACAGTGCTATGCTTTAAGGAACTCTAACCTGACAAATTAGAAGGTAATCAGGTACAATATAAAACCAGTCTTGACACCTTTCTTTAAAGGTATATACCCTTTGCCCGGTCAGTGTGGCTCAGTGATTGAGTGTTGACCCATACACCAAGAGGTCGCCAGTTCAATTCCCGGTCAGGGCACATGCCCAGGTTGTGGGCCCGATCCTCAGTGTGGCGGCATCCAGGAAGTGGCCAATTGATGTTTTCTCTCGTCGATGTTTCTATCTCTCTCTCTAAAAATCGATAAAGAAAAAAAAGGCACATGCCCCTACTTGAAGCAATCTGCCTTCCCCTCGCTTCTTCCCAGAGCTCAGCTTCTATGTGCCCAAGGTAGACCTATACCTGCAGGTATGGCTCAGCTAAGCCAGAACACCTGAGGCTCACTCCCAGGCACCTGGCACCTCTGTGACCTTTGCTCAGTCAGCCAACATTTACTGACCCCTTGCGGTGGCTCAACACAGTGGAGGCAAAACTCACATGGTGCTGCTGCTAATCCTAGTGAGCTTGGTCAGCGAATTGAACTGCTCGGAGCCTTGGTTTCCTTGTCTACACAGCAAGGTTGCTATGAGGAACAAGTTAAATAAGAACGTGCCAAGTGCCTAGCAGAGTGCCTGGTATACAAAAGGTGCTCAATACAAGCTCATTCTTTCCCCTTGTACTTCAAGTATTAGGCTAACTGCTGAAGAAAAATGCAAAAAAGCCTAAGAAATTGGAGCTTTGGGCTGGCAGGAAGACAGAGGACAACAGTGTGACGGGCTGTGATGAAGTGCTCAGAACTTGGTGGAGAAAGCTCTCGCGCTTCACGGTACCCTCACAGAGGGCATACCTGAGCCAGGGCTTCATTCAGACGCTGAGGGCCTCCTTCATGCCAGGTGTACCAAGGGAACAATAGCCCAGTAGGGAGTAGTCACACTGAGAAATTGACTTCACAAATGTTTGGGTGCAGGAAGGGGCAACTGACAAAAGCTGAAGTCTTGAGGCAGGAGACAGAGGCACCTTTCCCCAGACTCAGCCCTACTGGCTCTACACAGTCCCTACAGGCTGGGACAAGGGAGCTCCAGGCTAAGGTTCCCTCAGGCCCTCCCACCCAGACTCAGCAGTGCCCAGGCTGAGCCAGAAGCAAATCGCCTCCTGAAGCAGGACCCGTTTGCTCTGGCCAGTTAACAATGTGGGATAAACAAAACAGAAATAGGGCTGGGTTCCCCAAAGCTCAGCAATGGCAGAATCAGGTGGAAACTTCATGTTACTAATGCACCATTCTTAAAAAAATAAAATAAAAACCCACACAGTAGCTCACCAGCCTGTTCCAGGCCCATGCCCAGGAGCAACAAAGGATATGTGTTGGTTCCACCATCAGGACACTCCAGGAACCAACAACTTAGATTTTTAAGACAGCTTGCTAAGCCTGGAGGTGCTTATCTCTCGTCCAGAATAGAAGACACTGGCCAGTCAGGCAGAGATGAAGCTCTGCCCTCAGCCTCCCCAGCAGGTGTTAACCTCCTGAATGAACCAGCCATGAGGATCAAAACCCAAGACAGGCCTTCCCAAAGCTCCACCAACACAAGCAGAACCACAAGGCAGACCCTACCAGAGTTATGGTCACCAACCTGAATATCTCACACCTAATAATTAACTAAGTAATTAGTGCCGGGGCCATCAGGAAGCAAGCTCTATGGGGATAGGCAGGCTCTGCCTTCCTTATCACTAAATCCTAGCCACAGGGCTTAATAAGAACTTACTGAATGAATGAAGACCTGGCTGCCCACCTACTCTACCCCATATAATATTTCTGCCCTAGAATAATGGCATCACTTGGAGCCCAGGACAAGAAACTCTGACCCTCAAATCTCTCCCATCACTGGGAGTCCACTGTGCCTCTTTAGTGTAAGCCATAGCTCAACAGGGCTACATCAGGAAATCTCTCATATTTACACAGCATAACCCTCTTTCACTACCATCCTCTTTCTTCTCTCCCAACTTGCCCAGCTATCTCAGGAAAATATTCCTCTCATTCACTTCTTACCCCAAATCATTAAAAGAGCAAGAGTGGCACTGGAGGCACACTTCCATCAAGACAAAGAATATCACAAATGTTAAGATGAACTCAGCAGCAAAGAATCAGAGTTAGCATTATCAGTCCCCAAATCCCCCAAGTGTGCAGGGTAGGGAATTCTTGATCCACCACAGAGGCTTCTAGTCTAACAGGATGGCTCATGTTTGTCAAGCACTCACTATGCGCCTGGCACCACCCTAAGCACATTACATTCATTCTCATTTATCCTCACTCACCACCACCTCACAGGACAGTTGTTAGTATCCCATCCAAAAAAGGAGAAAACAGTGGTACAGACAGGCAAATTCTTTCACCTCTCTGTACACCACCACTGCAACAGGACAGCTGCTGAGTCTCAGACCAAAATTCAAGATCAACTTGCACGTTCAATTTTGTTTTTCTGGGTTGTTTTAATCATTGGCATCAACAAAGTAGTTTTTCCTGATTTTTTCATCACAAAGGAATTAAAGGTGTATTCCAATTAAATGGCATCAGTGAGCTAGCCTGGAAACATAATTTTACAAATTGTTTCTACAAAAAAGTCTGCTCAAAGTTCCCAATAAATTCTACATGCACTTTTGAAAACAAACCCATTTAATAACTTAGAAAAGGGTAAAGGCTTCAAAGGCATGTTGTCTTGATTTTACAGTAAATCCAGAAAAGTCTACAGACTTCCCTCCACATCTAACCACACCTCTTTAATCAGGTGCAATATCCCTCCCTCCTCCAGCCCAAACTGCAATGAAGACTGAAATTCGGTCATGCTCTCAACAGCCACCTTAGTGTGTGAAGACACAGCAACTGCCCCTTGGCTACCTTCCTTGGGGCCAAATAAATCCAAGTCCTTTTCATTTTCTCTGAAGATCATCTCTTATAGTCATTTCATCAATTTTATAATTCTTTTCTACATTCTGTCCAAACTGTGTGATTCCCTCCAGGCACCCAACAGAGGATGCCCCTCACTTCTGAGGGCCTACAGTGGAAATGCGCATCTTCCCTTCTAGCATACTAGTCAAGATATTCTGGCATCAAGCAGCAGCACCCTAACACCTTTCCTGTGATTTCTATAAAGATTCTTTAAAAACTGATAACTCACCTCTACACCACTTGGCCAAATAAGAATGTGAATAATAAACTGAACTTCCCCCAAACATTTCAGACAGGTAGCTGCAGGCAGGAAATTGCAAACTGCATCTAGGGACAGTGTGCGCCCAAACCGACAATGAAGACAGACTAGAAGCAGTGGCAGTCAGCACCACTCCAGGTGGGATCCCAGGGTCACAAAAAGCAGAAATGCAACAGGTCCTATTTACTTAACTGAGGATAGGGGAAGCACCGCGCCCCCTCCAAAACTCACTCGAAAAACTGACATGAGAAAGATGATGTAGACCCCACGTTCCAGCCTGAATCCATCCTGATAATTAAGAAAAGTCACCTGTCATTTCTTCATTCAGATAACTTGGTCATGGTGCCTTGGAAAAAAGTTCTCATTTCACATTTTAACAAAGGCTGAGAGACAAACCCATTGTTTTATTCCTGGTGGATCGGGCCTGCAGAGGATCTCAAGAACAATGTTATCTTTTGGGGGAAGGGGGGCACTGAATCAGATGAATAACCAACCACCCCTGCAGGCGTATCCCACTGGGAAATATGGAGTCTGAATGAAAATCCTTCCCAGGACACAACACAGAGTCCTGGACATGACTGCCCTGAGGTCTGCTCACCAAACCCAGTCCTCTGGTACCCAGTTTCTAGACCAAGCTGCCTAAGGCAGGGCACCGATTCCCCTCAGTGAAACACCAGGGCCCCGATGGTGCTCACAGCTCTTCGTCTGGCCCTGAGCAGGCCGCCTGCCACTGCTCTTCCTCCTCCTCCCTGTTAGCCGGTTTACTGCTCATTAGTGGCAGTACCAGGAGGTGGGCAGGGGAAACATAAAGGAACTGAAATTCAAACCAGTCCATTTTACTCCAGTTAGGTGCCTCCCATAAAACCAGGCCGGATTTCATCATTCAGGCCTCTCTGTCCCCTGTTCTGGGGAGGTCAAAGCAGCACAAAGGGTCAGGAGCTACAGAATCTCAGGACCTCAGGCATCAGAACCTGTGCTTCCAATCATCACGAGCTTTTGACTACGCTCTGTATTTTCCATCTTTTCAGGGTTAACAGGCACTTCTAGCCATGAACTGGCCCATCAAGTCAAGGCCAGGGACCTGCAGAGCAGGAGTGCTGGGTTTGCCCTGAGTATCAAAGCACACCCTCCTGTCTCTCCAAAGTCCCTAGCACAACAGGCAAGTTCACAAAGGAAGTGAGTCCTGCCAGACTGTGCTTGCAAATTCCCATAAATACTTAGGCTGGGGTAGTGCTGCTTATGTAAAATGCTTCCCCATTGAGAGATGCTGCTTTATTTACATTCTTCCCAACCCATTCATAAAAAGGAGGCCCTTTAATGTTGGGGCTGTCTGTATAATGCTCCATAAACCTGGCAGCTTCGGCTGGCAGCCTTAGTTCAACACAGGCTACTTCTCAATTCCAGAGACTTTTTTCCTTAAGATTTTTTTTCTCTTTAATGATTCACCTTGCAACAGGGTGCTGAGGCCAGATGTTGCCCAAGCAAGGCCAATAGGAATAAGAACAGATAAAATAAAAACATGTAAGTCCTCCTGAATATTGGAACACTGAGGTAGGGAGTAATGAAAATAAATAAATAGAAAATCCTTATAGAACTCCAATGTGAAGTAAGTATATTAGAAGGCTGAATTCCTTCAAGGTTTACTGAAACTCCCTTTATGGATGTCAAAATTGCTCCCCAACTTATACCCCTACATACCAGAGAAGGTGTGGAGCAGATAAATATTTTTTAACCCCAAAGGAAAAGCTAGAAGGCTCTTTCTGGTTTTTAATTTGCATGCCAGGAGAATTTTTAAAAATATATTAATTTTCTCTGCTTCACACAAGTGTGTCAGGGTTTGCTGGACCTAAGAGGGGCACAATTTGCTCAGGGTGAAGAAACTCAGGCAAACCCCAGAGAGGAAGGACTATGTTCTAGAACACACAGCAGAAACAGACTGGGCAGCTGAGGAAAGAGCCAAGGAGCTGCATTCTAAGGTAGTTTGTCTCCTGCTACTGTACAAGCGAGGAGGAGAGAAGTACGGATTTTTTTAATTGACGGGGAGCGGTCTACATTGCCATGGCAACTGTGAGGGGTGGCCTTCCAGCTTGGAAGGGAAATGCTGGTCCATTAATCATCAAACTGGGGCACAAAAGGGAGGTTTGGGGGAAAGGGGATGGATGCAGAATTTATTTTTTCACTGTCTAGACTCAAACCAGTTACCAGTCCTTGTTCCCATTTCCCTCATGGTCCAGGGTTGATGGTAAACAAAAACCGAAGTTCTGAGACAGCTGGGATCATAGCTTTCCTTTCTGATGGGTCCAGTGTGGGGCTGATCATGCCTCCCATGTCAGCAATGCCCCTTTAAAGACTGTTTCCAAAACCAGTCCCCAAAGTCCCATCCATGGGTCAGACCCAGGAATCCTTTTATTTTCTGTTCTCAGAACCCTGTTTTTCCCCTTATTTACACCCAGGATTGAGAAGAGATAAAACATATGGATTCATTTAGCATGGACAACAAGGAAAATTTCATAAGCGAAGCAAAGCCGTGTGGAGGGAATGGCCTGATGAGGTAGGAGAAAAACAGGATTATAGTCTTTTTCCAATTCACGTTTATATGGTGTCATGTAAGCAATCCACAGGACAGACTCTTCACCAGCTGGAATATCAGAAACAGCTAAATTTCATTTGTTCCCCATGCTAAAGCACCCCAAAAATGCCCATCAAATACCTTTGAAAGAAAAGGTTGGAAACCACAAAGGATTCCATACTGAGCACTGCTGGGGAAGCAGAAAGAAAGGAAGCTTCCCCTCTGTTCCCACCCAACTAAGCAGTTAACTGCATTTATTTGTTCAACAAAAGCAATGTGTATAGCACTCTACCAGAAATCGCACAACACAGACACACAGATTTAACACTCAGTGTTGGCCTGGAGTGGTCTGGGTGACAGGGAGAGGAAGGATGAGTAGGGTTCAGGTGGGAGGAGAGGAAGGCAAGGGGCTCCTCATTGGGGACAACTGTTGAAAGCAAAGATGCAGGGAGATAAATGTGCATGGCATGGCTAGGGGAGAGTCATAGGGAACTGGGATCAAACTGCAGGAAAAGGGGGGCCGTTGTAAGTCTGTGGATAAGGGAGTGACATGGGGAAGATGTGCTTTAGGAAGAATGATCCAGCAGCTCTATATAGACAGGATAAGAAGGACCAGAGGAAGCAGGAGAAAAAGGGAGACCATGACAACAACACAGTTCTGACATGAGGACAGCAGGGCAACAGAAAAGAAGAAAAGGAGGGAGATATAAAAAAGAGAAAAACTCTTCCTTGGTTGACCTCTCCAGAGTACTTGAGCTGACTGACAAGAGATTCCTGCTAAGTTAAGTACCTGTCAAAGAGGAAAACCATTGTTTTGGCAATTAATTACCCTTTACACCCAGTGGCCAGACCAGGTCACCCCTTCTTAGTGCCATCAAAACAAATCACATACTGTGTAGCCCCAGAGAAGGCACAAGGACCTTCATCATTCTCTGAATGTTAGACATAATCTTAAATTATCTCAGAACAAACTTTAGTTTCTTGCATGAGGTAATACATCTCATTTCCACAAGCCTCAACTCCACTTAAGCTGGGGTCTAGACCCTCCTGGGGAGGATGGAGGGTGGCCACAAATTAACTCCATGCCCATACTAAGCAAGGCTGACAGGCAGCTTTCCCAGAGGGAGATTACAGCCAACCACAGCTGGGAGCAGCTCTTAACCAACACCTACTTGAGGTGGAACTCAAACCCAGGCTCTCAGCAAAAGTCTACATTCTAAACAGCCTGCGTATACCTGTCTTTGTGCTCCCAACTCTTCCCTTTTGGGGTTACATGAGAGGACATGGAACTCTGAGTAGGCTTTTACAAATGGGAAAACAGCACCTAGCTTAGAGAGATGGTCACTGGTAGGGTTAGAGGAACTCATAGCTTAAGCCACTGGGTCCAATTGTTCTCCAGCTGGCCAAGTACAGAGGTGTCCCTCCAGGATATGTGGTCCCCCTGGGGCCCATTCCCGAAGACATGAAGATGGAGAAAGTACAAAGTAAAGTCCCTCAGGGGGCACAAAGGAAAAAGACTGAAAGCCTTTTTTAAACTTAATCATTAAATTTCTGCCTGGATTTATGAACTCAGCTTCTTACTTCCCTATGTGGGTACCTTCTTTGGCTTAAAAAAAAAAAAAAGTGCTGAAAGCAGTTGTGGATGGATTGCTGGAGCACATCTGGAGGGTGTCTCCTGGTCCCCAATCCAACTGATCTCTGTCTTCTTAAAACTGTCGACAATGGGCGACTGGTAGATGTCCCATGTGGGCTTAAACCTCTGTTCGTGGGCAGACTGCTTGCTGAAACCCCTCATTCCGGGCAGGCTCTAGTGGTTCACCGGAACTGTTGCCTCGGTGAGTTCAGAAACGTCGTTACCGGCCAGGCCTACCGTATGTACTCCCCCACCTCTGGCCCGTGCCTCTCCACCCTAGCTGGATCGACCCCACTCTTCCCAGAACCTCCAAGCGATCCAAGGCTGGAACGGTGAACCAGTGCCACAGCTCCTCCCGGCGGGCACCCCGGCCCCCGCAATCCCTGGGGCAGAGTCCGGGCTTGTCGCCCGCCCCTCAGGGTGGGTAGCTCGGACCCGCTCCCCTCCCCGACGCCACCACCTGCGCCCGCTCCGGCGCCGCCTTTGTCCGGCGTTGAAGCGCCGAGCGGGCCCCTCGGGCCCGACCTGACCTGGCCCCAGAGGAACGGCAGCGAGGCGGGCAGGGCAAGACCAGGCCGGGCCGCGAGCACGGGGTCCTGCTGTCACTTGGAGGCGGTCTGACAACTTCGATCCCTCCGCCCCACCTCGGACTCGGCCGCCTCTTTGCACGGTCCCCGCCGGGCCTCCCGCGGCCCACACTCGCTTCTCGAACCGGTTCCCTTCCGTCTTCGGCGCCTCCCTTCCTCTCAGTCCGATCCGGTCGGGTCTACAACTACCCACCGCCCCGGCACGGCCCCCATCCTCTGCCCCCCATCTAGCAATAACCGGTCAGCTCCCAGCGCGGGAGGGCGCCCCCCACCCTGAGCGGGCAATCCCGCGGCGCCGCCCCCGGCCTCGGCCCCTAGCCTCGGGGACCGCGATGGGGGAGGGGGCGCGGTGGGGGGAGGGGACGCGGCGCGGGGGGGTCGGGGCCTCGCCGCCCGCGCACTCGGAGGCGAGCCGGCTACGCCGCGGCGAAGAACAACCGGCGTCCTCCCGCCCTCCGCGGCCCGGGACGCCCGCGCCGCCGCCGCACGGCCGAGCTGCCACTCTGCGGCCGCCACCCACCCCGCCCCCGGCCATCGAAGCGAGCGGCCCCCGGGGGCTGTCACCTCGAGGCGTGCCGCGCTCCCCGATGGCGGGACCGTGGCGCCGGACCCGGGGGAGGGAGGCGGCGCGAGCGAGCGGTGGCCGCACCTGCTTCGCGTCGTCCGTCCGTCCGTCCCTTCCCGGGCTGGCGGGGGCGGCGGCGCGCTCGGTGGGGCGCGCTGACGGGTGGCCGGTCATCTCCCCTTCACTCGTCCGCCTCCCTTGCTCGTTCCCTCCCACCCGCTCACCCCTACTCCTCTCCTCGACCCAGGCCCTTAGCTCACCGGGACGGCGGCGCGGACGGCGCGGCTCTGGGCGCCCGCAGGCCCCAGCCGGGCTGGAATCCGGCGGCTGGAACCCCCCGGGGGCGCTCAATTCCCGGGCTCCACGCTGCTGCGTCAGCGCCTCCTCCTGGGGGCCGGGGCCGGGCGGGCGGAGCGGGGGCCGCGGCCGGGCGGGGCCGTCGGGGGGGCGGGCGCGCCGAAGCGGGCGGACGGTGAGGGCCGGACGGGCGGGGCAGGCAGCCGGACGGGCGGACGGCGGGGGCCGGGCTCCGGGATCCGCTACGCCGCTCGCGGTTCCTCCACAAACTCCCCGAGAGCGGAGCCTCCGCCACCCTCCTTCCTGCTTCCTCGTCCCCAGCCAATCAGCGGAGCGCCCCTCGGCCAGCTCCGCCAATCAGCCGCCCCGCCCTGCCCTGGCCCCGCCAGCCAATCCGGCCCTCGGCTCCCCCTCCCAGTCCCCAACCAATCAGAACCGTGGGTCGGTCGTCCCAACGCAGGGGGCAGCACGAGGCGGCTGGGGGAGGCGGTGCGGGGAGTGGTGGGGCCTGGGGGGAGGGGTACGGTGCCAAGGGTGGTGGCGGGTGGTGGTTTTCTTTCCCCGCTTCTTGGATTTTTGTCTTCGTCCGTATAGCCTGAGCCCGTATCCCATGGTGACCCGACCCTGGAGCCCCAATCCCCAAGCTGCTACTCCCCCCCCCCGAGAAATCTTATCTTGCCCCCGCCCTGGCCGTAACCCCTCTGCATCCCTCTTTCCCTTCTCCCTAGCACCCACTGGAGAAAACTGCGGGCCAAGGAACACCCCCAACCCTCGCCAGCGGCTGCTGCCCCCAGGGCAAAGCTTTGGGAAGACCAGACGAAAATCAAGCGAGGACAACCCCCCTTTCCTCCAGAAAGGGCCCCAGACTCCAGCGAAAGGGCCCCGACCGCTGAGAAGCCCCTCCCGCCCTTGCCTCATCTTTCCGACTTCCCTGCCTGCCACGTCTCCTTTCCTTTCAAGCAAGGTCGGTCCTGGCTCGGTAACCCCTCACCCGCATTTCTTTTTTTCTCTTTCACCCCTTCACCTACCGCCCCCCACTCCAGCCCCTAATTTACCCTTCTCAGAGGCAGAGTGTGGAACCCTCATCCATTTTCAGCCGACAGCAGAGCCTGGTCTGTGAGTCCTTGACACCCACATACCCTCTTCCACCACCGCGGGGAACATCAGAGCTTTCCGCGGGAGCCGGGCGGTGGTAGGGGTGGGGGTGGGGGGCGGCAGAGTGACAGCCCAGGCTGCACTCCCTCCCTTTCGTCCCCAAGCCAGGATGGGACCGAGCGTGGACACTTACCTGGCTTCCCCCTACTCACCAAATGCTGTGGCTCCGTCTCACACCCACAGACGTGCTTTTCCAAGCCCGAGCATGCTCGCGGGGTCAGCGGGGTGGGTGGGCACAGCAGGCTGAGGTCACATGGAGGTGTGGGAGGTCCCTTTGAGGTGCGGGAAGGGGCTGTGTCTTGGGCACCTTGTATCACCAGAGCCGGCATAGAGCTTCACTTCAACCAGCATTGAATGTGCACATAGTAGGTTCTTGAGAAATGCTGCGTCCACCCCAGAACAAAGCCTCATTCCCCATTCAGGAGGGGGAGGGGAGCTTTGGGAGGTAAAAGGAGCAGCAGCAAAAAGGGTAGTGTCAAGTCACCAGAGGGTTGGGAGCAGCCCAGGGAGGTACCGCCTCCAGCAGAGAAAAGCACCCTCGAATGCTGGGGCTGCCTAGGCTGGAGGAGAAACCTAGCCTTGGAGTGGTGGCTGAGGGTCTTCTCCTGCACCCCACACACTCTCTAGCCTTTCCTAGACCTTGAAACTCAAGCACTCACAGGCAGGCAGCCTTGAAGACAGTCAGGACTGCTTTGCCCCTGTGACTGGGAAATAAAACCCTGAAGGATGGTTCCCCATCTGCCTCTAGAGCTGTCAGTGAGGCCCACACAGTTGTAGGTGTGTTGGGGGAAATGTTTAAAGGAGGGGGCCACCTAGCAGGGGAAGTGTGTGGATGAAAGCTAAAACTGTCAGGGAAACCCAAAGAGTCAGGTTCTCCTAGGACAATTGCCTCTACTTCTCCTACCTCCCACCCTTTGGGACAGTAAAATCCCCAAACCTATAAAAGTAGGACACTAAAGATTCTCCCCTCCCAGAACAAAGATTCCTAGCAGCAGCACCCCCCCCCCATCACCAGGCAAGCCTTATCCCCACCTTACAAAATGCTCCCTGTCCCATGGGCTGATGTCCCCCACCCCTTATCAGAGACTGGCAGTAGAGGCCATTGGCTGCCTAGAGCCAAGACAGAAAAGGGGGCACGGCTCCTGTCAGCAGCTCAACCTGCGCTGACCTTGGCTTCATGCCCAAGAATGGGTAGGGAGGAATTGAGGCCAAAAGGGTCAGAATAGAAATGTACCTAGTCATAAGGAAGGAGACCTAAGTGGCAAGAAGCTCCGTGCTAGTAACTGGTTGTAGGACTGGGCTTTTCCCCAGCATTCATGAGTGATGATCCAGTGGACCTGGGTTGGGGGGTAGGGGAAAGAGAGTTGTCTTTACATGGGACCCTTTGGGGAGGGAAAAAAGGGAACACTGACTGGAGAGGAGGCAGAGTGGTCATGAGAACCCTTTCAAGCCTGCCCTGCCTGACAGCTGGAGGGATTCTACCTTCAGAGCCTCATGTGGATGGCTGTGTCCTTTACCCCTGGAGGCTCTGACTGAGTGGGCTAGGTTGAGACACAAGCTGGCTAAAGGCACTTGGTGTTCCTTTTATACCAGGCCACTGATCTACTCCTCCCCTCTTTGTTAAAGCTGGTCAACAAGCCAGGGAAAAAGAGGCCCTGGGCTGCACTCCCTGCCTATCCCCCAAGGGACCTTTCAGCCAGTCTTCCTTCACCCCTCTTTCAGAGACCTCTTTGACCGGGCCTTCTTCCTTCCCAGTCCAGAGCCCTCCCACACCTGGAAAGGATTCCACTTCTTCCTTCTTCCTTCATCTCCTCTAACCTTCCCTGAATGAGTGCTGCCCCTACCCTATTCCACCAGGGCAGCTGTGCCAATGCCTGGGGCCCATCACCTCTCCTCACCTTGGCACACCCAGCAGCCCAGAGGTTCCCCACTGAAAAGGGTTTGTGGCTAGGTCTGGAGAAAGGAATGGATCCATCAGATCTCCAGGGCCACCCCTCCCTGCCTCCAGACAGGAGACTCTCTACCCAGGTGCCTTCAGACCCATCAGGAAGGGTTAATTGCCTGAGTAGGAAAGCAGAGCAGAGAGAGGGAGATGCAGAGAGGAACGGCCAGGGTTTGAAGAAAACACACCACACACCTCCCCTGCCACCTACGACCAGACTGACAGCCGGGACAGACTGGCTGCTCTGTCATCTCCAGTCCAGCCGCCAGGCACCTCCCCCACTGCCCGCTGCGGTCCCTGCAGACCGCTTTGCCCTCGGTTCCAGCCACCTGGCATCAGTCAGGACACCCCAGCGGGGCAACGCAGTCCTTTCAGTGGTGGCAGTAACCACTTTCTCCTTCCTCCATTCCTTGTCCTGGCCCCATCTTTCCAGGGTTTGGGGCAGCTGCTCTCCTTAAAGTGCCTGAACTCTAGGTCCCAGGAACACTTACTGAGCCACTTGGCCTCTCAGCCCCACTGGACAAACTGAAGGGCACAACTCCTTGAGGGAAAGACACCAGGGCATCAGTTAAATGCGGCTGCAGCACTTGCCCCCTCCTTCATCATGGGAAATCTCCTTGCCCCCCCACCCCAGAAATAATGAAAGGTGGACTTTTATCATCCTTGTATCTGACCCACTCCCTCTTAAAGGGATTGGAACCCCCTCCTTAAAGGGATCTCTAGAAATTATTTGCCCCCAGGCAAAAGCAAGTGCAGACGTCTGCTGGGTCTTTAGCTGCTGGGGCCCCTTCTCTAGGGATATGGGAGGCAGAAGTACTCTTTCTGTGACTCTGAACCGGAGGGGCCAGGCCCTGGCAAGGAGCCAGCTGTTGAATGCCCAGCAAAGAACAGGACCTCTTCTTTTAATGGCACCCACTGCCACAGCCTGGGGGTGAGCTTGTGGGGGGGGTGTGTAAAAGTGAAGCTTTGACCTGTGTCAAAGGTGTGGGGCCAGGACCTTCATAAGAAGGAACAAGGGGAGGCTACATGCACTCAGACTTTGGATAACACACGTCCATGGCTCTGTGTCCAAAGCCCCCATGTGTCCAGTGCTAGCCTCCAGATTGCTGGCCAAGGGAAGTCTGCAGGCTGCTGCTCCCCAAAGAAGCTTTCTACATTCTCCTCTCTCTCTCTCCCAAGTCCTGACTCTTACCCTCTTTGGGACCCCAGGCCTTCCCCTTGGGATGCCCCCTCTGCTCCTTATCCAAGTTGCCTCCACCACAGCCCCAACAACTGCAGACTACACCCCATTTTACTCCCTTTTCTGCCCTAGTCGGTGTGTCCCTGGGGTCCACCTCACCATCCCGCGCCCTACCCGCCCCCAACCAAGGGGGTGGGGGATGGGCACACCTCCGCTCCCGGGAGCCCCGCAGAGCTGCATCCTCTCCCTCAGGTTTACTGGGCTCCTAGTCTCACCCTGCCCTTGAGGCTCAGGGTTCAAGGAGGGGTGGGTGGGAATGGGGTGGAGGGGTCCGAAGGCACTCCAGATCGATAGAGGAACAGAGTCGGAAGCAGGCACTCACTGAAGCCACCCCTTTTGCCCCTCCTTCCTTCGCCCGAGGAGGGTCGGGGCTGCCGAGGGAGGGCTTCCTGAGCGCCTGGGAACCCGCCAAGGCCCCCACCCCTGCCACTCCCTGGAGGAGAGGCTCCCCTAAGGACTGGAGCTCCGGGCTCTACCCCACCCCCTCCGGCAGCTGCTGCAGCCTCCGGCTGAGGTCAGGCTCCACCTCCTTTCTCCGGAGGGAGAGCGCGAGGGTTGTTTGTTGTTGGGGTGTGAGAGGGAGAAGGTTCGAGATCACCTGGCCCGGTGGCTTGGGCTCTCGAAGCGAGAGGGAGCTGGGCCGGGTGGGCTGGGGTCGGCGGGATCCTACTGCAGAGGCTTAAGTGCTAACCTCGCCCCCACCCCCGCGCTTCTAAAAAAGCAGCCCCATCCACTGCCCAGTTCTTCCCTCCAGCCGCCACTTGCCGGTGCCCGCGTCCGTTGTCCATCCCGTGCGGAGTGGCCAGAATGCCCCAGGCGAAGGGCTTAGGTAGCCCTTGGGTAATACGATGAACAAGATTTTTCCTACTCTGAAGAAGCTTCGTGTGTGTGTGTGTGTGTGTGTGTCTCTGTGTGTGAGTGTGTGTGTGCGCGCGCGTGTGTCTGGGGGCTGGGATGTGTTGGGGCCAGAGGGACAGGTAGACAGAAAACAGTATGATAAACGCAACTTCTCGACAGCAACACATAATGGCTGCTGAGGAAGCAAAGGGAAGAGTGCCAAGGTCTCCCCTGGCGTGGGGCTGGAGTGAAGTGTGAGAACGTCCTGAGAAGGGGCTAAGCCAAGAGCAGAGCCTTGATGGAGGAGCAGGCACTCTTCATGCAGATCTGCTGTCGGTGGTCGAAAGTTGAGGACGTACAGACAGGGGTTCTGGCTTTAGCAAAGGCACAGAGCTGTGAAACAGCGGGTGAAGTAAAGGTGGAGAGGTGGCTGGGGCCACCCAGGCTTTCTAAATCCTGCCAAGAATCTTCACCCCAAAGGCACTGCGGGGCACTGGAGGATTTTAAGGGAAGCAGGGTCCTGGTCGGTTTGTGTCAGAGATCTGGGAAGGCAAATGGGGGAGCAGCCTGGTTTGGCTCATGCTGGGGGAACGTTACACTTTGCTTTTCATCCAAAGCCGGCTTCCTTGAGAGATATTTAACCTTGAGTCTCTGCCCCCTTCCAGGTTGGGGTTGGCTGGAAAGGGTACATCCAGCTGGGGAACAGTCATATCTCAGCGATGCTCCCATGGCTAAGCAGGGGCTCTACCTTCTCTCCCCAGAGAAGGGGTGGTGAGGGCCCAACCGGTCCATCTCCTTCCTCACCCCTTCTAGGCAGTCCTGCCCTCCCAGAATCAATGCCATTTCCTGTGACAGCGACAATAAAGAAGGCAAAAACATGGGCGCCAGCTTTACCTTCCAGGCGCTTTTTCCCCACCTAACTTGGGACTAGAATTCTCAGGCAGCAGACAGTGCTGCTAAAAACCACATAGAGATGCTAGTAAATATCCCTCACCGGGGCCCTGGGGCTGGCATCAGACTGAGCAGTTTTGTCCTCATCCCACTCATCGCCAGGAGATAGACAGGCTCACTGTCGCCATTTCACAGATTAGGAAACTGAGGTTTAGAGCAGGTAATGTATACCACAAGTCACGCAGGTGAGGTTTATAGTCCCATCTGCCTGAGTCTCAGGTCAGGGATGGACCCCCCCGCCCCCCTGCCCGCACCGTGGCCCCAGCCCACGGCACTGACTTCTTCAAGCCTGGAGAGCCTTGCCTTGCTTGCCTGCCCATTGGGACCACTGTCAAGGTCAGGGACTGCCAGGTCAAGTAGGACAGGATGTGGAGGTATCATAGAAGCCTTATACTATATAGCCCCGCCCTTTCCAGTGAGCCTTTTCCCACAACATCTGGAAGCAAACTCTTGGGAGCTTTTATTTGGGTTCCCCAGCATAGGTCGTGCCTGTACACGTTTGTTCTTGGAGCTCCCTAAACTCTCTGTCTCAGAAATCCTCATCCTTATCCTCAGAGTCTCAAGCTTGATTGCCTGGGAAGGTCTCTCAAAGCTTGGGTGAAGGTCTCCTGAAGCACAAGGTCCACATTGCCCCTGATGCCCTGAATCCCTAGGGGCCCTACACAGTCTCCTGCTGTGCCTTCCTGACCATCTGCTGCTTTGCCTGGGTCTCTGTGATGAGACTACAGATCTCTGGAGGGCAGGACTGTGGCTTCAACTTCCCCTTTACAGCTTCTTATGTGTCTAGCACATGCCTGCACTCTAGGGTTCTCAGAACCTGGCCCCAGACACACAACCTCTCCCCTGCCACAGATCCATTCAGGGGTTCCAAATGGCAACCTTGTCAGCAGGCAGACAAGCTCTGTTTTGACAAGTTCTTTTCTCACAGGACTTTACAAAATGATTTAAATTAGGAGTCAGTGCTGATATTTTTGGAGGTTCAAAATAAAAATCCAAATTCCCAATTTATCTTGAAAAATCAGAAGATCTGGCTATCTTTGGCACACATTTCTACTTGCAATAATAGGCTGGTAACAAGTAACAAATGCCATCTGTATGGGGCAGGCATGCTCTGGTTCGCCATCGTCCCACCTTGCCCTCTTTGTGCACTTATGAGACCTGCCTGGAGATGAAAAGGGAAATTAAACATGGTCCAGCATCTGTGGGCTCCTCTAGGTGACTACTCCTGAGATCATGGCATAATGTCTGGCAAATAATAGGTGCCTAATAATATTTGATGAACTGAGTTGTAAATGATTTGTAAATAGCAGTAAATAAATTAATGGTGAAGGGAAGACAGTTCCAAGAAGCATGAAATGCCTGTGATGATCTGGATGTGGTTGTTTGGGATCTCAGCTGTCTCAGGGTCACTGCTATTGGGGCACTTTGTTCAGATATAGAATGGGAGTATGTTAAGGTGAGTATGTTGAAGGGAGGAGTATGTTCCTCCCTAAGGAACCCCAGAGGCTATGGACTGGAAGTCCAGGAGTATACTCACTGCAGTTCCTTGGATCCAGACTGCAGACTTTTGGGATGATGAGGACACCTAGATGTGGACTAGGCAATGTCTTCCAAAGCCAGGGGTCTTACAGAAGGCATGGGCACACAAACCCATTTCTTCTGTTGTTAATCCTCACCTGATGATATTTTTCCATTGATTTTTAGATAGAGTGAAAGGGAGGGAGAGAGAGAAACACTAATGTGAGAGAGACACATCAATTGGTTACCTATAGCACAACCCCGATCAGGGCTAGGGACCAAACCGCAACTGAGGTATGTGCCCTTGACCAGGAATCGAACCTGTGACCCTTTGGTCCATGGGCTGACGCTCTACTGCTGAGCCAAACTGGCCAGGACCACATTTCTTTCTTTCTCTGTTTCTTTTTTTAAATCCTCACCCGAGGATATTTTTCCATTGATTTTAAGATAGAGGGGGAGGGAGGGAGGGAGGGGGAGAGAGAGAGAAACATCCATGTGAGAGAGACACATTGATTAGTTGCCTCCTGCATAACCCCAACCAGGGCTGCGGACAGAAGGGAAACCGAGGTACGTGCCTTTGACCAGAATTGAACCCACAACTCTTTTGTCCACAGGCCAATGCTCTACTGCTGAGCCAAACCGGCCAGGAACAGGGCCACATTTCTTTATTTAATCCTCAACAACCCTTTTAGGTAAATATTCTCAAATTTACCAATGAATGAGGAAACGGAGACCACGCAGGCTCGAAGTGGCTCCAGACCTTTGGTTTTTAAAATATGGCAGCTAGCATAAAGGTTAAATAGAGGTCTAACCCTTCATAGGTCTAAAACCCTTAATGCTTTCTACATTTCACATAATGTAGTGGCTATAGAATACAAACTCTGTAGCTAGACTTCCTGAGTTGGAATTCAGGCTCTACAGTGTCTTGAAACATGTGAAGTACTTAGAACAGTACCTGGCTCTTAGCAAATGCCTCCCCCCTCCATTAGCAGTTATGAATCTGTTTCATCATACCCCCATCCGGCCATGCCTGCAGTCTGCCCTGTTTCTGAAATCCAGTCCTGCAACCCTGTTTGTACCTCTGTCTCCCATATGGAATCCCTACTATGTGGCATCCACGGCTGTGTTCTGCCCATCCAGCTGCAGGGTCTCCCACTCTGGCCTTAGGCTGTGCCTCCCTTTGCTGGGTCAGGAGGGGGGGCTGGCCTCCCTCCCCATGGCTTTCCCACTCCACCTTCCCAATACCAGGGCTGTCTCTGTGACCTAGACATCTTCCTCTATATCTGGACAGCTTTTCGGTGGCATCCCTAATCACATTCCCCAAGGTGAGGTGGCTCCATCTCCTATAGGCTTTCAGCCACAGCCACCGGCCTCTCTAGTCTTCTGAAACCAATAGCAAATGGCTCCTTTGCCACTTTCCCTTAACCACAATGGACCCACAAGAGCCAGGACCAGCCCCTCCCAGCACAGACACCCCCTGGAGTGGTTTCCAAACTACAGTACAAGGCTAACCAACCACAGCGCCACTCACATTCAGCCCTATTCAGGTACCAACGGGACCTAGAAGATGATGCAGATAACATTGCTTCTGACCTTGGAAAGCTTCCATTCCACCTTGCTGAGACTCTCTGAAACGAAAGAGCCCAGCAAAGCATATATAACCCAAGAAAGACTGGGCCAGACAAAATACAGCTGGGTAGGTGACGCCTAGACTCGGGCACCAGGTCTGACAAGTGTTTTCCCTCTGATTTGTGAATAATTCTATTTTTTAAAATATTATAAAGGAATGTGTGAAAATTGTTCTTAATTATATGGGCAACTCTTCTTTATTATTGAAAAGCATACGGGTAAGTCAGCAATTGCCTTTTTCATTTGTTTCTCTCTGTTGGAGTACAGTTTGTAGTGATAGGTGACATTCCTAGAGAGATTCTATGAGCTAGACATTGTGTTAAATTCTTTAGTTTTTCTCTCTTATTTATTTGTTAATCCTCACCTAGGGATATTTTTTTCCATTAATTTTTAGAGAGTGGAAGGGAGGGAGGGAGAGAGACAAACATGGATGTGAGAGAGACACATCAATTGGTTGTCTCCCGCACGACCCCAACCTGGGCCGAGGATTGAACCTGCAACCCAGGTATGTGCCCTTGACCTGGAATTGAACCCATGACCCTTCGGTCTGCAGGCCGATGCTTTAACCACTGAGCGAAACTGGCCAGGGCTCACTCTCTTTTTTCAGAATAAACACCTTTATTACATGAGCTAAAATGGGAGGGAAGAGGATTTATTTGCCTTGCTGAGCCTCGGTTTCCTCAGCTAGAACCCCCGCTCCTTGCTGTGCGGTATGTAGCCACCTGCTTGGCCACACTGGCCTGGTCTTGAATCGATGCAAGAAGCTTGCCCTGCTGGATCAGCTTCTCTAGAATACTGCTGATTTGGGCATTATTTTTCCTTTCATCACATTTCTTCTGAATTTTCTTTGATCGTTTTTTAAAATCTCTTCCTCTTCAGGAATCAGCTTGGCCCCCTCCTTGCAGCCCAGGGGCAGTACCTCATGGGACCTGTACCTCTGTGGGGAGGGCTGTCAATGAGCACAATGCAGTTCTTTATGGGGGGGGGGGGGTCTTGGTGAGGACCAGTTCATTGTCAGGTGTGTTTTAGACAACATCAGTAATCTTTGTTTTGTGCGTACAATACTCCAAGCCCCAGGACAAGTTGCCCACAACCAACCTCAAGGCTCTCTACTTCTTGTTGCCTCTGCAGACTCACACTGTGTGTGGCAGCAGGGCGTCCCGGCTCACATTTTTGCTTCTTGTGGTAGGTCTTTCGCTTGCGTCCCCCACCCCTCCACCCCCAGTCTTGCGATACTTGTGCCAGTTGTCCTGAGAGATGCCCATAGCTTGCCAGCTAGAAAGAGTACACATTATCTAAATCCTCAACCAGACTTATGAAATAGGTGCTGTTATTATTCTCACTTGACTGATGAGGAACCTGAACCATAGAGTTTCAGTAACTTGCCCGGAGTCACACAGCTAACCCACCCTTGTCACTTTGAACTGTTCCTCCATCATTGTTCTTAAATGAATTTCCCCAAACAATTCTCTGTTCTTATGTTTTCCAACCATCTGTTAGCAAATAATTTGGATTTTATACATGAAGTGGCTGTGAGCCACTATTAGATTGGGGGCAAAATGTTGCAAGCGTATTGTCATATTTCTTTGTAAAAAGAATATTCCTTGTGCAAAGTCTCATCAAAAGTACCCTTTCCCTGCCCTCTGTACTCATTTTGACACTGAAATAACAATGTGATCTTTTAGGAACATCAGATACACTTCAACCAACTTCCAAGTGCAAGTAAACCCAGTGCCCTCCCAGTGTTTCCATTTTGGGGTAAAGGCACCACCTCCCACCGAGTTTCAAAAGCCTGGAACCTGCGAGTCATCCTTGGCACCTCCCTCTCCCAGCCACCACCCATATCTAATGCATCACCACAGCCTGACTGTCATTCACCTCCACTCCTTGCACCTCCTCCTCCCCACCCCAGCAACCGCAGCCCTGGCCTCCCGCATCCGTTCTGCTCTTCCGCGCCCCCCCCCCCCCCGACTTTCCCACGCAGCAGCCAGAGGGATGGTTCCAAAACAGATCGCATCATATCATTCTCCTGCTTAAACTCTTCTGTGGCTCCTGCTGGCTGCCAGGATAAAGATCCAAATATGAAACAGACAACTGAGGCTGCCTCAAGCCGGGAGGCTTCCTGATCTCACTGCTGAACCTGCAGTGTCCACTGCCCCCCAAGCCCAACTTGGCTAGGCTAGGGTGGGGATGTCTGCATTGGGTCCTACTGTTTCCCCATAGCCTGGCAGGGGACTGCACATGGTAGGCTCTTAGTAACAATGACCGAAATTAAGAATACAGGTGGAGAAATGAAGCCTTTCCCTGTACCACCTTAGCCCTGCAGTCCAAATGCTTTGCCACGTGGTCACGGTGCTGGAAAACGGCTTCCTCTAGCCACACCGCGTGCCAGGCTCTGCCTGCTGCTCTCAGACACTCCTTCCAGCCTATCTTCAGGAATAACTGTGATGCTACCTTGGACTCTGAGTCTCCAATGTTGGTGGGTTTTGTGATTTGTGTACATTTTTTCTGTAAAATTTACTGACTTGATGAATGCAGTGACTGGATTCCAATAGTTATGGGTTTGACAAGGTAGAGACTTTGAAATCTGGAGACATAAAATTTACAGTTTTGGCTCTGGCAGACCAGATGGCTTCTCCAAGAAGTTAGAGTCTGTGGCCCCAGAACCCCAATCTTTTAGTTGATACTAAAAAGATGGGAGAATTTAGTTCAAGGCACAGCCTTGGGATTTCCCTGCCCACTTTGGCTCCTCCCCACTGCAGGTCTGCCCTTGATGTTTTAGTTAAATCTGATTTCATTTAGATTAGCTTGGTGGAGGGAAACTGGATAGAGGTGATCCCCTCCTGCAACCTCCTAGGGCAGGCATTCATCAAGCAAATAATTCTTACTCAAGCACCTCCATTAAGCCAGACTTACTGCTGGGGATACAGCGGCAAACCACAGACAGGTAATGCTTGGGTGAGTGGTGCTTGTGCTAGGTCTTAAAGAATAAATAAAATTAGGAATGGAGTGATTGAACTGATCTGTTTTCTGACTATTTCCTCAACTAAATTGTAAGCTCCTTTGGCCCCATAATTGTTACTAGTCTTTGAATCCCCAGCACCCCTGGCACATAGCGGCCATTCAGTAAATGCCAGTTGTTCTGAGCCAGGGATTGGTGGGTGCAGCGATGGGTCACTCAGCCGGTCAGCCTGGGGTGTGCTGGCTGGGGGCAGAGAGATGACGTTTCCGTGGGGCAGCAGGGAGATGAGTTGGGTGGCTGTTCCTGGTGAGAAGGA
Organism: Molossus molossus; assembly: GCF_014108415.1. NCBI lineage: Eukaryota > Metazoa > Chordata > Mammalia > Chiroptera > Molossidae > Molossus > Molossus molossus. The sequence continues at coordinate 179,399,179 of NW_023425344.1, read as the reverse complement.
CAGGCTGGGGGGAGGGGGGGTTATCAGAGGGCCTTGTGGGGAATCGTGAGGGCTGAGCCCACAGCAGTGTCCACTTGAAGCAGAGGGAAACGGGAAGCTTTTAGGAATGCAGAATACGGGATAGGGTAGGGTACCTGTAAGTGAGGAATCTGCCTCCCAGCTAAGGCTGAGGAGCCAGCTTTGACCACCTTTTTTGTTGTTGTTTATTGATTTGAGAGAGGAAGGGAGAAAGAGAGAAACATCAATTGATACTTGATGGGGATCTAACCCACAGCCTAATATGTGCCCTTATAGGGAATTGAACCTGCCATCACTCAGTGTAAGAAACATGATGCTTCAAACAACTGAGCCACACTGGCCAGTGCTGTTTGACTCCTGTTTGTGGAGTGCTAACAGCCTTACTTAGATTGTCTTGTCACCTATTGACAAGGCTCCACACTCAGAAGCACATCCAGGGCTCTCACCCTACCCCCATGGTCTCTCTGGAGCTCCCAAACATGAGGCTCTAGCCCCCTTGCAGATGTGGGTGACAAGGTGGGGAGAGCAGAAAGGCTGCAGCATGAAGCTCTCCGATTGGCCCCTAAGCAGCAGTGAGTGGGGGAGGGGCATAAAGGGGTGTGTGGCAGAGTTCGGAGCACCTGGGTCTCCTGCACAGAAGAAGACTATGAGGGCCCCACTTACTTTCCAGTGAGGACTTCACCTTCCTTCAGTCTGGAGCCTGGCAGCCTCCCAGGGAGGGAGGTTATCCAAGGAGATGGAGACCCCAAAGTCCAACATGCTTTCCTCCCCCCTCTTCTCAGTCTTGTAGGACCAAAGGATGTACTCTGTCCATGGTCACCTGGGAGGTGGGGTCAGGGGGAGCGTAGTGAGAGGAGCTAGCGTTTGCTGGGTCTGAATATCTGGGTGGTGATTTTTTAAAAATTGATTTTAGAGAAAGGAAGGGAGAGAGAGATAGAAACATCAATAAGAGAACATCGATTGGCCGTCTCCTGCATGCTGCCCACTGGGGATTTGGCTCACAACCTGGGCATGTGCCCTGCCTGGGAATCCAACCAGTGACCTCTTGGTGCATGGATCAACACTCAACCACTGAGCCACACTGGCCGGGCTGGGTGGTGATTCTTTGGCCTGAGCTGTGGCTAGCTCGGCCACTGGCAGCAGTCTCAGCATTGGGGAACAGATCTCTGTTTTCTCAGGCAACTGCAGTCATATGTAATTCACATACCTCCAGCCTTAATTAGCAACCTCGCAGTGGCCCCAGCCCCACCCTTCACTGTGGGTCAACAGACCCCACCCTTCCACTCTGTGCTGACAGTGGGAGTCTGGAAAGGAAGGACTGGACATGTTGCAGGCTAATGATGAAAGAACATAGTCTCATCTCACTAGCCTTTTCTCATGTCAGAGTCCTCCTCCCCCTATTTTAAACCTTAATTCATCTTATCATCAAGTCTAATTAAACAACTTTACTTCACCAAGGGGACCTACTGCACACTCAACCTTGTCCAGCCTGGCAGCAGCGGACAGCAGCGGATGGACTGAGAGACTTGGCTACCCCATTCCCATAAATGGAGCATGCGCTTGGGGTGGAACTCCCAGGTTGTCCTAAAAACACTAGGCTTTGTAGAGGCTGCCTTTTGGGAGCCCGGGGGGATGTGCCAGGAGGACTCTCAGGGCAGGCCAGGCAGGCGGCCCCTGTGCTGGGCTTATCTCCCTCGGGCAGCTGCGAGCTCAGGCCCTTGGCCTCTGCTCCTGCAGCAGGTCTAACAGCCGATCGCTTGGTGCATGTGCCCTTTGCCCTTGGAAGGGCACAAGGGAACAGGTGTGCTTGGATGCAGAGATGTCTATCTCTGTGGTTCAGAGAGCCCCAGTCTTCTCTCTCTTCCTTCTCTCCCTCTAGTGATGGCAAGGGCAGCCCTCTGTCCTTCCTCCACAGATCCATTGTCTTCCTCTGAGGAGGAAGATATTGCCTGTGCTGAGATATCCTGGGCCGGAAATATTGTTCCTCTCTTCAAGAAACTTCCATTGACCCATCCAGCCCTTACTTTCCCATGTATTCCAGGGCAAAGCTGTGTCAGGCTGCCTGGCAGAGTAAGTGGGACACAACTGTCCCTCTCTTTTTTTTTATTGATTTTAGAGAGAGAGGAAGGGAGAGGGAGAGAGAGATAGAAACATCAATGAGAGAGAACATCGATTGGCTGCCTCCTGCACGTCCCGTATTGGGGATTTGGCCCACAACCTGGGCATGTGCCCTGACAGGGAATCAAACTGGCGACCTCAGTGCATGGGTCGATGCTTAGCCACTGAGCCGCACCAGCAGAGCCAACTGTCCCTCTCTTAAGCTGCTCTGCGCTAACTTAGTGCTTTCTCCCAGCCCCTGGCCAAGTGCATGGCTCTTAGCTTGTCTGTAAAGGTTTGTTGACCGTGCAGTTGATGGGCCTGAGCAAGGAAGCAGTGATGCACACTCTTTTGCCATCTGACTTCTCTCCCTTGCTGAAAATAAGCTCATGCAGTTGGCCCTGGGGCTGGCATGCCACTTCTGTCCCGGGTCACCTCTGGTGGCATTATTCTAAAACATATAGGTGAAAAACTACTTTGAAAAACAGTTTAGAATTACCTAGTAAAGTTGATCAAGTGTATACCCTATAACACAGAACTTCCATTCCTGGGATGTACTGAGGGAAACTCTTGCACACACAAACCAGAAGACACATCAAGTTTTAGAGTAGCTCCAAACTGGTAACAACCCAGATGTCCATGAACACTAGGATAGGCATTAAATTGTAGTATTTCCACACAATAGAATACTGAAAAAAAAATGTTTTGACCAAATTACAGCTCTACTCATATGAAGAAATCCTTAAAACCTATACAATGATGACCCCATAAAGCAAGATACAGAATAATATATTGAGTATGAGTCCGACTGGAGAAAGTTAAAAAACAGGCACTGTAAGCAATATTGTTTAGGGATACACACAGGGGTAGAAAACCATAAAAAATTGAGGAGAGGATTGTCACTAAATTCAGGATAGTGGTTCCTTTGGGGAAAATGTGTTGGGGAAGAACACACAAGCTTTTAATTTATTTGGAATATTCTCCTCACTGACCTGGGTGCTAGGTACATAGGACTTTGTTTTATTATTGTTCTTTGCTTTGCATATGCATGTTACATTTTCTTCTGTATATACCATACATTTAACACAAGAAAAAAAAAGGATGTGCCCCAACTCTGCTCCTTTTCTCCACCCGATCCCCATTCTTGTCCTCGGCTGGCATAAGAAGAGCCCATGTCCCTCATCACAGTTCCTTTCCATTTCTGAGTGGGTGAGAGGAATTTGGGGGGTGAGGGCCTCCCCTCGCAGCTGGGCCCTGGCTACTCCAGGGTGAGAATGCCTGGGGAAAGCAGGGCCAGGAGAGGCCGGCTGGCTCTGCTGTTCCTGCCAACTTTGGGGATTAGGCCAAGGCTCTGGCCCACCTGTTGTTTCACTCATTCAGCAGGAACACAGCCACTGAGGGCTTTCTGTGAGCCTTGGGTGCTGCTGGGAGGACTCAGATAAATGGGACATGGTCTTTGGCCTCAAAGATCTTACAATATACTCAGAGGTGATCACACACAAATAACTATGGTACCAGCAAAATGTGAGCTACATATCACATGACAACTCATCTACTCTTCCAACAAACATTTGTTGAGCACCTATTATGTGCCAGAAGCCATGCTGCATGGTGAACATATAAAAGCAGTTCAATCACAATCCTGGCCCTTAAGTTCTTAGGCTGATGCAGGGGAACCATACACATAAATGAGATAAATGCAACAGTGGGGCAAGCCCACTAATGTAGATATGTCCAGGGGAAGCAGGAAGGGCCCCTCAGGATGGGCGGGATGGGGACAAGCAGTGGGGAAAGGTTAGAGAAGGGCGGTCTCCTGAGGGAGACAGCTCCTGAACTGAGGCATTAGGGATGGGGAGGCAAAGGCAAGGCGAAGGGCTGGGTTCATCCTCTGCAGAGGGATCAGAGGCACAAAGGCACAGGGGTGAGAAACAGCACTGGTAGTACTATCTGCAACTGAACACTAGTCCTCACAGGGATGGGGAGAGGAGCCACAGGAGGGGAGGGCCGGCTCAGATCAGAGTCCTATTTGCCTTGCCAAATCTTAGATCTTATAGGTGCTGGGAGCCCCTGAAGTATTTAGGAGGAGTTTGGTAGTCCACTCTGGCTCAGTATAAAGGAAGGATTGAGGGGTGTGGATTGGAAGGCAGGCAAGTTGTCACTGTTGTGGATCCAAGAAATATTTAGAAAGGCTAGCTGTGCCTGGGAGGGTGGATGGTGGGTATAAGGCCAGCTTTGAAAATAGCTCTCTGCTGGAGTGACCAGGTGGAGGACACAGGGAGAGGTAGGCTCCCACCTGGAACCAGAGTGGCTCTGGGCTCTGGGTACCAGGGAGCACCCAGTGTGGGCAGAGTTGGGGGACAGCCAGGAATGGGCATGGACTCTGCACCATCTGACCCCAGGACTCCCAAATTCTGGCTGGTGGACAGGGCTGGCCTGAGAAAGTGAGGAAAAATGGGCATATAATGAACTTCTTATAAGCCAAATGTGTGCACTTTAAAGAACTATCCTTAGAAGTGTCTGCAATTAAATCAATAAGTAAGCATATTACTTAGAGGCATGAAGTAAATTACCAAAAGAAATCTATTAAAGATCCAAATGTGCTCTTTGGGGGGGGGGGGGCAGATGGCGAGGCATTGGAGACAAGGTTTTTTTTGTTGTTTTTAAAGGTTTTAAAATAAGCCTTTTAAACTATCATTATAAACCCATGAACATAAAACATACAAAATTAAAAACACTGGCCTTTGTTCTAAGTTCTTTCTACTTTTCTTAATTGCTAAAAGTAGCCTTTCTTGTATGAAATGACACAAGATAAGGCTAGAAGCACCCCTTTAATGTTCTCATTTGGCAAAACAAAACGTCGTTGAGCCCTGAACAGTCCAGAGCACCTACCAAAGGCGGAGAGCGGTGGGCTCGGTATGCCCGCAACCCTGCAGGCGGCCGGCAGGGGTCAGGAGAGCTCCACGCAGGGCACGCGGAGCGGCCCGAACCCGAGCCTGAGCAGCGTTCCCTGGCGCCTCGCGGGAAGGAGTAGACAGAGAACCCTCAACCTACCTTAAACTGGGGGTCGAGACTAACAGCCACCTGGGTCCTGGGTCAGGGCTCCACTGGGCGACCCTCCCCAGGCCCCACGCCACGCGTCGACAGCAGCTCTGGTTCCACCCCAGCGTCTGGGAGGGGCGGGTTCGTCTGTGGTTTGTTCGTGCCAGACCACTCACCTTACCCATCTCTTGGAATGGAGCCCTTGTGCAACCTTTATTTATTTATTTCCATCACCATTTTATCCCGTGTCCTCTTCCACCTTCACCCCCACTTGCAACCTTCTCCCCAACTAGGTTGTAGCAAAGATGGAGGAGCTAGTATGTGAGAAGGAGACTTGAGAGGGCTGCACAGGTAAGGGATTGCTTTACTATAGATTATATGGGGTAGAACTAGGACTCAGGCCTCTCGGGAAGAGTCTTGTAGGCCCCAGACAGACCACTTCTGAAAGGTAATTCTGTACCTCAGAATTACCCCTGGAGATGTGATTAGGTCTGGGGACCATCCAGGAATCTACTTTTTTATTTTTTCAGATTGCCATTCTTGGAGAACCATTCCCTTAGCTTCTATTACCATCCTACAGGGCAAGCAGGAAAGCAGGGATGGTAGCCAACAGGGAAGCGTGGGCTGGTAAGTGTGACCTGCCTAAACCTGGATGGAATTAGAGGCGGCTCAGGAAGGAGTGGAGGAGTGGTGGGTGATGTGGCAGAGTCAGTTGCATAGTAAAAGCAGACAACCAACATCTCCCACAAGAACCAAAATGGAAGGGCCCCCTGCTAGTCCATTCATGATTCAAGCTATAATTTATTTTTATTTTTATTTCTTTTGACTTTAGGAGAATAATCACTTTCTCCTCAAGTTGGTGGCAGGGTTTGTAACCCACCTTGATGGGACAAAACATCCCATTCGTCACATTTTGAAAGTCTCCAGGCTGGTTGTTCCAAGTACACATGAAACTCAACGAGACCACCATTTAGCCACATTCATCAACATAGTAGGAGGCAGAGTGGGGAAGTGAAGGGACAGTGCCGTAAGTCCTGGGTCTTCCTCCCTCAGCTGGAACTGGGCTGGGTTGGTATGGAACAGCCCTTAGTGATAGGCCAGGACTGTCAAAAGAGGCACTGCTGGGCTGAGAGCCAAGAAAACCAGTTCTCTCTTTTAGAGAACTTAGATGGAATGGAATAACCCAAACCTGTTCCTCTCTATGCTCCATCCAGGCAGCTGTGCTGGGGCTCCATGATGGTATTTTCAGAATCCTCATTTCTGCTGCTCTGGATTCTAGCTCCAGAGCTAACCTTGGGAAAATCAAACTGTCTTGATCTTTTTTTTTTTTAATCCTCATCCGAGGACATTTTTGTTGTTGTTGTTCAGATAGAGTGGGAGGGAAAGAGAGGAAGAGAGAGAGACACTGATGTGAAAGGAACACATTGAGTGACTGCCACACGCACAACCCAACCAGGGCCGGGGACAAACTGCAACCGAGGTACGTGCCCTTAGCGGGAACCCAGGTCTCTCGGGACCACAGGCTGATGCTCTAACTGCTGAGCCAAACCGGCCAGGGCTGTCTTGATCTTTTAAAAAAACATGGGGATGTTTTCCAAAAATTTATGAACTTCCTTCTAGCTCCAAGACTCTTACCACTCTAGGCTTCTAACTTCTTTAAAAAAAAAAAAAAAACTCTGGGGAACCTAGAAAAGGGAGGCTGAGGCCTCTTCTCTCCTAAGGGCAGGATCAGGACGGGGACCAGTCGTTCTTCATGGGGCTGGAGCCAGACAGGAGGCAGTAGCAAGTCAGTTGCTTCTCCCCACAAACACCAGTGTAGAAGCAGATGGGTCTGCTTCATAATATGTTTAATACAAAATGGCAGCAGCCGCTGTGCAGTTGTAACAAAATTAGCCATAGAGCGTCCAGAGAAATGTACACAGGCAGCCTCGGCTGGAGTTGAGCCAGACAACGCAGGCCTGCTGCCCAGTCAGATGTGTGCTGTCACATGGCCAGGACGATGGTGACGGTGGCACCACAGTGCAGAAGGGCTCAGAGGTGCTGCCAGAGGCATGCTGAGCTAATCCTTCATAAGCCTGCTGATCTCCGCCCCACGGTAGACTGGACGGCACACATGTTCTGAGACGCCTATTCCCAAAGCTCCACCCCAACATGGTGGGATTTCAGCCCTCAAGAATGAAGCCCCTGGAGGGGTGCAAGGGCTGTGCAGAGTGGGTACCTGCTTCCAAGCTGCTGGGGGCTGCCACCTCTAGAAATCAGCAGAAACAAAGGCTAGGTTTTGGGTTTTTTCCCTTGAGCCTACCAAGTTCAAGTAAATGAGCAGAGGGCTCTCTGCCAGAGGCTCACCCAAGAAAAGGAGATGACTGCCTGCCCCCACATGACCACCATGGGAAGTGGGTGAGTCAGGCTTGGAGGTTAGAGAGCGAGGGCATAGGGTCACCAAAGCCCATCCCAATAGGCCCAGAAAAGCCACTATGCTTCCTGCCGAGTCCATCTGAAGCCACCGAATGCTTTTCTTAGGCTAGCTGGCTGGGTGGCCTGGCTGAGGCCCACAGGGCTGACCCAAGGGCAGCCAAGCAGCAGAACCTGCCTCAGACCATGGAGGGGAGCTGCCACACCTCTACTTCCAAAGAAAGGCCTCTAGGTGCTGGGACGAGGGGTGAAGGTCTTGGGGTTAGTGGAAATTTGTGTTGAAGGCTCTGCCGATGATCAGCCGCCTCACTTCACTGGTCCCAGCCCCAATCTCATACAGCTTGGCATCACGCAGAAAGCGGCCCATGGGAAAGTCGTTGATGTAGCCATTGCCACCTGTAGCCAGGGTTTGGGCAGAGAAGAAAGGACAATGAAAAAAGTGACAGGCAAGTGGGCAAAGCAAGGGAAGTACATAGAAGGCCAAGAATACAGAAATAGGCCAGAGGAGGAGAGACTGATTAAAGAGAACCAGCAAAAGGTGGTGAGAGGGCGGGGTGTGGGGGGAATACCTTACTTGGGAGGACAGTGGACAAGGGGCTGGAAGGTCACCCACAGCGCAGAGGATAGCAGGCAGGCAGAGAGGAGGGCCACGGGCAGACACGGAGAAGGGGGATAAGGAGATAGTGCATAGCACTTACTGGGTGCCAGGCCCACAGAAGTGAAGAAATTTGCACAAGTCACGAAGCTGGTCAGTGGTAAAGCTAGGATTTAAACCTAGGCCGTCTGGTTCAAGTCTGTGCTCTTAACCACTGTGCAGCTTTGAAACAAGGCTGTCCCACGTCTGAGGCCTCTCTCTCCACTTCCCAGTGTCCACAGGACTAGGTAGGGAGGCTGTGAGGGGGTGTTGCTGCCTCCAGCAGTTTTCTCATTTGCTTTTCCATGTTCTCCTAGTAGCCGGGGCAGAGCAGCCCAACAGTGCCGGCTCAGAGGCGGCTAGCTGAAGCTAAGTGAAGGGTGAAGAGGAAGCCTTTCTGGAGGCAGGCACAGGCAAGCCTGGGAGTGAGGAGTGGGGGCCACTCACCGAAACACTGAATGCCATCCAGCGCCACCTGTGTGGCGCACTCAGCTGTGTAAAGAATCACACCCGCACAGTCCTGTGGGAGGAGGTCCCAGGTCAGCAGAGCCCTGCCAGGGCCACCCAGAGAGCGAGTCCTAGCAACCTGCCCACTGCCTCCTTTTGGGCAGGCCCTTACCTTGGTGGTGCAGTGGCCCTCATCACAGGCCTTGGCGACATTGTAGACGTACTGCCGACATGCCATAAGGCGAGTGTACATGTCGGCCATCTTCCCCTGCATCAACTGGGCACAAAGGGAGGTCACAAGTCACCCTTCCACTCCGACACTCTCCCTAATTACCAAAATCAGATCAGCAGGAGCAACTTGACAGCCAGATTGGGGACATCAGGGCACAGACAGCAGATAAAACTTGCCTAGGTTGACAGAGATGGAAGAGGGCTGTGGCTGCACCCTGAAATGGCCCACCACCCACCACCACTCTCATTAGCATCCTGCAGCTCATTCATCTCAAACAGGAAGTGAGGTGACATGTGATGAACTGCCCAACAACTTTCAAAGCCAGCTAGCATGCTGAAGAAGCCTGCATTCCACGCATTCAGACTCATTTTGCTGGGGAAGGATAGTAAATGCCCATAGGACACACCCATGTCCTCATTTGCTAAAGAAAACCGGAACCCAGTGAAAGAGCACATTTCACCAAAGCACTCCACTTGCCTGGAAGTGGCCAATCTTCTGGCCAAAGGCTTCCCTCACGTGCAGATAGGGAATGGTGTGGTCCAGGACAGCCTGCATGATCCTGTGGAAAGGAGAACGACACTGGGTGGTGCCTCACTGTCCCCCTCACCACCAGCTGGGGTGGCAAAATGCCAGTGTGGAAAGGCCTGGGGGGACAGCTCAGTGAGATAAGGAGCTGATGTTCCAGGGAGAAGAAAAGGAGAGTAAGGACACTTGTCACCCCTGCTCGGCCACTGCACTGACTGCCCAGGACTTGTGCCTCTTCCCCCGAGACCAGACAGAGTGGCCAGGGCAGTGGGGCCTTAGAACCTGGGTGTCCTGTTTCACATCCTGAGTAACTAAACAGTATTGCTCCTCGGGCCTTTTGTCTTTCAAAGAATGATCTTTCCCTTCAGTGTGAAGAAATTACACATGGGAGGAGGAGGTTCTTTTTATTTCCAGCAAAGAAGGAGCATCGGCCAGGAGGCGGCGCCCCGTTCCACAAGGGGAAGACTGTGGCTGCTGTTTGCCAGGGCACTGCTTGCCAAGGAGGCGGAACCCCCCCTCCCCCCAGCCTCACACTCACCCGAGGGGCCCACCAGACAGCACCAGCCGCTCCAGGTCCAGCCCACTCATTAGCACGTAGACGCCCTTACTTAGATGGCCCAAGATGTTGTCAGCTGCAGGGAAAAGTGCTGGTCAGAGAGAAGACAGCGGTCCACAGACCCCTCACTTTTACAAAAGCTACTAGGTTTGGTACCATGACTCTCACAAAAGGCACTAAAATGTTACCTGACCTTCAACTAGGGTGGTTCTGGGTGACAGAAAAGGATGGAGTTTACCACTTCCAGTCAGAAGTAGAGCTTGCTAGACGGACACCCCTGCCCCCCATACACACACCACCTGCAAAATCAGACACATAGGCCTGAAGGCCCGATCCTTAGGTCTTCTCCTCCACTGCTTTGGATGGGAGAGAAGAAAAGCTAATTTGGTCTAGAAGTCATCCAAACCCTTCCTATTTTGACACCTGTGCCCATAATTACTTTTTCCCTCAGGTTGAGCCTGGTCTGGTCCAATATCATCTGTCCCCTCCCCTCCAAGTGTGGTCCATAGAAGAGTCACTGTCCAGGAGATAGGCCATTCAATACTAGCGACGGAAACTGCCGAACACCTCTCCACCCCAGAAGCCAGGATCTTGGATGAACTTGGAGTGTTTTCCTACTCACAAGGAGGATCTGCACTGACCCCCACTCCCTGATGCTCGTTGTAACCGAAGCATACTTTTCTTGGGTGGCAGATCATGGGGGTGAGGGGTGGTCTATGGCTGAGGTACAGAGCAAACCTAGTTGGTGATCACATCTATGCTCTTGGTCTCATTAGCACATGAAGGGTGTGCTGAGTCTCCCACAGTGTGTCACATTTTCAGTTACACTTCAGTGGAGAAAATACTCAAACTAAATTGCCTTCCCTTCACTGAGTCCGGCTTCCATCAATGTATTTGGATGGTTGTTTAGCATTATTAACAAATACCTCACACAGGCTGTACAGGGAAACATACAAAGATATCTGAAGGACATTAGTGGGCAAGAGCGGATCTTATCTTTCTATTCCAGATACTGGAATCAAGCCCCAGCTATTGCCATAGGAAACACCAGCTTTCACTGCAGCCACAGTCAGGCACACAGGGAAGACAGCTGCCCGACAGCCCGCGTGCACACGTACGGGCCAGCGGCCCGGTACAGCAGTGAGAGGCCCGCCGTCTAACCACAGTCATTGGTAAGCTAACAACGGGGAGCCTCTCTAACCCGGAGATGGGCTTTCTCAGCTTATGGAAGGATCAGGACAGGAGCTCACCCTTTCTCAGAGACTCACCAGGAACTTTGCAGTCTTCGAAGATTAGCTCACAGGTGTTAGAGCCCCTCATTCCTAGCTTGTCCAGCTTCTTGGAGGTACTGAAGCCAGGCATGTTCTTTACAGAAACAAAAGGTGTCCTTGATTATAGACCAGGCCCCAAGGGGGTCTAGTAAAGAGAAGACCCCCGTGAAATGCCCACCTTCCTATCAAGTCCCAGTACCCACCTAGCACACAGCTTTCTACTCCCAGGACCCCCACCCTGAACGCAGCTGCCCGACTCCTGGAAGCTCCAGCCCTAACACCTGCCCAGACCGTGGCCTTCTCTGCTGCCAGCTCGCGTTCCCTCCGCTCCTCACAGGGGCACTTCTTTCCCAAACGTCTGATCCCTAGGGCCCTCCTGACCCTTTCTGGTTTTGTTTCCTTTCCTTAGGGAAATCATTTCCAAGACATTCTCAGCAGCCCATTCAGTTCCTTTGGCCCTTTGTTCCTCTGCCATCTGGACCTAATTGGGTCCCAGTCAGGACCAATTCAACCACCTGCGTGCTTTGACCCGGACTAATCAGATGCAAAGTGCATTGGTAAGTGCCCAGAGGTGCACATGTTTTGTTTCCCTCACCCCCTGGCTGATAAGAGTGGCATTACACACCCTGAGATTTCCAGTCTTAGCCAGGCCCTTTAAGCTGCTCATTTCTTTTGTCCTCCAATCCGTCAGCTACTTTCCCCCATTCCCTGGGGAGAGTATCACAAACCTTTTTTTTTTAATCCTCACCTGAGGACATTTTTCCATTTTTTTGTTCAGATAGAGTGGGAGGGAGAGAGAGAGAAAGGGAGCAAGAGAGAGAGAGAGAAACATCGACGTGAAAGAGACACATCGAGTGGCTGCCAACCACATGACCACCAGGGCCGGGGGCAAACTGCAACCGAGGTACGTGCCCTTAGTGGGAACCAAATCTAGGGTGGTATTGCAAACTTTTACAACACTAACTTGTGAAAATGTCTACCAACTCCCTCACTCCCATGGTTCCCAGCCCTCACAGGTGCCCTGGCCTTCCACCTCGAAACCACTGGGCAGATTTCCTCCCCCATCACCAGAGGTAACCACCTCTTCTCCCTCAACTCTTCATTGTGTTTTGTTTAGTTGTTCAAACACATCTCAAGTTCTCCCTCTCCTGTTTTCCTTTCTCTTTACCAAAAATATTTGCTCAGTTCTCTCCCATTCATAAAAACAAACTCAAATTCCCGATTTTTCATTCTAACTCCTATTCTATCCCCTTTTGCTTTTACTGTCAAGATTCAAAAGGTGGCCCTGGCCGGTTTGGCTCAGTGGTTAGAGCGTCCGCCTGCGGTCCGGAGAGACCCGGGTTTGGTTCCCGCTAAGGGCACGTACCTTGGTTGCAGTTTGTCCCCGGCCCTGGTTGGGTCGTGTGGGTGGCAGCCAGTCGATGTGTCCCTTTCACGTCGATGTTTCTCTCTCTCTCTCTCCCTCTCACTCTATCTGAACAAAATATCGAAAAATGTCCTCGGGTGAGGATAAAAAAATATATATATATAGTCATGTTTAGATAATACAGAAAAGTAAAAAAAATTAAAAAAAAAAAAAGATTCAAAAGGTGCAGTCTTCATTCAGTCTCCCCCATTCCCTCTCCCACCTCAGTCTCCCCTAGTTGTCTCCTTTCAGTCCTCATCACCCTGGCCCTTTGGGTGGCCTGGCTCAGGGGCTGGCTGCACTGATCTCAGACTTGACCCGTCCTTCCTGGACTCCACTTTTGGGCCACTCTCCTTTCAGCCTGCTCTTCTGCCTCACCCACCCCAGGGAGCCTTGGCAGAGCACACAGCATTGACCGTGTTTGGGATCAACCAGAGGGATCTCTCTCTGGCACCACTGCCAGGAGACAAAGGCCTCCCCCTTGGCGCTCCTCTCCACTCACCTTCTCCACGATGAAGGCTGTGATGCCCCGAGAAGGTGGCTCAGCAGCCAGATCTGTTTTGGCATAGACGATAAGGACATCGGCATCAGGGCCATTGGTGATCCAGAACTTGGTGCCATTCAGGACATAATGATCTCCTAAGAACAGGAATTTGGCTACATAACACCAGCCATGTTGGCCTGTCTCAGCCAGTCAGTCCATAGACCTGCTAAGCAGGAAGCTGCCTGGCTGGAAACAGTTTTGGAAACCTAGCAGAGGCCACCCCCAATTATTGCTCCCTCACCCTGAGGTCTGTCCCTCTGTCCATTTCAGCTCCCAAGTCGAGAGAGACCTCACCTTTCTTTTCTGCTTTTAGCTTCATGGAGACAACATCAGAGCCAGCATTGGTCTCACTCATGGCCAGGGCTCCGATGTACTCACCACTGATCAGCTGCAAGGAAAACCCCAAAGGGCCTGGTTATGACTTCAGAAGTACCAACAGAGCTCAGATACTTCTTGCCTGTTCACATGACACCTTTCAAACTTCTCTCTAAGACTAGAGTACTGGTAAAGTCTTACAAGAGAAGCCCAGTATCTACAAGACTAAAAAAAAATCCCTCCTTTTCCTAGTCCCTTTGCACAGGAAGTAAGTCCTGATCTTCAGTTTCTTTTAATTTTTTTTTTTCTTTTCTTTATTGACTTTAGAGAGAGAGGAAGGGGGAGGGAGAGAGTTAGAAACATCAATGAGAGCACATCGATTGTCCACCTCCTGCATGCCCCCCACTGGGGATTTGGCCAACCTGGGCATGTGCTCTGACTAGGAATCGAACCGGCGACCTCTTTTTTTTTTTTTTTTTTTTATCCTCACCCGAGGACATTTTTCCATTTTTTGTTCAGGTAGAGTTGGGGGGAGAGAGAGAAACATCGATGTGAAAGGAACACATCGAGTGGCTGCCACCCGCACAACCGACCAGGGCCGGGGACAAACTGCAACCGAGGTACGCGCCCTTAGCGGGAACCAAACCCAGGTCTCTCAGGACCGCAGGCCGATGCTCTAACCGCTGAGCCAAACCGGCCAGGGCCCGGCGACCTCTTGATGTATGGGTCTATGCTCAACCACTGAGCCACACTGGCCATGCTGGTCTTCAGTTTCTTAAAGTGCTCTCTGCAAATGTCCAGTGATGAACTCAAGAGGTCTAGCCCTACTTCTAATTTTTTGAATGAATTATTTGAAAGCAAAGGCTGACCGCTTCCTAACCATATCTGGTTCAGGGCAGCGTACTACAGAAGGCAAGTCTGACTGGCCCTCGCCAGCAGGGGAAGGTGCCTTGTGGTTGGCGTCTGCACTGTGAGATCAGCATATTTTTCTCCATTCCCATTTCCTCACCTTGGGGAGGTACTTCTCCTTCTGGGCCTCATTTCCATTGCGCACAAGTTGATTGATGCAGAGGTTGGAGTGGGCGCCATAACTGAGTCCCACTGCTGCAGAAGCTCGGGATATCTCCTCCATCACCAGCACATGCTCCAGGTAGCCCAGGCCAGAGCCGCCATACTGGACTGGGAGTGGAGGTTGTTCAGGGGAACAGAAAGGCAGCCCAGATTAAACCAGGGCATTGACAGGAACCTAACATTTATTGACGGCAGAGAAACACCCTTGTAGCACCTCTGTCATGCTGACAAAGTCAATAGGTTGATGCCATGGAATCTTACAAACACAACAGAACCAGTTCTATCTGCTGCCTCTGTCAACTGAGGTGGTTCAGAAAACAGTCACTGAAACTCCCACTTTATCCCAGACAGACCCCTTAATGAAGACAAGAGAACCTGAAGTGCAGAGGCAGATGAATAAAGAAAGAAAGAGGACCTGGAGTTTAACCAATAAACAAGAGGGACGATCAAAGCACTAAGAACAGATACAAAGCAAAGGATATATGTGTAAAAGACCCAAGGAAGGTGAAATTTTCCTAAAGAAACAAGACTATCAGATCAACACATTGTACAACTTATTCTTTTTTTTTTTTTAAATCCTCACCCGAGGACATTTTTTTTTTTAATCCTCACCCGAGGAAATTTTTCCATTTTTTGTTCAGATAGAATGGGAGGAAGAGAAAGGAAGAGAGAGAGAGAGAGAGAGAGAACATCGATGTGAAAGAGACACATTGAGTGGCTGCCTCCTGTACGACCCAACCAGGGCCAGGGACAAACTGCAACCGCGGTACATGCCCTTAGTGGGAACCGAACCTCGGTTTCTCTGGACCACAAGCTGATGCTCCAACCGCTGAGCCAAACCGGCCAGGGCAATTTTTGCATTTATCTTCAGATAGATCGGGAGGGAGAGAGGGAGGAAGAGAGAGAGAGAAACGTCGATGTGAAAGGGACACATCAAGTGGCTGCCACCTGTAGGACCAACCAGGGCCCGGGACAAACTGCAACTGAGGTACATGCCCTTAGCGGGAACCGAACCTGGGTCTCTCTGGACCCACAGGCCAACGCTCTAACTGCTGAGCCAAACCAGCCAAGGCTGTACAACTTATTCTTACATAATGTTACATGTCAATTATTTCTCAATGAAAAATGTTTTTAATAAAGTAGAAAGAGCTCTGGCCGGTTTGGCTCAGCAGTTAAGAGCGTTGGCCCACGGACCAGAAAGTCCCAGCTTCGGTTCCCATAAAGACACGTACCTTGATTGCAGTTCGTCCCTGGCCGGGTTGGGGTCGTGTGGGTGGCAACCAGTCGATGTCTCTCTCACATCAATGTTTCTCTGTCTCTCTTCCTCCTTCTCTCCCTCCCAATCTATCTGAAGACAAATGCAAAAATGTCTTCAGGTGAGGATTTAAAAAAAAAGAGTTTAAAAAAATTAGAAATAAAAAAGCAAGATTACTAACAGGGAACAGGAGAGCCAAAGCCTGAGAGAAAATCTGGTGGGCAGTATAGCAGAGGGAGGAAGAGATGCTGGTCAGGAATTTCAGAACTCCTTATAAAAAAATGTGCCTTTTCCTTGGCAGTAGATCCAAAGTTAGAGTGGCTGGGTCATCTGGCACCAACCTCTTCCCTGCTGTTTGGGTAAACCCTGGTGAAATGTTCACTCTGACCAAGAAGTGAGGCTCATTCAAGGCTCTCCCGAAAGATTGGCCCGCCCCCTTCAGTTCCAGGAAGGAAAGGCCACAGGTGGGTGACACTGGAAACAGCCACTAGGACAACCATGCAGAAACCAGAACTTATATCTGGCTTTCTTTCAAGGTTCTGATTTCTAACTACCTCTTTCTTCCATTAAATATCATCTGATTCAGAAGCATCTTCTCTATGGGGGTTCATAAACCTCCAAGACACAGTGGAAGAAAGAGTCTTGTTTGGGAGTTCACAGTGGCCTTCCCCCTACCATTTTCCATTAAGGTGGTCTAAATTAATTTTTAAGTGGTTTCATTTTATCATTACTCATGATGTAACTTTCTATGATCAGCTCAAATACAAGAATTGTCTCCAAGTGGTGAGGGGAAGATTAAGGACAAGTGTATTGGGTTCCACCTCTATTCCAATGCTCAATAAATACAAGCTGAAGCAGGGTGTGCTATTCAGGCTTTTGCTGGTAAGGCCATAGGCTCATCTATTTACTGAGCACTGCAAGCTAGGCTGGGCCTCTCCTTCAGAAGCCAACATCCAAATCAAAGCCTACCAGCTCCCTGCTCTTTATCCCTGGAAACAAGTAGTAAGACCCACAGGGGACACAGGGCAGGCCCAAGGACAGCGTATTGAACACATCACCTGGCCACCTCATGTGGAGGCTCAGACAGGCATCCCTCTCCTCCACACCATCTATTCCCAAATGAGCTCCAGGACCAATCTGTGTGCATAGATGCTGTTGGTAGGACAGAGCTTAGGGGCTGGACTGAGGTACTAAACTGTCATCATCACTTGGGGAAGCTTATTAAGCATGTAGACTTCAAGAGTCCAAATGATCCTGATCTAAGTGAACCACAGTGGCCTAATCTCTTTGCTTTCTCAATATCACTGCCTAAAAAAATAGAAGGGCTGACAGTCAATGGACACCTTCCCAGAACCAAGGGGGAGGAAGTTCTAGGTTTCTTTGAGCACAATCTTTCCACCTTTTTCCTGCTGCTTTTGGGACTGGTGTTAAAGGGCATGCAAGAAAAGTTCTCTTTAGGAAATGAAACTATACTCACCAGGGGCTGTGATGCCCAGGACTCCCAGGTTCCCCAGCTGTTTCCAAAACTCCTGCCAACAGAATGAAGTGAACACAGTGAGTTGTAAGAAGGCAGCTAGTCACAAGTGCCTGGACACCTGGAACAACTAGACCCAAACACGTCACAGAAAGGGGCTGCATTTTTAAAGTTTCCTTTACCAGAAGACTGTATGAGTTCTTCTAGGCTGCAATATAACTCCCAACCCAGCCCACCTCCTAGGCTGCCCCCCTGTTCCCACAGTGTGGGCCTCAAGACTCACCCGAAGGTTCTTGAATTCATTGCTTCGATCAATCTCTTGGGCCTGTGGGGCTAGGTGCTCCTGAAGGAACTTAGCCATCGTCTGACGAAGCTAGTGGGAGAGAGGTAGACAGATGCCTCTTAAACAGAACATTATTGCCACTGAAGACAGCTTCTCCACTACTGAGGACACATTCAGGGAAACGGGCCCCAAGATACCTCACCAAAAGCATCAGACTGAAACTCAGAGGCCCATAGTTTATGTTTCCTCAGAGATAATCTTCACCCTTCTTTCTTGAGGTCCTCAGTTGAGACAGCTTGAAGATTATTACTATTTTTTAAAATGTTTTTATTGATTTTTAAATTTTTATTAAAAAGTTTTTTTTCTTTATTGATTTTAGAGAGAGGAAAGGAGTGAGAGAGATAGAAACATCCAGGAGACAGAATATGGATTGGCCACCTCCTACATGCCCCGCATTGGGGATCGGGCCCACAACCTGGGCATGTGCCCTGACCGGGAATTGAACCAGCAACCTCTTTGTGCATGGGTTGACACCAGTCGGGCTTGAAGATTATTTTTTTAAATGCTACCCCCCTACATAAAATCATTGGCTTTTCTTTTTTTAAAAACTTGAAATCTTTACTTTTTCTCCTCAACAGTAACTCAAGAATTGCATTGGCTTTTCTTTGTCCTTAGAAGGCCAAGGCCCCTGCATGAACTGACCCTTGGCAATGCTTCCAGCCTTCCCCAGTACCCTCCCTACTCCCTAACTGTGCCCCCTTCACTTCTAGGCACCGGCCAGGCTTTTTTCTTCCCTTTGTCTAAAGGGGATTACTCAAAGAGATCAGAAACTCCTCTTGGCAGGAAAGTTTGAGGGCTTAGAACTGATTTCTAGTTCTCTAGGGTGATTTAAAAGCTTGCCTGCCTTCTGTAAACCCAAATGGGCTTTGGACGTCCCCAGTCACTGGCACGTGCTCGATGATGCCACAGGAAAATCACCTGCTTACTGAGTCCAAATAAACAGTCTCCTCCGTCCTGGAGGTTTCCTGCTTCGGCTCCATTTGTAATGACATTTTGCAAGTATTTTGTTCAACTTTGTGCTCTGACTCTGTGGGGTCAGATTACACCGCATTTCAAAACCCCGGGGACATGTATTTCAAAAAGATTTCTTGCGGGTAACGATTGGCCTGTTTGAGAACCATAGCCTTGGGGTTCGTTCAGGTGTAAGCAGACCTCAGACAGATTGAGGGCCCTTTGCCACACACGGGTGGCCCCTGTCAAAACTCCACGGGAAGACCACCAGTCTCCCAGGAGCGTTCCTGTCTGGCTCCCCCTCTAACTCCGCGGCTGCCGGGCACGCGACCGCGGCTGGGTGGCTGGCGGCCGGGCAGAGAGGCACCTCTGCGACCACGAAGCCAGCAGATGGAGCCAGGCCAGGCGGCCTTGGGACTCGGAAAATGGCTCAGGCTCCCTACCTGCTTCTGCTCCTCACTCAGCCCGTTGATCGCATCGTCCACCGCCAACAGCGAGTGGGCCCGCTGGGAAACGAGGCGGGCAAGCGGCGGCGGCGCTTGCAGCCTCCAGCTCATTACGCGTCGGCCCAGCAGCCAAGCGGTAGTCGCCATCTCTCCGTCGCTTCTGAGCGGAGCGGAGGGGAGCGGAGCGGAGGGGAGCGGAGCGGAGGCGAACCCGCCCTGTGGGCTCCGCCAATCGCGAGCTCCGCTGCCCCCACCAATCGGCGAGGGGGATGAGTCTCCAGCAGCCTATTGCTCTCCGCTGCCCGCTGACGGCCACGCTGCCCTCGACTGGAGCAAATCAGGGGTGACCCCCGCCAGCGCACTCCGTGCGAGGCTGTCAGGAGTGCCAGGCGCGGGACCTGCTGGCGTCTCTCTGGGTTGGGTGATCTTCAAGTAGAATAGCCAGAACGTGTTTTCCTTTTCCGAGTGAAGGACATGGTATCTCCTCGGGGTGTAAAAGTAAGTGTTGCCCTGGCCGATTTGGCTCAGTGGTTGGAGCATTGGCCTGCGGCCCAGAGAGTCCCGGGTTCGCTTCCGCTAGGGGCACATACCAAGAAAGAAAAAAAGAAGAAGAAGAAGAAAAGAAAAGCAAGTGTTAAAACAGCAAAGGGGAAACTCCCCAATGGATAGCTCAGACTGGGAAAGCTGGTTTGCTCTAGTCTCCACTTAAAAAGCAAGGGCCTCCAAATCAAATAAACAGAATGAGATACCTACAGTATTTTAAAAATATTAATAAGGGTGAAACGAAGAGAAAAGTGAGTCACAGGACTCCTTTCACCAGAGTGGAAACCTTTAGTTTAAAACAAATTGGAATAAATAAAATGGACATTGTTGGGGTTAAAACAAAGTTTTTTGCACAGTCTTACCAAAGACTGAATGGCCCAAATTGACTCCTTGTAGGTACCCCTACAGTAAAGGGTCCCAAACAAGTCTTTTCTATTTACTTGTCTTTGGAGAAAACTGGAAGAAAGTGATTACAATGAGAAACTTGACCAGCAATCAGTTGGGGCAACAATGAGGCTGGTTAAGTCAAGTTAAAGTTTAATAACAGGGCCAGGGTCCCTTGGCTTGACTCCTTGCTGGTGACCCAAAGCGTTTTTACTCGGGAGTGGGTAAAATTGTCAGGAGATAGAAAAGAGAAATTTCCAGGATTCCTTGATATGGGAGTTCATGAAGTGTGGTATAAAAGCCAACTGGTGAAGCCCTGGCTCAGGCTATAATTAGATTTAAAAATAGAGCCCTGGCTGGGTAGCTCAGTTGGTTAGAACATCATCCCATTATGCCAATGTTTTATCTTCAATCCCCAGTCAGGAAACAGACAAGAATCAATGAATGAATGCATAAATAACTGGAATAAGAACTTGATATTTCTCTCCTCCTTCCTCTCTCTCTAAAAATCAATTTTAAAAAATATAGAAATAGCCCTGGCTGGTTTTGCTCAGTGGTTAGAGCATCAGTCTGCAGTCCAGAGAGACCTGGGTTCAGTTCCTGCTAAGGGCGCATACCTTGGTTGCAGTTTGTCCCTGGCTGGGGTTGTGTGGGTGGCAACCAGTTGATGTCTCTCACATCGATGTTTCTCTCTCTTCTTCCTTCTCTCCCTCCGGCTCTATCTGAAAAAAAAAAAAAAAAAAAAAGTCCTCGGGTGAGGATAAAAAAAAACAGAAATATGCCCGGCTGGTGTGGCTCAGTGGTTGAGCATTGATCCATGCACCAAAAGGTCGCTGGTTCAATTCCCAGTCAGGGCACATGCCCAGGATGTGGTCCAAATGCCCAGTGGGGGCTATGCTGGAGGTGGCCAATTGGTGTCTTCATCAATGTTTCTCTCTCTCTCTCCTTTCCTCTCTAAAAATCAATAAAGGAAAAAAAAAATTTTTTTTAACACAGAAACCTAAGGATTGATTAGATTATGGAAATTGGAATATTTAAACAGGCTTTATGTTTAAAAAGTTATGCCAACTTAATTTTTTATATGTTTTTACTGATTTGAGAGAGGGAGAGGGAGAGGGAGAGAGAGAGGGAGAGAGAGAAACATGGATGAGACAGAAACATCAACATCCACCAGCTGCCTCCTGCACTCCCTCTACTGGGGATTGATCCCCTGACCGGGAATCGAATTGGCAACTTCCTAGTGCATAGGTCAGTGCTCAACCACTGAGCCACTTCGGCTGGGCAAGTTATGCCAACTTACACTGATTGCCTCTCTTTTACCTGATTGTGTAGTGGAAATAGATATTGTGTCTCATTGAGGAACTGAGAACTAAAGGTGTGGGAGTTCAGAACAAGTCACTCCAAGATGTGCTTTTGGGTAAGGGGATGTGGTATGGGGATTGTTTTAACCTAAAGGTAGGACAAACTTCCATTTACTAAGCATCTGCTCTTCTTACCATCCTGCAATAACGCTTTGAAGCCTTCAAGGCACTGTATCTCCCCTAGCTCAGCATGTCTTATATACCCGTTGCCTTTCTACCTCTGAACCTCTCTGCACGTGGGGTCTCACTCTCTCATGTATGTGGGGCTCCCATACAGATGTATGTATTAAATTTGGTTATTTTTCTCTTGCTAATCTGTCTCAAGCCTATTTGATTATTATTAGAACAGCCAAAAGAAACTTGAGGGTAGAGGCAAGATTTTTCCTCACCACAAAGGTCAGATCTTTCTTTTGGCTATCAGTGGAAAAGACTTAAAAAGTAATCACCTTTGCCCTGGCCTGTTTTGCTCAGTGGTTAGAGCGTCAGCCCATAGACCAGAGTCACAGATTCAATTCTGGTCAAGGGCATGTATCTCGGTTGCAGTTTGGTCTCTCAGGCTGTGGTCAGGGTCATGTGGGAGGCAATCAATCGATGTGCCTGTCTCACATCAATGTTTCTCTCTCTCTCTCTCCCTCCCTCCCTCCCTCCCTCCCTCTCTCTCCCTCTCTCCCTCCTTCCCTTTCTCCCCCTCTATCTGAAGATAAATGGAAAAATATCCTCAAGTGAGGATTTAAAAAAAAAGTAATGCCTGGCTGGTGTGGCTCAGGGGTTAAGCATCGACCCATGCACCAAGAGGTCACCAGTTTGATTCCTGGTCAGGGCACATGCCCAGGTTGTGGGCCAAATCCCCAGTGGGGGGCATGCAGGAGGCAGCCAATCGATGTTCTCTCTCATCGATGTTTCTCTCTCCCTGTCCCTTCCTCTTTCTCTCTAAAATCAATAATGAAGGGGGGGGGGGAGGTAGTAACTGTAAGGTTCCTCACTGAGGAAGAAAGAGAAATGGAGCCGCAAAAGCGGGCAAGAAAGTTTTATTGGAGCACGCCCGGGTGAGGTTCGCTGGTCCTGGGGTTCAGGCCAGGAAAGTTTAATAGGGGAGGTTGAGGAATGAAGAGAGGAAGTACTTGATTGGTCAAGGGGTAAGGTGGGGTGATTCTGCATAACAAAGAGGAGAGGTATTTGATTGGAGGTTTCGATTTCTCCTCAGGCCATCTCTTTCCTCGAAGTCATGTGACTCCTCTGAGCCCACCCACCTTACATTCCGACCTTTTGTGTTAGATATGGGCGCTGGTTTCTGTCTGGCTGCTTCCTGCTGGGTAGGGGCATGGGGAGGGAAGGTTGGTGGTCAGTGGCTCAGAAGGGAGTCGCATGTAGGGGTGAAGCAGCATCTGGTTGACAACTACTCAAGAGACCTCACAGATGCAGCTTTGTAAAAACCTGAGGAATAAAGGAACAAACATCAGTAATAGGCATATAATGAAGAGAGGGCCTAGGATGGGTGCAATCCATGTAAATGCTGGTGATTGCCACCATCCTGAGAAAGGGTTGTTCATTGTCTGCTTCCTGTGGAGCTCGTCTTGCAGGCAATTCAGGACGTTGATATTTTCTTCTACTAGACCAGTCTCATTGGTATAGTAGCAGCATTATTCTTGGAGGAAGAGACAGGTCCCTCCCTCCCTTGTCCGCTGTTAGTAGGTCTAGTGCCCGTCGATTTTGAGTGTAGCCTGAGCAAGAGAGGTGATCTGGTGCTGGAGAGAGGCTAGGGATGTTGCTGAAGCCTCTACAGCTATGTGGAGTTTTTCTTCCAGCTGGAAAGCAGTTGTTATGCTGTGTCCTATTGCGCCACTTCCCATACCTGCGGCAGCGAGGGAGGAGGCTAACGAGAGCCCCACCAGGACCGGAAGAAAGACTGCTCTTTTCTCCCGGCGGGCTGGTTGGGACAGCAAGGAAAGGAATTCCGCTTGGCCATACATCATAGGTTGGGGTACTAGGGTAACCAGTAAGCAGGGAAAAGGGGATGAGGTGTTTGTTTATAGATTTAGTTAGGGTTTCATTGCACCAAAAGAATCCTCCGGGTGGTGCATTAAGTAAGGCAGTGACCACGATAGTGGAGTTGCAAGGGAGACGAGATGAGGAGGTAGAAGAGCCTCTGTAACAGATAGAGAAGTTTTGGGTGAGGAATTCCCAGAATAGGGGTACCTCTGTTTGTGGAGGAAAAGGTGGGCTGGGCGGAGTCAAGTCGTAGAAGCCCTGGATTAGGGAAACTACTGTGAGGGGTGAACGGCCAAAAAAAGCACACATGAAGCAGTCAGTAACATTACCCAGTCCGGAGTGATTCATGATTTCTGCCCCTTGACGTATCAGGGCCAGCCAGGAGAGTGGGTCTTTTCAGGGTTGCAGGTGACTGTCCAGGGCAGCCTCATTATGTAGGATGGTATTGGACATTTGTCTCAGTTGTTCTGTGGGTTCTGGGATGATGCGGGTATAGGTCTGAAAGATTTTTAAGGTACCTGAGAGGTAGCTGTCGGCGTGCCATTTGTAGACTTTTCCTTCTACACCGTTTACCTATTTCTCATCCCAGGGGTCTTTAATGATGAGTTTAAACTTGGAGGGCCCGAAGTAGCTTATGGCACAGGACCAGTAGGGGCAGCCTCCAAACGTCTGGGGCCACCGGCGGCAGTGATCCCAGGTCTGTTCTTGAAGGAAACAAACAGCGGAGCTAGCGGAATTAGGTGCGCTTTTCATTTTTGACATCTGGGCTGTGATGGTAACCGCTGCCTGGCAGCTGTGGTTAGGAAGTGGGTGTGGGTTGTGTCACCTTCAGTCCAGCTTTCTTGTACATAGAAATGCCCGCCATAGGCCTGGATCTGGTTAGTCTTACTGGGAATTCCCGGAATAAGGATCAGGAGAAGGAGGAGGGGCTAAGGGAGCAGGGCTCCCGGTAATCTGGAGGTGGGTGGGGCCCAAGGGTTTGAATTGCCAGCGGTCTTGGGCCAGGGCCAGTTTGAGTCAGGAAACATGGTACCAGGGCATCTGTCCCAGGAGTTCGGCCACCGTTGGGGTGGTTAATATTACTGTAGGGGTCCCGTCTATCAAGGTTGCGAGGAGCCGGGCTGGAGTTCTCGTAGGAGTAGGAGGACGCAGTCTCCTGGCTGAAGGAGAGTCATGAGCTGGGCGCCGTGGGGGCCCCCTATAGGCGGGAGGGTCCAATCTGCATTTTCCCTCAAGAGGTGGCAGAGCAGCAATAGGAAAGGGAGGTATGTGGCTAGAGGTGGGGAGTTTATGGGGAAATTGTGGTTAATTAGAAACGGTCTCCCATAAAGCAGTTCAAAGGGGCTGAGCCCTGTAGGGCCCCACAGAGTAGCTCTAGTCCTGGTGAGAGCGAGAGGGAGAAGGACCAGCCAGGAGAGTTTGGCCTCAATAGAAAGTTTGGTCAGGTGGTTTTTTTAGGATACCATGGGCCCTTTCGACTACCAGATGATTGGGGATGACATGGTATGTGGAGTTTCCAGGTGATGTTAAGGGAGTTCGCTACCTGCTGAACCACTTGAGCAGTAAAGGCAGGACTGTTGTCTGATTGAATGGTCGTAGGTAGTCCAAAATGTGGGATGATCTGGTCAATGAGGATAGAGGTGACGGTGTCCGCTGTTTCCTGGGCGGTGGGAAAGGCCTTGATCCATCCTGAAAAGGTATCAACAAAGGTAAAGAGGTAGCGGAGTTTTTTGTAGGGAGGCATATGGGTGAAATCAATTTGCCAGTTTTGGGCTGACTGATGTCCTCTCATTTAGTGGGTTGGGAATTGGGGGTGTAGACCCCCTTGAGGAGAGGTCTTTGAACAGATAGCGCTGGCCACGTGTACTTTTTCAATAGCTTGCTGGAGGCCTGGGAGGAAAAAGAATGGCTGCAGGGGGGAGTGCGGAGGGGGGAGTCAGTGGGGGGAAAGGAGAAACATCTGAAACAAACAAACAAACAAACAAACATAAATAAATAAATAAATAAATAAATAAAATAAGACAGAGGAAAAAAAAGAGTGGCTGCAGAAACCGGTACAGGGTTTTAGGCCCTATACGTGGGGAGCGGTGGAGGTCAGAGAGGAGGGCCGCAGCCTGCTCCTCCGGCAGGGCAATTTTGTCTTCGAGGAATATCCATCCCTGGTCAGTTCTTCTCCTTCCTTTTTGTAGAAGAGTCTCCTCTTCCTGGGAAGTATAAGAGGACTTAATGGGAGTGGAGAGAAACATGGTGGGTATAGAGGTGTCAGAGGTGAGACCCCGAGCTATTGTGTCTGCACAAGCATTCCCTAGAGAAACAGGATCCCGGGAGGCTTGATGTCCTTTGCAATGTACTACTGTTACCTCCGCAGGTAGCAGGAGGGCCTCAAGGAGCTTGGAGATGAGGGTAGCATTGATAATGGGGGAGCCCTTGGTAGTGAGGAATCCCCGTTCCCTCCAGAGTGCAGAGTAGCTATGGGTGATGAGAACGGCACATTTAGAGTCAGTGTAGATGGTTACCCATTTCCCCCAGGCTAGAATGAGTGCCCGGATAAGAGCTTTGAGTTCAGCTTTTTGGGATGTGGTACCATCTGGAAGGCGTTGGGCCTCTAGGGTAGAGGAGTCAGTGACTACTATGTAGGCTGCCTGCCACAACCCATCGGGTCCCAATGCTGAACTCCCATCTACAAAAAGGACAAGGTCTGGGTTTTCAAAAGGTGAGTCAGACAGACCGTCCTGGGGTCTGCTGAGAGAGTCTATCAGTTCTGGACAGGAATGGGTAGGTTACGGTAGCGTGGCCGGAGTCAGAAGTGAGGTGGCTGAGTTGAGTTGGGGGGAAGGTAAGAGAGTGATGGAAGGATTTTCTATGAAGAGGTGGAATTCCTGTATTCGGGAAGGACCTGAGAGGGAGAGAGACTTTCGGTGAGAGGAGATCATTGAGCCTACGTGGGGAGAAACGGATATAGGCTGGCACAGAGTCAGCATGGTTGCTACCTTTGTAAGCTCAACTGCAGCGCCCAGCCCCTGAAGGCAGGGTTGCCATCCCCGGACAGTGGTATCCAACTGTTTGGAAAGGTGCCACCAGGTGGTGGGTGAGCCCTATTGGTTGAGTTAAGACCCCTATTGCATTTCCTTGTTTTTCATCTGTAAAAAGGTGAAAGGGGCGACTGGGGTCAGGCAGAGCGAGAGCAGGAGAAGAGATTAAGGTGTCTCGGAGGGTGGTGAAAGCCCTTTTTGTGGTATTGGGTGAAGTGAGGGGTCCTGTCGGGGTCTCCTTGGCTGCCATGTAGAGGGGCTTGGCTAGGGAGGCAAAATTAGGTATCCAGTGTCTGAAAAAGCCAATCAGGCCAAGGAAGGATAAGATCCTGGGTCCGGTCTGTGGTAAGACTCCTTGTGGTAGGGGTTAGAGAAACTTCTAAGTAGGTGACAGTCTTGGTATGAAGCTGGGCCTTAGTAGAGGAGATTCGGTGTGCCCTGAAGCCCAGGAAGCTTAGAAGAGTGGCGGTATGTCGTCCTGAGGTGGAAAGAAGGGGCTGCGGAGGAGGAAGTCATCGACACACTGGAGGAGAGTACTGGGCTCAAGCGAACAGGAGCGAGGTCCCGCGCCAGGGCCTGCCCAAATAGGTGTGGGCTGTCGCGAAATCCCTGTGGTAGGACAGTCCAGGGGAGCTGCTGGGCTATGTTTGTGTCTGGGTCCGTCCAGGTAAAGGCAAATAAAAAGTAGGAATCGGGGTGGACAGGGACAGTAAAAAAGGCATCTTTGAGGTCTAGGACGGTAAAGTGAGTTGTATCTGGTGGGATGCATGAAAATAGGGTGTAAGGGTTAGGGACTACTGGATGGAGGGGAACACCAGCCTCGTTTATTAAACATAGGTCCTGGACGAGGCGATAAGCCCCTGAGGGTTTTCGAACAGGACGGATTGGGGTGTTGCAAGGAAAGTCGGTGACTTAGAAGGAAAGACCCTAACTTAGAAGGCAGGTTATTATAGGCTTGAGGCCTTGACAGGTACTGAGAGTCGGATATGAATGGGAGTATGGTGTGTGGCTATTGTTGGAGTAGAGGTGTCCTAGACCTGAAGGTCAATAATATCTGGGCAAATGGGTGGGGTGTGAGTGAGAGAGAGGTCAGTGGTGGTGGAAGAGTCTTCGGCAAGAGGGGTAAGAGGACATGAGAGGAGGCCGACCGGTGAGATGTCAGTTGGATGGTAGCTCCAAGGCTGTAGAGTATGTCTTGACCCAAAAGAGGTATGGGGCATGACTAGAAAGGAATGTGAGGATGGGTAGCCTTCCAGAATGCATGAGAGAGGCTGAGTTTGAGGGGGAAAGGAGAGTTTTCCATCAATTCCTATAACTGAGACCTGAGAAGGAACTAGAGGCCCGGAGTAAGATGGCAGAACAGAGAAGGTAGCCCCCATGTCCACTAAGAATGAGATGGACTTACCCACTACCTGTAGCGTTACCCTGGGCTCAGTGAGGGTGATGGAGTCCTTGAGTCCGGGCCACGTCAGATGTCCATGAGGCCGAGGAGTTCAAGTGATGGGCCCGCTTGGCCGGCTTGTCCCCCACGTGGAGGCGCTGAGGATGAGCCCGTCGCCCGGAAGGGGCAATCGCTACACCAGTGACCAGGTTGTTTGCACCCTGGGCACAGTTTTTCAGGTGGCCGTGGGCGTGGGCACTGATGAGCCCAGTGGCCTTCGTTGCCACATTTGAAACAGGCCTTTGGCGACCCAGTGACCTTATGTTCCTTAGGTCGGGTGTCCCCGTATCCTGCCTGTGCTGTGCTGCCGGCCTCCAGGGCTGCTACCGGGTTTGGAGGTTTACCTTCTGCTGCATTTGGGCCTGACATGTGGCCTCAGCCTTGTCTTCCCGGACATTAAAGACTTTAAATGCCATGTTTATCAGGTCTTAGATAGGGGTCTGAGGGCCCTCCTCTGCCCTTTTTAGTTTCTTTCTAATATCTGGAGCTGACTGGGAAATAAAGATGTGTAGCTAGGACTGTAGCCCCTGCCTCTGAGGTAGGGTCTAGTCAGGTGTGAAGAATCATAGCATTGGTCAGACGATTCAGAAAAAGTGCCGGATTTTCATCAGGTCCTTGAGTGATCTCCTTTAGTCTGTCATAATTAACTACTTTTTGGGCTGTGTTCTGCATGCCTGTTAAGAGGCATTGAACCATCTGATCTCATCTACGTCTACTGTCCTGTCCTGCTTGGTAAGTCCAATTGGGTTCTGCCTTGGGGACTGCCAGAGTCCCAAAGGGCATTTGGTTGTCTGTGAGGTGTACCTGGTCGGCCTAGGCCCGTGCTGCCATCCGGATACGGTCGCGTTCATCGGGGGTGAGAGTAGAAGACATAATAACATAGAGATCATGCCAGGTGAGGTTATAAGCTTGAGTGAGGTATCTGAATTCTTTGGCAAAGGCGGCAGGGTTAGTCGAGTAAGAACCTAAGCGTTTTTCAATGGCAGATATGTCAGAAAGAAAGAAAGAAACATGGACCCAAACTATCCCTTTTGTTCCCCGCCACTTCACGGAGAGGGCAGAGAAGGTTGACTTCTTCCTGTGAGGAATGATGTGATCGGGTGTGGGCGCTAACAGGGGAGGGGAGAGCAGCGTCAGAGGCTGGAGGCAAATAGGGGCTGGGAGAAGACGAACCTGGGTATAGCAGAGGAGAATTGGGAGAGGGATCAGACCGGATTGGGGGCGGAGAAAGTTCTTCTGGGGGGTCAGCAAACGAGGAAAGGTCAGGAGCGGAGGGGTTGGAGGGGTGTCCTTGGTTAGGAGGAACTGAGCCGTGGAGCAGGAGGGGACGGGAGCGCAAGTACCAAAAGGCCTGAATGTAAGGGATTTCCAACCATTTCCCATTTCTTTGGCCAAAGTTTTGTAAGTTGGTGAGTATGTTAAAATCGAAAGTCCCGCCCTGGCCTGTTTGGCTCAGCGGTTAGAGCGTCGGCCTGCGGTCCAGAGAGACCCGGGTTCAGTTCCCGCTAAGGGCATGTACTTCGGTTGCAGTTTGTCCCCGGCCCTGGTTGGTCGTGCGGGTGGCAGCCACTCGATGTGTCCCTTTCACGTCGATGTTTCTCTCTCTCTCTCTTCCTCTCTCTCCCTCCCACTCTATCTGTACAAAAAAAAAAATGGAAAAATGTCCTCGGGTGAGGATAAAAAAACAAAAAAAATCGAAAGTCCCCTCAGAAGGCCATCCATAGATTGTCTAGTGGACATTGTGTCCAGGCTACAGTGGAGAAGAAGGTAAGGTTCTTCTTTAGAGAGGGATTTATTTTTGAGAGATTTAGTATGAGACACTCTAGAGGTATCTCTGAGTCCAGTTAAGATTCCTGATTGCCTATGGTCAGCCTCTGTTCCGGAGGGATCAGAGATGAGAATTGGCGTTCCGCAACTCAATCTCTGGTCACCAGACAGATGGATAGAGTGGGGAGCATCTGGGACATCTCCACAGAGCCCCACACACCCCGAACGGATAAGATGTCTCTGATGCGGCGGTGATTACCGACAGGGAGCCCCGGAGACAGAAAGAACTGAGGGGAGGCCAAGGGCAAGAGGGATTGACCACACTGTACGCCGAACAGGGTCGGAGGTCTTCCTCAGGAGAGAGGGAGAGGAGCAGCCCAGGAGGGCTCAAGCTCCTCTTGGTTCCGGCACCAAATGTAAGGTTTCTCGTCCAGGAAGAAAGAGAAACGGAGCCACAAAAGCGGGCAAGAAAGTTGTATTGGAGCTCTCCCAGGCGAGGTTCGCTGGTCCAGGGGTTTGGGCCAGGGAAGTCGCGCTGCTACATCCACTCAGGGAAGTTTTATAGGGGAGGTTGAGGAATGAAGAGGGGAGATACTTGGTGGTCAAGGGGTGAGGTGGGGTGATTCTGCATAATGAAGAGGGGAGGTATTTGATTGGTGCTTTCAATTTCTCCTTGGGCCAGCTCTTTCCCCCAAGTCATGTGACTCCTGGGAGCCCACCAACCTTACAATAACCTTTGCACCCTCTTGTGTCCATGGAATTGTTTAATATCACTAGAAATACTTACTGTTTATCCCAGCTGAAACCTGACAAGATACTTGAAAGGATTTAATAACTTTCTGACCAGAAATTTGGCCAAATTGGAAACTAATGTCAGAGCCTGGCAAGAAATAAGCTGCCACCCGATTCTTCAGGTATTGTCTCCAAAGACCAATGAAAGCCCACCAGTTCCTTTTACCTCGCCAAAACTGCCCTATTCATCACAAAAGGATTATAAATATTGGCTTTATAAAACCAAAGTCTTTCTGGGAGGAGCTTGCATTTCTTTCCCAGTATCTTTACTGGGCTCCTCCAGGAACTCTGATCTGGATCATTTTTTAAAATGTAAATTTCAGGAAGTTAATTCTTAAAAACAAACAAACAAAACAGCCATTTGAACAGATCAATTTAAATTCTTTTCTAAATTAGTGAGTTTTGCATTATGGTGTAAAGGACAAACTCATGCTATGTGAACATACAGTAAAATTTTTCCCATTAGGCAGACCTTACCCCCTGGACTTTAAGAGAATAGCAAGAACTAGCTGCTAGAGTTAATAGATAACCACTGCATTGTATAGATAACCCTTGCTTTGTATACACCGAAACTGCTTGCTCCCTCTGGCATAACAGCTAACCTCAAATATCTGCTTCTATACGTGCTTGCTAGCAAACCCTTAGCCCAAATTCCTTAACCAAAGCTAAGACAACTATATAGCAACCCTCCCCCTGAGCTCAAGGCTGCTCTCTCCTCTGTGTAGGATGGGACAGTCGCCGCGCGGCTAATAAAGCTCTCTTATTTTGAACCCAGTTTGGAGTCTGAGTTTCGTCTTGTCTCGTTGGTCTACAACAATGGTGCCTCTCTTATGCCGACAAGATCTCTGTATGTGTCTGTATGTTCATGTGTGTTGTGTGGTATTTTCTACCTCAGAATGATATTGTTAATTTTTTTAAAGTGCTTTTAAATTGGCTTAAACAAACAGTCAGTTGTATGAGAAATCTCAAAATTATAATTGAAACAAACCCAAATGCTTTTCAGAATCATTTGATCTGGGAAAATATTTTATATTGAAGCGGGTTTGATTTTGGTTTAGATAAATAGGCATATCTTTAGAATCATCAGCATTAAATATTACTTTTATTCTACCTGGGTTTATTAATTAAATGAGTACATGTTATCTCAGTTGCAAAATTTGTCAGTGAGAAAACTTGGTAAAATAAAAATTTCCAAAGTAATCTATCTTAATTGTTAGGAGCAATAAAATAAATGTAAATGGATAAAAAGTTTCTTTTAGGTTAACTCTTTGGTAGGTTAAAAATACTTTTGGTAACCTGAAATGTTAAAGTTTTCTAGCTATATTAAATGATAAATATTAATTGAATGTTGAGAGCATTTCCAAATAAGATAAAATAATAAATTATTAATTACTGGGCCTTTGTTCAGCAACCTCGGTACTTGAGTTCTGGCTAGAAAAGAATTCAGAGCCGAGACTTAAACTACAAGAGAACATTTATTTAGCAAATCACAGAGGTGGAAGAAATGAATGGTAGTGTTACTGGAAAGGGGACCTGGCCCTTGGCCCCTTGGGAGATCTGCCTAGGGCCAGCTGATAGTGTGGGTTCTTGACTTAGGGCAGAAAAAATTTCACAAGTCCAGGTGACTATGAGGGAACATTTATTTAAGCTGGGGACAAGAAACAAGTAAAATAAGAAAGGGCTAGCATAGAAGAAGCAACTGAAGAGCCTAGGCTCTCTGGAAAGTCAGAGAAAAGGGGTCTTTCAGAAGAGGTTCAGGTAATAGATTAGTCTGGGAAGAGCTGCTTCTGCCCATTGCTCCCCTGGTTGCAAGTCTTGTGGGGTCCTTTAGAGTTTAGGAGATGCTTAGGAGATGCATGCCTGTGGGGGAAGAAGAGAGGGAAGAAGCAGGGAAAGGGAATGGCGAGGGCTGCTCCCCAGAGAGAGTGCTGGGTCCTTTGTCTTGAGGTTTTTATCTCTTTCTCACAGGTAGGAATCTTAGGGGAGGTCTCAAGGGTGGGTTTCAGCAGAATATTAGTTAGTTTTGTAGTTGTGTTCCTCCAGGCTTGTGGTCTCCACTGATTGGTCAGTGTCAGGGCAGGGTTTATCACTGGAGGTGATCCTGGTGTTACCTACCTGGTTTTGCTGTTTTTCTGGGTCTGGAGCTGCAATGCAACTGAGGCCTAGATGTTATCTCTGGGGAGGTGACCTTCTGTATTTGCTGTAAATGGCTCTGCCTGTTTGTTCAGCTGTCTGTCTCAGGTCCCCTATTCCACTTGTCCTGGCTTGCTGGCCTGCCTCAGTAGGAGACATGATCTCAGGTAACAAGTTTCAGAGTCAAAGTAAGGGCCCTTGGAGCTTGGGAGTGAGGAAGGTAATGGTAACTAGCTTGGTGGGGAAGGGGAGGGAGACTTTGCTGGGTTCTCCAGTTTTAAGGGTGGAGATTTTAGGGGTGGTTCTAGGGGACGATCTCAATAAAATATTCAGCAGCTTTCCAGTTGTGTCCTTTCAGGGTGAGGGTCTCTACTGATTGATCAGTCAGCACCAGGGCAGGGTCATTATTCAATGCAGCTGGTCCTGAAGTTAGCCGTAGTGTAGTGTCCCTTGCCTGGTTTTGCTGCTTTTCTGGGGTTGGAGCTGAAATATGACTGAGATATTATCTCTGGGAAGGAAAAGTCAGTTATATGAAATGGTTGAGGGTGGGAGTCCAAACCACATGACCAACAATATGCTAAGGGGATGAAAGGTCACCCTGGGGGCAAGGTTCTGCCCTACAATTAATTGTGCATTGCTTGGGACCCAGGGCTTTCTGCCCTGATGGCCTTCTGTTCCTGGCCCATCGTCCTTGCTCTGCTAATATCTGTCTAACTGCCTACCACAGAACTAAAAATAATTGTGTCTATTAGTAAATACGTCTTGTGCAACATTAAAATAACTTTTATGGTGCCATGAGAAAATACGTATTTCTAGAAAAGATAAAATGTGTTCATAAATATATCAATCTAAAAAATGTTGGTGTATGCCTGACCGATGTGGCTCAGTGGTTGAACGTCGACCTATGCACCAAGAGGTCCCTGGTTCGATTCCTAGTCAGGTCACATGGCCAGATTGTGGGCCAAATCCCCAGTGGGGAGCATGTAGGAGGCAGCCAATCGATGTTCTCTCTCATCGATTTTTCTCTCTTTCCTTCTCACTCCCTCTTTCTCTAAAATCAATAAAGAAAAAAAAGCCCTGGCCGGTTTGGCTCAGCAGTTAGAACGTTAGCCTGCGGTTGGGAGAGACCCAGGTTCGGTTCCCGCTAAAAGCATGTACCTCGGTTGCAGTTTGTCCCCGGCCCTAGGTGGGTTGTGTGGGTGGCAACCACTCGATGTGTCCCTTTCACATCGATGTTTCTCTCTCTCTCCCTCCCACTCTATCTGAACAAAAAATGGAAAAATGTCCTCGAGTGAGGATAAAAAAATAAAGGAAAAAAAATAAAGAAAAAAAATTTTTTAATAAAAAATGTTGGTGTAACAGTTAAAAATTGCTTACTTTTTAGTTTTCACTAGCAATTAAGATTCTAAAGGTTAAAAATTCTAATATATGTAATTAAAGCTCCAGAAATGAATGGTAATAGGAAAACAACTGTGTATACAAAAAAAAAATAGGATATGGTTTGACTTAACAAAAGGTTTGATATGGAGATTTGTTTTTGTTAAGGGAAGTGATTTTGTACTGATTATTTCTGAATGAATAAGAGAACAAGAGTGTGTACTAAAAGCAACACAAAAAGTTGTAGAAAGTTTATGAAAAATAAATCTTTAGAAAGGAAATCTCATGTGAAGTCAAGCCGAATAAGATTGAAATAAATTGGACTTCCGGTCAAGATGGCGGATCAGTAAACGCAGTATCGCGTCCTCCCACAACCACATAAAAATTACAACTAAACTACAGAACAACCATCATTCAGAACCACCTGAAATTGAGATGAATGGAAGTCCTACAACTATGAAATTATAGAAGAAGCCACATTGAGATTGGTAGGAGGGGTGGATGTGTGGGCAGGCTGGTCCCACACACACGTGTGGTGGATAAAATTCAGGAGGACACCTCGGCTGGGAAGGTCCTCCCTGAGGACTGAGGGGTCCCTGTCCCACACCAGGCACCCCGCTCAGGGTTCCAGTGCCAGGAAGAGAAGTCCCCTCATTTCTGGCTATAAAAACCAGCAAGAACTGAGGCTGAGGGAGGCTGCGGCTGCTGGAGCCCCAGGCAGCTCCTTTTTTTGAGAGAGAGGAAAGTAGAGGGAGAGAGCGAGATAGAAACATCAGTGAGAGAGAACATCGATTGGCTGCCTTCTGCATGCCTCGCACTGGGGATTTGGCCCACAAACTGGGCATGTGTCCTGACTGGAAATCAAACTGGCGACCTCTTGGTGCATGGGTCGATGCTCAACCACTGAGCCACACCAGCCAGGCACCCTTCCTCTCTCTCTAAATCTCTCTCGATAATGAAAAATAAAATAAAGCTTCTGTACAGCAAAAGAAACAAGCATCATAATGGAAAGGGAACCAACTATATGGGAGAGCATAATTGCCAATGGTACATCAGATAAGGGGTTAATTTCCAAAATACATAGAGTACTCATACAATTCAACAAAAGGAAGACAAAGAAATTGATTAAAAATGAGGAGAAGACCTAAATAGACACCTCTCCAAACAGGACATACAAATGCCAAGAGACATATAAAGAAATGCTCAACGTCACTAATCATCAGAGAGATGCAAATTAAAACGACTATGAGGTATCACCTTACACCTATCAGAATGGCCGCCATCAACAAATCATCAAACAACAAGTGTTGGCAAGGGTGTTGAGAAAAGGGGACTCTAGTACACTGCTGGTGGGAATGCAGACTGGTGCAGCCACTATGGAAAACAATATGGTGTTACCTCAAAAAATTAAAAATTGAACTGCCATTTGACCCAGTGATCTCACTTCTAGGAATATACCCTAAGAAGCCTGAAACACCAATCAGAAAGAACATATGTACCCCCATGTTCATAGCAGCACTATTTACAATAGCTCAGATCTGGAAACAGCCCAAGTGCCCATCAGTAGACGAGTGGATAAAAAAGTTGTGGTACATATACACAATGGAGTACTATGCAGCTGTAAGAAAGAAAAATCTCTTATCCTTTGAGATGACATGGAGGGAGGACCTGGAGAGTATTACGCTAAGTGAAATTAGCCAATCAGAGAAAGACAAATACCACATGATCTTATTTATTTGTGGAATATAATGAACAAAATAAGCTGATGAACAAAATAGACCCAGAGACATAGAAAGGAATAAGGTTCAGAATGACAAACCTCAGAGGAGGGTGGTGGTGAGGGGGGAGAAATGAGATAAACCAAATAACTTATATGCATATATGTGTAACCAATGGACATAGACAACAATGCTGGGGTGGGGGGGGACAGGACTGAGAGAAAGGTGTCTAGGGGGGAAAAAGGAGAAGCATCTGTAACAAAAATAAATTAATAAAAATTGCAAAAAATAAAAAATAAAATGTCCATACTGCTCAAAGCAATCTATACATGCAATGCAATCCCTGTCAAAATACCAGAGGCATTTTTCACAGAACTAGAACAAATAATCCTAAAATTTATATGGATCCACAAAAGACCAAGAATAGCCACAGGAAATTTGAGAAATAAGGACAGAGTTGAAGATATTAAGATACCTTATATAAAACTACTACAAGGTTATAGTAACCAAAACCTTTTTCTGCATGGTACTGGCATAAAAAGAGACACAGAGATCAATGGAACAAATAGAGAGCCCAGAAATAAAGCCACACTTATATGGTCAATTAATATGTGATACAGGAGGCAGGAACACACAATGAGGTAATGACAGTTTATTCAATAAATGATGTTGGGAAAATTGAACAGATAGATGCAAAAAATAAAACTAGGCCTCCTTCTTATACTATATACAAGAATAAACTTGAAACGGATTAAAGACTTAAATATAAGACTCAAAACCATGAAACTCCTAGAAGAAAACATAGGCAATAAACTCTCTGACATTTCTCTTAATATTTTATTTGCCCTGGCCGGTTTTGCTCAGTGGTTAGAGCGTCGGCCCACGGACCGAAGAGTCCTGGATTCGGTTCCCACTAAGGGCATGTACCTTGGTTGCAGTTTGTCCCCGGCCCCGGTTGGGGTTGTGTGGCTGGCAACTACTCGATGTGTCTCTCACGTTTATTTTTCTCTCTCTCTCTTCCTCCCTCTCTCCCTCCTGCTGTGTCTGAATATAAATGCAAAAATATCCTCAGGTGAGGATAAAAAAAAGAAATAATATTTTGTTTGATATATCTCCTTAGGCAAGGGAAACAAAAGAAAAAATAAACAAATGGGACTATATCAAACTCAAAAGTTTTTGCACAGCAAAGGAAACCATCAACAAAATGAAAAGATAACCTACAAAATTGAAGAAGATATTAGCCAATGATACATCAGATAAGGGATTAATATCTAAAATTTATTAATAACTCATACCACTTATCCCCCCCTAAAACAAATGATCCAGTTGGAAAATAGGCGGAAAACCTGAATAGAAACTAGACACTTTTGCAAAGAGGACATACAAATAGCCAATAGACATAAGAAAGGATGCTCAATATCACTAATCATCAGAGAAATGCAAATTAAAACCACAATGAGATACCACCTCACACCTGCCAGAATGGCTATCTTTAATAAATTAAGAAATAGCAAGTCAGGATGTGGAGAAAAGGAAACCCTTGTGCACTGTTGGGAATTTAGATGGGTGTTGCCACTATGGAAAACAGTATAGAAAATGAAATTAAAAATAGAACTACTGCCTTGGCTGGTTTGGCTCAGCAGTTAGAGTGTTGGCCTGTGGACCAAAGAGTCCTGGTTTTGATTCTGGCCAAGGGCATGACTTCAGTTGTGGTTCATCCCCGGCCCCAGTTGGGGTCATGTGGGTAGTATCCAATTAATGTGTCTCTCTCACATTGATGTTTCTGTCTCTCTCTCTCCCCCTCC
Source organism: Molossus molossus (assembly GCF_014108415.1). Lineage (NCBI taxonomy): Eukaryota > Metazoa > Chordata > Mammalia > Chiroptera > Molossidae > Molossus > Molossus molossus. The sequence continues at coordinate 179,361,802 of NW_023425344.1, read as the reverse complement.
CACTCTGTCTGAAGACAAATGTAAAAATATCCTCAGGTGAGGATAAAAAAAAAAAAAGAACTACTTTAATGCATAGCAATTCCAATTCCAAGTATGTATATATGAAGAAATACAAAACACTAATTCATAAAGATATATGCACCCCTATGTTCATTACAGGATTATTTACAATAACCAAGATATAGAAGCAACCCAAGTGCTCATCAATAGACGAGTGGATAAAAAAGCAGTGGTACATATACTCAATGGCATATTACTCAATCATAAAAAAGAATGAGATCTTAACATTTGCAACAATATGGATGGACCTAGAGGGTATTATGCTAAGTGAAATAAATCAGAGAAACACAAATACCACATGATTTCATTTATATGTGGAACCTAAAGAACAAAATAAATGAACAAACAAAACAGAAACAGATTCACAGATGAAGAGAACATTTTGATGGCTGCCTGAGGGGAGGGGAGTTACGGGACTGGGTGAAAAAGGTGAAGGGGTTAAGACTGACATATTGTTTGTTTAAGAATAGTCAAGGGATATAAAGTGCAGCACAGGAAATACAGTCAATAATACTGTAATAACTATGGTGCCAGGTGGGTACTAAAATGATCAGGGAAGCACTTCATAAATTATATTGTGTCTAACCACAATACTGAACACCTAAAACTAATGTAAAATAATGTTGACCGTCTACTGTAATTGAAAAATAAAATAAAGAAAAAAATAACATTGAGTCTTCTTTATGTTGTATTTGTATTTGCGTATATTGTAAGTGTTCTAGAAATTATGTGAAATTTCTGGAATGTCATGACAAGGCACACACTGCAAGGACTGAAACTGAGTATCAGATTGTGGCACATGAATGAAGTCCATTCTGTTTTCCCAAAAATGATCCCTTATTGTCAGACTTTGCCATTCTTTCTTGCAACACGGCAACAGTCTGCTCCTGAATCAGAGAAATTAAGGTGGGTAAGAAATGGCTGTAAATTGAGTGAATAGTTGGAGCTATGTCAAACCCAAGATAACTGCTTAGTTATTCCTGGGTTCCTGTTATTTTTTCTGTTTTTACATTCTTTCATCCATGATAGTACATTTAAGTGGGACTTCATTCAACTGCCACTTAGTTTGGGTTATCCATATGCTCTTGTTGTGTATGTTTTCTGGATGAGTTGGAGCTTTCCCCTGCCATAAGGCTGATGCCTGCACAGTGGCAAAGAAACTGTTAGAAAATGTGTTTCCCACTTGGGGTATACCCTCCATAATCTCTAATGATGGAGGCACCCACATGAACAAATCATGTGAGCCTTGATGGACAACCTTGCAAACCTCTTGGAATGATCACTGATCCTACCACCCTCAATTATCAGGCAAGGTCAAGAGAACTCCAGAGAAAACTGGATTCAAGCAGAACACGTTTAATTACACAGGACTGAATGAACTGATGAGAAGGGTTACAATTTTATGACTTTTTATTTGACATATTGCTGATTTTTAAAATCTTTTATTTTCCAAAAATTAGAATTTTTTTTTTCTTAAGCTAACTATGACTATTTGGGAAATTATACATTTGTAAGTAGAACTGACCATTTTTCTTTTCTTTACCTAATCCCTCCAGAATTTGGCAATTTTTTTTTTTTTTTTTTGCATAAGTTCAATCAGAATCTGTTCTCTTTATAACAGGACACAATTGGAAATTGATTTTATTACTAAGGCTTTGACTGGAATGTAATGTTTGACAAAGACATGCATAGACTCAGATGTGACCAGAAAGCTTTAAGGAATTAAGATAGACTTTGGAAGCCAATAAAAGCCCCTGGGGAAAAGAGCTTGGCATCTTGATTACATGGTTCACAGCAGTTTTTCCAGGTGAGGAACAAAGATTGCTTCCTGGGTAGATGCAAAGAACTAACATCAGGATACACTGGGGACCTTAAGAAGAGAAGAATTAACCCCAAATCTGTAGGTATTGATGGCAACTATATGGTTTGGCCTCTTATCCTTGAGGGGCTTTTTATTTTTAAAATGTTTTCATTGATTTTTTTTTTTTAGAGAGAGAAACATCAATACGAGAGAGAAACATTGATCGGCTGCCTCTTACACGCCCCCGACTGGGGATAGCGCCTGAAATCCAGGGAATGTGCCCTGACCTGGAATTGAACCAGGACCTCTCAGTCAATGTGGGATGATGCTCAATCCACTGAGCCACACCAGCCAGGCCTTGGGGGGCTTTTTAAAATTCAACCTGAAGATTCCTTATGAAATAGTCCAGCAAAGCAAATTACTATTCTTGCTGGACTTATACAAATAATCAGGCCAATTTTATTGAAACTAGACTTATTTTACAAATAAATTTCTTAATTTGACTATCTTGGTAAAAATGAGGGTGATTTTAGAGAGAAAAATTGTTTCAGTAGAACTATAATATGCCTTTCTGAATATTAGATTCTAACGCTGTTCATTATTTTTTGAGTTTTATTGTTTTCTTCATATAAACTGGACTATAAATTTTCCTAGTTTTCATAAATATTTGGCAACCCTTTGAACTAACATGTTCATTTTCCCATCATTTGACTCTGAATCACTGAAAACTAAAACTGCCTTTCTCCAAAGCCATGCAAGCTAAAGTTGGACAACTTGATGTAAACTTTAGAAAAATCGTAACAGCTCTTCTGTGGACGATCTTTGTGCCTATTTCAGAAAGATCGCTGGACACATTCAAGCAGACCGGGAGAATCTGACTGTCTTCCTTCACTCCATAGGAAGATGATTTCAAGACAGACATCTAGAACTCTTAACTGCCTGACTTCAGAACTCAGAAACCAAGATTATAGTAATCTCTAATCATTAATCTTTGTTTTGCTTTTGTTTTCAGAGAGCTGTCACATATTAAATATCTGATTGCTTGCACCACAGGCTTAAATTTGGGAGCCCTCCAGCATCATTTAAATGAGACTTTAATTGAACTGAGCTTTTCTCAAGACTGAGACTCATTTAGTGATAGAATAGTTTATCAGCACAGCTTCTGGAATGTGAAACCTCCAGGAAAGTTTCAGAGGAGGGAACTGTGGGGGTTCAGAGCTAGTCACCCCAAGATGTCCTTTTGTGGTATGTGGATTGTTTTGAACTAAAGGCAATTTTAGTTTCAGGCTCAAGAGAATCCTCTGCCTGTCTCTTAAACTACCTAGAAGAACTGACTTAGGGGCCTTGCCCATAATAAGAGAATATCTGTGATAATCTTTTTGATCCCCCTATGTGGCACAGCATAGTTTTATCATCCTGCAATGGCTCTTTGAAGCCCCCAAGGTGCATTGCCGTATCCTTAGCTGAGAGAGTCTACATACTTCAATCCCCCTTTCTATCTCTGAACCTCTTGTGCATGTGGGGTCTCTGTATGTATTAAATTTGGTTATTTTCGCCCTGGCCGGTTTGGCTCAGCGGTTAGAGCGTCGGCCCATGGTCCAGAGAGACCCGGGTTTGGTTTCCACTAAGGGCACGTACCTCGGTTGCAGTTTGTCCCCGGCCCCAGTTGGGGTTGTGCAGGAGGCAGCCACTCGATGTGTCCCTTTCACGTCGATGTTTCTCTCTCCCTCTCTTCCTCTCTCTCCCTCCCACTCCATCTGAACAAAAATGGAAAAATGTCCTCGGGTGAGGATAAAAAAAATTTTTTTGGTTATTTTCTCTTGCTAATCTGTCTCATGTCTATTTGATTATTAGACCAGCCAGAAGAACCTTGAGAGTAGAGCAAAATGTGTTCCACTCTGGCACAGCCAAGAGCCTGAGCTTCAAGGAAGTAGTTAATAGTGTCCCTGGTGGTTTAAAGGTCAAAATGAAAAAGAATTTACCCACAGGCAAATCATTGGTGACTTTAGTGAAGATTGTTTTTGTAGAGTAATGAGACAAAGTCAGATTGTGCATAGGTGAAAGAAAAAATCCCAATAGAAATTAGAAAACATTTTAAACACAGTGGCAAGTAAGGAAAGTATGACATAGCCAAACTTGTGGGATGCAGTTATCTGGCCTTTAGAGAAAAATTTATAGTTGTGAATGCAAATACTGTGTTAACGAACAAAATTCAATAGAGTAAATTTGAAGATCTAATTGGCTTTATTAAGTGATTCATAAATTGGGCAGCATCTGATCTAGCAACTAGAAGGGAGCTCTAATGAGTTGAACAAAATGAAATGTTTTTATAGGAACAAAGTGGGTGAGACTAAGAAGTTATAGGAGTGGATTATTTTGACAAATACAGCCTCCTTCAGGGGAAGGCAAGGGATCTTATTAGGTAGATTACTCCAGTGCTGACCAGGAAATTCCAAACTAATTGGTTTAAAATTCCACTCCCAGCTCTGGCCGGTTTGGCTTAGCACTTAGAGTGTCGGCCCTCAGACCGAAGGGTCTCAGATTCAATTCTTGGTCAGAGGCATGTGCCTGGGTTGTGGGTTCAATCCTCAACCCCAGTTGGGGTCATGCAGGGAGCAACCAACCATTATATCTCTCTTACATCGATGTTTCTCCCTGTCCTTTCCCTCCCTCACTTCCACTCTATCTGGAAATCAATGGAAGGGTATCCTCGGGTGAGGATTAACAACAACAACAAAAATTTTATTCCTGAGAGAGTCTGAAACTGCAATTAGGTTAGTTATTAAGTTTTGGTTTAGTGACTTAGCTTAGCAAAAGTGACTCCATTGTGACCTGTTGTTTCTTTTTTGACAATCGGAAAAGAGAGAACTTCAAGTTATCTACTCTTCTAGTTTAAGAAAATAGAAAAAGAACACTAAATTACAACAAATATAAATAGAAATGAATAATAAAAATAGAAATTATGACATAGAGAGCAGATGTACAACAAAGAAAAGCAATATAAAATTGAAACACTAACAAGACTGATCAAGAGAAATTGCAAATGACTAATATCAAGAATGAAAAAGAGGAGAGCCTTCAAATCCTATTGATATGAAAAAGAGAGGCTATTTTGAGCAATTCATGCCAACACATTTGACAATGACAAAATGGACAAATCCATTAATATGAAGTTCAAGAAAATACCATCGATGGTGATTTTCTGTCAAACTAATGCTCTTCTCTGGAGTTGGCGGCAGCCGTGAAAACTGCACCAGAATTTTACTGGCAGTTGGACCTGGGTTCAGCAGTCTTGGTACTTGCGTTCTGGTTAGGAAAGAATTCAGAGCCAAGACTCGAACTATAAAAGAAAGTTTATTCAGAAAGTCACAGAGGCAGAAGTGAGCTGTAGAAGCCCTGGCCGGTTTGCTCAGTGGTTAGAGCGACAGTCCGTGGACCAAAGAGTCGCGGATTGGATTCTGGTCAAGGGCATGTACCTCAGTTAATATTCAGTCCTTGGCCCTGGTTGGGGTTGTGCGGGAGGCAATTAATTAATGTGTCTCTCTCACATCGATGTTTCTTTCTCTCTCTCTCTCCCCCCCTCCAATTCATCTGAAGATAAATGGAAAAGTATCCTTGGGTAAAGATTAAAAAAAAAAAAAAATTGAAATGAGCTGTAGAAGAAATGGGCTCAGAAAACAAGTTACAGAGGCAAAAGAAGGTCTCTTGGAGCTTAGGAGAAAGAGAAAGGTAAAGGTAACTCACGAAGGGTGGAGGGAAGAGGGGGACAATAGGCATGGGGTATGCTCTGGAGAGGGAGTTGCTGGGTCCTCCTGTCGTAAGGGCTCTTAAGGGTGGAGATTTTAGGGAAAGTCCCAGGGGAGGATCTCAACAGAATATTTATCAGCTTTCCAGGTTTGTCCTTTCAGAGGGGCAGGGGGCGGGAATCTCCACTGATTGATAGGTACCAGGGCAGGGGGTCATTAGTCAGTGTGTACTGGCCTGCTCCTATCACCTTGTCCTGATTAAATAAACAAAAGGCCAACTATGAAGCTTTCAGAGGCAAACTGAGGAAGTACCAGCTGGCCTGGTAGTCCTCTAAATGAATTTGTCCTCTAAGCGAATTTGTTAGTTTTTAAAACTTAGAAAATAAAATGAATAGCAGGATAGATATGTGCTGACCCAGTTCACCCAGTTCCCTTTCACCTCCACTCCCTCCCACCTCCGTTCCCACCCGCTGTCGCTAACTGCCTGCGCTTCTGTACTTGCTTGCTCTTCCCCAAGGCCAACAAGAAATGCCAGCTGCAGAAGTTTGTAACAAACCCCCTATAAAATAAAAAATCAGCTGAAAGTCGGGGCTGATTTCCGAGAACTGGGGATCTTTGTTCTCTATTTGGCTTTAATTTGGCTCTGGCGGTCTCTCGGTTCTCTCGCGCCACAACAAATGCAGCTGGTCCTGAGGTTTTGCTGCTTTTCTGGGCCTGGAGGTGAAACACAGCTGAGGCCGAGGTGTATTTGAGGCAAGTCAGAACCTTCGTTTTGGGGGCTTAATGCTTAAAGGCTATTCATGGGCCCCCTTGTTCGTTCCCCCTCTAAGGGGGTCTAACCTACACAACTAGCAACATGCCAATGAGGAAAGGTCAGGGGAGGGTCTAAACCCCATGACCAATGATATGAAAGATCAGGGGTCTAAACTGAATGACCAGTGACATGGTAGGGGAAGAATGGTTACCCTGGGGGTGAGGTCCTTGTTTTCCCAGTTTTGCCTGTTGCTAGGCACGTGGGCTTTCCACCCTGGCGACCTTCCATTCCCGGCCCATCGGCCCATCGGCCCATCGTCCTTGCTCCGCTCGTGTCTGCCTAACTGCCTACCACAGAGGGAGGCAGTAATTTATTAACCTGTATACTTAAGGTCAGTAACTTTGGTAAGCCTCAATACATTTTATTAAAAATGGTAGTAAAGAATACATAACATTTGCCCTTTTAACTATAATTAAGTGACATTAAGCACATTCACAGCACTTGCGGCCATCTTCACTATCCATTTCCAGAACTTTTCCTCTTGTCAAACAGAAACTGTGCATGTTAAACTTCCTGTTCCCTCCTCCACTCAGCCCCTGGTAACCTCTGTTCGACTTTCTGTCTCTATTAATTTGCCTACTCCAGGTACCTCACATAATCAGGTGGAAGGGAAAGGGCAGTGGACGAAAACACCTCTTGACCGTGACTAGAAGATAGAAAGTAGCTGGAGGGGATGAGAATGGTGCCTTTTTTTCAAGATGGTTGTGTGTGGGCCAAAGAGTAAAAGTTGGGAGATCCCAGTGACAGGGAAGTTGAATCTCTGAGGTTTGCAAAGTCATAGTAAAATTAGGGCATTAAAGAGACAGAGACAGAAGAGAGCAAGAGACAGAAGAGAGCAAGAGACAGTGCCAGCTTGGTAGTAGAAGTTAAAGGCAAGATTATGAAGGGAATCATTTACCAAGATAGAAATTGAATTTTCATACTAATCACCATCAGGATTTGAGTACCTTTGCTCGGTGCTGGACACAATTCTCTCTTACAGCAACCCAGATATTATTTCTATTTTACTGCTAAGAAATCAGACTGAGAGAAGTAATTTGCCAAAGACTAGTTTTCAGTGGTGAGAAATAGAGTGAGGAAATAAAATGGAGTCACTATAGTCAAGCTGCTAAATTACTGAAATCAAGCAGGCTGAGGTAGGAGGAAACGGTTCTATTCTTGTTTTAACTAGCCTGGGAACTTACTTATGAATTTTCCAGTCCTCCATCAAACATCCAGATAACTATCTGATTACTTCTTGAAAGAATAAGAAAAGAATGTTCATACCCAGCCGGAGTGGTTCAGTTAGTTCAGCGTTGTCTCGTGCACCAAATGGTTGCCGGTTCAATTCCGGTCAGGGCACATACCTGGGTTTTGGGTTCAATCCCCATTCTAGGTTTGTAGGCTTGCAATGATGTTCCTCTCCCTCTGTCTTCCTCTCTCTAAGCATGTCCTTGAGTGAGGGTTTTAAAAAATGATAATAAAAAAATAAATTTTGAAAAAGAATGTTGATGTATCCAGACGACCTGACATGCATTATCCAGACCTCAGGTCATTTAGATGATTACCATCATGGACCAATCCAGAGGCTAAGAATGCAGAACTCATATTTTTCAAGAATGTACTTTTTACTATGAGAACCCTTAGCTTTTCTTTCTTTTTCAGAACACTCTGGGTATTGCCTAGTTGTTTCTGGTTTGCAAACCCTAAGACCCTTGAATAAATCTCTATCATTTATTTCTAGCAAAGCCTCCAGACTCTTCTTGAGTTCGATGGGCAGTGTGTAGGCTGGGATTCCAGTCTAGATTTGTCTGGCTGGGAATGGACTGCAAGCTGAAGTTTTAACATCCTAACTGTATAACTAATTCTCATTTTGTCACCCTTGCTCAAAACAAGGGTATGTATGTATGTAGAGTCCTTCTATGTATGTAGAGTCCTTCTCCCAACACCCCATGCCATCGATTAATTCCTGTAGTTTTCTTGTGTTTCAAATCTTTCTTTACACCTTTGCTGTCATGGCCCTAACATATTTGATTCCTACGTTGTCCTGATGTCCTTGACTCTATTCTCTTAATCCTCTTAAAAGTTCAGAAATAGCCCTGGCTGGTTTGGCTCAGTGGTTGGAGCGTTGGCCTGCTGTCCAGAGAGACCCGGGTTCGGTTCCTGCTAAGGGCACGTACCTCGGTTGCAGTTTGTCCCCGGCCCTGGTTGGGTCCTGCGGGTGGCAGCCACTTGATGTGTCCCTTTCATGTCGATGTTTCTCTCTCTCTCTCTCTCTTCCTCTCTCTCCCTCCCGCTCTGTCTGAACAAAAAATGGAAAAATGTCCTCAGGTGAGGATAAAAAAAAAAGTTCAGAAATAGCCAAAGTAAAACCAATGAATCACCAAAATAATAATTAGTAAAAGTTTATTGTGCAAACCAGGAGCACGCAATCCAAAACATGGAGGCTCAGGGGTAGATTGTTATAAAGCAGCTTGTATAGTAAGAAAATGTTACCAAACCAATCAAGGGTCTGCCTGCCCTATGTGCAGCAAAGCCCACACTGAACACTGAGGTTTGCTATGGAGAAATTAAAGCTGTTTCTTTTGCAGGAAGTCAGGCAAGGAGAACAGGAACCGAACTCCCAGTGGCTTTTAATCAAGGGTTTTTAAAGGCAAAGATTGAGGGTTAGGGGTTAGGGAGAACAGGCTGGTATGAGGAAGCACTGGCGGTATAGGTGTTGGAGAGATTTGGAACTTGGCCACTTATGGTAAAATATGGTAAGGGGCTCCGGCACTGATCTTCCTGCACAACAGACCCTTTGCTTTTGAAAGGATTTTGGTATTCAGATTCTGGTCATGTCCCAGTTCTTTGGTTCTGTGTGTAGCTGGAGGTCAAAGTTCTCTCCCTCTGCACATGCTTTGGCTTCATGACGTGCGGGTTTTGGTCTGTTGACTCTGAAAGGCAACTCAGTAACTTGACAGAAACAGGATAGGACCATTTTGAGCTGGTTCTGAAGTGACAAACACAGTGACTGTTTATTCTTCATGGCAATTAGTTAAATTTTTCAGTGGTTACTTTGTCAACCTTGCAAAAGGAGTCAAGTTTTTGCTTATGATTTCCTGAAATAAAAGCAAGAAATGAACCAGGGCAAGTTAATGTTGCAAAATAAGCTAAATTAAGCTTTGTTTGTATGACTAAACTGGTTTTGTCTACTTGGAATTGTCAAAGCTGGTCTCCATTTTTTTTTTTTTTTTAAAACCACTGCCATCCATTTTTAACACCAATGTCAGATTCATTTTTCTAAAACATTCATTATAGTGAATGTCTGCTCAAAATGTTTCAGTGATTCCTTATTGCCTAGATTTGTGGTTCCCAGATTGTGAGCTAAGGCGCCCTTGGGAAGCAAAATCACAGGGATGCCAGGAGATATTTTAAACTTTGGGTGGGGCCCTGGACGGTTTGGTTCAGCAGTTAGAGCGTCGGCCTGTGGACCTGAGGGACCTGGGTTCGGTTCCCGCTAAGGGCACATGCCTTGGTTGCAGTTTGTCTCTGGCCTCGGTTGGAGTTGTGTGGGTGGCAGCCAGTTGATGTGTCTCTCTCACATCAATGTTTCTCTCTCTCCTCCCTCTCTATCTGAAGATCAATGCAAAAATGTCCTCGGGTGAGGATTAAAAAATAAACAAACTTTGGGTGGGGGGATCAGTGATACTTGACATGTTAGACATCTGAATGGTCAGTTTCAACATTAGATCATGTTACATTCCTTTCCCGTGTCAAATGGAATGAAGGCAGTAGTGTCCAATTTGATACAAGGTGTGAAAAATTAAGCAGTGCCCAACATCCCATTAGTAAATAATTGTAGTTTCTGAGCAATGAAATGATAAAAACCCGCACTTCTTACGGCATTCAAGGTTCTTTGAAACTTCTGGTAACACCACGTGTCTTCCACCTATTATACAGGCTCAGGTTTTTCTCGTATCACATTTGGCACATTACAAGTGTTCAATTAAGTGTCAGACATAATCCCTTCTCATGTCAAACCTTCTGACAAGCCCAGTGTTCTTACTCAGTTCCCCAAGACTTATCTGGATGTTGCGCCCCCCCCCCCCTTTTTCCTCCAATTTTTCATGATTTTCTCCCTGGAGTTTCCAATGATCCCTTCCTTGGGTTTGATTTAATTTGCCAGAGCAGCTCAAAGACTCAGCAAAACATTTTACTTACTAGATCACTGGTTTATCATATAAAAGGATGTAACTCAGGAACAGCTAGATGGAAGAGATGTGTGGGGTCAAGGACATGCCCTCTGGGCACACCACTCTCCCCAAAACTCCACGTGTTCACCAACCTGGAAGGTCTTCAACTTTCTAGCAAGCCTCTCCAAATGTTACTTTTCCTTCAGTTCGCAGCCTACCTCCTCCAAAAGCCTAACCCAGTTACTACTATAGAACACAGCTGCACTGCACAGCCAGTGTTAGTTTATGTATGAATCTGTTCAGGCTCCAGATCAGATCAAACACCCAGAACACTACCACATGTACAAAAGGCATGTGGAGCAGAACAGGTGAGCGGGGATAAAAGTCAAGAGTGCAAAAGTGCTGGCTGGTGGTGCAAAGCAGAGCCACGAAGTGAAAGCCCTTGGTGAGACCAGGCCATGAGAGTGGGGTCTCTCTCCTGGGGAGATGAGTAACAATAGATACTGACATCATTACATTCCCAGCAGTTAACAAGGGAGGCAGGACAAGGAGGTGAGGATCCCACAACAGTTTCCCACCCTCTCCTTCCAAGAAAGAAGTAAAACTTTTTTTGGCCTGAAATAGCAAATACAAATTTGATTGTTTATAGTAAACAATCTTTTGAACTATAAGTATCCTGAAAATGGGTAGAAGAAAAGGTTCAACCCTTCCACTGGTGAGAATTACTTAACTGAGTTTTCCCCTGGAAATATTTGGGACATAACCAATTGCATGAATGTTTGTGTATGAAGACAAAGAATTTTGACCCTGTTAAGTTAGGGTGGGGGCATTACTTAGCTTGATTGGGTGGCTCTGGGCAGCCTTAGTAATGCCGAATGGGGACTGGGTCTGGTGAAAAAATTAGGAGGTGCAGAAAAAAAAGGGAGATGACCAAAGACCACCTAGTTTGACTAAGTAATGAAATATGGCTGTGCCTTTGGTAAACCAGGGTGGGGCCACGGACTTCAGTTGATTAAGGACCATGAAGCCAGGTCCAGCATTGGCTGTGCAAAGCAAACAGCAGGTACACAACCATGCTTAGGAATACAGGGAGACACGGGCAGCCAATGACACAAAACTGGTGGATGGAGTCTGGCACCCACCGCTACGCACAGGGAGATGCCTTCAGAAGACATAATAATGTTCTGGAAGACTGGGCGGGGTAGGCATGGAGCATTTAATGAGTGGAAGAAAAATATTCTGGGTTAAACTGGAGTTGTGAACTTGTTACCTACATTAGTTCAACAGTAGTTAGTGAACATATTTAGGTTAGGAGGCTATTTTCAATTCTCAATGTTGCAATCCGAAAAGTTACAGAAATATTTATTTTAAAATTCGCACTTTATATATATACATATACAAAAAACACAGGAGTGATTTGGATTAAAAGCTCCAAGGTGTATTGTTTCAGGTAGGTGTTACTGCTATCTATTCCTCCACCCCATTTATTAAGCCATTTCAAGTACCTTGAAGTTAAAACATTTACAGTGAGGTATAGAGTCCGACCAGGATGGGACACAATGTGTTCCAAATTCAAAGGCGGCTGCGTAGCTCCTCAGATGTTTCCTGTGGAGCACCTGTGCCTCACTGTACAACTGAGGGTTTCTTCCCGCACATCTGAATGTGGCCTTTTGGATCCTCTGACTGTGGCTGGTTTAGTCTCCAGGTTCTAACAGTATGTTGCTTTGTTGCCTAGAAGTTGATCCAGCTTCCAGGCCCCACTCCTGTAGACCTCAGTTATGTACATGTGAGGTTCGAGAGCTGACTAATCTGAAGGTTGGGAAATCTTGTTTAAAGGAGGAACTGCCATTTCAGCATAAACTGTCCTTAATCCTACTGTAGAAACTGTTTTAATTCTGGGGATGATCATGGCCAAGCAGCAGATGTCGTTAGTGGCTTCTTCTGAGAGTTAATTCCCGAGAGAGAGCCATCTGGCCACTTGCTTTTTATCACATTTCTAATAGTTGTTCCATTTCCTCAAGGGCTGTTGTAAAATCATTTACTTGGCTGTTACATAAAGTCTGCTGTTCTAGGAAGCGGGCCCTCTCTTCTTCTTTCATCTTCAACTTTACTTTTAAGGCCTGCTTGGAAAGATATTCAAAAAGAAAAAAAACAAACACAAAACTTTGAAACGTTATGCTTCTATTCCATCGAGGAAAACCACAGAAATACTGACATTAGATTTGTCTGTGCTGGTTTTAGAAACTGTCCCTTCTTATTCTAGACTCCACTATCTAAACTGGAGCAATGAAATCCTCTTCGATTCAGTGTCATGTACCATAACTCTGAAGCAGTCATGACCCTAGAAGCTGGGTTTCCTTGAGATATCAAGTTTGCACAGCATGGATTTTACACAGGTTTCATCTCTCAAATCTGAGCAACCTGGCATGTTGCACATTGTCTCATGCCCTGCAGATGTGAACAATTCTAGGAATCTTTAGGACAGAAAAGAAAGTTAAAAAAAATATTGAAATTGCCCTGGCTGGTTTGGCTTAGCGGTTAGAGCGCTGGCCTGTGGTCTGGAGAGACCTGGGTTCGGTTTCCGCCAAGGGCATGTGCCTCGGTTGCAGTTTGTCCCCGGCCCTGGTTGGTTGTGCAGGTGGCAGCCACTCGATGTGTCCCTTTCGCATCGATGTTTGTCTCACTCTCTCTCTCTTCCTCTTTCTCCCTTCTACTCTATCTGAATAAAAAATGGAAAAGTGTCCTCGGGTGAGGATAAAGAAAAAAAATATTGAAATCAAAGGAAATCTTAGAATTTAATAAACAGCTTATTAAACATAAAGAAATTGTCTGGCCGGTGTGGCTCAGTGGTTGAGCATCGACCCATGTACCAAGAGGCTGCCGGTTCGATTCTCGGTCAGGGCAAATGCCCAGGTTGTGGGCCCAATCCCCAGTGGGGGACATGCAGGAGGCGACCAATCGATGTTCTCTCTCATCGATGTTTCAGTCTCTCTCCTTCTCACTTCTCCTCTCTCTCACATCAATAAAGGGAAAAAAATTAAAAATAAAATAGATAAATAAGAAAGAGCCCTCCACAGATCCACCTATTGTGGAAGGAAATGGTACTGTGCTTCAGGGTGACGTCTGTCTCTCACCTGTAACTCCTCCATCTGCTTTTTGGCTGTTTCATTAAAAAGCTTCAGTTCATCTTGCAAAGTTTCTAACAGCAACTAAGAGAAAGTACAATGTAGTAACAAATCTTTAGTTTCTGTGAAGAAAATGTACACATATCCACAATCTCTCTGTGTGAAAGGAGAGTTGAACTAGATGATTCCTAACATCAGTCAGTCACTTACTGAGTTCTCTGCTGGGCACACGGGAGGAACTCAGTCCCCAGGAGGGACGAGAGATTCCCCACTTGCATGAGCTCTGCTACACAAGCAATATGAACAAACGTAGCCACTGAAGGGGTGACTAATAACCTTGGAGAGCTGAGGATGGTTTCCATATCTAGTGTTCTTGGACTCTAAGATGACAACTGATCTTGGGGAAGAGATCATAGAAGCTCAAAAGACTTTACTCCCAAACAATTACCTTCCTACTTCAGGGAAGGAACCAAAGAGAAGCCAAATTTAATTCAGGCTGAACCTTTGCATTATATAATTCTCAGCAAAGGAATAAGGCAAGGTGGCCATCGTAGAAGTGCCAGAGGTCAAAATGAAGTTCAATCCCTTTGTAACTTCTGACAGGAGCAAGAACTGTAAAAGGCATTTCAATGCACCTTCCCACATTCGCAGGAAGATTACATCTTCTCCTCTTTCCAAAGTACAACGTTTGGTTCATGCCCTTCCGAAAGGATGATGAAGTTCAGGTTGTTCAAGGACATGACAAAGGGCAGCAAATTGGCAAAGTAGTCCAGGTTTACAGGAAGAAATATGTCATCTACAGTGACCGAGTGCAGCAGGAGAAAGCTAATGGTACAAATGTCCATGTGGGCATTCACCCCAGCAAGGTGGTTATCACTAGACTAAAGCTGGACAAAGACCACAAAAAAATCCTTGAACATAAAGCCAAATCTTGCCAAGTAGGAAAGGAAAAGGGCAAATACAAGAAAAGAAACAATTGAGATGATGCAGGAGTAAAGTATTCTTATATACAACTTTCATTAAAACTTAAAATGAAGCCCTGGCTGGTTTGGCTCAGCGGTTAGAGCTTTGTTCTGCGGTCCAGAGAGACCCGGGTTCGGTTCCTGCTAAGGGCACGTACCTCGGTTGCAGTTTGTCCCCAGCCCTGGTTGGTCATGCGGGTGGCAACCACTCAATGTGTCCCTTTCATGTCAATGTTTCTCTCTCTCTCTTCCTCTCTCTCCCTCCCGCTCTATCTGAACAAAAAATGGAAAAATGGCCCTGGCCAGTTTGGCTCAGCGGTTGGAGCGTCGGCCTGCGGTCCGGAGAGACCCGGGTTCGGTTCCCGCTAAGGGCACGTACTTCGGTTGCAGTTTGTCCCCGGCCCTGGTTGGTCGTGCGGGTGGCAGCCACTCGATGTGTCCCTTCACGTCGATGTTTCTCTCTCTCTCTCCCTTCCTCTCTCTCCCTCCCACTCTATTAAAAAAAAAGGAAAAATGTCCTCGGGTGAGGATTAAAAAAAAAAAACAAAACTTAAAATGAAGAAAAAAAGGGATAAGGAGAGAAATCTGGTATAGTGTAGAATGGAGAAACCAGAAAGCTCTCCATAGAGGTCTATCCTATTACGTGTTTTAAAGTAGTACATTTTCAACTCAGATTCACTCATATTGTAAGCACAAAGTCCACCTGCCAAGTAAAACATGCTATTTGGAGCACACATCCACCACCCTCTTCTTCCACTAGGCTGGATAACCAAAGGCTGCTCCTTGGGGTTTACTGGGCACAGGGCAGAGATCCTCCTCCAGCTGCAGAGCCCCAGTCGCTAGGCCCCGCCCACTCACACCCAGGCCCTCACCAGAGAGTCCACGTGATCCTCGCTGGGTTCTTGCTGTGATGCCAGGATTTCGCTGTCTGGACGTAATGGAGACAACAAAGTTAGCCGTGCTTAGGGCACTGTGCCTTAAACAAACAAACCCCTCTAGAACAAGCACAAGTTTTCATCCAGGACACTTCTCTAGGCGGCTGCTCCCTGACTCCCTGAGTTTTCACCTTGTCAGCGTCGCCCACATCTACCTCAAGGCATATTTTACCTCTTTCCTTTCTATGATTGGATGTGGCCAAAAATTCATTCTGCTTTTTCCTCAGAAAATTTGTCCAAACGCAATGTATAGGTTGGATTTTTTGTTTACAAAACAAAATTACTTAAAAAAAAGTTTTTCAGGCCTTAAATATTATTTAAAGCTTTTCAGGCCTTAAATATTACTATTTTTGGTAAAAGTAGTGCATACACATAATAAATTAAAGTGACACAAATATGTATATGGTGACTATAGAGAAGATGACCTAAATCGCACAGTAACCAGAAGCAATCAGTCAGCATTCCTAACACAAAGAAGCCTGGGGCCCTTCCCTGGGCATCATCAGGCTCCTCAGTTCCATCTGAGGCCCCTTCCAGTCTTTGGGCAAGTCCTTCGTGTGCCCTCCTCTCTGCTCCAGACTGTTCTCACAAGACAGGGTCAGAATAGGAATCACATTTTAATCACTGTGATTCTGCTGACTAGCCAGATACCTGAAACAGTATCATTTCGCACGCAGCTGGTGTGGCTCAGTGGACTGAAAGCTGTCCCATGGACTGAGAGTCCCGGTTTGATTCCCAGTCAGGGCACAGGCTGGGGTTGCGGGCTTGATCCCCAGTAGGGGGCGTGCGGGAGGCAGTTGATGGATGTTTCTCTCTCTCTCCCCCTTCCTCTCTCTTTAATAAAAACCAATAAAAAACATATTGAAAAAAAAATTTAAGTCCTTAAGTCCTTAAGTCATTTCTTTCTGTTTCCACCTGGTAAAGTTAACTCTGTGCTATCTCTCTTGAAAGAAATACAATATTTCTGGTCTAATTTTCAAGGCCATACCTTTGGGCACCAAATGAACAAAGTGTTCAGATAAGAAAGCAATAATCCTCTCTCCACAACCATCTGAAATTCTCTCGGTCAGGCACAGTCAACATCACCAAAGAACAAAGAGGAGCTCCAAACCCCGGCACTGCCAAGCCAGCTGCTGCCATGCTGGACTCTTAACACACAGTCCAGAACCACCCCAGGAGGGGGCATGTGCACCAAGTCCTTTGAAGGTTGTCGTGTGCTGTTTCTTACCTGGGATGAGGCCCTTGCTCTCCAAAATCGCCAGACTGTTGTTCTGAAACTTCTGCAGCAGCTCCACCTTTTGGGTCAGGTCCTTCAGTTTTCCCTATTGGGGTTCCATACAAACAGATCAGGCCTGTCCCACTCCTCGGGGGTGGTCTTTACTGTCCTTGCTCTTGGACAGCCACAGTGCAAGCCTGCCATCTTAACTTTCTGCCCTCAGCTCCTGGGCTTTACAAGCTTGCTCCCTCCCAAGGGGCTGTCCCTCGGGATCCCACATGCATCACCCAGTGCAGCCGACAGCTGAGGTCTGGTGGGTCTCCTACCTGAGTTTCAGTCAACTTCTGGTGCAACTGCTTGTTGACAGCCTCTAAGAGCTGGTTCTTATCTTTGAGCTCTTCCTCTGATTTCTGCTTACTCAGTGGTCTGTTGCTGTAATGATAGTTGTACTTAAATGAAGTGGTAGAGGGTTAAGAGTATGGACTATGTAGTCTCACCAACAGGGGTTCGAATCCTGACTTTATTACATAGTGGTATATGAGTTCAGTGAGTTGCATAACCTCTCTGAGGTTCTGTGTCCCCATTTCTAGAATTAGGATAATACCTACATCTTATAATATCGTTATTGTGAAGGATAAGAGAGAGAATACGTGTACCATTCTTAGCAAGCTACTGACACATAGTAAACATTTAATAAATAAGAGCCATTATCACCATAAATATTAGTAAACATTCTTTTCAAATTTCTCAGAACTTTATTTTATTTTCAGAACTTTTAAGACATGCCCAGATTTGGAATTAGAACGTACTTCTACAGACTGTTCAGCTTATATTATTTCTGTCCTCAGTACTGCAAAATGTTCAACCTAGCCTCAAAGACAGAAAGATAGATTGTTCTCCTGGATTTCGCCTTCACCTGCACCACCAGAAATACCATCTCAAAATCGCTAACTACATGCAGCACCTCCTATCATGAAGTCTTCACACTCCTGTTGATAGGGCATAGCTGGGTTTGATTTCTGATCAGCTGTGGTCCTGGCATGGAGCACAAAAAGCTCTTGACTGGCACTCAAGGTGACAGCTTCACGGATCTTACCCTGATAGTGTTTTTCAAATCTGGCTGTGCCTCACCCCTGAAAATTCTGTTCCGGTTTCTAGGGTGACACCCAGGCTGTGACACATTAAATAAGTCCCAAAAAGTCCTGTACAACCAGGACTGAGATCCACTAAAATGGTGCCCAAACTTCATTTACCCTGATGCTCACCTCTTTTTAATGTTCTTCTTGATGGCAGTATCTGCAGCTTTCATCTGCCTAGAGAAGCAGAGACAAAAAATTCAGGACGTTAACTTGACTTATTGTGAACATTTTACACTATATACACACATATCAAATCATGTTGTACACTTAAAACTATAATATAGTCAATAATACACTAATTAGAAACAACAAAGGAATCAGAGAACTGTAATATGCTGTTATGTGTTGTGAACAAAGCAGAACAAAGACGCTGGTTTTCTAAAGAACAAACCAGAAATTTTATACAATGCGATAGCACAAGATTGAGAAGCTCTGAGGGCCCATGCACTTTGTTTCAGCCCAGATTATTGAAAAAGGCTCATTAATAGAGAATGAACTCCCTCTTGCTCAAAATGGAGTGGCTCTGTCCACCTCACTTAGCTGGGGACTGAGCACTGGATGCAGGGACACGCATGCACACTGGGGTGGACTGTGCTCAGAACAGGAACGTAGACTAACAACTAGCCTCCACCCACCATGACTACCATTTAGGGCTGGTATATGACCACTGTAATGCCATCTGTACACTCAGAGCAGGGGTGAGAAAGGAAAAAACACCTCTTTTCATAACCCATGCTGTGCCTCTTCAGAACTGATTAACATAGGGAGTCCTGACAAACAGCTCAGCCATGCTGCCCTGCTCTGGGCCACTGACTCCAGGCCAATTGTTCAGGTGCCTTGTGCTCTCAAAAACCCTATTTTCTCATTCTTGGTACAGAGCAATTTCTAGCAAGAGGTTCTAACTGGTTATCAATGATCTGACCCACCCGTTCTCTCTTCTCGGTTTGATGATTTTCATATCATTTTCTGAAACTCCTGAATGAAGCATTCTGGAAACATCAACTTCTTTAGACTTTACAGGTAATAAGCTCTTAGAATTGGCTCGAGTTTGTGTGTCTGCAAAGAAAAACAGGAGGGTGAAACCTCAAGCATCGTGACCCAGCAGCTGCAACTCTATAACAAACAGAGCTCCATTCCCAGTCAGAAACCTGTATTTCATTCTGGCCTATCTCAATATGTGAAGAATAATTCAGAAGAATAAGGATTCTAGACTAATTGGAGATAGAAACCAAAATTCTTTAAATGTGACAGTGCAGTATGTTTAAGGGTAGCCAAAAGCTTGATGACATATCAAACGGAATGGCCAGAGGGTATAAAATGGAGCTAAATGAGAGGCAGTGTGGCTGGCAGTCAGCAGAGCAAAACACAGTCGACTCCTTCAGCGAACACAAGGGATCGAACCATCTTGTTAAGCTCCTAGGCACTCTGCACGCTTTCCCAAGGCTGCACTCAAGCTGTTCGAGTTTCTCTTTAACTGTCGCTTTAGTTGTTTTGACCAGACTATGTCCCTAACTACTCTAAAATGTGTCCTTGTGTCCCAGTGCTTAGGGGAGTACTGGCACACAGAGGTTCAATACCTGCTTGTTGAATAAACGGCACACTTTCCAGTTTCATAGATTGTTTCACAGACCATCTCTAAATAATTTCTAGTCATCTTTCCCTCTTCCGTGCCTTTACCTTTACCACCAGCCCTTTTAATTTGTTTATCCTTAAGTTCAGAGTGTCCCTATTTGGCATTCTGTTCTGATCCTCTTGCTAGGCTATTGCCAGATAACCAGAGAAATGGCCCTGTCATGACACTCTTCTTCCCCAGAGGAGAGTATTTTCCCCCGACCCTTGTGCTACCCTCCACCACACACTGACATCCTACCATTTACATCCATACCAAATCCAAGTAGTACCTTGTTCTAGAGTTAAGCACACTCCCTCCCCCCCAACACCCACATCCACCCACACATATACGCTTTTCTCTTTTACACTAACTTTTACTTTTTCATTGTAAAATGGCTCCTTTAAAGCTTAACCTTAACAAAGAGCCAGAACAATAAAATCAAGTTGAAGAAGTGAAGTACAAAGCACTGGATGACAGGGATTAGGAAATTTTGTACTTGTTTTTTTTGAACAAGATTTTATTTTTATGACTCTAACTGCACAACAGTTTGGAATAAATATGATTTCTCAGGTTAACAAATTATTTCATTTACAGATATATCCACCGGGCTCTTACACCTTATTTTCCATATGCTTACCCAACAAAACAAAAATTAAAAGGGTTCTTTCTGAGGTCTCTATCTGAAGTAAAAAGCAACCTTGGGGGAATGTATTTACCTTCTCCTCTCTCAAATGTTTATAAGTTATACACAATAACAAATCTACCCCATATAAAAAGTGTTAGTAGTAAACCGAACAAAATTAACACTCCTCGTTGACTGTAATTAGTTTCAATAATCCATATTTGCTAGAACCTAAGGATTTCATTGTAGGAAAAATTTACAGGATTTCACAAAGACTTTCTTCTTAAAATGAGAGCTACTAGGAGGGAAATTGGATGGCTGGTATTCAAGGAAGGGAAGAGGATTTGTTTTTCACTGCATATCATTTCCTAGCTTTAGATTTTTTTTTCTTTTTATCCTCACCCGAGGACATTTTTGCATTTATCTTCAGATAGAGTGGCAGGGGAGAGGGGGGAAGACAGAGAGAGAAACATCAATGTCAGACAGACACACAGACTGGTTGCCACCCACACGAACCCAACTGGGGCCGGGGACAAACTGCAACTGAGGTACATGCCCTTAGTGGGAACCAAACCCGGGCTTCTCCGGTCCATGGGCTGATACTCTAACCACTGAGCCAAACGGGCCAGGGCTAGTTTTTTTGTTTTTATTAACGTGTATCTGTTACCCAGTCAAAAAACTAAAACTTGGTGTTAAAGTAACTCCAAGATTTCCCAGGTGGCTGGGAAACCTTAAAGTATAGCAGTGACGACATGGAGAGCGGCAGAGCCATGTGATCACAAACTTGCCTCCCTCATCTCAAAAGAGCCAGAAAGAGGCACTGAAGGTGCCTCCAGAAACAGCAGGGCCAATGACCATTAGCAAAAGGAGGCAGTGCACAACACCAGCATTCTACCACCCACCACATTCCCCCACCAGAGTGGTAGTGCCCTGTAACAGAGGCCACCCAGTCAAGAGGAGACAACCAACCATCCCAGTGGATACGTGACATTTTCCTTAACTGAAATGACATCGCTCCACCCTGATCCCAGAGGTGCAAATAGCACAGGTAAGAGAAAACAAAAACTTACACCATGATACCATCAAAATAAAGTACCCTACCTATCAAACTGCTAAATTATTGAGAGCAAAATAGTACCTAAACAAGAAAAGAGTTCACTACCTCAAATGTACAGGCAGAGAAACAATTTATTAAATATCATGAACAACACCAAGATAACATGGGAGCACAGAAAGAAAATGAAAAGTCTCCAGAAACCAAAGTCAAAATCATGGAAGACTGTGACTTAAATAACAGTTCGAGACACAAGAGAACTCAGAAAGGCAATACAATGAGTTCAATAAAAACATTAAATGAACAAAAGGGGTACTTTACCAAAAAGAGTTAAGCTATAAAAAAGAACCAAACAAATTCTGGAGCTGAAGAAATCAATAAATGAGATGAGTGCACTAGAGAGTATTAGAAATAGAGCAGACACTACGAAAGAGAGAATTAGCAAGCTCAAGATAGAAACCTAGAAATGACCCAGGAGGAAGAACACAGGGCAGGGGAGGGCAGGGGAGAGGAGTAGATTTTTAAATTGAGAATGAAAAAGTAAAACTGTCACTATTTGCAGATGACATGACTCTATATATAGAAAACTCTAAAGATGCCACTAAAAATCTACTAGAAACAATACAGTAAAATCACAGGATACAAAATCAATATATAAAAATCTGTTGCAGTCCTATATACTAACAACAAAATATCAGAAAGAGAAATGAAGAAAATCCCATTTATAATCACAACAAGAATAAAATTAACAAAGGAGGTGAAGGTACAGACACTGAAAACTGTGACACTGTTGAAAGAAATTGAAGAAGACAAAGAAATGGAAAGATATTCCATATTCATGGATTGGAAAAATTAACATTGTTAAAATGGCCATATTACCTAAACCAATATACAGATTTAATGAAACCCCTATAAAAATCCCAATGGCCTTTTTTTTTTTTTTACAGAAATAGAACACAAAAATCCTCAAATTTGTATGGAATCACAAAAGATCCTGAATAGTCAAAGCAATCCTGAGAAAAAAGGACAAAGCTGGAGGTATCATTTCCTGACTTCAAACTACACTAAACTATAATAATTGAAACAACATGGTATTGGCAGAAAAACAGACACACAGACCAATGGAACAGAACTGAGAGCCCAGAGATAAACACACATATATGGACAATTTTCAACAAAAGAGCCAAAGACATACAATGGAGAAAGAAAAGTCTCTTCAATAAATGATGATGGGAAAACTGGAAAGCCACATGCAAAAGAATGAAACTAGACAGCTGTCTGATACCATACACACACATAAAAAAACATAAAAATGTAGCTAAAGACTTGAATATAAGACCGGAAACAGTAAAATACATAGAAAGAAACATAGGCACTAAACTTACGAATCTTGGTCTCAGGTGGGTTTTTGTGAATTTGACCCCAAAAGGAAGGGAAGTAAAAGCAAAAATAAATAAATGGGACTATATCAAACTAAAAAGCTTCTGCATTGTAAAAGAAACCATCAACAAAACAAAAAGGCAACCAAAAGAACAGGAGAAGATATTTGCAAACTATACCTCTGATAAGGGGTGAATATCTGAAATATGTAAAGAACTCATACAACTCAAAAGAGAGAGAACTCATGAACACAGACAACAAACAGTGTGTTGACTGTGTGTGGGGGGTGGGGTGGGAGGAAGGTTTGGCGGGAGGGAAGGTGGAAGAAAGCATAGAGGGGATAAATGGTGATGAAAAAAATAAGTTAAAAAAAAAAAAGAACTCATACAACTCAACAAAATAATCCTATTAAATGGACAGAAGACCTGAATAAACAATTTTATAAGCAAGTCACGAATGACCAACAGAAATATGAAACATCACTAGTTATAAGGGAAACGTAAATCAAAACTACAATGAGATACTACCTCACACCTGTTAGAATGGCTATAATCAATAAGATAAGAAATAACAAGTATTGGAGAGGATGTGGAGAAAAGGGAACCCTCGTATACTGCTGATGGGAATGTAAATTGGTGTAGCTACTATGACAAACAGTATGGAGGCTCCTCAAAAAATTAATAGAGCTGCCCTGGCCAATTTGGCTCAGCGGTTAGAGCGTTGGCCCACGGACCAGAGTCCCAGGTTCAGTTCCTGCTAGGGGCATGTACCTCGGTTGCGGTTTGTCCCCAGCCCTGAATGGGATCATGTGGGTGGCAACCAATAGAGGTTTCTCTCTCTCCCTCCCCCTTTCCCTCCCGCTCTGTCTGAAGATAAATGCAAAAATATCCTTGGGGGAGGATTAAAAAAAAAAATTAATAGAGCTGCCATACGAGCCAGCAATCCCTATCTACCTTAAAAATTTGAAAACACTTACTTGTAAAGACATATGTACCACTGTAGCACTATTCACAACAGTCAAGACATGGAAACAACCTACATGTCCTTTGACTAATGACTGGAAAAACAAGATGTGGTACATATATAGAATGGAATACTATTCAGCCATTAAAAACACGAACTATTGTCATTTGTGATGATATGGATAAATCTTGAAAATATTATGCTAATGAATAAGTCAAATGGAAACAGGCAACCATTTGACTTATTCATTAACCACAAGTTGTTTCACTTGGACGTGGGATATAAAACAAAAGCAACAAACATACAAAAAACACAAAACAAAAAAAATCCAAAAACAAAAACTCACTGATACAGACAACAGAATGGTGGTTACCAGAGTGGAAGAGGTAACAACAAAAGGAGGCTAGAGCTATGACTGAGTAGCTCAGTTGGTTAGAGCTACATCCTGATACACCAGGGTTGTAGGTTTGATCTCTGGTCAGGGCACATACAAGAATCAACCAATGAATGCATAAATAAGTGGAACAACAAACTGATGTCTCACTCCCCTTGGCCCCCTTCCTCCCTCTCTCTAAAAAAAATATATATATATTAAAAAAAAGAGTCTAGACTTTGGGTGCTGAGTACACAATAAAGTATACAAATGCTATATTATAAAGTTGTACAACTGAAATTTATATAACGTTATTAACCAATGTCACCCCATATTATGAAATGTAATAAAAACAAAAAACCTGAAACTTAAAAAAAACTAACCCATGCCCCAAACCAAAACAAAAAAACCTGGAAGACGGCCTAAAAATGTTAAATTATTGAGGCTACATATGATCAGAAAGCTGGGACAGAAATAGAAAGCAAAGAGAGGAAAACTTTCAACTTGGCTGGAGAGAGCCAGTCACTCCCCACTCAGAGAGGCACTGCACTCTAAGGGGAAGTTGTGTAAACAGAAGTGGCTCTGGTTCCCCTTGACACTCCTAGGTCCTGCTAATGCCAGGATTACCAGTCAGGTGTTCTGAGGCAACATAAGACAAACAGGACAACCCTTTAAGCCTTCAGAGAAAAGCCTATTTACTTCACAGATCAATTCTGCCACTGCTTGTCAACCAGCTGCAGGGAGTCACTGGGAAGGGATCCTCAACAGCTGCTTCAAAATCTCCCACAACAGGTTCTTTTTTTTATCTCTTTTTAATCCAGGATTAATTTAATTTTAAAACAAACAGAAGCTACTGATTCACTCTTCTCAACGTCACTGGAGAGTCTACCTGTCCCAGGAAAGGTTCTGATGTTTGAAGCTTATTCTGTGCTACAGTCTCTAGATTAGGCAGCTGGACACCGCAGACCCTGGGCAATGACTTTCAACCACAAGCCAAGTAACATAAAGCAAGATGGCAAAGCAACTGACACAATTTATGTCTCCTCCCAAGTTTCTCGAATGCTTTAGCTAGGCCCAACTCCTCTCTCTCACTTCACTCAACAAATTCTTATTGAGAATGTACTATATGAGAGACACTGTGCAGATACAAATGTGAACCAGGCATGGTGGGGAACCCTAGTCCTTCCCTCTAAGTATCTTGCTTCTCAAATGACTCTCCTCTGTTCTCTGACAACAAACCCTGTCCCTCCAGATAGCTTAAGTCTGGAAATAAAACCGGTAATTGTTTACCAAGGGATTCCTAGCTCAATGGGAATAATACTGTAGGACAATTAGCAGCTTAAATCTAATTGATAATGCAGCACGGTTAGGTTTGGGGAAGCAGGGGGGTCTAAAACCCTACCGCACGGCCCTCTTAACCCTAACTCCCATCTTAAACCTAGGCAGGCCGGTTCTAGGGGAGTTAGCAGGTTGTCAGCGTCGATGGAATGCTCCCCACCCCCACCCCACCCCGACTAGGCTCCCTACTCGGGCCAAGGATGACCCTCCGTACTCCCCTGGGGGGCGGTGTGGACACCCACCTGCGGACGGGCAGCTGCTCAACACCGAGGAGGGTTGCAGTGCGTACATTGTCTTAACCACGCCAGTCATCGCAACGAGGTGGCAAGGCTGGGCCCTGGAAGGTGGAAGGTGAATGTTACCCCGTGGTGGGCCAGGGAGCCTCCGAGCAGAATGGCCCAGGGAGAGCGCGACCCAGTCTGCCCCGGCTCCCGGGAGGAGTAAGGAGAAACCCGTCCATTCCCAGCCCAACCCGCCCGTTCCCATCAGCCCAACCCCCTGCTCCAGCAGAGCCGAACCCAGATGCCTGGAGCTCCTGCCCGCAATCCTCGTCTCTCGGATTCAAACGGCGTTCCGCGGCAACTGCCGCACAGCCAGCCGGGTCTGCCGCTTGGGTTTCAAATGGAAACTTCCGGTGGCTGGGTGGGAGGGGCTGAGGTGCGCCCGTAGGCGGCCATGTTGTACGGCAGACGCCGCCCTGGGCGACGCCGGCGGGGGATGCCATGCTGTACGGACGGTGCGAGCCGAGGCTTGAGCCGGGTGTTGGAGCTTCCGCGTCTGGGCGGGGGAGGGCGTGGTGCACTTTGCGGACCTGAATGGAGCTATGAGCTACTGGCGTCATGTTCCAGTTTGGGAGGCAAACGCAGTCAAGTTTAGAGTCCGTGTCACAATCCTTTTCTTTGTTCGGTCGTGATTGTCAGGGATATTGCATGATGCCTGAGTGCCAGGCGCAAAGGGTATTTCAACGGGCTTAAAACTACACGTTACAGGGTGAGGAGTGGCCGATGAGGTTTGAAGAGGGCCTGTGAGCTGAACTATCTGAGGCACCTACCCGCAATTCTAACTTTATCATTTCCCTCAACAAATACTGGGCACCTGCTATGTGCCAGGCCACTATTCTAAGTGGTCTGGTGGGGAGCGGGGTGTCAGCAAATATTAAGACCTTGGTTCTGAGCTCCTGGAATTTACAATTTAGTGAACAAATAATCATGCCCCAGCTGCAGCAGAGGAGAAGAAAGACGAGAAGGAGGAGTTCGAGGAGTCGGATGACGACATGGGATTTGGCTTGTTTGATTAGAGTCTCATTGCCTACAAATAAAACCCTTTTTACATAAAAAAAAAAAAAGAAGAACTTGTCAATTATATCTCAATTAAGCTGGACAAATGTCAAATATATATTTACCAACTGTAGTAAAAATATGAAGGAAAGTACAATGTTCTGTGAAGAGAAAAGCCAGGAAATCAAGTTTAGATTAGGGAGTCAGGGACATCATCCCAGTGATGTAAGGACTAGTGGGAGTTAATCACGTAAACAATGAGGGAGGGGCAGATATGCAAAATCCTGAGACAGCAATGGGCTTTTCTCCTAGACAGGACTGGAAGATTCTAGGAGAGTGGTACAGATAAGGCCAGAAGAATGGCAGCCTTTGTAGGCCAAAGGTAAAGAAATTTGATTTTATCTTAAGAGTAATAGGAAGTCGCCCTGGCCAGTTTGGCTCAGCAGTTAGAGCATCGGCCTGCAGTCCTGAGAGACCCAGGTTTGGTTCCTGCTAAGGGAGCATACCTCGGTTGCAGTTTGTCCCTGGCTCTAGTTGGTCGTGCGGGTGGATGTGTCCCTTTCATCTCAATGTTTCTCTCTCTCTGTTCCTCTCTCTCCCTCCCACTCTATCTGAACAAAAAATGGAAAAATGTCCTCGGGTGAGGATAAAAAATAATAATAATAATTTTTTAAAAAGAATAATAGGAAGTCATTGAAGTATTAGAGCAGGAAAGTATCCTTCAAGTTACATATATTATTTTTTTAACACAAGTTTGTTTGTTTATTTCCCCAATTTTTTTTCCTTTAATGATTTGAACGGAGAGGGAGAGAGAGACAGAAACATCAATGAGAGAGAACATTGATTGGCCACCTCCTGCATGCCCCACACTGGGGATTTGGCCCACAACCTGGGCATGTGCCCTGACCAAGGAATGAAACCAGTGACCTCTTAGTGCATGGGTTAATGCTCAACCACCGAGCTACACCGGTCGGGCTTCAAGTTATATTTTTAAAAGCCCATTCTGGCCCGGCCAGTGTTACTCAGTGGATTGAGCATCTGTCCCATGGACTGACAAGTCCCAGTTCGATTCCTGGTCAGGGCACGTGCCCGGGTTTCAGGCTTGATCCCCAGTAAGGGGTGTGCAGGAGGCAGCCAATCAATGTTTCTCTCTCATATCGATGTTTCGATCCCTTTCTCCCTTCCCCTCTTTATATATATTTATACACACACACACACACATTTATATATAAAATAAAAGCTCATTCGAGCTACCCAGAGAATGGATTGAAGGGGACAAGAGTGGAACTAGGAAGACAATTGGGAGGTACTGTAATCATTCCAAGTAAGAAAAGATGATGGCTTGGCCATGATGCTGGTGGAATTCATGGAAATGGAGAGAGAATCAGATACATTTAAGACAACTTTTGGAGATCAAATATCAGAACTCATAGCTAGATTGGAAGTGGAGCAGGGAGTGGGGGATAAGGTGGAAGGAAATTTTAAGGATAACTCCCTGATTTGAATAATGATGTGGATAGAGTCACTATTTTGTGTTGGGGGGAGTTGGAGCATTTAGGTTTGTTGTTTGTTTGTTTAATGCATTTTTGTTGATTTGAGAGAGAGAGGGAGAGGGAGAGAGAGAAACATTGATTGCCTGCCTCCTGCATGCCACCTACTAGGGATTGAGCCTAAAACCCTGGGCATGTGCCCTGATGGGAAATCGAACTTAGTGCATGGGACAGTGCTCAACCAACTGAGCCACACCAGCCAGGGTGAGCATTTAGTTTTGAACATGGTAAACTTGAAATGCCTCTGAGACATTCAAGTGTTTAAACGGTCAAGTAGGCAGTTGGGAATATAGGCTTTGAGCCCAGAGGAGAGTCTAGGTTGGTGATGCACTTTTGGGAGTTATGGGTATATGGATGCATTTAAATACATGATACTGGATGAGATCAGCAAGGGAAGAAGTGTGTAGAGAGCCTTATGGCCAAGGACAGGGACAGCAGCGTTTAGAAGTTGTAATAAGAAGGTGTCAGCCAAGAAACATGATAAAGAGGTGCCAGAGAGGTGAAAAGAAAATAAACAAACAAAAAAGGTGGTATCCTAGAAGCTAAGAAGGAAGAAGTGGTAAACTGCTGAAGGACGGAGTGGTAAACTATTGAAAATAACTGAAAGGGCCCTGGCTGGTGTGGCTCAGTTGGTTGGGCCTTATCCTGTGCACCAAAGGGTTGCTGGTTCGATTCCCAGTCAAGGCGCATGCCCAGGTTATGGGCTTTATCCCCAGTAGGGGGAATGCAGGAGGCAGCAGATCAATGTTTCACTCTCACATAGATGTTTCTCCCTTCCTCTCTCTCTAAGAATCAATAATATCAATATTCTCACCCAAGGACTTTTTGCATTCATCTTCAGATAGAGCTAGAGGGAGAGAGGGAGGAAGAGAGAGAAAGAGAAACATCAATGTGAGAGAGACACATCGACTGGCTGCCACCCACACAACCCTAACTGGAGCCAGGGACAAACTGCAACTAAGGTATGTGCACTTAGCGGGAACTGAACCCTGGTCTCTCTGAACTACGGGCCGGCGCTCTAACCACCCTGAGCAACCGGCCAGGGCAATAAAAATATTTTCGAAAAACTGAAAAGGTAATTGAGATGAGAAATAAAAAGGACTCATTTAATTTAGCAACAAAGAAGTCATTGGTGAGTATAGAAAGAGTAATTCTGGTGGGGAGGTTTGAATGGAATCATGTTGGAGCAGGTTGAAGAGTACATGAGAGAGGAGGAAGCAGAGATGGCAGGTATGGACTTAGAGAGTTTGTGAATGGAAGAGCAGTTGAGCAGTAACTGGAGGTGGGTTAAGGGGTGCAGCTTGAAGGTGCAGGTATTAGTTGATACATGTGCTGATGGGGATGAGCCAGCTGAGAGGAAGAAAAGGGTGCTTCAGAGGGGAGAGGGGATGATCAAAGGAGCAAAGTCATAGAGAGGGAGGGAGGGAAGGTGGGATCTAAAGCAGCATCTTAAAATTCTTTTGTTCATAACCTGGCTGATGTGGCTAAGTGGTTGAGCATTGATCCATGAACCAGGAGGTTGCCAGTTCGATTCCCAGTCAGGGCACATGCCCAGTCCCCGGTGGGGGGCATGCAGGAGGCGGCCAGTAGATGTTCTCGCTCATCGATGTTTCTCTCTCTCTCTCAAATCAATTCAAACATTTAAAAAAAATTCTTTTGTTCATATAACCCCACAAAATAAAACAAAAAACAATGTACCCTCTCACTCATTTTTAGTTGATGCCTAAATGTTTTCATAATTTTAAATATTTGTAAAGGACATATTCTTCCTACCTATTATATATTGCACATGATATTTATTTATTTATTTATTTACTTACTTATTTATTTATTGGTACATGCCACTAGTGGGAACCGAACCCAGGACTCTCTGGTCTGCAGGCCGACGCTCCAACCATTGAGCCAAGTTGGCCAGGGCTGCACATGATCTTTATTCATTTCTAAAATTCTTTTTTCTTTTGGTATTTCATTTTGATTAATTTCTATTGCCATGTCTTCAAGTTCATTAATCTTTTTCTGCAGTGTCTAAACTGTTTTTAATTCCATCCAGTGATTTTTCATCTCAGGCATTTTAGTTTCATCTCTACGAGTTCAATTTGCATATTTTTAAAATACCTTCCAAGTTTCTACTTAGCTATGGAGTACAATTACAATAACTGTTTTAATGTCCTCATATAAGGATCAGTTCTGGGTTGGTATCCATTGATTTTCCTCCTCACTATGGGTCATAACTTTCTGCTTCTTTGCATAACTGGTAATTTTTATTAGACCCCAGACATTGTGAATTTTATGTTTTGGGGTGCTGGTTATTTTTGTATTCCTGTAAATATTCTGAAGGTTTGTTCTGGGATGCAGTTACATCACTTAGAAACAGTTTTATCCATTCAGGTCTTGCTTTTAAAATTTGTTAGGTGGGAACAATCAGTATTTAAACTAGGGTTCATGAGTCCCCACTGCCAAGCTGCTGAGCCAAGAATATTTTTTTTTTCTTTGTAAATCCTCACCCAAGGATATTTTTTCCCATTGATTTTTAGAGAGATATTTTTCCCACTGATTTTTAGAGGGGTCAGGGATCGAACCTGCAACCCAGGTACATGCTCTTAACTGGAAATCAAACCCATGACCCTTTGGTCCATGGGCTAATGCTCTAACCACTAAGAAAACTGGCCAGGGTGAGCCAAGAATCTTTTGAAAACCCTAATCAATGCTCCATAAATAATGAGGTTTTCCAGTCGGGCTAATGGGAATAGGCAATGTTCTACCCCTGTGTGGCTACTATTCCTTCCTATCATTTTGGATGGTTTTTTCCTTGGTTTCAAGTAGCTTCCTCACATTTATATGGCGAGCAGTGCTCTGCGGAATACTCAAGGGGGCCCTTTGCAGATCTCCAGAATTCTCTCTCCTTGCACCTTTCTCCTACCCAGTATTCTGTCCTGAGCACACTCTAGCTACCTTGGTTGCCCCAAACCCTGAGCTATCTCCTCAGCTCAGGAAGTCGGCATGGCCTTTCTGGGTCTCCCTTCCTGGAATATATCCTGTAAACTCTCCATGTCATGAAAACTGTTGTTTCATATGTATTTTTTCTGTTTGGTTGTTGTTTCAGGAAGGAGAGTAAATCTGGTCCCTGCTACTCTATCTTGGCTAGAAGGGGAAGTTGTATATGTTCTTTAAATATATTTTTGTTCAAACCATGAAGCTTCAGATTTAAATGATTCCATTTTTGGAAAATGTCCACCCTATATCCCATTTGCAAAGCCAATCCTCTGTGTCAAACCCATCAGCCAAATCAGATTGACTTTCTATTAGAAAAAGCCTGATTTTAAATTAGTTTATTTAAAATTTTGTTGTTCAATTCAAATAATTCAAACTAAATGGAGAAGGCACAGAACTGAGCTACAGGGTTGCCTCCTTTGAAACTTCTCACAGCAGCTTTCTAGGCTTTGCTCTCGTAAGGACTTCCTCAAACAGAATATTCTCAAGTAGTCCTTTTGCTTTTTATATTGCAGAGCAAGTTGCCAGAGTAGGATTCAAAATGAAGGAGGGGGTCAACTGGGAAAGTGGAGATAAAGAACCGACTGACCTATCAGGCTCCTTCGTAGGCTGATCAGTATAAAAAGAGGAAACATACCAAGGAGGAAGCTCTGGAAATTGATTCCCTTAAAACTGTCTGTGTCCACCTACCTTTTAGAAAGTTTTCATGCCCCTGTGGGAATGCAAGCCCTAGTTTGAAGGCCTCTGGTGCAGTGTGTGAAGGCATTGCTGGAACCATTGCTACTTCCTTTGTTGTAATAGAAGGGATGGGGACAGAAGCAGGCAGGAGCAGGGGTAGGTAAGTTGGGGACTTGGTGCCTTAAAGGTGAATCAATTTCTAGTTTTCTTTATGAAGAATGACTTGTTTAATGACAGTGGGGTTGTGAAAGGTAGAGATGGGCATAGATATTTGAGGAAGGCAGAGCAAGTATGAAATGGTCATTACAAAGATGGGAAACTAGCTAGGCAGGGCTGAGGGTCCAGTTGAAGTTGGTGGTCATGAATTCAGATCTACATCAATCTGCCCAGCTGTGTGATTTCTGTAGCAATACTAAAGCTCTTGTTCAGTGTTTGTGAACTGGTGAAATGCTGATCTTTCCCCTATATTGAGGGTTACCATGAATAATCACACAGAGACCTGGTAATAACTGTAAGTTTATAAAGGTCCTCCCAGAGCTCTTTAGTACAGGGCTTTGGACCGCCAGCCATTTACATAGCACATAATGGCTTTCTTTTGTTTCCCATCTTCCTGGTGAATTGAGTTACAATTTTTTCTTAAGCATGAACACCTCCAGACCTTGAGTTACAGTCATAAGGGTAAGGGTAGAAAAGGTGAGGGATGTCTGTTTTTCCTCTCTCCAAGCTCATGGGATCTCGACGCGCGGCATGGGTGCCAGAGAGCTTGTCACTGCCCATGTGTGTTATCAAAGGCTGAGATAAGGCTACCGTGGAAGAAAAGATCAGAAACTCTCCAGACAACGGATGAAGGTTGTAAATCAATGTAGTCTCTTTCCTGAGACCCCTCACCTGCCTCCCTGTCCTGTTGTGCATTGGGAGAAGAATTAAATGAGTTGGAGGGGGCTAAGGAAGTTTGGCTTATAAATCTCTTGTGAGACATCTCTTTCAGAATCAGGCTCAAGTTGGGATACTGACTAAATATTCATGGTACAGGATATGCCATGTGCCAGTAAAATCCAAGATTCTGCCAGTCACATCAATCTTTGTCTACTGACATCATCAAAGCGCCACAGCCATGGAAGGATAGGCTTTCCCATGACAATAAACTACACTGTTACATTTTAAAAACACAGTACATGTACTCAAGTGTGAGTTCAAGGATCTGCGGCATAATTAGGGGAAATACTCTTTAAGTTCCAAGTAAGTGTTAACGTAGTTCTATTTTAAAGTGTTTCGTGTTAAGAAACCATTTCTTGAATTCTCCAGAGCAAATGTGAATGCTTTGACTGGTTTTCCCCTGCCTCATGGCAGGCTTCTAAGCCTCTCTTCCCATGTGTCCAGGGCCATCCACTGCTGTAACTACCCATATCAATAATAAAGTGAACAGATCTGCCAAAGTCAAAGGAAATTGAAAATGCTTTAAATTCTGCTTTCCAGAATTGGGGCTAGAGAGGTGGGCTGGATTACTCTCTGAAGCGGGTGCCCGCTGTTGGTCCGGGCCATTCTTGTTGCAAGGTGAAGTTTTTGATTGCCACTCGGTTCTTCTAGTCCTTTGGGCCTGGAGGCATGAAGAACAAATCCAGCTGGTACTTCAGCAGCTCTGGCTCATCTGCCTTCCTATAGAGTTGTGTGGCCATGGCCTCCAAGAATGAGACCCAGAAATCCCTGACAGGGTCCCCAGCTGTGCCCAAACTCCCAGTGACCCCGTCCCATGCTCTTAACATTTCAGTGGTTCTGTTCAGACAGTTTTTGAAGCTCCAGTCCCAGACACCAATGTTTTCCTCTGTAAGACACCAAGAAGGGTGTGGAGAGGCAGGTTCTTTTGGTCTGGGTCCCTGCTACCCTCCCACAACATGGGGCAAGAGAGCCTCAGTGAGTTGCTGAGAAGCAACTAAGATGCTAGACTCTCTTTTGAGTCAAGGCTAGACTTCTGCTCACGCTCAGGAGGAAGGGCTCACCTGTCCTCTCTCTAGAGGGCTGATTGTCTCAGGTGAGACCAGGGCTCTCTCAGCTTGGCTGTGTGATAACAAAGGACAGTCCATGGTACAGAGAGGTCAGGACCCCGAAGAGCAGCCCTAGGCTGGAGAGGCTGAATTCTACTTGGACATGGAGAGAGGTCCAAGCAGATCCCCAGGACGACAGGTCCAAGTTACGTCCTAGTCACTGCCTTCTCTTCCTATTGTGGGGAGTCAAATGGGTTTAATTTACTTATCTTACAAAGTGTTCTGTCATTCCTGCCCACAGTGTTCTGCGTCTTCAACTCCCATGTCTCATTTGGGTTTCTGTCCCACTTTTCATAAGTTACTAGGGGTGGGAGGTGAGTCTCAACAATATAGGAAAAAAACAAAACATTCCTTGATTTGCCCCAGGCTCTGCCAGACTGTGTGTTCCTAGAAAGCTCCCTTCCCCTTTGTGGTCCTCAGCTGTAAAATGGCCTGAATCAGGGGTTCTCACACCACATTCTATGGAGCCTTCAGGAGCTTGAGGGTTCTCCAGAGTGCTCCGAGAGGCACAGTAGAAAGGGAGGCTGAGCTGGCTCTGTACTCCCCCTCCCAGCACCCACCAGAGTAGCTGCTGTTTATCTGTTTTATATTCTGTGTTTCCAAACAACAATTCTTTGAAGAAAGGCTACCGAGGCTACAAAGTTTGAAAACTGCTGGAATGGATGATCATTAAAGTTCCTTCCAGTCCGAGCTACTTAGGAGTCTGAAGTTCCTCTTCAAGAAGCCTTCCCCGTTCCCAGTCCCGGGCACTTGAGCTCCAGCAATACTGATGCCTGCAAGGACGTGTAAACTGTTTCCCCAGTTAGAGTAAGCTCCTTGAGGGAAGATGTGGATTTTCCTTTCACACCTCTGCCCCTTGTAGTACCATATACAGAGTAGGTATTCAGCACACTTGCTGATGCTCTGAGTGTCATAGGCTCTTACATGGGATAAAATCTTCCAGAGAGACTCACTGCTTTGGGGAGGAGGAATAAGCCTTTGGTCTGCTGATGGTCACCAGAGACACCTGTCCTTAGGAAGCCGGGGGCCCTACTTGGGGAACAGCTTCAGACACACACAGTCCCCAAAAGGGCAGCCCTGAGTTCTTGCCTCAGTTGAACACTGCTCCACCTCTACTTCCCTCAGTGTCTCTCCTGGCAGGGGCGCTCCATATACTGTGGCCATGGAAGAGGCATGGCCCCAACTCTGAGCCTGGGACTCAGATTAGCCAGGATACCCCATGGCCAGTAGGCATCTCAGCTGGATTTGGAGCAATGCGCGGAGATGATGGGGAGGAACTCCAGGCTTGCTCAAAGTATATCTCTCTCTGGAGATGGAGCCCTGGGGGGGCGAGAGGGGGGGGCTTATTCAGAGACGTCTGAGAATGTAGGTCACAGAAGGGTGCTAGAGGTAAAAGATCAGGACAGCCACACACCAATGTCCTTGGAACAGGTGGCCAGGAGGAGAGTGGGAGCTGTAGCAGTAGAGTGAGTAAGGAAACCCGCCCTGCCATTTATTAGCTACGTGACTTTTAACCTCACTTTCAAAGTCTTTACCTATAAAATTGGGGGCAAAAGAACCTGGCCAACTGCAGGCTACTGCATAGTGAAGTGGGATTCCAAAGAGACGATGGGTATGGTGATGTTCTGTAAACTAAACGGAGCAGGGATGGAAAGGATTCTGATTATTAACAGGAGAGCCCACTCTTCCCTGCCAGAGAAGCTTCCTACAGAGGACCAGCCTGCAATACAATAGGGATGCTCCGAGGCTAACCAGTCCTCCTGCTCCTGCCGTCTCAGCCCGGCCTTGATGAATTTCTGGTCAGACTGGGAGGGCAGGGCAGTTCAGGACAGAGTCCCCAGACCGATTCTGGCAGAGAAGCCCCCAAAAGAGAAGGAAGTGTCCTGATAAAGAGCCCCTGAAAGGTATGAGGCCCAGGAGGTTGCTGAGGTTCCCCAGGACTCTTGTTCTGTGAGATACCCCAGGGTGGGTCTGGTTGGCACTGTGGGGGCACAGGAGCCCTCAGCAGGTCACAAAGAGAGCTTGGCATTTCCCTCCAAAGACTCTCCCCACTGAATCCTCCAGATGTTGGCTGTAAGCAGCAGCCCGAACCAAGGCGGGACTATCTGGCAGGGTTTACAATCCACAGGTGAAGGGTGAGATCTCTCCATGCCAACTTAGGAAACACCATCAGGCTCCAGCCTGATGCTGCCCCTGCCCTGGCATCCCTGACAGGCTCTGCACCCTGGTCTAGCTTCCCTGGGTCTCTCTCAACTACTGTATCCTGAAGTGTGGGTGCTGGGCCTGCGCAGCCAAACATCTGGCAGATCTGGTTGGCTGTTGGGCAGTACCACAGGGCTGCCATCCCCTGGTCCCCCACGGCCCTTCCAGGATGAGCTGCTCTGGTGGGAGGCAGGCAGTGATGGATCATACACAGTCTCCTTCAGCGCCAGCCATAGGGTGTCCCGCTTCCCATTCAGCTGGCCTCGCTGAGATACTGACTGCTCAGTTTCATCCTGGTCCTCTGGGGTGGCACCCATGGAATCTGGCACCCGGGCACTGGGCTCAGAGG
This sequence comes from Molossus molossus, assembly GCF_014108415.1. Classification (NCBI taxonomy): domain Eukaryota; kingdom Metazoa; phylum Chordata; class Mammalia; order Chiroptera; family Molossidae; genus Molossus; species Molossus molossus. The sequence goes on along the minus strand of NW_023425344.1, from coordinate 179,325,419 downwards.
TGCTTAGGCAGGTCTCGTCGGAGACGCTGAGCCCCTCCAGGGTGCTGGCTGAAGAGCAGAGGCAGTCAGGTGGTTCTGCAGCCTTGGCCTTGGGGGTGTGGGCTGGGGCTTCTGGTGAGGCCTGCAAGGGCTCAGCCTTCTGCCCTTGGGAGTCCTGCCTGGCCTGGGTTTTGGGGCTGTGGCCAGCCTGCTTATAAGGGGAAGAGGTCTGCAGGGCTGGGCACTGGCTGAAGACTGCCTGGTGGTCCAGGAACAGCTCCCTTGGGGAGGTAGGGGCTGGTGGGGGCCGGGAGCAGCAGGGGCCATCATGAAGCTGTATATCCTCAGAGAGCACTGAGGGCCGGTGAGACAGTTTACTGGTGGCTGTGCTGGTGTCAAAGCTGGGGCTCCGGCGCCGTGACAGGGGCTGTAGCTCATACTGCTCTGAGCAGGATCCGTGACGCCCTCCTACTGACCCTGGTCGTGGGCGGCCTGCCTTCACCCCTCCTGGCTCCCCAGTTCCAGCATCCCATGGCAGGTGGGCACAGGGCCAGAGGATCTGCCCACAGTTCTTCTCTGGACCAAAAAAACAGCAGAGAGATTGGAAGAAGAAGCTGGCAAAGCCACAGCTGACGCACTTGACCATCATGAGGACAATGCCTAGCTTGCGATAGAGCAGCACTGTGGCAGGCAGCATGAGCACACCAGCTGCAAACAGGGCTGCGGCCCCCACGGCCGTGGCGCAACTGGTCTGGCGCAGGGAGAAGGCCACGCGGCTCAGGCGGTCCGGGTGTGGGCAAAGGTGATAGGAGATGCAGTAGTTGACAGTGAAGTCTACCGAGAGGCCCACAGAGGCTGAGAGAAAGAGTACCTCGGCAGTGTTGAGCTGCCACTCGAGTAGAACCAGGAGCCCCACGGTGAGCAGTACTGTACCTGCTACAGCTGCCACGGAGAACAGGCTGAGTGGAACATTCCAGGTGCCCAGCAGCAGTGTGGCAAAGGCCAGAGCCAGAGCCAGGCCCAGCACCACAGCAGGCTCGGTGCTCAGGCTGTGCTGCAGACTGTATAGCTCCAGACGGCTGGTGAACCAACCCTGGCGCAGGCCCGGAGGTGCCCTGCCCAGCTCTGCGGACAGCCAGTGGCTGACCTCGGTGTAGAAATGGTGGGCCTGGCTGTAGTCTGGACTATACTGGAAGTTGGTCTGGAACTGCAGGACCAGAGCAATTAGGCTGCCCTGGGTATTGAAGCGGGGCCCCAGGTCACCGGTGCTATCTGGGCCTTGCTCCAGAGCCATCATCTTGAGGCAGTGCAGGAAAAGCTGGGGTGCCCAGGGGAATCCTGAGTGGCCACAGCAGAGGCCAGGCCCCAGGCGGCCACAGCTGGGGCTCTCCATCCAGTGCTGCAGGGCCTCCACGAAGCACAGTGTGGGCCAGCCCTCTGGCTGGGCACCAAAAAAACTCTGATTCCGAGCTCTGTGGCAGAGTGCCAGCAACCAGCGCTGGGCCTCGGGGCTGCTGGTGGAGAAGGCAGGGTCACTTACCAGTGAGCTGTTGCTGCGAGGGTCCACGGGGTCCCCAGTGTCTACAGGTAAGATGCCCCACACCAAACTCACGGGCATGTGGCCACCCTCGCCTTCAGGCAGCCGCTCGAACTGGAACTGCTGGCGGTACTCCGCATCGAAGCGCTCGAAAGGGTGGCTGGGCCGGAAGACCTGGCCGCGGGGCGGCAGCAGGGTGGGCAGCCGCAGGCGGGGGCTGACGCCGGCGATGTAGGCGCCCCCTGCCGCCAGCGCTGTGAACCAGCAGATCCAAATGTAGCGGAACTTGATGACGCCGCAGGGCAGGAGGCGCTGGAAGAGCAGGCGCGAGGTGCCGCCCGCGGCCCTCCGTAGGCCGCGGAGCCGCCGGTGCAGCGCCAACGCCAGCCGCCGGGGCGCGCTGCTGGCCCACGGACCCCGCGCCCGGGCTGCACAGCTGCTCGCCAGATAGCGCTCGTGGAGCACGGCCGAGGAGGGCAGCCAGGCCAGCGTGAGCGCCAGGTGCGCCAGCACGGCCGTGCCCATGTAGAGGGCGAAGCAGCGCACGGCCGGCAGGCGGCTCAGGTAGCTGGCGTAGAAGGCCGCGCTGGTGGTGAGGCCGGAGACCAGCAGCAGATAGCCGAAGTGGTGCATGGTGCGGCCCACTCGCTGCGCCAGCCCCCCAGAGGGAAGCTGGCTCTTGCTGAGGCGCCAGAGGTCGAAGAAGATGAGGGTGTGGTTGGTGCAGACGCTGCTGAGCAGGACAAGGGCCGCCAGATTGACGAAGGGGAAGTAGGCCATGCGGAAGGCCACTCGGTAAAGAAAGAAGGCCACCAGCAGAGAGCCTAGAACTCCTAGCAGCACCATGAGTGTGAGGAAGAAGGAGCGCAGGTAGAGGGCGATGCTGAGGAAGATGGCAGCCAGGGCCAGCAAGGGGTACACCGTATCCTGGGCCAGGTAGTTCCTCAGCAGCTCCTCCTTGAGGCCCAGATCCATGCCGGTGATGGACGTGTAATTGTCAGAGAGCCTCCAGGGAGTGGCCAGGCGGTCCAGGTAGATGTCCATCATGGAGGCACCCTTTGGGGTGGGCAGGAAGAGCAGGCTGTACTTCAGGGAGGGCACCTGGTAGTCAGCAGTCTGGGGACTCAGAAAATCCCTGTCCAGCAGAAAATGCAGAAGTTGGTAGACAGCACTGCTCTGGGAGCACTTGGTGGGAACCTGGGCACAGCGTGGGGGCTTGTCTTGCCCAGGTCCCAGACAAGAGGGCACCAGGGCACCGCGGTGGTAATAGAGGGCACAGGTCCGAAGCAGGGCCAGTGTGCGGGCTGCATCTGCTTGCGTAGTGTCCAGGCAGGAGGAGCGGTTGGAGAGCACGGCCACATAGTTGCCCAGGGACCAGCTGGGGCAGCACTCGTTGGCTGCTCTACGCTGGCACAGAGCCCCAAATTGGGTATGGGAACGAATCTGTGGGGCACAGACAGCAGGAAAGAGCTCAAGAGCAGTGCAGGGGCCCAGGTGTCCCCAGCCCTGCCCGAGGCCCTCTCACTTCCTTTCAGGCTGCAGGGCAGAGGCAGAGATATATCCTGACAGCCCAGCAGAACTGGCTTGTCTCAGAGCTGCCTTTGGCTCCTGGCCAAGGTGTCAGCAGTTACTTCATCAAAGAGGAGCCTCAGAGATGCTGCTGAAACCCCAGCCTGAGAGGTCCTGCCCCAAGGGCCCCTGCAGGTCATGCACCCCAACTCTACACTGCCTGAGCCAGGAGTAAGAGTGGAAGTGGCAGTCACAGATGGAACGGGGCCAAAGGTCCAGGGAACTGGAACTGGAAGCGAACGATGAGAAAAGCAGAGGCCAAAACATTCCAGGATCAGGGTCACTGCCAAACCCTAGCCCCTTCCCCCCTCTGTCTACTAGTCTGCTTAAATCCTCTTAGGCACAGGTCTGTTTCTTTTTCAGACCTCATGTCTCCTTTTCTCTTCCACTTGCTGTTGACCTCACAACAACTGGTATAGTTACAGAGAGCACCTGTCTGGGAACCAGAGGTACTCTGTTCTGCCACCAACTGAATGCATGGCCTTGGATCTGAGATCATGGTAACAATAGTAACATTTATTGAGAGATTACTATTGCCAGGCATTATGCTATAGTTTTCCAAATTCTATCTTACTTGTCACAACATTCCTTTTTTTTAATTAAAAACTTTTTTTCTCTTTATTGATTTTTAGAAAGCAAGGAAGGGAGAGGGAGAGCAGGATAGAAATATCGATGAGAGAGAACATCAATTGGCTGCCTCCTGCATGCCCCCCACTGGGGATCTGGCCCACAATCTGGGCGTGTGTCCTGGCCGGGAATTGAACCGGCGACCTCTTGGTGCATGGGTCGATGCTCAACCACCGAGCCACACCGGCCGGACTGTCACAACTTTCTTATCCCCACTTTATATGTACAAAGACTGAGGCACTGAAAGGTTAAGAAACATGCCTGAAGTCGCACAGCTTGAGGGAGGGCACCTGGTAGTTAGTTCTCTGAATTCAGCTAGGGAATATTAGAGCTGGTCTTGAAATCAGGCATCTGACTCCAGAGCACATGTTCTTAACCAGTGTCTTTTGGTACTTTGGATACACTTGTGTGAAGTGAGCTGCTTGGGCTACTTTGTGGTGTTCACACTGTTTTTAGCAGCAAACCTTTCTGCAGATGTTATGGTGTGTGGTTGTCTAGTTAGCATGATTGCATTGGTGCTGCTTGGATTGATGGGGCCTGGGGGTCTTGGGCCGAGGCCTCCTTATCAGTTCTTGAGGCTCCTTTTCAAGACCTTTAGGAAATTCCCAGGTTCTGCACGGTCTGTCTTCCAACACTTGTGTTTTGGCTCTTCAGAAAACAGCTGACTTCTTTCCCCACCCCAACCTAGACCCTCTCAGCAGCATTGGAATGATTTTCTAAGCAGGGAATGCTCTTTTCAGTCCACCGAGGCAGTCCTGGCTCAGAAGTGTTCCTTTGAGATCAGGTTCTTGGTGTCCTGGTTCCCTCCCCACCCAGCCCCTGGTATTTCCCCAGTGAACTCACCTGGTCCTGTTCCATGCGACACATGGAATGGATGGCGTGTATGTTCCACAGGCTGCCCGCGGAGGTGGACATGAACACCAGCTGTGCATAGCTCTTCTCTGCAACACACCCCCCAGAGCTCAGCCCTTTGGCCCCAGGTCCTGGGCCCACCAAAGGAAAGATTCTTACCCAAGGCCATACGAGGTTCAGATTCTCAGGATGCTGAAACCTGTCCCTGGTTGCTCCATTATACACCTGCATTCCAGCTCCTGTGCCCCACCCACACCCAGCTTGACCCTACCTGGCTGGAGCACCTGAGACCTGCCTCATCTTCCCAGATGTAATCCAACTTCCTTGGCTTGAATGTGGCCAGTTGGCCTCCTTCCCTTTCTGTCTGTCCAGATTTGTTCTTCTGGGCCTTTCTGTTGTAGTACGTGAGGGTGGGGACCACCATTAAAGCCAGGACATGGCCAAGCTGAAGCTTACCAGGGGGGCCACAGAAGAAGTTTTCTTGCCCTCTGTCCACCAGGGGCTCCACCATCCTCCGGGGCCGGACCATGCCCTCCTGGTCACTCCAGGGTGCAGGGCTCAGAGTGGTGTGGGGATTTGAGCTGAGGTATAGAGAAAATGAATATCAGGAACTATCAAGGGCTGGGGTTCCCAGAGGAGGCCAGACACTACTCTCTAGAGGTCTCCAGCAAGCCCCTCTGACCTGCCTTTGGAGAGGTCACCTGGTGGCCTCTCCCTAGAGACCTCATTTTTTTCTCCCATTCCCCCCAAATGTATGGAAAGATGGGAACCCATTACCTGTTCAGCTCAAGGTCTGGAGAAAGGGAGAGCTGCTTCTGGGAGCCCGTGAGGGTCTGCAGTGCTCTCCAGACCACTAGCTTGCGTCCAATGTCTGTGTCCCGAGGCTCAAAGCCCTGCGGGAAGGAGGAACGAGAAGATCAGCCAAGCAGGAGGAGGGGTTTTTTATCTGGTCCTTCTCCGCTCTGCCCCTTTGGGTCCCTGGAGCAGCGAAGGCCAGCCTGCCTGCCTGGATTGTTGAATGGGAGCATCACCTCTATACCATCTTCCCAACTCTCTCTGTAGGCTAAGAGCCCACCACTGCTACCCCACCCCCAGCTGGGACACTCCCACTTGTTGCCCAGACTTAGAAGAGGTGGCCAGGCCTGGGACCCCCCTCCCTCCCCTTGGCCCCTCACCAGCAAGGGCTTGGAGATGTCAGGCAGGTGGCCCCCCAAGAGTCCAGCCAGGGTGCAGAGGAGGATGACAGCTAGACACAGCAGCAGCACTGCCACTGGCCACTCAGCAATCAGCTGGGAATAGCTGGAAAAGAGGAAGAGAGCCCACATGAATTGGTGTTGGGTGTGGTAGCGGGGGCTGGGTGAGCTTAGGAGCCACCACGAAGGGGTGGTGGAGCTGTATGAGGTACAGCCTGGTCATCCTAGGGGTCAAGAGAAGGCCTAGGCCTACCTCTTTGGCATCCGGAAGGCCTGCTCCTGCCTGTGGAATAGAAGAAAAGACACTTGCTTGCCAGAGTCCTCATAAGGTGGGGGGAGGGGAGGTTGGGAGATAGAGGAAGATGGTATCAACCCTTTTAGGCTTTCCCACACCACAGCTACCACCCTTACTTTCTCCCCTGTCCAGGCTGCCGCCTTCATCAGCAGCAGGGGACATCCCGGGCTGCTGTATTGATGGAGTCTAGAACCCAGGGGGTTGGCCCTACTTTTTATCCCCACCCTACCTTGCAGTGGCAACTAGCAAGCTGCTGGACCCCTCCTTACCTGACGCTGATCACATGGTGCTGCACTGATGGCGGCTTCCAGGCCCCACCATGCTGTGAGGGGGCTGGGGAGGGGCTGAGGCTGGAGCCATGGGAGCACAGAGCTGCCCGGTCCCCGAGCCCTGGCAAGGAACTTCCCCCCCGGCATTCCTTCGGTGCCCGGGCATAAGTGAAGTGGGCAGGGGCCAAGGGGCTGGATGGGCCCACAGGCTGGAGGGTAGAAGTTGCTGGTGGAGGTCCCGAAGAACTAGAAGGGTCCTCAAGGGGACAGCTGTGGAGGGAGCAGCTTCTTTCTGGGCTTGCCTCAGGGGCCACGGCCTTGCTCTGGGACCTGGGGAGAGAAGAGGCAGGGAAGACTGGGTGAGGCTCACTGGTGAGATTTTTCTGTTACTAGTCCTAGAGGAGAGGCAAGGAGGGTGCATCTACATCTCAGCCTGCCTCTTGGGGGTCCATTGTCTTATTCACTCATCTGTCCATGCACTCAAAAAACAAAAACAAAACCACATTACTGTTAGCCTGCTACATGCCAGACACTGTGCTAGGCAACGAATGTGCTTTTACATGTATGATCTAATTTACTCCTTTCAAAAACCTATAGGGGAAGTACTTTCCTTGTTTATAGATTTGAAAACTGAGGGTCAGTAAGATGTGAAGAGCTGGGCCTCGAACCCAGTTCTGACTTGCAGCCCTGTGTTCTTTCCGCTACAGTCACTGGTTCATTCTCTTGTTAGATATTTATTGAGCACCTGCTGCATGCTTGTCCCCACAGATAATTGCTCCTCTCCCAGATAATTACATAGCTCACACTCTCTCTTTATTCCATTCTCAGTTCAACTATTATTTTCTTAGAGAAGCCTTCCATGACTACCCTTTCTAAATAATCACCCACCGGTTCTCCATCTCCCTACCTGCTTTATATTTTTTTAGAGCATTTGTCACAACTGGACAGTATATTATATAGTTGTCGTGTTTATTCCTGTCTCTCATATTGAATGTGAGCTCTGGAAGAGCAGGGGCCTGGTACGTTTGTTCATCTCTATCCTCAGCGCCTTGAACAGTGCCTTGGACACAGAAGGTGCCTAGGGAATGTTTATTGAATGAATACCGAGTGCCAGACAGGCTGCCAGTCGTGGTGCTAGGATAATGAAGGCCTCGTCCTTGTCCTCTAGGCACTCATAGTAGGTGGGAGATGTGCATAGTCTAACATGTTGAATTCTGTGAGAGAAGAAGTCACAGAGGGCTTATGGGGCCCAGAGGAGGGCCAACCTTCACAGGCCTGGGGATAGTTAGAGAAAGTTGGCAGAGGCAGCTGCTGCCTTTCCACCAACCTTGGGACATAGGACTGAAGGTTTGCTTTGCAAGGGTGTGCACCGTTGGGGGATGGAGTGGGGACCCCCAAAGAATTTGCCAGGGTGGGGTCAGAAATAGATTCCTCCTCCAAAATTACTAGTGAGGGCAACACTCTTGGGTAGGGACTCAGCCCCACTCCTTGGGTGTGGGGATAGATGGAGTCTCACCCCAGTGACAGGGTTACCAGACCTAGGACACAAGAAGATGGCCACAGAACAGAGTGCAGGGTTCCCCAGGGATTCTGGGCCGGGAAGCCTTGGAAGAGTCCTGTCTCTTTCCCGCCATCTCCCTGGATCACGTGGCCTGTCAGAGGTTATATACCTTCCACAGGACAGCCAGGTGTATGCTAACCAACCTTGGTTTCCAGTCCTGCCTGCTGCACTGCTGAAGGGGCTATGGACCCAAGTTCTGATGCAAGTGGACACTGCCCACAGAAGCCAGGTTCTGCCCAGAGACCAAGTAGAGGAACTGTAAAGAACAGGCAAGCTCATCTTCTTCCTCCCAGAAGGCTGGCTGGCTGGCATAGCAGCAGTCTGAGGAGAATGACCCCCATGCTGAGAATGAAATGGGGGAGCAGTGGAGGTGTACTCCTGGCTCCATCCATCCTTTAACTCTGGGACCTTGGGAAATACACACAATTCTTGGAGCATTGGCATCATGTCTGTTGCTTGAGGGTATAATGATAAGGACCCCTCCCGTGTTTGGTATTAACTGATACAATGTATGTGAGGTGCCTGGCATGGAGCCTGGCATGGGAAAGACACATTTACTTTCCTGCCCCTTCTCACACTCAGTGCTGCAGGGAGCATGTAGTATAAGAAGTATATTTATATTTACAATTTGACCTCTCTAGGCATCTCAGATAATATATCTTTTAAAAAAAAATTTTTTTTTATCCTCACCTGAGGACATTTTTTGCATTTATCTTTAGATAGAGCAAGAGGAAGAGAGGGAGGCAGAGAGAGAGAGAGAAACATTGATGTAAGAGAGACACATCGACTGGTTGCCACCCACACGACCCCAACTGGGGCCAGGGACAAACTGCAACCAAGGTACGTGCCCTTAGCAGGAACCAAACCTGGGACTCTAGTCCGCGGGCCAATTCTTTAACCACTGAGCCAAACTGGCCAGGGCTCAGATAATATATCTTTATTGAAGGCCCTGGCTGGGCAGCTCAGTTGGTTAGAGTATTGTCCCAATATGCCAAAGTTAAGGGTTCGATCCCTGTCAGGGCACATATAAGAAGTAACCAATGAATGCATAAGTAAGTGGAGCATCAAATCAGTGTCTATCTGTCTGTCTGTCTCTCTTTTTCCCTCTCTCTCTCTAAAATGAACTATATATATATGAACTTCTCATGCCTTGAGAATCTCACTACATATATAATTATAAACATTTTTCTTTATTATTATTATTATTATTATTTTTATCCTCACCCGAGGATATTTTTTCCATTTTTTGTTCAGATAGAGTGGGAGGGAAAGTGAGGGAGAGAGAGAGAGAGAAACATCAATGTGAAAGGGACACATCGAGTGGCTGCCACCCACACGACCCAGCCAGGGCCAGGGACAAACTGCAACCAAGGTATGTGCCCTTAGCGAGAACTGAACCTGGGTCTCTCTGGACCATAGGCCGACACTCCAACCGCTGAGCCAAACCGGCCAGGGGCTCTTTTATTATTTTTATATTTTATTTTATTTTATTTTTTTATCCTCACCCAATGACACTTTTTGCATTTATCTTCAGATAGAGCGAGAGGGAGAGAGGGAGGAAGAGAGAGAGAAACATCAATGTGAGAGAGACACATCAACTGGCTGCTACCCACATGACCCCAACTGGGGCCGGGGACAAACTGCAACCAAGGTACATGCCCTTAGCGGGAACCGAACCCTGGTCTCTCTGGACCGTGGGCCGACACTCTAACCACTGAGCAAAACCAGCCAGGGCAATATTTTCCTTTTTTAAAAAATACTTTCCTTTTTGTTATCTAAAACTTGCATCAGAATTTGATCTCATGATTTAAATCACTGATACTTATTAGTTTTTGTTTTATTTTTTTACTAACAACGTTTAGAAAAATAGGAATTTGACCAATGTTGTTCTAAAGCAAGACCTCAGATGATCCCATAAAGTTAACAACATAGCTACCCATGTCTTAGCTGTTAAAAGACCTTATGGGCCCATCTCCATGGGCCAAAAGGAAGCTGGATAAATGGCCTGGGTTTATATATATAAATGTGGGCATCTACCTCTTTAAGGTTTTTATTCTGCAGGTATTTTTTGAGTACCTAACATATGCTGAGCATTGTGCTTGGCTTGGATTGGATCCTGAAGGCATGAAGATGACCTGTTAGTCTTGGTTTCCCTTTTAGAGCAAGGCCTGCCTTCCGGAGGTCAGGAGGGTGGGGCAACCAGGGTGCCTATTTCAACTTCCCATGGCCTAAAAGCACTCACTGAGCACTGGACTTGTGCTAGCAGCCAGGCTCCCACTTGGAGTGTCAGTTTCTTTTCATTAAGGGAAGCCAGCACTTGAGGGGGTGCCAGAGGAAAACATGAGCACTCTCCTTTAACCAGTCTACCAAACCTCATAAGCCCAACTCCTTCCTTCAGTGGCTTCTTTTCAAGTGCGATTCCAGCCTCTACCATTGATTTGCTTCTACTGGGGTCTTCCTGGTGCCAACCCCTTTCTTTTAACCCCTTATTTCCCCCTCCAGGGACCTAGGATCTGCTATTCCCAAATCTCACCCTTTTTTATTGTGTCCATCATGGTCAGTATGGTAGAGTTTTTTTTGTTGTTTTTTTTTTAATTGATTTTTTTAGAGAGAGAAGGGAGAGAGAGAGAGAGAGAACATTGATATGAGAGTAAAACATCAAACATCAACTGATTGGCTGCCTCTTGCGTGCCCCCTACTGGGGATCAAGCTGGCAACCCAGGCATATGCCCTGAATGGAAATTGAATTGGCAACATTTCAGTGCACAGGAGGATGCCCAACCAACTAAGCCATACCGGCCAGGGAAATATGGTAGAATGTGAAACCTCCACATTCTGACTGCTGTAGAACTGGGCCTTTGTCTCAACTCTTTCAAGGAGAACAGCCAAACTCTTCACAATAAAAGGTTTCTCCTGCCAGCCCCTGCTGCCCTCTGTTCTCAGGAGACCTAGTACTAATATGACTTAAGTACTCCAGGCCATGCTTCCCCAGGGGGCTTTCAATCTCACCCTCTCAGTTCCATGGCTCTGACTGGGATAAGCTACTTCCTGGGCTGCCTGCCTGGGCTCGCTGGCTTGTAAGCCAAGTGACTGAGGCAGGCAGGCCGGAGGATGGAAAGTAGTGACACAGGCCTCCTTAAGAAGCCAAAGTCACAGCAGCCAGGGCCTAGCTGACAGGGCTCCAGACACAGAGCCCCCATTTGGGAGTTTCATAAAGGGCAATGCACATGTGCATTAACCTTGCTTCCAAACCCACAGACACATAGCCATATGGATGCCTATGTGATCCTGCAGAGTGGCCAGGATAGATGGAACAGAAGTTCACACCACTTGGAAAATAAAAAGGTAATTTTTAAAAATACAAAGAATAAACTATTTCATATTGCTCTGTAGTTGATGCGTTAGTAAAGGACTGTGTGTGTGTGCACACGTGCACGCAAGTACACACCATCATATTCACTGTGTATCTATCCCCAGAGTTCTACTTAGTTCAATAGGAGTATATTTGTGTTTCTTGAATTGAACTGAGTCCCTTTGCCTGATTAGTATCCAGGGTCTCTGGGGAAGTGCAGAGAGGGGCCAGAGGTCCCACGGAGTTGTTGGAGGAGAACAAGTGGTTCCTGTGCCCAAAAATGACCTTCATGTGCAGGGGAAGTGAGCAGACCAGATAGCGTGATCCTTGGCAAAATATACAAGGCACCAAATGACTCTCCAGCTCCTTCTAAAGAGTGTCCTGGCCCCAGCCCCATGCTCTGCCCTGCCACTGTCCCTGCCCTGTCCACCCCTGACTCTTTGGTCAGGTCATGGTCTCAGGTAGACCCTGGTCCAGGGAACACATCTTCCTGTGTCCCACCCCTTTGAAGAAATCTCTGTGCCTTTCAGACGGAGAGGTGGCTAAATCTCTCCAGGCTGATGTGTTACCAATAGAGGGAAGAAAATATCTGTCTTCATTTGTTGAGCCTCCTCTTGTTCTGAGGTACAGAATGTACATTTTAACTGAAGCACTCTGGAGACCATGTGTCCACCTCTGCTTTGTGCCTCCAAAGAATGCCTCTTATTTCAGTGCAGGCAGGATGGAAAGGCAGTGTCCTGTCAGAGGAGGGATTCTGGAGGCAGCAGATCAATTAGGGCAAGAAATTGCACCATATTGCTACCTGGCTGGACTGTTTCCTTTCATATATGGTGGAGGAAGAGAGATGAGAAGCATCAAGGTCTGGACCCTCAGCTGGACGGTGTTCCCCTGGTCCCACCAGCCTGGGACTCCTTCAGGGATGATTCTGACCAGTGGCCTGAGCCTCTAAGCCTGTCCACCTTAGTCCCTCCAGTGAGTGCCGGTAGCTGCCACATGTGAAGACTCTGGCCCACACGTGCGCAGCTGGCCATGCAGGGTAGAGTGGAGACTGACGGTAATGGACAAAGACAGTCCCTCGTGTGGCCGCTGAGTGTCTGCCCTCCCCAGGACACACACCTTGGTGAGACTTCCATCTATGACACACGCACACCTTCCAGCACACTGACATGCTGGAACCCGACTGAGGTCCGCCGCAGGCTTGGGGCTTACTGAGAAGATGTGGGGGCAGGGCCTGGAGGGAGGGGCTAGGAAGGCCTAAGGGAGGAACTCCGGGCCTAAGAGGAAAGGTAGGAAGAGTGGGTGGGGCAGGTACCGAGGCTTTGAGGGCAATGGGGGCTGACAGTAGGGGGTATCAAGAAGAGAGAAAATTGACTAGGCAGAATGAGGGCGTGGCCAGGGGGACTGGAGCTTGGAGGCCTGGGAAGGGGCTCTAAGAGGGGCTAGAGAATGAATGGGGACATGTATGGCGGCTACTGGGAATATCTGGGGCGGAGATGCTGGGAAGGTCTATGAGTTGGGTCTGTGGAGTGGTATGCCCTACCTGTCCGGGGAGCTGCCATCTGCGGCCAAAGGATCCCCCTCGTGCCGCTGATCCCCTTCTGGACCCGGGCGGGGAGCCGGACTGCTACCGGTGCTGCTGCTACCTCGGTCCATGCCCGTGGGCGGCGCCGCTGTCCGAGCGCTGGTGCTGAAGCTGTCGAGGGGCGGGCTCCTACGCATGCGTAGATCACTGGGCAGGGCCGACCAAGAGCCCAGCCAATGGGCGCGGCACCGGGGGGCGGGGACAGAGGCTGCCCGCGGCGCCGCTGCCCAGAGCCGGAGGCGCTCTGTCTTTTAAGACCGGGGGCTGTTGGCGTGGGCGGCTCTAACCAGGCCAAGTCTAAGAGCCGCTGTTAGGAGTCCGGCTCTCTGACTGTAGTCTGCACATTGGCCTTTCCTGAGAGACATCGATCTTCAGGAAGCGCGACCCAAGCACAATATAGAAAGCCTCACAACTTGAAATGCAGACTTTTCCACTCGGAAAGAAGGAGCAGCTCCACGCCTGCACTTCATGGCACAGGACACTGAAGAGTCGAGAGGTCGGGTGACTAGTCCCACATTTCTTTCGGCTCCGCTCCGTTCAGCGACCCCCTTTCCTCCCCAGTGGGGCTAGGCGCCTGCTCAAGTTGCGTCTTCCTTTACGTTCATCTGGACCTGGCCCTGAGTCTGCGCCCGTCAGGCCCATCAGACGCGGAGCCCCAATTCTGTTATTCCAGTGTGGAGTATAGGCAGCGTGCAAGGGGTGTGGATACACTCAGAGAATCCCTGGTTCCTTTTCTTATAATCATCCACTTCATCCAGTACCCACTCACTCCAGGGCACTTGCTGCCTTCCCAGCCAGCAAGACAGGCCTGGCTAGAGGGCTGTAGTAACACTAGAATAGATAGGGGCAGTGTAAAAAGTCTGGGAGCTGGAGGGTGGAGAGAGTCCCAGATGTAGAATTTGCAAGAAGTAGAATTCACAGCAAGCAGTCTGGATGTGTGTGCAGGAAGGTGCCTTGGCTGAAGAATGGGGCTGGGGAGACAGAATGTAGAAGCATTTGGACTATAGATATTCCTAAACTGTGCAAATCCCGTTCTGTGCAGGGCATTGGTCAGCAGGAGATGGGGGTGGGGAAATCTAGATGTGTAGAAGTTGTGGGCCTGCTCTGAGTACCTTAGTTTGGTTGGAGAGATAAAAGGCTAGCCCATAAATTGGTGCTGACTGGGTAGGATGTGGTCAGGCCCATGTGATAGTTAATATAAGCTGTAGAGAAGGAGGCAGTGTGCAGAAATAGGACCTCTCTTTTCCCAATGGATTTTAGGGAAGGCTTCATGTTGATGGTGGAGCTTCAGGTGTCTTGGAAGCAAGGAATTACTGACTTGGGGGTAGGACAGGGTGGTGGTGGTCATGGTGAGAAACTATGCAAAGTTAAGGAGGCTGGAAAGTTCAGTGTATGTTTAGGGACTGGTGAGAAATACATCTGGATAGTAGGGATCCATTAAAGGCTTGTGATCTATAAAGTGAGGCATGCAAGATGGAACTCTAGAAGATTCGCCAGGTCTGGGTGTATATGATGGGGTAGAGGTGATGAGGCCACAATTTGGGTTGTTTGATGGAAGGAAGCAGAAGTGAACAGGGAAAAAGAGGTGGCCTTATACAACCATATGCTATGGAAACCAGTGAGCCAAGCTTTTGAGAATGCCTGGCTTGGTATCCCATTCCCACAACTAGAGAACTCAGAGACCACTGGGCCCCCTGAGTGACAGGTTGGATGTGAAGGAAGACAGGCTCTTTTAAAGAGTAAAACATGGCATCCAGGCCAGTGTGGCTCAGTTGGTTGGAGCGACATCCTGTGGACTGAAGGGTCATGGGTTTGATCCCCAGTCAGGGCATGTATGGGAAGCAACTTATAGATGTTTCTCTCTCTCTCTCTCTCTCTCTCTCTCTCTCTCTCTCTCTCCCTCTCTCTCTCTCTCTCTCCCCTAAAAAAAAAAAAAAGGCCTTTAGGAGGCTCTTTATTAGGAAGAAAAGATTGGTTCAGGCTCCATGTCAGATCAGCAGGGCAACCCACACAGGCTCCCTATTCTTATGTCTCGTTTCTTCTGTTTTCTCAGTGATGTGGACCAGGGGGTGGCCCACAGGGCCCTGGGGGTGGCTCCCCTCTGGGGCATTGCCCAAGGCTAGGGTTATGGCCATGCCTATGACCATAGCAGTGATCCTGTGGAAAGCCAAATGAACAATGTTAAAATCAGAGATGAGTGCCAATTTCACCCCAAATCAACTCCCTCCCTTCTCCCTTCTCCCTATACCCTACTGTAGAGGACTCAAGATTCCTGGGCACTAGCAGGGGATCATGGTGGAGGGTTGGGAGGCAGGGACAGCAGTGACAGTTCCTAGCTCTGGGCCTTTTGCTTTGATGAAGCCAGAGCACTGAGCAGACAAAACGGGAGGAAGCTAGATTCATTAGTCTCCATTCCTTGAGCTGAAATATGACTCCTACTCCCTGGACCTCAGTTTATTTTATCTGTAATGAAGAAGCAGAATCATCTCAATCTCATCTTCCTTCCATTACCCAGGAACCCTTGTAGAGTGACTAGAGGTTTTGCCATGTTAGGTACTGCAAGCTGACTGTACTTAGAAGTGAAGGTAGCTGGGGAGGCTACAGAGGAGCTCACTGTGGGCCAGAGGCAAGGAGAAGACAGGAGGCAGGGTCAGGGGATTTGCTGGAGTAGAGGAGAAGGAGGAGGAGGAACGTAGCTGGAAGGTGGGAGGAAACCAAAGATAGGAGGTGGCAAGTCAAGGGTGTGCATATTCACTATGTAGGTAGTGGATGCATGTGTGTAGGTACAAGGTTGTGTATTAATTTACATACAAATAGCCATGTCTGTGTACATGTACATGGGTGGGTGCAAATACATGCCTGTTGTGTACACAGATACAGGTATATGGTTATATGTGCATGGTAGTATATACAGGACAATGGGAGTGTGTGAGAACCCCTGCCTGTCCCTGAATAGGTGCCAGACTCAAGAAACCAGAAAGAATAGAAAGTAAAATCAAGGCTTTCCTGCCCGAGCCAGAAGAGGCCTGGAAAGAGGGTAGTTTAATTTTTTGTCTTGGCTAGAATCACTCCTGAGGCCTCAAGGTCAGAGGAGTTTCTCTGCCTCTTGCCACATGCCCAGGGAAGAGGAGAGAGATACCACTTTGCCTGGGATCCTGAGGAAGTAGGAGTAGGGCTGTGCCCCTACTCTAGGAGTGAGATAACTTCCCAGTCTACTTCTGCCCCCTAGAGCCTGGTAAAGACTTGGGGAGTGGAGGTAGTCATGGGGTGGTGGCGGAGGGTGGGGAGAGGCAGGCTCTAGGACTAGGGACTTTCCTGTGACCACGTTAGAGCAGCCCTGACTCAGTGATGCCTGGCAATGACCCTTTCTTACCCTGCCTGCATTTCCTTCTATGACTCTTTTTATGGTGGGACCCGTTCCAGGCCTAGGAGCTGGGTCTGCTGGTGGTAGCCAATGAAGCGCCAGGGGGCAGGAAAGAGAGCTGGCAGCCTCTCTTCTCTGGCCCAGGCAGGTCATCGGGGCCCTGTAGAACGGGGTTTGGGAGCCGGCCAGCTGTAGGGGTAGCCAGGAAGGCAGGGAAGCATGAACAGGCGGGGAAGCAGCAGGAGAGAGGATGTGCTGCTGGTGCAGGGAGGAGATATGAGGAAAGGAGAGAGACAGATGGGAAAACAGGAGAGCAGCTGAAGAGAAGGCTGCAGCCAGCAGGGGGTGGATGAGTCTGTGGGGCTGATGGCTGAGCCTGCTCCCTGCTCTTCATTTGGGAAGGATAGGGAGGCTGCTAGAGGTCTGGAGGACATGGCAATGGGGAGGAAAAAGGGAAGACAAGTGTGAAACTTTCCTAACGTCTGACCTGTGGGAGAGAAAGGGGGAAAAAGCAGCAGCTTTGGTCATTTGGTTCTGCAGTGAGAAGTCTGTCCTCTCCCTGGTACTGATTTTGTGCCCACCCCCCACCTCCAACAAGGCTCCTCAGACTTGGTCACTTGCCTGACCATTATTCCTTCCTTCATTCACTCAACAACAGATATATGTATATTGAAAGTCAGTGCAAAGTTCACCTATGCATTCCCGTTTGCTCAAGAGCTGGCTGAGTCCTCTTGGGTGGAGTGGGCCAGTTAGGAAGTGTGGGTTCTTGACCCCACCCTGTCAGCTCTCTGCCCTCCAAACCTCAGAGAAACTCCATGACACTAAGGGAGGCACTCTGCTGTGACAAACCCTGTTCTTCTGTTTCCACCTCCAGAAAGGCCCCAGCCTGCTTCCCCACCTGCCCTTCCCCCAAATCCCACTTTTTTCAGCCTCTGCTCAGACCCTCAGCTGTTTGTTGGCTACTGTTTATGATCTTCTGTTCCCCTCCCTTAGTCTTTGCTCATATCTCCTGTCACTTGAAAATCTGTCTTGCTCAACTCTATGTTGCCTTCCTGCAGATATCTGTTTAGATTGGGCCATCCTGCCTGCTCAGCTGCAGATCCAATTGGGTCATTCTTCAGTAACCAATTGGAGTGGTCCTGGGTGTTCTGAAGGGCTCCACTGGTGGGAATTGCCTACTCAATGAGACTTAATATTTCTTAAGGACCAAGATGGTCTTTTGTTCCCTTTGAGGGAAGCCAATGGCATAGCTGCCAAGAGCTGAGTTCTGGGCTCCAGACCTAGCTACACCCCCATGGCCTTGCCCTGAGCATAACCCCCTAATTTTCTTGGGTCTCATGTGTACAATGGGAGAAGTATCTGTCTGATTATCTCCTGAGGTTGAAGATCTAGTGAGATGAGGGATGTATGAGGATGTTTCTTAAACTGTAAAGTTTTCTACGAAGTATGAGATTGTTTTCATTTTGGAAGCCTACCACCACCTTTACACAAACACACATTCTTGGCATGCAGTGGATATAGCCGACTGATTGCCCCTGCCTTTGCCGCTCTCCTTCTTTCTCTCTTTCTTCTTCCACCCCACAGCTTCCCAGCCACAGCAGTTACTCGCCCATCTTTATGCGGCAAGTGCAGAGAGTGACGGAAGGAACACCTGTGGTTCAACAGGTACATTTTAGTTTACTGTAATCTAAATCTAACCTTTCCTCGTTCCCTCCCAGGGATATATACACAAAGCCCATTCAAGGGCTAAAAGAGATAAAACCACTTCTCCTGGCTTATCTTGGTACCTAGTGTGGAGCTGGGCACTGAGTAGGTACCAGGCATGAGTGCTGAATGGATACAGTGGGTTCACTCACATGGTGGGTAGACAGAGACATGTGAGCATCATACATTGTTCCCTGAACCCCACACCCTCACACTTGACCCCCAGACTCACAAGCATGTATTAATCCAATTCCACTTGGGTCAATGTTAATTATTCATGTTGTGTGCCTATGTGCCAGGTCATGGCACCCAGTTCGTATAGATTCTTGTCCCTGTAGAGATACCTGGCATAAAGGTGGGAGAGGGTGGGACCCAAAGACCTTTGCAAGTGAATGGGAAGCCTTCCAGGATCCAAGCTACTTGTTTCTGTCTCCTCTCTCCAGGATTGGAAGTTGGTGGGAGGCCTAGGGTCTGAGCCAAGTTGTCATTCACCAACAACAGTGTTCTCATTGGATGGAGCTACTGAGGTACTCTGGTGCCGAGGTTGGCCTTATCTTGCTTGGGGCACATAGGTCACAATG
Organism: Molossus molossus; assembly: GCF_014108415.1. Classification (NCBI taxonomy): domain Eukaryota; kingdom Metazoa; phylum Chordata; class Mammalia; order Chiroptera; family Molossidae; genus Molossus; species Molossus molossus. The sequence goes on along the minus strand of NW_023425344.1, from coordinate 179,306,954 downwards.
GACAACCCAGAATGGACCAAGTGTACACACAGTACTTTCATTTTTTTCTGATCCACAAATTAGAATGTATTATGTAACAAAATACCAAATGTTTGACATCAGGGCTCTCTGGTACTCATATAGTTGCTGAACATAGAAGCACAAATGTTCACACACACACACACACACACACACACACACACACGGAAGACCGGCCCCCTTGTGCCTCTTAAGCCACCCATTTTGCTGGCTTCTATTTATACCACAAATGTTCAGCTGAAGTCAGCTTCCAAGCTGTGCTCAATGGTCCTACCTGCCCCCTATCCTCCCCCTTAATGAATGATGAGTCCAGAAGAGATCCATGGGGCTGGGCATGGGAGAGGGAGCAGTAAAGAAAACCTTAGGGCCAGCCAGCATCTGGCTTGGAAGAAAGAGAAAACACAGGCTTTGGAAAAACACAAACAATCCAATTGAAAAATGGGCAGAACATCTGAACAGACATCTCTCCAAAGAAGACATATAGATGACCAACAGGTACATGAAAAGATGCTTAATGTCACTAATCATCAAGGAAGTGCAAATAAAAACCATGAGACATCTGTTCAAAACCATGTGAGACCTGTTAGAATGGCTATAACAAGTGATGGTAAGGAGGTGGGGACAAGGGAACCCTAGTGTACTGTTGGTGGGAATGTAAATTGGTGCAGCCACTATGGAAAACAGTATGAAGTTTCCTCAAAAAGTTAAAACTAGAACTACCATATGAACCACCAGCTATTTCACTTCTGGATATTTAAAGAAAATGAAAATACTACATAGAAAAGATATCTGCACCCCCATGTTCACGGCAGCATTATTTACAATAGCCAAGACATAGAAGCAACCTAAGTGTCCACTGATAGATAAACAGATAAAGAAAATGTTATTACGCGCACGCGCGCACACACACACACACACACACACACACACGCACACACAGGAATATTATGCAGTCATAGAAAAGGAAGGAAATCTTGCTATTTGCAACAACATGGATGGACCTTGAGGACATTATGCTGAGTGAAAAAGTCAGACAGAAAATGACAAATACTGTATGATCTCACTTATATGTGGAATCTAAACAAACAAACAAACAAACCCAGAATACAAAAACAAAACAAATGAAAAATCCTCAGCTTATAGACACAAAGAACAGATTGGTATTTATTAGGGGTGGAGGGGGGAGAGGGGGATGAGGGTGTGAAATGGGTGAAGGGGATCAGAAGGTACAAACTGTTGTACACCTTAAACTAATATGTTATATGTCAATTAAATCTAAAGAAAACAAAAAAGATCTTGAACTGTCTCTCCCCAATTCAGGCCAAGGTGCTTGAGGGACAGGAGTTGTGGCTTTGAAAGAGAACTAGTCATTCAGTCCCTTCAACTCTTAGCAAAACCCCTCTGCCTGGCATGTCAGGGGCTGTAAATTCAATTATAACTCAAGTAGAAGGTAGAGGTCCAGGGGCCTGGCCAGGTATGAGACCAGGGCAGGTGAGCAGACACTCAGACACACAGCACACAGCCCCACACTGCATTCATGAGAGACACAGACCAACAGCCACAGATGCATGACACCCACACAGAGAGATACAGGGGCACAGATAACAATTCAGTATACATACACCTATACCCAGAAAGACCATGGCCACACAGTCCCACCACACACTCACAGAGAGCCCCTCCCGTCCCCTGCCGCAGCCAGAAGAGTCCGACTCTGACCTGAGGGTGCAGAGCACAGGGCGGGGGGAGTCGGAGGCTCCGGGCCCTCGGGTGTGTCTGTATAGGGCAGCGATTTGCAGCGGTGTGCTGCGCCACAAGGGTTTTTACACCCCATACCTGACTATTTAGTCAGAGGCGCTGACCTCTTTTCTCCTTAGATTGTCAAATAAAAAAATGACAACAGCCAACACAACAATAGCTATCCAGAGTGAATGAATCAAAATTATACCTATTTTTTGTCAGATCAGCAAAAAATGTATTTTTTGGTGTGCCACAGAATTTTAGGGATTAGTTTATGTGCTATGAGATGGAAAAGGTTGAGAATCACCAGTAGAGGGTGGGGAGGGGCTGGGATGGGTCAGGTGCACTGGGAGGATCATGGGCAGAGGGTGTGTCTGGACAAGGGGGGATGGGCTAATCTTTATCTGGGCAAAGAGGAACTGGGAACAGTTTGCACACGTGTGTGTGTGTGTGTGTGTGTGTGTGTGTGTAGCAGGTGGAGAGAGTAGGGAACAACCCATTACCTGATTGGTCTGGTAACAAGAGGCATAGAACCAAGGCAGGGGTCCCAAACCCTGGCAAGGCTGTTTAGCATCCAGGGGCTTGCTCTAAATATTTGAGGAGCTGCTGCTGCATGCCAGGCCATTAGCTGCTTCACACACTTGATTTAACCCACGGACTCCCACGAAACAGATAGGATTCTCACCTGCTTCCATGGGTGGAGGAGGAAACAGTGACCCTGGTGGAGGGAGCTGGTGGATTCTGCCCTGGACACTAAGCCTCCATCCTGAGTTCTCAGATGTGCTGCCGAAACCCAGGGAGCCATATAGGGAGTGGAAATCAAACAAATCAGAAAAGGAGACTTTCGGGGTGGAATTTAGACAAGAGGGAAAGGAGCCGGGGATTTTGAAGTCCAGGCTGCCAACTGGCTCTGCACACTGCAAGCCCCTGTGCTCTGGCCTCCACTAAGCCCTTCGCCCTCTGCTGTGGGCCACAACCTTTTGCTCTTGTGTTCTGGCCACACTAGCCTCCCCTTGTGCCCTGTAGACAAGCCCAGGTACCCCTGTTACAAGCTCTCCTTTCTCCCTGGATCCTCTCTTCTAATGTCTCTTGCCCCCACAGGACTCGATGCTCACCTTTGTATTCCCAGGGTCTAGCCCTTAGCAGTTTTCCTGGCACTTAGCCGGTGCCCAGTATACCTGGTGAAGTTGGAGTGCAGTTATTGTTGGGTAATAATATAAATAGTACATAATGTTGACATATATATATATATATATATATATATATATATATATATATATTGGCTTCCATTTCTGTGGTTTGCTTTGTGTATTTTCTCTGTTACTTTTTTTTTTTTAAATAATTTTTCTTTATTGATTTTAGAGAGAGAAGAAGGGAGAGGGAGAAAAAGAGAGACATCGATGAGAGAGAACATTGAATGGCTGCCTCCTGTATGCCCCCTACTGGACATGTGCCCTGACCAGGAATCAAACTGGTGACTTCTTGGTGCATGTGTCACCACAACCACTGAGCCACACCGTCTGGGTGTTCTTTTTTTTAATTAATTAATTTTTTCTTTATTGGTTTTTAGAGAGAGAGAGGGAGGGAGAGAAAGAGAGAGAAACATCGATGAGAGAACATCGATTGGCCGCCTCCTGCATGCCCCCCACTGAAGATCAGGCCCACACCCCGGGCATGTCCCTGACCTGGAATTGAACCGGCGGCACGTTGGTTCATGGGTCGATGCTCAACCACTGAGCCACACTGGCCGGGATACATTTTTTTTAATTAATTAATTTTTTTTTCTGGAAAATAAGGAGGAGAATATCTTCCACGATTGCAGCCCCCTGGGTGGCCTGAGCTCATGCTGCCACCCTTGAGCTCACAATACTGGGCAAAACTGAGGCAGCCAAGACCCCCGTTCTCAGCTGGGCAGAGGGCTGAGTCAGCCTGGCTTCAATCAAGGGGAACAAGGACCATGTGGGATTGTGAGCAAAAGCAGTGTCTGTTCCAGGTTTTCCTGTGAAGAGCCTGGATGAACTATCTGCACCTGAGTGGCATTAAGTTATTCTTTTTAATCCTTACCTGAGGATATTTCCATTGATTTTTATAAAAAATATGCTTTTATTGATTTTTTTAGAGACATAGAAACATCAATGTGAGAGAGAAATATTGATGTGAGAGAGAAACATCAATCAGTTGCCTCCTGCACACCCCCTACTGGGGATCAAGCCTGCAACCTGGGCATGTGCCCTGACCAGGAACCCAACTGGGACCTCTCAGTCCACAGGACAGATGCTCAATCCACTGAGACAGACCAGCCAGGCATTTCCATTGGTTTTTAGAGAGACTGGGAGGGAGGGAGAGAGTGAGAGAGAGAGAGATTAATTAATTGCCTCCTGCACTGGATGGGGGCTGGAATTGGACCTGCAACCCAGGTACATGCCCTTGACTGGGAATTGAACCCATGACCATTTGGTGCATGGGCTGACACTCTAACCACTAAGCTACACTGGCCAGGGCTAAATTAATTTTTAAATAGTAACATATTGCCCTGCCCTGGCTGATTTTGCTCAGTGGTTAGAACGTCAACCCACAGACCAGAGTCACAGGTTTGATTTCAGTTAAGGGCACATACCTCTGTTGTGGTTTGGTCCCTGGCCCCGGTCAGGGTTTTGTGAGAGGCAGCCAATCAGTGTGTCCCTCTCACATCAATGTCTCTCTCTCTCTTTCTCTCTCTCTCTCTCTTTCTCCCTCTCTCTTTTTATCTCTCCCACCCACTCTGTCTGAAAATAAATGGAAAAAATGTCCTCAGATAAGAATTAAAATAAAAACAACAACAACTGTAACATACCTAGTCTCTGGGTAAAGGTGACAGAGTTGTCTACAGCTTTTCACTGACTACGTTCAGCCTGTCTAGCAAACTCGTCCAGATTGAATATGCTTTGGCTGTAGCTGGAGGGGCCCCTTCAGTGCGAATGGAAGCTGCAAATGGGATGGTATTAGCAACTGAGAAAAAACAAAAATTCATTCTGTGTAAGTGAAGTGCACACAAAGTGGAGCCAACCCCCAAACGGACAGGCCATACAGGCTCTGTGCCTGGTGGCCCAGACTGCAGAGTGCCTGTGCACAAAGCTGGGAACTAGCTCGGCAATGTTATCCTGTGTACCCGAGAACCCGTTCCCACAGTGCGGCTGGTGCAGAGAGTAGCTTCTGTGATGCAAGAATAGACCCAGTCAGGTGTGTTCATCCATTTGGAGTTTCTTTACTAATCTGTGCTTTGAATGAGGGACAACCATATCTGTTTCGGCCAGCTCTCAGCAATCCCTCAGCCCTCTGTTAGGCTTCTGGTCTCTCTGCACCTCAAAACTGTGCCAGACCTTTTGCCTAGCCCTAGAGCAGCGGTTCTCAACCTGTGGGTTGTGACCCCTTTGGGGGTCGCCTAAGACCATCGAAAAACACATATTTCTGATGGCGATTCATAACAGTAGCAAAATTACAGTTATGAAGTAGCAATAAAAATAATTTTATGGTTGGGGGTCACCACAACATGAGGACTGTATTAAAGGGTCGCGGCACTAGGAAGGTTGAGAACCACTGCTAGAGGATGTGACCCCACCCCCACCCCCACCCCCATGAGAGGTACCTGGGGTGAGCTTCAAGGTGTCTGTTCTATGCCAACCCTGTCTGCCTGCCCGGAGGAGGATGGGCTTCCAGCGGCCTGAGTCCTTGATGCTGTCTTGGCCTTCCCCTCTCTCTGTGCTCACCCCAGCCGTGCTCATACCCTCCTGCTCACTCTCCCTGGACCCCCCTGCTCTCTGGCCCAGATCCCCCCTCCAGGCTCTGGACATAGCTCCCTACTTGTGTGCTTGGGTGTTCACTTCCTTGTTCCGTCATTGCCTCGGCCAGGTGAAGCACACAGTAGGTGCTGCTCCTGTCCTGGGAAGCCCTGACTAGGGCAGCCCTTGGCCTCTGGTGTGGGCAGCTCTGGGAAAAACACTCTGAGTCACCTTTGCAGCCACCAGGGAGAAGAAGCCTTCCTACCAGGGAGACCCCAGGGGTTCAGTTCCACAAAAGGGTTCACCTTCCACTGCTGGGCCTGAAGCTGGAGAGCTCTAGAGCCCCAGGCTTGGGTATGCCCTGGAGGGCAGGATGCAGGGTGGGGCCCCAGGCCAGCTTTCCTTCTGCTTCCTGATGTCTCCAGAGGCGTCGGCGAGGCGGGGCCCAGACTTTGCCCCTGGCACCTGGAGCCTGCCCAGGGCTGGCCCCTCTGGCCCCATCTCATGCTCTCTGAGTCTTCTCCACCCGGGCCAGGCCTGACCTGATCTGAAAGGCCTGAACACACTCTAGTCAGAAGGAGTTAGCACAGCAGTTTCTTTAAAAAAAAAAAAAAAAATTATTTTTCTTTATTGATTTTAGAGAGAGAGAGAGTGGAAGGGAGAGATAGAAAGAGATAGAAACATTGATGAGAGAGAACATTGATTGGCTGCCTCCTGCATTCCCCCCACTGGGAATTTGGCCCACAACCTGGGCATGTGCCCTGACCGTGAATCGTACCGGCAACCTCTTGGTGCACGGGTCCACGCTCAGTCAGGGAGCCCCACCGGCCGGGCATCACAGCAGTTTACTGAGGCAGGAATGGCCATGGGGGAGCAGAGGGAGTGGGTTTATAGGAAAGGAACACTGTGCTCTAAGCCACCTTCTTACCCCTTCGCATTCGGAGGGCCGCCTGGTAGCTGGGCTCTCATGCCATCTAGATTTGCCCATCCTCTTCCTCAGTACTCATCTGCCCGCCCAGGGCTGGCTAGTGGCATGAGTGACCTCTAAGGGCTCAGCTCCAGTAAAAAAGAATTGTTCCCAGGCTCTGGGATGTGAGCCTGGAACTGGGGCCTGGTGGGATCCAGAGGCAGGTGAAGCACAAGGACTACTTCTCGGAGCACCAATCTAGCTAGAAACAGACGGCAGCCAGCTGGATTTCAGAGGGGTAGGGCATGGGGGTGGGCGTAGGCAGGGAGGACTCCTGGAGGGGGTGGGACAGGAGCCTGGCCTTACAGGGCAGGAAACGACAATGAAGGGAGGCACTGAGTGGATGCTGAGGGGGTGCCTCAGGATCTCCCCCACCAGGTCACAAAAGTCTCCATACCCTAGAGGTCTTCATTGTATTCAGTCCCCAGCAGGCTGGTGGGAAGCAGCCTCTGGGGTGCCTCAAGAATGCTGTGGTGGTAGCGTCCAGAAGGTGGCTGTCACGGTGACCTGAGGCAAGAAGAAAACTATTTCAAGCTTTCTCTGGGTCACATGTTGTTATAGATGCCTATGGAGGTTACCTTGTTATTTCATTTCATCTGCCAGTGACTCGTGAACAAGTACAGCTCATTTTACAGATGAGGACCAGAGACATACGGGCCTTACCTCAAGCCACACAGCCAGCAAGGGGTGAAGTTAATTCAGAATCCACAACTCTACTTGCCTTATTTTATGGCAAGGTTGAGGAAGGGCAAGGGCTGGAGTGCTTGTATTGAACCATCATCCACTGTCAGGGGCAGCCATTCTGGAAAGAGTGAACAGGGTCCGAGGAGTGCAGGGTCCATTGGTGGGGCCTCTGCCAGGTCTGGGCTCCCCAGCTCCGCATGTGATCCAGAGGGTCTTTCCTCCCTTGCACACTTCCCTCCTCTTTTCTTCCTCAGTAAGAATCCCCAGACTTGCAGTGATCTTGTCGCCAGGGTTGGCTCCGGGTCTTTGTACCATAGACCCATAATTCCTTCCAAAGGGAACAGATGTGACCTGGATGTGTGAAGTATCTGGGCAGCTGGTGGGGTCGGTGGGAAGAGCGCTGGGCAGGAAGGCAGGTGCCCTGCTGGCTTCAAACAGGCCACCAGCCTAGGCAGATGGGGCTACCTCTTTGGGCCACCTCATCTCCATTCTGGTGGAGTTGGGAGGTGGGGATTATGGAGACTAGAGGTAGACTGGAGGTAGGGGGCTGGGGAGCATCAGGGAAGAGGAAGACCGCTTTTCCCCAAAGCCTGGTTCTGTAGCTCTGCTGCCCTCTCGTGGTGGCACGGAGTAACAGAGACAGGATCCCATGGAAAGTCATGCTGGCCATCTCCGTGCCTCCCCCACACAGGGAAGAGGGGTTCGGTCTTAGTGACCTTTACCAGCCACCGCCTTCCTCAGGGCTGCTTGTGTTCTGGGTGAGAGAAGGCAGTCATAGCCTATACATAAGATACCCACAGCTACGCCCAGGATTGTATGCATTCATTCTGCAAGTGGTGGAGGGTCTGTAGTCTGCAAGGCCTTGTGCCAGGCCCTGGGGATTAAGAGGTCCTTGGCACACCATTTCTGCCCTCAGAGAGCCTCTATCCAGGGAGAGAGCACACAGGCAAATCACAGACTCTGGAGAAAGTAGAAAATGTGGGGGCTGCTCCGATGTGTGACATTGTAACCCTTGGGAAGTACATAGCCAGAAACTGTGGGGCCCTGACTGTTGGTTTGTCCTGGGCACATGGGCTTCCAGCCTCATGGGCTTAGAGGCCTTTCTACTAGGTCAGTGGAGTCTCCTCGCAGATCCTTCCAGAAGAGCTGGGTCACCCTCCCCATGGGATGGCTGGATTTCTGCCCGTGCCTCCTGTTCCCCTGGCTAGGAATGGGACGGATGGAGATAGCAGACCTTGCCTTGTCCCTGCGGCCTTTTCTACCTGTACCCTCCTCCTCAGACCTGGTCTGGGAGCCCTCGTTCCAAACATGATGGAGAACCTCAGGTCCAGGGTATCTACCCGCCTCAGGCTGGTACTCTGCGGGCCTCCCAGCTCCAACATGTGTGGGTAGCTGGTGAGAAGCTTGACTGCCACCCCACTGGGGCCCTGCCCCTGGCCTTTGGAGGCTCTGCTGTAACTCGGCAGCCTGGAGGGGGGGCACCTTGGAGAAGGTGGGAGTATCTTCAGTGAGTATCAAGGAGCCTGGATGCGTCATGTTGCTGGGAAAGTAGACGAGTCTGACTCAGTGGGAACATCCGTCAGGAAAGGAAGCGATAGACAACGCTGGCATTTCCAAGGGGACTCTGGGGCTATGGAGAGTGGGTGTGGGGTCAGGGGTGCTGTGTGAAGGCCTGGCCAGGAAAGAGACTAAACATGGTGCGGAGGGGAGGGCAGAGGGGCGGTTCATCTCGGGCTAGTCTAGGGAAGACGGAGGGCAGTGGGGCTGTCTGCTCTGGAGACAAAGGGAACAAGTCATGGCATAGGATTAGGGAAACTGAGGCCCTATCAATTGGGGATGTAGGGAATGCAGGGACTCTGACCCTTCAGGGCCCAGAGGCTCTCAGAGTGGGACTGCCAGGTGAGTGGCTGCCCCGGGCAGAGGGACCAGCCTTAGCTGTACAGGGAGAGTTCAGGCGGAGACTTTCCCAAGAAAGGCTGCTTCCTTCCTCTGGGTCAGAGAGGCTGAAAGAGCAAGTCCTAGAGAGCAAGGCCAGGGGGGCCCAGAATTAGGAGGCTGAGGAGGGAAGGTTGGTGGCCATCGGTGAGCGGTGGTGGCAAGGGCCCCTCACCCTGCTCCAAAAAGAGACACCAACAGCCGAGCCTCCCAGGAGGGGATGCACTTTAAAATACAGGAAAGAGCCCTGGCTGGTTTGGCTCAGCAGTTAGAGCATCAGCCTGTGGTCCAGAGAGATCCGGGTTTGGTTCCCACTAAGGGCACGTACCTTGGTTGCAGTTTGTCCCCAGCCCCAGTTAGGTCAGGGCCATGTGGGAGGAGGCAGACACTTGATGTGTCCCTTTCACGTTGATGTCTCTCTCTCTCTCTCCTTCCTACTCTATCTGAACACACAAAAAAATGGAAAAATGTCCTCAGGTGAGGATTAAAAAATAATAATAATAATAATAAAATCTTAAAATAAATAAAATACAATACAGGAAGGACGAGGTTCCTAAAAGAAGAAATGACTGATAGTATTACTTGAGGTATGATGTAGTATTTGGTAGTGTGAGGAGGAGGGCTTCTTGATCCTTTCTCATTATTTTAACTAGGGCCAGTGAGGAGAGTGAGGGGAGGCTCCTGTGAGGTGGGGGCCCTCAGACGGGGAGCCGGGTGGGCGGGGTCCTGTGGGCCTTTCCCTCTAATGGGAGGGTGGAAAGCTGCCCATCTGTCTGCAGGCAGGCCCAGGCCAGGCCTTGTGGGGCACAGGGCCTTGGGGAAAGCAGGGCCTGGGGCAGCCAGGTCCCCTGTGTTGGCTCAGCCTGCCAGGGAGAGGTCCCTGTTGGTCTGTCTGGGGACGCTGGGGCAGGGCAGGGAGAGGTGCTGGGCAGGACCAGCTGGCTGCCGGTGCCCGGGTCCTCGCCCTCGGAGAGTGGATGGGTGGGGGCAGTGGCCGAGGCGTTCCTGGCTGGGAGCCCAGAGCAGTCTTTTGTAATCACAACATGATCTCGTGTGCTGAGCAGCAACAGCGGCCGGGAGAGGCCGGCAGAGGCCTGGCTCCGGTGGCTCCGGCGTCCCTCCTGCTTTGGCTCTCCCGGGGCTGCTCTGGAATTCTCCTCGTGCCCGCTGCTGCCATGCACTCAGCTGTGAGTGGCATCTTGCCCTTGGTGGAGGGCTTCTGGGGCTGGGAGAGAGTTGAGACACCAGGAAGCCATACTCTGGTGGCAGCTGGGGACAGCTGGGCCTGGGAGGAAGAGGGCTGTGCCTAGGCAGGCGGGGGGCTGGGAAGGGGCATTGGTGACAAAGGAGACCTTGCAGCCAGACAGGGAGGGACAGGGGCCTCCCTGGAGCTGGCTCTCTCTTGTGCCCACTGCCAGCAGCTCACTGTCTAGAGAGGCTGGGCCCCTGGGAGCGACTCTTTCCCACAGGCTGGACACAGGCCTGGGGAGGGGGTCCAAGGCTGGGAGTTCAGGACGGATCAGGGGCCTCTCCTTTTACTGTGGTTCTGGGCCTGGGAGCTGAACAGCTCACTCCCCGACCTCCTGAATCCCCTGGCAACTTCCCAGTCAGGCAGGTTCTGCTGCCAGAGCCATTTATAACTCCAGGCTGCGCACAGTAGTGGAGCTCCCAGGGGAGCTGGGGGAGGGGCAGCCCACTGAAGGAGCTGTGGGCCTGGGTGTGAGGCCTGACGTGAGCCTGAGAATGCAGAGCGGTGGGCAGAGAGGCCTAGGGGTGGGGGCTTGGGCCTTCTCTGTGCTGTCTCCTCTTGTGACCCAGGCTCTGGGTCTGCATCTGTTCCTTGGCTAGTAAGAATCTGGTTGGGTGGGAAAGTTGGGGCACCGGTAAAAGTTGGGCCCCTGCCCTCTGCAGTGGCCTTCTGGGGCTGAGCCCCCAGTGAGCAGGCAGGAAGAGAAGAGTGCAGAGCTGGACCGGAGGATAGTTGCTCTTCGCAAGAAGAACCAGGCCTTACTACGCAGGTACCAGGTGAGTGGGCTGTGCCCGGGGCCGGGAGGACTGACAGGGCTGGCACTCCCCGTCCCACACACAGAGCCGTGTGTGGAGGTCTCTCCCTGAAGGCTCAGCCCGGGGCCAGGGCTTGGGTGGGTGTGGTCCATCGTGGAGACTCTGTGAGCAGCTTTGGGACTCCATGGTGTGGTGCCTCTGCCCCCTGGTGTCCCACAGGTCTCTCTCTGTGTAGGCCTGTCAGCGTCTGTGTCTCTGTGCCTCTGGTGGCCATGCCTGTGCTGACCCCAGGCCCTCCCACAGGAGATCCAGGAAGACCGTCGGCAGGCGGAGCAGGGGGGCATGGCTGTGACCACGCCGGAGGTCCTCCGACCTGACAGTCTCACCATCACCATCAGCCAGGTTCCTGGTGTAAGCCCCCCCGCGAGATAGGACAGGGCAGCAGGGAGGTGGACGCCCAGCCTGTGTCGGGGAGGACAACCACCCCTGATCCTCTGCTTTCCCACTTACAGTTCTGGGGTACTCTCCAGCTTCCAACCTCTTGCAGCCCAGGCCACTGCTATACCCCCGTCCCCAAAGGGCCACAGCTGAAAGGTCAACAATAGATGCCTCCTCGTACCCTGTTCCAGCCCACAGCCCTGTACATGTGCCTCAAAGCACAGGCTACTCCTGAACCCCCAGCCCCAGGGCTCGGAGAGTTGGGGCTGAATGCTAGGGACAGTGGGTGAGGGACAAAGCCCCATTGTCCAAGTGCTCTAAACTTCCCAGCTCAGAGATGACGGGTCTCTGTGGCATCTTGGGCCCCAGGGTGGTTCCAGGCCTTGATAACCTAATGCCTCTGGCATGTGAACACCCCATGGAGTCAGCTTCTCTGTGGGCACTCCAGGGAGGGCCAGGGCGGGAGCCCGGCCTGGGGAACCACCCGAAGGACCCAGCCCCCAGCTTCTGCCCAGCACTGCCCACATGGTCTGAGGGCAGAGCACCTCGTTCCACAGGAGAAGCGGGTGGTCAGCCGGAACTGGACAAGGAGCAGCCTTGGGCCTGGAGCAGCCAATGAGATGCTCGAGGATGAGGAGGTGGAGGACCACACCGACACTTTCTGCTTGGGGGAGCGGGTGGAGCTGGCGGTGACTATGGAAAACAAAGCCGAGGTGAACAGAGTGGGTGAGGGAAGCCCAGGGAGCAGGTGTGTAGCCTCTTTGCCCAGCTCTGCCACATTGCCCGTACTCACCTCCCTAGGCCAAGCGGATCGTAAGTGAGAAGCCCACCAGAGCAAGGAACCAGGGGGCAGAAGGGTCACCTGGAGATGGCGTGGGCTGGGGCTCCTTCACGCAGATGGTCGGCAGCTTGGATTCTGCACGGAAAGTATATCTTCAAGAGGGGATGGGTACATGAATGTGGTGGTGCCCGATTGGGGGAGGCCAAGAAGCCGAGTTATATGTGTCCCCCATCTGTGGGGACATGGCCAGGCAGCACTGGCAAGAATTCCTACCCCTTTTTCCTTCCTTGGTCCAGTTCCTATGTTGGGTGGGCCTTGCAGTGAGAGACAGGGTAAGCCAGAGTTGTGATCCAGCTCCTCACCCTCCCTGGATCTCTGGTGGCAAGGGGGTGGGGGCCTTGGGTGGGGCCAGGAGGGTGCTGGGGACTGGCCATGTGCCAGGTTTGACCTCTAGGTGGCAGCAGCACCTAGTCCTGGCTCTTGCTCACAGCCACTGGGAGCTCCTCCACTTGGCCTGGCCACACCCCTGCAACAACCCTCTGGATAGGTGCTATTATTTTTATTTTTATTTTTAAATCCTCACCCGAGGATACTTTTTCAAATATCTTCAGATAGAGTGGGAGGGGGAGAGAGAGAAAGAGAAACATCGATGTGAGAGGGACACATTGACTGGCTGCCTCCCACATGACCCCAACCAGGGCCGGGACAAACTGCAACCAAGGTACATGTCCTTGACCGGAATCGAACCCTTGAATCTTTGGTCCACCGGCCGATGCTCTAACCGCTGAGCCAAACCAGCCAGGGCGATAGGTGCTATTATTATCCCCATTTTACAGATGAGGAAATGATACGCAGAGAGGTTAAGTAATCTGCCCAAAAGACAGACAGCAAGTGGATGGTAACTGTGCCAATGGCAAACAGCACATTAGAGACGAAAAACATCTAATATTTAGATGGGGACAGCAAAACCTTGAGAGAGGAAGGGGTTAGTAGACTCTGATTTACACTCCAAGCCCAGGGCTCTTTCTACTTCTACCCCGTGGTTCTGAGTGTCTTCTCCTGGCAGGGCGCTTGGGAGCCCCGGGGTCCAGGCCTGGTCCCAGGCTCAGCTCCCCGTCGGCCAGTGTGCGGGCCCCTTGAGGTGGGCTGGGACTATGCCCAGTGGAAGCAGGAGCGAGAGCAGATCGACCTGGCCCGCCTCGCCCGGCACAGAGATGCACAGGGCGACTGGCGCCGCCCATGGGACCTGGACAAGGCCAAACCCACGTGGGTGGCAGGACAGGGAGGCTTGTTGGGCTGACCTGCTGTGGGGCTTGGGGTGGGTGCTTCTTGGAGGGATGGTGGGACCCTACCCAGGATGGTGAAGGTCTGCCTGGGCCTTCGGGTCAGGGCTCTGTGTGGGCATGGGTCCCCCACCTTTCTTGGGCCCGCCATCTCCCTGCTGCCCCCAATTCTGGCACCAGGTTGGGGAAGGTAGAGTAGCTGTGGTCTTGCTGCAGTCTCTGTCCTCCCTGCACCAGCAGCCTCACTGCCTCTGTCTCCACAGGCTACAGGACTCCAGCAGGCCTCGGGGAGAGGGCCTGGGCAGGGCAGGCGGCACCGGGGGTGAGCCAATGCCTCCCCTCCCCCTCCTCGGTCCTTTACACCCTTCTCCCTCTTCCTCTCTTTTCTCTGTCTCTTGGTTTACCACTTATTTTTAGAGCTGGAAAGAAGCTAGAAGGACATCTTCATTCCTCTCCCTTGCTATCAGAAGAGGTCACCATGACCTCCCTGCCCACCCTCCAAAACCCTAGCTCTTACCCCAGGCTCTGACCTCAGACGCCAGGGGGGAGACGGCTCATGAGGAAGTCTGCGCTGGGTCCTGCTGAGTTGTTGGTGCCACATGGGTGAAGGCCCTCGTTTCCCTGCCCCTGGCTGGGGAGGAGCAGGGCTCTGCGAATCACTGGCCCCTTATTTTACACATGGGGGGGGGGGGCGCTGGTGCTGGTGCTGGAGAGGCTGGCCAGCCACTCGGCCAGAGTGGCAAAGTGAGCACAGGGACCCAGCTCTCTGATCTCCAGACCAGGGCTCAATGTGGGACCAAGACAAGGACCAACAACTTCCTGGTCCTGGGAGAACTGGTGTCCCTGCTCTAAACTGGTGTTTGGATCCTTTGTCACCTCACCCTTTACCCACTCCTTTGCCCACTTAGGTCCCAGGAGCCACCGGAAGCCACAGCCCCCACCATTGCCTCCTGATGGCAAAGGTGAGTTGGGAGAGGAGGGGGAGCAGGGTCCCGTGAGCTGGTGAAGGAGCTGGACTAAGGTCCTTGTCTTGCCTTGATCTGTGAACAATTTCTTGCAGGTGGTACCAGTCGGGGTGGGCAATCTAGCAGACCCTTGGTGGCACCGGCCACACGCAGCAAAGCCCGAGGGACGGAGAGGCTGACTGGCAGGGCCCGCAGGTAACAGGTGGCCGGGAGCAAAATCAAGGGAGGCATCAGGGCCTCCTGATTCCCTGGCTCTCCTTCGCCCCTGGGAATTGAGGACCCACACTGGTCCAGGTGCCTGCTCTGGCCCTCGGGGCCTCTGCCTCCTGGTTGACTGCTGACTTCTGCCCGGTGGCAGGTTAATGAGATGCAGGGAGAGGCCATCGGCAAAGGCAGCGGCAGCAGGAGCCTGGTGCCCAGGGAGGCCAGTGGTAATTACAGCAGTTACCTTCCTGTGGGAAGTCAGGTGTCTTTCCCAGACAGCGCAGGCGGGGACATGCCTGGAGTCTCCACAGAACTCAAGATGCTGCAGGCCTGGCCACGAGATAGGGCTAAGGAGGGCAGTGCTCAGAGGAATCGGCTGAATTTGGGAGCAAGACGGGCTGGAAGAGAAGCATTTTAGAGCTTTGTTCTGGCACCGATGCTCCCGAGACCCTGGGGCACATGGACCACCAACTATGGTGCTGGTGACGTGAAGCGGGTGGGTAAGAGGAGCGCCTGCCGTTTGCTGTGTTTCTACAGGTGGGAGTCCAAGGAAGACAAGGAGGAGGTGGGGAGCCAGGAGGTGGGTACCTGGACAGAGGATGGGATGAGGTGGGGACACGAGCCCTGGATTTGCCAGCCAACAGGGCCAATTTCTTGTTTCAGGGAAGTCAAAGCACCAGCCAGACTCAGACCGAGAAGGAACATGCACAGGCACAGAGCAGGATGGAGCAGGGCAGACCCCCGAGTGTCCCGGCAACCAGCCCAGCTCCGGCATCCCCAGAGGGGCCAAAAGGGGAATCAGGAACTTCAACAGCCAGTCCAGTCCCTGGCTCTCCACAAAACACTGACTTGGTTCCCCTTGACCTTTCCCGAGGAGGCACCAGTAGCCCTGGGCCTGGGAAGAGCGTGTGTGTGCTCAGTTCAAAGCCTGGGGCCCAGGAGAATCCTGTGTCTGGGTCAGATGGTTCTGAACAGCCCCTGGGGTGGAATGATCCCCACGCTGAGCAGGAAGTCCAGACTTGCTCTGAGCCACAAAGAGCAGCAGGGCCCCTAGAGCCCAGAAAAAACAGGTCTGGCAAGGCTGGGGCCCTGCAGGGCCTGGCACCACAAAGCAGGCCCCCCAGAGGAACTGGCCAAAGAGCGAGGGGCACAGGCGGTGTGAGGAGCAGAAGAGGGGGCCCTGGCCCTGCAGGGAGATGCTGAGCAAAGCTCCCGGGAGCAGGGGCACCAGGCTGGGCAGAGAAGGGAAGAACACAGTCAAGAGCCTTCTTTGTAATGGGCGTCTGGTTGCTGTGGCTTGTAGCAGTCTGGCTGAACAGTCTGGCAAACTCTCTGACAGTGACATTGTGAGGGCAAAGAGCTGTCTTTCCCTGCACCTCGTGTGCACAGCCCTGCACACGTGTGTGTTTTCACCTGCAGGTACAGCCCCTAGCCCCTGGTGTATTCCCATGCCACACCGGATCTCTGAGGCTGGTAAGCCCTGTTTTGAGTCTACTGCTGCCTAGGCTACAAGCTTCCCCACATGGCGAGAGGGCAAGGCTGAGAAGCACTTAGCACCTGGCTTGCACAGCCGCCCACTCCAGCTGCCAGCTTTCAGCTCCTGGGGTGCGGGCAGCCTCAGCAGCTGGTGTGACCAGTCCAGACCGGGGCCCTTTCCCTCGCCTCTGCCTTGCACCCAGATGACTCAGCCTCAGACTCACAGGGTGGTCAAACCAGGGGCATCTCACCAATAGGCCAGAAGCCTTCTGCCTTTCTGGAAGAGGGGGCTGAGGCCCAGAGAGAGGGAGGCCACAGCTGGCAGAGGCTGAGCTGGGAATAGAGGAGCAGAGCTCAGGTCTCCCCTGGAAAGACTTCCTCTCTGAAATAGGGTGAGGTTGGGTGAGGAGGGGACAGTCAGGTTGGAGAGCTTACCATCAGGGGCCCCTCCCCCACACCAGGTTAGACATTGAGTGCACCCTAAATGGGGGTCAGGGAGCAGCCCTGCAGCGGGGTCATTTCCTGCCATCTCCTGCTTCCTCTCCCTACCACCTCGCTGCACCACGGTCAGGCAAAAGCAAGGACTCAGACAGGATCTCAGGAGAAACAGCGGCTGCCACTAAGTACAACATCAGGACTTGTCTTTCCTACTTAAGTCTCCATTCCTGCCCCTCCTCTGAGGCCCCGTCTGGTGAATTATCCAGAAGCCGCACAAGCTGTGGCTTCCTCTCAATTCAACAAACATTTCCTGAGCACCCACTACTAGCAATGCAGCCGGTGGGCGATGGTGACTTTGCCAGCAAGAGGGAGGAAGGAAACCTAGTCATCCAGCAGATCCAGGCTGCACAGCAGGAGCTGTTCTTAGCTGTAGGACCCTGACAGAGGACAGGGGCTGGGACGGTGGTAGGAGCGCAAAGGGAGCCATCCCACCTCTGCTAGCAAAGGCCAGTACCCCTCCCTTCTCAGCAATTGTGCCCTTTGCCCCCAAGCCCTTGCCTGGACCTGTCTCCCCATGTGGTCCCCTCTGCTCCCCTCCTCTCTGGTCCTGCCATAGATGTTCCTCTCTGCTTAGTGGGCCAGGCCGCACCAGCCTCCCTAGGTTCTCTAGGGCGTGACCGGATCGTCCCCAGGATTTCTCCATTGTCAAAGTGAGGCCTTAACCTCAAGGTCACAGCCTGGGCTTCCTCACTGGCTCTCGCTCCACCCTCCCCAAGCATTCAGGAAGCCAGAGGAGGGGGTCAGACTGTTTACAGCAGTGCTTCTCACACGCTAAGGTACAGAGTAAGGCAGCTTCTAAAGCAGTAGGTCTGGGGTGGGCCTGGGAGTGTGCATTTCTGGTGCATCTCCAGGTGAGGCTTATGCTGTTGATTCCTGGACCACTCTTTGAGCAGTAAGGGTTTGGACTAACATGTATGGAGAGCTTCAGGCAAAGCCAGCCTGGACTCTCAGGGCTTGCTGCTGGTTGTGTCAGGGAGGAGGAAGCATGGCCCCTGCCGGTGGAGCTTCTTGGCCTCAGAGCTGGATGAGGAACCTAGGCAGCTGGAAGATGCTTGAGGGGCCAGTGAGTGGTGGTGCCAACTTCCTGTAGTCGAGAGTGAGAGCCAGGTGGGAATGGGATGAGATGAAGGGGTGGAGAAGGTTGGTGTGGGGTTGATCGAAGGGCTTTTGAAAAGGCTTGGGAACATTCCTATGCATGTGGGAGAAAGACCCCTGTGAAATGAACGGCAAAATGAGAGTCCCAGCTCAAGTTCTCTCCTTGCCTTCCAGTCACACAAACATGGTTTTGGGGCTTGGATCTGGCCCCGGAACCCCTGACTCCCCAAGGATGGAGCTGGGGTAGAGCAGGTTCAGGCAGAACCTTGAATGCAGGTGTCTCCAAAAATAACTGTGATCAAGAATTTGAATTCTAAGATTCACAAACTGCTTCCAACCGTACAGATATGCCTTCGTTCGAGGGAAGGTGCCGAGGCATGTTTAACCAGGGGATGCGGATTTAGTATTTTGGCAAAGTTCTGGTTCAGCCCTCACAACAGGACATAAAAACAAGAGAATAAGCTGGACCCTGGCTGGTTTGGCTCAGCGATTAGAGTGTCAGTCCACAGACCAAAGGGTTGAGGTACGAATCTCAGTCAAGGGGTCAAGGGCACCTATGTAGGTTGCAGGCTTGATCCCCCAGGGCTGTTGGATTGGCAATTGATCATTGTGTCTCTCTTACATCAATTTTTTTTTCCTCTCCCTCCCTCCCTCTCTCCCACCCTTTCACTCTATCTGCAAATCAATGGGAAAATATCCTCAGTGAGGATTAACAGAGAGAGAGAGAGAGAGTGTCAGCTGGACAGAAGGGCTATGGAGAGATAGGGCTTCTCTCCCTGAGGGTGAGTTTCAGAAGGATGTCAGGAGAAAGGATGTCATGGGAGTCACTAGGGGCTGGAGAGAATGAAGACCGGCACAGGACATCTTCACTGGAGGAAGACTGTAGGGCGAGGCAAGTATCACTGAGCTTAAATAAAAAAGGGGAGCCCTTCACCTGGCTGGTGTGGCTCAGTGGATTGAGCGTCGTCCCATGGACTGAGAGGTCCCAGTTTGATCCCCAGTAGCGGGCGTGCAGGAGGCCGCCGTTGGATGTTTCTCTCTGACATCAATGTTTCTGTCTCTCCCTTCCTCTCTCTCTAAAAAAGGGGGGAGGGGAGCCCTTCCTCAGAATAAAGGGAACCAGCAGTTATGAGGGGCGCCCTTTCTGCTCTAGGATGGGACAGATACAGAGCAGGAGGGAAACGTGGGTAGGTAACGTTCCACAAACCTCAGGGTCATGGAGGGCTGGTTTTCTCTCTTCCTGGATCCTTAAGGCCTGGCTGGGAGCCTTCCTCTTGGAATTCCCTTCTCTTCTCCAACCAAGAGACAAGGTTGCTCCTAAAAGTGGGCAGTTCTTCGTGGGACATGGCTACCAGGAGCCCAGGCACAGAGCTGAAGGAACTGAGAAGGGAGATGACAGTGCTACCTGGCCTCCCAGCAAGGAGAGCAGAAGAGGCAGCAGGCATCCCTGTCCTGGGCCCACACCGCTTTGCTGAGAGGGGCAGCGGACCAGATTGCAGGGGAAGTACATTTTGTTTCAAGATTTTTTTTATTGATTTTGAGAGAGAGAGGAAGGGAGAGAGAGAAAGAAACATCGATGGAACATAGATCGGCTGCCTCCTGCATGACCCCCACTGGGAATCGAACTCACAACCTGGGCATGTACCCTGACTGGGAGTCAAACCCAGCAACCTTTCGGTGCACAGGATGACCAACTGAGTCGCACCCACCAGGACAGGAGGTACGATTTTTGATGACAGGCAGCGTGGCAGAGTGGGACACACATGAGCCTTGGACTCGGACAGACTGAACCTGACTCCTGTTTGCCATCTGCTAGCTGGATGACCTCGGTCAGTTTAACCTCTATACGCCTCAGTTTTCTTATCTGCAACACAGGGCTAGTAATACCTACCTTGAAGGGTTGTTCAGAAAATTACAGATAAGATTTTGCAAAATATGCCTGACACACAGTAGGCACTCTATTAACAGTAACCTGGTACCCAGAAGGCACTTAGAAGCTATCTGTTGAATAAATGAAGTAGCTATTTGGTGTGATCTCTGTCTACTTTGTTTCCCATCTTTTCCTTTACTTTCTCTTCTAGCCTCATCTTCACTGGGACCAGCACACCCTCAGGGAAACAAGAGATGGTTTATAAAGTTCATCATTCCGGGACAGTGAGCTGCTTTCATCCAGGGAAGTCTAGTTGAGTCAAAGCCTCAGGAAGTGACCCTTCCCTTACAGGGAGGGCTCTCTGTCCCCACCCACCAGCGGGAGCCAGGCATGTCTAAGTTATTTCCACCTGACTTTGCACATTGGCTCCCACAGCTGAGTGGTTCCTCTTGCGCTCTGTTCACATCAGTAGGAATCTCATGAACTTCCACCGGTATTTACTTCCTTAATATTTCCCCTAAAAATAAAACTCCCTCGTGGAGTTTGCTCCATGCCTCCTGGTGTTAAGTTTTGTCATCCAAAGGAGCGGCATGATTATATTTTCTTATGCTCAAGGGATGGTAAATGGGGATCCCTGAAAGCAGGGGTTCCCCAGCTACCTAACAAGGCACAAGTTGGGAAGGTTTGGCCACCAGTCAACTCCAGTTCCAACACTGGACTCAGGGACAGGAATAATAGGTAAAGATGGAACTAGCCCCCCCAAAAAACAAACAAACAAAAAAACCCAGCAAAGATCCCCATGTCTTCTTATTTGGGGGACTACATCAGAGGGAGTCAAGGGAATAGGAGAAACTAAAAACATCAACCACTTCACTTCTGCCTCTTAAGTCATTTATCAGCATCCACAGACCCCGGCAAGTGTCTCTCTGAGCGAGGGTTATCGGGGCTTGTGAGGAAGGGCTGACACTGGGTGACACAGCCTCACTGAGAGGAGTCAAGGCTGGGAAAGGCAATGAGAGGAGCCAGCATAAGGCCCAGACTGAGGCTGGTTTTCTTCAACAAGTCTGCTGGCCCACGTCACAGCCTCCAATTAAGCATCCGTTTGACGCCAGGGAGGTGAAATTGTGCAGACCTGGCACCAGAAGGAACAGATGTGGCATCCACTGCTCCTTTTAAGGACTGGTTCGAGAGCAGCAGGCGCTAGGGAGGAGGTGAGGCAAACACATCAGTACCTTTGTCGGAAAAGGAGGGAGGGCTCTTAGCAAGCTCTCCAGGGCAAGTTCTGCTGCAACTGTAAAAAATAAAATAACATAGGCTTTCCCCATTTTCTCAAACTCTGGGGACACAGTGTTTCCTTTCCCTCTAGCAGGGCAGCTAGCTTAAAAAAAGAGGATCAAAAGTCCCCTTGATGACCATCTGTCAAAACAGAAATACCCTCAGGCCTGGCTGGTGTGGCTCTGTTGTCACAACACTGTCCCTTACACTGAGAGGTGGCGGGTTTGATTCCCGGTCAGGGCACATTCGCAGGTTGTGGGTTTGATCCTCAGCTGGGGCGTGTGCAGGAGGCAGCTGATTGATGTTTCTCTCTCACATCAATGTTTTTTTCTATTTTTCTCCCTTCCTCTCTCTGAAATCAAAATCAAAATAAATAAATAATAATTAAAAACAAACAAACAAAAAAACCCCCAGAAATGCCCTCACCTAAGTTATAGGTTCAGAGGGAAAGGCTGGGCCCGTGGTTCTCAAACTTTAGTGTGTATCAGAATCCTCCAGAAGGCTAGTTGAAATGCAATGCTGGGCTCCATCCCTGACTTTTTCATTCAGTTGGTCTGAGATGGGGCCCAAGACATGGCATTTCTACCAATTGATGGCGATGCTGATGGTGTGGACACTGGTGTGACATTTGCTACTTGCCCCTTCACATTTCTTTCCATACATCAATCTTTCCCAAAGGGACAGACATTCCCTTGAAAATGTATCACCTCGTGTGTGATCACTGTACTTTCATCCCCACCATCTCCAAGCCCTGCCACATCTATTACCTCCATTTGCTCTCATGAATTCACATTTGGTTAGGAGAAGAGAGATGGGTCAAGGGCCATAACCAATGCCATTGCTGAGTCCTCAAGTTTCCTATTTCCCAGTTCAGGGGTCCCTCCCAAGAGCACACTGCCTCCCACCCAGGTCCTTGTGATACTGTGAACTGTCTATGGATCGGAGTCTGGCTGCTGAGACACAATACTGCCTGGACTGACCAGCAGGGACCTGAAGGGGCAAGTGGCCTCCAGAAAGAACACAGTGGGAGGAGACCTCAACGCATGACTCAGAATACTACAGAGGTAGCAGAGAGAGGTATATTTAAAAGAAACTCTTGGGCCCAGCCAGTGTGGCTCAGTGGTTGGGCGTCGACCCGTGCACCAAGAGGTCACCAGTTCTATTCCCAGTCATGGCACATGCCCAGGTTGTGGGCCAAATCCCCAGTGGGGGCATGCAGGAGGTGGCCAATTAATGTTCTCTCATTAATATTTCTATCTTTCTCTCCCTCTCCCTTCCTCTCTCTCTAAAAATAAAGAAAGAAAAAAAAAATAAAAGAAATTCTTGGTAATCGACATAATTACCTTTTTGGACAAATTAGTTTTGGGACTCCTGAGGCTCACTTGGTACACTGTAAGCACTAAATAAATAGCTCTTGAATTAATGGTAGTGGTTTATGGAAAATAATCTAAGCTAAGTTAGAATTTTATTGCTGTTTCACTGATAAACTATTGCAAAAACAGATTACTGAAGTTAAGAAAATAGGGCAGTAACAAGTGTAGATTCTTATTGCGTGACTGTAAATTCCTTGAGGGTGAGAATTGTTTGGTAATCTGGTCTCTCAGTAGTAGCTTAACAAATGTTTCGAGTAGACCAGGGAAACGAGTTTGGTCCATGCTCCTTGCTGACCAGGTGCACCATGGGAGCCATAGCTGTTTCTGCACTTAGGATGGAGAGCCTGGTACAGTCTGGCTGTGTGGTAAAAAAAAAAGTTTTTGTTTTTGTATTTTTAAAATTAGCTACTGGAGGGAACAAAGAGCATAACATGGATTTTCTGGCAGCAGAAACCCACAGGCTATGTCAGCAAGTACAACAGATGTGACCAAAAAACTGTCGATGGAGCAGGTATTTTTATAGCTCAACATTAGGCATAAAGGGCCAGAACAGAGGAGACAATGAATGGGTCACATATTCTATGTTGTCTCCATTAAACACCACATGGAGTAAAGCCGTGGACTTCTGGAGCCTGGAAAGAACGGGCAGGCCAAGTCCAAGTCCCTCAATTTGGAAATAAAGAAAACTGCGGCTCGCGTGGCCAGTGCAGCTGTGATGCGTGCAGGGGTTCTCCTTAGCAATCAGTCCCCTCCCTCAGACCAGAGTACGGGCTGTGATGTGGTCCACAAGTGGATTATGACAGTGACAGCCCAATGACACAAGGAACAAGTCTATCCAACACAGTGACCAACCAGGTGAGCAACCAACTCAGAGCACTGAGCTTAGCGCTGGTCCTGTGAAACGAGCAAAGCCATTGTGGTCCCTCCCTCAACCCAGAGATAAAAAACAAACAAACAAACAAAAAAAAACCCTACAGCTGTGACCCTTTTGTTAATGCAGTTGCAATTCCAGAAATATTTCCATTTTCTGAAGACAGGAAGGGGAGGACAATTATTACCCCTTTTAAATAGCTGTGGTAGCCCTAAAGCTTGGGAGCTGACCTTTCAGTTCCCCTTGAAGAAACATGTAGAAACAAGTAGATACTCTCCACTCAGCATTTCAAAACAGGATATAAATACTCAACTAAAGAACACACTTAGAATTCCCTAGCGAAAACTGAAAAACAAGGTAGACAGAAAATGGTCTCATACTGTGTAGAGCTCTTAGGAAGACAAATATTTCTTATGCTTAAAACTATAAGGAAGCACTTTTTGTACCTCAGCATCCATGGAGGAGAGATATGATACCCACACAAACTCAGTGTGACCAGCTTAGCAAACTCCTGGCCCCTCACCCTCCAAAACTTCATTTTCTTTCTTTCTTTTTTAAATCCTCACCTGAGGACATTTTTGCATTTATCTTCAGATAGAGTGGAAGGGAAAGAGGGAAGGAAGAGAGAGAAATAAACATCAATGTGAGAGACACATCGACTGGTTGCCACCCACAGGACCCCAACTGGGGCCGGGGACAAACTGCAACCGAGGTACGTGCCCTTAGCGGGAACCGAACCCGGGACTCTCCGGTCCACGAGCCAACTCTCCAACTCTCCTGAGCCAAACCGGCCAGGGCCAAAACTTCATTTTCAAAAGAGGATTATCTCTTCCTTCAGACTCAAGCAGTCAGGGAATAAGCAGCGCACAGCAGTACTTCTAATGTAAGCAAACGTCTAGAAATGGGCCTGGTGGTACACATACAAAGCTGTTGAAGGTAAGTAACCCTTTTTGCACAAACCTCCCCCTTCCTGGCTCACAAGCTGATGGACAGTTTTGCAGCTAATTTCTAACCCTTGAAAATAAAGCTATTCAGACCACTGCTCCCCACCAACCGGGCCCTGTTCTGGTGGAACAGTGCCCTTTTCATCAGCCAGCAGGACCCTGCCACACACACTGCTGTATCGGCCCACCGTGTGAAGCCCGGTGCAGCTGCAAAAGCCACATGTCACCATCTACAGAAAGGAGGGGCTGACTAGAACCTGGAAACTCTGTCCCTTCTGCTCTGCCTTACCAAGCCCTCTCACAGAAAGCCATTGTGTAGGCTGAAGAGGGAAATAAAAGAAGGGCGGACTTTTCCAGGCTCCCTGCAAACTACAAGGTGATATAAAAGAGCAGCGGCCACCCCCCAACAGCTCTGGAGAAGTGCAGACCTCAGGGGGCCCCACCAACACTGGCTTCTGGTTGTGTACTGGGCAGCACTAATAGTGAGCTGAGCTCAATTGCTTGCCATGTATTTTGCAGCACAACTAATCCCTTATTTTTGTGCTTTTCACCCACATGTTTTTTATTGTTTGTTTTCTGGGGAGAAAAAGCCTCACCTCTGAAGCAATCTAAAGCTTCTCTCAGCCATTTGGCTCTCTCGCTTACTCCACTGTAGACAAAGCTCTGACCAACCACTGCAGATTCCTTGGTGTCTTTCCCAGTGTTAGCATTTCTTGAACTATCTGGGGGTCAATTGTTTGTTTAAAGGTGAGAACAGTGATGTTATCAGGTGGCTTATCCCCACCTCAGCTCTCAGCCAGCTCAGTATTTGCAATAATTCTTAATATGCATGGTGACTGGTCTCTTAGCTTCCTCAGCTAGGCATCTGCTTAGAGTCCAGTAAAAGCAGAACTTTTTCCAACCCTTTTAAGCTAGATATCGCTGTTCTTCCAACCCTGTCATTGCTTCTGGACTAAGATGGATCCTACCACCCTTCACTAATCAATTCGGTCAAGCCATTGGGCACAGAGAACATTGGGGCAGTTGTTTTTTCCTCCAACAGCTATTTATCAAGACCCATCCACCACATCTCAGACCCCTCTTCCAACCTCTACTTCTACTTCTTCCCCAAGCAATGTGAAAACAGAAACAACTTCCACAGGTTTACGTAGAGTTCTTAGAATGTATTTTTGTTCACCTGAAAAATAAAACTTTTAAAAAATATACAAGACTTTTTGAGTACAGGTATATCTTAAATGGCTGAATTATAAATAATGTCTCTGGTCATGTTCACAGCTAGAGCTGGAACTAATGTACCAATTCCAGTGAAGGCTTTAGAGTCAGGAGGCCAGCAGTTGGACCTATAAGTGGTCTCTCTAGACTCTGATCCGTCCCAGAGTGGATTCAACAGTCCAGAATACAGGGGTTGGATGGGGACAGGGGACTGGATTCCCAGATGTTCTCCTGAAAGTTCAAAGAATTCTTGGAATAAGAGATCAATTTATAAATTATTAAAATATAGGACTAAAAATTCACACAATAAATATAAATTACAGGTTATTATTGAAGTTTATAAAGTGGCATTTTATGTTTCTCATCCCTAGGTCCCCACCAAAATTTTAAAAAGTCTCAGAGGCTTTCTAATGACCAAAGTCAAGTCAGCTGCTCAAAAATCTCCTCCAGCCTAGACACCTTGGGGGTGCTATCAGCCTGTCGCTAGGCTATGACAGCTCAGCTGCAGTTATCTTGTCCACAACAGGACACGGCTTAAAGCAAGGCTGTTCATCCTATAAACTTGGATCAGAGCTAACTAGAGTGTAGGCCAGAAAACTGGAGAGACAAACTGTTTCAGGACTCAGGTGGCTAAATTTTTGCCTTTTTTTTTTTAAGTGCCTCATTTCCCAAAAAGGAAACACTAAGGGGTTTGATATCTTGTCATTACCCACACTCAGTTGCTTAAAAGCAAGTGGCAGAAGGAAATGGAATCCGAATTAAGGATGTAGAATTCTTGCTGTCCCAGAGCGATATAAGTGTCATTTCCTTTGATATTTCTCATCTCAATGAAAGTGCAGGCTGCATATAAGTTTATCAGAAGAGGTAAAAGACAAGCCAATTTAAGCTCTCCACCATTGGTCTATTAACTGGCTATCAAAGCACAATCCTGAGTTTGAAGCCCACCTTTTAAAAACCAGAGGATGTACTTAAAACTCTGGTTTCACAACAAATTTCATTCTAATCACAGGGCTATATTGTCACAACTCAGGAAAGAGGGAAGGCTAGGATAACTGCAAGATTTTAAGGAGCAGGAAAAAACAAAACAAACACTTGTGAGTCACTCTACTTAAAAAAGCTTGCTCTTCCTAAAAAACTGAGGAGAAGGCCGAGGATTCAAGCACAAATGCTCTTTCCCTTCCTTCTTCCCTGGCCCATATCCAGATACTGAGGGTACAACAGGAAACTTCTCGGGTGGGGGCACTAGGGTGGGAAGAGGAGGAAATTAGTATAGTCCTCACCCTCCCTAAACTGCTTCTACTTCTCCTAAGGGTTTCCACTGTCCTTTCAACACGTGTAAGAATGATTATACTCTTTTGTGTCATAAACCTATCTTTCCGAAATAGGAGGGGGAATAGGGGAAAGATTGGGTGATGAAAAAAAACAGTATCTGTGCCCTCGGTCTAGCTGCACTTTGGGGCCCAGCAAATAGCCCTTGCCTGACCCCATCAGTCAGTAGCTACCCAGGGTGTAGGAGAATATATATAATTCTATGTAATTACAGTTTCTAGTGCATATGTCAACAGCTATATACAGGGATCTATAAATTAACTGCATTTGTGGCCACTGCAACTAGGTTGACGTACCTGAGCTCCACTACTTTTGGTGCCCTCCTCCTTCCGACAGCTTCAGCTTATTTAAGAGCCCCTACAGCTCCCTCCATCCCCTGAGTCTTGGGGGAGAGCCCGAGTCACCCCTGCACGTAGGCTACGCAAGTGCAAGCGGCGCAGAAGGGTTCGGTGCTGGGATCTCCCCACCCCTCCCCCCACCCCCCTAATGGCTCCTGGCCCCGGGGCCGCGGCACAGTCCTGGGAGGACCAAACCCCCGAGTCCTGGACGAATCGTGGTCCCTTGGCTGAAGATCGGCCAGCAGGCCACTCGTCCCCGCAAGTCGGCGACCCTTGCGGGAAGGGGGGCGTTCACTCCCGAGAGGGTCACTTCCGTGGGCTCTCCGCCCCGTCCTGCTGCAAAGTCCTGCCTCCAGGCTTGGGGATGGTTCTCCGCCGGCCCTGGTGCGGAAGGGCTCAACGCCTCCCGGGCGCCGCCGCCGCTTCCTCCTCGTCCTCCTCGGGCCCCCGCGGCCGCTCCAGCGGCCCGGCCGGGGGGCTGTCGGCAGAAGGCTCAGGAGCTGTGGGCCCTGCCGCCTGCAGCGGGGGCGCGTCGCGCGGCGCCTCGCGGCGGGACGACCCGGTGGCATTGGGCCCCACGGCCGCCGCCCCCGAAGTCCCGGACGGGCCGGTGGCGTTGGAGCCGCCGGGGGGCGGGCCGGCTGCTCCCCCCGAGGTCCCGGCGCCCACCGGCTGCCAGATGAGGCTGTAATAGACGGCGAGCACGATGGCGGCCAGCGACACGGAGAGCACGTAGGCGAACACGGTGGCGAGCCGGACCCACTTCTTGTTGGTCTTGGCGGCCATCTTCGCCTTCTTGTCCCCAGTGTAGGTGGCCGGCTTGCCCCGCTCGGCCGGGGCCGCGTCGCGCTCCTTCATGGGGGGGCCCCGGCCTTTGCCCCGGTGCTCCACGGCCCCGGCTGGAGGGGGCCCGGCGGCCAGCGAGGACTGGGCGAGGGGCGGCCCGGCGCCCTAGGTTCCCGGCCGCTTCGCCGCCGCTCCTCACGCCGCCCGCCCGCAGCCCGCCACCGCGTCGCTGCAGCCGCCGCCGCCGGGGCCTGGACCAGTCACCGCCGCCAGCGCCGCCGCCGCCGCCGGCCCGTCAGCTGCTTCCCCGCCGCCGCCACAGCCACAGCCGCCACAGCCGCCCGGCTCCGCGTCCCCATCCGCCGCCGCCACCGTCCGCCCGGCCGCGGGCCGCTCTGTCTCCAGTGGCCGCGCCGACCGCGCGCTCCGCTCCGGCCAGGCTCCCCCGCCTCGCGCGCCGGCAACAGGGGGCGGGGAGAGCGCGGCTGGGGGCTGCCTCTTAAAAGGGCGACGCCGGGGTCCGGAAGTGCCGCGCGGGGGGCGGGCTCCAGTCGGGCGCCGCCAGCCCCGCCGGGACGCCCCGCTACGAGAGAGTTAAAGGAGGCTGGTTCTTAAAGGGGCGACATCGCGCGGCCCTGCGCCGCTGGCGCGGTGAGGGTGGGAGCTCCGGCGCCTCTTTAAAGGGGGCACAGCGTCGTTCGGGGAGGAGTGCGGGGCGGGACGGGGGCGGGAAGGGGCGGTCGGGGTGCGGAGCTGTCGTCTCCGGCAACTCTCCCCTCTGTCCTCATTGTCCCAAGGGACGGGTGGAATAGCAGCACCAGCTTCGGCCCCCAGGCCTCAGTTTACCCCAGAGTGGGGGCGATACCACGCTCGTGCTTTCGGGTCGAGCCCCGCGCCAGCACCCTCCGGGCGCGTCTTCCAGACCCCCGTCTACCGAGAGACTAGCCCACGTCCCGCGTAGGCAGACGGGGACCAGCAGCGCTCGCGGTGGTCGCGGTTGGTGGCGCCCCTTCCCCGCCGGCCTCTCTCACTTCCCAGTCGCGTCTGGGCTTGGGGGCTTTGCTGAAGTCTGTCCGCTCCCTTGTCCTCTTAGAGCCCCGAGTCCGTTTGCCCAGACCTTCCAGAGCTCCCAGGACAGCACCACGTGCTAAGCTGGTTTTGCAGACTCGCCTCCCACTTTAGTGCCAAAGTTTGCAACAGGTCTCGGGTCCCGCTTTTGGGGGCTTCCGACCCCTAGGTCAAAGGGCTGCACTGAACCCGCGGAGCGGCTCCCAGAGCTCTTCCCCTCTCTGATCCTCTCCTGGCCTAGAGGTTTGTTCCCTCGCCTTCCTTCCCATGTGAGGTTTGTCCTCTTTCCTGTGGATCCTGACGACTCCTCGGACTCTCAGCAGCGGTTTCCCCGTGTCTGCCCCCTCCTTCTGCCCTCTTCTCTCCTGCCTTCTCTTCTTCCTGTTCCCTCTCTACAAGGGTTTCCAGAATTTCTGGCTCCGTTCTCCTTGAATTCTACTTCCCATGTTCCCAGAACTGGATGTATGGACCACCTGAGTGTCTCAGTGGGTGTGGGGTACTGTGCCTGAGTGGGGAGAGGACTATGGTTGTGATGGGCTTCTGTGGGTGAACAGCCTTCCCCCCAAGTTCTGCTCTTGCAGATGTGAGTCTGACTCTGCGGAGCAGGACCCTCTCGCCTTTCCCATTCCCCTCATCCTACACAGGAAATCCTTGGTATCCAGACATGATGCCTCCTCACGAGGAATCCCTTTCCCAACTCTGCTGCCCTGCCCCCACTCAGGGTAGCCTAGTGAGAGAAATCAGAGAATCAAGGCAAGGTGGGGACAGAAAGGGCCCAAAAGGTCTTTTCTTTTTTTCTTTAAATCCTTACCCAAGGATCTTTCTCCATTGATTTTTAGAGGGGCAGGTAGGGAAGGAGGGAGGGGGGGAGAGAGAGAGAGAGAGAGAGAGAGAGAGAGAGATGTGTCTTCAGTTGGTTGCCTCCAGTATGACCCTGACCTGAGCCTGCAAATCAGGTAAGATGTGCCCTTGACCTAATCGAACCTGTGACCCTTTGGTCTGCTGGCTGATGCTCTAACTGCTGAACCCAACCTGCCAGGCCAAAAGGTCATTTTTTGTAAATACCCCATGGACCCTAGAACTTCCTTACACAACATCCCAATGGAACACTCTTCAGTGTCAACTAAAAGACCCTCCTTGATGGTGAACCTTGCCTGCTCCCTAAGACAGCCTTCTCAGGCTTTGGAAAGTTCTGACCCATTACACACAAAAGTCAAGTGACTACCAGAGCTGAGTGTACAGATGGCTGAGGGAACCAGAGGCCTATAACCCAACCCCTCACTCTCATTCCTGAGGCCCAGATGTGAGTCTGCCACTAACAGTGGTCAACTGGATGCTATTTCCAGGAGTAGACTGTCTTCTCACTTCTGAGAAATGTCAAGGACATTGGGAGTTCAGAATGTGTATTGTCTTCTGTTGGGCTGATGGGGAAAAGACAACCACTTCTTCCCCATCCTGCTCCCAGGTCAGCCACAGCCTGTCTAGCAGGGTGGCCTGTTAAGTTAAAATCCCCGAATTGTCTCTGGATGCTGTCCTCTGTCCTCTCTTCTCTCCCCTGCTCTCTGGCTTTCTTGGCAGGGCTGATCATGCCATCTATACCAAGGTGAATTATTCTGAAAGATTCCAAGTAAGACCAACCCAAATCCTCCTTCTACCCTCTTTCTTGAATTCACTCCTCATTTCTTCCATTGCAAATTAAACTTCTTTCTTCTTGCTTGGTTCTCAGTGAAGTGGAAAACAGCACGTCATTCTTTTCTATACTAAATAATAAATATACTTGAAGCACTTATTCAGTTCTTCTCACCCTATTTTTCTCCAAACTAAACAGTGCCAGATTCTTTAACCTATCGTCAATAAGCCCTATTTATTATCTGGATTTACATAGTGTCTTTTACCCTAGAACTCAAATTGCTTTCAGATATAATTGAGCCTGATCTCCCTGGTGCCTGAGCCATTAAGAAACCATTAGTGTATTCCTGCTGCAGGCAACTAAATGGCCCCCTAGTGGCCTGAAAGTGAATATTATTCTTTAAGTGCCTCTCCTGGATTAAGGGTAGGCAGAGTGTGAGAAATTAGAATCAAGGCAGGGTGGGAACAGAAAGGGTCCAAAAGGTCATCTTTTGAAAATACCCCCAACCCTAGAACCCCCTACACGACATCCTTATGGAGCACTCTTCAGCGACAACTAAAAGCCCCTCCATGCTGATGTACCTTGTCTGCTCCTAAGGAGCCTTCTCAGGCTTTGGAAAGTTCTGACCAATGACGACAGCAGCAACATCCAGGTCCTTATTGTGTGCTAGGCACCATGAGAAGCACCTACATTCCTTGTCTCATTTACCTCACAACAACGTATCAGGTAGTTACTCTGGAAGGGTTGGTGATTCCTCTTGACAAATAGGCATGTATTCTAGATATGGATTCTCTTTCTTGCTGAAGATCTCAACCAGCACCACTTTCTTTTTTTTTTTTTTTTTAATTTATTTTTATCCTCACCCGACAACATTTTTTTTGATATTTTGTTCAGATGGAGTGGGAGGGAGAGAGAGAGACAAACATGTGAAAGGGACACATCGAGTTGCTGCCACCCATACAACCCAACCAGGGCCGGGGACAAACTGCAACCGAGGTACGTGCCCTTAGCGGGAACCAAACCTGGGTCTCTCCAGACCGCAGGCCGACGCTCTAACCGCTGAGCCAAACCGGCCAGGGCAACCAGCACCACTTTCTAAGGGCTTAAAGAGTATTTGATTCAATGACTAACTTGGAATCTCACATAATGTTGCATCAGATCAAGAGTCCCACTTTATAGCAAAAGAGTGCTCGTGTATGTAATCTTCTGGGCATATTGCACACTTTGCTGCCCACTGGTGAATAGAGTTGACAAAGTAAAAGGATAGCCTTTCAGAGGTGCAGCTGAAACACCATTTCAGGACGCCATGCTCTGGCATGAAGTACGCACCCTATCCAATAACTATAATATGGTGCTGTGGCCCAACAGCTAAAATACAGAGATCCCTGGGCAGGGGAGATTTGTGGTTCCTATTCCTACAGTTCCAGGCTCTGTGGGTTTAGAGAATCTGGGTCCCAGGGGTGGAACACTTCCTGCAAGAGACAGAACAAAAATCCCATAAATGTTCACTGTGGCTGTTTATCATCCTGCAGACTCCTTGTGCCAAGAGACCAGCAGGCAAAGAAAGAAGTGACTTCCTGGCAGGGATATGTGACCCTGATCCTTTAGAAAAGATGGGGCTGCTGCTACATGGTGGGGTTAGGGAAGAATATGTTTGGCACCCAGGTGATGCACTGGGGTGTCTCTTGTTACTCCCTTGCCCAATTTTGATAGAAGATAGACAGATTCAGAAGCTTGGTTTGAGATGGGCGGGGTGATTAGGGGCTCAGACTCCTCAGGAATGCCACCAGGTAAGCCACCTAGACCAGCAGAGGCACAAGCTGAAGGTAAAGATAATATAGAATGGGTAATGGGGTAGGGGGAATGCTGAATATCAGTGACATCAAGACAAGCTGCAGTAGTGGGGAGTCAGGACTGAGCAGAGGAATAAATTGATCAGTGATGCAGCCACAACAAAGGATGCCTCCACAGGGACCTCTGGGGTTGGGGTGACCCTTCAGACCTGGCCCCAACTGAGGCAAGAGGACTGGACCTTTGAATCCCCACATTGACCAGGCAAGATTATCCCTAGGAAGGGCGAATAAAGTCCAGCAAAGCAGCTCCTTTTGGAAGTGCCCAGAGAGAGATTCAGCTCTAAGCCATTAGCAACCAACACTCCTGGTAATTTGGGATTGTTTTTGGTCCCAAATGCAGGATTTGGGTGGTGTACCACAGCAAGTACAGCAGTACTCCTTTGACATGGCTTAGACCTGCATGCTTCATATGGTAAGGTTGCTTTGCTTGGTAATAGCTCCACCAGAATTCTGTAGACTGTTTTCTCTGGGAAACTTACAGGAAGGTAAGTAGGAGGAACTATTGCCCCCACTCCATGAGCCCTTCCTAGGGATAATCTGCCTGGTCAATGTGAGGAATCAAGAGTCCAGCCCTCTTGCCTTAGTTTGGGGCCAGGTCTGAAGGTTCATCCCAACCCCAGAGCTCCCTGGGGAAGCATCCTTTGTTGTGACTGCATCACTGATCAATGTATTTTTCTGCTCAATCCTGACTCCTCCACTCCCTCAGATGTTGTGTTGTTTCTCAGAACACCTCCCTATAAACTTTCTGCAGGCAGATCTCTTGCTCATAATGTTTCATGAGAAACCTGACCTAAGACAAGTCACCTAAATCACCTAAGATTCTAACCTTGGGGACCCAGGAGAACAAGTCTCATCTATCTGAAGGTACACCTCCTGGTTACCTGTGTCTTCTAAGCCACCAGTCCTCACAGAGGGTTGCGTGCATCATGCATCCCTGCAGTTCTCCACCAAATGTCCTCCAGCTCTGCGTTTCTCCACTGTAAAGCAACTAAACTGAAGTCCCTGGATACATCAGCTGTGGTCTGACATGCCAGGAATGAGAATGTGACTGAGTGCACACTGGAACCAAGGGTGAAAATGTAGAAATCCAAACTCTCCCCCCTCCTTCCCCTCCCCACCAACCTGTCCCAGGTCCTGATTCAGAGGGTCTGGCTGCAGCAAGGATACAGTGTTACCAGAGCTTCCCAGGAGACTGATCAATACCAAGAAGAGAGTCACTGGGCTCAGTATTCAACTTCAAGTCAGCAGCCTCAAAACCATTTCTCTGTTTGAGATTAAAATCTGTGTTTCTTGTCCAGCCGGTGTGGCTCAGTTGTCTGCTTTTCTGGCAGCCTTTTCATTTGACTCATGGAGCTGGCTGTTGGCGAAAAACCTCAGTTTTATTCACACATGATTCTGCTAAGCCGCCACTTCCCCACCCTTGTCCTGTACAGTCAGTGCCTTGGAGCCAAGCCCAGATCTCTCAGTTAAGCCCTGTTCATTTCACCTTTGAGGTTCAGGCTGTTAACTCCAGCAGGTGAGGATGTGTTGGGATCCTGCGTGTGTCTTCCCACATCTCCCCTCTTCTCACTGACTTCCTGCTATTCACAAAGTTGAGGGCTTGTTCACTGTGGTTTTGCCCAGGTCCTGATAAAAAGGTGGATGAGGACAGGAATAAAAACAGAAGCAATCCATCTTTCTGACGGCATTCCTCATGTGCAATGCACTATTCTTGCTTGGAGAAGGACATCATCTAACTTATTTCATCATGCTTAAGGAAATGGGTCCATTTCACAGATAAATAAGCAGAGGCAGAGAAGATGCATAATGTGTGCAAGAATATCCTGCTGGGGTAGGGGCATCCTTTCCTGCCATCTACAGCTCTCATCTCTAGGTTTGCCATCTCCAAGAGGAAAGGTGGGAGGTAAGAGTGACAAGGTTGGCCCTTCTGGTTGGAAAGAGCGATTCCTAGAGCTGGAAGGAATCATAGAAGTGATCAAAAGCTTAACAGATTAGAGAGCTCAGGTAACTTGCCAAGATCACGCGGCAAAACTTCCTGTGTTTGAGATTAAAATCTGGGTTTCTTGTCCAGCCAGTGTGGTTCAGTTAGTTGAGCGTAGTCCCATGCACCAACATGTCACTGGTTTGATTCCCATATGCCCAGGTTGCAGGCTCCATCCCCAGCTGGGGGTGTGCAGGAGGCAGCTGATCAATGTTTCTATCTCTCTCTCCCTCTCCCTTCTTCTCTCTGAAATCAATAAAAACATGTTTGTTTAAATCTGGGTTTCTTGAGGATGATTCAGTGTTCACTTCAGCTACATCTCTAGGTAAGTTTGATCCAAAATGGCACTTCAAAGGGAAGCACACCCGGGACTGATTCTTTTTTTTTTTTTTTTTTTTTAAGGTTTAAAAGTTTTATTCCTACAAATCACAGCTGATGAACACCAAAGCCTTCACACGTAGAGACCATGTTCCAACTCGGCCTGCTCTGGGGAAGAGCTGCTGTCAGGAAAGGGTGGCATGACAGGCAGAACCTGTGAAGTCCAGTCCTGGGTGGAGCGGGGTCAGGACCTAAGGGCCTCAACCAGAGCGGCCACGGCAGCCTCTGTGTGCACTCAGTGATCCGGCCCACTTCCAGCTTGCGTTTGGGGACCCAGCAAATGCAGTTCGTCCCAAAATTGGGGTCCCGTGTCTGAATGCACCGCAGGCAGCATAAGTTCTCATACCCCTGCTTTTTCCATTTTGCAATCAAATTTGTCTGCATAGCCTTCTTTAATACAATATTTATACAGTTCTCTGCTCATGGCTTTCTGCTTATAGAAGTCAAAAATATAGCAGGTTTTCTGGTGGTGAACCCTGAAGACAGGCCACAGAGATTCCACTTTTCTCTTTCCCTCATGTGGTTCTGTTTCAGCTTCTCTCATCTTTTGATCTAATTCATCCAGTGTTGGCTCGATCAACTCCCAGCTATCTGGGGGAGCTTTTTGGCTTCTTTTAACTTTAGGCATTTTTCCTCCACAAGATAATTTGCAAAGATCTTAGGGCTGCTTCCCAAGAGTGTAACTGAAAGATCTCTCTTCAGTTACAGGCTCAGGTTCTTGTCCAGCTCTACCAATTACTCTGTGACTCTGGGGAGGCCACATTCCCTCTCTGGTACTCAGTTTCACCGGTACCTCTAATGCCGTCGGCAGCCGCTTCTTTTGATTCTTCTCTATTTCTAAGCCCCAGATGTTTCCCTATGATTCTAGAAGGCCTTGGTTTGGGAGGACAGGGAATGTCTTCCTCCTGAGCTTCTAGAGAGATCTCTTGATTGCTTCTCCTCTCCTACCTAAGGGGTTTGAGCTACCGAACCTTGTCCCTTCCTCCATTCACACTGAACTCTCAGTGTGCGGAGGGTGGCTGGAGCTGGAGCCACAGCTGGACACACAGACAGACTGATGGGCAGCCTCCTGGTCCTCACTCTTACACCAGCCTCGTCAGCTGTGGGGGCTGTGGTGGTGAGAGGTGGTGGGAGGCTGGCACTCGGCTTCATGGGTTCTGGCCATGGGGACAGCCTGCTTCAGTCTGCAACCAGGAGCGCCCCTAACTCAGCCTGCCCTAAGGTGAGTCCAGCCCCTGCTCCACACAAACTGCTGGGGGGCGGGGGGGGGGAATCCAAAGAGCAAGTCAGTGAAGATATTTGTTATGGAAAGAATAGCATGTATACTGAGGAGGAAGTAATAAAAAATTGCATTGTTCCTGTTGGTGTGTGCTAAAATAATACTACTACTACTAATGATAAGCTCATGTGTAGGCACTGTATTAAGTACTTTACATTCATTATAGTGCTTAGTTCTTACAATATCCCGTGAGGCACTGTTATTTCCATTCTACAGGTGAGAACGTAGAAGCACAGGAAGGTTAAGTATCGCAAGATAAGCCAGCTGGTAACTAACTGGGTTCACAGAGCGGTGAATATGGCTCCCTGTGTCAGACTGGGAAAGACCCCAGAGGATGTGACAACAGCCCTCGTCTTCCAAAACTAAGCTTAGCCATTGGCCCAACAGGCCTCCGGGCTCCTGAACGCCACGGCTTCGTCAGGTAAGTCATGGCATCAGGTAAGAAGCCCACCTCATCTTTCCTTTCTGGTCTAGGCCCGGGTGGCTACCATCGAAATGGGCAAGTTTATGAAACCCGGGAAGGTGGTGCTGGTCCTGGCCGGACGCTACTCCGGACGCAAAGCAGTCATCGTCAAGAACATTGATGATGGCACCTCAGACCGCCCCTACAGCCACGCTCTGGTGGCTGGAATTGACCGCTATCTCCGCAAAGTGACAGCTGCCATGGGCAAGAAGAAAATTGCCAAGAAGTCAAAGATCATGTCTTTTGTGAAAGTTTATTACTACAGTCACCTCGTGCCCACAGGTACTCTGTGGCTATCCCCTTGGACAAAACTGTCGTCAACAAGGACGTCTTCAGAGACCCTGCTCTGCAACGCAAGGCCAGACGGGAGGCCGAGGTCATGTTCGAAGAGAGGTGCAAGACCGGCAAGAACAAATCGTTCTTCCAGAAGCTGCGCTTTTAGATCTTTCTTTGTTTCAATCATTAAAAATCCAAAAAAAAAAAACAAACCACCTAATCGGACTCTCTTGGTGGCTGGTAACTGGGTCACCAGAAGATCTGAGTTTCACTCCCACCACTAAACTTCTCTGTTGAACAGGTTGGGAAAGCAAAGCAAGAGATCCCCACACAAAGCTGCCAGGTGAGGGAGGGAATTCGGATTCAGGACCTGCCTCAGAGACTTCAGGCCACCAGTGTCTCCCTGGGAGGCAGCAATGTGTTGAATTAAGTTCTCAGTGACTTCTATGGCCCAAAGCTCACACGTGCCAAACTCTCCAGGATATGTGTCCCCAGGGATCACAGCTGACACACAGACCCTCCAGCGACCTCCCCAGGATCTGCTTTCCCTTGATCCCCAGCCTTTCCCCAGGAGGCAGGTGCTTTCTAGTGTGCCCAGTAGGGGGCATCCTCACCCTTCCACCTCTGCCTGGTGGGGGGGGGGGGGGCAAGATTGGCAGAGTGCCTGGGGCCCTCTGCTCACTTTTCCCACACTGCTATTCCTGTGACCTTCATATCCATGCTACCATTATTTATACACTACTTTTTTTTGTCAATACACATTGTTTTAAAAACCGCAATGTATTTTTAAAAGAAAAAAGCCCTCTTTGATGAAGGTTTTCTCAGCTTCCCTCACTGTGTGAATTTCCTGCATTCTGAGGGCTGCTTTGCAGGATATGGGCAGAAAAACACAGGCCCCGTGGAAGCTACAGTTGGAGTCTCAAGAACTGGGTCCAGCCCTGGCTAGTTTGGCTCAGCGGTTAGAGCGTTGGCCCGTGGACCAGAGTCCCAGGTTCGGTTCCCGCTAAGGGCATGTACCTGGGTTGCAGTTTGTCCCCGACCCCAACTGGGGCCGTGTGGGTGGCAGCCACTCGATGTGTCTCTCTCACATCAGTGTTTCTCTCTCTCTCTTCCTCCCTCTCTTCCTTCCTCTCCGTCTGAAGATAAATGCGGAAATGTCCTTGGGTGAGGACAAAAAAAAAAAAAGAACTGGGTCCAGGAGGTGCCATCACTGGTTAAAGATGAGTGAAGATTTACTCTGTGGATTCTAGAGCCTCAACCTTCAGAGCCCAAGAATAGAAGGATCAGAGGAAAATATCTTGAACTCCCTGCCTCCCTGTGGCACCCCCCCCCCCATTCTGTGATATGAGAGGAACCTGTCCCTCCCCTCCCCAGGCTGAGGGGAGGGGTATCTTTTCAGGCCCAAAGTGAAGAGAAAGCTGATGGTTGCAGGGCAGATAAGAGGGACGGACTTGGGTACAGGCCCAGAGGTAGCTGCAGGTGACAGGTGCAGGGACATTGGGAAGGGGCAGGGATTTCCCTTGCAAAACCTATTCAAACAGACAGAGAGGGAACCTGATCCCAGGGAGGGAATCAGAACTGCAGGGCCCCCAGAGGGGCCCCCAGAGAAGCCAATGGCTAGAGGGACTGGGAAGAGAGATGGAGGAAAGCAGGACTTAGAGGGAGGGGAGAGGGGATGAGTCCTGAGGGAACAGGGGAGGCAGCTGGAGGATCCCATGCTGCTTCCACAGGCTCAGTCATGCCTTGCTCCAAACTCCATCCCAGTGGTCTTAGGCATGCTTTGCTGCAGGTTACTTTTGTGCTGGGAGTGCCCTTAGCTCCAGCCCCACGGGCCCCCACTCTCCTGCCCTGGCCCAGACTGCCAGCAGAGACCGTTCTCGGCCTGAGTGAGGGTCCCGCAGTTGTCAGGGGCTGGCACAAAGGCTCATGGCAGAACCTGGGGCGGAAAGGCAGGCCCTGAGAGGGGAAGGAAGTCCTGGGCAGAGCTCCCTGCTCCCCCTGTTGAATTAACAAGGGTGATAAGCAGATCGGGTTAAGCAAGAGGAAGTGGGCTGGCTGAGCTGGGCCAGGACTCAACTGCCTGGGCTGGGGCAGTGTGAAGGCCGGGCATGCACCCTGAGCAAGTCCCCAGGGCTGAGGCCTCTGTAAGCAGCCTCTGCCTCAAGTGTCCTCAGCCCAGGCTCTGGGCACAGAGCAGAGGAGGGAGCCTGGCAGGAGAGCCCAGTGCAGGCGGGTGGCCACGGGTTGCTCAACCAGCTGTGTTGAGGGTGTCTGGTCAGTGGAGGTTCCAGGTGTCAGCCAGGCCTAGCGGGCCAAGAGGGGATGTGGAGCACGGCGGGTGAGGGGAGTGATTGCCTCACTTGCACCTCATTTTCATGGGGAGGAAGCATTGAGAAAGAAGAGCTGGGTGTTCAGCAAACTTTGCTTATTCAAAAATGCTCAATCCCAGCTGGGCCCTGCCCCACCCTCAACGCCCACTTCCAGGGTGGTCCCAGCCTCCCCTATGCTCTGGATCCCACCTCTGTGGAAGTCCCTTCCCTGGTGACCTCTTGCTTCCTGCCCTGGGCCCCTGCCTGGGCAACAGAATCACCAGCCGGCCCCATATTGTTCCTTCTCTAGTCCTCCAGCCATATCTGAGGGGGCAGGGACAACTGCTGGGCCTGGGACGCCCCTGCTCCACGCTGACCAGGCCTCATGACCTGCCTCGCAGCCCAGAGCAGCACAGAGAAGGAAGCCCCGAGCAGGAAGTGCTGAGGCACAGGGTGAGGGCGGGGGCTTTAAGGAGGGGAGCCGGCCTCCCTGGGCAGGAGCAGCAACCACAGCCCCCCACTGCAGGCAGGCAGGAGGAGGCTGATTTAAAAGGCAGCCAGGTCTCTGCACCAGCCACTAGCCCCCGGGGGCTGCAGGAGCACCCAGACTTCCGGACCAGCTCAGGGCGGGTGCCATGTGAGCCCAGCTTGGCTCTCCTCCTGCCCGCCCTCCTCCTGCCTGCCACTGCCTGTCCAGCTTCTCCAAAGAGGGACACTTGGCACCATGTCTCTGCTCAACCCTGTCCTGCAGCCCCCCGAAGTGAAGGCCTACCTGATCGAAGGGGAGCGCTTCATCAAATGGGACGATGTGAGTGGGGCAGGGGCTGTGGGCTGCTGGACGCTGGGTTAGTGGCTGGGCTGCGAGGGGCTTTGCCAGGGTGGGTGGGTTGGTTTATGTCTGTCAGGACTCAGGCGCCTGTGTGGCTTGGCCAGGCAGCTGACACAACTGCCTGGGTAAACAAATCTGGGGTGAGGGTGCGTGCCCCAAAACATGTCCCTGGGCTGCTGGTTCTAAGGCTCTGCGTCTGGGTGTGAGAAGCCGGTGGGCTGCCTGGGATGAAGGTTCTCTGGGTCTGGGTCTATCTCCCCGCAGTGTCCCCAGGGTTGGCTGCTCCTGGTCCGGCCTTAGTGAGGAAAATGTGCCGCTGAGGCGGGGCCAGACGCAGAGATGAACCAGGCCCCTGCTCTAAGCACAGATGCCCTCTCTTGCCCCATCGGGATACCCAGCCTCCCGGCCTGGCCCTGGCCCAAGGAAGCCCTGCTCTCCCCTGAGCTGCTGCGGGGCAGCTACAAAGGGCCCCTAGACCCCAAGTAAGAACTGGAGGCTTCTGTTCCCAGGGGCCTGGGAGGGCGCAGATTGACTTCTGCTTCTGCTGGCTGCTCTCAGCCTGGGCGCCCTGCCGGCTGCCTGTCTGCAGGGGAAGGGGGAAGGCACCGCTTTGCCCTGAGCTGTGTCTCCACTGTCTGCTCTTTCCCAAACCGGGGCCTGCCTCCAGCCTCTGGTCCTCCCAGACCCCAGGGGCCAGCATTCTCTTGGGTAGGTGAGGAGAACAGTCCGGGGACCCTTCTTCAGGCAGGGAGGCTGCTGGGCTGGCCCTCTGTGAGAGTCCTGGGCTGGTCCCAGGAAGGGAACATAGAGGCTAGGGGAGTGGGAGAGGGGCCCCTTCGAGCTTTAGTCCTCCTTCCAGGTGGGATGAGGGGGCTCTGGGCCTGTGTTAAGGCAGCCTGGGGCTCTGGTTGCCATGACTGTGGGGAGAAGGCCAGGACTAGATGCATTCTGCTTCCCTAGGGGCGTGTGGTCGATGTGGCACGTCCCAGGAGCCTGTGGAATGAGGGAAGTGGCTCAGAATGAAAAGTGAAGTGGCCTCTCTCAGTTCCTCTGGGAAGTGTGTGCAACCTGATTGAGCAGAGGGTCATTAGGGGTGGGACCATGCTCTGTGGGCTTCTCTGCAAGGCAGCACCTGGGCACCTGGCTGCCCCACGACTCCCCTCCCCGAGGCCGGCACAGTCCTCCATGCTAACTTTCCCAGGCAGGAACCTCCCAAGCCTAGTCACAGGGCAGGTGGACCTTCAGGCCAGGGCCCTGCTCTCAGACTGCATTCAGCCCAGGTGGCAGATCACTTCGGTATGCTGTGCCATGTTGAATAAGCACAGTGCGCCGGATGTCATCAACTCCCAGCTTAATTCCGTCTTCCACGCCCCTTCGCAATGGACGTGGTGGGGGAAGTGCCCCTCCTGTCCTTGGAAGGAGACAGCCAGCTCTAGACAACCCATTTGCTCGCCGGGAATACAGTCCTGTGGTCACTTTCCCTCACAACGCCCACTCTTGTTTCAGGAATGGTTATAATTTAAAAACCCCACCTTCATTTAGAATGACATCTTCTGCCCTCCTCCCTCTAGGAATGGTTTTAGGTGGGCTGCAGGCCCTCTGGTGGGATCCCCTCTCCCCCTCCACGCCCCAGGAAGGATGGGGTGTGGGGAGGGAGTGAACAAGGGGCACAGGTGTCATCAGCAACTGGCTGGTGCTCTCCGAGCCTGGCAGAAGGTGTAGGCTTATTCTTTCTCGGGTGCACGTTTTTGAGGATTCTCAGGAGACCCTCCCCACCCTGAACTGGGACCTCTTGCCGAGGGTCCTCCTGCCATCTGCATTTTAGGAGGCCAGTTGCAATGATTTCATCAGCCCCTCCGAATCCAGTTACCACCTTCGGCTTCCTGTAGCTTTGGACTGTGCCCCTCTCTTCCACAGGCCCCCTCCGGACCTCAGCAAGTGCGCGTGTGTGCACTGTCCCCGACAGACTCGGGGGTCGGGCTCAGAGCCCCAATGACTCCGGGTGGGGCTCCCCTAGCACACCAGGGTCTCTCCGCCCCTGCAGCCAGGTGGTCGGTTTCCTGGGCAGGAATCAGACCCCAGTCTGTTATGTCCCACACAGCAGGGGTGACGAAAGCTCTCACTTTGAAATCCCTCACCAGGCTTAAGGTGAGGGGTCAGACACCCTCAATCTTCCCTTGAGAAGGGAAGGGAATGGAGGTCCCAGCACAGATTTCTCCAAAATTAACCTCCTCACCAAGTGTTCTCTTTCTTCAGTGCTTCAAGCACCCCTGATCTGAGAACCCTGTTTTGGGGACCCTTTCCTTTGTAAATGCTGCATTTGACTTGGTTTTGTGTGCAGGGACTACCGTGTCTTGTAAGAAACTTCAACCATAACACCTTGTCATATACGTATACAGATATCATTACAATCAAAAGTAGCCTGTGTGCTCTGTGAGCCGAACAGGACTTTGGAAGTGAGTTCATTCATCATTCACCAGCTCTTCTAGCAAACCCGGGACACCAGGCTCATGGTCGAGTGCAGGCTTGTTTCCTGGGCGTCCAGGAGCCTCTGGGGATTTTCTAGATGGGCTTCTAGGTCTGAAAACAAACCCCCACCCAGCATGTGTCAGAAAAGGCTTTCGGAAGAGGTGAAGCTTCTGCTGGTCCTTACGGTGTTTCAGGCAGGGGAGGGTTGGGTGCTTTGGTTTGGAGGTGAAAATGCACTTGGTGTCTACAGGGCAGTTGGATGGATGGTGGGGGGGCACCTCATGGAGGGGAGGACTGGGCATGTAGGAAGCAAGGTTTTTTTAATTTTTATTTTTTATCCTCACCAGAGGACATTTTTGCATTTATCTTCAGATAGAGCAGGAGGGAGAGAGGGAGGAAGAAAGAGAGAAACATCGATGTCAGAGAGACCCATCGAGTGGTTGCCACCCACACGACCCCAAACTGCAACCGAGGTACGTGCCCTTAGTGGGAACTGAACCCGGGACTCTCTGGTTCGCCAGCCGATGCTCTAACCGCTGAGCCAAACCGGCCAGGGTGGGAAGCAAGGTTTCAGCTGGACTGTGCGGAGCCTTGGATGCGGGCGCAGGAGTTGGGTTCTCTGCTCTCATCATGTTGAGCAATCTTGGAGGTAGTATGGACCCTTAGGAGAGATATTCTACCCCTTTGGCTGATCTGTGGCCCACAAAAACAGGGTGAGGTGGGGGCCAAGACCCTGTTTGGGGTCTAGAGGGAGAACCTCACTTTGGGGTTAAGAGGGGAAACCCTCTTCTCTTTCAGACGTGCCATCTCCAACCCTCTATCCCTCCCCTGCCCTGGTCCAGCGGTTTTAAGGCTTATGCCCAGCCCTTAGCTTTGGCGAATGAAGGAGAATGTCTGCAGACTCCTGGGACAGCCGCCTCCTAGGGAGACGGAGATCTGACACCCCAGGTGTGGGCCAGGGAAACGTGGCCTGAAGTCTCAGAGCAGGGCGCTGACTCTTTCTCTTCACAGGAAACAACAGTAGCCTCCCCAGTTATCCTCCGTGTGGACCCCAAGGGCTATTACTTATACTGGAAATATCAGAGTAAGGTGAGGCAGCCCCTACCTACAGTGCTCCTGAGCTCCTGCTAATCCGTAGAGTCAAAGCAGCCTCTTGGCGATGCGGCTGGAGATGTGGAAGCTGGGGGTGTCGAATGACTTGGAAGGGTGGCTCTGGGGATCTCCTGTGAACAGGGGCTATTTGCTTTGGGAGGAAGGATGCAGTCACTCCAGTCATGATGCTCCAGCCTTAGCATCCCATGGGCGGAGGGCTGGGGGTGGGTGGAAAGAGCTGCAACTGAAGGCTGATTCTCTGCCTGTAGTTCCAGGTGAACTTGGGGGCTCAGAGACATAAGGGAAGGGCCTCAGCATCCAGGGAGAAGGAAGGGAGGGAGAACCTGGGGAGAGGCCAGGATGGTGGAGGCGAGACCGAGGGCTACAGGTCCCTGAGTAACTCCAGTGGCCAGGAAGGAATGGACAGAGAGGAAGGGGGGAGGGTCACCATGAGTAGGGAGAACCTGATCACTGGGAAGGGAAGGCTGGGGTCGGGCGGCCCCACAGTCTTGGTGTCTAGAGAGGGCAGTTGGCTGGTTGGCTGAGCTGTGAAGGGGTGTGGAAGCTCCCTGCTCCCTGCTCTATGTCCACGTCTCTTCTCTGTTCCCGCCGGGCCCCTTCCAGGAGTTGGAGTTTCTGGATATCACCAGCATCCGGGACACCCGCTTTGGGAAGTTTGCCAAGATTCCCAAGGTAGGTGGGCCCAGTAGTTGTTCAGACTCAGCTTGGTCACCAGCTCCACAGGGCTGGGGTCAGAGTCCCTGGGGAGTGAGGGAAGGTTCCTGGCGGGGCAACAGGGCCTCCCAGGGCGCTGGAGCTGAGGAAGGAGGAGGTTGCTCCTGTC
Organism: Molossus molossus; assembly: GCF_014108415.1. NCBI lineage: Eukaryota > Metazoa > Chordata > Mammalia > Chiroptera > Molossidae > Molossus > Molossus molossus. The sequence continues at coordinate 179,262,639 of NW_023425344.1, read as the reverse complement.
CCAAGGCCAGCTCTGGCCCCTAAGTCACCCCAGGTGTCTAGGAGGTGTTGCTCACACCCCCGCCCCCCGCCCCCTGACTGGCTTACCTACACTTTCTTAATACTGGTAGAAAGACTGGAGAAAGGGATTGGTGGGAGAAGGATCCCCAGAGACAGGGAGCTAAGAATCTGTCTTCCAGTGAAAAATGGCGAACAAAATAAACAGAACTCCCAGACCCCATGGCCTCGGTCAATCTCTTCTGGTGGGTTTCTCCCTCCCGACCCCAGCCCCGAAGTCAGGGAGAGGAAGACGCGAGGCCTGTGCTCCTAAGATGGGAACGGGATTCTACCCCAGTGGACAACAGTTCGAGTGGCTGAGGGGAGGGACACGGAGCGCCACCGTGGGCAGGGCCCATCCTAACCATGTCACCATTGCTGCAGAGCCAGAAGCTCCGGGATGTCTTCAACATGGACTTTCCTGATGACAGCTTCCTGCTGAAGACATTCACTGTGGTGTCCGGCCCTGACATGGTGGACCTCACCTTCCACAACTTCGTCTCCTACAAGGAGAATGTGGGCAAGGTGCACAGGGGTCCCCTGGCCTGGGGCTTGGCCCCTGGCATAGCCGGGACTTCCTGAGAGACAGGCCTGGGCCATGGGGTGGTGTGGACACCCTTACGGCCGAGGGCCTAACACGGTGCTCTGGGGTCCTGCAGGACTGGGCTGAAGATATTCTGGCTCTGGTCAAGCACCCGCTGACCGCCAACGCCCCCCGCGCCACCTTCCTGGACAAGATGTAAGTGCCCACATGCCCAGCCTTGGAGCGCGGGACTGAGTGCCAGCCCCAGGGCCTGACAGGTGTTTTCTGCCCCACCAGCCTGGTGAAGCTCACGATGCAGCTCAATTCTGAAGGCAAGATTCCTGTGAAAAAGTGAGTCTCCCTGGTCCCTCCCCACACTTCCACCCAGCTCCCTAAAGCCTTCTGTCACCAGCATAACTCCTCTCTCTGCCTTGTGCCTTTCTCTCCTCCTTTAGTTTTTTCCAGATATTTCCTGCGGACCGAAAGCGGGTAGAAGCTGCCCTCAGTGCCTGCCACCTCCCCAAAGGCAAAGTGAGTGGTCCCCTCTCCCCTACTATTCTCCTTGTCACCTGAGCTGGCTCTGACCAGAAGGCAACTTGGCCAGGCCTGGTGGGGTTGGAGAGGGTAAGAATGATAGCACAGTCCCAGCAAACAGCCCCGAAGCCAGTGAACCCTAGAACCACTGCTTTCTGACACGCAGAGACAGACAGGCAAGGGTGGTGAGGCAGTCTGGACCCTGGGCAGGGTGGTCTCCTACCCCTGGTGACCGTGGGGGCGGGAGGTGGTGTTCAGGACAAGCAGTGGGGTGGCTGCGGTCGCCCTCCAGCCTTGGAATGGACGTGGACGTGAATGTCCTCAGCCTGGAGGACTGAGAAGGTAGCGGGGACAGGAGGCGGTCTGCGGGGTCTGAATGCAGCAGGAAGGGACTGGTTCTGCAGGGTGTGGGCAGACACACAGAACCAAGGCTGTGAGCTGCCAGGGCCCAGACTTCAGCTCAACACAGCAAAATGTTTTACCCTTTCTTTTTAGTTAAGTAATTAATTATTTTATACAAGTCATATACAGGTGTACTATGTAACACACCCATAAGGTATATTATGTAAATTACCAAAAGGAGCCCTCTGGGCAGATGCGGGCCTGAGCCAGGGTTCACGCCTGGTGGAGGGAGTGGATCTCAGCCCGTGTCCCCCCTTGGCCATGCCTTTGTACAGGCACCACCTGCCCCCATGGAGTCTTCTCCTGCTAAGAATTTGGAACATTGTAATTAAACTAAGACCTCACTGATCACATGTCCCTGTGAGTCCCAAGAGGAATGCTTCGCCCTCAGTCACAGCTTTATGGAGCTGGTGACCCCTGGGTGAAATCAGCAAGCACGGGGTGGGAGAGAGGTGGGAATGGGCTCCCGCGGAGGCCCTGCAGCCCGCATGGCAAGCTCAGGTCAGCACGCACCCACCCTCCTTTCCCCCTGCCTCCTGAGCTCCCACCGGGCCAAGTCCTAACAGTTTGTCAGCTCTGCCTATGTCCCAGCAGGCGCCACAGGCCCATCTGTGCTTGAGGACGATGGTCCAAGATCCAGTCTTAGAGAGATCCGTGCTAGCTCTCCTGCTCCAAACTCAGACTAACGTTGGCCTTCCAGGCTGACCCTGGAGGACATACGATGGGTGTTTCTGGGAGAGAATGCAAAGGCACCAGAACCCCTGAATGTGTTGAATCTACTTTCTGTTTCTGTTTCTATAAATTTGCCTATTCTGGACATTTTGTATAAACGGATACATACAATACGTGATCTTTGATGTCAGGCTTTATTCACCCAGCATGTTTCCGGGGCTCACCCATGTTGCAGCACGTGTCAGGACTCCATTCCTTTTTATGGCTGAACAATAGTCCATTGCATGGATATATCACATTTTGCGTATCTGTGTATCAGTGGATGAACATTGGGTAGTTTCCACTTTTTGGCTGTTATGAATAATGTTGCTGTGAGCATTCAGGTACACAACTTTGTCTGAACATATGTTTGCACTTCTCTTGGGTGTATATATACCTAGCAGTGGCATTATTGGATCACATGGTAACTCGATATTTAACATTCTGAGGAACTGCCAAACTGTTTTCCAAACTGACTACATCATTTTACAGTCCCACCAGCACTGTATGAGGATTTCAATTTCTCCACATCCTCACCAACACTTGTTATTGTCTTTTTTCCTGTGATTTTAGTCATCCTAGTAGGAGTGAGTGAAATGATTTCTCATGTGGTTTTGATTTGCATTTTCCTATTGACTAATGGTATTGAGCATCTTTCCTTGTGTTTATTAGTTGTTTGAATATCTTCTTTGGAGAATTATCTTTTCAAATCTATTGCCCATCTCTCAATTAGGTTGTCTTTTTACTGCTGCGTTGTCCCTTCTTAGATATCTGATTTGCAAATTCAGGGTGGGGCAAAAGTAGGTTAACAATTGTTCTTATGGAAAATAATACAGTAATTAATAAATAATACAAGAATGAACTGTTTCGTGTACTCACAACTATGAACTGACTTTCGCCCCCCCCCCCCCGTATTTTCTCCCATTCTGTGGATTGTCTTTTCACCTTTTCGATGGTGTCCTTCAAAGCACAGAAGTTTGTCCTTTTCATGAAGTTAGACGTATCTTTTCTTGTTATTGTTCTTGTGCTTTTTGGTGTCTCCAACAATTATTGCTGACTTGTCTATCTTTCCCTTCAGTTCTGTCAGTTTTTACTTCGTGCATCTTGCGTCTCTGTCCTTAGCTGTATTATTGATATTCAAGTTGCTTCTTTTTGAAAAGTTGTCCTACACTTAAAATAAAAGCTAGCCTGCTGCTCTGGCAGCACCACGAACTTCTGACCTCTTTTTCTCCTCGTTCCAGTAATTTCAGTTCCAATCCTGCCCCAGCCAAGAGACTACCCAGTGTCCACATTCAGGGGCAAAGCAAACCAGCTAAGCATGCTCTCTGCTCAGCAACCAGGGCCTTGAAAAGTGGGTGCTCAGCATGTGCTCAATGCTCCTGTCTGCCTGAGCCCTCCTTCTGACCAGGCCCCCTAGGGCGGGGCCTAGTTCCTGCTTCTTAGCGCTGAGAAAGTGGGGCGGAAGTGATCAGGTGACTCTTTATCTCCTCAGAATGACGCCATCAATCCTGAGGACTTCCCAGAATCTGTCTACAAGAGTTTCCTCATGAACCTCTGCCCTCGGCCAGAAATAGATGAGATCTTCACTTCCCAGTGAGCTTCTTGGGTTGGGATGGGCATGGGGCATGGGTAGTGGCTAAAATTCCCACTTGCTACACTGATTGTTAGGTGGCTTCCCTGGACAAAGGGGTTGTCTGAGCTCCCCAGCCTAGGGGATGTAGACCTGTACTCTTCTCTCTGGCCTGCAGCCATGCCAAGGCCAAACCCTACATGACCAAGGAGCACTTGACCAAATTCATCAACCAGAAACAGAGGGACCCTCGCCTCAACTCCTTACTGTTCCCGCCAGCGCGGCCTGACCAGGTGCAGGGTCTCATCGACAAGTATGAGCCCAGTGGCATCAATGTGCAGAGGGGTGAGGACCAGTGGAAGCCTTCACCCCCGTGGGCTTGTCCTGCTCTGACAACTGGGCTGTGGCCCTGATCGGTGTTATTCCGTCCCCCAGGCCAGCTGTCACCACAGGGCATGGTGTGGTTTCTCTGTGGGCCGGAGAACAGCGAGCTAGCCCAGGACAAGCTGCTGCTTCACCAGGACATGACGCAGCCGCTCAATCATTACTATATCAACTCCTCACACAACACCTACCTGACAGGTGGGCCCTGCTACCTCATTGCTGACTTCTCCTTTTATGGGGGCTGCTCCTGTTCCCTGAACCCCTCCCGGGGTTGCCCAGGGCTGCCAGCAGGACAGACCATGCTGGAGTGGGCTGGGGGAGAGCCCTAGAGTGAAGCCCTGCCCCTCCCTTGCCCTGGCTCAGCCGGCCAGTTCTCAGGCCTTTCCTCGGCGGAGATGTACCGCCAGGTGCTGCTGTCCGGCTGCCGCTGTGTGGAGCTGGACTGCTGGAAGGGGAAGCTCCCGGATGAGGAGCCTATTATCACCCACGGCTTTACCATGACCACAGACATCTACTTCAAGGTGAGATGGAGTGTGGAAGCTGATGGCAGAACTAGGGAAGGGCCCTGGTCCCCGAGCTTTCTGGGTGTGGGGGGCATGAAGAAGGAGGAATAGCTGGGAGGCCTCGGACGAGCGTGGGGATGCGAGGGGATCAGAGGAGACAGGGACCCTCCAGTTCTGCGTGTGTTAAAACTAGGGAGAGGGGCCCTGGCCAGTTTGGCTCAGCGGTTAGAGTGTCGGCCTGCGGTCCGGAGAGACCCGGGTTCGGTTCCCGCTAAGGGCACGTACTTCAGTTGCAGTTTGTCCCCGGCACTGGTTGGTCGTGCGGGTGGCAGCCACTCGATGTCCCTTCACATCGATGTTTCTCACTCTCTCTCCCTTCCTCTCTCTCCCTCCCACTCTATCTGTACAAAAAATGGAAAAATATCCTCGGGTGAGGATAAAAAAATAAAAAAAAAAAACTAGGGAGAGGGGAAGGGCGCCACGGAGGGAGGGGAAGTCTGGGGCACTGACCTCCACTCGGCTGAGTCCTCTCTCTTTAGGAAGCAATCGAAGCGATTGCAGAGAGTGCCTTTAAGACCTCCCCCTATCCTGTCATCCTGTCATTTGAAAACCACGTGGACTCGTGAGTATCTAGGCCCATTCAGCCTCATTCTCGACTCTGCCATCCTCTTCTGCCTTTGCTGTCCCCCAACTTTCCCTGGCCTTTCCCCATGCCCTCCAGAAACCTCCTCGAGACCCCAGGCTCTCCTGCCTGTGCCCCTGCCTCCCTGACCTCCTGATGACCCAGATCGGGGCCCAGAAGGATGGCCAAGAGGAGGGTGGTGCTGCTGAACCCCACCCACTTCTGCTCCCTGCAGACCCCGCCAACAGGCCAAGATGGCCGAGTACTGCCGGACGATGTTTGGTGATATGCTGCTCACAGAGCCCCTGGAAAAGTTTCCGGTGAGTGGACTTCACCGTGGGGCGGGGTAGTCCCGCGTCAGGCACTGGGCTGGGCGCTGGGGCAGTCTCAGCCCTCAGACTGGTACCTGCAGCGGGAGAGACACGGGGACCTGGCCGGACAATCGGTGGCTGCCGTGGGAGGGCGCGGGGAGACCCGCCCCGGCCCTGGTGGGCAGAGAAAGGGGTGGCTAAGCTGAACGCTAAGGGAGACGCTCCACTCGTGTGGGTGAGAGTGGGAACGGAGGAGGCAGACAGAACAGGCGGGCCCCACCACGAGGAACTGGGGGAAGTGGGGCCCGCGGCGGCCCAGCGCGGGAGGGGAGCAGGAGAGGCCGCTGGCCAGGCAGGCAGAGCCCGGCTTGGTGTGAAGGAACTTAGGCCCCACCCTGCAGGTGAGGAGATGGTGCTGACACTCTCCTCTCCCATAGCTGAAACCAGGCTGCCCCCTGCCCAGCCCTGAGGATCTCCGTGGCAAGATCCTCATCAAGAACAAGAAGAACCAGTTTTCCAGCCCAGCATCCCCCTGCAAGGAGCCGGGTGGGGAGGCTGAGGACAGCTGCCCAAACAATACCCTTGTGGGTGGGGACCCGGGTGAGTCAGCCTGGAGGAGGAGGGAAGGGGTGGGGGTGCGGAGCATCTGGAATGGGAGAGGGGGCTGGGCCTGGAGGGGACGTACTGGGGAGCCAGCCTGATGTGGGGGTCACCGGCCCCCAGTGCTGATGGAACTGTGTGTGTGGCAGTGTTGGCTGGTGAGGAAGGGGCTGAGCTGGAGGAGGAGGAGGTGGAAGAGGAAGAGGAGGAGGAGTCAGGAAACCTGGATGAAGAAGAGATGAAGAAGATGCAGTCAGATGAGGTGTGTGGAGACAGCCGAGCCCTTCTGCCATCTCCACTGTGGAGTCCCGCAGGGGACGGAGCTGTGTCCCTGGGCTCTGCGCTGTCCTCTTCCCCACGCTCCGCTCCCTTCCCTAGGGCACCGCGGGCCTGGAGGTGACCGCTTACGAGGAGATGTCCGGCCTCGTCAACTACATCCAGCCCACCAAGTTTGTCTCCTTTGAGTTCTCTGCCCGTAAGTTAGCAGGCGGTGCTGGGAAGCTGGAGATTCGGCTAGACTCAGAGGGCCCTCAGGAAGGTGTCCGACGCCAGGCAGTTTGATGAGTGGGGGTAAGAGGAAGGGCGTCCTCCCCCTTCCTTGGACTGGGGGCCCTGTCTATAAATATGCAGCAGAGGAGTCAGGCAAAGGGCTTAAGTGGCCGTGGCTCCCATTTCCCAGCACAGCACTGAGGAATGTGGCACCAAGCAGAATGCTCTGGAGTATGTCAGGGACAGGCGGGTCATTTATGACAGGCCACCTCTGTGGGGCTGGCCTGGGACTTCTGCTGCCTCTTGCAGGATCTGTGGCTCCTAAGCCCAGAAACCCCAGCCCTGGGGCATGAGAACTCCTGGGAGGGGGCGGAAGGCAGAGAAACCAGCCTGTGCACACCTACTCCATGTACCCTTTCCTTTCTGTGCACACCATGTTATATATCTCCCCAGGACACACACACAGTGCCTTCCTCTCCCGCTCTGTGCATGTCCCCAACATGATCACATCTTTCTGTATACATGTATGCACAGGGTATACCTCTGTAACCTTTTTCCTCACCCCTGAACCGACAGCCTGCACCCCTACCTGTGCCCACCCATGGCCTGTACCACCCTTGGTGTGTCCCTCTCACCCCTGCACCCACTCTTTCTGTTTAGACTCTGTACATCACACATACTCCTAACTCTCTGGGATCATCCTAGCATGTTCCCCACATCCTCTGTGCCCACCCAGGGCATGCCCCCCTCACTCTTCTGGACTGTGACACCCCCCATCCCTGTGCATACCCACCACGCATGCCCTTTACCCCCAGCAACACTGTTACCCACACAGATCTGCACATGCCCCTGCCCACCCCTGCCTCACCCCCTCCATGAGCCCTCAATCTCAGTGGAAATGCTAGGTAGATGCATCTCTGTGCTGGAGGCAGCTGCACCAGCTGTGGGTAGGTCTGAGGGACTACCCAGCCTGACATAGACCCCTCCTCTTTCTCCCCACACAGAGAAGAACCGAAGTTATGTCATCTCCTCCTTCACGGAGCTCAAGGCTTACGACCTGCTCTCCAAGGCCGCAGTGCATTTTGTGGAGTATCCTTAGGCCTCAGTAGCCAGGTTCCTGGTTGGGGTGGAGGGGTGGGGACAGGCCTCAAAGGGGGGACTGTTGGGTATTCCTGGTGCAGCCTCAGGTTGGCCTCCTATACTCTGGAGCAGCTACAACAAGCGCCAGATGAGCCGCATCTACCCCAAGGGCACACGCATGGACTCCTCCAATTACATGCCCCAGATGTTCTGGAATGCTGGTTGCCAGATGGTTGCCCTCAACTTCCAGACGATGGGTGAGGGCACCCCCAGGCCCTTAAGCCCCTTCCCCTGCCCCTCCCACCTTCATCCTGTTCCTGGGGTGTGGTTTTCAGAACAGACCGGGTGTGCAGATGTTTGTTTAGGCTCCGGGAGCACGCGTAGGTGTGTGAGTGCGTCAGGGTAGAAATGCATGAGCTCGTGCCTACAGCACTGCACATGTATGCGTGTGCATGTGAAGATGCCAGGGTGCTGGTCCGTGGAAACACCTGCTCCACTCGCCTCAGCTCCCACTGTGAGCCTCAGGTCTGGTCATGGCTGTGATCCTGCTGACTCCAGGGAGTGGGCCCTTCCTGAGAGAACAGACTCCCTAAGAAACCAAGTTAAGACACGAGAAGCCCTCATGCCCTTGGTCTGTTCAACCTCCCCATTCACAAGACAGGAGAAAGGCTGGGAAACGTGGACATAGAGATCGGGTGCGGAACAGAGTCGGGCCTTCCTCAAGTGCCCTTGTCTCCCGCAGACCTGCCCATGCAGCAGAACATGGCGCTATTCGAGTTCAATGGGCAGAGCGGCTACCTCCTCAAGCATGAGTTCATGCGTCGGCCAGACAAGCAGTTCAACCCATTCTCGGTGGACGGCATTGACGTGGTGGTAGCCACCACCCTTTCCATTAAGGCAAGGCCCTGAGGTGGACAAGTAGCTGCGAGGGCTGCGGTCTCGAGGAGAAAGACACAGGAGCCCGGCTCCTCCAACCCCTACCCCTGATATCCTGCAAACTTCAGCCCCAGCCAGTTCCTGCAGTAGCAAGTTGCCTTGGAAACTACCTCCTCCTCAGCCCTGGAGGCTGCCTCTTAGTCCCCACGGAAACCAAGGGGAAGGACTGAGGCTGGGGAGGGGGAGGGGAGAATAGGCCAAGTGGGGCAGTAGGAGCCCAGGCCCTGGGAGAGAGGCCTGTTCCTTCTTTGCCTGGGAGGGGAGGAGGGGAGGCTCACACCTCTTCCTGAATGCTGGAAACACCTAGTCACCAGAGCTGAGCTGTAGCCCTTGAGCCACACAGCCTCTGCTCAGTGGCCAGAGCTGAGCAGGGCTCTTCACAGTAGCCAAGAATGGAAGCTTCAGGCAGAGAAACGAGAGCCCCCAGGTTCTGGGGAACGGCCTGGGTCGGGTGGCTGATGCTGGCCTCCCACGGCCCCCACCTGCAGGTCATCTCTGGGCAGTTCCTGTCGGAACGCAGTGTGCGCACCTATGTGGAAGTGGAGCTGTTTGGCCTTCCTGGGGACCCCAAGAGGCGCTACCGCACCAAGCTGTCACCCAGTGCCAACTCCATCAATCCTGTCTGGAATGAGGAGCCTTTTGTTTTTGAGAAGGTGGGGGCTACGGCAGGGCAGGGTCTGGGGTCTGTCCTTTGTTCTTGGCCTCTAGGTATAGAAAAGAGGAAATACGTACAGGGAGTTCCTTGATACTCCTCCTCTCTCCACCCCTCTTGAGTTTCAAGGGTCCAAAAACCAAGTTTACAGAAATGTACTGAGTGGGCAGGTTGTGTGTGTGCACATGTATACATGTGTATGTGTGCATGTGTTTTCATGTTAGGATCAAAGGCAGAAATGTGAACTCCCAGACCAGGGTCACGGGGGGAGGGGGGGGAGGGTGTCTTTTGCTCCCACTGGATACTTGTGAACAAAGCTGTCACAGGCTCTCTGTCCCAGGATCCCCAGAGCCTTGGGCTGCATGTCCAGCCCTTCTCCCCTGTGTGGACCAGCCATGGCATGAGCTGTGAGGATGTCTGTGTGTGGCCTAGAGTGTGCCCTCTGTCCTCACCAAATCTAGTCACACCTGCTATGTTCTCACGCAAACCCTAGACTTCTGAAACTAGGGACAGGGTCATCTTGACCACCTTCTCCTCCCCAGCTTGTCCTGTCCCGAACTCTCCCCAGATCTTGATGCCTGAGCTGGCCTCCCTCAGGGTGGCCGTGATGGAGGAAGGCAGCAAGTTTCTTGGACACCGCATCATCCCCATCAATGCCCTGAATTCCGGTAAGGGTAGGAGTCTGTCTTTGCTGTTCTCAGCAGGGCTGAAACCAAGGCCATCATCAAGAGCCTGTCCAGAGGGTGGGACAGCTTCAGAGAGGTGGCCCTGTGACTTTACCTAACCCTTTCATGTTATGGGCCCTAAGGATTTCAGCAGAACAGTATCTCTCCAGGAAACGGACAGTAGCAGGGACTCTGGCCACCTAACAAAATGTCTGTAATTTTCAAAAACTACTGGGGCAATTTCCCAAGGAGCTGACACTTACTGGGCACTTACAACATCTCATTTAATCCTAACAGTAACCACATGAGGTGGATACTACTACTATCCCCATTTAATAGATGAGGAAAGTCTCAGAGATTTAAAGTAGCCTGTCCAAGGTCACACAGCCAGGAAGGTGCAGAACTAGACTTGGATCCTGGCATCTCTGACTCTAAAACCAGAAGCCTTGAGGCTGGGCGGCTAGCATGCGGTGCTGGGCGGCGACAAACTCCACTCACTGCCCACTCCGTCATGCCCCACAGGGTACCACCACCTGTGCCTGCACAGTGAGAGCAACATGCCCCTCACCTTGCCTGCGCTCTTCGTCCTCCTGGAGATGAAGGACTATGTACCTGACACCTGGGCAGGTTAGGAGGCCCCCAGTACTGGGAGCCCAGGGCTGTCCATTTCTCCTCCCCCTTCCTCAAGTCAGCCTCCAAAGTGGGGCGGGACAGGGTATCCGAGGGTAAGTGAGGATTGGGGAGGCTTCCAGGTACTCTCCATACCAGGCCTGTGATGCCCCTGTGCACCCAGATCTCACTGTGGCCCTCGCCAATCCCATCAAGTTCTTCAGTGCCCATGATAAGAAGTCTGTGAAGCTCAAGGAAGCCATGGGAGGTCTGCCTGAGGTCTGTGTTGCTGGGTCTATTGCCAGGGGACCCCAGGAGCTTTGCCCTCTCAGTGGGAAGATGAGGGAGGGGCAGGGTTCAGGGCCAGGGAGAGGGCTGTTGGAATTGTCTCCCTAACCTGCTCTCCCTATGCAGAAGCCCTTCTTTCCGGGGAGTCCCATTGCCAGCCAGGTCAACGGGGCCACTGCACCAACCAGCAATGGGTCAGCAGGTACGCACTGGGGAAGGGAACACCGTGGCTGAAGCCTCAGCGCCGAAAGAGTGAAAAGTGCGCAGCAGGGAGGGCGAATACGGCACCCTCGGAGGGTGGGAGGAGCAGAGCTGAGCCCGGGGCCCCTGGGCCCCTCTCAGCTCGGCCTGTGGCTCTTGCAGCAGTGGGGCCAGGGCCAGAGGGAGCCCACGAGAAGCTGTGGGTGGGGCCTGCGGAGCCCAGTGGTCTTGAGGACGAACCCGGGGGAGGTTCGGGCTCCTGGGCGGCAGGACGTCTCACCCGGGTCCCCGCAGAGCCGCGGACCGCCAGCCTGGAGGAGCTGCGGGAGCTGAAGGGCGTCGTGAAGCTGCAGCGGCGGCACGAGAAGGAGCTGCGGGAGCTGGAGCGGCGCGGCGCGCGGCGCTGGGAGGAGCTGCTGCAGCGGGGCGAGGCGCAGCTGGCCGAGCTCGGGCCCCCGGGCGCCGAGGGTGGCAGCGGGGGCCGCCGGCTCGGCCCGGGCAAGGGCTCCCGCAAGAAAAGGTCAGGGCAGTGGCGGCGTCCTGCCTTCGGCGGCGCGGGTGCAGGCGGCCGAGGGCTCAGGACCTGTTCCCACATGGCCCCGCAGGACCCTGCCCCTGGAGGAGGCGGCCGGGGCCACGCTGGGCAAGGGCCCCGAGGGCGCAGACGCTCGCCTGGGAGAGCTGAGGGACAGGCTGGAGCTGGAGCTGCGGCAGCAGGGCAAGGAGCAGTGCGAGTGCGTCCTGAAGCGAAAGGAGCAGCACCTGGCAGAGGTGCCAGGGTGGGGAGAGGAGGGAGCTACATCCCAACCGACCCACACCCTCTGCACAACAAAGGGCTGTGTGCTAAGCCATTTGCTAAACCCATCCTTCCTCTCCCTGCAGCAAATAGCCAAGATGATGGAGTTAGCCAGAGAGAGACAGGCAGCAGAGCTGAAGGCCCTCAAGGAAACCTGGGAGAGGTATGACTGTCTCCCTCCCAAGCCTGGCGTCACCTCCCAAAAGGGCCCAGGCTCCCACAAAACATCTCCCTGATGCCTGTCTCTCTACAGTGACACCAAAGAGATGAAGAAGAAGCTGGAGGCCAAGAGGCTGGAGCGGATCCAGGCCATGATGAAGGTCACCACTGACAAGATGGCCCAGGAGAGGTGAGTCCTGGAAGAGGGGCCCCAGACCAACTCCAGCCCCAGTGCTGAGCAGGAACCACTCCAGGTAGGAAGAGGCCTCCCAGCAGAGGGTGCTGACTTACTTCCCAAAGAGGTGCTTGTCCCCGGGCTATTGAAAGTTAGTCTTACTTCTGTCACCTCTGATGAGAGTGACCTCCTTACAAGAAACAGATGCCAACGCTATTTGACCAGAGATAATTTATAGGAAAATCAAGCACGCAAAGAGGGAGGCAAAACCTTGGGACAGCAGCTTCGCTCCTGGGCTTTCCCATGTCCACCTGGAGGGACAGTTCGAGTTCATGAGGAAGCCCTTCCTTCAGAGGGCCCCCAGGACTTCCAATGGCCCCTCAAATCCTCCTTGGGTCCCCATGATACCCTCCTGGTTGGTTCCTGACCCTATTGCACAGCCCTTATTTGGCCTACACCTTGAGGAGTCTTCATCTCACCCAGCTCTTCCCAGGGGCCTCCTGCCCTCTCTGAAACTCTGATCACCCCAACAGATTGAAGAAAGAGATTAACAACTCCCACATCCAGGAGGTGGTACAGGTCATCAACCAGGTGTGTAACACTGTACCCTTCTGAAACACACACCCCACACGCACACACACCACACGTGCTCTCTATCGGGAGGAAGGGTGGCACTGGCCTTCGCTTTGCCCTTAGGAGATATACCGTCCAGCTGGCCCATGCAGCTAGGGAAGGCAGGAGGCAGTGCAGAGGAGGGGGAGCCCCTGGGCCAGCCTGAGGTTCTGTCTTTCTGTGGAGATTGGGGTATGAGCCTAAAGGAGTCTGTCTCTGTCCAGCTGTCCTGTATGGAAAGGATATGAGCTAGCTAGCCAGGGGGCGATGGGATTGGGGTGGGTGGGTGAGAGAGAGCAAGGGTTGCTCCCTGAGACTCCAAGGAGTCCTAAGGGGAAGGAAAGACCTGCTGAGAATGGACCTAAAGCACCCTTGGGGACCAACAACAGTAACAGAACTTCCAACAGGGCTACTGAGTTGTTACCCTATGCCAGACACTAAGCCAGGTACTTCACATGGACTGTCTCATATAAATCTTCGTAATCCGGTGAGACAGGTACTATTAGCCTCATTTTACAAATTCAAAATAACACCAAACTGTTAGAAGGTTAAGGAATTTACCCTAAATCTTATAGCTGGTTAACTGGGATTGTAGCTGGATGCCAACCCAGGTTGCCTGTCTGCGCTGTCCTGATTCCCTGCCTCTCGCTCCACCCAGATGACAGAGAGCCTGGAGAGACATCAGGAGAAGCTGGAGGAGAAGCAGGCAGCCTGCCTGGAAAAGATCCGGGAGATGGAAAAGCAGGTGACAGGAACCACCATCCTGGCCCCCAGCAGACTTGGCCTGGCCCAGGGTGTAGAGGGGCCCTGCTCCAGGGAGCTTCCAGTCAGGAGTTCAGGGGAGGGGATGCACCCCTCACCAGTGGGTCACAGGCTGGACCCTAGGGCCCTTTCACATGAGGCAGCTCTGCAGATCTCTCTGCTTGGTTGGCACTCCCTCTCCTGAGAGGCTCCCTGCTGGGCTCCACTGTGCCCCACCCCCCACTCCCATCTCCTGGTACCTTTGAAAAGACTGGGCATCTCCTGTTCCATGGTCCAGGGGAGGGAGAGTGGGCAGGTGGCCGCTCCTGAGCCAGGCGGTGGCGCTGTCCCCACAGTTCCAGCAGGAGGCACTGGAAGAGTACAAGGCCAGGATGAAGGGCCTGGAGGAGGAGGTGAAGGAGTCAGTGAGGATGTGCGTCAGGGCCTGCTTCCCCTCTGAGGCTGAGGACAAGACTGACAGGCCCTGTGGAGTCTACAGGACGCTGTGTGAGCAGGACTCACTCACAGCCAACGCAGACCCCCAGGAAAGCTGCCTCTGATACACCTACCCAACTGGAACATTCTGCAAGGACACCCCCCTTCTGTTGGATGGGGCTCCATCCCCCTAGGAAGCAAGGCCCCAGCGGCCCCAGCAGCCCCAGCATGCTGAGGCTGTGGGAAACTGGGGTTCCCTTGGACCCTGGAGCTCCTTCCTCAATAGCCAGGCTAGAGGAGGAGGCAGGGCCCAGATGCCATCAGGGCAGGGGCTCATCTGAGGGCTAGAGATCCTCCCTAGGTTGATTTCCTCCTCCTCCTCCTCCTCCTCCTCCTCCTCCTCCTCCTCCTCCTCCTCCTTCTCCTCCTCCTCCTCGAATTAGTGTCACACATTCGTGGAGGGCAAAAGAATAGGGACTGGGAGGCAGGAAATAGGGTCAGGGCCTCCCTCTGTCCTTCCCAGTGCACAGCTGGTGGTGCCCCCTCTGGAGTCAGTTTCCAAACCTGCAGGCTCAGGCCTGGCTGCCTGGAACCTCCACTTAGCGCCTGTAATTCAAGCAGGACCCTGTCTGCCCTCAGGCCACAGCGCACCCAGGCTCCTAGGCCCCATCGCAGGCCTGCCCTGAATTGGCCTCCTTGTCAGCTCCCTGATGCAGAGCCTGGCACTACCTCCAAGCTCCCTGGGGACTGCTGCCCCTAGGATCCCAGGCTGAGGTCCCTTCCCTGGCTTCCTGCCTGTGGGGATAGGAGGCTGACACAGCTGTCTGTCCCTCAGGCCACCGAGGTATCTGGGGCTGGGGGGAGAAGGATGGCCTTTTGGGCCTCTCCCACCCAGAGCCTGGCTCACTCCTTTTCCTAGGGCTGCGGGGGATATTTCCTAACGTGTACCCCAACTCAGGCTGTCTGACAAGGTCAGCATAGTTTTCTCTCCTGACTTTATGATGTTTATTTATTTTTTTCCTTCTTACTCCTACTAAAGAACCCTGTTCCAATATTTCCTGCCTAAGCCTGGCCTCTGTTCTACAGCTAAGAAATGGGGGGGGGGGGGGGGAGAATGCCCTGAAATGAAGCAGGCTGGGAACACCCCTTGGGAGCTGCACCCTGGGTGAGGTCTCCCCCAGAGCCCAGCAGAATGGCCCTGCTCTGGGCTGGAAGAGGATTCACTTCCCCTTCTGCCAGCCCTGATGCCACAACCACTGGAAAATGATGTCACCCCTCTTCTGCACCCCCACCCAGATGTGACCCTTCCTAGTCTCCACCCTCAGGGCTGGCGCAGAAGAGCCTCTGTAAAGGTGCCCCCATCATCAAGGGAGTTGCAAATCTTCAGGCACCTGCGTCCCTTTAAGCACACGCACAGTGGTCAGATTCTCAGACCCCGTGGCAGTTATGGTTGAGCCCAACACTTGCTGTAGAGGGGCTTGTGGGCAGCCACTCACTGCACGATAGCTTGGTTCCACATCCCAAATGGGGAGAGGCACTGGCTTGGGAGAGGCTGGGTGGGGGTTGATTCTGGGAAGAGGTTGTTTTGGTATCAGAGTTACAGCAAATGCCATTAGCTGTGAACACCTGTGCCTTCAGAAAATAACCAGGACCCCCACTCCCACTGGGGCCTGACCTCTGGGATCCTAGCAGACCCTGATTGCAGGGTGAGGCTAAGGGCCTGCTCATTCACAGGAATGAGGCCTGTCATTGATACAGCCGAGGGCAGTGCCCTGTCTTCAGTCCTCCAGGTGGGCACTCAGCTGCCTCATCTGCCCCCCAGCCCAGGGGTAGAACCCAGGCCTAGAGGAACTCACTGACTCAGGCATGGGGGCATAAGCCAGAGCCAGCATCAAATAGCCCCACCCCTTTCCTGCCACCACTAGTGCCAATGATTGCTCAGGGGATGGAGGGGCAGCTTTCCCTGCCTCTGAGCCAGGCCTGCTTGGCAGAGTCTCTGGGCCCCTGGAGTGGAGCGGGGAAGCCCAGGAATGGGGAAGGAGATGCAGTCCTGCCTCCTAGAGAGGCCACTGCAAAGCGAGCTGGAGGCTTCCAGGCCCTGGTATCCACCTCCCTGCTTACTGTTCTCTTAGAAAAGGGCCAGGTGCCCCTGGGAAAACGCCAGAGTCTCTGGGCCCTGGAGATGGATTAATTTCTGGCATCAGGGATGGGCAGAGGAAGAGTTGCCTTCCTCAGGGCACTGGGCAGGTGAAGGGCACCTGGGTTCCATTCTGGACATGTATCTATGTGGCTGGGGCAAGGTTCTCTGTCCACTTGTCATGCCTCAGTTTCACCTTTTGCACAAAGAGAAGGGTCCCTACCCCCTTCTCAATCCCACTGCTGATTCAGATGCCAGAGTCCGCTGTTGACTCACCAGCCCCTCCTGCACCTCCCCTTTCTTCCCCCTCACCCTTGCAACCCCCAAGCTCTCTAGATCTACAAGCCACGTGCCACCAGGCCCAACCCTGCTGAGCGGTGCAACGTGACAGTGTGAGGGGGTTGGTGACACTTGAGGAGGAAAGAAGGGGGCCCTGTGGGGGTGGAGGGGCAGCTGCAGACGGAGTGACAGACTGCAGACCTGAGCTGCCTCTGCAAGGAAGTCCTTTTGCCAGCCTGGGGCCTGCGAGGGGAGAATCAGCGGGTGGGAGGGGAGGAGAGTGCAGTGCCTGCCTGCCCTGCCTGCTCGGCTCTGTGTCTCCTGTCAGCCTTCAGCTCCCTAAGAGACAGCTTCTAATTCGGGCTGTTGGTGCCTCTGTGCTCTGCAGCAAAGTCTCAGCTTTTTTTCAGCTTTGCTATTTCTTTTTTGTTCAGAACATACTGATCCCACAGGGACGTCAGAGTAAAGGCTCCAGGGCCTGAGACCTGCCCCACCCCACACACACCCCATCCCACCACAGGTCTGGCCTGATTGGCAAGGCCACCTGTGGGAAATGGAGCAGGCTACTCCTTCCAGAGAACACCCAGCGTGGAGCTCTCTGACAGGCCAGGGCGAGGCCCTGAAGGGGACCTGCTCAGCGCCTCTTTTTCCATGGAACTGTCTCCATCCTCCACCCTCCACAGGGAATAGGCACAAATGAGGCAGAGCTGTCTCAGGGAGGCTCAGGGTAGCAGGGGTATGGCCGTTTAGGACCAACCAGGTGCCCAGTCCATGTTCCTGCTGCTTCTCTGATCCATCTGAGGGGAGAGGGTGTCACTGCCTGGCTTTGTAGGATAGCCTGCCACACACATATTCCAGGGGTACCCTCTCCCCTGACCCTGAAAACAGAGAAAGAAGGGAAGAAGGCCATTTCCCTCAGGGTGGAGAAAAGGGAGTGAGTCACGAAGGGAAGAAAAGCCTTTCTTCTGCTGTCTGAATAAAGAGGGAGCGCGTTCTCCATTCTTAGGGGGGTTGGAGAGTCTACACCCACCCCTGGGTGGCACCCAGGAGGGACCCCCCTTCTGGGGACAGAATTGGGCTTTCTGCCGGCTGAATAATTGTGTTGCTATTTTCCTGGCATTCTCTAGCGAGCTTGTGTGAAGCAGGCAGGGTAGTATTATCAGTTTCATTCTGCAGGTGGGAATATGCAGGCCTGGAGCCACACTGCTAGTAAACGCCTTCAAGCTGGGACTTAATTCTGATGTAGAATACTGTGCCCTTTCTGTGACACCATGCGAGCAAACTGGCAGAGCCCTGAGCAGAAGAATTTAAAAATGCAAAAAGAAAAAAGAAGGGCCTCACATTGTGCGGGTGTATATCACATGCTCTGCTCCCTCAGGACAGAGGTAGCCTGGTAGCACCTGCTCCATGGCTAGGCCCATGCCAGGTGGGCATCCCTGGGGCCTGGGAGCTAGAGAGAGGCAAGAAGTTCAGGGTGCAAGGCCATGTGCCCATTTTGCCACTCACCCACTGGCTTCTCTCTAGAGGTAAATCCTTTGCTTCCCCCCATACCTTTTCCCAGGCAGCTCCTGCTGCAAAGCTTCTTGTCACTGCTCTGCCCAGGCTGAGGACCCTTTGAGTCTTCCCTTAATTTCCTGTCTTTTGTAGGCAAGGACCCTTTGAAGCAGGCCCCAACACTGTCCATTCAAGGTGTTTTTCCTGCCTCCATGCCTTGTCCCACCCAGTAAGCTCATCTGGAATGTCTTCCTCATTTCTTAGCAGCCAGCTCCCATCTCACAGGCCCTTGAAGACCACCTCAGAAGCTCTATCCTTAGAGGATTTCAGAGCCCTCCCTTGCCCACAACTCGACTTTTTCCTCTAAGGACTATCTCTGTTTGTATTTAACAGATGTATTCAGACTTCAGGTAATATGTCCTGGTCCTGTCTTCCCACTTGAGAGGGGAGGGCTTTTCCATCCAGAACTGAACTTCTGTTTCTGTACTTCCCATAGCTGGAAGCACAATACCTGGCTCATGAAAGTCTCAGTAAATTCTGTAGTTGATACCTGATTCACTTCTTGCTTTACAAATATCCATTCTAACCCTCCCACATCCCTTCCGCTAGGCTCGGCTAGGCTCGGAGGCGCCCTGATTCCCCTCACCCGAGGCCTGCGAACCCCAGCCTCCCAGGGCTGAGCAGCCTGCCAGAGGGAGACTGGATAGGGTGGTTTTCTACACCCATCCACTCGAGCTCTCTTCTCCCTCTCCAAAGGAGTCAGCTAGTGGTCAAGGTCCGAGCCTTGTGGCTAAGGGTGGTTTTGTGCTCAAAAGGGAAATGGGGACTGAGGGGAGCCTTGGGTGTGTCCCCCGATTTCTGCTATTTCCGAGTGGCGGCCGGTCCTGAGGAGGCGGCCCTGGGGAGTTGCTACCCCGGCGGTAGCCCTCCGGGATCCTAAGGCGCCCGCTCCGCCCGCTTCGCAGCCGCCGAGAGCTGGCGGGAGGGCCCGTTGTAGGGGTTGGAGATGTCTGAGATTGGCGGGCGCACTCTCCTCCCACCCCCACTCCGAATGAGCCTTGCGGGAGGAACAATTGGAGTGCGTGGTTCGCTACACTTCGAGTGGCAGTTCCCAGCCAGACTGAACGCCCCCCCTCTCCCATCCCGCGCGCGGCGCAGCTACTCCCTCCTCCAAATTACTCCCAGCCCGCTGTTCGCAGCCACCCTAGCTCGCTTATGGTCCAGTTCTGCTCTCATCGGGTACCATTTCCTTCCATACGGACCACTGCGGGCAACTCCCCGTCTTCCCTGACGGACCCGAGGTGCCGCCAGTTTCTAAGGAGCCTAGGGCATTGACTCCGATGGGGGCAAAGGGCGGGGAGAAAAGATTGTGACTTTTGGATTGGCCCGATCGGTGCATGTGGCCCACAGCGAGCAGCCCCCGCCGCCGCCACAACCGCTGCTGTAGCCCCAGGGGAGCGCGGAGGAGGTGCCTCTTCCCACATCGAGGCCCACAGAGGTGTGAGGGTCAGGGGCGGTCCTCCCGCCCAGTCCTTTTCTGCCTTGAGGGCTCAGCCTAGTTCCTGGGCAGCCATTGCCATGGAGACCCCCCGGAGGCTACAAAGCCAGGTATCTAGGTGGGCGGCGGTTCCCGCGCCGCTGAGCCCCCCAAGCAAGGAGCAAGCGCCCTGGCGTGGCCCGGCCCCCGCGACAGGGGAGGAGGCGGAGGAGCGGCACTAGCAGCTTGAGGAGCGGCGCGCCCTGCCAGGGCTAGAGGCAGGCGCGCGAGGCAGGCGCCACCGTCTCAGCAGGGAGCGGGGGCTGCCCCGGGTGCGGGTGAGTGGCGCGGCTACAGGCCACGGCGGACTGAGGGTCGCGGGACACGGGGAAAACAGCGGGAGAGTCTGGAGGGGGCAGAATTTCGGCCCAAGACGTCTCGTGGTGGGCCAGGCGCGCCGCGGAGGAGCGGGCAACCTACACCTCCAGGCAGACGGGAAGACCGGGGAAGGAGCAGCCAGACGCCAGGCGTGAGGCCCAGTTGCGGCAGGGCAGCGGGAGCCGTGGGGCACAAGAGTGGGAAGCCCAGGACCCTCGACCGCAGCCGCCCACGCGGAGAGGGAGCCACGCCAGAGCACCCGCGGAGGCCCGAGCCCGGCGGGGCGCGGGAACAGGGGCGCCCCCGTGCGGAGCTGCCGGGCCGGCTGGCACGGCGGCCGGTGCCATGCTCAAGCCCAAGGACCTGTGCCCCCGAGCGGGTACACGCACCTTCCTGGAGGCCATGCAGGCGGGCAAAGTGCACCTGGCCCGCTTCGTGCTGGATGCACTGGACCGAAGCATCATCGATTGCCGCGCGGAGCAGGGCCGCACCCCGCTCATGGTAGCCGTGGGGCTGCCGGACCCCGCGCTGCGCGCGCGCTTCGTGCGACTACTGCTGGAGCAGGGTGCGGCCGTGAACCTGCGGGACGAGCGCGGCCGCACAGCGCTCAGCTTGGCGTGCGAGCGTGGCCACCTGGACGCTGTGCAGCTGTTGGTGCAGTTCAGCGGCGACCCCGAGGCGGCCGACTCGGCAGGCAATAGCCCAGTGATGTGGGCGGCGGCGTGCGGCCATGGGGCGGTGCTCGAGTTCCTAGTGCGCTCTTTCCGCCGCCTGGGCCTGCGTCTCGACCGCACTAACCGCGCGGGCCTTACAGCGCTGCAGCTGGCCGCCGCCCGCGGCCACGGAACCTGCGTGCAGGCCCTCACCGGGCCCTGGGGCCGCGCAGCCGCGGCCGCCGCGGCCCGAGGCTCCAACTCCGACAGTCCCCCCGGCCGCCCGGCTCCCGCGCCCAGCCCCGAGCGCCGACGACCGAGCCCCCGCCGCCTACCGCGGCCTCTCTTGGCGCGCTTTGCGCGAGCGGCTGGCGGAGGCCATGGTCACGGCGGCGAGGCTGGCTCGGCGGGCAAGAGCTCGGGCCGGCACCGGGCGCAGGGGAGCGAGCGGCCCGAGCTGGGCCGGAGCATGAGTCTGGCTCTGGGCGCTGTGACCGAGGAGGAGGCGGCTCGACTGCGGGCGGGAGCCCTGATGGCCCGACCACACTCTCCCCAGTCTTCGGCGGCCGGGCGATGGCGTTCGCATGAGGTGCTGGAGGGAGCGCCTCCGACCTTAGCACAAGCCCCCATCGGCCTTAGCCCCCACCCCGAGGGCGGCCCCGGCTCCGGCCGCTTGGGTTTGCGCCGACGCTCCACAGCTCCAGACATCCCCAGCTTGGTCGGGGAGGCACCAGGGCCCGAGAGCCGCCCGGAGATTGAGGCCAACGCTGTGCCGCACTCCATGCCTGGGTCCCAGCCTTGGCAGGCAGGCACCGAGGCCGTGATGTTGCACGCTCAGCGGTAAACAGCGACGAGGACGAGCCCTGCATCTGCCTGTCTCTGCTCCATTGGGATTTCCTTTCTCCCAGGTCCTCACTTCCTGGCAGTTTCCCCACTGCCAAGATGAGCGGCCTTCTCTCTGAAAGGGACCCCTATTATTTCTTTTTGTGTGTGTGCTTGTTGGTATTTTTGGTATTCCCTGCCCAAGTCTCACCTTCCCTACAGGGGAGGAGTAGAAGACTGTTCCTTGGGCTATAGCCTTCCAGGAAGATGCCCCACCCCCCTTGACCTAAGGCTCAGTCCTGAGTCTGGCTCCTGCCTGGTCTTTCCATCGCCAGGTTTCCCCATACCCAGGCAGCCAGGCACGAAGAGTGGACCTATACAAGGATCTAGCCACCCCCCCACCCCTCACCCCCACCCAGTGATGCTGACAGTAATGCCACCCATGACCTCAGTTTCCCATCCCTTTAAGTGCTGGAGACTGGGGGCACCCAGATGGACCTCAGAGACTTTCTGGACTAGGGATGATTAGGAAAGAATCTAGAGATTAATTTTTTCTGGGGAGAAACTCCTGCCTCAAGACAATGAAAGCCTATTTTGGAAGTGGCAGAGCCCCAGTGTTGAATGCTTGCCTCTTGAACCAGCTTCTGGGTAATTCCAGTTCCCTCGACCTCTTCTCCAGGCCCCCCCAGAATTCAACTTCATTGACAATGTGTGGTCATTGCCACAGCCTACCCAGCCCATCCGGGCTCAGCTACATTTGAGTTCCATCTTTGAGGTCTCACCGTCATGGCCCAGCCTTATTCCCTCTCACTCGCAGAGGCCTGAACTGGCAAGGACTCCAGCACTTCCCGCCCCCACCGCCTCCCAGCCTCACCATCCCACACGTGGGTGCTCCTGCAGGGTGCAACGGTTAGGAAGGTTTTGCTTAATTGTATTTCTTCCAGTCCTCAAAGAGCTCGTGTATTGAGTCTTTGTATATGAAGCAGAAAGCAGCAGGTTTGATCCGAGGCTTAAGAACCTGACAATGTCTCTTTAAATAGAAGCTCGGCGAGGGGGATAATTGACTGAAGTGTTTGCCACGTTAAACGGTGGCGCGCGGGAGTCGGAAGCCCACACGAGCCGCAGGCCCGGGTTTAAATTACATCAAACTCCGGCGAGAGCTGGGAGGGGGCTGTTAAACGACTCCTGCCTCTCGCTGGGCTGTTAATGGAAGGCTGGGCGGATGATGGATGCTAAGGTCGAGACCAAGGACCCCTGCCTCTGCCCCAGCGCGTGGGACGCAGGCCCGGCCCCGCTTTATTACTGGGCAGATTAGTGAGTCAGAGGCGACCGCAGAGAGGTGGTTAAAGGCCCTTTCACGGCTTGGCCCTCGGTCCCTCCTTCCCCTCCCTAGTGAGGGGGAGACTAAGCGGACCTGGCGAATCGCCTGCCCTAGGACCCTGCGGAAGCGCTGGCACGTGTATCTGTGCTAGGTGGCGGCAGGTGGGGCTCTTTTGTGAACCCCGAAGGTTGAGCGTGCACCCCTTTATTCACCTGTAGAGGAGTCTTTTCAAGACGTCGATCTATTCACTTTTCGCTTTTGCAGAATGGAAGGTTTCTCACCAGTAACTCTAAAGGAACTATTCAGAGAGAGAATGACCTGTGCCAAGAAACTGGATCCGGGGGTGAGGGGTGGGTGATCAGGGGCGGGTGTTGTGGAGGTAGATAGCCTGCATCTCCCCAATCCTCCCACCTTTTCAGGCCGGTGAGGCCGCTAGGGCCCCTACACTGGATGTGATCTCTGGTGCCCCCTGGTGGCAGCACTGCGCTCTCCTCGCTGCGCCCTGGCTCGGAGTTGGGGACTTCTGGTTTTATTTGGGATCACTGCTGTGTACTTCTCCCTCCGTGTGCTTACTCATGGAATCCTCAAACTCTTGTAGTGTATTAAATCCTGATACTTGAAGTCATTTCACAGCAATGAAAAAAATTGCATTTGGGGTAGCAGGAGCCCAGATCCTTCACTAAAGACCCCAAGATCTTCCAAGTTAAGGCTGTGTCTTGAGAGGCCCTGCTGTCTTCTGAAAAACTGAAGCTCCCAACCCCTCCCTTATGATTTCTGAGCCTTGGGACCTATGATTATGCACTGTTTTCTTCTGATGAGCTTCAGTCTTGTATTGGGGGTGTTTTGCCCTCCCCCAACTCCTTTCTCCACAAACATCTGCCTCCCTTTAGTCCCACTGTCTGAGTAGTGGGTAAACAATACAGAAGCTCCTAAAAATCCGGGGGTTGGGGAGGACTGGGGTGGGACCGGGTTAATTGGGCACCTCAAGTGCAAACTCCCCTTTTTCTGATCCTTGCTTGCTCATTTATCCCCTTTCCAACTGTGTTTAATTTTCATGAAGTTTCTAATGGTGTAAAAATACAAGTATTTTGGCTTCTTCAAAACACCATGAGGTCTGGGTTGCACGTTGTGTTGAAGGTATTGTATCTTTCAAGTGTCACTGACAGGGGCTTTCTGGCTGAAAGTCAGCTTGGGCCCACTTTATTGGGTAAACAACCACAAGGGCTGCTCTGTGCGGAGCTGCCAAGGGCTGGGTGGTTGAAAGTGATGTTTCTACAAAACCACAGCCAATCTTTCCTCTCTGAACTGAATTGTGTGTCTGACTGAGTTGCTGTTCTTGCAGATTTCTTACCAGGCCCAGCTCTGTGCAGAACTTAAACGTTTCACCACATTCACTCTCCTGAACTTCCTCTCATTGTCAGCCCCAAGGGTGTCGGGGCTGGGGTCCTCTCTCAGTCTCTCCACTTTAGAAAAGACCTTCTCAACATTTTGCTTTTTCAACTCTTGTTGCTTTGTCGTTGTGAAGAGTTACCCATGCCACTGGAGTCCGGTACTCTAGGGTCAGACTCAGAACTGGTCTGTGTGAGGCAGAAGGACGTGCACATACGCTCTTGGAACGACACTGTGTGGTGGAAAGACTGTTAGAACTCAGAAGAAGAGTTAATAAATCCAGTATTATTCAGTTGCAAGAACTGGCCTCTCTTTGCCGTACCAGCCACTCCTGACTGTGGGCTCCCTTTGGAGAGGTGGAAGGGTACACATGCCTCCATCTCTGCCCATCCCACGGTGGCTCCCTCCAGAAGGTAAGACTCGGGTGCTGCTTCTGACCGAGCTGGTGGGACTGGGGCCCTCGGACTAGGGCAGCTATTCAGGCATGAATGCTGTGGAGAGCGGGAGATGATCTGCATGGCTCCTTGCTCCTGGTTAAGAGGTCTCAGTGAGCCCTGGGGTAGGGGGAGGACGAGCTCTCAGGAAGTAAGTACTGGAATCAGGGTCAGAGCCAGAAGTTTCGAGATAATTTTATCCACCCACCCCACTCCCCGGACTAGAACCCAGGTTTCTTGATTTCCAGCCACTGCACTGCTCTTTCAGTACTCCTCAGTCTCGCTCAGTTCTGAGAACCAAAGCAGTTCCAGGCTCCTTCCTAGGGACAGCTTGAGGAGAGTGGCCTTTGACTTTTCAGGGAGTGAGAAGCAAACAGGGTAAGGGAGAAGCTGCTGCAGAAGGTGGTCATTAGCCCTGGTGGCTGCCCCCAGGGCCCATGAGTGCCAGTAAGCAAGACGCCGGCCCTGGCTTTCCTGGCTGGGCTCTTCCCCCCTGGAAAGGAGCCTATTTCTCAGCTCTTTCAGCCCCACGGTTACTTCACTCCTGGTTTCCGTCATTCTCTGCCCATAACCGCCAGGGAGTTGGGTTTTCTGTGGACTCAGTGGCCACTGGAAAGCTCGCGTTGGGGAGCAGGGGGTCCCACTAGACACCCACTACAGAGTGTCCAGCTCAAAGACAGCTTGGCTGCACTCCCAGAGACCATAGGAACCCCAGAGATTTTAACACTCAGTTTAATTTAAAACAGGCACAAGTGCAAACAATTCACAAAAGTTTCTAGGGAAGATGCTTTTGTTTTTAAAACTCTGACTCTTAAAAAAAGTCCTTGCAATTTTTAAAATTTTTTTTTTGCCCCGAAGCAGGCCACTAGGGAGCAGAGGAATCTAAAAATATGATCTGGATAGGGTCCGGACACCTGGAGTTCTTCCCTGGGCTTCCCTGTCTCACAACAGCCCTGAAGGTAGGGAGGGAAGGAGGACAAGGACACAGGTGCCTGAGGAGCAGATGACTTGCACAAATGGGGTACCCATTCCCTTGACATGATAGAACCCTAGGAGCTGGTTCACCTCCCCCAGACCAGGATTTTGAAAAGAAAGAGTCCCTGATGTCCTGGTTATTGAGATGAAGCTCATGGGTAAAACAAAGTTTGTTTCCTCGTCCTTGGATTCTTTCTTTTTTTTTTTTTGTATGTGCCCCTAGCGGGAACCGAACCCAGGACTCTCTGGTCCACAGGCCCACGCTCCAACCGCTGAGCCAAATCGGCCAGGGCTGTCCTTGGATTCTTGGGCTCTCATACTCCATAGTACAGGAGAAACTTGGAAACCTGCCTGGCCCGTGGGATTCATTCGCCTCCGTTCAGACCTCTTCACTGGTCAGGCAGAGACACGGGACTTAAGGGGTGGGAAGCCAGACCAAGAAAGCAGGTCCCTCAGAGCAGAGCTCAGTGGGAAAGAGGATGAGGAAGCCTTACTAAAGGGGCCAGGCTGACGGGGTGACCTTTCTCCACCTACACACTCACACACGCACACGCACACGCACATGCATCCTGTAAAGTGGCACCACCTTTACTACCAATCCCGTTATTTCTCTTTCACCCAGAAAATGCCCCAGCCTCTCCCATGGCCTACAAGTGGGCTGTTCACCGTTCGGGGCAGGCTGTGCATGAGCGCTGTGTGCCGGCAGGGCAGCTGCAGGTGGGCTGTGCCTTCAGGAAGTTGGACACAAGGGAAGAAAATGGATTCAGGTCATAAAAGCCTTCCCTGTGGCCCTCTTGAGACAGCAGGGTTTGGAATTGGAGCTGGGAACAGCAAGTATCCTGGAGAGGACAGGCACTCTGCCCCCGGGCGGCCTGGGATGCTAGTGTACGACTGCCTTTAAAAACCGGCAGCAGCCTTTTCTGCTGTGTTGGCTGTAAGGGCCAGAAATGCTGGTCTCTGTGTTTCTTAGAAATATCCCTGTGCAAATAACAAAGGGTCATCCTGTAAAAGGGGTCTCTATCATCCCAAAGACAATTGGGGACTCTCTTGGGGGGAGAAAGACAAAGGGGCAGGTCCGGCCTGGCCCAGTGGGCTGGGGGGCAGGAGGGTGTGGGTGGGGCTTCACATTCAATCTTTGGAGAGAATACTGAGAGAATGAGGCAGGCAGGCCCTGCCAGCAAGCCGGTTGCCCAGTGTCCCCTGCCTCTGGGCACAGGTGGCAGGTGCACTCGGGGTGGGCTCAGCAGGTGGAGGTCTGCTTGTGATAGAGCTGGATTAGGGGCACCAGGCACTCAGGGAGCCCTGTCTGCAGCAGGAAGGGATGGTCCAGGAGCTCCCGGGCCGTGGCTCTCTCCTGGGGGTCCCGAACCAGCATCCGTTCCAGGAAGTCTCGCAGCACTGGGGAAACCTGTGGAGACAGGGCAGTGAGAGGAAGCTACAATTTGCAGTCATTTTGGGGTGACCCCTATACCTGACCCCACCAGAGGGGTCTTAAATTCCTAAATTCTCTCTTTTCTTACTTCCTGCTTCCTCCCAGGTTTAGCACTTCTGGGATTATTGGGTAGGTAAAGAAAGTCAGCATCAGTCCAAGAAAAGTGGCCAATTCATCTCCAGGGGGTGGAATTAGGGTCCCCAGAGTGCTGGGGGAGACCATTCCACACCCTGTTCCTCTGGGCTCTCTCAGCATTCAGATTCTATGGAAAGGGGCATGGGACTGGTATCAGTGATGCAGTCCTGGGTTTATCCCTGAACTCCAGCAAGTTGCAATTTTCTCTAGACCTCAGTTTTCTCATCTGCAAAATGGGCTAATGTGCTTGCTCTGCTTGCCACATAGGGCTTTAGTGAGGATAAAAAAGAAATCAGGGATGAAGAAATGTTTTTGAAAAATAGAAAAGAACAAAGTGGGTCCTGAAAAGAAAGATTTCTTTGTTGCTCTAAGCTTTCGAGTCTAAGTCAAGGGCTTATCTTGATCTTGGCTCATTTTGAACCAATATCTTGGGGTGAGGTAAGTCTTGGGTTGTTACAGAAGTTTCCCTCCTCTGGGGAATTAGTCAACTGGAAGTCTGCTAATCTTGGGGTCAGCTATCTGCTAATCTTGGGGTCAGCAGTGGTCTCCAAGGACCAGCTGTCTCAGAGGTATTTCCAGCCTGTCCTCCCACCCAGCTGTGTTGCCATTTAGGGACTGGGCGGCAGCCCTCTGGAGCATTTCTCACTCTGACCACCAGATGGCGATGCCATTTTGCAGCCCTGTGTTGACCTGGCCACCAGCCGGGTAGCCACAAGTAAAGCCTGCTGGTTTGGATGGATTTGGTAGAAAAGGTTACACATGCGTGTGCGTGCGCGCACACACACACACACACGTTTTAAGGGGAAAACTGTGGCTCAAGTGTGGTCAGGATGTGCCGTGATGGAAGACAAGCCGATTCACTGCGATAGACGGGAACACTGTGCCATGGTATGGCTCCCCTGACAGATGGGGTTGAGGGGTTCCTGCCCAGCTTCTCTAGATTCCTGTCCAGAACATCTGGGGTTCCTGGCAGCTTTGCCTTCCCTCCCCTCGGGCTCCCGTGAATTGCTTACAGGTGGAAACTCCCCAGAGTGACCGTGGAGTCTGTGTACAGGTGTGGCTCCAGGCCTGGGTGCAGGTTTCGTGTGGAGAAAGCGGTGCCTTTTCCAGGAGTCCAGACCCTCAGGCTGGGCTCTGGTCCTCTACGCCTCAGGAAGAGGTCTGTGGGGTCACACCTTATGCACCAACTGACCTTGTGAGAATTTTTCAGCTTGGGTGGGGAGCTGTCCCGGAGCCTCTTCATGGCTTGCACTGGGGAGTCACTGAAGTAGGGGGGCTCCCCGTCCACCATCTCAATCACCATGATGCCCAGAGACCAGATATCCACCTGTAGGAGGAGAATGTCTCTGACTCACTGGCCAGAGTCTGGCCCCTCGGTAGCAGCGTGCTGCAGGGGGAGGGGAGCAGCTGGTCCCAGTTCTCCTTAGGGAGTTGGCCTCCTTCCGGGCCACCTGCCCTATGGGTAGTTACTTCCTACCTGAGTAACTCTGACTAGGGACACAGGTGTCAGCCACTCTGAGAAACGCTATCACACGTGAGGAAGCCTGGCCATACCTCTTGCCCTTGAGCTGGGAACAAGCATTTTTAGGACCAGTTTGTGGCATCAATGTCACAGGGAAGAGTAGACTCATCCAAGAAGGGACAGTGGGCAGTGGGGTAGGGTACTGACTAAATGGGAACCTGAGAACCAGGGCTGCTTTAGGTGGGAGGGGCCCAAAGTGGAAAAGTTGTGTGTTCCAAGCCTCTTCGGAGGACCGGGAGATGGAGGGAGGTTACCTCAGTGGCATACAGAGACCTGGAGATCACTTCCGGAGCCATCCAGTAGGGCGTTCCCACCAGGGACTTCCTCTTAGGGACGTCTTTGCTGATCTGAGCACAGAATCCGAAGTCGGACAGTTTCACCTGGGGTTGGAGTAAGAGGGAAAGGGGGAGTGGTGAACCGAGAGGAGGCGCCATGCTGGAAGCATGGAAGTGGGGGGCGTGGGTGTGCCAGGGTGGGGAGGGTCCTACCCTGCCATCAAGGGTCAGCAGGATGGAGTCGCTCTTGATGTCCCGGTGTATGACACCCTGGGCATGCAGGTACGCCAGGGCCTGCAGCACGGCCTCACACACTGTGGCGATCTGCTCCTCATTCAGCCTGGACAGGGAGGGCAGGGCCACCATCAGAAGAGAATGTGAGCTTTGGCTGGGAGAGTAGGTGCCCCTGGTACCAGGCCCCACAGCTCCTGGGCAGTGTGTGTGGGAGCCCAGTTAGGACAGAGCCCTGGTGGACAGAGCCCACCTTGTCCTCCCACTCCCCGGAGGCCCGTGGGTCTATTAACCCAAACAGGGGGCACTCCCCCAAGTCTGCTGGCCCAAGGCTGCCTGATACTCCTGCCAGGGCAATGGGGGGGCAGCTAGCACTGGGGACCCACCCAGCCCTCCAGCTGCCCACCTGACTTGGGAGATGATGTCCGTGAGGGCCCCGCCCTGCAGGAACTCCATAAGCACCCACAGCTCCTCGCCCACCAGGTAGCTCTTGTACATCTCCACCACGTTGAAGTGCTGGTAGTCCCGCATGATCACCACCTGGGGGCAGGTGGGGATGCCTGAGTGCCGGGCAGACTCCACTGCCCTGCTCGCACCTGCCCCGCCTGGCTTGGTGCTCACTGCCCATCCCAGACGCCCACCGCCATCCACCCTCTCCTCCCACCTCATTAAAGAGCAGCTCCCTGCGCTGCTGCTTCCTGAGGTCCATCATCTTGACAGCCACCTGACGGCCCGAGTGCTTCTCCCGGGCGAGGCAGACAATGCCCGTGGAGCCCTCGCCGATCTTCACGTAGCTGTCCAGCAGCAGCCGGGGGTCGCCCTGGTCCACCACCATCCTGAGTGCAGCCTTGAACTGCTCGTGTGTCACGATGCCCGCGTCCTCACCAGCCAGGGCCCCCTTGGCTACCGTGGGGTCCTGGGGCAGGTACAGGTTGCTGGTGCTGATCTGGGCGTGCCGGGTGCGGGGGGAGCCAGCGGGGGAAGACCGGCCTGGAGGAGGGCCGGCGGCTGGGGCTGTGCGGAGGGACTTCTGGGGGCTGCTGGTATCTGAGGTGGTCAGAGGGCTGAAGGTCCCCATGGGCTGGTCTGAGGGCAAGGACTGGGCCTTGGACACCAGGCTTGTAGGGTTGTCTTTCTGTGGTGGTCGGAACGAGGAGTTGGGCTGCAGGAAAAAGGAAAGAGAAGAAAGGGGTTTGGCTGTGGGAATGTTTGGAGCAAACTTCTCAGAGGCGGGAGGCGGCTGCTAGGACCCTGGACATGGGCAGGGTTAGGCAGGGCATCAGACCAAACTGGGGAGGTGCCAGAGGCAAAGATTTTCAACCAGAGCAGAAAACCACAGTCCTGCTCAGGAAACCAGCCCCGCTGTTCCCAGGTGAGCAGACCAAGCGCGAGCTCTCGACATCCAGTCTGCCTGCCTGGGAAGACACAGCAAGGAGAGTCCCAGCGGTGTCCTTGCGCTGGGTGTTTCTTCCTGGGGGACAGAGAGCCAGACCCCAGGGAGGCCTCTGGGAGGCGGTCCTCCTTCTGCTGCGGGGCTACCTGGGGAGTCTGGGTCAGAGGCGGTGGCTCCCACGGCCCCCTCACCCACGGCCGTGCCGGCAGAAGCCCTGGTGCACTCCCCACAGAGGACCAGAGTCATGTTTCCCTCTGGGGGTTTGGGGTCCCCCTAGGCTGGTGATATGGTGCCAGAGAGATTTGGGATCAGGAGGGTAGGTCCAGCCAAACCAAACCCTTGGGGCCAGGGATCCCAGGGAGGTTTTCTAAGGGTTCCTCAGAGAAGCCCTTCCACTTGCTCCCAAGCACGAAACTCCTGCCTGAGGACCCCCTGCCTGAGGACCCCCCACAAGGAAGGAGAGGCCTGTGGAGAGGGAGGGAAGGTGGAGCTGAGTGCAAGCCGGCCCCCAGTGAGCCCTGCACAGGCCCTCCCCTGGAAGCCTGAGGCTCTTGCCTTCCCGGGCCCAAGCTCCCAGCTCCCCTGCCAGCCCTGCTGCAAACGAACCCATGTCGGGCTTCTCCCCGCGCAGCTGGCGGTGTGCCACGCGGCTATGGATTTTTAAAAGGAGCACAGGCAGAGGGCCCTACATAACCTAACGGGGGGCCTTCGGGGGCTGCAGAGAGGCCTCTTAGGAACTTCTCAGAACCCGTCACATAGTGGTGGTCTAGGTTCCCAGTGGCTGCTGGTCCTGACTCAGAGCTGAATCGACTTTGAAGAAATCGCAAGCAGTCAGCCTGGGCTGAGCTGCTTGCTCAGGAACCCAGGTCTGGGCCTCGGGCCCACTGGGCTCAGCCACAGCCTTTTCACGCTCTTCAGCACCCCTCCCAGGCTTCCGGGCCCCCATCCCCGCCACAGTCCCTGGCCTGTCTGGGCTCGAGCCGGCGCCCCTGCCTGCAGAGAGTTGAGAGCCCAGCACTGATGTGGCCTGGGACACGGGACACGGGACACGGGACACGGGGGTGGTGGGGCAGGGCCTGGTTCACCTTGTTGGCCCTGCTGCCTGTCTCCACAAAGTGGAAGCTTCTACTTAATGGCAACCACAGGAAAGGGCCAGATGAAACTTGCTAAACCACACCCAGAAAGGGAGAGGAGACATGAAAACAGAGCACTGTAGTGGTTCTGGAGGATTCTGGAGTTACAGTGTGACTGAGACCTCTTCTGGAGCAGGGAGCCATGCAGGCACCGTGGAGCTGAAGAAGCCTGGCTTTCCTTCCTGGGCCCTGGTGACAGCCGCTCTCCAGCCTGGGCCTGGGGCTGTCCTGTAAGTGCCCCACAGGCAGAGGCCATGTCAGTAATATTTAAAAAGTCATAAAGCCATTTATTGAGGGTTTAGCACTTTGACCAGGGCCTTAGATGCCTTATCTCATTGAACTTTCACAGCCCTGGGGTGTTTTATCATCCCTCGGGTACTAGTGATCACCTTTGTAGATGAGGAAACAGGGTCAGAGGAGTGAAGTGACTTGTCCCGAGTACTAAGTAGTAAGGGGCGAGGCCAGACGTCAGCCCAGGTCAGCCTGACCCCTGACCCTGATGCTACGGTCCTGTTGGTATCAGGTATCACCGGCGTATAATGCAGTACACGGTGCACAGTAGATACGTAACCAATGTTTGCTGATTACTGAGGTCCTCTGACTAGGCCTTTCTGCCTCAAAGTGGAACCACTTCTAAATCCCCCAGACTTATAACCATTTTACCTCTTTAGCCTCCTGCCTGCACTCGAGGAAGCCTTTGCTCTTTAGTCAGAGTGAGTGATCACAGGCCAAGCTGCCTGGGCCGAATCCAGGCGCCCGAGGGTCACAGGCTGTCCTGCAGCCGCTCCTGGCACAGCAGGGCACCGGCAGCCCGACCTCCCCGGGCACCAGGGCACTGCTGCAGCTACGGGAGCTGTGAGTGTCCAGAGCCAGCCCCTGGCACGTGCTGAGGTGCAGAGGGCTGCTCCTGCCTCGGTCTGGGGGTTCCTGGGGCTGTGAGGGAGGATGCTTCCCATCTGTGTGGTCATCTGCCTAAAGCAGTGGTTCTTATCCGGGGGTGACTTTGCCCCGTAAGGGACATTTGGCCATATCTGGAAGGATTTGTGGCTGTTCTCTCAGCGGGGTGCTGCTAGCATGTAATGGATAGAGATCGGGGACCCTACTAAATATCCTACAGCGCACAGGACAGTCCCGACAAGGGGTCATCTGAGCCGATGCGAGCGGTGCGGGTCGAGAAGCCCTGGCTAGCGGCTCAGAGGACGGCTCAGCCCTGCTTTCGAGCCTGGCTTCGGGCACTTACCTAGAAACATGTGCCCAAGGTGCCGAGGCGGAGAGCACTCTGCTGGGTTCGGACTGTGGTGTCTCCGAGCCCAGGACAACCAGCACCTCCCTCCACAGGCACAGGACCCCGCCCTGTCCCCCAGCAGCAGTGGCCCGTGGCAGGTCCCCAGTAGTGTGCAGGCATGGGCAGGCCGGCAGAGGCTGGGTGGACAGCCCTCGCCCTGCTGGGGTGCTGCCAGGGGCCCAGAAACATGCATGTCCATGCCCAGCGGGGCTGCCATACCCTCTCTCAGACTCCCGAAGCACTCCTGAGGGACTCCCAGGGGGCCGGGGGCAATCGAGTCCCCATTCCCACCTCCCTGGCAGTGTGGACCACGCCGCTCCCACCGGGGTTTTCTGCGGAATGTCTCCCCAGGGCCGCAGCCTTCCAGACCCCTCAGCTCACGGACACGATCTTTACAGGGACAGATACATCAAGCCACATCTCATTTGTCTGTCCCCCAGGTCCCCACCCCACAGGGGACATCAGCCCCTGCCCTCTGTCCCCGTGGGGACTGGAGTGCACAAAGCCCAGAGCCCTCCCTGGGTGCTTTGAGCTGGCGGTGACTTAGAAAGGTTGAGGGTCCAGGCCGCTCGCCAAACTCCCCACCCACACTCGGCTGGACTAGACTGGCTCTGTCACTGAGAGGGGAGAACCCGGCTTGTCCTCCAGGGAGGGGAGCCTCCGTCACTGAGCCACCTAGTGTCAGGTCTGACTTAGAAGCCTCACACCGCGGCCTGAGTGCACGGCTGCCTGCCCCGCAGGAGGGCGCTAGAGGACAAGTGTCAGCCCGGACAGCAGCCTGCCTGAGCGGAGGCCCTCTGGTGCCTCCTTCCCTGCCTCACCTGCGACGCCTGGGGCTGTCTCACCCTCTGAGTCGGTCTTCATCTACCAAAGGATGCTACGCTCACCAGACAGGATGCCGTCGGGCATGTAAGAAGCAAAACTGTTCTCTGCCTGCCCAGAAATGTCACCGTTCGGGCCCCCTTCACTGTTTCCTTTCTTATAGGAAAAATAGGTGCGTCTGAGACCGTCAGCAGGGGCCAAAGTCGGTTCTCTTGCGACCTCCCGACCCAGACAAATTCAGCCCTCTAGCCTTCCATATGGCACACAAACCTGCAATAAATCCTTACAAAAATGTTACTGAAAACCACAACCACTAAAAAAGGGGAAGGCCGGCAGGCGGGAAACCCACTAGGGGAGGGTGGCGAGGGCTTCAGGGAGCAGTGAGGGGAGCCCTGGGGTGAGTGAGGCATAGAGGCGGACAGGAGGTCTGAGCGGAGGGAGGCAGGGGACCCCTTGACCTGCCCAGTGCAGGAGGCCCCATCTCTGCTGGGGCCTGGGTCGGGGTTGCTGGGCACCAGGGGTGAGGGGAAGGTCAGGCTTTTGTGGTTAAAAATGTTGCTCTTACAGAGGGCGTCTGCCAACCCACCCCCGAGGGCGGGAGCATAGGCCGGGAGTACCACAAGCCCCTCCGACGCCCTCCAGAAGATGACCTGGCTTCCCTGGCTTCCAACCCGGCTCACACGCTCAGCCTTTGGAAGACGAGGGCTCAGATGGTCAGGGTAGAATCCTCAGTCGAGGCTGAAC
Source organism: Molossus molossus (assembly GCF_014108415.1). Classification (NCBI taxonomy): domain Eukaryota; kingdom Metazoa; phylum Chordata; class Mammalia; order Chiroptera; family Molossidae; genus Molossus; species Molossus molossus. Next base: position 179,228,275 of record NW_023425344.1, on the reverse strand, counting down.
TGTTTCTTGATTATTTTGTTCCCTCACACTGTCCCTAACCCACACCTGTAAATGAGGAGGACCAGGCAGGGCCCAGGTTCCCCAGCCCTGCTGCACGTGGCCCTGGAAGGCAGCCCCCACCTACCTTGCTCTGTGGAGGAGGGCCTGGCTTGCTGCCGCTCGGAGGGGCTGTGGCAGGAGTGGACAGGAACATGCTCCGGAACAGCTTGTGCTTCAGGCTGCTCTCCTGGGTCTTAGGGCTGGGGCTGCCCTCTCCCCCCGGCCTGCCCGCAGCTGAGCCCACCAGGCACGACTGTGGCCTGGCCTCCTCAGAGCCATGCCTGGCAGCCTTGGTCCCCCGCCTCCCGCTGGCTGCAGGGGGTGAGGCGCCTGGTGGGGAGCTCTGCAGGCAGGCGCCCAGCTGCAGGCAGCGCTGTGTGGCACCCTGGAACTCGGCGGGGCCCAGGGACTGTGCCTTGGTGGCCAGCCCATTGGGTGGGACCCGTCGGCTCTGTGGTTCAGGCCACGGCATCTGCTGGTGGCCTGCCGGTGTGCCCCCATTGCAGCTGAGGTAGAGGCTGTGGGGGTCAGTGTGCTCAGACTGGGGGCTCTGCAGGTACATGTCCGGGTTGGCAGCCCAGTGCTCCTCCCCCAGCAGCCCCAGGGACTGTGCCCGCCTTCGGCTGGTGGGGCTGCGCCCACGCAGGGTGTTGGAACTGATGAGTGACAACTTCTGGATGTCATTGAGCAGCCCCGAGATGTAGCCGTCCATGGGCACAGAGCTGCCCCGAACCACAGTCTGCAGGAGAGAGAAGAGCATGCATGAGTGGTCTGTTCACGGCAGGGAGGCTCGGCTGGGACCAGGCCAGACAGCCTGGGGGGCCTTGAGGAGGAACACCTGCGGACCTTGCCTGCTGCGTCATCCATCCATTTCTTGACTCACACAGCTAAACCCCCAGCCCCACAGGGGCTGAGGGTCCAAATAGTAAGTGAGCACCCTTAACACTACAAGATGCCTGGGCAGCCTGCATTTTATTTGGATATTTGCAACCCTACCACCCTGTGGAGGACTCCCCAGGCTCCTCCTCCCTGGTCACCTGGGGAGAGAAGGAGAGGCTAATTAGCAGGGAGTGAAAACAGCAGCTAATTGATAGCTGGTAATTAGGTGGTTCCTCTAGGTGCCTTTGTGGTTTGGCCAGGCACAGGCATCTGTGGCACAAGAGAGGCTGAACGTGGCCTCGCCCACCTACCTTCATGGGCTGGAGCTGCACCCGTGTAATCCGGGAAGGGTCCACCACGGGCTTGGGGCGCCGAAGTGTGTCCAGGATGTTCTGCCATTGCGGGGGGAGGCCCACGAACTTGCCTTCTTTAGGATCAAAGGAGGTGTGGACGCGGTGCTGGAAGTTCTGAGGGGCTGAAATCTCAGGGCGTTTCTTCTTTTTCTTGCGGAACATGGTGCCTGCATGGGGAGGGTCAGGCTGAGCTCCAGCGGGGGCTCCACGGGAGCCGAGCCAGGGAGCAGGGGTGGCGATAGGGGTCTCGGGGCACCAGGCTCTGGGCTCTCTACCCTCAAGCACATCTCCCCGGTCTGGGCCCAGGGCTTCCCCTCACCTCTCATGCCTACTTCCTCAGGAAAATGGCTAGCTCCCAGCAGAGGGGTCCCGGAAACAACAAAAGCTCCATATATCATCCAAAACAGACTGAAGAAAACAGGTGTCTGTCTTCTCGTCTGTGCCAAAGTCCCCTATGGAGCAGGCAGACTCCGGGGGGGTGTTCTCATGAGATCCAAAGCCCAGGAAAGATATCATCCCCCGTCAAAGAATTAAAACGGGGCAAAGAGGGAGGAAAGCCAGCAGACACATTTTATGAAGTGAGCATGACCTTGATTCTTCAACCGGATAAGAAGAGTCCAAGAAACAGGAAAATGTGGACCCATCTCACTTATGAACATAAATGTGAAAATCCTAAACAAAACCAGCCAGTTGATCCAACAGTATGTGAAAGTTTCATTCGTTTGTTTTTTGTTTTATCACAATCAACTCCAGTTTGTCCCAGGATGGTTCAACAACAGAAAACCTGTTAACGTGATACACAACATTCATAAAAAGCCAACCCGTCGAGTCATAGACGTGTTGCCCAGTCTGGGGCCCTTGTGTTACTGCGCTCGGCCCTAATTCTGGAAAGCCCTTAGGGTGGCTGTCTCGGGGGGAAAGCTCTCCAGGGCAGAGAGAGCCCACTTCCCTTTGGGCCTATTTCTCTGGGTCTCAGAACTCTGTACACAATATCACTAGCTATCAAACCTCCCACCCTCTCTCTCTCTCTTTTTTTTATCCTCACCTGAGGACATTTCTCCATTTTTTGTTCAGATAGAGTGGGAGAGAGAGAGAGGAAGAAAGAGAGAGAGAGAAACATCGACATGAAAGGGACACATCTAATGGTTGCCACTCGCACAACCCAACCAGGGCCAGTGACAAACTGCAACCGAGGCACGTGCCCTTAGCGGGAACCGAACCCAGGTCTCTCTCGACCGCAGGCCAATGCTCTAACCGCTGAGCAAAACTGGCCAGGGCCTTCCACCCTCTCTTGGCTGACTTGGGGTTTGCCTGAGGCCCTGGTGCGCTCCCTCAACAGCTCAGAGCAACGGCGTGCGGATTTGGGAGAGAGAGGCTGGCAGTCTGGGAGGTAGGGATTCTTCCCAAGTGCAGCTCTAGCCTCATCTTCAGGAATTCCCTGCCTGGGACCACATGTGATGGAAGTCAGGGCTGTAGGTGCCCACTTGAGTGCCTTTATGTCTGAAAGGCTCAAAGCAGCTCATTGGGTTTAAAAAAATTTTCTTTATTGTGGCAAAACACACTCCATGGGTTCTTATGTTACCTGGAAGGGTCACGTCTAGGGGGTGGGGTGTGAATTTATTTCTTGAATGCTTGGGTCATTCATGTATCCATAGGTCTGGGGTATCTTTGGACACTGGGCATTCTCTTTTGGCTCCTGCTCTGGAAACAGCCGTTTCCTGCTCACTTGAGCAGGTTCCGGAGCAGGACACAGATCTGGGAGGCAGGAGGCGTCCACTCGGAACGACTGCAGGCTCAAACAGCCACAGCTTCCCGACTGGACTTCACCAAGTGCGAATCAATCTGAATCCATGTCATACCTCCTGGAATGTCAGCTGCTTTTTGGGACCCTGAGGTTCAGGAGTCCACAAACACCCCCTATGGGCAAAGCCCCCTATGTAGGACCCCCAAGGATGAGGACTTTGGAGTGACATATACCTGAGTTGTAGGTGAGCTGTAGGGAGTCTCCCACTGGTCTGGGGAGACTTTGAACAAGAGACCTAAACGACTTGAGGCTCAGTGTTCTTAATCTATAAAATGGGGTTAATAAAATGTATCTCACATGGTTTGGGGCGTATTCGGTGAGCAGATTCCCTGTAAATGGGGGCTGTTTCCCTTGCAGTGTTACTTCTCTGTATCGCTGTCTCTAAGCTCAGGGCCCTACAAATATGAAATGAGAGCAGACACTAGTCTGGGAGTGATTCCAAACCCTGACCTTAGATTCACTTGCCAAGTCAGGGCCAGGCCTGACTTCTGGGACCTCAGACCCTCAACAACTCTCCACTACACTGACTCTTGGTGGTTTGGTAAAACCTGACCCCCTCTCTCTCTTAGCCTTTGGCCACAGAAGAGTCTTCATCCTTCAGTCTGTCCTCCTAGTGTCTGAAATAGACTCTATCCCAGGCTTAGCTTAGCTGATGGTTTCATCCTGTTCCCCCCTCTGCTAATGCCTCTGGAGACGCAGGACACACCCTAGAGTAAAAGAAGAGCTGGCTAAGGCCCTGGCCGGGCAGCTCAGTTGGTTGGAGTGTCATCCCGATACACCAAGCTTGTGGGTTTGATCTCCCGTGAGGGAACATACAAGAATCAACCAATGAATGCATAAGTAAGTGAAATAACAAATTGATGTTTTTCCTCTCTCTCTCCCTTCCTCTATCTCTAGAAATCAATAATAATAAAAAGAAAAAAAATAGAAGAGCTGGCTAATACTTCTTCCTACCCCCCAAGAACATCCCTTTCCCCAGCTCCCTTGCCCAGCCCAAGGGCCCAGCTTTTGCAGGGGACAGCATCTTTAGCAAATCATCTAAATGACTCTAGGATCCCTGAGGCTACCACAATAGTGATTCAAGAACACTCTTCACAGAGGCAGAAAGGAAGTTCTGAGGTAAAGAAAGACTGGCTGGTCTGGCTGGTGTGGTTCAGTGGTTGAGCATGGACCCATGCACCAAGAGGTCGCCGGTTTGATTCCTGGTCAGGGCACATGCCCAGGTTGTGGGCCACATTCCCAGCGGGGGGCATGCAGGAGGTGGCTAGTCAATGTTCTCTCTCATCGATGTTTTCATCTTTCTCTCTCCCTTTCCCTTTCTCTCTCTCTAAAATCAATAAAAAATTTTTAATACAGACAGACTGGATGGTGCAAAGTCCTAGGGTCTGGTATGTGGTGAGGGTGGGAGCCGGCCAAAGCGATGAGTGGGCTCAGGCTCGGGAGGGATGAGCAGAGAGTTAGAAGCCAGAGCCAGTCACTTAGCTAGTGGGAAATCCACACCTGCAGGGAGGCTGCCAAGACTCTTCTAAACTGTGGTGACGCTAACACTGCCTAGGACAATATAATTATACATAGAAAATCCAGGAAAATCTATTAACATACAAACTATTGGGATTAGGTAAGTGAATGTAGAAGGTCTCTGATTTAAGGGCAATAATAAAACATCAACTGTATTTCTATATACCAGCAACAAATAGAAAATGAAATTTAAAAAAAGATTCTATAGTATCATGGGAAATAGAAATGTGGTCTTTGTCCCTGCTCCTGGCACACAGCTCCTGAAACCCTCGGAATCCCTAGAGTGACAAGAATGTTGGACCTTCCGGCCTCCCCTGCCACCACCTCTGGGGAGGGGAGAGGGGCTGGAGATTGAGTTAGTCACCAGCAGTCAATGACTTAATCAATCAGCCTACGTAATGAGCTGCCATAAAAACCCCCGCATGACAGTGTCCGGGGAGCCCCTGAGCTGGCGGACACATCACGGTGCTGAAAGGGTGAGGTGTCTGGACGGGTACAGAAGCTCCATGCTCCTGACCACCTGCCTCACCCTATGCATGTCTTTCATCTGGCTGTTCCTGGGCTTTATAATGAGCTGGCAAAAGTAAGGAAAGTGCCTTCCTGAGTTCCATGAGCCGTTCTAACAAACGACTGCACCTAGAAGGGAGTTACGGGAACCCTTGTTAAAGCTAGGGTCCGGGCGGTGGCGCGTGCCTGCAGTCCCAGCTACCGGGAGGCTGAGGCTGGAGGATCGCTTGAGCCCAGGAGTTCTGGGCTGCAGTGTGCTATGCGGATCAGGTGTCCGCACTAAGTTCGGCATCAAGATGGTGACCTCCCGGGAGCGGGGGGACCACCAGGTTGCCTAAGGAGGGGTGAACCGGCCCAGGTCGGAAGCCAGGTGGACAGCAGTCCAGGGCGCCTGGGACTTGCAACTGGCATCTGAAATAGGGGCAGCTCGGGAGACTGAGCCCGCAGGCTGTGTGTGCACTCCAGGTGGTTGGGGTCAGAACCGAATTGGACTGAATTGCTGAACACCCAGTTAGTATCCAAGCTGGAGAAATGGTCTCAGGAAGAAAAAACCCTCTCATTTGATGTCAGAAGTGTTATCAGGAGAAAAAAACCCCTCAGATACCATTTACCATAAAAAATATCAAATACCTAGGAATACATCTAATCAGAGATGTGCAAGTTTTCTACGTTGAGAAGTATAAAATAATTAAAGATATTAAAGAATGTTCATAAATCGGAAGACTCGATATTGTAAAGATGGTAATTATTCCCAATTAACCTACAGTTTTATTTCAATCTCAATCAAAATCCCAGTTCATTTCTTTTGGTGAATTGACAAATTGATTCTGAAATGTACAGAAAAACATAAAGAACCAGGAATTGCCAAGAAAATATTTTTAAATTTGTTGTTGTTAATCCTCAACCAAAGATATTTTTTCCACTGATTTTTAGAGAGACTGGCAGGGAACAGAGAGAGAAACATCAATGTGAAAGACACACATCGATTGGTTTCCTCCTGCACATGCCTGATCAGGACCATGGATCGAACCTGCAACCCAGGTATGTGCCCTTGATCCAGAATCAAACCCATAACCCTTTGGTACACAGGCTGATGCTCTAACTACTGAGCCACACGGGCCAGGGCTCTTTTTAAAAATTGATTTTAGGGACAGAGAGAAAAATACTGATGTGAGAGAGAAACATGGATTGGCTGCCTCCCACATGCACCCGACTAGAGACTGAACCTGAAACCTGGGCATGTGCCCTGACTGGAACTCAAACCCACCACCTTTTGGTGTACAGGATGATGCTCCAACCAACCGAGCCACACCAGCCAGAGCAAAGACAGTCTTGAATAAGAAAGTTGGAGGATTATGCTACTAGACATTATAAAGTTGCATTAATTAATATAGTGTGGAATTGGCACAAAGATGGATGAATAGACCAAAGGAACAGAAGAGAGAATCCAGAAATAGACTCAGTCATATAAGGCCACTTAATTTATGACAAAGGTGACACTGCAATATGGTGGGAACAGATGACCTTTTCTATAAATGTAATGAGCAATTAAATATCTGTATGAAAAAAAAAGTGATCCTGAAAAATGAATGCATATCATCCCTCAGAATTAATCGGATCTGAGTGTGAAAGGTAAGATAATAAAGCTGCTGGGAGTGGCGTGGGGACAGCTAAGGGGGAGTCCAGTGTCTGGCCATCCTCTGCCCGGGGTCCCGTGTGAGTGACTAAGTACAGCCCAAGTTTGGTGGGCTCTCCTGAACCCCCTAACCTGCTGGGGCCAAAACTTGTCCACACCCACGGGTCCATCCCAGAGACACATTAAACTACTAGGTTTTCTTTGTACAAAGCAGAATTCTTTTTTTTTTTTATGTTTATAATAGTTTATTTGAGCCAAACCGACAACATATATTGGGGAGCAAGATCTCACATGCTCTGGAGAATACAGTTTTGCAGTTTCTTTTATGCATTTGAAATTAAGAGTACATGAAGGTGGGCTCGGATTACAGGATAGCCAAGATTATGTGCTCTCAAGGCCTTAGAAGGAGGATCTAAAAGGGAGTATTTCAAAGGTGTGTTAACCAAGGACAGGGCTTGCAAAGATAAGCCTTTTACTAAAGAAGTTGCATACTTGGGGTGTGACTCCCCACCATGACCTGCCCAGTTAGGAGTTTATAATCAGATCACCCTGTGTGGTGACTTTCCACAGACCCCTTTTTCTTCCACACCAAAGCAGAATTCTTTTTATTTTTTTTACTTATTACTTTTATCTTTTCCCCCACTGACCCTGTCCTCCCTGCCCCCCGCCGCCTCCTGCTTTCCCCACACTATTGTCAGTGTTCACTGTTTATGCATATACGGTCGTTGGTGTATCTCTCCCTGCCCCACCCCATCCTCCTGCCCTGTGAGGTTTGTCAGCCAAAGCAGAATCTTGATGTCACAGGTTGGGCTTCTTTCTAAAGATTTCACCTAGGCCCTGACTGGGGAGCTCAGCTGGTTAGAGTGTCGTCCCTATACGCCAGGGTTGCGGGTTCCATCCCTGGTCAGGGCACATACAAGAATCAGCCAATAAACGCATAAATAAGTGGAACAACAAATCAATGTTTCTTTCCCTCTTTCTTTAAAATCAATAAGTAAAAATAAATAAAAATAAAGATTTCACCCAGTTTAATTTGTAAATGTAGTGTGAGTGCAATGAATAGTTGAAGGAAATACAGCCAAATATTCATTATTGTGGTTGACTGGTGGGCTACAGGTGATTCCTCCTACCTTATCTTTCTATTCTTCTAAATTTTCCTTAAAGATGATGGACTGCTTGCCACTCGATGTGTCCCTTCATGTCGATGTTTCTCTCTCTCTCTCCCTTCCTCTCTCTCCCTCCCACTCTATCTGTACAAAAAATGGAAAAATATCCTCGGGTGAGGATAAAAAACAAAAAACAAAAAAAACCCAAAAAGATGATGGACTGCTTTTCTAAAGAAAACAATATATTTTTAAAGAAAGAAAAGGGTGACCCATGACAACTGAGCTCCTAAGAGACAGTCACCCAAGTACCTAATGTTGCCAAGCCATTAGGTCCGAACCCCCTGAGACGCAAACACCCTGCATCCTTCCGACAACAGAGCCCGTGCCCCTGGAGCACGCCTGCCTGCCCAGACAGGGCCCGCAAGTTGCCATTTCCAGTTCTCCATCTTCCACCCAGGTTCTTACCTCAGACGCAAGCCCAAGGCCTCAGGGACTGAGCGGGGTGGTTGCTGCATCAGCCCCGAGAGCGCAGTGTTAAAGCAAGTCAGGCCGGGCCAGCCCTTCGAGCCGCCCGGCACTGCGGTTCTTTCGGTCAGTTCATCGAGTGCAGGAGCCTTCCTCACAGGACAAACCCTGCGCAAGGAAGCTGGCTTCCCCTCAGCGAGCCAGTCCCTACCTTTCCTTCTGCCCAGCCTGAAGGGAGTGATGTGGGCCTGAGACTCTGCAGTAGACATGGACAGAGCAGGACGGCAGCTCCGACTCGGGGTGACCTCCTGTCGCTCTGACACCTCTCCCCACACAGGGCAGGGAGGCGCTAAGGATTCTTTCCCGGGCTGGGATCATTGTTGACTGAGGAATGCTTTGAACTTTCCTTGTCTCAATGTCTGCAGATGCTGCTTTCTGGCTGGCTGGCCCATGACTGGACCAGAGGGGGATGCCAGGGCTGGGAGGGAAGAGCCCAGCCCAAACCAGTTTGAGAAGGAAGCTCCCCGGGCACAGCTCCCGCAGAGCCTGCTTCCTCCACCCAGAGCAGGGCGCGAGGAGCCGAGGAGCCGGTCAGTCCCTGGCAGAGATGTTCTGGAAGAAGCGCTGCCACACCCAGTACACCCGGGGGCACAGCCGGTGGGAGAGCTCAGGGACCCACAGGCTGGGGTCACTGAGGGGTGGGACTGTCACGCTAGGGGAGACTCGAGACAGAAAGGGCAGTTACTGTTCTTGAGCTCCTACTATGTGCTGGGCCCTTTCCCAGGACCAACTCATCTAATCCTCACAACGACCCTGCGAGGCGGGAATTACTATTACCCACAAATCCAGATGCAGCTGGGAGAGGTTAAACAAGCTGCTCAAGGTCACAGAACTGGGAAGTGACTGGGTTGGGGTTGGGCCCTCCATGTGGTCCCAAAGCCCCTACTCCTTCCACCATGCCCACTCTGAGGGCCCTGGGCTGCTGTCACCCTCCTTCCCAGGGTCTCTATGAATAGGAACAGGGCTGAGCAGCCAGAGTAAACTCGGGGGAGTATGTAGAAGGGCCAGCTTCCTCAACCAAGATTGCTGGGTTCTTTCCTGGGCTGGTGTGTGAGTCAGAAGCCAAAAAGCTGGGGCTGCCCTGACTTGCAGGCTGACCCTTATTTCGTTTGAAACCAGGTTTCTTTTCGCCTTGCAAAGGGTGGGTACAATATCCCCAAAGTTCATGTTGGTGGCTGTCTGCCAGGGCCTGGTGGATACGCAAAAGCAGCAGGAGGGTATTCTCTCCAGCGTGGTCAGGTCCCCTCCACGGGGTCTCAGCCTGAAGTCAGGCAACCCACGGGCTTGGCTCGAGGAGTGACAGGCAGAGCTTTGTGGCTGATGCTACTGTTCCACGGCCACATTGGGGTTTGGGTGGTGGCCCTCAGAGCAGGGCACTGTGATTTGGCTGGTCTAGAGTCCATGACAGGAGTAAGTAGAGCAGCCACAGTGGGTGGGTCACCCTCTCAAACTCCTGTAGGAGGAGACATCCATCTGCCAAGGTGTAGGGTGCCAGGGCCACCAAGCTGTTGGGTCCCGCAAACCCGAGACAGGGCTATAGAGAAATGAGTCTGCATGGAAACCTCAGACCAGAGCTCAGACATTGAAATGAGTGCTGCCCTTCGAGGCGGAGCCTTGGGAGTGACTAACTGTTCTAAGCGTGCTCCAGTACTTCCAGAAACCCTCTTTGGAAATTACCTCTGGGGCCTATCTTGAGTCAGCATCAACTGTTCTCCTAACCTGTTATCTCTGCTCTTACTGGAAGTGACAGTGTCTGACAGGTCACCCACCTCACCCTCCAGGCAGGCCTGGCTTCCGGTGGGTTTCGTTATTTCCACACATCAGAACCCTTTCAAGGAAAGGACACAGCCCGCGGAGGGGTTCATTAGAAAGCACTGCGGGCCAGGAGGCAGCTTGCAGAGAGCAAGTCCAGAGGAGCCTGCAGCCTCTGAGGGGGCGGGGCTTGGCAGGTCAAGTTCTGGGATGTCGGTTGACTGTCTGTTAGGAATGAAGCCCAGTGACTGGAAGACAGGAGGCAGCTGCACCCCGGCCCTGCTTTGAGGTCAGTGAGTGAGAGTCGGGGGCACACCACAGCTTCCTCTCCGGGAGGCTCAGGGCCTTCAGATCTGAGCTCTGGCTCAGTGTGGCCCCAGGGAGCGGGGTTCCTACATTCCGGCTTGTGGCCTTGGCCTACTCTCCTTTCTAGGCCTCAGCATTTTAGGTGGTGACCAGGGAAAGGACTCCTTTGCCTCTGCAGCTTCTCCAAGAACAGCGAGGAGAGAAACAGCATCTGTTCTAGCTCGAGGGTCCAATTTGGGTGTTTTCAGTAACTCAGGAGGTGCCTAGAGTAAGCACCAGGTTGTGGGCTGAGCGTCTCACATACAAAATCTCCTCGCCATGAGCCTGTGAGGTAAGGCTGTTATTGTCCCATTATACAGATGAGGAAACCAGTGTTCAGAGAGACTAACGATTTGCCCAGTCAAGCAAGAAGAAGGGGCAGAGCCACGTCTATCTGACCCAGATCCTGATGGAACACGGCTGCAGTCGGCTGTCACCTCCCCCCACCCACACTGCGTAGTTCCCAGGCCCACCCAAGGTGCTGCTCTGGGGAAGGAACTATTCTAGAATTATGGCCCCGAGGCAGAGGTATGACCCTGAGTTCTAGAGCAATGAGGTACCCCTACTACTGCCACCATCCAGTCACAGTGACCCACAGAGGACCCTGTCACCTCCAGAGCTGGGCTCCCCCACCTGTCCCCTGCAGTCAGGCTGCCCAACCTCTGCACACCTCCTTGGGGACTGGCACCCCGCACACCCTTCCTGAAGAGCCGTGTGCCTCTAGGCCCCTGGCTGAGAACAGCGTGGACCGCAGCCAGCCTCCCGTCAGAATATTCTCATTGGCCAGAAGATTTTTCTCAAACTTTACTTTCTGGGGTTTGTTTAAATATAATAATTATATTATTCATTCATTTATTCCAAAGTATTTCGTGTAGCCCTGGCTGGTTTGGGTTTGGCCCAGTGGTTGGAGTATTGGCCCACGGACAACGAGTCGCAGGTTCAGATTCCAGTCAAGGGCATGTACCTCAGTTGTGGTTCGTCCCTGGCCGTGGTTGGGGTCGTCAGGAGGCCACCAGTCGATGTGTCCCTCTCACATCGATGTTTCTCCCTCTCTCTCCCTCCCCCTCTATCTGAAGATAAATGGAAGAATATCCTCAGGTGAGGATTAAAAAAAAAAAGTACTTATTGTGCATCTACCCTGCTCTGGGCTCTGGGACCACAGTGAACAAAACAGAAGCCTTGCTTTCCTGCAGCTTAGCTTGCTTTTCCAAATAGATGCTGATAGACACCCTCCTGAGCTCACCACCCACCAGAAGAGATGGTAATGGACACCCTGGGGACTCGCTCATGGGGTCCGGCCTCCCCTCTGTCCCCGCCCACACTGTGGCATTCCCAGCGGAAGCCTGTCCCGTTTGTGCTCTGATCAAATGAGCTTGGTGATGGGGAGGTCCTCCCCCTTCCCAGGGTGCTGCCCTCTGTCCCTCTGTCCCCTTGCTCCCCACCCTTCGTGTGGAGCTGAGCTCTGTCCGTCCTCCGCCTCCATCGGGCCTAGGACTGCTATCTGTCCCTCTTTACATGACATGAGAGTCAGGAGAAGTGGCACCCCAGCACACTTTCCTGGCCCCCAAAAATATACCAGGGGAAGGGCCTGAAGAGAATTTCATTTGCTTTTCTGCCCAGTTGTCACCTGCAGTGTGGGTGGGTCCTAGACCCAGGCGGTGGCCCTTGCCACCATTGCCTGAGGGCTCCACAAGACCTGCCCAGGGCCACTGTGCTGAGTGTGGGGTGTCCCGGGATGCTGAGCAGAACTTAGGTTCTGTTGTCCCACCGCAGTGGCGAGAGAGAAGCTGTGTGTTCGGGGCAGGGAGCACTGCACATAACAAGCCCACATGTCTGGGCTCCCAGTCCCTGTCACCATTCCCACACTGCAGGTCCCACTGAATCCCCAGGGGGGAGATAATGGGACTGTTGTTGAAAAGAATATGATAATAAAGCCCATTCAATCACTTGTGTCAACACTCCAGTTGAATAAGAGGCCAAAGCGCCAGGCTGGCCAACCAGAGAAGGTCAATATTGACTCAGGCTGGCCGCTCAGGCCCAGCTCCAGCCTACACACGCAGCGCTGTGGTCCAGCGGCAGCTCCGGCCAGCCCAGCCCTCTGACTCTGTTCACGATACTTAGAATCCTAGCCCCTCCTGGGTCCACAGTACTGTGCCTTCCTGGGCACGGGATTATCTCTAAGGGAAGAGAGAAGAATGGCCTCCCTGGGAGGCTGCAGCTGGGCACCTCCGCACCAGCCCAGATTATCAACAGCTTCCACGTGCAGAGGCCTGAGTTCTCAGGGACTGGCCAGAAAGAAGCGCTAGGGTCCCCTACTGACAAGATTAGGACCCCAAACACATACACACACACACAGAGTTATGTTTTTACAGCCCTTAACTTTCTATATCTATTTTGTCTATCTCCTCACTTTATGCTCACAATACCACTGCGACTTGGGCCAAACCTGCTTTACTGGGTGCATTTTAAAGATGACAGGCGGCTGGGGGAAAGGAGGAGACACGAAAGGGAATATACACATATACCTGTATAAAGTACCCAGTGTATGTCAGGCACTGTGCTGGGTGGGTGCTTTTTATTAGTGGATTGAATGGTCACAACTCGACGAGGTAGATGTTATGAGCTCTGTTTTACAAGTGAAGAAACTGAGGCTTGGAGAGAGAAGTAATTGTTTGATGATGATAAATGCGGAGTTGGGATTCAAAGTCAGATCTCTCCAACTCCACGCTCCAAGCCTCTCTGTCACGCCCAGAGAAGTCCTTAGAAATAGGACTGAAAGCCTCAAACCAGAGGCTCCTTCTGTGGCAACAACTGTGACCAGGGTCATCCATGAACACATGACCACGTACGACGTGTACAAACAGCGGCCTGCTGTTTCTGCTTCCAAATTCAGATCCTTTTCCAGAAATGGCCTCTTCCCCGGGCCACCTCCCTTCTCACCCCCCATGGACCCTCTGTCTACTGCTTTGCTCCAACAACCTCCACAATCTCCTGCCGTGTATCCAGACCGTTCTCAAAGTCCTCCAAGAGAGGAGAGCTCAGGTAGCTTCCGCTTTTCCAGCACTAACAAGTGGAGGTAGAAGACACGGTCCCTTGCTGGGCTGTTCTCATTTCTCACTGGGACTCCTCACAACCATCCTATGAGGAAGGCATGAGCCTCCTCATTTTACAGCCGAGGACATTAAAGTTTGGAGAGAAGTAAAGCAACTTGCTAAGGAATCAGAGGCAAAGTCAGGATTCAAGCTCAGCTGTCCGTGGTCCCAGTGTGTCCTCAGCTCCTGTCCTATACACAGCATGGGGAGATACTGCACTGGCCACACAGGACCTAAGCACAGACAGAACCAAGCCCCTCAACACCCCTACCCAGAAAAACAAGTCCGAAGAGCCCGAAAGAACGCCAGAATGGGGCAAGATGCAGAAACACAGTGTATTCCCTGCAAACTCTTTATGTCTTAGCCCTTAGTGTGCCCAGCAGCAGCGACGTCCCAGGTTGGATACTGTGCACTGGGTGCCGGAAGAGCTGGACGGATTTTAGCAGGCTGGAGACCTGGGGAGCAGCTGTCAGGCTGGGATGTGCCGAGCAGCACCTCTGCCTGGGGCTGCGTCCTGGCCTGCTCAGCACGGGCGCTGGGCCTGCTACTGCCTTCCTGTTGGGGAGCCTCTTCCCCAAGCAAGAGTTCAGTGCACGGCTTTGGTGACACTGCCTTGCCCTAGACAGGCATCAGATCTGATGACAAGCAGAGGTTGGGTCACAGAGCAGGACCAGGCATTTGAGGCCCAGCAGCCTGCTGTGGGCTGAGGCGGTGGAAGTAACAATGCATATCCACTAAGAATTGAGAAATGGCACCTAAAAGGGACCACTGCTACCCTGCTGGTGTGGCTCAGTTGGTTGAATGTTGTCTTGTATACTGAAGGGTTGCTGGTTCAATTCCAGGTCAGGGCACATACCCAGGTTGCAGGTTTGATCCTTAGTTGAGGGGTGTGTGTAGGAGGCAACTGATTGATGTTTCTCTTTCTCTCAAATCAATTTTTTTTTTTAATCCTTACCTGAGGACATTTCCCCATTTTTTGTTCAGATAGAGTGGGAGGGAGAGCGAGGAAGATGAGAGAGAGAGAAACATCAATGTGAAAGGGACACATCGAGTGGCTGCCACCCACACGACCAACCAGGGCCGGGGACAAACTGTAACCGAGGTACATGCCCTTCGCGGGAACCGAACCCGGGTCTCTCTGGACCGCAGGCCAACGCTCTAACCACTGAGCCAAACTGGCCAGGGCTCAAATCAATTTTTTTAAAGGATCATTGCTGCTTAATAGTACATACCAAGTATGGGCCAGCCCAAGGGGGCCTCACTGTCCCTTATGCTGGTCTCTAAAAGGCTCCTGGATACCCTATCAGGGCTGGGGGTCCCTCACTCACCTCGGGCAGGCTGTCTTCCTGTCTCCTCTTCTTCCTGACTGCTTACCCTTCAGTGAGGAGAGCTCTCAGACACCAGGAGAGGGAAGACTAAGGACCTTCCCTGCCAGTCCTCCGAGGCCTGGGTGGAAACAGATCAGAAACTCATTGTGACAAATGTGACATGTCCCCGAGGAGTTTGCGAATGGCCAGAATCCAGAGCATTCAAACCGCCCATACCAGCCTCCCCACTAAGACACTCTCTCAGGTGCAAGGGGAGCAGCGGGATCTCTCCACAGGGCGGAAGGGCGGAGGGGGCAGTGGGCGGGGCACTTCCAGCCCTTCTCCCACCCTCGCTCCGACCCAGAGCAGCCACAGGGCCCCGCCTCTAAGGCCCAGAGGGGGCAGGAATCCCTCAGCCACCTCGAGGAGGCAGGTCCTGCTCACAGCGCCCGACCTCTCTGTCCCTGGTCCCTGCGCTCCGACACCTCCAGCAGGTGCCAGCGCCCTCAACTTCGGGAATGAGAACCCGGGGAAAGGGGGCCGCAGGTACAGAGAGACCTGTCCCCTCGTCCGGCCCTAGCCCAGGGGGCTTTAGCCAGCTTCCAGGGGTGGCTGGGGCACCCACCTGCGAGCGGGATGCGCGGAGCACGCGGAGAGGCGCTGGAGCTGGGCCTACCCTCCACGGGAGGGGCCTGGGCGCCCAGAACGCGAGGGGAGGCCGCGCTTACATGTCGGTACAGCGCCTGCTTCACCTGGCCCCGAGTTTGATTTCAGGGTGTGGCTCCAGATAGGACTCTGCGGGGAACACAGAGCCCTGGAAAAGTCGCCAAGGAGTGCAGGGCCCGTGGCAAGTGGCCAGGAGCCTCTCTGCCTGAGGGGCGCCTCCATGCTCAACCCTTCCCTCTAGCGCACCGCGCCAGCTCCTCGGTGGGGCCCCTTTGCCTTGGCCCGATCCTAGCCACGTCCGCTGTGACCTGCCAGTGGCCCCACGGTTGCTGTGCCACCGCCACCATACAGAGGCCTGACCTGGATTATCCGATGAGCACCTCTCTCTGTAATTAACTCAGGAATTTGCATTGCAGATGCTCTGGGCTGCATCCTCCCTTATCCTAGAGGGGCTGTGGATGCCCACCCACACACCTTGGGGATCCCCATCTGGAGTCCTGCCACCTGCCACCTTGGCCTGTCTGTCCATCTGGACGAGGCCCCAACACTGTCTTGCGCAGGAAAGCTGGAATTAAAGAGATTCCAATTTCCTTGTCCAACCTTGCTCCGTTCTGAGACCCCTCTGGCTTTAGGTCGGGGACTTCTGGGGGAAAGACAGCTTTCAGGAGCCCTGGACCCCCAAACAGAGGATGGGGCTTGGTTACATAGGTAGTATTTCATGTTAGTCCCCAGCAGTGCACGGGCCTAAAAGCAGGATGGCTATGCAGAGCGTCTCACCCCTGACTGCCCTGTGCCTGCTTCTGGATTGGAGGACGGTTTCTCCTGGGTATTAATGTTGTGTGGGAGGGGCAGGGGCCACCTGTCTGTGTCTTCCCCAAATAAGGAAGTGAGAAAACCCTTGCTGTCCTAGACTTGGGCCCGAAGAAAGGACCGTGTCCAGCTGAGCGCTGAGAGGATTCTGGCTTGGAAGTTCAGTCCATCTACACCCCAAATGGCTGCCCCCAAGCAGTGGCTAGGTCACTGCCAGTGTCACAGCAAGGGGACCTAGCACTGCAGAGATGTTTGTCATTGTCGAGCACCTCAAACTGTAGTTATTAATTGAGGTCATTTTTGTCCACTGATCCTTTAGATATAGTGGTGCAATGTACAGATAGAGCATTTGCACATGGGCTCTATTGCTTATGCACAGTTTATTCTAGACTCCGGCCAAACACAGCTAAGGTGGTGAGTGGGGATTCGCCAGCCCCAAACAGGCCTGCACCCTGTCTGGCTGCACTCCACGCCCCCGTGCCCTGGGCCTCTGCGGAAAGCATGGTGGTGCCGGGAGATGCTGGCCCTGGGAGCCAGGAGGGCGGTGTGGAAGCTGGGGCAATGACCCGCAGGTCTCAGCTCCTCTCCTTACTCGGTCTCCGCTCCTCTCTGTGACTTTCCCAAGGGGATTCTTTCTCTTTCCTCAGGCAACACCTGAGGCCTGACTGTAATCAACCTTTGACCTCCTGTGGCCCCCAGGAAGCTGCCTGCTGAGGCCAAGGACAAAGGGGCCAATGATACCCTGATTCCACCGGTCAGTTTCCCAGGGACACAGGAGTACTAGCTGTGGGAAGCCAGTCCTGCTGGTGGGTGGGGAGGGGGTCTGCAGGGGGAATTGGCTGCTGAGGATTTGAAAGGAACCATGAACCAAAGCAAGAATGAACTGCATAACATCGCTGAACCTACAATCAACACCCTAAATTATATTTTACTGACTCACAGATGCGCACATGCATTCTTTTCTTTTCATACAAATAAATGCCTTACATATCAAAACAACAGCTCCAAGCAGTACTTTTGAGCTGTTGAACTATGATAAAGTGTGAACATCAGAATATTATCAGAAGTGAACTGGTATTTAATTTGGTTTGAATCCAGGCTTGGGTATCCCAGAGAGACTACTAGTCAAGTCCCAACCTCACCCTGTAGGGAATGAGTCTAGGGAACCCTGAGGTCCTCCCACCTTTGGGAATGTCAGTGGGGTTTGGGGAGAGTCAGAGACTCCCAAATAAGACTGACTATGGAGGTCATGAATCCCCCATCACTGAAGACCCCAGATAATTATCAGTCAGATACGCTAGAGAAAAGGTTCCCATACTGGACAGGAGGCTAGACCAGGGACCTCTCGGGTTTCTGCATTCTGGTTGCATCCACAGGTGGGTCAGATGCACTGGTTGGGTGACCTCTGTGAATTAGGATGTCTGGGACGTGCAGAATAGGTCCCGAGTGCGACTCCCCACCTTCTCTTCCCTCCTCTGATTCACACCTAACAGCCCTGTCCAGGAGGAGAGGGCAGAGCACCAGTGCAGGAAGTGGCAGGAACAGCCTGGAGGACAGTGTCTCCCCAGCGTCCACGTGCTTCCCTCTGGCCTGTTCCCGCGGTGCTGTGCTGGGCACGGGAAGCGGGATCAGACACACCCTCCTTTGAAGAGCCCTGGCAGCTGGCAGAAGCCTTCAGGTCGAGGACGTTGTCCATGCGCTATCATGCTACACATTGGGCAGGAGCTCTGGACAGGGACACTGAGCACCGACATTTCACCATGGGCAATGGCGCATGGAGCCCCGCCAGCACCGGGCACCGGCCAACCAGCACTGTCTGGGAAGGTGCACGGGCGGGCGGCGCCTCCTGGCTCTTCCCCAGCCTGTGGCTGCCGGGGCCTGCTGTAACATCGGAGCACCTACAGCTAGGGCAAGGAGCCCGGGCTAGGACCAAAGAGGAAAGATAGGGATCGGCTTGTGGTTTAGAAACAAAAACACATTATCCTTTCCCTGTGCCTTGCTGCTGCATGACTTGAAAAGCTGCCTGGGGATCAGGAACACCGCTGACAAGCTCACTCACTCCCGGGCTCCTTTCTCTGGAGGATTCTGCCCTCCTCTAGAATACCTGCCGACTCTCCTGTGCGTGGCATGGGCCAGGCCCCCGCTCAGCCGTTTACACATATCATCTGCCTCACGTCTTCGCCGCAACCTTGGCACAGAAGAATATTATTATTCTCATCTGACAGATGAGAAAACTGAGGCTCCGAGTGATTAAGGAACAAGCTCAAGGTCTTGTAGTTACAGAGTGGGGGAGCCAGAATTTCAACCCAGACTGTTATCTTAACTCTGTACTGCTCAGGGGTCCCTGGTTCCAAGGACTGTCTGATATGACTTGACCAAGGCGGGGGGGGGGGGATCAAGGTCCTGGGAACGGTTGCCGGGGGAAGCACTGGTCTTTGCCTTCTTGTGCCAACTCTGCCACCCCGGATGAGTAAGTCATGTAACACCGAGAGGTGGGGGGATATCCCTCCCCAATTTCTGACAAAGGCATGAGGACCCTCACACAGCACTGGACTGGGTGTGAGGGGCAGAGCGGGGCTCAGTTTCTCCCACCCTGTCGCTGGGTCCTCTGTAGGAATCGGTGCTGGATTCCCGCCATGAGCCAGCACCCTGCCTGAAGCCCCTGCATCGAGACATCTGTCCTTCGCAGACCCGGCACCGTGAGGCCCACATACAGGCAGGCGCCGCGGGGAAGGGGGGCTGGCAGACCGGCTTCCTACCTGGCGGAAGAGCCCCCAGGAGCCTGGAAGAGAGGCAGCCCAGCTCTAGGGGAGGCAGTCTTTGGAGTAGATCCCTTCTTCTCCCTCTCTTCCAGGCCATCCAGCACCTGTCCCTTCCTCTTTCGGGGCCTGGGCCAGTGTCCCTCATCCCGATGGCACCACATCTCTCTCTGCTGAAGGGGTTGAGGCAGGGGCCTGTCTGAGGGCCTGGGAGCATGAGTCGAGGGAGCTGACGTTGCCAAGCGCTTGGGGTCCTTAGGCAGGAGAGTAGAGACCAGCTGCCCAGAGCATGGGGCCTGCAGGAGTGGAGCCCTTCTGCCCTCTGACTCCCAGCGTACCTCAGCCTCCGTTTCTTGGTGTGTGTAATGGGGGAGGAGTGCCACCCTCCCTCCAGAATGGTGAGATAATGAGATCTCGAACACTAGAGTGCAGGGGCCCCAAAGATCAGCACCCCAAACAGGGTGAAAGGTTCTTGACCCTCAGCCCTCACAGCTACTAAAGGGACCAAGGAGAAAACTGCTCCGCCGGGCCATGTGTGCACATGGCTGCCACGGGGAGCCACAGAGCCCGTTTGTGTCTATAGGGGCAGAGTGCCAGGGGTCTTCCAGGAGAACGTGCTAAGAAATCAACCCTATAGGTCTATGCCCTCCAGATCCTGGAGAACCAGCCAGGGGCAGCACTCTCTGGGCTCAATTAGGTATTTGGGGAAAGTCCATGGGGCTCCCCCGCCTGGCTGCTGGACAGATACATCCTTCCATTGCCCTGACCTCAGCAGAGGAACACTCCACACTCAGAAGCCTCTAGCCACGCTCCAGCCTTTTCTCAAGTTCTGCATCTGTACTAGGCTCCCTATGCCAACGGGGATACACAAGGCCAGTCAGCCCGAAACGCAAGCTGACACTGGGGGCCAAACTTGCTTGCCTGTCCCAAAGAGCCTGGTTACCTGGGCAAGCCACTGAGATGCAGGGGCCACTGTCCACCCACCTCAAGGGGCTGAAGCAGGGGCAGTACAGGCTGGACCCTTCCCAGGTACAAGGGGCTATACCACTCTGGGGAGGACTGGGAAAAGAAAGAGTCACCTGTGTGCTGAGAACACTCATTTTAGAGACATGACGAATTCATTTAATATCTTCTCACTGTGACCGCTTTGCAGGCCCTGCTCTTAATGGGCTCCACAGTTCTAGCCGAATGTCTGTTGCTGGCAGTTTAGCTCTCTGGCTGGCATTTTTGCTGGCAGAACTATCAGCTGGAAGCCTCCTTCAATGGAAACCCTTCATTGTCCTTTCCTCTCTCTTATGAGCCTCCGGTGACCGTCCCAGTCTGAGGCGGGGGCAGGGCTGTGACTGGCACCCAAGCCCTGGTGCCCAGGGCCTGACTTTAAGGAAGGACAGGTGAGTGGGGGGAGTAGAAGGCTTGTGACCAGGTGAGGGCTCAGGCCAGAGAAAGGAACGAGTCTGAGGAAGCACAGCATTGGCTGTCCAAGGCCCATCCACACCTCTGGCTGGAACACCAGCTGTGAATGCACAGAGATCACAGGCTCCGGGCTGCGTGGTCTCCCGGGAGCACGGACTGCCTGGCTGTAGAGCTCGCTGAACTCCGCCTTCCGTGTCTGCCCAGGCCGGTGTCAGGAGCATGACCTGCCTGCCACTTGGCTGTGCTGTGCTATGCTTAGAGGGTCGTGGAGGGGCCCGGGCAGCTGGGTCTCCCTTCTCAGGGCCTTTCCTTCCTTAGTCTCTGGTCCACACCTTGACTGCCCAGGGGTGGCAGCCTGCAGGACCTTCGCGTGAATGCTGACATGGCAAGGGCCTGGTGTGCACTCCATGCCCTCACTAGTGGCTGGCACGGGGCCCTTGCTGAGGCAAAGGACCAAAGGACTGTCAGAAGGCAGCTCCTCCTCCTGTCCCAACCTCCCTTCCTCCACAGGAGCCCTGAACCCTTGCTCAGTCCTTGCCCTGGGCAAGGCTCCATGCCTCCCCAGGGCCTGAGACCTCCACCTTTCCGATCCCAGCCCACCATCTCCGGCAAGACCCACTCTAGTGCAATACAGAAGTCTTCTTTTCCAGGTTGGGCCTGGTGACAGGGTGACAAATGACAGGCCTCCTGCTTCTGAGATCTGACCTCTGATGGTGGCCACTGGACATTTATATTCCTGCCTGGGGTCAGAGTATATACCGTTGAAAGATTCACCTGAGGTAAAGAGTTTTCTGTATGCCTCCCCTAACCTCTGCCCCAGAATTCTCTTTCATTCCTACATACTCTCATCATTACCTCCTTCTTTGGCTTAAGACACTGACAGCCTTCTGGTTAAACGCACAACGCTTCCTGGGGCGAGTAGAACTTGAGTCAGCCCGTTTACACTCAGAGAGGCCTGGGTTGGGTAGGCAGAGCAGGAGCTGAGCTGGGGCTCCATGTGGAGCAAGATGGGGGGTGGGGTGGCAGGAACAGGACCCTGTTAGGGTAGGAGGCACAGCGAAGTGCTGGGACCTGTCCAGCCTCCTACTTTCTCAGGCCAGCAAGTCACCAGGCCAGTCTGGGTGGTGAGAGCACTGGACTGGGTGAGGGATCCCCAGGCCTGAAACTCGCTCTGCTGCAGTTAGCTGTGTGCTCTCAGGACCCACTTTCCTTCTCTGGGGCTCTTCTTCCCTCTCAAAAATTGGGGGGGCTTGATGAAACATTTTTAGGGACTTCCTTTGGCTTGAATGTGCTACAGTGATCCAAGGCAGCCAGCTCCTGTCTGGGGCAGCCCTTTCCACCTCTGCGCTTCTCCCCACTGACCCAGGACTGCTCTGGGCAGTCAGGGAGGCTGTGGCAGGAACCGGCCCCCTGGCTCCTTCCACCTTCTGTGCCTTTTTGCATAATTCCACTTGAAGCTTAAAAAAGAAAATGGAGGCTGGAGGCTCCAGGCCAGAGAACCAGTCTTTCCAGTTTTAACCCTGCGGCTGCTGCAGCCTTCTGGAGCTGGGGCAGGCAGGCAGGGATTGGGGGGGAGGGGACTTGAGCAAGGTGACTGGTTTGTTGCTATTTGCCTTGGGGTGAGCTGCTACTCTAGGATCGTAGATCAGAATAATGCATCAGCTAATCTGAGCTTTCTGGACTTGCTTTTCTGAGCACCCAGAGGTCCCCACTCCAGGTCTTGGGCAGCCTGAGTGTGCAGAACACAACCCTGTCCCACCCCTTAGCCAGAGGCCCAGGGGCCTGAGTGCTATGAGGCTTGGGCCAACCAGAGCCAAGATGCCAGCATTTGCTGATGATTCAGCACTCTGAAGGGGCAGTTTTGCCACAGCGAACCCAAAGGTGTACATAAAAGGTGTACATTGTCTCTCTGTAAAGACTTGGGTCTTTGCATTGCCTGATGCATCATAATGAGGTTTTATAGAAAATGCTGGCCAGGATGGGTGTCCCTTTGCTGAGGCTGATGTGGCCCCATGTAGTTATGAGGGAACCCCTTGTTTTTTTTTCTGCACACTAATTCCCCCAGCATATGCAAGTCTGTCATGTTCTGGGTTTGCCTTGTTCCCAGGTGAACAGAACCTGGGATTATTCTTCCTAAATTCATAAAATGATAGGCAAAAGAAAATGTCTCTGAGTCTAAGCCTTACGGTTCCTGGGCATTTCTAAGTCATCTGCCACAGTAGTCAAGGGATTGCCATGGTCTCCAGTCTGGCCCTTCTGCACCTCCAACTGCGTGCTTCAGAGGGGAGCCATTGGTACACAGTTCTTCAAGGAATCACAGCCACCCTGTGACAAGATTCCTGGCCCAAAGAAGAGTGTGACCAATCTGACCAGGCTGCTTGATTCCTTCACTATATACAGTCCACATCAAGTTCTCAAGACCTCAAACTCTAGATCCTCAGAAAAAAAAGAGAACTCTTAATAGGCTCAAATCATTCCTTAGAGAACTTCAGTGGATAAACAGTTTGCTATTTGGGGAAAAAAATGGATCTGGTATTGCTTTTCTTCCCAGCATCATCAGGCATGGATCTACTGGCATTCTGAGAGCTTTAGCTTTTCTTCAGGGAAGGGTTCTTCCAAAGCCACCTCCTCCATGAAGCCTTTTCTGGTTCCCCTGAAGACCCCAGTGAGGCCTCTTCCTCCTGGCACTTTGTTCCTCTAACACTAATAATCATCACAATAACATTATCTTTTGCTGAGCACTTACGTGCCAACCACACTGCTAAGAGTGTTTGCATATGGCCTTATTTAATCTTCTCAACATCCCTATGTCATAGGTACTATAATTATCCCCTTGGACAGGACAGGAAATTGAGACCTAGCGAGATGAGGTAACTTATCTGAGGTCACCCAGGCAGGAAGAGGCAGCCCTGGGCCTGACATTCACCTGCTGTTAATCATCCACCATTCTGCCTTTTCCTGTACTTGTATATCTCCCTGCCCACAACAATAGAAGATGCTTCTTCCTTTGCGTTTTCACTCTTGGCTAATCGTTTTTTTAAAATTGAAATATTTTTAATTGATTTTAGAGAGAGGAAGGGGGTGGGGGGAGTGAAAGAAACATCAGTCAGTTGCCTCCTGCACGCACCCCGTCCAAGGAGCGAACGAACCTGCCAGCTGGCCAGGTTGAGAGTTCTTTCTGTCTCGAAAGCTTCCATCTTTCCATGCTAGTCCAGCCTGTTAGCGAGCCCACTTCTTTCCACCAAGGCAGGTTCACAGACATGAACTCTCTTCTCAAAGCCCTCACAGGGGCAGGCTGCCGATGCCTGTGGGTGAGGTTTGCAGCACCCTTCCTACTGCCCAAGTCTTAGAAACTGCTCCTGAGGCCTGGGCCTCCCCATTCATGTGTAGAGGGCATCCTACGAGAAGGGCTCTGCTTCAGGCCACAGGACAGCTTCCAACAAGTCCTTCGGGCCTTCTACACCCAGGACAGAGTGTGCTAGAGGTGTCTCTGGGGCCATCTGGGAAGGAATGCAGTCTCCCAGCGTCTCTGCCTACTCCCTGCCTGGTCATCCCACAGAGGTAGACAGGTATGAGAAAATCAGCGTCCAGAGCCCTCCCTAAGCCATCTTAAAACTCCAGGCAGGTATTCCCTCTCCTGTCCCCTGTCCCCTGTCCCCATCCTCGGCTCCTTCTGGCTCCATCAGCTGCCAGCCTGCTCGCCTGCTGTTTGTCTGGCACTCCACGTCCTCTGCCACTCTGAACCCAGCTGGGCACCAGCTGCTGCTCGGCTCTGCACACACGGGCGGCCCCCAGGCTCGGAGTCACCTTTTGCGGGCAGGCAGGGTTTCCTCGTTCTGGAGCCAGGTGTGGGGATGAGTTGAGTGGGAGACACTTAGGGGTTCATCCTGACTCTGGTCTCATGTGCTCCTCCTGCCTACACCTTCCCTGTGCCTGGCACGTCCTAGAGAGCTCAGCTCACAAGGACTCAATCTGTCCTTGGGGAACTAGAAGGCCCATGCAGCCCCCACACCCCCACCTTGCGGCTACTCGCAGGGACACACAGCTTTTCACCCAAATCAAATGCTTCCAGAAGCCTTGCTCCTGGTGCCCACCCACTCTTGATCAGGCACTAGGGTTCCCAGGTTTGCCACTCCTGACCTGCGGAGGGGAGCCCTTGCTTGGCCCAAAGGCCTTATTCCCAGCTAGATGAGCTTTTGTGGGGCCCAAGGGCCAGGCATTCCAGAGCTTATCCTCATCTCTTAGAACCCGGTTCCCACCACAAGCAGCTTAGGAAAAGAATCCACATAGGACCCTCTGACCTTGGTGTGTGACCCCAGGGAAAGAACAAACCATGCTGTATTAGTCAGCCTTACTCCTTGGTTGGCCCCAGCACTTTAACACCCCAAGCTCACTGGGCCTGACATCCCTGGAGCAAAGCAGGTTGCTGACTCCTGCAGAAGTGAAGAGCCCAAGGCCTGTGAGGAGGACTGGTGCTCAGCCAGGCACCCCTGAACCCGGCCTGCCACTGAGTTCCACAGTCGGAGTCTGTGCCAAGTTAAGCTCTGCATAAGGCCTTGACTTGGACCCTGGGTCCCAACAATGCTCCATAAATATTTGTGGAATGAATACCAGAGGGGAGTGGCTCAGAGGTGGTAGGGTAAGAGGACATCCTGGTGGCACTGGCTCAGCCTAGCAGGACAGGAAGGTACAAGCAGGAACAGCAGAAATAAGTATTTCTCCCTCTAGCTGGGAAGCCAGGGGCCAGCTTGGACTGGGCTGTTTCAATATCTATCTGGAAAGAAAGTGGCAGGTTGGATGGGGCCCCCAGGAACCCATCGCTGCCACCCCTGTCCCAGATGGCACATAGCCTGGACACCTCCACACTCCCACCCCTGCCTGGGAAGCTGGAGCCTATGTCGATAGCAGGGACCTTACCGTGGTTGCTCCTCCGGGCAGCTGGGCCTCGAGCTCCCCACTGCAGGTCGGTGCTTGCCTCTAGCCCAGGAAGCGCCACTCCCTTCAGGCGAAAAGGGAAACAAAAAAGGAAAAGAAAAAGAAAACCTCAGTGCCTTTCTCACCCAGCCGCTTCTCCCAAAGGCTCCTGGTTGGTGTCATCCTGCCTCTGTGGGCACACAGCCTCCTCCCTCGGCAGCTTACTCACCGGTGTGCCAGTGAGGCTGCCAGCTGTGTGGGGGATGTGGGGGGCCCACGCCCCTCTGCCTGACACACACCGGAACATGCCCTGTGGGGCCAGGGGCTCTGGCCTGAGTACCAGGCCGAGCAGTGGCCCCTGGCTGGGTCCTGAGTATGGGGAAGGGGTGTCCTGGCCAGCACTCTTCTCAGGAACCGTGCCCCTGTGAGCATGGCAGAGAACACACAGATGCTGACTGGCACTGCGTGGACGAGCAACAGAATTCCTTGGTAGAAAGCTGCCTCCTTAGTGCCCAGGGCTGTCAGGAGAGAGCAGCCAGTGTGCTGTCTGGCCCGTTGGTAGGTTGGCTTCCATCCTTGGCCTGCCCCTGTGGACTACTCCCTGTCTTGGCATGCTGTCGTGTGTCTGTGCTGTGGGCTCAGAGAGGGCCTGGGCTTGTCTGAGCCGGAGCTGCTCCTCACCCGCTCGGGCCAGGTGCTCCGTGTCCTTTCCACAGCACCCATCTCAGAACCCAGGCTGGCCCCGCATCAGATGGGATGAGCTGCTGCCAAATCCCCATCCCTGCCTCTCTGTGAACCCCCCTGCTGTCCTCAGCACTGGGGTGACACACACACTCTCACACACGTGGGGCCACACCCAGCACAGAGCCACCTACCTGCCCAGGCCAGTCTAAGCCAATCCAGCCTCGCTCTCCAAATGCCACTCTGACCCTAGAAGCCACTCATTTACAGAAATATCTCGAAGGAGGTGAGTTCAAAGCCAGCCCCGGAGGATTCCAGTCAGCATGGACCAGACTCCCCTTCTCTCCCGACACCTCTAGAGGACACAGCAGCCTGATCACCATATCTGCTATTGCACTTTGTTGGCTGGCATCTCTCCCAGGGCACCTCGAGCCCCCACCGGGTCTTCCATATCCTTAGGAAGTGGCGGCAGACTCTCAGCAGGTCCCATCTTCCTCGGTGCCCAAGGTAGGGAGGGGGCTAGCCGGGGCGGGACTCGGGTGCAGCTCCAAGTTTCCAGCTCCCCAAATAATCAGATGCAAAAGAGAAGAAAGAAACCTCCAGGCCGGCAGGTGACTCAATGCCGGTGGGCCAGCTTAGTCACCTGGATGGCTGCTTCCGGCCCTGGCACATCAGGCAGGGGCCAGTGCCCTCCCCACCTGCTGTCCACAGCAGAGCTATCAAAGGGAGCGCGGCCCAGGAGCCCCCGCTGGCCCCCGGCTGCCTGGCGGGCGGCACGGGCGGCGGGCTCCAGCCTCCTTCCGCCGCGGCGCGCCCCTCCTCCACCGCGCACCCCGGCTCACTTTGGGATTTCTCCATTAAATCCTCAGGCAGCGACCTGCTCCAACGTTGCTTGGCAATTTTGATATCGTCGAGGGTTGCCATGGGGAGGAGGATGATGTCATTGACATAAAAAACCCACTGAATTTACAAATCAGCTGGGGCTGGAGCTATTTATAAAAACACGTTTTCCCCTGCCTGCCTTTACTGAGGGGGCGGGAGAGGAAGGGCTGCCTGCTGGGATCAGTGGGAGCCTCCCCCAGCCCCCCAGAATGAAGACCTCCCAGGCTCCCCACCCCCGCAGAGCTGCGAGATCCAGACCTGGCTGGCCCCGACCACAGCTGGGCTGAGCGCCCCTTTCCGGGTCTCAGCTGCTTTTGCTGTGAGCGGCACAGGGGTTGCCGGGCAGCGCGAACGCTGGCGTCCTGAGTTTGCAGGGACCAGCGAGACCAACCACTCAACCCGCCCCTCACGTGTCCTGGCCCCGGGGCAGAAACCGGGCGCGTACAGGTAGGTGGCCAGCTCCTCTGCGCATGCGCCTCCCGGCCCGCCTCCCCGAGCCGCCAGGTGGGGCCCGGCCTTCCCCCGAGTCCTCCGCTCTCTGGGCCGCCCGCCTGCTTCTCTGCCTCCTTTACTTCTCCCAGTATCGAGCTGTGGGGTGCCCAGGCCCCAGTTTTGGCTCCCTACCCCTCTCTCGCCGCACTCGGTTGGAACACTATCCTCTGGTGGCTTTGACCATCAACTTAGAAATGCTCACCGCGGAGCCAATGTCCCCCCCGCCGCCCCCATTCAGGAGCCACCCTCGCGGGACAGCTCCTGCACCCAGTGCCCAGGCTGCTGACACATGAACTGCCCTTTGCCTCTTCCCACTCCCAGCCCCTTCCATCCAAGGTGGCACTAGGCTGCTCATGTTCTTTTTGAAAACTCTTCCATAAATTTTCTTTCATAATGCAGCAAGGTGGTGTTTGGATAAAAGCCCAGGCTCGGAGTTTTCACAGTCCTGACTTCAAGTCCCAGCTCTGCTGTTCATCAGCCAAGTGACCTTTGGCATGTTTTTAACCAAGCAAACTCAATGTCCTCATCTATAAAGTGGGGATGATTTTTGCCTGCCTTCTGGGATTGTGGGAATCGAATGAACAAAGCTCCTGACACAGGGACCGCTCATCCCGAGAGCTCAATAAACATGGATTTTCCTCTCAGCTTTCATCTGCAATGACTGTGTTACTTGCTGCTCATTCTCATCCACCTACCCAACTGGTGGCAGGTTAATCCTCCAAAACCATGACCCCAATCACCTCCTGTGCAAACGTCTCAAGCTGAACACATAGACATTTTGATTGAACTGCACAGTATTGGGCCATATGGCATTAATCATAAAAACTTCAATTAGTCAGGTCCTCCAACTACCAGCCATGGAACTCATCCTAGCTCCATCTTGAACAGGAAAGACATTTTTTGATAGCCACAAGGTATCTAATTCCTACCACTGATGACAAATCTGGAGCATCAAGTTCAGGACAGAAGCCAGGGCAGCCCCGAGGTCTCTAGGCATCAGGATAGACCTGGATAGAAGATGCTTCACCACACACTCCACCTGTTGCACCTCCACACCTAATCCAAGAGCAGGGAACATCTGCTTGGCAGGCTTAGGTCAGGTATTCACCTCTGGCTTTGGTGAAGACACATCGATTGGTTGCTTCCTGAAGACCCCAACTGGGGCCAGGGATTGAACCCAAAACCCAGGTAATGTGCCCTCAACTGGGCATTGAACCACAACCCTTCAGTCCAAGGGCCGGCGCTCTAACTGCTGAGCCACACCGGCCAGGGCTCACTTGAAGCTCTTTTGTTTCTGAAAGTGGACATGTACTTACAGCCTCGAAAGCAACCTGCCTCATCTGCATCGTTTTGATGAGTTAGGTTCAGCTGGAATGATTGCCCACATCAACTATATCCTACTGCAGAGTTTTAAAAGAAGCATTTGGAGATATGCTTAGAAAGGCCGTGTAACAGTGAAGTCCTAAATGTTCCTAAATGAATGCTTCATAGGCTTTCCTGATGAATGAAGTTGCAGAAACAAAGCCTAGGGTTCTAGCATGCGGGAACAATTCCCTTTCACTGCCAAAGTTTTCTAGATTTTTAGATTCTTCCACACACTCCCCACCTCCTTGTGCCTCGTGAGCAGAAAGTGCTTTACACAGGTTTTTTGAGGGCTGAGTGGGCCTGTCTCCACCTGCCTACGCTCGTCAACACCTCACACCTCGGGGCCAGGAAGGGAGGAACAGACTCTGCTTGCCTTCTCCTCCCACCATCCCAAGCCAAGGCAGGCTCCAGAAAGAAAACCTTGGATTAATGAGCAGGTGTTGTCACTGGGGGCCTGTGTCCTGCACTCCAGGGCTGCTGTTACCTCAGAAGTGGTCCCCGGCCCTGGGCCTCCAGGAGAGCCAGGCCAGAGGGAGGGGCCTCACCTTCAAGAGATTTTCCCAAATGGCTTCCTGCATGGTAGGTGGGGTGCCTGGGGAGTAGATGTCTCCAGGGCACCTGCCCACCCTCCGAGGTGTTGGTAGCAAAAGGGAGGATGACCAGGTCAAGTCCTGGGGGTCCTTGGTAGGAAGGATACTTACGGACCTAGTCAGATAGGGGTATTCTGGGTAATTCCTGTGCCTTCTCCTCTGGCCCTGTTCCTTCTTCCATCCAGTGGGGGTGGGCTGGGGTGGGCTGGGGATCTGAGGGTAATGAGGTGTCCTGGTGGCAGGGCAGGTGTGTGGAGGACGGCTGGCAGGGGCTTCTCTCTGTCATGCTCCTTGGAATAGGAATGCCTGCTGGCTGCAGATTAGGGGTTTTCTCCAAGAACTCTTTTCTTCAATTAAAGCCAATTGGAAAAGCATAGGAGGAGTTACTACCAAGCGACCTGCTGCCTGGCTGCTGCCACCCTGGCCTTGATCGGAAGGCCCAGCGCTGGCCCTCGGCCTGAAAGTGAGGAGGGAACGTGGCGGCCTTCCAGTAGCCCAGTCCGGGTGGCAGAACCTGCCTGGAAACCAAGGGGCAGGGAAGTGGGAGGAGGCGAAGGGACCGCAGTGCTGACAGAAAACAGGGAGTATGCCCCGAGAAGCTGGTTTAGCATCCCCATGTCTCTGGGGCAACTGGGGAACCAGAAGAGAGACAGAGACACCGTCAGTGGGGAGACCCCAGGGAAGAGAGCAGTGTCAGCAGGGGGTCAGAGGCACCATTTGTCTGGTCTTCCGGGGTTGCCCAACCCATCACAGTGCTGCAGGCGACGGGGGGAGGGGAGCACAGGCCAAGGTCTCATCAGGATTAGGAGTGACCCCAGCTGGGGACTCTGCTGTTGACCTCCAGGAGTTCCCCTCAGGGGAAACAGTATACTTCAAGTAAGTGACTAGGGAAGGGAATGCCTTTGCTAGGGCTGTGTGGAATAGTGAAAATCCGTGGTTTCGTGAGATGGGGTGGCAGCAGCTGCAAACATTTTTATGAAGTATTTGGCATGTGCCAGCATAGTATGGCTAGGATCTTTCCACCTGTTAGTTCACTGACTCCTCAAAACACCAGAAGGTCAGTGTTGTTATCCCCATTTGGACAGACGAGGAATCGGAGGCCGCATGCCGCCCTGGCTGTCACCGCACGCCCCGTGGCTGAGGCAGAAACTCCCTGCAGCCGCTCTGCCCTGACTGGCCTGGGTGACCCTGCACAGCCGGCTGAAGGGAGCCACTCAGTTGGGGTCTGACCACAACCTGCTTTGATGGGCTGTGAAGCTGCAGAAAGGGATGTGCCTGCCTCTGGCTGGCTTTCATCTCTGTGGGACCAGACAGGCCCTTCGGATTTCGGGAGGGAGTCAGCATTGTCTCCAGAGTTCAGTGGCTGGCAGCAGGCCCAGCAGAGGGAGCCGCCTTTCCTGGGAGCAGCCTCTGGGGGAGGGGTTGGCCCATCTCCATCAGAGCACGGAAAAGGCAGGACGAGCAGAAACTGGCTGGGCCCTCTGTCAGAGTGAAATGGGCATCCCTCTCTGCGAGGCTGGTCCCAGAGGCACTGCGGGGGCTGGACCCTGAGGAGTTAGCAGCAATGTGAGGGTTGGCTCAGAAACTGGTCAGGGCAGGGTAATAAACTGGAGTCCCAAGTGCTGGGCTGGCAAGTGTGTCCTTTTCAGCAGAGGATGTGACGGGCCTTTGCCATCCCAGCCCTAGTTCACCAGGAGCAGAGTCTTCTTGACACATCTCAACCTCCGCAGGGAGCAAGAGCTAGTGATGAACCCGGCAGCACAGGTGGTACAATGCAGCAAACAGACACGGAGGGTTCCCAATGTCCCTCCAATAACTGCGGCTAAAAGCTAGTTTTCTTGAACACATTACTGTACATTACCACACATCAACTCATTAAAAGTGAAACTAATCCAATTAATGGGTCCATTTAATAAATATCTATTGAGTATTTGCTAGGTACTAAACTCAAGTCCCCTTCCTCATGTAATTTACAATCTAGGTAGAAACTATTATCCCATTTCAGAGATGAGGAAACTAAGGCCTCCTGAAGTTAACTCACTTGCTCAGGTCACTAGCAGGACAGGGAAACGTTTAGACCCAGGCAATCTGTTTCAGAGTCCGGGGTGCTATTTTGCTCCCAAATCCCCTTTCCTTCCCAACATCACCCGTGAGGCAGACACTACTGGTCACCTCTCGAAAGCAATCTCATCTTCCTTCTTACTTGCTGGAAGAAACCCTATGTATTTGGATGTACATTCTTCCCCTTCCTGTGTATTCTGAGAAGGGCCCCCAGAGGTCAATCTTAATTAGTTTGGACCAATTTTGGTAATTCCCTTCCTTTTACCAGGGATTGGTTTTTGGCCCAGGGCATGGGACAACATGTCCAAGAAATGAGGGGAAGTTTGCTGGAAGGTTTTGGAAAGTTTTCTTGTGTTATTCCAAGTTGTTGAGTTTGGCATTTGGGTTCCTAAGGGGACCAGCCTGAGGACAAAGCCAGTATGCTAAGGATAGCAGAACAGAAAGGTGGAACAATTGGGTTCTCCCTGAGCTGAACTCCAGGCCTGTTATTATGTGAGATAGCTGATATTCTTACCCCTTACAGTATTTTGAATTGTTTTTCTGACCCCCCCCCCCCCAGGTGAAAACTAATATAAACCACCTCCAATCCCTGTCACACCACCGCGGCTTCCGGGATGCCCCAACCCAAGTTGACCCTCACTTCCACTGAGTGTCCTAACCCGCCTGCTCCACAACTTTGGCTCCTGGTCACGACTTACTTTGAGGTGTCCTTTGACTTACTTCTCTATTGTCTTGGTTTTTAACCTGTAATATCCTGTTTCTCTAAATTATAAACTCCCTGAAGGGAGTAAGCATGCCTTATATTTCTTTATATCCTTACTGGAGCCCCAGTAGGGCTTAATAAATATTTATTGGCTAACCTTCTTTGACACATTTAATTTTTTTTTTTTTTTAATCCTCACCCGAGGACATTTCTCCATTTTTTGTACAGATAGAGTGGGAGGGAGAGAGAGGAAGAGAGAGAGAGAGAGAGAGAGAGAGAAACATCGATGTGAAAGGGACACATCGAGTGGCTGCCACCCGCACGACCAACCAGGGCCGGGGACAAACTGCAACCGAAGTACGTGCCCTTAGCGGGAACCGAACCCGGGTCTCTCCGGACCGCAGGCCGACGCTCTAACTGCTGAGCCAAACCGGCCAGGGCCTTCTTTGACACATTTAAAGAGATTATTTCCTGCCCTAGAGGGGGTAAATGGACAGGTTTAAATTAAGTAAAACAAGAGTCAACAGGTGGCAATTGGAGGCCTGACTAAATAACAAAGTCAGGCACTTCAATTGTGCTTTAGATTTCACAGTGGATCACACCAGTTCCACCTGCCTTCTGCGTGCCCAGCTCTGGGCTGCCTGCGGAGGACACAGGCAGGAATCTGCTGCTCCCTGGGGCCAAGAAACGTTCATGCTTGGCAACCATATCATGTTTTCCATTCTCCCAGCAGCCCTTTGGGGCAGGAACCTCAGCAGTAGTTTATACAGGGCAGACTGACCTGCCCGGATCAAGCAGCTGGTAAAGAGCAGATGTAGGACATGAGCCCAGGTCTTCCAGTTCCCGAATCAACTTTCTATGCCTCCCTTTCCTTTTTCCTATTAACAGTGGTCACCTTTTATCCACTGGCTCAGAACAGGGATGTAGCAAAGCAGAAAAAGACACAGTTCCAAAAGTCTAACCTCTACAAGGAAATCTCAGGAAGAGACTAAATAGTTTGGCTTTAAATGGGTTGAGTTGGGCCTGTGAGGCTCAGTAGATTGAGCCTTGTCCCATAGACAGAGGTCCTGGTTTGATTTCCGGTCAGGGAACATGCCCGGGGTTGTGGGCTCCATCCCCAGTTGGGGACATGTGGGGGGCAGCAGGTAAATGGTTCTCTCTCAAATCAATGTTTCTGTCTCTCTCTCTCTCTCTCCTTTTCTCTCTAAAAAATCAATGAAACATATTTTAAATGGGTTGAGTTGGCCCTGCTCCCCAAGCCAGAAATTCGTTCCTCTGGTATGGGAGAGGGAGAGAAAGGAGAGAGGACTGAGATGCGTCCATAGGTAGCTAGAGAAGGGATCTGCATCCTGCTTCCCACGAATGTGAGCTGCAAGACTTGGCCTGATACATCAGAGCAAACAGGCCAGGGGGCAGTCTATCAAAGATCCCTGCACTCCCGACATGGCACAGAAGCAGCAGAAGGCTGTAAGCCTGCAGAGACCCTTTGGGTTGAAATGACCTTGAGACTAAAGACTGGGGACCTTCCTGATAGCTTGGTACTTGGCTGATCTTAAAAAAATGTTTTTTCCTTTACTGATTTTAGAGAGAGGAAGGGAGAGGAAGAGATAGAAACATCAACAAGAGAGAACATCGACTGGCGCCTCCTGCATGCCCCCCACTGGGAATTTGGCTCACAACCTGGGCGTATGCCTTGACCAGAAATGGAACCAGGACCTCTCAGTCTATGGGACAATGCTCAATACACTGAGTCGCACCGGCCCAGAACTGGCTGATCTTGAGACTGTCTTGAGACTGTCCAAATATTTGGTTCCTGAAGGTCACGCCCAACAAAACAAGTCATTTTGTCTTATCCTTGACATTACAGAGTACCACATTTCTTTCACTTACCTTTATTATGTTGCAGACTTAGCTATACTCTGGACTGTAAATTAATTCAAAACAGTGAGGCTCCAATCAACTAGCTGGGATCCCAATGTACTTCAGAGGTTTCCAGAGAACTTTAGACCATTTAAATGACATTTGAACTAAATTAGTACAAGCATCTACAGTTATCTGTACTAAATGCTTTAGTTCTCAATACTCTGTAAAGTAGGCACTCGGTTATCCTCCCTTTATAGAGGAAGACATTGGCTCAGAGAGGAAGTAACTTGCTCAATGTTACACAGCCGGGACTCAAGCCCAGACATTCTGGTTTCTAGAGAGCATTTCTAACCACCATGCTAGTATTTGGTTTGCTACCACAGGCAGGGGAGCCCCTCAGTACCGAGGAGGTCCTGGGCCTGTGGAGTGGGCCCTACAGTGTGAGCACTACATGCAAGTTATAACTAGGGTATAAAAAGACACAGACGGCCCTGGCCAGTTCGGCCCAGTGGTTAGAGCGTCGGCCCGCAGACCAGAGTCTGGGTTCGGTTCCTGCTAAGGGCACGTACCTAGGTTGCAGTTTGTGCCCAGCCCCGGATGGGGTCGTGGGTGGCAGCCACTCGATGTGTCTCTCTCACATCAATGTTTCTCTCTCTCTCTTCCCCCTCTTTCCCTCCCGCTCTATCTGAAGATAAATGCAAAAAATTAAATTAAATTTTAAAAAAGACCTCCAGGTAATTCTAATACAATGACACAGACTGCCCAGGCTGGTTTGGCTCAGCAGTTAGAGCATTGGCCCGCAGACCAGTAAGTCAGACCAATTAAGTCACGGGTTCGATTCCAGCCAAGGGCACATACCTTAGTTGTGATTTGTCCCTGGCTTGGTCAGGGTCGTGCAGGAGGCAACCTGTCGATGTGTCCCTCTCGTGTTAATGTTTCTCTCTCTCTCTCTCTTTCCCTCCCATTCTATCTGAAGGTAAGATAGAAAAATATCCTCCGGTGAGGATTTAAAAGAAAAAAAAGACACAGACCTTGTCCCAAAGAGCTCATGTGAGTGAGAGGTAAGGCATGTAAATGCACCTGTCCTAGGCAACTAATAATGTAGCAGGGGAATGGCACAGATAGGAGCTATAGTTTGCCCTCCATGGTCTTTACATCACAGAACCTGGGCTATGGGTCCACATGGTCAAATGCTGGATGTGTCCGACTGGGTGACTTCTGAGCAAATGGCTTCTTTATCTGTTCAATGATGGGGCCATTGGTCTGGAAAGTCTTTGCTAGCGAGGCTAGTTAACTTTTGTCTATTCTGCCCACCTAACCCCCTGGACTCACTGCATCCCACACACACTCACCCTTCACTATTTCATTTCCTTAAATAATCCAATCTCACTGAAGCGTCTTGAGTCATCCTTTTCAATATTATTACTTTATTCTAGTGTTACCAAATTGTTTTCATTTTGTTTAAACAATGCAAAATCAAACAAGTAAATGGGGAGAGTATATAAAGGGGGATAAATGGTGGCAGAAAATAAATAAAGAAAAAAACCACACAAGTAAATGTATACTCATCCTTTTGTTCACAGATTTTAATGGGTATTTGTTTTTATGAAATGCCATCCTCCCTTTGCTAATTGCAGGACTGGAGCAATTAAATAAAATGCACCACATGACCAGGCCAGTAAGATCAAACCACTCTGAAACTGCAGCACACTCTGATTCACACACTGTTTCAAATGAATGTGAGGCTGAATTAAACACACGTGGGAAATAAAGTACACATTTTGATGGAATAAATATACCTGTGGAAAAAACATTTAATTTTGAAAAGAGTAAACAGGACAATGAAGTCGCACGATGTAAGGTCAGCGGCCAACTGCAACAGAAGGTTAAAGAAACATACTGAAGTGACGCACAAATATGAAAGCGAGACTGGTGCCAGGCACATCGAGGGCCAGGGCAGACCCCACCCCCACCAAGGCTCCAATATAGGGTTTTCAAACTCATGGCTGCACTTTCCAACATTTTAATTCACTGTTTATTTTTGAGGACTATGTGCTAATTTCTGGGAGCATATAAAGTTAAGACACACAGTCCTTTGCTCACATGGGGTTTTAAAACTAGCAGTTTGATTGGACACCACTATTTCCCAATGAGAGAAATCTGAACTTATGGGACAATAATGTCAGCAGCCAAAAGTTTGCCACAAGAGCTTGTCAGACAGCAATACTATTGTAAGCAGTATGTGCTGATGGGAAAAAAGTGTATGTTTACAGAAGTGTAGACTGAGTTCATCACTGTTTATTCCTTTCTTAATTATACAATGTGTTTGTGGAAACTCAAGTTTTTATATGAAAGCCATAAAATATATGTGTTTTGAAAAAAGTTGAGTTTTATATACTTCAATCCCTTCACAGACATAGGAAGTTGTAATAGGAAAATGGTAATTAAAATTTTTTTTTTATCCTCACCCGAGGACATTTTTCCATTTTTTGTTCAGATAGAGTGGGAGGGAGAGAGAAACATCGGCGTGAAAGGGACACATCGAGTGGCTGCACAACCCAATCAGGGCCGGGGACAAACTGCAACCGAGGTACATGCCATTAGCAGGAACTGAACCTGGGTCTCTCTGGACCGCAGGCTGACACTCTAACCACTGAGCCAAACCAGCCAGGGCGGAAGATGGTAATTTTAGAAAGCATATCTTGAATAGAAACATTACAAAACATTTGAACACATATAAATTTTTAGCATACTAAAAAGAGAATTTTAGATATATTATCCTCAATGATTTAAAATTATTTTCAGTCTCTCATTTTAATTCCAAATTAATCTTGCTTTTATATTTGAATAATAAAGAGTCCCACACCACCCCCTACCCCCCCAAGAAACCCTAATACATAACAGGCATTTTATTTTTTTAAATGTAGATAAGGAAAAAGATGACAAAATTATGACCCATAATTTCCTAACCTGGATTACCCTATAGACATAAAAATAGTAATAACACATACATGTGCAGAAATGTGCAAATTAAAAAGTAAAAGCCTCATTCTGTACTCTCTCCATCACTATACACTCTCCCCAAAGGCAATCACTTTTCCTCCCTCAGTTTCTCTTTCCCTTATGTTTTTGTTAATTTTTTTGAGAGAGAGAGAGAGAAGAAGGGAGAGAAAGAAAGAAACATCGATGTGTGAGAGAAACATTGATCAGCTGCCTCCTACACTCCCCCTACTAGGGATGGAGCCTGAAACCTGGGCATGTACCCTGACCAGGAATCGAACCTGGACCTCTCAGTCCATGGGAACATGCTCAGTCCACTGAGCCACACCAGCTGGACTCCCCTCAGCTTTTTTAAACATAAGGTGAAAATGTCTGGAACTCATCTTCCAAAGCCTAACTCAGGTTCTGCCATCTCTATGGTTTCATGCCAAACTGGAAGACTGCCCTTCCGTAGCAATGCCAAGGCACCCCCAGTCTACAAAATGGTCTGACCTCATCTCTGCATTAGTTCCAGGACCCCTACTTGCCCAGGGTCTGTCATATTGATTATCCGATTGGGAATAACGAGCCTTGGAAGCAGGGAGGGCAATGATTATAAACAGTGCTTAATCTTTGGTCACCTGTGTCAAGGTTTCTTTCCAAGATAAATATTAGGAAACTTTATCAACTGAAGGAAATAATTACATTTAATAAAAATTGCCAAATGACTTAATAATGTACTAAATTTTCACTCCAACTAATAATACGTGAGTGCTTGCTCCTCCTCATCTTCAAACACAATTTTCAACTATTTACTATGTGAATGATGAACATTTTAGGTTTATGTTGCATATTTACAGGAAACAACGTAAATTCCTGGCTTTAGGAGCTTAAATTCTAGTAGGGAAATACAGGAAAAGGAATATACAGTCATATGAATGGGAGGCTGAATTAAACACATGTGGGAAATAAAGTACACATTCTTTTTCTTTTTTTTTTTAATCCTCACCTGAGGATATTCTTTGTATAAAAAATATAAAGTGGGAGGAAGGGGGAGAGAGAGAGAGAAACATAGACATGAAAGAGACACACTGACTAGTTGCCTCCCGGGTTGAACCGCAACCAAGGTAAGTGCCCTTGACTGGAATCGAACTCACGACTCATTAGTCCTCGGGCCAATGCTCTAACCACTAAGCCAAACAGGCCAGGGCAATAAAGTACACATTTTTTTGCTTGTTTGTTTGTTTGTTTTATCCTCACCCGAGGACATTTTCCATTTTTTGTACAGATAGAGTGGGAGGGAGAGAGAGGAAGAGAGAGAGAGAAACATCGACGTGAAAGGGACACATTGAGTGGCTGCCACCTGCACAACCAACCAGGGCTGGGGACAAACTGCAACCGAAGTACGTGCCCTTAGCGGGAACTGAACCGGGGTCTCTCTGGACCGCAGGCCAATGCTCTAACCACTGAGCCAAACTGGCCAGGGCTATAACTGGAGGGGTGTAGGGACAGTTATGAGTACTGAGACAATCCAAGTGATAGATAATGCAAGTATGTGTTTGTAAGTAATTTTTCCTGCTTTGAGTTTATGGTTTTTGGGGGTTTCTTCCTGAGGGGAGAGATAGGTGGCCATGTTAGATTTTGTTTATCTACTATAGTAACGCAGCAATCTTCTTGTTTATATCTTGGTCTTATGTCACACAGAAAAAAATTTACAAAGTCACCTAGTATTTTATATTAAAACATTTTTTTTTTATCCTCACCTGAGGACAATTTTTGCATTTATCTTCAGATAGGGCGGCGGGGGGGGGGAGACATCGATGTGAGTGAGACACATCGAGTCGCCGCCACCCACACAACTCCAACTGGAGCGGGGACAAACTGCAACTGAGGTACGTGCCCTTAGTGGAAACTGAACCCGGGCCTCTCTGGTCCGCCAGCCGATGCTGTAACCACTGAACCAAACTACTCAGGGCTTGAAACCTTTCTGATCTATCTAAACTTGTTTTGTGGATAAGCAGTAAGACAGGCAGAGGCCACAGGCACCAGCTGCACAGGCGCTGCAATGTTGAGCGATGGTGCACAGAGAGGTCGAGTCTACCAGAGTGCCTTTCTCTAACTAGTGCAAAGGTGCTGCAGGACCTGGAGGCGGACTGATGACAGAGTTCAAACCCTGATATGAAATGCCACCTTTATCCTAGTCTATTCATGGCTTCCCATGTCTTTGGTGGAACCACGAACCTCATTAAGGTAGAAGTTTGTCATATTAAAACAATTTTTTTTAATGTATCTTCCTCACAAGTCTTAATTTTAGGAGCCAGATTGGAAGCAAATCTTAACATGTTAGAAAGGGTTGGTGCAGTTGGATAAATAATTTCTCTTCTTCCAATGCAATAGAAAAGCCCTTCTTCACTGTCTTTGCTTAAAAACGTTAGCCTGAACACAATAAGATTCATTTCAAAGAGCCTGGTGCTAACCCTCTGCAAGGCTTTCTTATCTACCTTGAGATAATAGCTCAACCAACAGTCTAAAGTCCTTCTGTGACACAGAAAACTTCTTATTTCCAGATTCAGGTTTGGCACCAGTTAGAGCCCTCTGCAGAAGGTCTCTCACACAGCCGTCACGGGAGGACACAGACCGCTGCAGTGCTAAGAGATGAGTGGACACACACTTTGTGAATGGCAGGGCACTCTGGATTCCATGGTCTCTTTTGAAACAAAAGTGAAAATCCTGTCTTTTCAGCAGTGTGTGTGTGTGTTTCCTTTCTTCCAGCTCCATCATATGCTGTCCTTGCTTTAGTGAGAAAAGAAATAAGAATCATTTGAACCGCCCTGGCCGGTTTGGCTCAGTGGTTAGAGTGTCGGCCTGCGGTCCTGAGAGACCCGGGTTCGGTTCCCGCTAAGGGCGTGTACCTCGGTTGCAGTTTGTCCCCGGCCCTGGTTGGTCGTGCGGGTGGCAACCACTCGACGTGTCCCTTTCACGTCAATGTTTCTCTCTCTCTCTCTCTCCCTCCCACACTCTATCTGAACAAAAAATAGAAAAAATGTCCTCGGGTGAGGATAAAAAAAAACCCAAAAACAATCACTTGAACCTTCTGCCAAAAATCAGAGGCTTCTTTCTCCCAAGACAAACAAGCATAAAATATAAGAGAAATGAAAATGTGCCCGCTTCGTGGTTTTATGCTTAGGCAAAGAGAAAACTAGGACATCATAGGCACTAACGGGTTAGGCACTGTTTTCTCTCTTCTACAAAGAAGGATGGAATTGGAGGGGATGGGAAATGAAGGGAGAGGTGGCCAACAGCTTCAAGTTCTTGAATAGGTAGCTTCCTCAGATTGTCCTCCCTTTCCTCAGAGCAGACTTTCAGAAATAAAGCTTTCTTCACAGAGAAGTGGTTTGTCAGGTTTGTCAGCCTTGCTGTCAAGGTTGCTGAAGAATTCACTAGATGGTAGCTAAGCTTATGTTAAGAAAGAGTCTAAATTTATTGTCCAGCCTAAGTGTAACGACTGTATCAAAGCAGTACACTGAAAAATGAGGAGAGCAGAGGGGGTGAAGGGCTGTTACATAAAAGATAGAGATGTAATTTTACATCATCAGTTGTATGAGAAGCAAACATGAATGAACATGTTAGATGAGTTGTATTTTGGTTAAGAGCAAGAATTTCTAACTTTCAGATCCAAGTCATGTTTCAGTGCTTCAACTATATATGCTGAAATATTTTTAGTTGAGATATATTTAGAATTTTCTACTTTCCAGCAATCTTAAAGCATTAACAGTGACAACTAGAGCTTACCAAAAAAAAAAAAAAAAAAATCAGGCACCGGCATGGAGTCATATTTGGTAATTTTGATATTTAGATATAAAATAGATAATTTTCAATACCCTTTTATACCAATTTTCTTCCGTATCCCCAAGGCCAGGTACAGTTCCTGCTTCTGCTTGGGGGCCCAGTACTTCATCTAGACCATTCCCATCTCAGTTAGTCCATACTTCAAAGTTATTTTTTTATTCTGACCTTCTGCCTTTTCAAATCTTCAAAACAACAAAATCCTATCTATCCCTCAAGCCTCCACCAAGTCATTCAGTACATAACAGAATGATGACTATTCCATTTCTTTTTTTTTTTTTTAATCCTCATCCAAGGACATTTTTCCATTTTTTGTACAGACAGAGTGGGAGGGAGAGAGAGGAAGAGAGAGAGAGGGAAATATCGATGTGAAAGGGACACATGGAGTGGCT
The DNA here is from genome assembly GCF_014108415.1 of Molossus molossus. Taxonomy (NCBI): domain Eukaryota; kingdom Metazoa; phylum Chordata; class Mammalia; order Chiroptera; family Molossidae; genus Molossus; species Molossus molossus. Next base: position 179,186,996 of record NW_023425344.1, on the reverse strand, counting down.
GCCACCCACACGACCAACCAGGGCCGGGGACAAGCTGCAACCGAGGTACATGCCCTTAGCAGGAACCGAACCCGGGCCTCTCCGGACCGCAGGCGGACGCTCTAACCGCTGAGCCAAACCGGCCAGGGTGACTATTCCATTTCTAAAGGGTTGCTAAACCCCATTCAAAACCTTTTCTTTTCCTTTCTAATAGCCACTGTTATAATCAAGAGACCCAGTGGCAACACCACCACTGGATTATACAAATAGACCAACGGGATCGGTAGACAGAAAACTATATAGAAATAAAAACATTAAAATATATTGAAAACATATATATCCTTGCCACTTGAAGTTTAAAAAAATTTGGCCTTGCCCTGGCCAGTCTGGCTTAGTGGTAAGAGCATCGGCCTGTGGACCAAAGAGGCCTGGGTTCGGTTCCCGCTAAGGGCACGTGCCTTGGTTGCAGTTTGTTCCCGGCCCCAGTTGGGGTTGTGTGGGTGGCAGCCACTCAATATGTCTCTCGCATATTGATGTTGCTCTCTCTCTCTCTTCCTCCCTCTCTCCCTCCCACTCTATCTGAAGATAAATGCAAAAATGTCCTCAGGTGACGATAAAAAAAGAAAATTTGAACTTGTGTAAATCATTTTATCTACTTTTCAATGTAGACAACTTAGTGAAAGGTCAGGAACACCTAAAGGAATGGTTGGCTACTCTGTCTTGTTAAAATCCTATCGTAATAGTTCCAAATCTAGGATATATAAATTTCCATGGTAAAATAGCTCCTGTCTAGAAATGCAAGCCACTTATTACCTTAGTTGACAAAAAGTAGATGAGAATGTTACAAGCACAAATTCAACAAATACTATTTTATTATTTATAAAATACATAGTGGTCACAAGGGCACATATCACAAATTACAAAATAAAAAAGTACAGACAAATGCATTAAATGACAACACAGCACCCATTCACATGGAGTCCATTTAGAATAAAACAGTTTTTGTTAAAGTTAGACAAGAACATGAGTAGGTACATTGCTGTGTAAAAAAAAAAAAGGCAGTTACCTAGAAGTATGCCGTTACCAAAAAGTAAAAAAGTATTGGTAGTGTATCTAAATGTGTCCTAAAGTGGATTACAGCATATACAGGCCCAGTGCTCTACAACAGTGGTTTTAGGCAGGAATCTGAGAGAGACTTGATTGCCTATCTTGCTGGAAGAGCAAAGCCCCGGGACCAATGAACTTCCCTACCTTCCATAAAGCTTTGCTCAGCTGACTTTGGGATGTGGTGTCAAACACTCCATTTATTTCTGCAGCAAGTTCCCTCAGAACAGACACTGTGGACTCATCACTGGCATTCAGAATCCGCACAAAGAACTTATTCCACAATTCACCATCTTTTAGCCTAAAAATATATAAAACCATTCCCATCAAGATTAGGCATACAAAAGTTAAAATTCTTTCTGTGTTTCACTTAGTGGCACATTTATTAAGGTAATGCCTAGAACTCTAGGATTAGAGATCATTCAAGTATCCTTTGAAAGTCCAAGGTGAAACCTAAAAAAGACTATCACAGTGGGAAAAGCCATAGCATAATGCACATAAAGGAATAAAAGTCCCTCATCTACATCTATAAACTTCCTCTGTGTACTAAGATGCAGTACTTCTCCTCTACAAATAGAAGAAACATGGATTTTGTCCCCTACACTCTAACTTTCCTAGGTCTAGGTCATCAGAAAGACTACAGCACCTCTCTCCCCACTGAGTGGCTTATTACCTTCACAGTTTTCAGAGAATCCTAAACTACTGCTTAAGTCTATGAGGTTTATAGTTTATTTTTAATCAAAGACGCTTCCATTATTGTATAAGGCAGAGCTATCTGGAAACCCCAAATGATCCCACCTGTTGCTGTTTGTGTTAGATCCACCTAGGATCATAAACAACCAGAGAAACCTGAATCTATCCTATGTGTCTTACAGCATATTTCAAGCCTATTTTTAGAGAACATGTTAGAGACAAATAAGACTGGCCAAATTCTGAATTACTTAAAAGAAAAAAAATACAATTTAATTGCTCGGAGAGGGGAATGAAGGAGAGGAGGTGTTATATCTTCAACAATGATTTTTTAAAAACCAAAGAATAGATCAGTGATAGACTGGTAAACTTATTCTGGGAAGTTATTAGCTCTGGTAAACTAAAGTGGAACATGGGATATATAATAAGTTTAATGAGCAGGCTTGAGGGAGTACTAAAGTTCTGAGACCAGCAGCTCTTATTAAGAGAGTATTTACTTCTTCACCAAGGAGATTGTTCCCTGCTTTGGTTCCACCCATTAATTAAGTAAATAATGGCCTACAATTAGTATGTAATTTAGAAATTTAACTTTCTTCAAGAGATGCTTATTAACTTTGCTAACAACAACTATTAAAAAGGGGTATAACACTAACACCAATTGGTTAGAAATTATTCTCATGAAATGTTTCTATGAACACTTCTAAATTGAGAGGCTTCAATACAACTGTAGTCTGTATGAGACACATCCAGGTCCAGAATGATGTCCTGAAGTCGGAATAGTTTATTTTTAATTGCCAACTCCTTTGTCCTGCACTAGGTGCTCCACTGACACTCTTAACAAAAACTGGTTGAAATGAATGGAATCATGGCATGAGACAAAGAAAACAAGGCTGCCAAAGCAGAGAGAGCACCCAAGGGAAAGAGAAAATTATTTGAGCAGGCAAAGACTCTGAAATCACCAATACTTACTCAGAAATATTTTGGCTAAGTTTCCAGAGGGACCCATCCCAGAAGACCTGTAGGTGTTCCTTGAACAATAGTAAATGTACTAAATCTGCTATACCAAACAGATCTACCTGAAATCACAAAAAGCACCATCAGCTAAAATTATTCTCTGCTACTATCATGGCAATTTATTTATTTAATTTTTCAATTTATTTTTAGAGAGAGAAAGGGAGGGAGGGAGGGAGGGAGGGAAAAAGAAAGAAAGAGAGAGAGAAAAAAAACACCGAATGTGAGAAATATCGATTAGTTGCCTCCCACATCCACCCCGACTGGGGATCAGACCTGTAACCTTTTGGTATATAGGATGACACTCCCATCAACTGACCCACACTGGCCAGGGCTCACAGCACTTTATTTATGTAGGAAATTGAAAGATACTATAGTGATTAAATTTATTTTATGATATATATTTTAGTAGACTGTTCCTTACCATTACAGTAAAGGGAGAACTTCCCAAAGAAGTAATCAATGGAGCCAACTCTAGGAACTATCCTAAAGAACTAAAGGTAACAAAATATCTAAACTGTCAAATTCAAATTTGTAAATCAACTGAATTTGCAGGGACCCCAGCTGTGATCTAAATGTGGTCCATATGACTAGTTCAGGTTCATGCTACATAGTCAATTACCAAATGCTATGTGTCCAGAGTAGAGTCAGAAAGGATTGTGCATATAATGTATAAAACGCTACATTTCTGCTAATGGTCTTTTTATATACATTATTTGACTTAATCCTCACAACAATTCTGATGTACAGAGAGCAGACTGTTATCCTTATTTTACAGAGGTCACAGAAAATGACTTATAAAATGGACTACATAGATAAGGGTAGAAATCGCCCTGACACTTAGGTTACTGAGTTAGTCATGGGTTTGCACGTGTATGTGTATACTCTTTAGTGTTGTGACAAAAAAATGGTACATTTTGCTTGACTTGATGATATGTGAAAACTAGGTCATCTATTCCAGGAGAGACAGTATCAGTAAACACTAGCTTTCATAGCTTATCTAGAAAAGAAAGAGATTAAGAAACCCTGCTCATATTTGCTCAGGCTTGTTTCACACTTACCTGGTAGGGAGAAGAACAGTTAGCCTGGATCTTTTGTCCTTCCAGGAACTGTAGAGTCCGAAAGCCACTGAGGGAAAAAACATCCAGCTGTGCTCTAATGTCGACACTGTAGGAAAAGTCCACTATATTCAAAGCTTGATTGTTCTTATCACAATCATAGGGATCGTAGATTCTAAGTCCAGATTTAAGAGAAAGGAATAATTAAAAATAGACCATGAAAGAAGCGTCATTGCTGGTCTTAAAAAAAAAAAAAAAAGAAAAAGGAAAAGAGGCACTGCAGGTGTGTCTTAGCTATGCCAACAGCTCCCTCCAGTGGTTAGTTTTGAAAATGCACCTGTAAGAGCAATGGCAGTGTCCATTCACCCAAGTGGACAAGTGAGGAATGTCAAGATTGTAATTTAATGACACAAAGTATTATTGTATATCTAAACCACAGTGCATGGCCACCAGAGAACATTTATTAAGTTTCCATATTATATAAAGCAAGCACTGGAAGTAGAGTTTAAGGCTCTGCCTTATACTGTACATATTAACACACATAAAAGTGTTGATTTATACACTGGTGAGAATTAGGATATGGAGGAAATTAAGCTTTTATAGGTATCATAGCCTTTCTTGTTTACTATTATAGATTAGGCTTTCCAAGTTTCCATTTTCATTCAGATTCCTCCCTTCCAGAGCTTAACTGAAAATATAGGACCTTTTAAAAAATAAAGTGCTACCTATATTATAACCTATCCTGTTTTCTATTAAACTAATACCAAATTCTGCCATCCTCTTATTTCAACCCTTATTTCCTAAAACAAAAACAAACAGAAAAACAACTTTGTAACACTAATTCACTATTAATTGATTTTATTTTCCTTGGTTTTATCTATTCCATGCAATAAAGCTACTATCTAAAGAGACATAGGAACTATTTATGTGACAGAAAAGAATGGATTATTTTATGTTTCTTTGTCTCAGTTAGTTCCCTCAAATCCCTGATTCACATTGGTGGCAGGTCCTCTAATCCTAAATACAGGCTTTGACTAAACCCATCACATAGTTCTACAGTACAAAATGGTCTATTTTAATTTGATTTATATATTTGCTCCCATTTTTCCCTGGCACATGATGCAACTGTTTTGGCCATCACAAAACAGATATTTTTAAAACTTGGAAGAAGTAGAAAAAATATTTCTTAGGTTAATAAAAAGAAGCAGGAAGGTCTCACTCTAATTGATCATTCACTGTTAAAATGCACAAGCCAGCCCTGGCCAGTTTGGCTCAGCGGTTAGAGCGTCGGCCTGCAGTCCGGAGAGACCCGGGTTCGGTTCCCGCTAAGGGCACGTACTTCGGTTGCAGTTTGTCCCCGGCCCTGGTTGGTCGTGTGGGTGGCAGCCACTCGATGTGTCCCTTCACGTCGATGTTTCTCTCTCTCTCTCCCTTCCACTCTATCTGTACAAAAAATGAAAAAATATCCTTGGGTGAGGATAAAAAAAAAACAACAAAAAAAAATGCACAAGCCATGACCCATGCATGCACCAAGTAGTTGCTGGTTCAATTTCTGGTCAGGGCACATGCCCAGGCTGTGGGCCTGATCCCCAGTGGGGGGCATGCAGGAGACAGCTAATCGATGTTCTCTCTCATGGATGTTTCTATCTCTCTCCCTCTCCCTTCCCCTCTCTCTAAAATCAATAAACGAAAAAAAATGTTTTTAATAAATAAATAAAATGTGCAAGGCATTTCACTTTTTTGGATCTTATTTTCTTCACAAATAATATATAGAAACTGCATTAAATGATTTCAAAAGGTTCTTTTAATTCATTTTGAATGTATATGAAATGTCCTACCAAATTTGCTAAGTCATGACAAAAAGAAGGGGTATTTAAATACATGGTACACAAAGGCTTAGAATATCCCTTTGCTTAAAATTTCTATAGAACTGAGAACTCTAGCACTATCCTCTCAACTTTGTGTTGTGAAATATGGCAAAAATAAAAACTATACCTGGGGTTCTCACATTTGGAAACACATGGGGGTACTTCTGGTGGTCACAACAGCTAAGGGAATATACCTGTATTTAATTGGGTAGGGTGGGGACAGTTATGGGGGGACAGAGCTATAAACCATCCTGAAATGCTTGGAACAGACCTGCACAAAGTATTATCTCATCCAAAATACCTGTGGTGCTCTGGATGAGAAATGATGCTATATTATGCCTATGGAAAATTTTAGGATTCTGCTATCTCAGGAAAGAAGGTGAGATGCTCCAGTTCTCTTTTGGTTATACTTGCAGAAATACATTAAGAGTTCCTTTACTTTCCATGTCAACCATAATTTAAAGTTGAATTGAGTCTTCTATTACAGATTAAGTAATCAAGATAAAATGTGAAGACTGATTGCAGCTTTTAGTGCACATCAATGACCTTGGAGAAAGTTAACTGCTTATCCAAGGTTGGGGTAGACACAGGATTGGGGCAGACAAAGCATCTTTAAACCAGACTGCTTTACTCAAACACCATGAAACTAATAATCACTACAAGGGTGTGCTGGTCCTCTAGTCCTTTCCATAAAACAAAAATTGTGGACTATGCCTTCCTTGTTCATGCCTTAATGTGTTAATTTTTATTATTATTAAATTTATTGGAGTGACATTGGTTTACAAAACCACAGAGGTTTCAAATGCACAACTCAATAAAACATCACCTGCACACTGCATCATGCTCCCACTGCCCCAAGCAAAGTCTCTCTTCATCCCCAATTCCCCCCTTTGCCCACCTCCACCTACCCCCAACCCCCTTTCCCTCTGGCTGTCACCACTGTTGTCTGTATCTATGTGTCATAGATAGATATAGATAGATAGATAGATAGATAGATAGATAGATAAACAGATAGATAGATAACAGATAATGAACAGATATTAGTCTGTTCTCTGAGTCTGTTTTCATTTTGTTTATCTTGTTCATTAGATTCCACATGTAAGTGAGATTATATGGTATTTGTCTTTTTCTGATTGGCTTATTTTGCCTAGCATAATAATATCCAGGTCCATCCATGCTATCCCAAAAGGTAAGATTTTCTTCATTTTATGGCCGAGTAGTATTCCATTGTGTAAATGCATATGCTTTAATGTGTTCTGTATTTTCTCAGTTCTTAGTATTTGGGCTTTATTTCTTATTTCCTGCTCTCCACTCACCCCTTGAACCTGATGGCTAAGCTGAGTTTAATTTGAACACTAAGCCCCTTTTCTTGGCATAGTTTGCATTTGTACTCTGGTTTTTACCCACTCCTTTTGGTAATTACCTTAGTTTGGCCCAATTTAAGCTTTGGTCTTTGAAACTAAGCAGTGCCTCAGTTTTTCTAGCATACTCACTAGATCTGTACTGGTCCTACTCAAAAAAAGACTAGACAATCTACTTTACATTCCCCCAAATATTCATATTTTACATTTCTTCTTGACAGGAATCATCACAATATTCAGAGTGATTAATTCTTTTTTTCTGAATTAATGTATTTCCCAAAATGTGTTTTTCATTGAATTATTTAAAACTATTCCCAATGATTATTGACTTTTAGGCAGCAAATATTCTCCTAACATACTGTGTTCATCAATATGGCACTTATCAAAAGGCAAAAGAAAATGGCAACTATCCATGTTTTAGAAAAAACTAACAGAAGCATAAAAGAATGAAAAAGACCAACCTGTTTCTAAAAAGCAGACTCCTTGGACTCAAGTCACCATGGACTATTTCTGCTTTGTGTAGTTTCTCCACTATTGTCAAAAGGTTATAAACAATCAACAATGTTATTTCACGGGTAATAAATTCACTGTGTTGAAAAAGATCCTGGACATAGAAAGATAAAAAAATTCACAATTTCTTAAGTTAGGGTAACTGTACCTTGTTTACTGCTGCTTTGTACTTTTCCTTGTTGTTCTCTACTAGAATGGGGGATCCTTTATAGTTTGGGCCTTAGTCCCAGTTTTAACAACACTGCTCTCCTGTAAGATTATTTGTGAGGATTTAATGAAATAATGGACTGAGCATCAAGGATGAACCTGGCCCATAAAAGGTGCTCCATAAATGGTAGTTTTAAAATACCCTTATTCCATCCCTTTTAGAGAATTCATATTAACAATCAAAATATGCAGCAAAACCTTCCTAAGAACATTCCAAAGAATAAAATGGCACATTATGTTTGGGTTCTAAAAATAATTCAGTAGGGTTTAGTATAGATAAAACAAGAGTGCAAAAATAAACCTCTTGACCTCTGGTTCCCATTCTTTACATAAGGAGCTTGGAAGCCACCATCTGTCCTAACAAGTGGAAAGCTCTTCTAGGATCTGTAAGCACAGATTCATATTTTTGTGAGCTTTTACCTGTAGGAGATAGACCGGGTTCTCACAGTAAATACTGGGAAAAAATTCCTCTTGTGCTTCTGGCAAGAGGAGAAAAGAAACCATTTGAGATAGTCCAGAGTGCTCCGTTCTTAACAGCACCTTCCCTTGGGGGAGACTAGTTGACTAGAACCTACTTGACCTGGGGAAGGGAAATCCCCAACTCCAGCCCTCTCTAGCTAGCCTGTTCTGGGGAGAGGACAGAGAAACATTTGTCAAATTCACAGTCCAAAGGCATAATAAGTTCACTAAAAACGAATAGAAATCACCAGACTATAGAATGCTTCCCCTTAATCCCCTCACACCTTATCACCATACCACTAAAGGTCTATTTACAGCAGTTCCTTTTACTCACTATATCATATCTTGCTATCAATAAAAAAGTACAAGGAATATTAAAAGGCAAAAACAAAATCTGAAGAGACAGACCAAGCATCAAAGCTAGACATGGCAGGGAAGTTGGCATTATCCAACCAGAAATTTAAAATAAGAGAGACCGTCCTGGCCTATTTGGCTCAGCAGTTAGAGCAATTGCCTGTGGACCAAAGGGTCAAGGGTTCGATTCCCAGTCTAGGGCACGTACCTGGGTTGTAAGTTTGACCCCTGGCCCTGGTTGGGGTCTTGCGGGAGGCAACCAATCTATGTGTCTCTCTCACATTGATGTTTCTCTCTCTCTCTACCTCTTCCTGCCTCCCTTCTACTCTATCTAAAAATCAATGGAAACAAATATCCTTGGGTGAGGATTAACAAAAAAATAAAAAGTAAAAAAATAGTAACAAAATAAGAGGGATCACAAACTGATGATCATAGATGACAGGGCCATTGCACAACTGTCTACTTTTGTATATGTTTGAACTTTGACATAGTAAGTTTTAAAAGGTTCTTGGTCAAAATAACTTGGAAAAAGAAAATGATTGATGCTTTTTATTTATAATAAGTTGGTCTACTTCTAGAAGATTAACAAAAATTTTGGACTAAATTACTTTGCTAAATGAAGCACAAATCTACTTGAGGACTTGAAATTATGTTTTTGTGTTATTGCAAACCTGAAGGGTGAAGCAGTTTGTATACTGGTGCCAAACAATACAGCCATCTTGATACTGATAATAGCTGCACAAATAATCACACTCCTCATTTAAACGTTCCTTTAACTTGAGGTTGATATAAAAGTCCCATGGGACAGTTTGAGACGATACCTGTAAGAAATTATATTTTAAAAATAAGAGCAATTAGAATCGACTGTTATTGTTGGCAGATTAAAAACATTCCCTCTAGCCCTTCCAATACCCCAAAAGAAATAATAGTAAAGAGATGTTTTAAAAGGCATATATCTATAATAAAGGAGCAACAAATTCTGGAAACTAAAAAGGGAACAATAAGAGATAACAATCCACTTAAGAGACACAAGGAAAGCTGATTCTAGCAATGGAAAAAGGTGAGAACAACCAAATTTATGTTACAAAACCATCTCCCTATTGTATAAAACTGGTGGCACCAATTAGCTATAGAAGCAAGGGTGAAGGCAGGGCTAAAACAGGAAAGTGGTTGAACTCTGTTAAAGAAGAAGTTAGACCCCAGGTTCTCCCTGCTCCTCTTGTAACCCAGCCTAGCAACTGCTTCTCCCCCATTACAGAAGACCAGAAGTTTATTCCTACAGAGTGTATAACAGAAGGGCTCTGGACTAGAGGACACCAGGCACTGTTGAGGGTAGGAACACCATATGGAAAAGAGAAAAGTGTTTCTCTATCAAATGTGAAGATGTACCTTCCTTCCCCTCCGCTCTCCAGACTAATTTCCCCACTCTGCTTTCAGAAAGCTAGCAGCCAGGATTACATGCTCCAGGCAAGAAATTAGAGACATTTTCTCTGAGGGATCTGATCAGTTTAAGAGAAAAGATCTAAAGATTGGGGGTTTTCTAGTAAAATGGCCAAGCAAGATCATCCTAAAGTGAGCCCCACAGCTCTCAAGGTCCCTTCCATACACACAGAACTTTCAATTAGCTTCCCCCCCCCCGCAATATGTTTTTATTTATTTCAGAGGGAGGAAGGGGGGGGGGGAGGAGAAAATATATAAATCAATGAGAGAGAAACACTGATCGGCTGCCTTCTGCAAATCGAGCCTGCAACCTGGGCCCTGAATGGGAATAGAACCAGTGACCTCTTGGTGCATGGGACAATGCTCAATCCACTGAGCCATACCAGCTGGGCTCAATTAGCTTTTATAGTCCCACACTTCATTATGAATGGTGAGCCAAAGACTTGAAGAAAGCCTCTAATAAGAAAGATCAAAACAGACAAAAGGAAACAGATGATGCTGGGAGAAAAAAAAAAAATTAAAGAATCATTAATAAACTGAACTACCAAGCAAAATAGAGATAGACTCATAGATAGAAGGAAAAAAAAAAAGAGAGAATCATTAATATACTCAGAGAAATAAGGACTATTCCACCTTTGAAATGAATGCTACAAAGAAGAAAATTCTGAGAATAAAAGAGCTCTCACAAATTAAATACACAACAAAAAATTTTTTAAAAGCCAGTAAAAAGAACGAAAATAAAGTTGACAAAACATTTCAGAAAGTAAAGATAAAAGACATAAAATAGAAAATAGGAGAAAAAAGATAAGATTTTTAAAAGATCTGTCCAGGAGACCCCCATATCCTAATAAAAGGAATTCTGAAATGAGAGAACAGAGAAAACTGAGGGGAAGAAAAGTTTATTCTCTGAAGAAAATTCCTCACAACTGAAGGAGTTTCCAGATTGAAATGATCATCGAGTGCCTAGCATATGGGTAACAAAAGACTTTTATGAAAGCATATAATTGTGAAATTTTGGAAGACTGGGGACAAAAATAAGATCCTAGAAGGATCCAGAGAGAGGAAAAAATCTCAAACAAAGAACGGCAAGACTTTAAAAGCAAAGTTAGAAGTCAAAAGAACTGAGCTCATCTTCAAAATTCTAAGGAAAAAGCATTTTAAACATAGAATTCTAATATACATAAAAACTACCAATCAAGTAAAGATGTGGAATAAGAAAATTCTCTGAATGCAAGGTTTCAAAAAACGTATATCCTCCCTTCTCAGGAAGCTACTGAAACATGAGGGCTTAAACCAAGAAAGAAGAAAAAATGGAATCCAATATAACTGGGCATCCAATATAAGAAACAGGTAATGTGAAACCCTATGATGGTGGTGAATAAACATTTCAAAATAATACTGTGTGTTTGTGTGTGTGAGACTAGAATGTAACTTGTCCATACTGGAGTAGGTCAGAAAATTTCAGATTTCCTAAAAAAGATAAAATTATAGAATACTTAGTATGTTTGGACGTATTAAGAGACTTACACAATAGCTTCTTATTTTTGATATCTGATCCTGGCATATAATGGTGAATAATTTCTTGAAATGCCAGTGACTTTCATACAAAAAGCTTATAGACTATTCAAAGGATTTGAGGGTACATGGAGCCACAGTTACTGTTTCAACCCACATTATTTACAAGGTAATTGTAATGACAAGGAATCAGTCCCACCTTTATTATGGTTAATTCTGCAGAGTTTCTTGGTGTCACCCAGAATAATTTGTAATCTTCACATGTTAGGTATTCTTGTTTAATGCAATAATCCTCATTACCTGTTGAGAAGGTTTTATTCCATTTAAAAACCAATGGAATATGTATAAGCCCCTAGCTTTTAATTCTTGGTTTAAGGGCTAACAGCTCCTTATATTAGTTAGTAGCAGCTAGAATACTTTTCAAAATTATTTGTTAAACACTGAAAGAAGGGAAGACAGAATTCTTATTATTACTGGGATAAGAAAGAACTTATCAATGTATCAATTCCTATGATTCTATTTCTTATAATCTAGAAATATTTATTGTGTAAAAGCATCAAGCTCAAGTACAAAAATAATCACTTATTTTACACTGTCATACACAAAAGGACATGCATTCAATGGTACTCACCTAATTCAATTTCCTTCTCTATTTCCAACTTAGGCATTGGTCTATCTTCTACAAAAAACTCCGTAGAAGCACTCAGCTCTGGTTGGGATTTTAGTAGTTGTCTGCGATACTGTGAACACCAGGGTGACTGAATGGAGTTTTCTGGAGAAGGAGGGGAAGTTGGAAAAAAAAAAAATCACCCAAAAAACCTAAAATGAGTATTATAACAGAGAAAGGGAAAAACAAGATTACATGATTAATACTGCTAACCTAACATTACTCATCTATCCCGGGTCTTCATTATGTTCAGTTAGCACTAATATACTCTAGACATTTAACAACTTACAGGAACTTTTCTACAAAAGAAAAACATAGCTCAGTTTGCTAATAAATAAGTGCTCATTAGACATGGATACAGATGTTTACTTACAAGTCAGTGGTATATGAGTACTTACCTATAGCCTCATTAGTAAGCTCCAGCTTCTCAGGAATATGAAGACATTTGATAGAGGAGGTGCTTATAACTGAGGCAGATGATCCAGAGAAGCCAGAGGAGTGTGTGGCCTCACCGCTGTCCTCAATAATTGGGCTAAAAGAATTACAAATCAGTTAATCTTCATAGGGAAAATATATGTCCACTTATCTGTTATAATTTTATTTTATATTTAATAGTCTCATTCTCAAAGGCCACTATTTTCCTGAAACAGAAATAGACTCATAATCAGAATCTAGGTAACTTTATCTACCATGGTTGACAAGCAATACCTAGTACTATGCTTTATTTACCTAATCTATAGTAAATGCCTATTCTATATCTAGTCTAAACTATTGAGAAAACTGACTAATGCATTAACTTTCGTCCTGTTTATCCTTTCTCTGCACTTTTTACTCTGCAATAAGAAAGGGTCAAGAAAGAAAAAGAGACACCAACATCACTCAAGGTGTTAACAAATGCTAACAAATGTGATAAAAAATTTGTTGGAGAAAAAGTTTAAAAATGCAGTTTAAAAGCATAAATTGGTGCCCTGGCTGGTTTGGCTCAGCGGTTAGAGTGTCGGCCTGCGGTCCTGAGAGACCCGGGTTCAGTTCCCGCTAAGGGCATGTACCTCGGTTGCAGTTTGTCCCCGGCCCTGGTCGGTTGTGCGGGTGGCAGCCACTCGATGTGTTCCTTTCACATCGATGTTTCTCTCTCTCTCTCTGTTCCTCTCTCTCCCTCCCACTCTACCTGAACAAAAAATGGAAAAATGTCCTCGGGTGAGGATAAAAAAAAAAATTAAAAAAAATAAAAAAGCATAAATTGGCAAATTTAAGAATATTCCTCAAGCTGGAGTACATTTATTGAAATTAGCTTTTTTTTAATCCTTACCGGAGGATATTTTTCCATTCATCTTTAGAAAGAGTGAGAGGGAGGGAGAGAGAAACATCGATTGAGAGACCAGGGCCAGTGACCAAACCGCAACCGAGGTACATGCGCTTGACCGAATTTGAACCTTTGACTCTTTGGTCCGTGGGATGATGCTCTAACCGCTGAGCCAAACTGGCCATGGTGAAATTAGCTGACTTATACATATGGATAGATCATAAGGCTTAGTCTCTGGCTATCTATGCCATTCCCTCATACCTATTCTTTGTTCATTTCCACCTCTCTATCAGAAGGTATTTTTAGCCCAGCTGATATAGCTCAGTGTTTGAGCATTGACCCATGCTCCAAGAGGTCGCCAGTTAGATTCCTGGTCAGGGCATATGTCCAGGTTGGGGGCCTGATCCCCATTGGGGGCATGCAGGAGGCAGCCAATCGATGTTCTCTCTCATTGATGTTTCTATCTCTCCCTCTCCTTTTCTCACTCTCTAAAACTGATCAAAACATATTTGAAAAAATAAAAATAAAAAGGATTTAAAAATAAATAAAAAATACACCTCTAGTTGCCTAATTGAAATTAGTGTCAAGCTATTCTACCATTATTTTAAACTTATTGAAGGAAAAATAAATGCCTCCTCTCTCCCAATCAGGTATACACCATAATCCTCCTGGGCCTCTTAGTCTCATAACCATCAAAATGTACTTTTCTAACCCTCGTGTTTAAATCTATTACTAGCCCAGCCCACGTAGCTCAATGGATTAAGTGTTGTCCTGTGGACTGAGAGGTCCCAGTTTGATATGGGTCAGGGCACATGCCTGCGTTGCCAGCTCAATCCCCAGTAGGGGGCGTGCAGGAGGCTGCCAATTGATGTTTCTCTCTCTCCCTTCCTCTCTCTAAAAAGTCAATAAAAGCATATTTAGAAAACTAAAATGAAAGGGGGGGGGCATCTGTAATACTTTCAACAATAAAGATAAAAAAATAAGTTACTAAATTCCATTGACACTTTATCTGGGGGAGCCCTACTGACATGTAAAACACTTAGCACAGTACCTGGCAGGTAGTAAGAGCTTGATAATTAACTGCTACACCTGATTAGCACACACAATAAGAGAGCACTTAAACAATCTGGTTTGTGCAAACTATAATCACCCATCACCTCAGCTTCTTGATGCTGAGAGGTGGATTGTAGATAGTGCCACAAGCAGTCTGCTGGTCCTCAGAGGTCTTCACATCTAGATCCTCTTCTTGCAACAATCTCTCAGGATCAGAAGGGAGATCCTTCAAGGATATTATCTCATGAAAAGGAGTGGACACAAAGCGAGCTGCTCTAGCAAAGTCACAAGTATCTTCTGGGTTAGGACAAATAGTTACATTCCTGAAACCTGTGATAATAGCATCCTCACTCAAAGGCTCAATTCCGGTAAATTCATCCTGAAATAAAAACCATGTAAAGTTTAGCTGAAATACTTCAATAAGCATATGGATGCCCTATCTTTTTTACATAAAGAGACATACAATTAGCTAAGTGATTTTCAACACAGGGTATAGAGGTAACACATCAGACTCTCTAAGAAGACCATTTTAAAAAGCACATCATAACATTTGAAGAAAAAATCTGTGTCATGAAAACAGGAAATTATATTTCATCAAAAATTGCCCGGCCAGTGTGGCTCAGTGGTTGAGCGTCAACGCATACACCAAGAGGCCGCTGGTTCGATTCCTGGTCAGGGCACATGCCCAAGTTATGGGCCAGATCCCCAGTGGGGGGCGTGCAGGAGGCGGCCAATAGATGTTCTCTCTCACTGATGTTTCCATCTCTCTCTCCCTCTCCCCTTCTCTCTCTCTCTAGTTAACAAAGAAAAAAAGTTAAAAAAAAAACACTTGTGAGGATTCTCCACACAAAGAAAAAATACTGGACAATAGTTTTTCCCAGCCAATTTCATCCAAGAATTAGAGGACTAGTACCATTTTTCTTCTTTTGGCCTAGAGAATGTTCTGATAATCTATCCTCCTAGCTTTTAAGTCATCTTCTTCTATATCAAATATTTAATTTTTATTAAAGGTAATTCACAATCATGGTAAAAATATAAAAAATAAAACAGAAAGTATAAAAAGAAAAACATTTAAAGTATACCTTTGTCTATAAAAGTAATATATATATGTTCTTTTTTTTTTATCCTCACCTGAGGACATTTTTCCACTTTTTGTTCAAATAGAGTAGGAGAGAGAGAGAGAAACATTGACGTGAAAGGGACACATCGAGTGGTTGCCACCCGCAGAACCTAACCAGGGCCGGGGACAAACTGCAACCGAGGTACGTGCCCCCAGCGGGAACTGAACCCGGGTTTCTCTGGACCGCAGGCCGACACTCTAACTGCTGAGCCAAACCACTGACCCACACCGGCCAGGGCCATATATATGTTTTTAAAAAGTCAACTAGTTTGCCCTGGCTGGTGTGGCTCAGTTGGTTGAGCATTGTCCTATGCACCACAAGACTTCTGTTTCAATTCCGGTTAGAACACATGCCCAGGTTGTGGGTTCGATCCCCAGTTGGGGTGCATACGGAAGGCAACCGATGGATGTTTCTCTCTCCCCATTCCTCTCTAAAAATCAATAAAGACATATTAAAATAAATAAATAAAAAATAAAAAGTCAACTAGTTTAAAAGGATATATAGTGAAAAACTCTGCCTCCTGAACTTGACCCACCCTCCCAGCTCCTCTTCAATTACCACTCCCCAGAAACAACTGCTGTTGCCATATACATATCTAGTGAAATACATGAACAAACATATTCTATGCATTAAAAAAAGATATTTTTATTGATTAAGAGAGAGAGAGAGAAACCAATTTGTGTTTCCACTTATTTATGAATTCATTGGTTGTTTCTTGTATGTGCCCTGACCTAGATCAAACCCGCAACCTTGGCGTATTGGGACGATGCTCTAATCAACTGAGCTACCTGGCCAGGGCAAAGAAAGGTATTTTAAAGCAAGTCAAATACATGCTAGTACAGTTGACCCTTGAACAATGCAGGGATTAAGGGAGCCGCTCGCCTCCCCCTGCACAGAAAATCCCTGGGTAACTTTTGACTCTCCAAAAACTTAACTTACAAGTACTTCATCCTTTGGTGTTGTAAAGGATAGGTTTTAGGAGCCCACCCCTGCAGGATGCTCAAGTCCCTTATGTAAAAGGGCATAGAACAGTGCATACACTTGGCTCTCCCCATTCACAGATTCCCAACTACAGATGAAAAATATTATTTGGCTGAATCCAGGAATGCAAAACATGGGGATATGGAGGACTAACTGTCTATTGAAAAAAATTCCATGTATAAGTGGCCCTGCGTAGTTCAAACCCATGTTGTTCAAGTTCAAATGTATATTATTATTATTTTTAAATATGTTTTTATTGCCAGGCCGGTGTGGCTCAGTGGTTGAGCGTCAACCCATGCACCAAGAGGTCGCTGGTTTGATTCCTAGTCAGGGCACGTGCCCAGGTTGTAGGCCCAATCCCCAGTGGGGAGCATGCAGGAGGTGGCCAGTCAATGTTCTCGCTCATCGATGTTTCTATTTCTCTCCTCTCTCTGAAATCAATAAAGAAAAAACATTTTTAATAAAAATAAATAAATACATAAATATGTTTTTATTGACCTTTTTCGAGAAAGAGGAAGAAAAGGGGGCGGGGGGAACGCCAAACAGTTGCCTCCCGTATTCACCCCAACCAGGGATCGAAACTGCAACCTGGGTATGTGCCCTGACCAGAAATTGAACCAGTGACCTTTTGGTGCACGGGACAATGCTCAAAAAACTGAGCCACATCAGCCAGGGTTGTATCTATTATTCTTTCTCATATTTTTAGCATATTTTCTGTACTATTAATAATCCTTTAAAAATACTATGGTCACACCATGGGTCTATCAGAAGTCAACCAACTTTTTTAGGTTATTCCCTATTTTTTACTATTATAAAACTATTTTAAATATCCTTATACAACTAAATCTTTAGGAATATCTTAATTTCTTAGGAATAATTCCTAAAAGTAGAATTATCAGGTCAAAAAGTTATGAACAGCCTGGCTGGTGTGGCCCAGTGGACTGAGCATCACCCTATGGACTGAGAGGTCCCAGTTCGATTCCTGATCAGGGCACATGCCCAGGTTTTGGGCTCAATCGCCAGTGGGGGCTGTGCAGGAGGAGGCTGATTGATGTTTCTTTCTCACATCGATGTTTCTGTCTCTCCCTTCCTTTCTCTAAAAAAAAAAAAAAATCAATTAAAACATCTTTTTAAAAAGTTATGAACACTAAGCGTCTTTATACATATTCCCTAGCTGCCCTCCGAGAGATTGTACCACTTTATACATTTATCTACAGTATACACATATGACAATTTCATTTAACCCTTGTGAATACTAGATATTAATTTTGTAGATTATCAATTTGACATATACTTTAAATTTCTGACATTTATAAGTAGAGGTGAGAAGTACATTAGGAAAAAACAAGAAATGTGTCTAAAAATTATAAGATTGAAGTAAAATAGGTATCTACAGTCTAAGAATACATTTTATGCAAACACTACTTATGGCCCTTTAGATATATATTTTTTAGGGGGAGAAATTCTGATGGGTATCTATTAATGAAATTCAAGTAAAAGGTTTAAAGTAAAAAAGATAGATTAAGATTGACTCCTTTAATAATTCAGTCATCCCTGAACAGGTGAACTACCTCCAAATGCAGCCTATCTATTTATTCATTATGTTCTCTGGTGGTATTCACAGGAACACAGTACATAATTAATTACTCTTCTACATTGTTAACTTTTCATAGCAGTCAGAGAACTATCAGAATTATATGGGAAAGTGTTTAAAACAAAGAAAATTACACGCTTGTTAACCAATGTCACCCCAGTCACTCCTATAAATTCAATAAAAATTATTTTTAAAAAATACATGCTTGGACTTTATCCCTGGAAATGCCAATTCAGTATATCTAGAAAGGGGCCTGCACACCTGTAGTCATACATGGCTCCCTAGGCTATTCTGAGTTGCTGGAAATTCTCTATATCTTGATCTAGGTGGAGAACGCACAGATATTCAGACAGCGCCCCAGCTGGTTTGACTCAGCGGTTAGAGCGTCGGCCTGCGGTCCAGAGAGACGCGGGTTCAGTTCCCGCTAAGGGTACGTACCTTGGTTGCGGTTTGTCCCTGGCCCTGGTTGGGTTGTGCGGGTGGCAGCCACTTGATGTGTCCCTTTTACATCGATGTTTCTCTTTCTCTCTCTCCCTTCCACTCTATCTGAACAAAATATGGAAAAATGTCCTCAGGTGAGGATAAAAAAAAAAAATAACTAGCTATACAATTAAATTTGTAGTCTACTAGATGTAAAATATACCTCAATAAAGAAGTAAATGCGGGGGGGGGGGGGCATGTTTAAAAAAGTTTCCCCAAGTGATTCATTCCCCAGGATATGGAGAACACATTGCTTTAAATCATTATAACCACTCTTTGTCTTCTGTCAAATCTCCAATTAAACATATTCCATTTTCTTCCAACTCAAGACAAGTTTTCAGATGGTGGTTTGAAGAGAAGGATGATTTTCTTCCTTAAAACTTCAATGAAATGTCAATTTATTTGTTATTGGCTATAGGTTATCTACTTTGACTTGAATGTTTACATGAGGCCTTTTTACCCTAAGTAAAAAAGCCTCACATAAACTGGTCATGTCACTAGTCCATAGTGGTTAAAACAGAACATTACTAAAGTGAAATGGCTGGTCATATAACTCTTCTGTTGCCACAAAAAGCATTTATATTAAAAGAACAAAGATTCTTTGCTATGTTAGTTTAAAATAAAAAGTGCTTAAGGCTTTTAAGACAGGAATTCCCCCACCCCATTTAAAAAACTGAGACAGAATTCACATACCAAAAAATTTAACCTTTTAAAGTATACATTTCAGTGATTTTTAGCATATTCACAAGGTTGTACAGTTATCATCACTATCTAAATCCAAACATTTTCACCACCCACCCCAAAACCCTGCCCGGGGATCCTTTAGCAGTCACTT
This sequence comes from Molossus molossus, assembly GCF_014108415.1. Taxonomy (NCBI): domain Eukaryota; kingdom Metazoa; phylum Chordata; class Mammalia; order Chiroptera; family Molossidae; genus Molossus; species Molossus molossus. The sequence continues at coordinate 179,167,406 of NW_023425344.1, read as the reverse complement.
TAACTCCTCTAACCTTGAATCCCCTAGAAACCCCTAATCTAGTTTCTGTTTTTATAGATTTGACTATTCTGGACATTTAACATAAATGGAATCATATAATACGTGGTCTTTTGTAATTAGCTTCATTCACTTAGCAAAGTGTTTTCAAGATTCATCCATATTGTAAGATGTATCAGTATCTCTTTTTTTTTATCCTCACCCGAGGACATTTTTCCATTTTTTGCTCAGGTAGAGTGGGAGGGAGAGAGAGGAACAGAGAGAGAGAGAGAGAGAAACATCGATGTAAAAGGGACACATCGAGTGGCTGCCACCCGCACGACCGACCAGGGCCGGGGACAAACTGCAACTGAGGCACGCGCCCTTAGTGGGAACCAAACCTGGGTCTCTTTGGACCGCAGGCGTTGACGCTCTAACCACTGAGCCAAACCGGCCAGGGCAGTATCTCTTTCTTTTTTATGCCTGAATAACAGTCCACCATACGGATATACAACATTTTATTTATCCATGCATCAGTTGATGGACAGTGGGTTGTTCCCACTTTTTGGCTATTATGCATAATGCTATGAATATTCATGTACAATTTTTTTGTGTGAACATATGTTTTTAATTCTTTTGAATATGAACCTAGGAGAGAATTTATGGTCATGTGGTTACTCTGTGTTTAACATTTTGAGAAACTGCCAAACTATTTTTCAACGTAGCTCTATCATTTCACATTCCAACCAGCAGTGTATAAGAGTTCTAATTTCTCAACATCGTCACCAACACTTGCTATTTTCTATCTTTTTAAAAATGTTTTTTTTTTTTTTTAATCCTCATCCGAGGACATTTTTCCATTTTTTGTACAGACAGAGTGGGAGGGAGAGAGAAGAAAAGAGAGAGAGGGAAACATCGATGTGAAAGGGACACATCGAGTGGCTGCCACCCGCACGACCAACCAGGGCCAGGGACAAACTGCAACCAAGGTACATGCCCTTAGCGGGAACCGAACCCGGGTCTCTCCGGACCGCAGGCGGACGCTCTAACCGCTGAGCCAAACCGGCCAGGGCTAAAAATGTTTTTATTGATTTTTTTAGAATAAGAGGAAGGGAGAGGGAGAGAGAGATAAAAATATTGATGAGAAAAATATCAACATCGATTGTCTGCCTCCTGCTGGGGATTGACCCCAAAACCTAGAAATGTGTCTTAAGTGGGAATCAAACCGGTGACCTCCTGGTGCATGTGAGGATGCTCAATTTACTGAGCCACACCGGCTGGACTTTTTCTGTCTTTTTCATTATAGCCACCCTAATGTCTGTGAAGTAGTATCTTACTGTGATTTTGATTTGCATTCTCTGATGACTAATGATGTTAAGCATCCTTTCATGTGCTTTTTTTCTTAATTAAGATTTTTTCATTGATTTTCAGAGATAGTGGAAGGGAGAGAGAAGGCGAAACATAGATTGGCTGCCTCCTGCACACCCCATGCTGGGAACTGAGCTCCAAATCTGGGCATATGCTCGGATGGGGAATCGAACTTGCAACCTTTCGGTGCACAGAACAATGTCCAACCAACTGAGCCACACAGACCAGGGCTCATGTGTTTATTTCAAGTTAGTAATTTTTACTTGAACCCTAAACTTTTTTGAGAATTGAATGAACAATCCTCTAGTTCATTTATATTAACTTAGGAATACTCCTTACACAAATATCTGGAGACATATCCTCATTTGAAATGATGCTGTCTGAAGTTTTGAGAACTGCAAGGGGTCTTCGTTGGACTAAAACCCGTGAGGGATCTGCAGGAGGACTGGAAAAAGACACATTCCATTTAGCAACTTTATTTCTGTTGACAGAGGTAACAGTAACCTTTCATTTATAAAAATAGAAAACTTTTAAGTGTCAAAACAAAGCAAAAAAACTCAAACCTGCTATTCTTTTTTTCTGAAAGAAGAAATTCATCAAAAATGGAGAAAGGTATACTGGGACCTATATATAGAAAAAGAGACTAGATTTATACTCTTTAGAGTAAATGCTCTATTCTTTAAGACAAATAGATAAACTCATATTTTTCACTGTTTAAAAGCAAAAGGCAATCTGTTTATTTTTGATAATGAATAATCTCAAACATATAAAAGTAAAGATCATTTAATAATAATTATCTAAAGACGGATGATCTTGCTTATCTCTATTCCCTACCACTACAACCACACCCCAAACTCAACCCAACTCCAGATTATTCTGATGCAAATCCAAGACATATCACTTCATCTATACATATTTCAATATGTATTTCTATAAGAGAGGTTCTTTTTAAAAAGCATAATCTCAAAACATGAAAATACCTATAGAATTAACCATTTCTGAACATCAAATATCCAATCAGAAGTTTCACATTTTACCAAAATCTTTTAGAAAGTTTAAGATTCATGTAGTGTGACTGATTAAAACATCTCTCAAGCCCTGGCCAGTTTGGCTCAGCGGTTGAGCGTTGGCCTGTGGACCAGAGAGTGCTTGCTGGGTTCAGTTCCCGCTAGGGGCATGTACCACATTAAAAAAAAAAAAAAAAAAAGTCTCTCAAATCACTTTTATTCCATAGTATTTTTTTTTTTTATCCTCACCCGAGGATATTTTTCCATTTTTTGTTCAGATAGAGTGGGGGGGGGGGAGGAAGAGAGAGAGAGAAACATCTACGTGAAAGGGACACATTGAGTGGCTGCCACCCGCACGACCAACCAGGGCCAGGGGCAAACTGCAACTGAGATATGCGCCCTTAGCGGGAACTGAACCCAGGTCTCTCTGGACCGCAGGCCAACACTCTAACCGCTGAGACAAACCAGCCAGGGCTATTCCATAACATTAAAAAAAAAAGTTTTTTCCTTTATTGATTTTAGAGAGAGAGGAAGGGAGAGGGAGAGAGAGAGAGAGACATCGATGAGAGAGAACATCGATCAGTCACTTCCTGCATGCCCCTGATTGGGGATCAGGCCCAGAAACTGGGCATGTGCCCTGGCCAGGAATCAAACCGGCGACCTCTTGGTGCATGGGTCGATGCTCAACCACTTAGTCACACCAGCCAGACTCCATAGCATTTTTTTTTTAATAATTTTTTATTGAAGAAACTGGGTTGTTTGCCCAATAATGCTGAAATTTTTTGCCAATTATATCCTTCTGTGTTGTTTAACCTGTTCCTCCATGCTTTCATTTCCTATAATTTGGTGGGAGGTTTATTAGAATTAGAGGTTTAATCAGATTCAATTTAATTTTTTTTTTTTTTATCCTCACCTGAGGACATTTTTCCATTTTTTATTCAGACAGACTGGGAGGGAGAGAGAGGAAGAGAGAGAGAGAGAGAAACATTGACGTGAAAGGGACACATCGAGTGGCTGCCTCCTGCATGACCCAACCAGGGCCAGGGACAAACTGCAACCGAGGTACGTGCCCTTAGTGGGAACCAAACCCGGGCCTCTCTGGACCATAGGCCGACGCTCTAACCGCTGAGCCAAACTGGCCAGGGCCAATTTAATTTTTTTTTTAAAACTACTTATGGTGGATATTCAGGTTTTTACCACTTTAACATGTTATTAAATGGAAAAGATAACAAATTTGAATATAAAATAGACTCAGTTTTAAGCTTTTTCTTCTTTGCTCCAAAAACCACTTTCCAGTCTTTGCTGCTAGATAACTATAGATATCTAAAACCTGTGAGGGATTTAGTGTACACTGGCTAAAGTGGAAGATTATTTGGTAGTTAGTATAAATTTAAATTTACATTTAAACCAAATATTTCAAAACATTGAGGAATCTAATAAAAATAACTCTTTCAAATGTCTACCATATCTCAAATCATATGCTTATTAATGAATTCCATGATTCAAAGATACAATAGTAAACTTAGTCCCTCTCTCTGCCTTCTTTCAACTCCCTTTACTGTAATTAAGAAAACTACTTACAATTTGTTATATAATGCATGGGTTATCAGCAAGTTCTTCATGACGCTGTCAAATACGACTCACCTTCAGAAAGAGGCTGTTCTTGCCAAATGTTTTCTGCAAGTGAAGTTTTCCTATAAAGAAACTTGTTTTAAAACATGTTCTTAGCCCAGCCGGTGTGGCTCAATGGTTGAACATCAACCCATGCACCAAGAGGTTGCTGGTTTGATTCCCAGGTTGCAGGTTTGGTCCCTAGCAGAGGGTGTGCAGGAGGCAGCCAACTGATGTTTCTCTCATCAATGTTTCTCTCTCTCTTTCCTCTCCTTCCTCTCTCTCTAAAACCAATAAAAACATATTAAAAGTAACAAAAATGTACTTAGTAGCCACAGAAAGAATTCTTAAAAGAGGCTTTTTTATTAAATATAATCTTCTTCACTCTAAGATAAAAAAAAATATTCCAGTATTGTCAATCCAAATTCTTTAAAAAGATGAAACTTTCAGTCATTAAAACTGCTGTAGAAGTATGTTTGATAATAGATGTTAAGTTACATGAACAGTATAAGCAGATTACAAAATGGTAACTCTCATGTGTTTATTTAAAATATATTTTTATTGATTTTAGAGAGAAAGGAAAGGAGAGAAACATGGATCTGCTGCTTCCTGCACATCCCTTCCTGGGAATTGAGCCTGCAACCCGGGCATGTGCCCTGATCAGGAATTGAACCAGCAACATTTGGGTGCATGGGACGATGCTCATCCCACTGAGCCACACCAGCCAGGCCTAAACTCTCAGTTTTATAAAACAAAACAAAAACAGTATGAACACATAAGGAGAGCTCTATCAATGATATCCCTTGGTGGCAAAAATGGGTGGTTTTGCCTTTTAAAAAATTATTTATATTTGATTGTTTCTATAAAAAATATACATTAAAAAATATTTTTTTTTCTTTATTGATTTTTAGAGAGAGGGAGAAAGCAAAAGAAACATTAATGAGAGAGAGCATCGACTGGTGGCTTCCTACATGCCCCTCATTGAGGATTGGGCCCACAACCTGGGCATGTGCCCTGACTGGGAATCCAACCTGTGACTTCTTGGTGCATGGGTCGATGCTCAACCACTGAACCCAGCTGAGCAAAAATATACATTTTTTTTTTTAATTTTTTTTTTCTTCTATTTTATTTTATTTTTTTTTTATCCTCACCCGAGGACATTTTTCCATTTTTGTACAGACAGAGTGGGAGGGAGAGAGGAAGAGAGAGAGTGAGAAACATCGATGTGAAAGGGACACATCGAGTGGCTGCCACCCGCACGACCAACCAGGACCAGGGACAAACTGCAACCAAGGTACATGCCCTTAGCGGGAACCGAACCCGGGTCTCTCCGTACCACAGGCGGGCGCTCTAACTGCTGAGCCAAACCGGCCAGGGCAAATATACATTTTTTTTAATGGAAAAAAGTCAGTACCCTGTCTTCCCTCATTAACATCAAAGTTGATATTATGACAGAGACTTGCAAAAAGTGTCTGTTTTGAAACTACAGAAGTCGAGGAGACTTCAAGTCACTAGAGAGTCAAAGGTTGGTTCTAAATGCCTTCCCATAAGCATCGCCCTTTCCACCAATGTGGTCCTACCTGGCACAAGAGTTTACTGGACAAACAGAATTGGACACAGTCATTCCTGGTATTTCCTGAGACTCAGAAGCAATTTGCAGTTCAGCTGTCTCCTTTGTAGGTATCTTTTCTTCTTGCTATTTGCATTAAATAAACAAAATCAATTTGTCCCCTCTATCTAGAAAATGCTACCTATTTTCAATATTTAGTTCCAAAATTAGCTTTAACATGCTTTCCCCCCAGATATCCACTAACAAAAGAAAGTGTCTGTTCCACAAAAGTTCTTTCCAATAATTTATGTTCCTAGTAAAACTGATATTGTTGTACTCTACTGAGCAGTGCCAAGAATATACTGAATTTCTTTAGTAAACCCCCTTTTAATGGAGAATGACTAGAATAAAGAGCTAAAGTTAGAGGTAACAAAACAATGGTCTAGAATATAACTAAGAAGTCAATAAACTGCATCACATGCCACAAATTCCATTTGAAGTTACCTGTTAAATTACTTTCCTGCTCAACTTTGCTGCTATTAAGAGTTAAGAAACTACAGTATACTCTAAATGGGGGTTGAGAGGACTTTTACCTTCTATGCTTTTACATTGCTTAAATTTGTTTCAGTACGTTTTAGTTTTATGTATTTAAAAAAAAGTGAGACATAACCTGATCATCCGCTCTTTCTTGCTGAGTAGTTTGAATTTCTTTTAGCTTCTTCTCCATCTCTTCAATTTGTTTCTGCATTTCTGCTCTCTTCTCTGCACTGGTCAGTAGCTCAGCTAGAAACAATAAAGTTGGCTGAGGCATTCACTCCTCACAGCAATTTATTCTGTCAAAAATCGTCTTTGGGTTTCACGTCCTCAACATATATGTTAATATTACAGATGAAAATTATGTAAGTGGCGCAGAATCCTCAACTGAGGTCTCATTTATTCAGTCAATAAAAAATAGAGTATCCACTACCTGCCAAGCACAACTCTGAGCATTTAGGTTTCAGTGTTGCATAATACAAAGTCCTTGGTCATGTGATGCTAACATTCAATTTTGGGGAGACAAACACACACACACACATTAACAAGAAAATCAGTTAAAAAAAAGTAAAATAGGTGAAGTAAGAATGTGTGACTGGGTAAGGGGATGGATGTCAGGGGTTACTTAAGACGAGTGATGAGGGAAGATCAGTCAAAGAAAGAGACATTATAAAGCCGTGACCTGAATAACTAGGAGCGAGTCATATACAGATCTAAAAGATTCTAGGCCAAGGGACCAGCTGGCACAAAGGCCCAATGCAGGAACAAGATCATTGTGTTCAAGGATGCAAATTAAGGTCAGCATAGTATGCAGCATAGTAGGAGGGAGAAAATTAAAAGATGAGGTTGGAGAGGTAGGCAGAAGCCAAGCCAAGTCATGTGGAGATAAAGAGTTTATATTGCATTCTAAGACAATGAAAAACACTGGAGAATTTTAAGTAAAGAAGCAATATGATCCAATTTTTTTAAAAAGATCATTTGTTGTGAGCAAAATGGATTGTGATAAGGCCAGAATGAGTGTAGAAAGTCTAGTTGTAGTAATCTAGCCAAAAGATTGTGGTTTGGATTAAGATAATGGGGATGGTGATAAATGAAAGATTTGGAAATTCTGGGGGTGGTAAAGTTGATGGGCTTATTCATTAGTTGTGGTAAGAAAAGAGTGATCAAAGATGACTTCTGGATTATTTTGGTTTGAATCATCGGGGTACATGATGATACCTTTTGAGATGGGGAAACCTGGTGGTACATGTGTGTGTTGGAGTGAGGTTTGTGGCATAAATCATTATTCAGTTTTGGATATGTTGAGTTTAAAATGTGTATTAGAGCCCTAGTAGGGTGAGTAGGGTTGAGAAAGAGATCACAGGAGGTATGGTGACCTGAAACTGAGAAGCCATAGGACTGGATGGTATAGGAGTGGAAAAGAAGATACAGAGCTAGGTGCTTAGACAATTAATGAATGATGAGGAGTAGCTAATAAGTCTGAGGTGAGAACACTAAGGAGGCTCAGGAGGTAGGGAAAAAAATGGAAGGACATGGATCTAAAAGAAGCTAGAGTTCTTGAATGAGGAGGGGAAAAAATGACTTGGAAGTAGCAATGAGAAGAATGAACCTTATCTGTCTGTAGCCCTGCCTGTGGCTTCCTCATTTCTAGCATTTCTACCTGAAATTAAGTAATCAACAACAGTCTTTCAAGCCAGTTTTTAATAGTAACAAGAAACCACATTAATATAGGCATAATGATTTATTAGAATGCAAATTATACACAGTAGGGAAATTACATGTTCATGAACTAGATTCAGAAACCAGCTTAGGAAATGAGTATTAAAAAAATCCTCAGCCCTGGCCGGTTTGGCTCAGCGGTTAGAGTGTCAGCCTGCGGTCCACAGAGACCCGGGTTCGGTTCCCGCTAAGGGCATGTGCCTCGGTTGCAGTTTGTCCCCGGCCCTGGTTGGGTCGTGTGGGTGGCGGCCACTCGATGTGTCCCTTTCACATTGATGTTTCGCTCTCTTCCTCTCTCTCCTTCCTGCTCTATCTGAGTAAAAAATGGAAAAATGTCCTCGGGTGAGGATAAAAAAAAAAAAAAAAAAAAATCCTCAGAGGTCTTTTTATCTGTCTTATCTAACCCTAACACAGGTCCTTCTTTGGCTAGCTGAGAATAAAATGTACTTTCATCTTACTTCTATATACCTGTTATAAGCTAGATCTCTCCTAAGAAAATAGAAGTGTTTTTTAATGCTGTTTTATTTGTTTATTAAAAATTTTTGAGGTATAATTGACATACAATATTAATTTCAGTTATACAACATAATTATTCTATATTTGTATATATTGCAAAATAATCACCACAATACTAGGTTCCATCTGTTACCATACATAGTTGTAAAAAACTTTTTTCTTGTGAAGAGAACTTTCGAAATTTACTCTCTTAGCAAATTCCAAATATGCAATACGACATTATTAACTATAGTCACCATGCTGTTCATTACATCCCCATGACTTACTTTGTAACTGGAAGTTTGTACCTTTTGACTCCTTTCACCCATTTTGCCCACCCTCTATACCCCACTTCTGGCAACCACCAAGCTGTTCTCTCTATCTGAGTTTGTTTTAGGATTCCACATGTAAGTGAGATTATACAGTATTTGTCTTTCTCTGTCTTATTTCACATAGCATAATGCTCTCAAGGTCCATCCATGTTGCCACAAATGCTATATACATTTACAACACACACACATACACACACACACACACACACACACTCTCCCCCCCACCCCTTTTTTTTTGTTAATCCTTACAGGAGGATATCTTTCCAAGTGGAAGGGAGGAAGGGAGGGAGAGAAACATCAATGTAAGAGATACACATCGATTGCTTGCTCCCCACATACCCGGACTGGGGATTGAACCTGTAACCCAGGTACATGCTCTTGACCAGAAACTGAACCTGTGACCCATCCGTCCAAGGGCCGATGTTCTAACAACTGAGCCAAACCAGCCAGGGCAACACATAACATTTCCTTTATCCATTCATCTATCAGTGGACACTCAGGTTGAATGAAACACTAGTTTTTTATGTAAGTCCCTGGTTCCTTTCCCAGCTTATATTGGATTACCCTACTAGTCTACTTCTTTGTTAGGGTGGTTCCCATTCTTTAAAAGCCTTACTCAACTATGTCTTTGCTTTCTAACCATTCCCCCTCTCCTACCTATATACATAGGTTCCATTTTTCAATACTTTATTTGAGCACAGAGCACCTTTGTCAATCTTAGAAGGCGCTGGTTGATATAACAAATGAAGGCAATTCCAAACTTACTAATAACAGTCTGCTTTATAGAATTTTGCTTCTAACTTGTCACCTAGAACTTAGCAATGATTTTTCCTCAAACAAATTCTATGTAATGGTCAAATTTCCCAGCTAGCCTTACATATTCCATATCCTATTAAGTTAGCTGGGCTTACAATAGTAGGTTATTCTGGATATCTGCATAGAAATAAACACTTCTTCCTTCTTTCTTGGTAGAAATCCCAGTCAAAATACCTAAATGGATGAACTTTATTTTTGGACCCTCCCGCACCTCCTTGTCTGTATTCTCCCTCATCTTCTAATGCCTTAAGCTCCAAATACTATACTTAACTACTTTTAAGCCCATTCTGCACTGCCACTTGCCTCAAGTACTCCAGGCTCCAGAACATAACTGCTTCTGATTTTCCCAAAATCCAAGTTTCTCAATTTACAGTAAAACTTTCCTTAATTTAGAAAGATGAGAATGTCTTTAAGAAACAATACAGGCTGGCTGGTATGGCTCAGTGGTTAAGTGTTGACCCATGCACCAAGAGGTTGCCAGTTCGATTTCTGGTCAGGGCACATGCCCAGGTTGTGGGCCAAATCCCCAGTGTGGGGCATGCAGGAAGCGGCCAATCAAATGTTCTCTCTCATCAATGTTTCTATCTCTCTCTCCCTCTTCCTTCCTCTCTCTAAAATCAATAAAAGAAAAAAAAAAAGAAACAATACAGGTAAGTATTATCTAAGTGATTGCAGTGTAACTCTGAGTATGTTAACCTAAATAAGCCCTGAGAGAAATTCCAGGTACAGTATCAAAAGTCAAGTGAAATATTTCAGGCAATATGAGGAAAGTACTTAACGGGAAGGCATGGTGCCTACATGTATGTAAATCAGGGATCATAACGGTCTGCCTATTACATTGGTGAATATGAACTGTTCCTACAGTTCTGAGCTTCTTCTCCTCCTTTACTTTTGAACACAGATTTAGTTGCTTAGTTTCCCCCCCACAGGGGTCCCATGGAAAGCAGCAATGAGAATTCAGCTTAGAGAGAGAAACAGTAGAAACCACAAAAACATCACATAAACATACAAACAATGGGGCAATTTGCCTCAGACTTAATATATTAACTCAACCTTTCTATAACTAAGTTAAGTTATTTTTACAAACTTGAACTAGATCAATACACATACCTTCCCTTTGCGCTTTTAATTTCTTCCGAAAAACTTCAGCTCGGATCTCTTCAAAGGAGAACTCCCCCACTCCTGCATAAATCTTCTCCTTGCAGTACATCATCTTCTCTTTCTTCTCCTCAGATGCTTGCTGATGGCTTTGAACTCTTTGTAGCAGATCACCTTCTTCCTTTCCAGGCTTTCTTGTGCTTAGAATATGGTTTATACTGGGTTCAATTTTACATGGTGTCCTAAAAGATGTAAAATAAGTATTATTCACCATACAGGTCAAATGAGTTATTTTTTACACGTTTTGACGAAACACAGAGAGAATATCAGCAGCAAGAATATGTGTAATCAATTAAAAAAACAAACAAACAAAAAAAACAAATAAGGTTGAGAAAAGAACCTAAAAATAATTTACATGGGTCATCGAAAATTATGTTCTAAGTACTACTCTATTATGATGAGGAAGGAAATTAGCCATAAGTTAGGGTCATCAAATAGTTTATATTCCTTATAGGTGAAAAAAATATCACATTATAATTTCTTAATCAAACACAGTATAGGAATTGAAACTAACCTATGCAATATAGCCCATTTCCCACTGTTTAGCACCCCAAAGAATTAGTTAGCAATACAGCATTTAGGAAACTGATGACATGAAGTTCAAGGTTCTCAACTGAAGGGAAGAATAAGAGAAGTAATATAGGTTTGAAAAGAATAAAGCACAAAGTACCTCTATCAGGATAGCACAGAAGTTCTCAATCCTGGCTATCGATCAGAATGACTTATATACCTTTTATTTTCTTTTATACCTTTTTTCTCTTTTTAATATGTTTTATTGATTTTTTTTTGACAGCGAGGAAGAGAAAAAGAGAAACATCGATATAAGAGAGAAACATTGATTGGCTGCCTCCTGCATGACACCTACTGGGAATTGAGCCAGCAACCTGGGCATGTGCCCTGACTGGGATCAAACCGGGACCTCTAAGTCCATAAGACAATGTACAATCCACTCAGCTACACCAGCAAAGCCTTCTATACCTTTTCACAACTAAAGATACCTGGTCCTTACCCCAGGTCCACTGAATCAGAGCCTTTAATGGTAGGGTCCAAGTACCTACATGCTTAAAAGTCTGTCTCAACTTGCTTAACCTGATAAAGAACATCTAAGAAAAACCCATACAATCATCATACTTTATGATAAAATATGGAATGCTTCCTCTGCTAAAAATCAGGAAAAAGACAAGGATGTCCATTCTTACCACTTCCATTTAACATTGTACTCTAAATTCTAATCAGGGCAATGAGGCAAGTAAAATAAATTAAAGGCTTCCAGATGGGAAAGGAAGAAGCAAAGTGATCTATATTTGCAGATGACTTAATCTTACATATTGAAAATCCTAAGAATTCACTTAAAAACTATTAGATCTAACAAATGAATTCATTAAATAAGTAGGATACAACATCAATATATTTCATATACCTGCAATGAACAATATAAAAATAAAATTAAGAAAACAATTCCATTTATAACAGCATCAAAAAGAACAAAATATTTCAGAATAATTTTTTTTAAGGCAAAACTATAAAGACAATATAAAGATCAGTGGTTGCCAGGGATTCAGGAGGGAGAATAAGGTAGAGGAAATTTTTAGGTCAGTGAAACTATTCTGTATGACACTGTAATAATGGTTCCATGATATTCATTTGTCAAAATCCACAAAACTGTAAAACACATTAAAGTGAACCTTAATGTAAACTATGAACTTTAGTTAATAATAATGTATCAATACTGGGTTGTTAATTCATAACAAATGTAACATATTAATGCAAGAAGTTAATAATATGAACCACTGAATGCGTGCAGGGATGGGGGGAGTATATAGAAACTGTACTTTCTGCACAATTTTTCTATAAACTAAAACTGTTCTAAAAAATGAAGTCTACTAGTTTTTAAAAAGAGTGCAAAACTTGTATTCTGAAAACTATAAAACACTGTTGAAAGAAATGAAAGAAGATATAACTAAAGGAAAGATATCTCATGTTCATGAATCCAAAGATTTGATATTGATAAGACAGCAATATTCATTAAATTGATCTACAGATTCAACACAATTTGAATCAAAATCCCAGCTGGCTATTTTGCAGACATTGACAAGCTGATCCTAAAATTTATATGGACTTTTCAAGGAGACTATATAGTTAAAACAGTCTTTAAAAAGAACAAGCCTGGCTGGTGTGGCTCAGTAGTTGAGTGTTGACCGATGCGCCAGTTCAATTTTCGATCAGGGCACATGTCCAGGTTGTGGGCCCAATCCCCAGTGGGGGAAATGCAGGAGGTGGTCAATAAATGTTCTCTCTCATTGATGTTCCTATGTCTCTCCCCCTCTCCCTTCTTCTCTTTCTAAAATCAATAAAGAAAGAAAAAATTTATAAGAAAAAAAGAACAAAGTTAGAGGACTCACTTTTAGACTTCAGAAGTTACCATCAATCTATAGAAATCAAGATTGCTTGGTACTGGCATAAGGACAGAAATATAGATCAATGAAATAGAATTAAGAGTCCAGAAATAAATCCACATATTATGGTCAACTGATTTTCTTTTTTTTTTTAATCCTCACCTGAGGATATTTTTCCATTGATTTTCAAATAGAGTGGAAGGGGGAGATGGAAAGGGAGAGAGACACAGAGAAACATCAATGTGAGAGGGACACATAGATTGGTTGCCTCCCACACGACCCCTACCAGGGCCAGGGATTGAACTGCAACCGAGGTACATGCCCTTGACCAGAATCGAACCTGTGACTCTTTGGTCTGAGAGTCTGAGGGTCGACGTTCTAACCACTGAGCAAAACCGGCCAGGGCTGGTCAACTGATTTTCAACAAGATACCAAGACTATTCAATGGGAAAAGAAGTTTTTTCAATAAAGGGTGCTGGAACAATTGGCATCCACATGCAGAAGAATGAAGTTGGACTCCCCTTCCTTATACCATACACAAACAGTTAAGAATGGATCACAGACATGTAAGAGATAAAACTATAAAAGTGTTGGAAGAAAACATAGGAGCAAATCTTCATGACTTTGGGTTAGGCAAAATCTTCTTAAATACAACACCAAAAGCACCAGAAACAAAAGAATGGACTTTTATCCAGAATATAAAAATTCTTACAACTCAACTACATAAAGACAAATAGCCCAGCCAGTGTGGCTCAGTGGTTGAGTGTTGACCCATGCACCAGGAGGTTGCCGGCTCGATTCCTGGTCAGGGCACATGCCCAGGTTGTGGGCCAAATCCCCAGTGGGGGCATGCAGGAGGTGGCCAGTAGATGTTCTCTCTCACTGATGTTTTTATCTCTCTCTCACTCTCCTTTCCTCTCTCTCTACAATCAATAAAGAAAAGAAATAAAAAACATACAAAAAAGGACAAATAATCCAACTGAAAAATAGACAAAGGATTTGAACAGGCATTTCTCCAAATAAGATACACAAAATGGCTAATAAGCCCATGAAAAGATGCTCAACCATCACTAGTCATTAGGAAAATGCAAATAAAAAACCCTAATGAGATACCACTTCACAATGGCAAAAATAAACAAACAAAAAACTCATTATAAGTACTGGCAGGGATGTGGAGAAATTGGAACCTTCATTATGGCATTGTAGAAATATAAAAAGGCCTCTTTGGAAAACAGTTTAACGGTTTCTCAAAATATTAAACATGGAGTTACTATATAACTCTGCAACTCCCCTTCTAGGTAAATACCCAAAAGAAATGAAAACATATGTCTACATAAAAATGTACACAACAAATGTTCACAGAAGCATTATTCATAATAGCCAAAAAGTAGAAAGAAAAAAATCAAATGTCCAAAGAGTGGACATTTTAGACAAGTTCAGGAATTTGCAAACAGTATAGTGTGACTACATATGGGGAAGAAAACTGGAGATATTAGCAGAGGCCAAATCATAAATGGTCTTATAATTTATGTTAAGGAGTTTGGGTTTCACCACATAGGTTATAGGGAGCTTGCAGGGACTCTGATCAGAAAATGACATGATCAGATTTGCACTGCAGATCTGTGACAGCATAAAGAATGAATGGGATGAGTAAGAGTAAAGGTAGGAAGATTAGTTAGGTTGCAGTAATCCCAACAAAAACTGAGAGACATAGAATCCATAAAGAGGCATTTGATCCACACTACCCAGTGGAGGCTGAGTGTGATTTGGTGTATAACTTCTCCCCCCCACCCCACACCCCGACCCCCTACCACCACCCCACCACCCTCTGCCCTGGGATAAAAAAGATGCAAGCACCAGCCTGGCTCCCAAGAACTCAGATGGCTCTTGGGCCCATCCCGTCGGGAAGGTGGGAGGGGAGGTAAAGCTGTCCACATCTTACAAAAACAATGAACTTTTCATTATAGTGATGGATATTCAGGGCTCTCAATGCTCCAGGATAGGAATGACCCTGGCCCCTATGTGAAGACTTACCTCTTTTCTGACCCTCAGAAAACCACTAAAAATAAAAACCAAAGTGGTGGTCCAAAAAACCTGCAACCCCACCTACAATGAAATGCTGGTACATGATGAGATCCCCAAGGGAGACCTGCAGCAGCAGGAACTACAGCTGAGTGCGCTGAGTGAGCAAGGATTCCGGGAGAACCTTCTCGGTGAGGTGCACATCTGTCTGCAAGAGCTGGACCTGGCCCAGGAGAAGACCGCTGGTTCAAACTAGGAACTCGAAGTCATGAGACCTCAAGAGCCCAGCAGAGCCCTGGCCCAGGGCCCCAGGCTGGTGGTGGAGCTGGTGAGGGGGATTCTCCTACTGTCCAGGTAGATGGAGCCTCTGTGATAGGAGGCAGGGAGGGTTAAGAGGCTCTCTGCCATCCCCTCCTCTGCAGACTGAATTTGAGATAGTTGTAATGAACAGCCACTTGGAGGATGAGATTGCAACAAAGTTTTAAGTTTACCTTCTGTTAAGGGAGTAATGTCTGGTTTGGGGTGTGTGGAGTGGGCTGTATGAAGCGGCATTTTGGGGGAGAGTGGGTGGATATGTGCCCTGACCAGGAATTGAACCCACCACCTTTTGGTGTAGGCAATGCTCCAACCAACTGAGCCACACTGGCTAGGGCTATTTTTATTTATTTTTAAATGATATAATAGTGTTGTTTTATCTGGACAGAAGCCTTGTGAAAAGGGACTCCCATATGTCTCAGAGGGCAAAAAGAGGAAGACTATTTGGATTTTCTGTATGATGAAGGTTCTTACTGGACTTTCCCCTAGGTTTGTGTTTATTTGGTTTTTGTTTTTCTCTCTATAGGAATTATTTGGAGAGGGGCCAAGGGGGTCTTTGGTTAAACTCCTCCCACCCCACCCCTGTCTAAGGGCAGGTCCAGGAAGAGCACTGTGTGTGCTGGACTGAGGCCTGTGCTGCCTGGCCTTTCTGATTTTGCCTTGAAAGGAGAGCGATGTGATACCTCTGTGTGTAAGGAAAGGCTTGCAAAGGACCTATATTCAGAGATCAATGCTCTTTGGGGAGATTTTCCTCTCCTCTTCACCTACTTTGCTAGGACGCGCCCTAAATAAGTCTTCTACCCCTCCATTCTCCTACCCTTCTAGAGGCCATCTGATCCTTGTGAATAAATGGGGCTGCTCCTCCATAGGTCTCTCCCTTCATTTTTCTCTGGGATAAAATGCTGCTTCGGCCCTTGATTTCATTTTACCCAAGGGCACCGGGGTCCTGGGAAGGGGCTTCTAGGCTACAAATACCAACGTGGCTGACTACTGGGTAGTCCTGGGAAGCCTTTCCCATAACACACCACTCCTTTTGTGCTACTTCTCTCCCAAATGCCATTTGTCACATTTTCTATAAGAATTTCCCTAATTCTATGGGGCCATAAACCTATTTAATCTGAAGCCAAAGGGATGCCCTGTCTGAAGGAAAGGGGTAAGGGGTCCCATCAAAACTCACTTTTCCTGTTCTGGCCAGGTGAGTCAGTTGGTTGGAGCATTGTCCTGTGCACCTTGTGGGTTTGATACCTGGTCAGGGCATGAGTGAGGGAGCAACCGATCAATGTTTCTCTCTCTCTCTCTTCTTATCCTCGGTTGAGGATTAAAAAAAAACCTTGTTTTTTTCCAGTGGTTTTCTTTGCTCTCAAGGAGGCTGAATTCGAGTGGTGATTGATCTCCCGGAGCTGGGAGACACTGGGTCTCTTATCTCTTAATACTCCTCATTTCCTACCACTTGGATTTAAAATTCACTCTTGCGCTTTACTCCCAAGCATTATCTTCCTCAAAAAAAAAAAAGATATTAATGTTTTAAACTAGAATAGGCTGAATGTGCCTCATGATTGGGGAACAGTTAATGGGGGACACTTGGTGAACTATTTGCCCCTCCTCATATTCCTTCCAAGCTCCAAAGATCAGGAATCCCCCTTTGCTAACTCATTCCATAACTGGAGAAAGAAACTTCATTCATTGAAGCCATAGGGCAGCAAGGAAGTTTAAACTTTTCTTTCAAATTAAAAAACCAAAGCTAAAGCTGGCTGATGTGAGTGGGGGCTAGGGAAGTGGGGAATAGGAGTGAACTTCTCTAAATGAATGGACCATAGATGCTTTACTGGCTTTTTGCCTGTAGTTCATTTTTTTCTTTTAATACTCATCTGAGGATATATTTTTATTGATTTTTTTTTAATCCTCACCCGAGGACATTTCTCCATTTTTTGTTCAGATAGAGTGGGAAGGAGAAAGAGGAAGAGAGAAACATCGATGTGAAAGAGATACCTCAAGTGGCTGCCACTCGCACAACCCAACCAGGGCCAGGGACAACCCGCAACCGAGGCACGTACCCTTAGTGGGAACTGAACCCGGGTCTCTCTGGACCACAGGCTGACACTCCACCCACTGAGCCAAACTGGCCAGGGCTATTTTTATTGATTTTTTAGAGAGAAAAATGAAGGGAGAGAGAGAAACATCAGTTGTTGTCTCCTGCACACTCTCCAACTGAGGATCGATCCGGGGATGGTACCTACAACCTAGGTATGTACCCTGACTGGAAATTGAATCTACAACCTTTTGATGTACCAGATGATGCTCCAACCAAATGAGCCACCCAACCAGGGCTACCTGTAGTTCATTTTATTTTGACCCTCTATGCCCCTGATTTAAAGAGGTCTATTCTATGTATTGCCCTGGCCGATGTGGCTCAATTGGTTGGGCTTCATCCAGTGCACCAAGAGGTTGCTGGTTCGATTCCTGGTCAGGGCACTTGCCCAGGTTGCAGGTTTGATCCCTGGTAGGGGTCGTTCAGGAGGCAGCTGATTGATCTTCGACCTCTCACATCAATGTTTCTTTCTCTTTCCCTCTCCCTTCCTCTTGCTCTTAAAAAAAAAAAGGATCGTGTGTTGTGTCCACTTCCCAGATGTCTTTGTATCTCTTACTTTCTCTGGAATTGTGTTTTCTAATAAATGACATTTGAGAAAAACAAAACTATCATTTTCAAAAAAGAAAAAGAAGAAGAGAAAAAAACCATAAAGAAGAAGGTAAAATTTGATTGTATAAGAACTTAAAATATATTTATCATGGTTGCTACTATGTGATATCAAAAGTTCAGTGGCAAACTAGGGGAAAATATTTGCAACTCCTATTATAGAATTTGGCTGGTTTTCTCAATCTATCAAGAGCTCCTGGAACACATTAAGAAAAACACACAATAAAGAAAAATGTTACAGAGAAATCAAATAAGACAGCCATGAAAAAGTGTTTAAATGAAAATAAAGTTGAACATTTTCTATACCATATTTATTCAGACATAATTGTTTCTACAAAATGATGTGAAACATTTAAAAAAGTAAACACCCATAAATGTGTGTTATCAATTTCTTCAGGTAATTCTTTGTAAAGGCTCATGTGATTTTCTTAAGAATAACCTCCCTTGTGATGAGCTCTTATCAGACAGAATTTTTGCTCTAAATCTTATCTATTTTTACATTGCTATACTACCTAGCATATAGTGGAGGGTTATAAATAGATGAGTTATGAGGAAAGTTGCACTGGGACACAGAATACAATCCAGTATTAGAACTCCACAATGTTATGTATTAGACTAAATCTCAGACTGCCTGATTACCTAGTCATCACCTATTATACTCTCTTTAAAAAAAATTTTTTTTCTTTATTGATTTTAGAGAGAGAGGAAGGGAGAGGGAGAGGGAGAGAGAAACATCCATGAGAGAGAACATCGACTGGCCACCTCCTGCATGCCCTCCACTGGGGATCGGGCCCACAACCTGGGCATGTGCCCTAACTGGGAATCGAACTGCTGACCTCTTGATGCATGGGTTGACGCTCAACCACTGAGCCACATCAGCCGGGCTATATTCTTTCTTATAAACAGAAATGCTAAGGACTAGGAAGAAAAAGAAAAAGACATCTAGAAGGAAAGGAGCAGATCAAAGAAAACACTATTGTAATTTCTAATTCCTGTTAATAACAAAGGTGGAACATCTCACTTAAGTCACAGTGATTATCTTTGACTTACAGCAATGTAAATATAAACCTATCAAGTTTTTTCCTCAATAAGAATATTACCAAATGGTATTTTTTTTTTTAATAAGAGGACATTTATTTGGAAAATCACAGAGGTAGGAGAAGTAATTTGTAAAAGAAATGGAATTAGGAAATAAGTTATAGAGGTAAAGGAAGGGCCCTTGGAGCTTCGAAGTGAGGAAGGTAAAGGTGACACACCTGGGAGGATGGGGAAAGAGAAGGGAAAGGCTCATGGAAGGGAGAACCACCAAATGGTCTTTTAGCCCTAATACACTCAAAGGAATATAGACATAAAGGAAACACAAAATGCTGTCTGGTTACTTTCATACCCACAAAGATGAAAATGTCTTTGGGAACTAGGATAGGTGCCTTTGCCCACACTTAATTCCCACCTCAAAACATCTGGAAATCAAACTCACATAACAGGTTGTTGTGCAGTCTCTTCCACATATGGAGTAAAACTGGGAAGCACAGAGGGTACATCTGTCACAGAAGCTGTACTGCCATGAGGCTGGCGGTGAAGAAAATGAAAACTATCAGTTTTACATTCTGACACAACATATGCAGACCATGCCTATGTTTTAAAAAAAGATGCTAAAAATACTCCTCTAATCTAAATCTGAAGGGGTTTTTTTTTTAGGTTGGCAAATACACTGGATCTAAGAGTCCTTACCCTGTATTCCAAAGGCCTGCCCGCGTTCCAAGGGCCCGCTTGCAGCTCGTTTTCTTTGGCCCTGGACACAGGGGGTGCTATCCATGGCTGGACTGTAGGCTTAGACAGCTCTGCTACAGAAGCCTCATCAGCATTTTCATCAAAAACTGTAATTCTAGAATTACTTTGCATTGGTTGAGGAAGTGGATTTTGGAGTCCTCTGTTCTGGTTTGAAGCTAGGAGACAAATATTAAAACCATGTAAAATCTTTAATTATCCAACTCAGATGCCAGATAAGGTTATTTCTATTACCACGGAATCAGAGATTTTAAAAACTAATTAGTAACTTTTTAACCAATTCTGTTTGTTACTTATACTCTCCCTCCTTTCCCTCATCTACAATATTTTATTCATAGATATAAAAAAAAAACCCATCAAATTCTACATCTGCCTTCAATCATTATTCTAATACTGTCTAGCTTTATTGGAGGCTAACCTAACCTAAATCTTCATTTTTCAGTTTAAACTTTTCTGTCAATGAAAATCAGGTGAGATGTACAGACTCTAAAGAAGACAAATTAAAATTAGCCCATTTATTAGGGGTGTCCTCTGTTGTGGGGTTGCTTATCACAATCAAGCTTCATCATGATCTGAATGAAATGTTCTTTAGGACCTTATATTCTAATTCTAAGATCTCCAAGAAACATTCTAAATATTCATAGGTTGATACCAAGAAAGGGATAAGAGATTTTAAAAAAATATTCTTGTTTGTATGTCCAACTGCTATAAATTTAGTCAGTAAAAGTTTATTGCTCTCTGTACCTTTTGCTCAATGTTGCTGTGAAGCTAAAGTTTTCCTTAAAAATACTGAATTAAAAAAAGCTTGTTGTTGTTCATCTTTAGACTTACAAAGAGAGCCCAATTTCTGGCCTCAGAAGACTGAAGACGCGTTAATACATTCTCTGAGGCTCTGGTACATGCAAGCCTTACTTTGACAATACATACCTTTTTTCAACTAACAACTCTTTTTATTTTTTATTGTTTATCTTCACCAAAGGATATTTTCTTCATTGATATTTTTAGAGAGAATGGAAGGAAGGAAGGGAGGGTGAGAGAGAAAGAAACAGGAATGTGAGAGAGACACATTGATTGGTTGCCTCCCCCACATGTCCCGACAGGGCAGGAGATCCAATTTGCAACCCAGGTACTGACTGAATCAAACCCGAGACCCTTTAGTGCACAGGCTGGTGCTCCAACCACTGAGCAACACCAGCCAGGGCTCAACTAACAACTCTTAAACTCAAAAACTCTTCTTCCTTTATTAGGTTTTTCTTAATTAAGACACAAAATTGATGACACGTTTTGGTTTTTGTACACACTGTCATCTCAGCTCTCCTTAGACTTCCTTCTTTTTGCTACCGAACACTCAGAAAACTAGAAAAATGTCTAAATATGTATTTATACATTATCTCTTTGCATAATTTGCCTACCACCTGAGACTAAGAATTTCCCATGATAACATTTAACAAACTTACCTTTAAGAGCATCTCCTATACGACGGATTGGAGCTCTTGCTGTCTTTTTCCCTTTGCTTTTTAGTTCAGCCAGTGTACTTCGTTGTGGTACAGAGGATCCAGAATCTTCCTCCTCTTCTTCTTTCTCAAGTGCCAACAAAGTTTGCCGAGTCACTCGAGCTTGGAATTGTCTAAAGTAAAAACGAGCAATTAACTTTTGGTGAGATGAACACTACTTACTTGATTCAAATTTTCTAATTTGTTAAAAATAAACACAGGAGAAGGGTAGGATGAGGGAAGAAATATATAGAAATAGCCCAAAGAAAGTGTTTATTCTCTCAGGAATAATGAAAGTCACTTTGGGATCAGAGATGGTTTTGGCTAGAATAATTTAGCTCACGTTTTAAATGTCCAAGTTCAAGCAATTAAAAATACTCTGAAGATCAACATTAGGTTGGTTTGAAGATAAGATCAGTGTGACTAAGATTATAGAATTTATTAAGATCAGAGTTTCCTGTCAAGTTTTATTATAAAACTTTTTAAACTCATTAAATAACTGAAGAGTAAATAAGCACCTAAATACCCTTCATGTAGATTCACCAATTGTTAACTTCTTGCCACATTATTTTATCACTGTTTTTATGTGTCTTTTTCTCTCTCTATATATATACTGCCCTCAACTCATCATTTTTCTGGAATCATGTGAAATAAAGTTGCATCCAACATAACATTTTACTTTAGTAAAGCTGGCAAAAGTTTGAAGACTAAACTTCTTGTGCTGCTGCCAAAGTTTTAAGTATTAACAAAAGGGTAACAAAAACAAACAAAAAAACCCCAATAAACTGCAAACTGCAAGTGCTGGCCAACATTGAGCAATCCTGTGATAGCGCTCACCGCCCCCCCACCTCCGCCCCAATTAGAACTAAAATCTCTAGACATAATACAAAAAAGAAACTGAGGCCTCTGAAAAGTAAACAAAAGCAAGTGGACTGTGAAGAGGAGTCAGACTTGAAGAAACAGGCCACATAGGGTTGTTTCCTGTTTTCTTTTCCCTTCTCTTTTCTATTGTGGTTTTGAATTGTTGCAAGGGTGGAAAGCTAAAACTCCTAGAGAAACCTCATCTTTCTGACCAGAGGACTGGGAAAGGGGGACTCTGAGGACTAATGGGTATGGGAGAAATACAGGAGAGGATAAGCTGAAGAAGGTCTCCTAATTCTGTACATGAATTGGCACAAACCCTAGACTCACTCCACAGCTATGCACAGGGCAGAACCATGGCAGCACAGAAAAGGCTGTGAGAGCTGAACTACAATATAAAATCACTGCCCAAGTTCCAGAATAATCCCTGAACAACTCACAGGGGATAGACCCAAAGATTTTGAAAACTAAACTGACAGTGAAATCACTACCCACATAAAAATAGAAAGAACTTGTGACATCTGAATGTTGGTTACCTACTAAGACAAAATAATCAACATTCTCCACAGAATATCAACCAACAAGATCCAGGGTGTAATAACATAGTATCATTATAAATGTCCAGGATATAATCCAAAATTACTTGATACACTAAGAACCAGGAGAATGTGACCAATTCTCAAAGGAAAAGATAACCAAGAGATACCAACACCAAGTGTGGAAGTTTTCAGAGATTTTATTTTACTTATTTTAAATCAGTTTTCAGAGACTTTTTTTTTAAATCCTCACCCTAGAACACTTTTCCATATTTTGTTCAGATAGAGGGAGAGGGAGAGAGAGAAACATTGACGTGAAAGGGACACATCAAGTGGCTGCCACCCGCACGACCCAACCAGGGCCAGGGACAAACTGCAACCGAGGTACGTGCCCTTAGCGGGAACCAAACCCGGGTCTCTCTGGACTGTAGGCTGACACTCTAACCGCTTAGCCACACCAGCCAGAGCAGTTTTCAGAGATTTTTAAAGCAGCTATTATAACTATGCTCCATGAGATAAAGGTAGAAACATCTGAAACGAATAAAAAGAAAAAAGTTCTTAGCATACACACAGAAAATAAAAAAACATAGTATCTAAAAAAAAAAAAGTTTATTGAATAACTCAATATAAAAATGAAGAGGGCTGACGAAAAAGGAAACAAACCTAAAAACAAATCAATAACAACTGGCCACTCTGAAGAATAGAAAGAAAAAGGTTTAAATTTTTTTAAAATAGGAATTCAGCTTCAGGGAACTGTGGAACAATATCAGAAGATCTAACATATGTGTAACTGAGGTCCCAGAAAAAGAAAGAAATACAAGTGCAGAAAAATATTTTTAAAAACGTGACTGAAAACTTTTTACATTTTGTGAAAGGTAAACATTAAAAAAAAATTTTAAGCCCATTAAACCCCAAATGGATACCTAGACACATCACAATCAAACTGCTGAAAACCAATGTTAAAGAAAAAAATCTTAAATGAACCCAGAGAAAAACCAACACATTATAGTCAAAGGAATTAGAAGAGCTAAAACAAAGAACAAAGTTAGAGACTTCATATTACCTGATTTCCAGACTTATTATAAAGCTACAGTAATCTAGATAGTGTGAAATACACTCATGAATACACAGATCAATAGAACATAAATAAACCTACACAAATATGATCAAACTGAAACTGACTTTTGACAAAGGTACAAAGGCAATTTAATAGAGAAAGGCTTTTCAACAAGTGGCATAGGAATACATATAGGTTCACCTGCAAAAAAAAAAAAAAAAAAAAGAACCATGACTCATACTTTCTACAGAAATTAACCCAAAATGGATCACAGATCTAAATTCAAAAAGTAAAACTATAAACTTCAAGATGAAAACAATGGAGAAAAATCTCTGTGACCTTTGGCTAGGCAAAATTCTGACATAACAAAAGCACAATCCATAACAAATAATTGATATTAGACTACTTCAACATTAAACTTTTATTCTATAAAAGACATTGTTAAGAGAATGAATAGACCAGACTTAAGATGGGAGAAAAAGTTTACAAATCACTTATCTGACAAAAAACTTGTATTCAGAATATATAAAGAACTCTTTCAGCTCAAATGCATTATGCTAAATGAGAGAAGCCAGACACAAAAGGCTACATATTGTATCATTCCATTTATATGACATTATGGAAAAGGAAAAACTATAGGGCTTGAGAATAGATCAGCTGTTGCCAGGGATTGGGAGTGAGAGTATGTGTTGACCGCAAAGGGATAGCATGATAGAATCGTATGGAATGATGGAACGAGTTTATATCATGATCATAGCAATGGTTACATGTCTCTTTTCATTTGTGAAAACTTGTAAAACTGTACACCATAGAATGAATTTTATTGTATGTTAAATATGCCTTTTAAAAAACTGAATAGTAACTAAGTAAACACCAATCCATGGAGAGCACTTTAATAGATGCAAAAACAAACATCTATAGCCACTAGTTTTAAGGTGTTAAAACAAGCTCTAAAGAAGCATCTTACCGGTGCTGGGACTGTAGTCTTTCCAATGGTTCAGCCTTCTGTTGAATCCCTTCCTGAAATATCATATCTGCTTTCTTAAAGTTTTCTCTAGCTTCGTATTCTTCAGCCCATGAAATATAGAACTGAGCAAGTGAAACGGCAATCCCTTGGTTGTGTAAATAACTGTACATATCCAAAGGCTCATTGCATAAATGCCCCTGTAATAAATTAAAAGTATTAACAGTTAACAATTTCTATTGACTTATTGTCTATTATGTGCCAAACAATCACTGGAGATACTATCTGCAGTTTCTACATTGAAAAATAAAACTATTATAATACAATGTTGTAAGGATGATACTGAAAGGACCTAAAAAGTAGACAAAAGAGATTAATGTGTGAGAAAAAGGGATAAGGAGGAAAGACTTCAAGAAAGTATGATATTTGAATGTGGACTTGAGGAGGAACAGATTTACATCAGGTAGAGAATGGGTAAGGAAGGGTACTCTAGACATAGAAAATTGTTTGTAGGGGCATAGGCAAGACAGGGGTTTGGAATAAAAAGTATGACAGATCTTGAATATCAAGCTAATCAATTTTTAATTTACCTGATAGTCAATGTATGTGTGTTGGATGGGAGAGCTATAAGTAAAACAAATGACATGGTCAAATCTGTACTTTAGAAGGGACTTTATAATTTTAGATAATTCTAGCATCAAGAAGGGGGATATAGGTGAAAATCATTAAAAATCCCACACCATTAACAGTTTGATGTACTTTCTTTAGTCTCATACAGAATAAGATGATTTTTATCATATTATAAAGTTTTTCTTCCCATTGATTCTTACAGAGATTGGAAGGGAGGGAGGGAGGAACATCAATGTTAGAAAGACATATCAATTGGTTGCCTTCTGCACATGCCCCGACTGGGCTGGGGATGGAACCTGCAACCCAGGTATGTGCCCTTGACTGGGAATCAAGCCCAGGACCTTTCAGTGCATGGGCTGACACTCTAACCACTGAGTCACACTGGCCAGGGGTTATAAATTTTTAATAATAAAAATTGTTTTTATTCCACTTGGCTCATCACTCATATTTTCCATGCTGCTGCTTGCTCTTCACTATTATTTTTTTAATGGATGAATGCTCCATGTGTAGATCTTACATCAATTAATTATTCCCAAATTTTATGAATAAACAACTTTTAATTTTGCCCAATTATTAATAATTCTATAATAAATATCTTCATGCATACAATCATTCATTATTTTACATTACCCTCTTAAGAAAAATTCCTAGCAGGACTACGTTAAAAAGTTAAAAATAACTTTTAAAGAGAGTTAAACAAATTTAAAATGATAGTAGCAATTCTCAAATACTAATTATTAAAACTTCCTAATTTTACATAAAAATGGCATTTCAGCATTCCATTAGTTTTTTTACTACCAGGAAGGCTAACATTTTCTCCTGTTTATTTATTAGATGTATTTTCTCTCATACCTACCTTTTGCTCATTGTCTAGCCTAAGATAAGGCCTTCTTGCGTGTATGCCCACACAACTCAATCCTTTCCCTCTTTCTCTTTTGTTACTTTTATAAGTAATTGCTTAACATCTGTCTTTCGCAATCAAGTAAGTTCCACAAATGCAGAAAATTTTGCTATCTACTATATCCCAGTCCCTAGCAGGGGTCTGGTAGAAAAAGGTTGAATAAATGAAATGCTCCATTTATAGCTCTCACAAAAACAGTACTTTATCATTTAATTTTGCAGTAATTCAGTGAATGGTTTTTTTCTGCTTATTCAAATTAGTGTTTTCCCATATGTGATAGTGTTTCAAGAAAAATAATTCTGAATGTGTTATCAGTATAAGATCCAGTCCTAACACTGTTTTCACTTTGTTAACAACTTTCTGAATAGCTCTGTGCAGCATGGAATAGCCAATAAAGGCTGGCTGTCCATTCCAGAGTGCTTAGTGAGATCACTTAAGAAAACATGGATTGCCCTGGCTGGTTTTGCTCAGCGGTTAGAGCGTTGGCCTGTGGTCCAGAGAGACCCGGGTTCGGTTCCCACTAAGGGCAAGTACCTCAGTTGCAGCTTGTCCCCGGCCCTGGTTGGGTCATGCAGGTGGCAGCCACTCGATGTGTCCCTTTCACGTCGATGTTTCTCTCTCTCTCTCTCCCTCCCACTCTATCCAAACAAAATATGGAAACGTGTCTTCGCGAGGATTAAAAAAAGAAAACATAGATTTCACGGATATGGGGGACAACACAGTTAAAGTAATAGATCCAAAAGTTAAACAAATCTTTGCTTTTTCTTTTTATTGAATTTATTGGGGTGACACTGGTTAACAAAATTATACAGGTTTCAGGTGCACAATTCCACAATACATCATCTGTTCACTGTATTGTGTGTTCACCACCCCCAGTGAACAAATCTTTTTGGTAACCCCTAAAAAGCCAAACTAAAACAATTTTATACTTTTAAAAAATACTGGATATTTTCTAAAAATAAACTTTCCTTTAATTAGACTGTAATTATCCCTTATAAAAATAACTCTGACTAGAGATATCTTTCTGTAAATCAAAATAAAATAATGAGAAAACCATCTGTTATTCCTCCTGACTATCCCATAAAGAAAAGAAAAAAATAGCAACATAGTTTAATATGTACCTTATTATCTGTGTACAAAGTTAAGATTATTGCTGATCATTCTAGAGTTGATCATTGAATTTGAGGGTTGTCTAGATCAGTGCTTTTCATGTTACTTGTGGTGAAGGGGCCAGTTTTGGTGTATATATGTATGTGTTTTAAAATTTCCATTGTGGAACTGATATATTTTTTAATACAGTAAAAACAGAAGTTACTAGATAAATGATAATGTGCTTGGATATTATGACAATGTTAAATTGCTAACAAAATTTCTAAATGGTTACTCTAAATATTTACACCTAATTTGAACAGTCTTCAGACCATTCTTTCAGCAACACTGGTCTAGACTATGATTTTTTTTTTTTTTAATATGGAATGCTTCACAAATTTTTATTTATTTTTTATCCTCATCCGAGGACATATTTTCTTTTTTTGTTGTTCAGTTAGAGAGAGAGAGAGAAACATCGACGTGAAAGGGACACATCGAGTGGCTGCCACCCGCACGACCCAACCAGGGCCGGGGACAAACTGCAACTGAGGTACATGCCCTTAGCGGGAACTGAACCTGGATCTCTCTCTCTGGGCCAAAGGCCAACACTCTAACCGCTGAGCCAAACCGGCCAGGGATGGGATGCTTCACAAATCTGCGTGTCATCCTTGAGTAAGAGTCATGCTAATCTCTGTATTGTTCCAATTTTAGTATATGTGCTGCCAAAGCGAGCACTAGACTGATTTTTTACTTTGTAATAATGGCATTGCTCTTTAGCAAATGTTCCTTTAGCTCTTGCCCTAATGCCAGACAAAGCAGTTCTCCTCCATATGCCCCTGGTGCCTTTTTTTTTTTTTTTTTTTTAATCCTCACCCGAGGACATTTTTTCTATTTTTTGTTCAGATAGTGTGGGAGGGAGAGAGAGAGAGAAACATCGACGTGAAAGGGACACGTCGAGTGGTTGCCACCCACACGACCCAACCAGGGCCAGGGACAAACTGCAACCGAGGTACGTGCCCTTAGTGGGAACTGAACCGGGGTCTCTCAGGACCGCAGGCCGACGCTCTAACCGCTGAGCCAAACGGGCCAGGGCCCCTGGTGCCTTTTGAGCTGCTGTCCCAGCACTGGAAAATTATTTCAAATAATTCTTACTTTTAATAGCTCCAACAATATATAATCATAGAATCCTGGGATTAAATCACTTTAGAAGTTTACCTAGTCTAATCTTTTAATAAATCACATATAAGAATATTATATAAGAAACTTCCGGTCGAGATAGTACTCACCTCCTCCCACAACCACATCAAAATTACAACTAAACTAAAGAACAACCATCATTCAGAACTACCTAAAATCTGACTGAATGGAAGACTTACAACTAGGGAATTAAAGAAGAAGCCACATTGCCCTGGCTGGGATGATTCAGTTGGTTGGAGCATTGTTCCATACACCAAAGGTGGTGGGTTTGTTCTCCAACTGGGGCATGTATAGAAAGCAACTGATTATGTTTCTCTCTCTTTTCTCTCTCTCTCCCCAACCTCCTCTCTAGAATCAATAAAAAAATTTTTAAAAAAAGACAACACTGAGACTGATAAAGAGTTAGAGACGTGGAATGGTCTGCTCTCACACCCACATGAGGGGATAAAAATTAGGAGGAATATCTCAGCTGCAGCGACACCCTCTCACCCCCACCGAGGAGTGAAGGGTCCCAGCCCCACACAAGGCCTCCCAGCCCAGGGTTCCAGTGCCAGGAAGGTAAGTCCCCATAATTTCTGGCTGTAAAAACCAGAGGGGATTGTGGCTGAGGGAGACAGAGTACTGCTGGAGTCCCAGGTAGTTCCTCTTTTTTTTATTTATAAAAAAATTTTTTTTATTGATTTTAGAGAGAGAGAAAGGGAAAGGGAAAGAGAGAGAGAAACATCGATGAGAGAGAACATTGATTGGCCACCTCCTGAATGTCCCCCACTGGAGATCAGGCCCACAACCGGGGCATGTGCCCTGACCTGGAATCAAACTGGCGACATCCTGGTGCATGGGTCGTTGCTCAACCACTGAACCACACTGGCCAGGCCAGGTAGTTCCTCTTAAAGGGCCCACCCACAGACTTACTCAGACTCATTCCCTCTGAGTTCCAGTGCTGGGGCAGCAGCTCAAAAGGCACCAGGGGCATATGGAGGAGAACTGCTTTGTCTGGCATCAAGGCAAGACCTGGAGGAACAATATTCTCCCAAACAGAAGTGTTAGCAAAGACTATTGTTCCTTTTCTGAGCCTTCTCCTCACAGAGCAGAGAGGTGGGAACCATATTTGAGTCTCTATCAATCTGGATACTCTATCACTGTTCGCCTGCCTGGTGATTCCCTGAGGCCCAGGCCCAACCCCAACTAATGTGCGGGTCCACCCAAGCTGTTCCCAGTGCCTTTTCCATTAATATGACTTGTCTTGGCTCATACTTCAGACTTTCCTAAAATCTCACAAACAAGCAGCATCTGGCCTTGGCATACCCATACCTCTCGCTAAGTGGCCCCAGACCAGCACAGCAGAAATCAGCCTTGGTTCACAGCTTGGCCTCTCTCAGACAAGTCTAAGCCCAGCATAAGCGGCAAACATCTGCAGATCACTTTGTAGCTCATGATGGGTGGCTCTGGGAAGAACACAGGCAGCAGCTGACCTTGGCCTGCATCTATGGAGTGGCCTCAGAGCCAATTAAACCTGTGGACAGCTTTAGAACATGTCAAAGTACCACCACCCAACCACCTCCACAAGCGACACACTCATGGATGGACACAGTGGGCACCAGAGCCCTACTGAAGTAAGTCCTACTCTGGAGGGTGGGCCCCTACACAGCTGATTCTCCACAGTGATTGGAGGTTGGTGGCCAATGGTTGCAACCAGTCGTTATAGCTGATTGGCCTGGGGGTAAATCCCTCCCATTGCCAACAGCAATCAAGGTTCACCTGCAAGAAGAGAGTGTACACAGCCCACACGGGGGGCACACCTCAGCTTGGGTGATCGAAGAGGCTATGCCGCTGTACCCCTACTACATTAGGCCACTCTACAAAATCTGGGAGATGTAGTAGCTCCATCTAATACATAGAAAAACACAGGGAGGTTGTCAAAATGAAAAGGCAAAAAAACACGCCCCAAATGAAAAAAAGATAACAAAAAGCCAGAAAAAGAACTAAACAGATCAAGACAAGCAATCTAATAGATACAGAGTTGAAAACACTGGTTATAAGGATGCTCAATGAACTTAATGAGAACCCCAACAGCATAAAAAAGGACCAGTCAGAAATGAAGGAGGCATAGTCACAAATGAAGGAGGCATTAACTGAAATAAAGAATAATTTACACAGATTCAATAGTAGAGTACGTAAATCCAAGAAGCAAACCATCGATTTGGAATATAAGGAAACAAAAAACGCCCAATCAGAACAGCAAAAAGAAAAAAGAATCCAAAAAACTGAGGATAGTGTAAGGAGCCTCTGGGACAACTTCAAGCATGCCAACATTCGCATCTTGGGGGTGCCAGAAGGAGAAGAGAGAGAACAAGAAATCGAAAACCTATTTGAAACAATAATGGCAGAAAACTTCCCTAACTTGGTGAAGGAAACAGACATACAAGTCCAGGAAGCACAGAGAGTCCCAAACAAGAGGCCCACACCAAGACACATCATCATCAAAATGCAAAAGGTTCAAGACAAAGAGAGAATCTTAAAAGCAGCAAGAGAAAAGCAGTTAGTTACCTACAAGGGAGTTCCTATAAGGCTGTCAGCTGATTTCTCAAAAGAAACTTTGCAGACCAGAAGGGAGAGGCAAGAAATATTCAGAGTGATGAAAAGCAAGAACCTACAACCAAGATTACTCTATCCTGCAAAACTGTCATTTAGAACTGATGGCCATATAAAGAGTTTCCCAGACAAGGAAAAGCTAAAGGAGTTCATCACCACCAAACCATTATTATATGAAATGTTGAAGGGTCTTCTTGAAGAAAAAGATAAAAAATATGAACAAAGAAAATGGCAATGAATACACAGCTATCAACAATCGAATCTACAAATAAAATGAACAAACAGAACAGACACATTCTCATAGATATAGAGAACATTTTGTTGGTTACCAGATAGAAGGGGGGAAGGGGGAATGGGTGAAAAAGGTGAAGGGATTAAGAAGTACAAATTGGTTGCTAGACTGACAAACCTTAAAGGGAAGGGGGGTTGGGGGGGAGGGAAGAAATAAACCAAAGAACTTATATGCATATATGCATAACCAATGGACATAGACAACAGTGTGGGAAAAGGCAGGAGGGAGACAGGAGTGGGGAGGAGGGGGTCAATGGGGGAAAATGAGGAACATCTGTAATACATTCAACAATAAAGATTAAAAAGAAAAGAAAAATAAAAAAATAAAATTGAAGGAGAACCCTGGCTAGTTTGGCTCAGTGGTTAGAGTGTTGGCCAGAGAGTCCTGGGTTCGGTTTTCTCTAAGGGCATGTATCTTGGTTGCAGTTTGTCCCCAGCCCCGGTTGGGGTCGTGTGGGTGGCAACCAATCGATGTGTCTCTCTCATATGAATGTTTCTCTCTCTCCCCTCCCCTCCCTCCCACTCTATCTGAAAATAAATGCAAAAAATGTCCTCAGGTGAGGACAAAAAAATAAATAAAATTGAAGGAGAGCTCAGCCAGTGTGGCTCAGTGGCTGTGCATTGACCCATGCACCAAGAGGTCACTGGTTCAATTCCCAGTCAGGGCACATGCCCAGATTGCAGCTCAATCCCCAGCAAGGGGATTGTGCAGAAGGCCAATCAATGTTGATATTTCTCTCTCTCTCTTAAGTAAAACAAAACAAACAAACAAAACATTAAAATAAATAAATAAAATAAAATTGAAGGAGAAATAAAGAACTTGCCAAACAAGAAAAATCTAGCCCTGGCCGGTTTGGCTCAGCGGTTAGAGCGTTGGCCTGCGGTCCTGAGAGACCCGGGTTCGGTTCCCGCTAAGGGCACGTACCTCGGTTGCAGTTTGTCCCCGGCCCTTGTCGGTCGAGCGGGTGGCAGCCACTCGATGTGTCCCTTTCACGTCGATGTTTCTCTCTCTCTCTCTGTTCCTCTCTCTCCCTCCCACTCTACCTGAACAAAAAAATGGGAAAATGTCCTCGGGTGAGGATTAAAAAAAAAAAAAAAGAAAGAAAAATCTAAAGGAATTCATTACAACCAAACCAACATTACAAGAAATGTTAAAGAGACTGTTTTAAGAAAAAAAGAAAAAATGGCAATTAATGAATATCAACAATTACTTTAAAAGCAAATGGTTTAAATGCTCCAATCAAAAGACATACTGTGTCTGAATGGATAACAAAACAAGACTCTTACATATGTCTATAAGAGACTCACTTCAGATGAACAGACACACACACAAACTGAAAGTAAAGGAATGGAAAAACATATTTAATGCCAATGGAAATTAAGAAACAGCTGGGGTAGTAATATTTATATCAAACAAAATAGACTTCAAAACAAAGGCTATAATTAGAGACAAAGGACATTACATAATCATAAAGGGATCAAGCCAACAAGAGGATATAAGAGGATATAACCCTTTTATTTATTTATTTATTGGTTATTCCTCACCTGAGGATATTTTTCACCTTGTTTTTTAGAGAAAGTGGAAGGGAGGGTCGAGAGTGTGCAAGAGAGAAACATGGATGTGAGAAACACATCGACTGGTTGCCTCCTGCACGCACCCTGACTGAGGCCAGTGATCAAACCTGCAACCCAGGCATGTGCCCTGGACCAGTAATCAAACCCCTGACCCTTTGGTGCACAGGGCAACACTCTAATCACTGAGCAACATTGGCCAAAGCAAGTACATAACCCTTTTAAACATTTATGCACCCAATATAGGAGCACCTAACTATATAAAGTATACTTGATGGACATAGAGGGAGTGATTCTCTGTAACACAATCATAGTAGGGGATTTTAACACCACATTAACATCAATAGATAGATATCCAAACAGAAAATCTACAAGGAAACAGCAGCCTTAAATGACACACTAGACCAGACGATATTTTCAGAGCATTTCACCCCAAAGCAGCAGAGTATTATACATTCTTTTCAGTTGCACATGAAACACTAGGATATATATGTTAGGACACAAAACATGTCTCAAAAATTGTAAGACTGAAATCACATTAAGCATCTTCTCCATCCACAATGACATGAAACTAGAAATAAGCTACAAGAAAAAAACCGAAATACATACAAACATGGAGGCCAAATAACATGTTACTAAACAATGGAATAGTTAACAATGAGATTAAAGAAGAAATAAAAAGATACTCTGAGATAAGTGAAAATAAAAGTACATCAACCCCAAATCTATGGGACACAGCAAAAAACAGTCCTAAGAGGGAAATTCAGAGCATTACAGGCATACCTCAAGAAATAAGAAAAATCTCAAATGAACAATATAACCTTACACCTAAAGGAACTAGAGAAAGAACAACAAACAAAGCCTTAAGTGAGCAGAAGGAAGGAATAATAAAGATCAGAGCAGAATTAAATAGTCTAAAAAAAACGACACATAAGATCAATAAAACTATGTTCAGTTTCTTTGAAAAGCTAAATAAGGTTGATAAACCTTTGCCGGACTCATAAAGAAAAATAGAGGACCAAAATAAATAAAATCAGAAATGAAAGAAAAGAAAAAAAGAAATGAAAGAGAAGTAATAACTGACACCACAGAAATGCAAAGGATTATAAGAAAATACTGTGAATAGCTATATGCCAACAAATTGATCTGGAAAAAATGGATAAATTCCTAGAAACATACAATCTTCCAAAACCAAATCAAGTAAAAACAGAAAACCTGAACCAACTGATTACAGTGAATGAAATAGAAATAGTAATACAAAAAATCCCAACATAAAAAGTCCTGGACCAGGTGGTTCCACAGATGAATTTCACCAAACATTCAAAGAAGAACTAACACCTATCCTTCTCAAACTACTCCAAAAAATGCAAGAGGAGGGAAGACTCCCAGGCTTTTTATGAGAACAGCATTATCTTAATTCCAAAACCATATAAAGACACTACAAAGAAAGAAAAGTATAGACCAATATCCCTGATGAATATAGATGCAAAAATCCTCAACAAAATGTTAGGAAACCAAATTCAGCAATACATTGAAATGGTCATTAACCATGATCAAGTGGGATTTATTCCTGGGATGCAAGAATGGTATAATATCTGCAAATCAATTAACATGATACACCACATTAAAAAAAAAAAAAAAAAAAAAAAAAAGGATAAAAATCATATGATCTGCTCGACCGGTGTGGCTCAGTGGTGGAGCATCAACCCATGTACCAAGAAGTCACTGGTTCGATTCCCAGTTAGGGCACATGTCCAGGTTGAGGGCCAAATCCCCAGTGCAGGGCATGCAAGAGGCAAACAATCAATATTCTCTCTCACTGATGTTTCTATCTCTCTCTCCCTCTCCCTTCTTCTCTCTCTAAAATCAATAAAGAAAAAAACATTAAAAAAAAATCATATGATCCTTTCAATAGACGCAGAAGAAGTGCTTGACAAAATCCAGCACCCATTTATGATGAAAAGTCAGCAAAGTGGAAATAGAGGGAACATACCTAAACCTAATAAAGGCTGTATATCACAAACCCACAGCTAACATTTCCCCACAGGGAAAATCTAAAAGTGTTTCCCTTGAGATGAGGAACAAGATAAGAAACGTCCATTTTTACCACTCTTATTTAACACAGTACTGGAAGTCTTAGCCTCAGGAATCAGACAAGAAGAAGAAATAAAAGGCATCCAAATGAGAATGAAAGAAAACTCATTATTTGCAGATGACATGATACTATATAGTGAGAAACCTAAAAATTTCACCAAAAACTACCAGAACTGATAAATGAATTCAGTCAAGTAGCAGGACACAAAATAAATATTCAGAAATCAGTTGCATTTATTTATTTACCAATAATGAACTATCAGAAAGGGAAACTAAAAAAAAAAAAATCTCATTTATAATGGTCTCAAAGAAAATAAAATACCTAGAAATAAATGTAAGCAAGGAGGTAAAAGAACTGTAACCGGAAAATTATAAGCTGTTGAAGAAAGAAATTGCAGAAGATACAAATAAATGGAAGTATATACCATGCTTATGAATAGGAAGAATTAACATCATTAAAATGTCCATACTATCCAAGGCAATCTATAGATTCAATACAATTTCTATCAAAATACCAGCAGTGTGTTTCACAGAACTAAAACAAATAATCCAAAAATTAATGTGGAACCACATAAGACCCTGAATAGCCACAGCAATCTTGAGAAGGAGGAACAAAGTTAGATATATTACACCATCTGATATCAAACTATACAACAAGGCTATAGTAATCAAAACAGCATGGTACTGGCATAAAAACAGATCTATAGATCAATGGAACAGAATAAAGAGCCCAGAAATAAACCCACACCTACATGGTGAATAAATATTTGACAAAGGAGGCAAGAACATAAAATGGGATAAAGGCAGTTTATTCAATAAATGGTGTTGGGAAAATTAGACAGATACATGCAACAAAAATGAAACTAGACCACCTTCTTACACCATATACAAAAATAAACTCAAAATGGATTAAAGACTTAAATGTAAGACTCAAAACCATAAAACTCTTAGAAGAAAACACAGGCAGTAAAATATCTGACATTTCTCTTAGTAATATTTTTTTTCTGATACAGCTCCTTGGGCAAGGGAAACCAAGAAAAAATAATAAACAAATGGGACTACGTCAAACTAAAAAGCTTTTGCACAGCAAAGGAAACCACCAATAAAACAGACAACCTAATGAATGCAAGAAGATATTCACCAATGATACATTTGATAAGAGATTAATATTCAAAATTTATAAAGAACTCATATAACTCAACATCAAAAAATAACACACAATCCAATTTAAAAATTGGCAGAGGACCCGAGTAGACACTTCTCCAAAGAGGACATACAGCTAGCCAATAGACATATGAAAAAATGTTCAATGTCACTAATCAGAGAAATGCAAATTAAAACAACAATGAGATATCACACATGTCAGAATGGCTACCTTCAATAAATCAACACACAAGTGTTGGCAAGTGTGTAGAGATAAGGGAACCTACATGCACTATTGGTGAGAGTGCAGACTGGTGCAGCCACTATGGAAAACAGTATGGAGGGTCCTCAAAAAATTAAAAATAGAACTGCCTTATGACCCAGCAATTCCACTTCTGAGTATATATCCAAAGAAACCCAAAACACTAATTCATAAAAATACAGGCACACCTATGTTCATTGCAGCATTATTTACAATAGTCAAGATATGAAAGCAACCCAAGTGACAATTAATAGACAAGTGGATAAAAAAGTGGTGGTACATGCCCTGGCTAGTTTGGTTCAGCGGACAGAGCTTCAGCCTGCAGACCAAAGAGTCTTAGGTTCAATTCCAGGTCAAGGCACATACCTGGTTGCAGGTTCGATCCCTGGCCCAGATTGGGGTCACGTGAGAGGCAACCAATCGACGTGTCTCTCTCACATCAATGTTTCTCTCTCTCTCTCTTCCTCCCTTCCTCTCTCACTCTCCCTCCCCTTCCACTCTATCTAGAAATCAATGGGAAAATATCCTCCAGTGAAGATTAACAACAACAACAAAAAGTGGTGGGGTATACACACACACACAATGAAATATTACTCAGTCATAAAAAAATATGAAATCTTACCATTTTGACAGCATGGATGAACCTAGAGAGTACATGCTAAGTGAAATAAGTCAAGTCAGAGAAAGACAACATAAGATTTCACTTATATGTGGAATTTAAAGAATAAAGTAAATGAACAGACAAAATAGAAACAGACTCATAGATAGAGAACAGACTGATGGTTGCTAGGAGGAGGGGGGTTGGGGTACTGGGTGAAAAAGATGAAGAGATTAAATACAAATTGGTAGTTACAAAATATTCATAGGGTGTGTAGTCAATAATATTGTAATAACTACATATGGTGCCAAGTGGGTACTGGAAATATCAGGGGGAACACTTTGTAAAGTATAAGACTGTCTAACCAGTATGCTGTACACCAGAAACCAATACAAAATAATACTGAATATGAAGTATAATTGAAACATAAAATTTGAAAAAGTAAAAATTGATTAAGCCCTCAAGAGACATTTTTAGCCAAAAATTTTATCAATCAATTTCAAATGTCAACATTTTATCATATTATAATAATCACTGTAAACATTCTATTATTTAGAATTATCATATCAAGTTATCTAGTTACCTATTTCTTATAATTCTTTTATTTTTTAAATTTATTTTATCTTTTATATGTATCTAATTATCCATTATCTTACATTCTATTCTAAATTTTTATCATTCATTTTTTTCCTAATCTTTTTTAAGATAAACGCAATGAAATTAATGTCTTAGAAACCCTGGTCATTATTTGTTACAAAGAAAATATTTTCATAAAAAGTTCCTAAGAGTGTTCTAGAAATACAAGCACTACATGTAGCCCTGAATGATCTGGCTCAGTAGTTAGAGCATCACCTACAAATGGAAGGGTTGCGGGTTTGATTCCAGTCAAGAGCATGTATCTGGGTTACAGGTTTGTTCCTGGGCCCTGGTCAGGATCAGGATCAGGATCATGTGGAAGGCAACCAATCAATGTGTCTCTCTCACGTCGATGGTTCTCTCTCTCTCTCTCTCTCCCTGCCTCCTTTCCACTCTCTCTAAAACAAAAATCAATGGAAAAATATCCTCAGGTGAGGATTAACAACAAAAAGAGAACTACTTGTCAAGTAAGACAGTACAGTATAGTCAGGCAGATATATATATATTTTTTTAATCCTCACCCGAGGACATTTTTCCATTCTTTGTACGGATAGAGTGGGAGGGAGAGAGAGGAACAGAGAGAGAGAGAGAGAGAGAGAGAGAGAGAGAGAGAGAAACATCGACATGAAAGGGACACATGGAGTGGCTGCCACCCGCACAACCAACCAGGGCTGGGGACAAACTGCAACCAAGGTACATGCCCTTAGCAGGAACCGAACCCGGGTCTCTCTAGACCGCAGGCCAATGCTCTAACCGTTGAGCCAAACCAGCCAGGGCCAGACATTTTTTAATGCAGCAATAAACTAGGTAAAAGAGCCCGGACCGGTTTGGCTCAACAGTTAGAATGTCGGCCTGTGGGCCAGAGAGAGCCAGGTTCTATTATTCCTGCTAAGGGCACGTACCTTGGTTGCAGTTTGTCCCCAGCTCTGGTTGAGTTGTGCGGGGGGGGCAGCCACTTGATGTTTCTCTCTCTCTCTCTCCCTCTCTCCCTCTCTGTCCCTCTCTCCCTCTCTCTCCCTCCTACTCTATCTGAACAAAAAATGGAAAAATGTCCTTGGGTGAGGATTAAAAAAAAAAAAAAAACTAGGTAAAAGAGTCCAAATACAGATGAAGAATTAAATATCATTTTTTATAATGATGATTCTCAAAAAGGGGAGAAAAGAATACCAGAATTGTCTACAAAAGGTTTTTCCCAATTTTACTAATGCCATGTGTTAGATCCTACACATCCTCCTCCAATACAGTTGCATGACCCAATTATATTTAATACAAACAAACAAGTAACACACTCCCATGGAAAGGTACACCAGCATTGTGACCCCTCTTAAAGGGGTATAAAACCTTACATTAAAATCCATCTTTAAAGGGGAACCAATTTACCAAATATTGAATATTTATTAAACATTTAGTATCTACTAAATGGCTCAGGTTTTGCCATTTTTTTGGTGTACCAGGTATTTCTAGAGTAAAATTTCTTGGTTTAATATTTTAAATTCAGATGGTATTTGAAACTTACCAATTTAAGCCAGAGACTGAGAAAACGAGGGTCATTATAATATCTTTTTTCTCCTTGTAGTGCTTCTACAGCTCTTTCTAATAACGTTGACATATTACTCTCCTTTCCCCCCTGTGGATAGTTCTGCTCTGTCCAGTTAATATACCTGAACAGGAAGAAAAGAAAAAGAATATTTTAAAAGTACATTAAATTTTGTTTTTACTACAAGACCCATTCTGGATTTTTTTTTAAAAGCAGAAATATCTAATATATTTAAAGTATGTTTATTTAGAGGTCCTCAATGACATGCCCTAAGCTCATATTCCTCAAACTTTTCCAAGTATCTCTAATAAGCACCTCTAATAAGCACCTATTGGAAATCATGGGAATGGGGATAGAAAGGTGTAACAGCTACATGCCACAAACTTGAAATTTCTATAGTCTTGAATATTTCAGAAAGAGAAAATACGATTATTCTGTCTCTGTGTCCCCAAGACACCACTTTATATTCTGGCACACTGCTCTATACACCTCAATTTGAAAAGCATGACCATAAGGACTTATTTGTTAAATTTCTATTGCCCTTGTTAAATAAAAAATACCCACCTATCCCAAACATCCAGAGGGTCGTTTCCAGTATAAAATCGAATTTCAGATTCAAATGCCCTAAAATTTAAACAGAAAATATTAGCATAAGCAATAGTAAAAATAGTCAAATGAACAAGTGTCACCTCCATTTTTATTCATTTATTAAGTGTTTAATGTCAATCTAGATAACTACACTGGAGTTTGAGGGTTTGTTAAACAGAAAGAACAAGAATAGAAATAATCAGAATTCTACCTGGTGGCATAATAGGAGGGACAAAACATGTAGAAATTAGAGAAAAAAATTCCAAGAAACATGCAGGAAAGCAGTATTACACAGCAATTTTAAGCCCTGGAACAAGACCCCTTAGGTTCAAATGCAGTTCCAGTAATCACTAACTGAGTGGCATTGAACAAGCAATTTAAACTCTGTATTCAATTTCCTCATCTATAAAACAGGGATAATAATAGTACCTATCTTATTAGGTTGATTAGTCTTAAATGTAAAGTGTTTAGATATAGCAAGTACTCAGTAAATAAAAGCTATTATTTTATATGCATAGAACAAACTAAAAAGATACAGATACACACATACAAACACACATGAATCTAAGAGTTAAAGAAAAATTCCATGGGCAACATTAGTCAGAGAAGAAAAAAAAATATGTGAGTTGGGAAGTGCCTTAAAGAAAGTATAAAGTACGCCCTAGCCGGTTTGGCTCAGCGAT
Organism: Molossus molossus; assembly: GCF_014108415.1. Taxonomy (NCBI): domain Eukaryota; kingdom Metazoa; phylum Chordata; class Mammalia; order Chiroptera; family Molossidae; genus Molossus; species Molossus molossus. The sequence goes on along the minus strand of NW_023425344.1, from coordinate 179,126,901 downwards.
TGGAGCATTGGCCTGCGAACCAGAGAGTCCCAGGTTTGGTTCCAGCTAGGGGCATGTACCAAAAAAAAAAGAAAGAAAGAAAGTATAAAATATGACTTTTTAAAGACCTGGGAAAGGCAGAGGGTTAAGACTAAGTTAAGATTGACCAGATGGAACACAGGAGCAGTACTGGGTAATAAACCATGATTTAGATAAATCAACAAAACCTGTATAAGGGGTTATGTTTGATATAAATAATAATAAAATAATCCCTGATACAAAGGAATTTATATTCTAATAAGAAAGACAAAGTATAAAATGAATAATTAACTAAAAATACAATGCATTATAGTATATTACAATTGCTTAGAATGGATTGTTAAGGCTTTAAGAAGTCAAAGAAGCAGGTTCAGAAGGTGGGACTCTGAAGAAACCTACCATTATATTTGAAAGAAAAAGGGAGTTTTCCGAGAGGAAAAGCAGTATTAAATAGAGTTGTGGAGGTGGGAAAGTTTATCCAGAGGAAATTGAGTAATAACATGAAGTTAATATTGGAAATAAATGGAGCTATCTGGAGAGATCAGAAGGGCATGAGCCACTATTAGTTCTTTAATTGGAGAGTATCTTAACTATAATATTTCAACAAGATTAACCAAGTAACATTATAAGAATAGGACCATTAAAAAAAAAGGGGCCACAGCCCTGGCTGGTTTGGTTCAGCAGTTAGAGCACTGGCCCATGGAACAAAGGGTCAGAGGTTCGATTCCTGGTCAAGGGCACGTACCTGGGTTGCAGGTTCAATCCCCAGTCAGTTGGGGTTGTACAGAAGGCAACCAATCCATGTTTCTCTCTCTCTCTCTCCCCCCTACCTCCTTCCCTCCTACTCTCTCTAAAAATCAGTGGGAAAAATATCCTCCAGTGAGGATTAACAAAAAATTTTTTAAATATAGATTCAGTGCAATCCAAACAAAATCCCAGCATGCTCTTTTCTAGAAATTAACAAGATGATTTATAAAATTTGTTTGGAAAGGCAAAGGACCCAAAAATAGCCAAAATGATTTTCAAAAATAATAAAACTTGGAAAACACACTCCGCTTGACTTCAAAACTTACAATATAAAGCTAATCAAGACAATGTGCCCAATCAGTGTGGCTCAGTGGATTGAGTGTTGTCCCATGGACCGAGAGTCCCAGTTCCATTCCCAGTCAGGGCACATGCCCAGGTTGCGGGTTCCATCCCAAGGGGGGTGGGGGGTATGCAGGAGGAAGCCAATTGATGTTTCTCTCTCTCTCCCTTCCTCTCTAAGAAATCAATAAAAACATATTTTTTTTAAAAGACAATGTATAATTGGTGAAAAGAATACACAACTAGAACAATGGAATAGAAAAGAGTCCAGAAATAATACACACATATACAATTAAATGATTTTTGACAAGGGCCCCTAAGCAATTCAACAGGGAAAGAAAAAAATCTCTTCAACCAATGGAGGCAGAACAACTAGATATCCATATTGGAGCAGACAGGAGGGGGAAGGGAGGGATAACTTTTACTCCAACCTTACACTATACACAAGGATGAATTTAAGATGAATCATAGACCTAAACATAATAGCTAAAACAATAAAGCTACTAGAAGAAAACACAAAATATCTTTGCAACTTTGGAATAGCAAAAATCTCCTAGAGAAGACACAAAAAGTACTAATCATAAAAGAAAAACACTAATAAATTAAACTTCATGAAAATTAAAAACTTCTTCCTTATCAAAAAATACCAAGAAAATAGCCATGAACTGGGAGAAAATATCTGCAACACATATATTTGATAAAGGACTTGTATACAGACTATATAAAGAACTCCTAAAATCTAATTTTAAAACTGGGCAAACATCTAACTAATATACCACAAACGAAGTTATATAAAAGGTCAATAAGCATGCAACAAAGTGCTCACTATCATTACTCACCAGGGAAATGGGAAATAAAACCATAACAAGATACTATTACACACCCACCAGAATGGCTAAAACAAAAAAGATTGACACTGTCAAATACTGGAGTGGATTTGGAACAAATAAACTCATGTACATTGGTGGTAGGAGTAAAAATGTCACAACCTCTTTGGAAAACTGGCAATATTTTTAAAAAGTTAAACATACATTTATTCTATGACCCAGCAGTTTCTTTCCAAGAGAAGTTAAAATCTATGTCCACAAAAACACTTTTACAAGAATGTCCATAGCAGTGTTACTCAGAAAGCACACAAAACTGGAAAGAATCTAAATGTCCACCAATTGATAAATAGATAAACAAGTGGAATACTACTCAGTAATAAAAAGGAACAATCTGCCCTGGCCAGTTTGGTTCAGCGGTTAGAGCGTCGGCCTGCGGTCCTGAGAGACCCGGGTTCGGTTCCCGCTAAGGGCACGTACCTCGGTTGCAGTTTGTCCCGACCCTGGTCGGTTGTGCAGGTGGCAGCCACTCGATGTGTTCCTTTCACGTCGATGTTTCTCTCTCTCTCTGTTCTTCTCTCTCCCTCCCACTCTACCTGAACAAAAAATGGAAAAATGTCCTCGGGTGAGGATAAAAAAAAAAAAAAAAGGAACAATCTACTTACACATGCAACATGAAAAAGCCTAAAAAAAACATGCTGAGTGAAAGAACTGTATGATTCCATTTATACAAAATTCTAGAATAAGCAAAAGTAACCTGTTGACAGAAATCTGATCACTGGTTGCTTTGATTAGAAAGGGGCATGAGAGAACTTCTGAGATAATGAAAATGTTCTGTCTTAAATTGCATGACAAAACATTAAATGGTATACATAAAAATTCGAGCCCTGACTGGTGTGGTTCATTGGTTATAGTGTCGGCCCTGCACTAAAGGATCACAGGTTCGACTCTTGGTTAAGGGCATGTAACCTGGGTTGCAGGTTGATCCCCAGGCCCCGTTGGGGTGCATGCCAGACACAGTCAACTGATTTATCTTTCTCATATCAATGTTTTTCTCAATCTCTTTCTCTCTCTCCCCTGCCTCTCTCCCTCTGTATCACCCCCTCCCTCCCTTCCACTCTCTCTAAAAATCAGTGGAAAAAATATTGAGTGAGGAGTTAACAAACAAACAAACAAAAAACCCCCCAAACTGAGCATTTCACTGAATATAAATTATAGTTAAAAAAAATAGCCCTGGCTGGTTTGGCTCAGCGGTTAGAGCGTCGGCCTTAGGTCCAGAGAGATTCGGGTTCAGTTCCCACTAGGGGCGCGTACCTCGGTTGCAGTTTGTCCCCGGCCCTGGTTGGTTGTGCGGGTGGCAGCCACTCGATGTGTCCCTTTCACGTCGATGTTTCTCTTTCTCTCTCTTCCTCTCTCTCCCTCCCACTCTATCTGAACAAAAATTGGAAAAAAGTCCTCGGGTGAGGATAAAAAATAAATAAATAAATAAAATAAAAATTAAAAAAAATAGTAAAAAAAAATAATCATCATCAGTCTTTAGGAACCAACTAAATAAAATTAGGGCAAGATAGCAGTGAGTAAGATCATTCAGATGAGTTTTGGTACTATTAACCAAAATGGAGTAGAAAAAGGAAGGTTATTTATGAGAGAAGAGATTCAGTATTTAATACATTAGTGAAACATTTATCTAATTATGTATTACAGGAAGATAGAAAAACATTTAGAAGGCAAGTTGTATGCAGTAGTTAAATAATTCTGGAACACTTGAATATGGAGGAATAGAGAGAGGGCAAAGAACAGAGACTTAGGTAAAACACAGTAGGAAGTCAACAAGAAAAAATAATTGGAGAAGTGAAAAAAATAACACCGTGTCACAGAAGCCAGAAAGAAGAGTTAATAACAGAATACTACCAGCTCTGAAGCAAAACCATAAAACCCAATGTTTTTATTTATTTTTTATATATTTTTACTGATTTTTTTTTTTTTTTTTTTTAGAGAGAGGAAGGAGATAGAAACACCAGTGTGAGAGAGAAACATCGATTGGCTGCCTCCTGCATGCTCCCTATTGGGGATGGAGCCCACAACCCTGGCATGTGCCCTGACCTGGAATTGAACCCAGTCGGACCTCTCAGTCCATGGGATGATGCTTAATACACTAAGCCACACCAGACGGGCAAAACCCAATGCTTTTATTTATTTATTTATTTTTTATTCTCACCCGAGGACATTTTTCCATTTTTTTGTTCAGATAGAGTGGGAGGGAGAGAGAGGAAGAGAGAAAAACATTGACATGAAAGGTATACATCGAGTGACTGCCACCCGCAAGACCCAACCAGGGCAGGGAACAAACTGCAACCGAGATACGTGCCCTTAGCAGGAACTGAACCCAGTTCTCTCTGGACCGCAGGCTGATGCTCTAACTGCTGAGCGGAACTGGCCAGGGCCAAAACCCAGTGCTTTTAAAGGTCCAATGAGATGAACAAGAATATTCATTGCATTATAACCCAAAATTATGATAATTTGTCTATGATGGATGAACTTTAGTCAGAGACTGAAGGTAGAAGCCAATACTTTACTTTTTTTAAAAAAAGCATATTTATGAAAACATGTATTAATCAAAAGAAAGCAAGTTCTGTTGGCCTGTTTGAATAATGTAGCAGTGTTTTTCAGTTTTTGTTTATCCAGCGTTTGTTAAATCATTATTGAGACACTTTCTAGTATAAATTCAGTTTCTCTGAGATTTACGTTTTCTTTGGAGATCACTATTTCTGTTTGGCATATTATCAAAAATACTTTCCTAGAAAGTTAATAATTGAGTACACATAAAAGATAGCAGATTCATTCTCATTCAGTACTCAGGATCCAAAGAAGAAATTTCTCTAATTGATTACTATCAAAGAAAAGAGTTAATTCTGTTTAGGGATTCAGAATGACATAATACTTTTGGAAAATATTGTAATATGATACTTGCTTTACTTTGCTTCTCATCGCCCCCTGAATAAGATGCATTTCTACTGATATAAGAGTTTGGCTGCTCCACAATGAAATGAAGTCCTTGTTTTTAATCATATTTAAGGAGATCTTTAGATAGCTGTCATGTGATGAGAAAGCAGGTGAGAAACAGATTCTCATACTGTCAGTTTTTAAAGAGTACTCATTATGCATTTGTGCATGGATCCACATACATTATCTACCACAGCAGGGATGAACAATGACAGGTCTAGCCCCAACTGTTCTACACACCGTTTCTGCTGCTGTAGAGTAGTGTTACGGGCAGATTCTTGTTGTGCCAATACTCCCCGAAGTGTGGATATGCTCCGTCCCTGCCTTAAGGGTTGTACATTTTCTTTACTCAGTTCCCATTCATCTCCCTCCAGAGACATGGCTTCACTGTGAAGGGGGAAACAAACGTAAATTTCATATCAACATAGAAATATATCATAAGATTTTTGTAAATGCTCTCAGATAAGTGATTTTTCTTTCCTTTTTTTTTTTTTTATCCTCACCCGAGGACATTTTTCCATTTTTTGTTCAGATAGAGTGGGAGGGAGAGGAAGGGAGAGAGAGGAAGAGAGAGAAAGAGAGAGAAACATCGTGAAAGGGACAGATCGAATGGCTGCCACTCGCACGACCAACCAGGGCCGGGGACAAACTGCAACCGAGGTACGCGCTCTTAGTGGGAACCGAACCCGGGTCTTTCTGGACCGCAGGCCAATGCTCTAACAGCTGAGCCAAACCAGCCAGGGCAGATAAGTGATTTTTCATGATTTCTGGGTTGAATATCATAGGCACGCACATTAGTAGTGTTGTTATACTTCTAAGCTTCTAAGCCTTTCTGTGACCTGATTTCCAAGTTTATGGCTGTAATAGTTGCCTAATGGAAGAGAGATGTAGCAGAGCATTATGGATAGTATTATAAGAATAAAGTTTAAGGCAGGAAGAAAAGAAGGGAAACAAGTATTATAAATTTGGCAAAGTAGACAAAAAAGCAATTCTATATCAGCCACTGAATGCATCATCTAGTTTAATTTAAAATTAGCAAAGTGTTCATCAGACTAATACCCCATGCTTCAACTAATGACTTAAAACTAAAGTTTACATATTAAGTAGAAGCAGGCAAAAATACATTTTACTGGTCACAGTTGCCCCCGCCAATTCTATCAAGACTAGGGGGAGCCCTGGCCAGTTTGGCTCAGCGGTTAGAGCGTCGGCCCGCGGTCCAGAGAGACCAGGGTTTGGTTCCCACTAAGGGCACGTACCTCGTATCTCGGTTGCAGTTTGTCCCCGGCCCTGGTTGGGTTGTGCGGGTGGCAGCCACTAGATGTATCCCTTTCACGTCGATGTTTCTCTCTCGCCCTCTCTTCTTCTCTCTCCCTTCCACTCTATCAGAACGAAAATATGGAAAAATGTCCTCGGGTGAGGATAAAAAAAAAAAAAAGACTAGGGGGAATCCTCACAAGCTTTTGGAGGCAATCAATCACCATATTGGGTATGTACTCTGAACTTCAGAACTCTGTCATAGTCAGATAAAAGCCTACTTCTGGATGACAGGCATTATCTTTGGGTTTAAAACAGAGACAGCCCAACCGGTATGGCTCAGTGGTTGAGCATCGACCCATGCACCAAGAGGTTGCCGGTTCGATTCCCGGTCAGGGTATATGCCCAGGTTGTGGGCTGGATCCCCAGCTGGGGGCATGCAGGAGATGGCCAATCGATGTTCTCTCTCACTCTCCCTCTCCCTTCCTCTCTCTCTCAAATCAATAAAGAAAACAAAAATTTAAAAAAACAAAACACAGAGATAGATTAGGCACTAAACTTCAAAATAGAGTGAAACTCTCTTCAAGAAAATAAATTAATAATTTTGGTTGTAACTACTCACATCTTTTTACTGTTGTATGAATCCTGCGACAGCTGTTATCATTTATATTTGTACTCCCCGTGGTCTAATACAGGGTCTGACACTAGTAAGCAATGAACTTGAGTTCATCTGAATTTATTCTCTTACTCTTAAACTAGCAATTAAATTATCTCAGTTAAATGTCCTAAACTGAGTTGTGACTACTCCCTTGCTTCCTTCACCTCCTGCCTCCTTCCAGACCTGCCCCTCTCACAATCCCCCCTGATCTCAATTTCATTTTTCCAGGTGCTCAAACCAAAAGTCTTAGTACCAACCTTCACACTCCTCTCACTCCTCCCCAGTCACTCAGCGAATCCTGTTGACTCTACCTTCAAAATATATCCATACATCAACCTCTTCTCACCATCTTCACTGTTTCCAGCTTGGCTAAAGCCCCCACTTCTCTTGCCTGGATTATTTCAATAACCTCTTAACTAATTTCTTTGCTTTCATCCTTTTCTGCCTTTAGTCTTTTCAACACTGCAGCTAAAGTGATCCAATTTAAACCCAGAGCATGTGTTTCTTCTGCTGAATACTCTCCAATGACTTTCAACTACACTCAGAGTAAAAGCCAAATCCTTACAATGCCTGCATCCTCACCTTTTCCCCTTCATTTCCTTTTTTTTTAAATCCTCACCCAAGGTCATTTTTCCAGTTTTTGTTCAGATAGAGCAGGGGGGAGAGAGAGAAACATGGACGTGAAAGGGACACATCGAGTGGCTGCCACCCACACAACCAACCAGGGCCAGGGACAAACTGCAACCCAGGTACGTGCCCTTAGGAGGTACATGCCCTTAGCGGGAAGGAACCCAGGTCTCTCTGGACCGCAGGCCGGCGCTCTAACCTCTAACCACTGAGCCAAACCAGCCAGGGCCCTTTCATTTCCTCTTATTCTCCTGGTTCATTCTGCTCCAGTTATTTGCCATGTGTAGCTCCTCCTCCAACCCTCACCCTCCAGCCTTTGTACTTCCCCCATGTGTATGCATGTCAAGCTCTTGAGCTTCTTTCAAGTCTTGATCCAAATTACACCTTCTCCCTGAGGCCTCCTGTTCAAAAGAATCTAAAATTGTACCAACTCCCTCTTCCCCATCGTTGGGATTTTTGTGTCTTTTATATGCTACACCTAGCACTTAGTAGACGGTCAATAAATATATGTTGCATGAATTAACGAGCCTGTGACGTGACATTTACCTAGGTGGTGTGGTCCCCAAAATGAAAACGCACAGAGAATTCCAACTTAGAAGAGCTAATAGACATTTTACACATGGAACAGGAGCAAGCATGCAGAGAAGGGCTTTTTAGATTTCTAACCATGCTACTGGCATCATCACAGCACCTACCATTTGTTGAGCACTTATTTGGAGGCGGTTACTTTACAAATACTTTGTATTCGCCCAGAACCCGGCAAGGTAAAATAGCAACATTTTTCCATATTAAGACGTGGCCAAGGTCAAACAGATGGCAAACGGCTGAGCTGAGACACAAACGCAGACCCCCCACTGCAAATTCCAGGTTCTTTGTAACACCGGGGTCCCACAGCCTCCTCGGTGTTGGAGCAGCATGCAGCACACCGAGGTCAGTGCCTAGGCTGAGTCTTCACCTCCGCCCCCGGTGTCCGACTCCAACAGGAAGGCGGCTGCGGCCGGGCATGCCCTTCTCCTGACCGTCCGCTCTTCTCCTTGACTGTTCAGAGCGGGGCCTCTGGCACCTGTTGGGTACCACCGGGTCTCGCAAGCCCAGCTCTCAGCTCTCGCACCTACCTCAAAGCACCCCCTTCCTTCTTCGCCGCCATCCTGCATTCCCGGCTCAAGTTCTTGTCCCGCCGTGGGCCTTTCCTCGGGGCCGCAGACCGTCGGGGCTTCCTTCTGCAACCTGCCTTTAGAGGTATCAAAGCGACCAGAGGGTGCTCGGGGACAAAAAAAAAAAAAAAAAAAAAGGATGCACCTAACTCCTTCACAAACCAGCCACCTCAAGACCAGCCGCCAACTTTCAAATTTAACGGTCCTGCACGGACGACGTAGCTACGCCCCTCCGCTCGTAGTCACGCATGTTGCTCAAGGCATTCTGGGCTTTGTAGTTTATGCGGATTTAACCCACGCAGTCCCGGTGCATCGTGGGAGTTGTAGTGTCCAGGATCGGTGGTTGCCCAGGTGCTGCAGGTTTAAGCGGTATAAATTCTCTGCAGGTGCTCTCTGCGTCTAAGGCCAGTCTCAGAGCCAAGCCAAAGACGCGTTAAGCACCAGAATTCCTTTGATGGTTTGAATATAGGGCATTATCTTTGACTGCTTGCACTTGGCTTGACTTTTTTCTGGGGTGGCTGGCCAGGCTATATGATCACCCCCTAATGTCTGCCCCTGTCTCACACATGCCCAGAGTTCGCAGACTGCTTTGACTAGCTGTTTCCTGCCCAACTCTTGAATTCAGAAAAGCTGGATTCTAGTTCTGTAATCATCATGCCGAAGTAGCAACTTTAGGTAAACTACATAATCTCTTTGACCTTCCATTTTTTTCATCTGTAATGGTGATGATATTATCTTGCTTTCTCTACTACACAGTCCATAGGCAAAACTACAGCTGTGCCGCAGCTCCCAAGGTTTTGCCTCTTTTTCCCTTCAGGAGATCGCCTCCATTGACACTGGACACTTAGGCCTTGTTCCAATTTCCTGAGGAAGTAACTGGTGGGCTCAGTTGTGGCCAAGGGAGCACTCTTTTGAAGAAGCCCAGATACATGAGAGTCCTCCTCTGTGATTGTGGGAAAGGTGGGAGAGGTGGTAGTTTACAGAGTGGGGAGCTGGAAGTAGGTGTCCACTATTGCTTGGCTCTTGGTTCCCAGCTTTTTCTGTCTTTATTCTTACTATGTAAGCTCTTATTTCCTATGTAAGCTCTGTGTTTTCGGAACTGTTTTGATTGCAATGGAATGGAAATCCAATTCAAATTGGCTTACTCAGAAAAGATAATTTGCTGATTGATATATAAAAGACTTCAGATAATGCTTAACCCTACACTCAAGTGGTGTCATCATGACAAGGCCTCCCCATTTTTGCACCTCTATTCTTCATGTCCTTTTCTGTTGAGTAACAGCTTTAGGACTTTATCCTTCCAGCTTCAAATTCAGATTCAGGAGTCACTCTGATTAGCTCCTTCCCCCACACAGTCACTGGGGCTAGTGGATTCAGGGCTCTAATTGTTCAGGCCCAAATCATGTGTTTCGCCATGGGACTGAGAGAGGGGATAGGCTGGTTTCCCGGAAACTTTGATTATGCTTTACTTCCAAGTCCTCTACACTGAGGAAGCCTTCCTGGATTGTGGGAGATGTAGTATATGGGATTCTCTGTCTGGCTCATTTTATTTCTGCCCTTACACCAGTACTGATCAAGCCCCTTATTTCCTTTCCCCAGAATGTCCTGCTCACATCTACAACTCCTCAATTTCAGCTGCTTCCTATAAACTATGTTGGAAGTGTATGTAGCATTTGCTCCTTTGATCTTGGTCTTTCTTGTAGCCTAGTCAGACCCCCCGTAAACTGTAGGGTACAACATAGAACACATTCAGGCTAAACTCTGCTTGTTTTGCCAGAGAAAAAGGGAGATAGACAAAACAAAATAAAAAACAAATTGTTTGGCTGTAGTGCTCTGTGGTCTTATTTGAAACACGAATTAGGCTGGACTATGGCTTTGTGGCCAGCACAGGGCCCAGATGTGATAAGACGCTTCAACAGCACCCACCAGTTGTGAGGAAAGTCAGGATTAAGCTCTTACACACTTATGGTCCAAAGAGGATGAGACAAAGGCTCAGGCTGAGTACTTTAATGTGTCAAGCATGGGTGGTTCACAGATTTGCACAATGAACTAGACACAGTTTTGTCTTCTGGGAACTTCAGTGTAGTGGAAAGACAGGCAAATAAATAGGCAATTTTGGTATACTGCTGCCTCAGCCAGAGGTAAGTAAACACAGGGGGCCGTGGAAGCAAATAAGAAGAGCTTCCAACCTAGGCCTGGTGGAGAGGTTGGGAAATTTTCCTAGAAAAAATGGTGATTCTGAAGGGAGGCTTGGATGTGAAAATTCAATGAAGAGGTTGGGGAGTACAGGGAAGGTGGGCACATGCTACAGATAAACTTCAACAACTACATAACTTGTGTTGTTGTGTTCCTGGTCAGGGCACATGCTGAGATTGCAGACTCTATTCCTGATAGGGAAAGTGCGCTCGCGCTCTCTCTCTCTCTCTCTCTCTCTCTCTCTCTCCTGCTCCTTCCTTACTCTTTATAAATCAATTTTTTAAATCTTAAAAAAAACAAAACACTTACCTGTCCTATGTCCTATTTTCTCTCACCTGTCTACCACATGGAAAACATATGAACTAGCCCGGCCAGTGTGGCTCAGTGGTTGAGCGTTGACCCATGCACCAAGAGGTCGCCGGTTCGATTTCCAGTCAGGACACATGCCTAGGTTGTGGGCCTGATCCCCAGTGGGGAGCATACAGGAGGCGGCCATTCGATGTTCTCTCTCCTTCTCCCTTCCTCTCTCTAAAATCAATAAAAAAGAAAGAAAACATATGAACCCAATCATATGAAGATGTTAATAGTTCATGTTTGAATGCAGTATTTTCCACATCATTTTTTAAGATACTAACAGATGTTACAGGGGAATGAGTGTTTGGTGTTCCCATAAGTTTCTGAAATTTTGAGTTAAATGAGCATCTTTACTGAGAGACTCCCTAGAGCCCCTAATATGCCAAAGTGCACCATGAATCTCTGAGGGGGTGTATTAGTTTTCTATTGCCACACCAATTTGTTACTTACAGTTTGGTCTGTCAGAAGTTTGACTTGATCTCATTGGGCTAAGCAAGATGTTGGCAGGACTGCATTTCTGGAGGCCCTTTGGAAGAATTTCTTTCCTTTTTCTCATTTTTAGAGGCATTCACTGGTATTCCTTGGCTTGTGGTCCCCTTCTTCCATCGTCAAAGCCAGTAACATGGCATCTTTCTGGCTTCTGTCACATCTCTCTCTCTAATCACAGTCAGTAAAATCTCCCTGCTTCTAAGGGCCAGTGTGATTAGACTGGGCCCATCCAGATGGTCTGGGGTAACCTTTCTATCTCAAGGCCCTGAACCTTAATCAGATCTGCCAAGTCCCTTTTGTTACTTAAGGCAACGTATTCACAAGTTCCATGGATTAGGATATAGACATCTTTGGGAACCATTATTCTACCTACCACTGAGGGTGCTGAAATATGTTGGAATCTCTAAACTTACTTGATCCTAAAGATACTTTCTCAAAGGTATTTCAGAACAGATTTTAGTCTCTTTGTATTTTAACAGTAGACCCAGGAGAAGAAAATGCATAAAGGAATAAATCTTAATGGTGGAATTTCAGGCACAGTAGTAACAGGTAGCAGTTGGGGACTAGCAAGCCCCTCATTTTCACTCACTCACTTTACATGCAAAGCCATACCTACCTGTACCCGTGGCTGTTAGAGGGATTTAGCTGTCATAAATATCTATGATCTCTTGTTTGTGGAGATGTGTGTGTGATCTTAATTGTCAAAGGCTGATTTCCCCCAACTTTGCCTTCATGGATTATACAAAATCCCGCTCTAGTAGGTTAAACTGCAAAGATGAAAACCTCTGGGTCTCCAGGGAACCCTTGGATGGACTGCTTGTTTACTGTGCAACCACAGGAGGAGGGAGGGACTGTCCCAGGGGTGGGAGGAAGGTCAAGAGAGACCAAATGGGGGTGTGTGTGTTCAGGGCCTGAAGGAGACCACATCTGGGAAAGCAGCATCACCATGCTGGCCTTTTTACCCCAGCAACAGATCAGCCAATCAGAGCAGCATCTGCATCTTGTATATACCACTGATGAGGTGTCTTGAGGTAGAAGAACCAATGAGAAAGAGGCATAATAATCCAAACCATCTTGTGTTGTCAGGAGGAAGGGAGGTGAAGGGTGAAAAAATACATTAGCCCAGGGCTTGGGGCTACTGGCTGCTACCCAGTTGCATCTCACAGTAGCTGTTGCTGACAGGGTATTACGGTACTATCCAAGAAGCTGGGTTTCTCTCCTTAATTTCATGGAGACTCCTTTCTGGACTATGCTTCTATGTTTCAGCAGGATTACCTCACTTTTCTTTTTTTAAAATTGACTTTTAGAGAGAGAGGGAGAGAGAGAGAAACATTGATGTGAGAGTAGAACAGCATCTGCGGCCTCCTGCACACCCCCCGCCAGGGATCAATCCTGCAACCCAGGCATGTGCCCTGACTGGGAATCAAACCAGCAACCTTTCAATGCACGAGACAATGCCCCACGAACTAAGCCACACTGTCCAGGGCAGAACTACATTAGTTTTCACGGGTCTTCTCAAACCATTGTAAATTGCCTAACCCAGAATTTCCACACTGATATATGCAAAGAATATACATGCTGAAGAGGAGATAGCAGTTATCAACTTTTCTACATCTGACAAAAGAACCAAAAGGTCAGAATGGACCACAAGTTTAGAACAGAAGCAGGGCTGTTAAGAAACAAAGATGTGGAGCTAGATAAGCTATTTAGCTAATGCCTGAGAAGTGCAGTGTTCTGTCCTGGCACTAATCTGACCAGAGTTGTGTGCTTCAGGAAGGTCTTGGAGAATCTAGAGGGTCCCCACGCATTTACTGCTGTGCTCAGTTTACACATGAGGTGATCTGAACTCAGAGCAGTAAAGTGACTCTGAGACTTCCCACTGAGGAAAGCAAAATAGGATCTGAATGCTGCCAGCTTCTTACTTCAAGCCCCATACTGTGGGTGCCACACACGTCAGTCCTAAGTTGAGGGGTTCAGTCAGTTCTAATATTTAGTAAACTGCAGCTTCTGGGTGCCACTTTCTGTGGGAGGAGCGAATTCAGGGTCTCCGGCATCATATGTAGAGGGAGCCTCCACTCATCCCAGCACGTTAGATATTTCCCAAGAACTGATCACTGGGACCCGTGGCAGGACATTTTATTTGCCTTTGAGGAAGAGGAATGGTGGAAGCAGGGGGATTTGCCCAGGGGCTTGTGGGGAACAGGAATGGGGAGGTCCACCTACATTCCACCTTGGACAGTGACCCTCTTGGGCCTGGCCCGGAGGAAGGATTCCTGGCCTTGTGGAGACAGGGCCTGTGGCAGGGGCTGCAGGAGTCAGTTCCGTGTGAGGCTGGCCTCCAGCAGCATTGCCTTCATGCCGAGGTGCCAAGGGCCCAGCCCAGCTCCAGCATATCAGAGACTAGCCATTTTGAGAGCACTGGGCGGCCACACCTGGGCCTGGACATCAGCACTGTCATAGCCAGCTCCAGCCGAGGTGAGATATCCTCCAGTGTCCTCAGAGACCACCGGAAAGGGAGAGAGGGGCAGATGCTGGCTGGGACCTGTGGGAACTGGATTGGTTGGTGAGCATAAGAGCTCTGGAAAACACCCAGATGACCCGGGGGAGGCTTTGAAAAGGGGACTGACTCAAGGCTGCATATATAGTTGTACAAATTACACCATGCCTAAGAGAGCTCAACAAGAGGCACAAATGGACACTTTTTCCTGTTTTGTTCACTCAGAGGAGGCATCTTTAAAAGTTTATCTGTCCAGAGCCCTGGCCAGGTAGCTCAGCTGGTTAGAGCATCATTCCAATATGCCAAGCTTGCGGCTTGATCCCTGATCAGGGCATGTACAAGAATCAACCAATGGGCCCCACTGAGTGGCTCAATTAGTTGAGCATCATCCTGTGCACCGTCCTGTGTTGCCAGTTAGATTCCCAATCAGGGAACATGCCTGGGTTGTGGGTTCGATCCCCGGTTCAGGCACATACGGAAGGCAGCTGATCAATGTCTCTCTCTCTCCCTTCCTTTCTGTAAGCATGTACTTGGGTGAGGATTAAACATTTTTTTTAAAAAAAAAAGAAAAAGAAAAGTTAAAAACCTGATCAGATTAAAATTTGAATAGTTTTTTTTAAACCAACCAATGAATGCATAAACAAGTGGAACAATAAATTGATCGCTGTCTCTCTCTAATCAGTAAAACAAAATTTTTTAAATTTTATCTGTGTGATTCACACAAAGCGCTTGTGTGCTAACTGTGGCAGTCCTGTGGAAGAGCCAGTGGAATTTTCATTACTCTGTGCCTATGGCTCCACACCGTGAAGCCCAAGGAAATGAGTTACATACTGGTCTATCCTGGTTTAAGGAGGTGGTGATCCCATGATAACTGAACAGCAGTTGGGATGGCTCTTGGCAGAGCCAACCAGTGTGGGAAAGCTGACAGGAGGATGGAGTGTTTGGGGGTGGGTATGTCTGGGCTCCCATTGCTCCCTCGCCCAGACGTTGCCTCCTGGGACCCAGTGCAGACTGTGGAAAGTTTGCTTCTGACATTCTGAGGGGCCCAGCCGTGGGAGGTATTCTTGCAGATCTGGACTCTGCATTGCTTTTCCAAGGAAAGGCCAGAGGGCAGAGGCCCCCAGGCTGGGAGACAATTGGAAACAACTTAGTTTGGCTGACTGTGGGAGCCAAGCACAGAGATGTTTGGATCGCATAGTGAGAAACTGACCATGGCTAGATGTGAGATGATTCAGAGAAGAATTCAGTGAGTTGACAAGCTATTTGGCCTCTGTTCTCACCTTTACCCTCTACCTTAAAGGCTGTTCTCTTTTGGTCTTATGTGGAGGTGTGGATCTTCCCCAGGAGTTGACAACATTCTTTCGTTCTTAAAACAATTCTGAGACTGAGGGCGGGGGGGATCTGAATTTGGGACCCTTCTAGAACCATGCTAGAGGAACTCTTCACGTTTCAGATTCCCAGGCTCACTCTTGGGCTTGAACACCAGCAAGGAGAACTCCATTCTCTTGAGCCAGGACAGAACCACACAAGCTTCCCTTCTTTGCAAACGTCTTCAAGGCACTTTGTCTCCGGGCAGTTTCTATGCCTTTCTTCCAACACAGGCTCCCAAGCTGAAGCAGGGAGAAGAGAATCTAGACAGGCAGAGTTAAAACACATCATCTCCTAATAGCCAAAGACAAAAGCTGATCCTGTTTCTGATTTTCCATCCAAGCCCCTTGTACGGAGTTAGGGAAGGTGGTACACATTCTGGGAGAAGAGGCAGGAAGGTCAGCCAGCTATGATCCCTGTTTTCACCGGGGGAGCTGTGGTACTGGGAGGCTGGCTTCTGCCAACTGGGAGAGGTGTGCCTGGACACAGGTTACCTGTGGAGCTGACATGGGGAAGACCCTGCCACACAGACAGCTATGAGAGAGGCTCATCCCTCCCATCCATGGGCTGCAGTTTCCTCCTCAACTGCCAAGAAATTGGACCTGAAAGCTCCTTCTAGCAGGCAAAGGCTCTGTGTTCCACTTTCACCTGTATCCCTCATTGGACTTTGGAGCTGGGTCTCGAGACAGGGCGTGGCAGTTATTGCTCATCATTGAATTCCCAGGACCTAGCCCAAGTAGGTGCTCATTAAACACTGGTTAACTGACTAACTGATGGATGTGAACAATAGAGAATAGCTAGCACGTGACCTTATTAGACCAAGCACTCTAGGATGTCATTCATTCACTAAACAAACATTTATTGAATATTTTGTCTGGTGCTGTGCCAGACACCAGAGGATAAATATATTTTTTTAAAGTACAAGTCCACCATGGCCAGTTTGGCTCAGCAGTGAGAGCATTGGCCCATGGACCAAAAGGTCGAGGGTTTGATTCGGACAAGGGCATGTGCCTGGGTTACAGGTTCGATCCCCAGCCCTGACCAGGGCTGTATAGGAGGCAACCAATCGATATGTCTCTCTCAACATCAGTGTTTCTCTCTCTCTACATTCTTCCCTTCCACTCTCTCTAATCAAATTTTAAAATCCATGGAAAAAAATTAAAAAGCACAAGTCCTGTGCTCAAGAAAAACAATTCATAACATGGGAGCTTATCAATTACAAGCCAGCGTGTACCTAGAGTGTGGGGAGCTCAAAAGAGTATGCAGCCCCTCCCCATCCTGAGCTGGGGGCTGAAAGAAGGGAGGTCAGAAAGTGCTTCCAAGAGGGGTCTTGAAAAATGATTGAGTTACTGGAAGGAGAGGAATGGCTCTCCAGGCAGAAGGAACAGCATGTCTAATACAGGGAGGCAAGGGAGTGAGTGCACTGGTTATCCGGGGAACTGTGGGTAGGAGCGTAGGGGAGCTGCAGGGACCTGGCTGGAGATGCCCCTGACTCAC
This sequence comes from Molossus molossus, assembly GCF_014108415.1. Lineage (NCBI taxonomy): Eukaryota > Metazoa > Chordata > Mammalia > Chiroptera > Molossidae > Molossus > Molossus molossus. Next base: position 179,109,876 of record NW_023425344.1, on the reverse strand, counting down.
TGAACCTGGCAAATAGCAAGGTTGGAGGGCAAACCCGGGCCCTTCAGCTCCCAGTCTAGGTGGGCTTCCCATTTGGCCTCCTACTCTTCCTGCTCTGTGAAGAGCCTGAAGATCCCCCTGTTCCAGGTGAGAAGGGGGTAGGGCAGGGCACAGAATGGGCACCTCACTCACCTGGATACATTCTCTTCTTCATCCCAGACAGTTCTCAGATGCCAGGCTGTTTTCATCTATTGGCTTTATCCTGACTGAGCCATTGCGGCTGCCCTGACCAGGGGGAACTGGCCAGCTGCTCGAAGTTCCTGTCTCTCCCAGAGGGCTCCTAGGTCTCCCCTGCTCCCCTCCTTGCTGCCCCCAGCCCTGACATGTTCCCATTAGCTGGGGTGTCTCCTCCTTGGCCAGTCCTCATCACTTGGCACCATCGTCCTCCAGGATGGAGGGCACTGTGAAGTTTTAACTTCTGAATCTTTCCTTGCCTCCTGGATCCGTCTGCAGACTGAGGCAGCCCTGCTGTCAGGCACGCTGTCCACTCTGCAAGAACACTCCTCCCCAGGGGTTTGCACCCCAGGTGCATCTGCTTCCCAGCGGGCATCTGGAGGGTGAGGGTATTACTGGTTGTCTTGGGGACTAGGGATCACTGTGGGCATTTAATGGGGATGGGTCAGGGATGCTCTGCAAAGTGAGGACAACCCCACACAACAATGGATTGTCCCACCAAAAATGGCCGTGACCTCTCCCATTGAGAAGAGCTGCTCTGGGCCCACTTTATTCACAGAAGTACAGTTTGTGTAAATCTCTACATCAGGGCTTCTCAAACTTTGCTGTGTACGTGAATCCCTAACTTGTCAAAATGCAGATCCTAATTCTGTAGGGCTGGGGTGGGGCTGAGCTTCTGTATTTCTAGAGTTCCCAGGAGTCGCTCAGATGCTGGTGCAAGTCCACACTTTACAAAGCAAGGCCCTACAGCACAGCTGTGCGTGTTTCTTTTGGAGAGGGGTGTGTATTGGGGGGCATTCTGTCTGCAGAATTTATGGAACTGGATATTGCCAAATATTTGCTTAGATCAGTGGTTTCTGTCCAGGAGTGATTTTGCCTTTCCCCCAGGGAACATTTTTGACTGTCACAACTAGGGGGGCAGAGGTAGGGGTGCTACTGGCATCTAGTAGGTAGAGGCCAGAGATGCTACTGAACATCCTACAAAGGACAGGCCAGCCCCTCCCAACAAATAGTCATCCGGCCCCAAATGTCACTAGTGCCCAGGTTAAGAAACCCTGGATTAGGTAAAATTTTAAACCAATGTGAAATATATTTGTGGGCAGTCTGACTTCACTGCAAGTTGCTGACCTTGGCCACAATGCTGTGAACACATGTCAGTGACGAGGCTTGGGCCCCTATGAGCATGAGCACATTAGTGAGTTGTAGTCTGGGTGTAAAAACTCTAGTGGTAGGTTTGAGACCTTACAAGCCTCGGAGATAAAAAATTTTTTTAAAAATCTATGGAGGAGCCCTGGCCGGTTTGGCTCAGCAGTTGGAGCACCAGCCTGTGGACCAGAGAGTCTCAGGTTCGGTTCCTGCTAAGGGCACATACAAAAAAAAAAAAAATCTATGGAGGAGAGAGGGACAGAATGAAAGAGGAGCATATAGGTAGATGTGGGCATGACCCATACTGTAGTTTTGGCTCTGGGTTTCCATGTTTCTCATATCCTTTTTTTTTTATCCTCACCCGAGGACATTTTTCCATTTTTTGTTCAGACAGAGTGGGAGGGAGAGTAAGAGAGAGAGAGAGAGAGAGAAACATCGACATGAAAGGGACACATCGAGTGGCCACCACTCACACAACCAACCAGGGCCGGGGACAAACTGCAACTGAGGCACGCGCCCCTAGCGAAAACCGAACCCGGGTCTCTCTGGACCACAGGTTGATGCTCTAACCGCTGAGCTAAATCCTTCTCATATCCTTTTGAAATAAATAATTAAACACAAAGGCAGGCCTTGCCTGCATCAATGAAGAAAGAGGGCTATAGACCAAGGATTGTGATTAAGCCAATGTACTTAGGGTTGAAAAAGCAGAATTACCCAGGGTGAGTGACTAATAATAAAGTTATACCATTATATTCACGGCAAAAATATCTGTGAGGGGGAGAGAATGTGATGGGTGTAGTGGAGGGGGCTCTGGAGACAGGCTCTTCCCTCTCGTGTTCAGTTTCAGCGGTGCAGGGACCCTGAGGACGGTCCCTTGGGTCATCACAGTCCCATGGCTGCAGGTCACATCTGGACATCCTTCTGCCCAGAGGGGCCTTCCACCTGGTCCTTGGGGCAGCCCTCCTAGAACAAGGTGTCGGCCCCGCCCACTCCTGCCCCGCCGTCCCTCTGCAGTCCACACCTGGATCACCGTGCTCAGCTACTCTGCTACACACACTGACAATTGGTGGCATTTTCTTTGGCAACTTTCTGTGTCTCCCAAATTCCTCACTGTCCTTATGTCCCCTATTTTCTAGTTACCCAGGCTCATTGCTCCCTCTCTGTTTCCTGCAGAATCTCAACTAGCCCTAAAGTACCTGGACAGTACACCTGGCTTCAGACTTTCTTTCCTACCCACATCCAAACTCAGCTCTCCTGCGGCCCCTCCCTCAAGACACTTCTCTGAGACTAGCGTATTATAAACAGAGAATTTACCTTAAGTGATGCTGATTGACTTTTTATTATGTTAACCTCCCCATGTGATGTATGTGTATTTTAACAGGAGATATTTGGATAGCTAATGTCCCAATTCAAAACAGTAACTGCACAGGTGGGAGTTCCTTCACCCAAGGTGGAAGTTAAAAACCACCAGGTGTCAGCATGAGAAGAGGTCTTGCAGATCTTCCAGGGCCACTCGCTCAAGTGACAGACACAGAACCAAGGTTCAGAGAAGTTATTTGAGAGCACAGCCCAACTCCCATTCCTTTATTCGGTCAGGCACTCAGTCCACAAATCCTTTCTGGGCATTTACGTTTTCATGCCAGGTGCCACTGGCACTGGGGGCACAAAAATAATGAAAGTCTTGTCCCAAGTCACTGACAAAAAGAGGTACGTTAAATCACCAGGTGTCCCTTCCTTGACTTGGCTGCCAGAAAGTTAGATGAGAAATGTTGCATGCGGGTACAGTAATTACCCTTCATGCACATTTTCTGGGAAAACTGTCACCCCATTTTTATTATATGCCTTTTATTCATTTATCCTCGTTTGCATGATTCTATCGTTTCTTTGTTATTTACTATAAATTGTCTCAGATTACTTTTGGAAATAAGTGGAGTGTGAATAAGTCTTAACATACTTATATCAGTAAGGATTGGGTTTAGCTGTGGGTAATGGATACTCAAAATAACCATGTCTTCAACGAGACAGAGGCTATTTCTTAGGTGACTGTCGGGGGTAGGCAGGCCACACTCAGCATGGTGGCTCTGCTCCACAAGTCCTCAGGAGAATGGGGGTCCTCGGGGTGCTTGGCTGCGAGTTGCAACTCAGCCCTCTTGTTAAATATCTGCGGGGAGCTAAATGAAGGACCTTCCAGCTGAGCAGAAGCACCAGTCCCAGGCCTTGCCCGGGACAAAGCCCCTTAGCTCCAGCCCCACCAGATCTGCTGTGGTAAGGGCCCTCCCTGAGGCCCATGGGCCCTCTGGACACCCGAATCTCAGGAACATCTTGTGCTTGGATGAAGTTTGCCTCCGACCCTGCAGAGCAGAATGTGATAGTGGAGGAAGGGAGGAGTTGAGCTGAGGCCCCAGTCAGCTGCCACAGGAGGAGGCAAATGTGGCTTCTTCAGAGGCAAAGGCCCAGACTCGGCCCCATGGGAAAGCAAGTCTGGTGTGTAATCCTTCAGAGTATGACCTCCTCAGAGGTCTGTAGCTGAACTGTACTAGGGCCAGTCCCTGAGTATAGGAAGACAACCTGCAATGGTATAAGTAGTTGATGAACAGCTTTGGGGCTGTAGTTTTAATTGCAATTGTAGTTTAAATTGCAATTGATTACCTTGGCTTGGGATAGTGTCCAGGCTTCCCAGTTTCTGTTGTCTCCCTGGCATGCCCCCTCCCTTCCCAGGAGGGAAAAGTTTAACATCATGGTGCAAATATCCAGGAAGTGTGTGTCCTGTCCCAAGCTCTGCTCCTCTCAGATAAGAGGCTTTGAGTCAGCTTTAGGACAAGCCTGGCTGGGGCTTGGTGCAGTCAAGGGCCATCTCCTGTCTTGGGTCAGCCCCAGAGTGCCTCCTGGCCCCTCTCTGCCCTGCCAGAGCTGCCCCAAGGCCAGTCTGAGCTCCCAGACTCCCCACAGAGTCCTGAGCCCAGACCCCTACTCCTTCCTGTGCTGGATCCCAAGGATGCATCAGGGCTGTCAGAGTCTCGCAGCAGTGGAGAAGGAAGGCTCCATGGGGGCAGGCAGGGGCCCGGCCACCCCCCTCCTCAGCCTGTGCAGCCAGAGCCTGGGAGCTACACCAGAGTGACCATAGAAATAATTGTGTAAAACAATATTAGTGATGGGTAGTGAAAGGGGGAACTTTTAATAAGTATTCTTGGATAACATGTTATATGCTGGGATTGTCCTAGGCTAGCCTTCCTAACTCTAAAGGTGGTAGGTATCCATTGGAACCCACTCCCACTGGCCCTCCATCCTGCCAGGGGGTTAAATCCCACTATTAACTTCCACTGTTCTCCTCCCTCTGGTTCTATTTCTTGGGCCTAAATCGCCAGGCACACAGTCCTGCCTACTGGTTTCTGAGGACGGCCCCAAAGCTGAAAAACCAGCCCTTCTCGCCTCTGACCCTCCTCGCCTCAGACCCTCCACGCCAGGCAGGGGATGTGCCTCTCTTCTCTTCATTCCTCATCTTTGCTGAGAGGTACAGGCAGGATTCTCTGAGGACTGTGGAGCCACCTGTCCTTGTGGGCATCTCAGCTCCAGGAAAGGGAGGCATGGTGGGCTGTCCCAGACTGGGTCCAGGTTTGAGTTTGTTGTTTTTCTACCTTAAAGAGGTGTTGGACCCAAGGAACTTCCAGCTCTAAAGTCTCATGATTCTGTGATGGTTCCTGCCTTGTCCAGATACTGAGTGACAGGCCTGACATTGATCAGCCTTACCCTCCAGGGCTGGTGTTAGATTGCAGCTTGTACCAAAATCGGCACCCCTTCAAAGCAGGCGGGGTTTGAAAGAAGCAAGCAGGGCTCCCTGCTTAGAAATGACAAGAACTCAGGACAAACCCACAGTGAGTTCTACTCTTTCTGGCTGCCTGGTACACTTCGCTTCATTCTTCCTTAACAAGAAGGGTCCGCATCTGGGTCCCCCGGGCCTCCCTCTGATGCACGCCTTCTAGCTCGCTTCTCAGAGGCCCCCACAGCCAGTCGTGGGCCTTCTTTGCCGACGAGAAAACATCGTCAACCTGGCCAGGCCAAGATGGGGTTCTCTTCCCTTCCAGCAATTCCCATCAGAATGGAGAGAGGAAAAGTGAGGACCCCAGCAGCAAATTTACCCGGACCATACAGACGCTGGTTTCATCCACACTTTGAATTTTTGTGTCTCCCCTCACCCCGCCCCAGCTCCAGCTCACTCTTTTGTCAAATCCTCTTAGACATTAAGTCTGTCAAGTGGTTTGAGGTTTGAAATCTACCAAACTCTTGCCCTTTGGGATGGAAACCAGAGATCCTCTCTCTGCTGTGCTCTCTTCTGTGCCTCTACCATGGCACGTCTCGCCCCCCATGCCATGCTGTCTTGATTTAAAGCAAAGTGAGGGCGGAGGAGACCTTGTCTTTTTCGTCTTTGAATCCTCTACAGCCTAGCTAATCAAAGTGTGGTTCGCATTATAATAAGATCTCCAGGTGATTTATTAAGGTCTGAACAACTCTGTCCCAGGCATTCAGCACGGCCTGAGCCAGGAAGTGGGTGTACTATATGGATAGTTAGAATGCACTTTTGAAATGACATGTTTTGTGGGTCTGTCTTACTGTTCCTGTTAAACCGCAGCAAAGAAAAACCCATGGGAGGAGGTGTTGGCTGAATGTTACCGCAGAGAAGCTGGAGCACCTCGGCAGGGAAGCTACAGCCCCTTTCTCCCAGGCTTTCTCCTAGCAACAGCTGCATTTTAACAGGGCCTTCTGGATACTCCACAAAGAGGGATTACAGTTGTGGGATCTGCAGGTCTCAGGGAAGGCTGTGGCAAGCCAGAAGTTTGGGGACCCTTCTCACACCATTCCATATTGGCAGCTGCCACCTTGGCCTAAGTGTGGACAACCTTGTGAAGAAAGAAGGTCGCTGTAGCCCTGGCCGGTTTGGCTCAGCGGTTGGAGCGTCAGCCTGTGGACCAGAGAGTCCCGGGTTCGGTTCCCACTCGGGGCACGTACCAAAAAAAAAAAAAGAAGGTCGCTGTAGCAATGTCATGTGTGGCTCTGGCCTGAGGGTTACACAGGATCTAGAGACCTTACCCACTGGTTGGGCTCTTCTCTCCCGAGACCAGATAACTAATGGCTTAAGGGCCCAGAGCTCACTGAGAGTGGAATTTGGGGCCAGAGGTCAGGGCAATCCAGACTTGCCTCTAACCCAGGGAGGCTCAGGCCGCCATACATGCTGTCCTCTCCTACTTCCTGGAGCACTGCCTGGCTTCTGGGGCAGAGTAATGAGTGACAGCTCATTAGATGCAGAGAGCCAGTAGAAATTCAAACTTGAGAACAATCTGTCTGGCTTTACCCCGGAGCCAGGCTGGTCAGTAATGACCAGAGAACAAAGGGTTCCACAGATATGGAAAGAAAACAGCATGAAACTTGAATGGTGTATTTTAAAGGCAGGTGTAATGGATCTGGGCCAAGTTCCCCCACACTCCAGGTCCGCTCCTCAGCCTGCCTGCCTGCCTGGAGATTTCCTTATGAGTCTCCATGCTGCTGGCATGCTCCTTCCATCTGCCCCCTGTAGCTACTACGCAGATTCTCTTGAGGGGTGGGCACTGCCAAAGACGATGTGCCCGCCCGACAGGCCCCCTCTTCCCAGACTGGGGAGCGCTCTGCAACCTGAGGATCCTGTGGGGCTCAGCCCTCCTTCACTCTGTGCTTTCAGGATAGAGTCACTGGGCCATGGCCTACCCTGGATCTGGAGGGAGAAGGGAGGGCAGTTGGAGCTGGAGCTGGAGGGGAAAAGAGGAAGTTGGGAGGGCAGAGAGCTCAAGGGGAACACTGGGTCTCTGTGACACTGCGTTTCTGGCCCTCACTTCAGGGAGGTCCCAGAGCAGTAGCTGCAGCACTGTCCTGTCCTGCCCTGCCCTGCGGCCATGCCACCTGCTTCCCGCAGGTCAGCTTGGAATATTGGGGCTGATTGCAATCACCACTGGGAGCTCTAATTAATTCACTGTGCCTGTTTGCTTAGAACTGTATGCAAATGTATGCAAATAAGCACAACGTTTGCGACTATCCCAAGAGGCCTGATGTTATTTTTGTTTAGATTCCCAGGCTGGGATTGTGGGGTTCACGGGGGCATTCCAAAGGGCTGGGGGCATTTAAAGGTTGGAACCATTTCTTTTTTAAAGAAAACAACTAATTTTCCTCTGCTTCCTTTTCTTTTTTCTTTCAGAAATTCAGCCCTAGACTCTGACAGAATGAAGAAATGTGAACCCAAACCCAAAAATGAAAGCTGGGAAGAAAGTTCCAAGCCCTCCTGGGATCGGGTACCGCCTGTGAGGCACTGTCTCTCCTGTGAGGAAACAGGGTCACAAGATTGTCTTATTATCTTTTTATAATAATAATTTTAGAATTAAAATAAACTTTATGTTCTGCTATTTTAGTTTTTAAGTTATGTAGTGGGAATATAGATTGTAACTGAAAGTGGATTAAATCACAAGTTTGCTGGAGCCTCAGCTGGGGATTTTGCATTTATCTTCAGAGCGAGCAGGAGGGAGAGAGGGAGGAAGAGAGAGAAATATCAATGTGAGAGAGACACATCAGAGTGGTCGCCACCCACATGACCCAAACCGGGCCAGGGACACACTACAACCAGGGCAAATATTTCTTTACTAATTCCCCAGCTGAGCCCTGGCCGGTTTGGCTCAGCGGTTGTAGCGTTGGCCTGTGGACCAGAGAGTCATGGGTTTGGTTCCAGCTAAGGACACGTACCTTGGTTGTTGTTTGTCCCCGCCTGGTTAGGGTGTGTGTGGGTGGTGACCACACCGATGTGTCTCTCTCACATGATGTTTCTCTCTCTTCCTCCCTCTCTCCCTCCTGCTTCATCTGAAGATACATGCAAGAAAGAAAAAAAAAATGTCCTCAGGTGAGGATTAAAAAAAAAAGAAAAAAATATTTAACGCCCTGGCTGGTGGTCATACAGGAGGCAACCAGTTAATGTGTCTCTCTCCCTTCATCCCTCCCTCCCACTCTATCTGAAAATCAATGGAAAAATATCCTCGGGTGAGGATTAAAAAACCAAATTAAAAAAAAAAAGAAATATTTAACATATAAGTCTTACCCTATTCTTTTTTTGTTTTTGTTAATCTTCACCGGAGGATATTTGTATTTTTCCTTTGATTTGATTTTTTTTAGAGTAGAGGGTGGGGTGTGGGGGTGGGGGTTGGTGGTGGAGAAACATCCAAGTGAGAGAGACACATCGAGTGGTTGCCTCCTGCATAAGCCCCGACCAGGCCCTGGATCAAACCTGCAACCCAGGTATGTGCCCTTGATGGGGAATCGAACCAGTGACCCTGTGGCGCTCAGGGTGATGCTCTAACCACAGGGCCACACTGGCCAGAGCAGTCTTACCATGTTCTTAATTAGCAATAGCTCTGGAAGACACAGACACCGAGTAGCAGGGACACTGGTGGTTCGGGAGGGGGAGGTCACAGAGGAGGCTTGGACAGCTGACTGATCATACGCCTGCCGCTCCTTCCCTTTTCCAGAAAAGGGAAGGGAAACTAACATTTCCTGAGCATCTATGTGGTTGACACCATGCTAAGGACTTGCGTGTTTTGTCACCTGGTTTAATCCCCATTTTTTTTATAAGCAGATAAAGAAACTGGGGCTCAAAGAAGTTAAGTAATTTATAAGGGGCACAGCAGGATTTCCATCTGTGTCTGAGGAGTCCAAGCCCACACTTCTTTCACCGCTAGCTACTTCCCAAAAACAGTCTGGGCAGAGGAAGCGTCTGCTTTACTGGCTAACACAACCCAGGAGCCTGGTGGCTATCCTCCCCAGTTTCTGGCCAAAATGCTACTGCTCCTAAAGGCATCATTTTGTACAGCCACTTATTCAGGAGGGCACGTGGGCTCTAGACTACCCTGGCATCCATTTCATTCTTACAATCTGCTAAGCTCCACACCAAGTTCTCTTTCTGGCTGAGAAACTGTCCTGGACTTTGCAGGCACCAAAGTTAGTCCAGGTTGGGCAGGGTGCAGCCCCCAATCATGCAGTGGGCACTGCATCTCGGGACAGCCTGCAGTGCACCAGTAGGGCTGATAAAGGATCTTCCTTGTTTCATGAATAAGTAAAGTATTTGGGTGACACAGGACCCTCTTGTGTTGAAGGCAGACACCTCCTTGTCCTCCAGAGGGAATTGAACACTGAGTGATTAGAGATGAACATCGAGCTCAAGCTCTCAAGCTTTCAGTCTGTTCCCTGGGTTGGCATCCCATCTAAGGGGCGGAGCTGGATGCATTATTCCATGACCCCCAGCTCAACCTCAGGTTAGAAAAGAGGCTCCGTTTTCTCCTCTGTCTCTCTTCCTGTAAAACAGATTTGGGAGAAGGAGCATAAAGTGAAGAAGGGGTATTTTAGGGCCTCTTCCATAACCTGCATTAGTTAATTTATTAATTTTAAAGTTTAAATCTTCATCATTTCCTCTTGTTAATGCAAAGTTCTACCTAGTGGTATAGTCCTAAACCTCAGGTGTACATTTGAATAGCCTGGGGAGCTTTAAAAAATTCTAAGGTGTGGATCCCATCCCTGGAGATTCTAATTGGTCTTGTAGGAACCATGGGCATCAGAGTTTTTTAAAAACTCTCTAGGTAATTCTAATGTGCAGCCAGTGTTTACAACCACTGCATCCAAATCCCCTGGCAGGCTTATGAAAACAAAGATCAGCATGGCTGGTGTGGCTCAGTGGTTGAGCATCATCCCATGCACCAAGAGGTCACTGGTTCGATTCCCCGCCAGGGTACATGCCCCGGTTGTGGGCTCGATCCCCAATAGTGGGTATGCAGGAGGCAACTGATGGATGTTTCTCTCTCATCGATGTTTCTGTCTCTCTCTTTATCTCCCTTCCTCTCTCTCTAAAATCAATAAAAACATTTAACAACACACACGCACACACATTGCTGGGCCCCACCCTCTGAGTTTCTGAGTCAGTAGGTCTGGCAAGGAGAGCAAGAATGTGCATTTCTAACAAGTTCCAGGTGATGCTAATACCGCTGGACCAGGCAGTACACTTTGAAAACCACTATTCTAGAGTGATTCTTAAGGTGAAGGCAACAGTTAATTATTACTACTACCATTTATTGAGTATTTACTATATGTCAGGCACTTTAGTGTCAAGGATTTTACATATTATAGTCTTATTTATCTTATCATAGCTTGTGTAATATGATCTTTTAAGTGAAATATATACTGTGTTTATAATGCTATATTTATTTTGTATGTGACTAGAATATGCGCCTCCTGAAAATAGGGCCAATGATTTTTTTCATTCTTCTTCCAGACTTTCTTTTCCTATTCTGTCATTATCACACAGTGCTGAACACACAGTAATAACTATGATTTGTTGAGCATCTTCTATGTACCAAATCACTGTCCTAGGTGATTTGCTTAGTTTATTACACTTTCTACTCCCCAACAACCACATTAGGAGAGTGCTATAATGATTTCCATCTGACAGGTGATGTAACCAGGTTCAGAGAGGTTAATTTACTATTCCCTTATCACCAGTAGGTGCCAATGCTGGGATTTTAATCCTCTTTTGTCTGAATCCAAAGCCTTGTTCTTATCCTGTTATTCTGGCTTCTGTTAACTGTGTCATAGTATTGTCTCTGGCCACCTAATTGAATCCTGAAGGAGTCCTGGCTCCTTTTTCCATGGCCTCTGGGCATGACTGAAGTGGAAAAGGTGGGGGAGGTCTTCATGACTTTGGGGATGCTGGCTCCCAAGGGCTCTTGGCCCCTGCAGATTTTATCTTCCCAAACCACAATACTTGGCACATAGTTGATGCACAATAAATATTTACAGGCATCCTTGGAGACATTGTGGGTTTGGTTCCAGACCACCGCAATAAAGTGAAGTGTAATCTTTTTGTTGGTAGATGGTCTTGCCTGCAATTTGTAAAAAAAACACATCTGTGAAGAGCAATAAAGCAAAGCACAATAAAATGAGGTATGCCTGTATTTAATAGAATAGCACTGATTGTCTGCACCTTATATTATAGCACTTGGTTATACACTGTTTTGCATTAAATGTCCTCTATTCCTTCTTCTGGGTAAATTGTACCTCCTCAAAAGACAAAGACAGCCCGGCTGGTGTTGCTCAGTGGTTGAGCATTGACCCATGCACCAAGAGGTTGCCGATTCGATTCCTGGTCAGAGCACATGCCCAGGTTGTGGGCCCAATCCCCAGTGGAGGGCACGTAGGAGGTGGCAAATTGATGTTCTCTCTCATCGATGTTTCTATCTCTCTCTCCCTGTCTTTTCCTCTCTCTCTCTCAAATCAATAAAGAAAACAAAAAGACAAAGACAACAGAAGATTGGCAAACTGATATCAGCAACACATGAAAAGGATTATACACAACATAGAATTTTCCCCAAGATTGCAAGGTTGGTTTAATATATAAAATTAATCAATATAATACCCAATATTAATAAAATAAAGGACAAAATCACATGATCATCTCAATAGAAACAGAATAAACATTTGACAAAATCCAACATGTTTTCATGATAAAAATAAAACAAACAAACACAAAACACTCAATAAACTAGGAATAGAAGGGAACTTCCTAAACCTGAGAAAGGGCACCTACCAAAACCCCACAGCTAACATCATACTTAATAGTGAAAGACAAAGCTTTTTCCCTAAGATCAGGAACAAGTCAAGGATGTTTACTCTTGTCACTCTGTGCAACACTGCACTAAAGATTCTAGCTAGGGCAGTTAGAGAAGAAAACATAAAAGGTATGCAGACTGGAAAGGAAGAAGTAAGACCATCTCTATTCGCAGATGTTGTACATAGTAAAGCCTTAGGAATCCTCAAAAAAGAAAAAAAATGATTTGACTAGTAAATGAATTCAGCAAGATTAAAGAATAGCAGGTCAATATACAAAAATGAATTGTATTGCAATATACTAGCAATGAGTAATCTGAAAATAAAATTAAGAAAACATATTTAGCCCTGGCTGGTTTGGCTCAGCGGTTAGAGCATCCACCTGCGGACCAGAGAGACCCGGGTTCAGTTCCTGCTAAGGGCACATACCTCGGTTGCAGTTTGTCCGCGGCCGCGGTTGGAGTCATGTGAGTGGTGACCACTCGATGTGTCTCTCTCTCACATTGAGGTTTCTCTCTCTCTCTCTTCCTCCCTCTCTCCCTCCCGCTCTGATGATAAATGCAAAAATGTCCTTGGGTGAGGATAAAAAAATTTAAAAAAAGAAAGAAAACATATTTATATTAGCACCAAAAGAATAAAATTTTTAAAAAGATGTGCAAAATGTGTACACTGAAAACTATGAAACATTGTCGAGAGAAATTAAAGGAGATCTAACTATATGGAAAGACATCCTGTGTTCATGAATTAGAAGACGTAATCTTGTTAAGATGGCAATATGCCTTAACTTATTTACAGAGTCAATGCAATCCCAATCAAAATTAAAACTGGCTTTAAAAAAAGAAAGAAACTGAAAGTGGATCCTAAAATTCACATGGGAATGCAAGGGACCAATAACATCCAGATTATCTTGAAAATCAAAAACAAAGTTGGAGGACTAACACTTCCCAATTTCAAAAGTTACTATACAGCTGCAGTAATCAAGACAACATGGTACTGGCATAAAGTATAGACATATAGATGAAATGAGTAGAATTGAGAGTCCAGAAATAAACCCTCACATATATGCTCAATTGATTTTCAAAAGGCTACCAAGACCATTCAATTGGGAGCAAAGAATCCTCTTTTCAACAAATGGTGCTGTGACCACTAGAAATCCATACACAAGATAATGAACCTGAAGCCCTTTCTCCCATACACAAAAATTAGCTGAAAAGGGAACATAGGCTTAAAAGTAAGAGCTAAAACTATAAAACTCTTAGAAGAAAACATATGAGTGAATCTTTGTGATACTGAGTTAGATAATGACATTATCTAAGACAAGTAAAAAGACAATTAATAGAATAAATTGTGTATTTGATGAGAGATTTATATCCAAAATATATAAAGAATTTTTATAACTCAACAATAAAAAGACATAATTCAATTTTTAAGTGGGCAAAGGATTTGAATAGACATTCTCCAAAGAAGATATACAAATGGCCAATAAGCCCATGAAAAGATACTTAAGAGTATTAGTCATTAGGTAAATAAAAATCAAATCCACATGATTCTTCAAAAGATTAAACATAGAGTGACCATTTGACCCAGGAATTCCACTCCTAGGTATATACTCAAAAGAAAGAAAAACAGGTGTTCAAACAAAAACCTATACACAAATGTTCGTAGCAGCACTATTCACAATAGCCAAGAGGTGGAAACAACCCAGATGTCCATTAACTGATGAACAGATAAACAAAAGGTGATATATTCACATAATGGGATATTATTCAGCCACAAAAAAGAATGAAGTACTGATACATGTTATCACATGGATGAATCTTGAAAACATTAAGTGAAAGAAGTCCATTACAAAAGACAACATAGAATATGATTCCATTTATATTAAATGTCCAGAATAGGCAAATCTAGAGACAGAAAGCAGATGAATTAGTGGTTACTCAGGTTGGAAGGGGTTGGGGAAATGTATAGCTGCCATGGAAATGGAATTTCTTTTTGGGATGGGTAATGAAAATGTTCTAAAATTGGGATGGTTACAAAACTCTGGAAATATTTTTGAAATCATTAAATTATATACTTTAAATGGGTGAATTTTATGGTAGGTGAATTATATCTCAATAAAGACTATAAGAGCAGGCAGGAGATGTGTCTTATACCTCATGGCCTCCCTAACATTCCCAATATGGTTTGGGGCACATAGTACATGCTCAATAAATACTTAATTAAAGGAAACTGTTTGTTTTCAGAGAAGAAGTAATAAAATGCACAGAAGTTAAACCTATTAGGGAAGTGCAGAAATAGGAATAAATCTCCACTGCTGAAGAACCAAAAGACATCGAACGAAACAAGGTCCCCAAAATATAAGACTATATTATTTCTTAAAATCGCATTTCAAAGACAATGACACAAATTTTAAGTACTAAAGAAATGGAATACAGAAGTTCTCTGCCTACAGGGTATATTTGAGAAATAAACATTTAAGCAAAACTTTCTTCCTGCAGACGAGGAAACCAGTAAACCAGGAATGCTTTCCAAAGAAATGCATTCTAAACCAAAGCCACACTAAGATTCTTTTTTCTCCTCCCCTCTGAGTTTACCTAGTGTCCTAGTCCAAAGGCATGGTGAAGGTCACAGTTGATGACCTGTCTTGGAGCTGAAGTAGGCTGAGGAAGTAGTTTCTTTCTAAAGTCAGTAGGAATTTATGCCAGGGGTATCTCTGGCTGGTTTGGCTCAGCAGTTAGAGCATCGGCCTGCGGACCAGAGAGTCCTGGGTTCAGTTCCTGTTCAGGGCACGTACCTCGGCTGCAGTTTGTCCCCGGCCCCGGCTGGGGTCATGTGGGTGGCAACCACTCAATGTGTCTCTCTTGCATCGATGTTTCTCTCTCTCTCTCTCTCTCTCTCCCCCTCCCCCCCCCTTGCCCTCCCACTCTATCTGAAGATAAATGCAAAAATGTCCTTGGGTGAGGATAAAAAAATTTTTTAAAAAATTTATGCCAGGGGCTTATAATAACAGAGGTCAGTTTTGTAATTTTATATCCTCATTGTGAGAAGGGTCAGGATGAAAAATTATTCCACTATGAAGCATCCAGGAATTTTTTATATTCTTCTCCAGTTGTGAAATCCAGGACTGATCCTGATATTTGGTTTCTTCATCGTGAGTTCACATAGCCTCCGAGGATGCTTAGGAGGTCATGAAACCCGGACTAGGCTCCATAACCTGGTCTGATTAGGGGGACGAGCTCAGAGTCCTTGAGGTCCTTCTTGATTCCTTAGAGGTTTATTACATCTTGAACAGGTCTGATGACCCTGAAGCCTTAGGAGAAAGCCTGAAATGGCCCTATCATTACCCAGTTACACGTTGCATTTTGACATATTTTCCAAATAAAGTAAACCAGCATTGTTAAGGCTGGGCTGGTCCTAAAAGAACAACTTGGTATTATTCAAATCACTGATTCAGGTACCCTAACCCCTGCCAAGGAGTAAGTCAGCTTAGTGGTGCAAAGAGCATCTCAGAGCTGGGAGAGACCCATATAACAGCCACTGGTTTAGTGTAACTCTCTCTGAGTGAAAGACCGTGATAGCCCCACTCATTTAAAATGTCACTCAGACTCAAGCAAACCATGTTCTTTCTTTCTTCTTCTTCTTTTTTAATCGTCACCCAAGGATAATTTTCTATTTATCTTCAGATAGAGTAGGAGGGAGGGAGAGAGAGGGAGAGAGGCAGAGAGAGAGAAACATCAATGTGAGAAAGACACATCGACAAGCTGCCTCCCACACCACAACCAGATACGTGCCCTTGACTGGAATCGAATCTTCAACTCATTGGTTTGCGGGCCGATGCTCGAACCACTGAGCCAAACCTGTCAGGGCTCAAGCAAACCATTTTCAAATAAGGATGATAACTCAGCCCTGGCCGGTTTGGCACGGTGGTTAGAGCGTTGGCCTGCGGTCCAGAGAGACCCGGGTTCGGTCCCTGCTAAGGGCACGTACCTCCGTTGCAGTTTGTCCCCGGCCCAGCCCTGGTTGGTCATGCAGGTGGCAGCCACTCGAAGTGTCCCTTTCATGTCGATGTTTCTCTCTCTCTCTCTCTCTCTCTCTCTCTCTCTCTCCCCCCCCCCCTCCCTCCCACTCTATCTGAACAAAAATGGGAAAGTGTCCTCAGGTGAGGATTAAAAAATAATAATGATAAGGATGATAACTCCACACAGGAAGACTTCCAGCAGAACACCAGGCATTTTATGACCCCATAAAGGGCTGACCATTGCTGCTGTGGGCCAAGGTGAGGCCAGAGAGAGGTGGCAAATGCAGGAAAAACACAGGGTAGGAAAGGAGATTAAGGAGCTACAGAGTGCTGCATGGGGGAGAGGGAGAAGGAAATTGGCAGAAAAAAAAGAAGTCCAAGGTGAGCAGAAGATCTCTCCTCAGTTCCAGAAGATTCTATGGTGATGCAGGGAGGGAAGCAAAGCCCAGTACAGTATGTCTGCCAATCTGGTAGGCTCCAGACACCACACCTGGCTGTGTTGACAGGTTCTTCAGCACCTTCCTCTTGCTGGCCCACCTGACAGCCGGACATGGCCCAGACATGAGGGTGCTCATCCTTGAAAGGCAGATGTGAAGTGATGGTGGCTGCCTGGGACTTGTCTCCTGCATCCAAGAGGACTTTTCCTTGGAGCCCAGATCTCTGATTGGTCCTTGGCTGGAAAAGCCCCTTCAGCACGAACTCCCCTCCCCCATCTGGCAGTGTTCAGAAAAGGGATAAAGGGCCCCTGTTGGCCTGTACACATCTCATCCAAGTGACAGACCACAGTCCCTTGTCCAGTCATGCACATTAGCCTCAACCCACAGCGTCAGGGCAGGGGTAGAAGGTAAGGCAGAATGCTCATCGCAGGCAAGGATAGAAGTAGGAACTGAAAATGTGCCCCAGAGCTGATGCTGGGCTGCTGGACCGCTTCCTGCGGGTGATGCAATCGCTTCTGCCACAGGTGGTGGCGGCTGTGGGAGTGTTTGCGACTGAGAGAGGCTGGAATTTACCTTGCTAGGCTGCCTCAGGCTTGGCCTTCCTGTTCTGGGGGCACAGGGGACATTGTGTTATTGATGGGGGCAGGGGAGTGAATTCTGTTTGTGGGGAGGGACTGGGTGTGCCTTTAAGGCAGTAGATGGAGGGGATGTGAGCACCCGCTTTCATGCCAGACAGATGTGGCCTCAAATCATAGTTCTGCTGCTTCTTGCCTGTCTTTAGAAATGTGACCTTAGTTTCCTTGACTGTAAAATGGCACTGAAGGCGATAGCTCCCTTTTGGGGTTGTTAAGGATTACACGAGACACCTTTTGTCACATATCTGGCATTCAGTAGGCGCTCAGCAGGTGGGAGTTGTTTTGGATTATAGCCCAGGGACCTCAGGTAGGATTGGGATAAGAGGCTGGTGTTACCCCCAAAGTACTCACCCCTGCGGAGACAGACTGTTTACCCAAGTTGTGCCACCTCTGAATCTGTTGGGACAAGGGCATATGTATGAGTATTGGAAGGCCATCTGTTGATGGCAGAGCTGGGAACTGTACCCAGATCTCCTGACATCTAATCTAGAGTTGTTTTTACTCGACCTGATGGTGGATGGGCTTTGGGAACAGGGAAGAAGTGGGGCATCACACATTTCCAGGATGCCTCTGTGAGGAAAGGCAAGCCCACCTTGGGAGGCCCAGCCTTCCTGGGAAGGCTGTTTGCCCTTAGCTTGTCCAGTTTCAGCCCCCCCCCCTTACCCTCCTCCTGTCCCCAAGTTTCTCTTTGCTGGTGTGTAGGTGTGCATATGAGGGCTCATGTTTGAGAAAAAAGGGTTTGGATATGCTCAAGGATCCCCCCAGGGACTGTATCTGCACCTCCAGCCCTTGGCCAGGGGCCTAGCACATGGAAGGTGCTAAGTTAATGTTTAATGAACTCATACCTAGGTGATGGAGACTCTTTCTCTCTACCAGAGAGGGACCCTCTTCCATTTCAGGACAGTGGGGGCTGAGAGGTTGGCTGGGACACAGTTGATCCAACTCCTCTTCTCTGCCCCGATCCTCTTGAACACCAGATTCAAAACCTGGGAGGCTCTCGGCCCAGAAGAGACCAGTCCTCAGCTCTTCCAGGGTGGCAGGTTTCCCTGATAAAAGTCGATCATTCTCTGGCCTCAGCTTGAAATTTCTGAGGTTTCCCTGACAATCTTAAGGAAAGTGTGTACTGACATATTGATGTAACTTTGTCCAGGAAAGAGGCTGCGTCCTGGGGGATATGGATTTAAAGGAAGAGTATTTTTATTGGATTTCTTCATCTCTTAGCAGCATAAAGCCAACTTTCCCCCCATGGGCTGGGCATGCTGATCCCTGGGCTGGGTAGGAGGTAGGTGGAAGGGGAGCTGAGGCACCACCTTCAGGACCATGCTTATAGTTTTTCTGTAAATTTGTCTCCATAGACATAGTTCCATCATGTGTCAAGCCTGGAGGAAGTTGATCTGAGGGTACCAAAGCCTTCATAGCACCAACTTGCCTTCTAAGGGAGGCTCTGCTGGTGAGAAGAAACTCAGGTAAGACTAACCATTCAAAGTGGCAAACACAACGTAAGACAGGACATTCATGGAAAATCCTCCACTGAATTTTTTTCCACTCCCTAGTATAGAATTATTCATATTTTTTTATTTTTTAATTCTTAAAATAACGTTTTATTGATTTTTACAGAGAGAGGAAGGTAGAAGGAGAGACAGATAGAAACATCAATGAGAGAGAAACATCCATCGGCTGCCTCCTGCACACCCCGCACTGGGGATGGAGCATAAACCACGGAATCAGCGACCTCTTGGTGCATGGGTCAACACTCAACCACTGAGCCACACCAGCCGGGTATTCATATTTTTTAAATGTGGAAATGTACATTTATCCATTTACTCACTCAGGAAATATCTACTGCATGTCCCCCACAACAAAACTGAACATGGACTTCACCTTATCTTTTAGTTTCCACTGGGCTTTAGCATGGCAGCCTTAGTCTGGTCTCTGCATTTTCCCTTACATCCAGTTTTCTGAATTCCCACATGTTTTTTTCTTTAGTACCTGCTTTTTCTGTTTTAGTCCCACTGAACCAGTGATTAGCATGTAGTGAGCTCATTGACTGGGAAATCAAGTCTCTCCACTTGTTTATGCAATTAGCAGAAGCCAATCTGTCTGTCTGCTGTCTGTTCTGCAACTCTCTCTCTCTCTCTCTCTCTCTCACACACACACACACACACACACACACACACACCCTCTGCAACTCAGAAGAGAGGGAATAATTCCTATGCAGGCAGATGGAACCACGCACAGAGAGATAAATTCACTCTGTTAGAGCAAGTCCAGTGAGGGAAGGACACAAGACTTCCAGGTTCGTGGTCTTTCTTACATTCAGGATCTCTCCTCCTGGGAGTTAAGAGGCAAGGGGGTCAAGTACTATAGGCTCCCCCAGCAAGATCCCCACCTTACCCATAAATCAGTTTCCAATCTAACCCCTCTCTAGGGGTTGAGTTACAAACCTCAGTAACCCCAGGGCGGCCTGCCTGGTAATTCCTATTATTCAGCTGTCAGCTGGTTTTTAAAAAACCTCCCTTCCCAGTGATCCAGTTACCAGAGTTTTAGAGCCCATTCCTTGTCTCAGAGAGAAATCCTATAGCCAGGTGAAACAATGGAGAGGGCTCCTGCCTGCTGTCTACTGGGAGCTGGGTTTTCTCTTCTGTTGAAAGCGCTCCCCTTAACCCTTTGCATCCCTCCCGGATTGTGGGGGAAGGTCTGCCTCCCTCTCAGGCCTGCACACTGATGCTGTTCAGAACAACTTTGTCTTTCTCTGGGGACCCTCTTCTAGAGCCAGGATCAGTCAGCAGAAGAGAAAACAAATTGGGGCAAGGGGTGGGAAGAGAAAGAGAAAGGAAATTCTCCAAAATAAAGGCTGCTGCAGCTGCAATGTGCATTTGCTCTGAGCCCAGTCAAAAGCCTAGGGTTCGTCTGTTACTAGTGTGCTTCTGTTGGACAGGGGGCTCAGATCCCAGATCTCTAGCCCAGCAGGTCCTGACTCTGCTGAGTCTGCCCTGTCTGGCAGGGGAGAAAGGGCAGAAAGGGAGGGGTCTGCTTTGACAGTGATGAGAGGTGGGGAGTGAGGCTCCTGACCTCCCTGACCCCTTTATCCCTGACAGTCTTTTCTGATCCCTCTGACTCAGAAGGCTGGGCCCCTGCTGCTTGACCTTAGAGGCTGACAGCACAGGAGGCCAAGACACCAGGTGTCCTTTAGAACTAGCCTGAGGGAGCAGCCTGGGAAAGCCTGGGAGAGAGGTCTTAGAAGAAATGTCACTAGAGGGTGTGACCTTCCCTTCATCTTGCAAACTGCCCAGACCCACTAAGATGATTCCCTCTGCTCCCCAGCCCCATTACCCTACAGTGATGATGTTTAACCTTTTATAGGGTCACAGACCCCTTTGGGAAACTGTTATAAGCTATGACATCACCTCTCCAAAAATGCTTGTGTGAACCCATGCAGAATTTAGCCAGTTTCATGGGTTCACAGACCCTAACGCTGAGGAGACCCTGGTGAGTCTGGAAAATAGACGGATCCCAGGTAACACCCTGTTCCACCAGCTTCCTTGCTCTGTGGACCCAATTCCACCTTACAGGTATGTGATGAAGCAGACAGCTTTAGCAGCTTGAGAGGGTCAGGAGAATTTGGATGACCCCTGCCCCCGGGGCCTGTGCTACCCCAGAGAACAGATTCAGAACTGCTTTGTCCTTCAGTTCCGCTCTTTACCCTAAATACTTCCCATCACTAGCCAGCCTGAAATACTGGCCCAGGAGGAAAGCCAATAAGAAGGATGGGAGGAAGGAGGAGGAGATATGTGCATGGTGAAGATGGCAAGAACCCTGCACAGAGGCTAGGTTTGGTCTCCTCATCTCCCCACATGTGGCATAAGAGGTTCTGACACTCCCTCTTGGCCAAGCCTCCTGGTAAAATAATATATCTCCTTTTGGCTCCAGCACCTCTTTTTGGATGTCTGTCAACTCCTGGGGGGACTGGGCTGCTGGCCAACCTTGACTATTCCATCTTTCCTTTTTCCCTCTTCTCCATCCTTTTGGGACAGTGTTTTCTTACTTTAGTAACCACACCCCTCAATATTGCTTGGTGTGCTCTCTTTCAGGTGATCTTTGAGGGCACCAGGGAAAGAATGGGTAGGAAAAAAGTATGGCTTCGGGCTCCTCTGGAGTAAGGATCCCAGCTGCACTTAAATCTGTCTGAGTTTACAACTCAGAGAGAGCAGCTTGGTAGTCAGAAGACCACCAGTCCCCACTGTCACTGGGGTAGGACCCATAATTGATCATCTAGTCTTTTGCAGGGACTGGCTCCCTCTCACTCATTTATGGCTTCATCTTTCTTTCTTTTTTTTTATCCTCACCCGAGGATATTTTTCCATTTTTTTGTACAGATAGAGTGGGAGGGAGAGAGAGGAAGGGAGAGAGAGAGAGAAATATTGACGTGAAGGGACACATCGAGTGGCTGCCACACCCGCATGACCAACCAGGGCCGGGGACAAACTGCAACCGAAGTACGTGCCCTTAGCGGGAACCGAACCCGGGTCTCTCCACTCTAACCGCTGAGCCAAACTGGCCAGGGCATGGCTTCATCTTTCATCTTTCCTAAAATTCAGGCTTGGACAAGTCACTCATCTTCTATAAAATCTTTGCTGGCTCCGCTTTGCCTCCAGAATAAGTACAGATTCCCCAACCTGGCATTCTTGGGACACCTCTGTCCCCTGACTTAAACCTACCTGTCCATGCCCAACCTTCCTAAATCCCAGTGTGCACCCAATGATCCCATTCTCCAGCCTGCTCCCAGAACAGATTCCCCAGTTTACTATATTCTGCTGCACCTAGGCCTGGGCTGTTTTATCTGGTTTTCCTTATTGAAAAATTTCCCCATCCTTCAAGGCCCAACTCAAAAGCCTTCTCCATAAAACCTTTCCTAGTCTTTGCATTCTGAATTTTTCTGCATCTCCCAGCAGTCATTATCCCTGAAATTAACACATTTCATACTGCTTTCCATTATTTTCACGTCTACCTCTCCAAGTAGATTGTAGGCTCCCTGAGGGCAGGCACCAGGTTTTGGGCACCTAGCCCAGTACCCAGCACAATACAGGTGCTCAATTAATGTGAAATAGTCCACAGACTCCCTTCCCGGTAGTTTGCTCTCCTGCAGCACCAGCACCACCTCCTGATGCGGCCATAAACAGGATGTGTGTCAACTGCTCAAGCAGTCCCAGCATTCTTGATCACTCCTCTCCTCAGACAGATGCTTATTTTGTCTGTCCAGGCCCAGTCAAGAAGAGGACCTGAGGGTCCCTTTGGATGTATTTAATCTGAAAAGTCACTCAGTAACAGTTCTATACACATGTTCCCAGGCTTCCTACAGATTTGGGGCTGGATTTTTCTCCTTACTCGCTCGGCAAGCGGGAGGGTGCTTTGCCACCAGGCCGGGATCCACAGGGACCCGCACCTGTGCCCACTGGACGCCACCAGCCGCGTCTAAAAGTTCTCCGCCCCCTCCTTCCCTCCCTGTTTCAACGCCGTACTTATTTAGCCCATTGCCGAAAAAGAAGACAAAAGTCACTTTGGCGCCCCCTCGCTCGCTCCTAATCGAACGGGCTCGGGGACTCTCCGGTGCTTCCCGAGCTTGCGTTAGGAACAGAATCTGCGTGGACGATGACGCACCAATTGCGTTTCTGGCGCGGGTCAAAATTTTACTCGGCCCCTTGCAATGTTTCCAAGGGAAGGTTCGTACATTCTTGACCGTCCCTGGCAGCCGACCAGCCCGGGACTTGGGGCTCACTCCTCATTGGCTAGCCGCTGGCGTGACGCGCTGGAGGCGGGGCCTCATCAGCTGTTTGCGGGATGCCCGGAGCGGGCGTATTTTGGAAACAATACCGCGCGGTGCGGAGTGGCCTCCTCCGGCGCCCGCCCGCTGCCGCTGCCGCCCCTGCTCGCGCCTCCCGCCTCCCGCCTCCCGCCTCCCGCCTCCCGCCTCCCGCCTCCCGCCTCCCGCCTCCCGCCTCCCGCAACAGCCCGGTGAGCGCCGGGGCAGCCGGGGGCCGGGCGGAGTTGGATCGCACCTCCTCGGGGAAGTGGGGAGAGGAGTCGCGCTGTGCGTGGGGGCCCGGGAAGGGTTGGGCTGCGTGTATCTGGGGTGACCATGAAGGACTGGGGCGTTGGGCTGCGGAAACGGGGTGCAGAACCCACATCTAGGTGCGCTGCACCACGAGGCAACTTGGGGGTAGTAGCATTTGAGAGCCCAAGGAGTTGGGTCCAGGTGGGCAGGGGAACCTGCGGTGCACTGCTGAGCCGACCTGGGCGCCAGAGAACGGCCCGGTCCCTGCATCTTACTTTGGGGTAGGGCAGGAAGTTGTGGGGCGTCCTGCCTCCCTGCGGAGTCTGAAGGCCCCTCTCCTTAACAGCTGGGCTTCTCCCTCCTTCCCAATTGAGTCTGGGCGCCAAGCCCCCGAGTGCTCGTCACGCTGGACCCTGGCGCGGAGCCCTGGCATCACGACTCGGAGGCCGAGACTCTCTCCTGGAGTCACCCAGGTCTGGTGTGTGTTGTGTGAGTGTGAGTGTGAGTCTGTGTGTGAGCATTCCCAGATTATAGCCCCTGTCGAGGTTCAGAGTGTCTACTGCCTTCTCCTAGGAGGAGGAGCCTAAGTTCAGCATCCCTGTTAGAGCCCATAGGGGCTGGGATGGCTACAGCGGGCTTTAGTCCCCCTTGCTAGGAATAAAGCCTTCCCTAGCAGTGCCCTCAGGAAGTGCGCCTCCAGCCAGTTTGGACATCACCTCTTCAGTTCCGGGGAGGGGGAGAAGAGGGTCTTTTTACTGTATTCCAGTTTACACTTGACCTTGCCCAGCAGCCCTCCGGAGGCTCCCACCTGCAGTTCTTGTAGAGTAGGAAGGGTCCTATGGCTGGCAGAGCCACACCCTTGGCTGTACCTCCCCCACTGTCCAGTCCAAGCAAGGGTTGAACTTTGGGGCTTTGCTGGGAGGGGTATGGGGCGGGGGGGAGGGGGTAACGGGCTTCAAAGGAAGAAACAAGACAACGAGTCCTGCTTGTGACTGGCTTTGGAGGGCCCCTTCTTAGGTTGGGATTGCCAGCTTGCTGAGAGGAGGTTGAAGGGCCGGAGGGGAGCCCCTGCCAGGTGACTGGCAGGACAGCCTTTGGTCTTTTCAGCAGGAAACTTTGTTTCCTGATGCTGATAAGCTGGAGTTCTCCCACCCCTCCGTTGGGAAACACTTTTCAAAGAACACCAGGTGCCTGTTTTGCCATCTAAGTGGGCATCTCCTCACTCTTCAGGGAAGAGGGCAGAGCTAGGACCATAGCTTCAGGACTAGATGGGATGGAGGGAGGGTTAAAAGCAAGCACCTCAGAGAGACAGCTTACATTTGAGAAAGCCAGGATTTCTGAATTTAACTGAGATTTCTTTAAGTACTTTACCAACCCACAGACCATTTGGCTTCTTCTTCAAAGGCAAGAAACTGGGAGGCAGAATTCCCAGGGGATCTCTAATTGAATCTGGCAGTGACAAACATTTTCTCTCTGTATCCTTAACCATTCAGATGGTTGTTGCTTCTGGCTGCTCCAGGGGCTCTCTGGGGTTCCTAGTTTTTGTGTAAGGTGCTTGGTTAGGAACTCAAGATGCTAGGTGACTCCAAGGTCAGCCTTCCACGAGTCATCAGGTGGAGCAAGAGGAACTTCTTTATTACCAAGAAACTCATATCAACAGCCTGAGTAGTTTAGGCAGTGAGTGAGATCACAGAGAAAGGGCCAAATTTCACTTCCTCCTTGAGGGAGGTTGTACCAATCTAAGGTTTAGCACTGGCTGGAATGGTAGGTTGTGGGGAAAGATTTGAAATCATGGAGACAAGTGAGTTGACTGAGTTGGGGGAGGTCAGCCATTTTGCTGGATGTTGGACCAACCCCCTAGGCCAAGCTGTGATGGGCAGATAGCGCTACTGTGCCGAGAGGGCAGCTGCAATGACTAACTTGGGTCTTTCTTCCCTTTCTCTCCCAGGACACACTGTTACCACACCAGGGAGCCTGTTTGTTGTGTTGAGCAAGCTGGGGGGTGGAGACTAGAGTAGATGGGCAGCTGGGCAGGGCTTAGCAGGTTTGGAGGGAACCTGGCTGCCCTAGGATTGCTGGCTGGCTTTTGTTTTTACTGCTGAGCCTGGAGCTCAGTTCAGACTTGGTGGTTGGTTATTCCTCAGGGCAGTGAGTGAGAGAGAAAGAGAGAGTGTTGTGAGCACTATGTGGACAGCCAGTCACAGCACCCTTCTGCCCTCCCACAGCCACTCACAGATGTCTTGTTGACATTTCCCCAGGTACCCTGAGTGCTTGTAGCAGCTGATCATATCCCTGCCATTGCTCAGAGTTGATAGTAGTTGAACTTCATGACCATGACCAGCTGGGTCACAAAAGAGGCTGAGGGGAGGGTGGCTCTGGGTGAGCTCAGGAAAGAGGTGTGGAGAGTCCCTGAACAGTGAGGCAGTCCACATTTGGGGACAGGTGTCACCCTTGGCAGTACTATTATCACCAGCGTTATCAGTCATGAGTACCTGGCCCCACTCCCGCAGATAAGAAGGGAGAAGAGGGAAGAAGGAAGAGGAGAGGAGAATCCCCCCTAGAACTCCCTCTCCAGGGTTGGCCTGGATGCCTTATTACGCCCAACAGGGGAGATGGATCCACCTCAGTGTGTGGAGGAGCTGGAAGATGATGTGTTTCAGCCAGAGGATGAGCTGGGGACCCAGCCTGGGAGCTTGCCCTCTGCTGACCTGTTTGCCCAGAGCCAGCTGGATTGCCCCCTCAGCCGTCTGCAGCTCTTCCCTCTCACCCACTGCTGTGGCCCTGGGCTTCGACCCATCAGCCAGGAAGACAAGGCCACCCAGACCCTCAGTCCAGCCTCCCCGAGCCAGGGTGTCATGCTGCCTTGTGGGGTGACCGAGGAACCCCAGCGACTCTTTTATGGTGAGTGCTCTTAGCCTCAGGACTCCTCCCATTGAGACTTGGGGGAAAAGATGGGACTTTCCCTCCCCTAACCTGCCCTTTGCTATTTCCTTCCCCAAATTGAGCAGCAGGGTCTATTGATTTCCTCAACTCTCACCTGCTGCCTTTCTGCTTGTCACTGCTCCTTACCTGTGCTCGTTGGGTGCTAAGAAGGGCAAATCGCTCTGCCATTATTTCTGTTCTTTTGTCCCTTTCGGGAGGAATCCTTGGGTCCATGTCTCATTGGGTTGGAGAGAGGATACCTGAATTTCGGATTTTACATCCTGTGGCCCGTAAAGTGGTCCAGCCTTTTGTGTCCCGGTAGTGATGTACCTTTCATAAAGTGGCTAACATTACTCTGGAGAAGGTTGGGGGTTCTGTGACTTGCTGTTGACATTGAAGGGAAAAACCCAGCTGGTTCTGGGACAGGAGATTCCTGAAGGCAGAAGGTGGCCCCCACTTGTCACTTGGTACTTTCTGTGCTTGGAAGGGGAACTAGAAAAAGAGGTTGGGATTGCCTAGACTCAGTGTCAGCAAAGGGGCTTTTTCCTAGGCTCCATAGGACAAGACCCCTTCATTTGTGGACTTAAATGGTTTATTTTATGAGCTATATGCTCTCCTCTGGCAAAAAGGCAGGGTTAGACACTCAGTCTGTTTTATTCTTTTTAGCACAATAGCTTGTGGAGGGAGGGGAATGGTTCAGAGGCTATCTTGCTGGGTCTGATAGACAGATTGGGGAGACGCTGCAGTTATTCCCAGAGGGAGCTGACCCATAAGGTAATTCTGGCACAGCAGTTCTGGCGGGTGGAGGGAAAGCAGGGAGGAGGCAGGCGGGTGCCCCTAGTGGCGGCTCAGTTACCAGCACCTGGTAAGTGTGGAGCTCAGATCTCGATCTTGAGGTCTTGCCTGGGGCTGCCTCCAGAGAGGAACTTGGCTATTCTGTGGGTCTGAGGAGTTTTCTCTCCCTAGTTTTTGTACCATTGCCCAGAGCTTTAGGACCTGAGTCCAGCCTTCCTCTCTGCACTAAAAAGTGAATAGACATTTTGGTTTTCTCCTTCTCTGTCCCTTGCTTTGCTCATCCCAGAAACTCTGGAGAACTGCCTCCAGTGCTTTTCCAGAGAAGAGCTTCAACCTGCTACACACGCATAATAAATTGTGGTCAAGCATAGCTTGGTAAATAAGGACAGAAGGTTGGCAAGTTCATCCATGCATATTACCTTTGCCACGGCACTGCCTGTCACTGTGGAACTGAAGGGAAGGCAGTGACCATACCCTTCTGTTCTTCCAGCATCAACTTTTACATGCTTGGGCAGCAAGCAAGTTAGGCTGTCCAAATTTGGCAGATTGCCCTGGTAAGACCTCAGCCCCAGGTCTCTGCCAAGAGTGTTAGGCGAGGGGAGGAAGGGGCAGTTGTGGAGAATACTGAGATGTGGGCCCTCTGTGTTTGCAGGCAATGCTGGCTTCCGGCTCCCTCTCCCTGCCAGTTTCCCTGCAGGCTTGCCCCTTGGTGAGCAGCCCCCTGGAGGACAGTGGCAACATCGAGCCGAGATACAGATTGCCAGAAAGCTTCAGTGTATCGCAGACCAATTTCATCGGCTTCATATGCAGCAAGTAGGCATGGGGCCTTGGGTTGGGGCGGGGGTGGGGGGTGGCGGGAGTTTTGAGTCTGTTGGGGCTGGGGGGCTGGGGCCTGCCTCTGCAACTCTGTCTTGCCAGACCTCAAGAATACGGTCCCAGAGTTTTGGCCTTGACTATTGGGATTCTTGAGGACTGCATGGGCCCTCCTGGATGAACATGCCTGCCCTCATCTCTGAGCTCCAAGTTTGTTGTCTGCCCACTCTAACTCAGGCTCCATGAGAATGATTTGTTGGGAGATGTTACCATCCCTCCTGCCTGGAAAATGGGATGGCTTTTTGCAGACTTGCTTGACAAACTCTGTCTTCTTGAAGCCAGAGTTGGGAGATTGTCCCTTACAGACCTAAGGGGAAGATTTTTAGGGTGCTGCAGCAAAACTGCACAGTTGGGGGTGCCTGGCTGAGGTGCAGTGGGAACCTAATAACCAAGGCTTGAGGGATGGGCCTGAGTGGGGGAAAGTGGTAGAACTGGTTGTAACCTGACACTTTCCAGCTGGGGAGGCTGCTCCTCATTGTCTCTGTCTGGGAACTGGGGCCTGGGACTCTGGAGAGCGTACCTCAGAGAGTCTCTCCAGACCGGCGGCCGGGCGCTTGGCCTGGTGCTTGGCCGGCAGCCTGGCACCAGCACCGCCAGGGCGGGGCATCCCGTGTCAGTCGAGCATGTGGCAGAGTCCATCAACAAAGGCGGCGGCTGGCAGGCTCGTGCTGAAGGAGCCCTCGTGCCACGGGCTCTGCAGCCTTGTCTGGGCGGCCCCCAGGCACTTAACCCGTCCTCTCTGGGCTGACTTTCTGGAGGGCTGCCAAGGCAGGGAGAAGAGCCCGAGGCTGATCTGTGCTAGTACAACCACCGCTGAAGCAGAGGCTTGCCACCTGGGAGCGAACACGTTCACCATTTCTGGGACAGTGTCCCTGGCCCACAGGATGTGTGTGTGTGTGTGTGTGTGTGTGTGTGTGTGTGTGTGTGTGTATTTGTCTGGAAATCAGGAAAACAAATAACACAACGATTGGGCAAGACCCTGAGGTTAGATGGGTCATTTCAGGTGACCTGAGGAAAGCTGTTGGTAGTGGAAGGTTGACTCTAGGACCAAACCATTGCCAGCTCCAGGGGGGAGAGAAATTGACTCTGGGGCTCCTGAAAATAGGCTATCAAGAGTTAGATATGGTTAGTACCTTCTGCCAAGGAGTTCTGAGGGAAATTTGGGTCTAGAACTGGTCGTGGTAGGCTCTCCCAGCCCCTTAGTGGTCAGGAAGGGAGGATGGCCCTGTGCTTAGATAATAAGGCAACTTGGCCTTCTCTTCTGGCCCAAAACTCCAGTCTCTGGTCTGTCCTTTGATTATTCTGTGGAAACTTGGCTTCGAGTTTCCCTTCAGTGCATGTGTGGACTCACTCTGATTCTTGATTTTTTTCTCTTGGCCTCCTTCCTGCCCATTCACTCTACCCTGGTTGTAGGCCTGTGGCTGAGTCCAGCTCACAGCTCTCAGGCCTGGTGCTGGAGGTGATGGAGAACGCAGTGCCTGCGGGTCTCCCAGACTCACCTAGAGTACGGTTTGGAAGGCAGCTTTTTTTCATTTTCAGCAGACCTGGGTATTTCCCAGAATATTCCCTCATCCTGTGAACTCCTGCAGGCTTGGGAGCTGGCTGAGAGGATAGAGTAGACCACAGCCCAGGGCCCTTTCTTCCAGACAGTCCTGAACAGGAGGAGGCAGCCCTTATCCCAAGGTCTGACCCTGCTCTTTGCTGCTCAGCCTCATTGCCCCCAGTCCAGGGCTGCTGCTTTGAGGGTATGGTTCAGCTCCAGCCAGGATGCTGTCCTGTCAGCCAGAGCCACCCCGGCCGGGTAGGAGGAGGAGCAGCGCAGAAGAGCTAACTGTGAAGAGTCTTCCCTGCTCTGCACCTCCCCTCATACTGGCTCTGGAGTTCTCTGTTCCCCTCTTGCACCTGCCAGCTACCTACTTCTGTCTGGCAGTGTCAGGAAGCTGGCCAGTGAAGCCTTTCTAGACCAGAGCTGGTTTTCCCAAAGTTTCCATTACAAAGAACCAGCTTTTTGTCTGTGGGGTCCTCCTGCTTTACATCCCCTCCTCCCCACTAACGCTGCTCACAGACCTTCACCAGGAGCTCGACCTGCAGGGAAGACTAGGATAATTGCACACATAGGATCTTTTAGCAGCTGGTTTTAAGAAGTGAGTCTTTTTCTGAACTTGATTATTATGTGAATAATCTGAAAAGTACTGTTGACATTCCTACATTCTTATCCTTTATCTTCTTTCCTTATTTCTTTCCCTCATCTTTACAGGCAGGGAGACTGAGGCCCCAGGAAGGAAGTGGTTTAGGATTAAGTCTTTAGGCTTTGAGTATAAGGTCAGAAAGCCCAGGTTTAAATACTAGTTTTGCCACCTACTAGCCACCGGGAAGTCATTTGACCTTGCTAAGCCTATTTCCTCTTCTGTAAATTTGAGCTAATACCGTAGAATTTTAATTGAAGGTTAAGTGAGATAATACTTGTGAAACTTCCAGGCACATCAGTAGGTGGTCTTTAATGCTTATTTCCTTCTGTCTCTCTGTAATCCTGATCAGCCCTCAACCTTTCCCACCCTACCCATCACTCTGCTCCCTGAGCTCCCCTCTACCTTCCTGTGCAGAGAAGTGGGTGTCCCAACTGTTCAGCTGTGGGTTTTGGCCTTGTACGTTCTCCTCAGAGAATGATGGTCATTCCCCATCACTGTATGCTGAGTTGAGAGAGCCACGAAAGACAACCCAAGAGGTAGTAAGAAGTTGAAGGGGCCTGGCCATCTTCTTTGTTCTTGGATCTGGGATAGTGTCCCAGAGCCAGACCGTGGCCAGTAATCCCTGAGACGGATAGGGAGTGTGAGCTTTGACTTTCGTCCCTGGTTCAAACCTCAGTTATTCTTTTTCTGTATCAGGGGAAACCTTCTCCCTAGGAGATGTGGAGCTGAGGGAGGGGTTATGATGATGGGTAGTACATTATAGGATGTCATTATGGCAAATCAAGTACGTTAGCATGATCCCAGATTGAAAAGGTTGCAGCCTGGCTGGTGTGACTCAGTGGCTGAGCATAGACCTATGCACCAAGAGGTCACCGGTTCGATTCCAGGTCAGGGCACATGACCAGGTTGTGGGCCCAATTCCTAGTGGGGGGCATGCAGGAGGCGGCCCATGTTCTCTCTCATCGATGTTTCTATCTCTCTTTCCCTTTCCCTTCCTCACTCTCTGAAGTCAATAAAGAAAAAGAAATTTTAAAGAAAAAGAAATTATAAAGAAAAAAAAAAGAAAAGGTTGCAAATTATCTGGGTGTCAGTTTATGCTGGCCATATTTCCCGAAGAGCATGCAGGTCTAGCCTGGTTACTCAAGTGATCAGTTCAAGGTGGCTCCTCTGGATGGACCAGCAAGGAATCGGAGGCAGATCAACGTCAGCACGGTGCTTTGTGGGTCTCCAAAGCAGCAAGAGAGTGGAGTCAGAGTGAGCAGAGGTAAAAGCCTTTCCAAACCTGGTCACACACACTACCTTCCTTTGGCTGGGTCTGGAGTGGAAGGTTCCCCTTTTTGCTCTTCTGTGAGCTGACCAGCTGTAGCAGGTGACCTCTCGTGGTCTGTGGACTGTGGCTTACCTTGACTCAGGCTCTGTGAAGGTGCCCTGGTATTTCCATGTCCATCTAGCTCCTACAGGGAAGAGGAGGCAGGTTTGCTTCCTCACTGAGCTCATGGCTGCTCTGATCAGAAGGGGTGAGTCCCAGCTTCTTTCTGTTCCCCCTGTCATGGTCTCCTCCCACATGGACCTAAAAATGGACAGTAGTAACTGGTGTCCCCTCCCCTTGAGGAACTCTCCTGTCCCAATGGCACCAACTTTAAATTTGTGGGGGTATTTTTGGACAATGCTAAGAAGCCAAGAATCCTCAAAAAAAAAAAAAAAAAAAAAAAGGAGCTACTGTAGACTGTTGAGTAAAGCTAAAGGAGGCTTGGAATTTTTCATGTTGGAAATGACTTTTTCACTTGGACAAGGAGTAGCTCCATTCAGAACAGTCAGATTTGGAAATTCCCTGAATAGTAATTAGACTTCCTTGAAATGAAATCTGAGAAAAATTTCAGCCACTCAGTTGAAACCATCTTTATGTGGGTTTTATTTTTTGTTTGTTTGTTTTTTAATTGATTTTAGAGGGAGAGAAAGAAACATTGATTGGCTGCTTCCTACACACCCCCTACTGGGGATCAAGCCTGCAACTCAGGCATGTGCCCTGATCGGGAATTGAACCCTTGACCTCTTGGTGCATGGGACAACACTCAACAACTAAGCCACACCGATTGGGCAACACCATCTTTAGTTACAGTATTACAGAAAGAATCCTGGATTTAGAGGCAGATCCCCTCTGTCACTTCTGAGTACTGTGTTCATAGGCAAATCATTTTATCTTCTCCGAGCATTGGTTTCTTATACTTACCTTGCAGAGTTGATGTGACAGCTGATAGTTGATAACTATTAAGGAATGGACGGCTCAACACTTTTGCAAATGTGTTAAAAGATGATTTTAGGATTTCACTGGGACCTGCCTTTATAATTCTTGTGGAGTTCTTTGGGCAGTTGCACCCAGGGTGGTGTTCGCTTGGTTTATTAACCAGCAGCTTCTCTGCCAGCAGCCTGGATCCTTTGTTCGGGGAGCCCCTGACTGCTTCCTGACCCTCTGGGATGCTCTCCTTGTTAGTGAGTGGTTTTCTGGAACTCAGACTGTGGCTAGTGAGGTTGTTCAGGCTTTAGATGGGACAGCCCTGGCAGGAGCCCCAGAGATTTGCCTTAAAGTGAGAAGGGCCCCAGCAGAGCCAGTCCCTGTCCCAGGATTGGGAGGTCCACCTAGGACAGTGCCTGGAAGAGCGGGGCGAGGGAGGGGCTGTGGAAAGCTGCTGTGCGTGAGAGCCAGGGCAAGGGCTGGGGGCCCTGTGTTTGCTCTGTGGCTGGCTCTGTTTATATCGCTCGCTATATTTAGCTTCTGAGTCATCAGCGTGGCTGACTAGAGGCGGAGTTCCCCACACAACTCTGCACCTGACTGCTCTCTCTTCTAGGAGAAGGGCCTTGTAGTTAGGGAGAGTTTATTCCCTCCCACCAAGCAAGGCAAACCATGGGGATGGGGGTTGGCTTTTTTTTTTTTCCTTGTAGGAGGAGAGTGAGGAGGGGAGGGGTTGGTGGAGGCACTAAAAAAGAAAAAGAAAAATGGTTTACCTTTTGATCCGCATCTGGCAACCAAGAGGGCATGTTCCATGACCAGAATGAGAACAGGCACTGTGTATGGTGAGGAGGAGGGTCAGCCATCTTCCATGCTCAGCTTGCCTTGTATTGTCCAGGGAACTGGTCCCAGGTAGGGACAAGAACAGCCCGTTGCAGAGGCCCCAAGTTGGGAGACAGAACCTTGGGATCCCTTCTCCGCAGCCTTGTAGACCAGCAACAGACCTGCCCCCTCCTCAGTGCCCTCTCTCCCTCGCCTTTGACCAGGGCACACACACCAAGGTTCCTCTGGTGCTCTTAAGAGGTTGCCTGATTGATGGAGCTGCTCTCAGCTTGAGGGAAAGTGAAGCACAGAGCAGTCTCTGGGGAGCTAGACAAGGGCCTCAGCAGTTCCTACCCCCAGGCCATGGAGGTACAAAGCAGGACACCAGGGACCTGGGTGGAACACAGCCTGTCCCTCATCCCTACCCCGCCGTGGCTGAAGGCAGTGGCCTCTGGCTGCATTAGAGGAAGCCCTCCTGCCTTTGAGAACCAGCTGGCCCCAGCTTGCCCTTTTGCCATGGTGGTGGCCTGTTGCTTCAACTTCCTGTTAGCACTGCTGGCTGAGCTGAGAAAGCTCTTGGCAAGGAGGAATTTTTTTTTTTAAAGATTTTTTATTGATTTTTAGAGAGAGAGGAAGGGGGGGGAGAGAGAAACATCAATGTGAGAGTGAAACATTGATCAGCTGCCTCCTTCACGCCCCCTACAGGGGATGGAGCCTGCAACCTGAACAGGTGCCCTGACTGGAAATTGAACTGGGAAACTTTCTGTGCATAGGATGACACGGACCAACTGAGCCACACCAGCCAGGGCAGCAGAGAGACTTTTACCTTTTCCATTTTGCCATTCCATTGTTTGTTCCTTGGGTGGCTGGGCCAGAAGCATTCTGGGACAGTGGGCCCGCTGGACTCAAGGGGCTGCCCCAGGGGGTTCAGAATCCCTGGCTCAGCTTGGCAGCCTGGAAATCTGAGTCCAGCTGCCTCTGGCTGCCCCGGCCTATTTCAGAGTGAGAAGGCAGAGATTTCCCCAGGATATGATGAGTCTGTTCAGAACACAGTGCTCCTGGACAGGCACTCCGAGCGGAGCATGTGGAGGGAAGAACCCAGCAAAGTGAAATGGGCCCAGGTCCGGAGAGGTGAGCTTGCTCGGTGCAGCTACCAGGCCCCTGCTTTACATAGGTTCTCATTTGATCACCACAGCCACCTTGTACTTCTAGACCCCATTATTCCCATCTTACAGGAAAGTGAGTTCACAGAAGTGCCCAGGTTACACTAAAATGGCTGAGCTGGGAGCCGTACAGATCTGATCCATCCTGAAACTATGGTCTCCCCCCACTCACCCCTGCTCCTCTGCAAGCCCGTGCTGGAAAGGGACACCGTGCAGCACCCACTGCTGCCTTCAGTCTGCTCTGCCTCCTGTCGCGGTTTGTGTTCTTGCTTTTCTCCACTTCAGATTGTAAAACAATTGACAAAGTTTGCATTGCTCGTCTCTGTGTCCTCCATAACTCTTAGCGCAGTTGGGTGCTTGATAAAAGCTGAATTGAACAAAAGTAGCTTCCCAACTTCTTTCAAGTGGAATTGTCCTGAAGTCTCCCTTATCTCTGTTCCTGTTTCTCAACGGCAGGGCTCTTTCCTTGGCCCATCGGGGTGGATTTAGAGTTTGCTGGAGGAAGGGGGAAATGTTACTTTGTAGGATGTGTGTCTCCCCATAAAGCAGAGTATATGTGATTCTGCATTTTAAAGAAACTGAGCGTGGTTTCAGAGCACGATCTGCAGTTATAATTTCAGACCAGTTTTAGCTTTATTTCTGTTTGATCTTCAGTTAGCTCTGCCTCTGAAAGGTTTACTTTTTCTGGTCCACAGCATCCTTGCTAAATAGTTAATGATCTGGAAATAATGTCTTTAAACATACTAGGGGAGCAGTTCAGTTGCGATTCGCTTTGAAAAGTTAATACTATTTCCACGATGTGAAGAAACACGCTGCACTATTTTAGTGAAAGAACAAAGCTCTGGAGTCAGAAGTCAGGGGTCTAAATAACCCCCTATCTCAGTTAATTTGTTGGGGGTAACTTTTCTGAGCTTTTGCTTCCCTGTCTGTGAAACAGTGATAACACCTGCCCCTCTTCCCAGATCTTTGTGAGGAGCAAGCAGGAAGATAAGAAAGTACTCTGTTCTAAGTATGAGATACAATACATTGCTGTCTGTTTGGTAAATTTGCAGGGTTTTTTAAAAGTAGGGCCATGGCGTAGCCTTGCTCTTTCCTCTAGTTCTTCAGGGTGAATTACCTCTTGCTGGAGCATCTGGAACACTGCTCCCCCCCCTCCCCCCCATTTCAGGGTGTGAATTGGATCCGAAGGGGAGAGGCAGAGGGAGATTCTTATCTGGGGAGGGCAGGGAACACTCTTTGTGCTTAGGGCAGAGGCCACAGGGGATGAAACAGAGTTTGATTTGTATAATCCAACCATGTCAGACACCACAGCAAGCTCTTAGGAAAAGCCTTTTTACTAGTTGGGCCTTTCCCCAGGCGGGAGGCTGATACTATCACATCAAGTACATCTACAGACCTGGCCAGACATCAGTTGTTCCTGGCCTCAGACAAGTGAGTTATATTACAAGGCTCACTTTTCTGTAGTCGATCCAGTGTGTACTTGTTGAGTACCTACTGTGTGTCCTTACCTGTTCCCTGTTATACAGGATAAATGCCCATTCAGTCACAGTGCCTTGCACACAGTGGGGGTGACTGGCATACTCGTCAGAAGACCACCTTCATCCCCTGACCCCAGCAAGAAAATAGGACTGAGTCAAAGCAAAACTCCAGGTCTCTGACGCCTGGCTCTGCTCTCTCTTTTTATATTTAAAAAAAATTTTTTTTCTTTATTGAGTTTAGAGAGAGAGGAAAGGAGATGGAGAAAGAGATAGTAACATAGGTGAGAGCGAACATCTATTGGCCGCCTCCTCCATGCCCCCCACTGGGGGTGGGCCCACACCTTGAGCATGTGCCCTGACTGGGAATCGAACCAGCGACCTCTTGGTGTGTGGGTTGATGCTCAACCACTGAGCCACACTGACCGGGCTGGCTCTGCTCTCTTAACTAAAGAGAGTATTTTTATCCACCGTGTTTGAGCCTCTTCCCTTGGGAATTCACTATTCTTTCCCTCCATGCCTTGGTCCTGCCCTCTAGACTCTGTGT
This sequence comes from Molossus molossus, assembly GCF_014108415.1. Lineage (NCBI taxonomy): Eukaryota > Metazoa > Chordata > Mammalia > Chiroptera > Molossidae > Molossus > Molossus molossus. Next base: position 179,073,703 of record NW_023425344.1, on the reverse strand, counting down.
TTGAGTGCTTCTGGTGTAAGCTTAAACTGCCACCAGCTTCCCTTGCCCTGTAGCCCAGCCCCTTAGCGCTCAGGGCACCGTGGCTGCATTCTGGGAGCGCCCCCTCTGCAGGTTCCCATACTGCGAGGGGTGCTCAGGCCCAGTCTGTGGAGCTGGGCCCTGCTCTGGGGTTTGCACTCATTGATCTGAGATTTTGTGCTGTGGCTGTGCCAAGTACTGAGAGCCAGAGGCCAAGCGCAATCTTTCCTGGTTCCCTCTTCCTTCTCCCCTTCTCCTCCACACCCTCCCCTGGAAGGATCGCTCTCTGGCGTTGTGGTGTCTTTGTGTGCTTCATCCTGTTGGGCGAATGTTCATTTCCTTCCTCCTCCCTGTTTCTCTCCCTGGCCTCCCTGCAAGTCCTTTTTCTTTCTAGACAGGCCCTTTTGTTTAATTTAAAAAATACATATTTATTGTTGCTCCTCAAAATCAGGGCATTCTTTGATTCTCTTGGTACGAAGCAGCTGGGTTTCCTTTCAGTGGAGGGCCTTGTGGGGCTGCCCTGTGGCAGGAGAAGGCCAAGAGGCGTGTGTGTGGCATCTGCTCATGCCCAGAGGGAGGGCGAGTGGGGCCGGAGGCGAGTTCCCGGTGCTCCTGCTGGTCTCACAGCTGCTGCAGCCGCCAGCATACTCCGTACGAGGCAGCCCACTCTCCGGGCCCCCGGACCCTCACCAGCCCGACTGGATTCAGTTGTTGGAGCTCTGAGATGTAATCTGGAAGGTAATTGTGGATGACAAACTCCGAATCCCCAAACCTGAGGGTTGGAAAGCACCTCAGTGGTTTCCAGATGCCCGTCTGTGGCCTGGCTGCCGTGGGACCACCTGGGCAGGATTTTCTCTGACTTGGCCGAGTCATTCCACTGGTGGGAAGAGGTTGAAAGAGGGTGAGGAGAACAGCAAACCATGACGTGTTTTCTTCTAGGCTATAGGAGCGTGAATGAGTTTTTCTCCTCTGCAATTTCTTGTATTTTCCAATTTTCTACACTTAACATGTATTACTTTGATGACTAAAGCATGTAATAAATGTTACTTCTGATTTTAAAAAAAAGATATCACCCAAGAAGCTTGTCTAATATGCAGATTCCTGGGCCCCTTTCCTGGAGATTCTGACCCAGTTGGTCTGGGTGGGACCCGGACTCTGCGTACAGCAGCACCTCAGTGGATTCCGTGACAGTTGGGTTTGGGCACCTGCATTTCATTTGTAAGGAAAGCGAGGACTCACAGGCCGGTGAAAGACCGCAGCCCACAGCCAGGGCCTGGTTCGTGGCCCAGAGCCTTCCTTGCCTTGACGTCTGTTACAGGCAGAGGCACAGAACCAGGACCTTCCTGGGTGGACCTGCGTGCCCCTCTGTGCCCAGGCCTTTTTCCCAGCAAGATCTCAGCCTTCCTGTCTGATGGTACTCTCTGGCCCACAGCTAGTCGGGGTCCCCCAGGAGCCCCCGGGATGGGAGTGAGGGCTGCCTCGTCTTATTCCCAGAGACCTGAAGGCTCAGGAAGTTACCCAGGCAGCAGGTGGCTTTTATTAGGGGAATTTGGGAGAAACTGAGGCATACAGACATGGGATTGGACCAGGCCCCAAATCATAGAATTGTGATCTCCCTTCCCTCGCTATTGTGCTGTTTTGAGATGATTTAGAGAAGGGGAGAATCGAGGGTCAGACTTAGTATAAAGAAATGTATATATGGGAGCACAGTGATAATGGGTAAGGACATTACTGTAGGGTCAGGTAGTCTGGATTCAGTCCAGCCCCTGACACTTACTAGCTATGTGGGCCAGTTACCTAACTCTCTCAGTGATCTCATCTGTGAAATGGGGATGGTCATATATGCCTGCCTCATCGGCTTGTTGAGAGGACCAAAGGAGTTTAATGTATATAAAGCAGTGCTTCTCATACTACAATGTGTCTCAAAGTCACAGGATCACATTCTGACGTACTAGATCTAAATTCTAATAATCTCTCAGATGATGCTGAAGCTGCTGGTCCATGGACTACACTCTGAGAGGAAGAGACATAAAAACACTCAGAACAGAGCCTTGCACGCTCAGTGTTACTGTTATTGTTACAATCATGACTGTTACTGTTACTTAGCCTTTTCAAACAGGCACCTGAGGAGACTGGGAATTCCAGCAGACTGGCCTCTCCAGGGACCAGTCTTTTCCTGGAATCTCCTCCTGTTCCACCCCGTGACCTTTGCACCTGTCCTGGGCAGCAGCTGGGGAGGCGAAGGGCAGGGTGCTCTGCCCAGCTGCTGCAGGCCTGAGTCTTCAGGTTTGCAGCTGAGTCCGTTTTCACGCTGCTTTACTGTAACCAGATTTTGTTAAGCCGGGTGTGTTTCCTCTTTTTACTCATCTTTGTTTACAAAACACGAGGAAGCCATCAGTCTCCGCAGGCCGCGCTCTGCCAGGCCTCCCGTGGCACAGCCTGGTTTCGCTGCCCCTCCCAGCGGTAGCTCTGCCTCCACCTTTCTGAGTTGTTTTCCAGTCTCTCTCAGGGGCATGAAGAATACTCTTGCCACAGGCATGGGGCATTCTGTTCTCCTGGGTTGGCAGGGCTCTGAGGTCAGCCTGAGCGATACCTCACCTATCTTCTCTTCATGGCCTAAGGCAGAATGAAAGGGAACCCAGCAGCCTGCTTGTCCTGGGACAGGTGTACCCGCGAAGCTCGGGGAGTCCAGGAGACCTGGACTCACTTTCCAGTTCTGCCACTGACTTACCCTACCCTGTTCCTCTCTGACTAGGAGTCTCCTGGTGGTAGCCAGGGCTGTGGTTAATGACAGCCCGAGAGGGCTCCAGCTCCCCCAACCCTGAGATAAATGTGCTTGCTGCCTGGGGCACGGCAGCAGTCCGAGTCCAGCCTGCACTGGTTTCTTTCTGCACTCTCGGTTTTTATTCCCCTGTCCACTGAGAACCCTGTGGAGAGGGCCCCAGCCCAGTCCTCCTGCCCTGGTAGACAAGGGGAGAACAAAGACGGCCTCTTCCAGCACCCCTCAGTCCCCTCATGGCCTCTTCTGGCCCCAAGGAAATGGTACCTGTGTGGGTGGGGCACCAGCCACAATCCTGTGAGCCACTGACCCCTGACCTTTGCCCCCAGTTTCCCTGCCTGACAGTAGGACCTGGGATAACCTCCAGAGAGTAGTGTGCATTCTTTGTTTTTGTTTTGTTTTCAAGTATGTTCTTGCTTAACATTTAATTGGCTCCAGTCAGTAGGAAAGCGCTCCAAGAGGGGTTATTTATGGCTTACTGTCAAGAGCAGCTATAAAAAGGGCAGTGCTGAGCTGGAGATGCTGGGAAGGGAGAGAGGGCAGGCACACAAGTGTGTGTGTGTATGTCTGTCTGTGTGCGTGTTTGCACTGGATGAAATCAGATTTTTGCTGCCTCAGCAGTGTGGTTTAAATTGAAGATTAACCCTTTGACCTTCACAGTGTCAAATCACTTGCAGATGGAGGCTCCCCCCTTTTCCCCCTTGTTCTCTGTGTTACTTTGGAATGGGGGGAGAAAGGGGGGCACTTCTTTCTTTCTGAAGAAAGTTTGTTGTTCGTGCAGCTGAGGTTTGAGGGGCTCAGGAGCCAATCTGATTAAAAGCAGCACTTGGCTAAACTCTGGAAAATCCTGCAAGCAGGGGAAAAAGTTTAATCCTCTTGTGCACAGTGCATAAAAAGCCTGGTCTTTTCTTTTTAATGTTAAAACTGCAATTGTTTTTGGAGAACTCAACTATCTCCCCCTCATCGCCACTTCTCCTGTCCCCACCCCGTTCGCTGTGCTGATAGGATTAAAGCGCCGCCCCAGACATGTTGATCTAAACTTTTATTGGAAATGATAAGGAGTCATCTAAGGCTGTGTTTGGGAGTCACGCTGATTTTGTTTTTTTCCCCTTTCAGCACCAGCAGAACCGAAATCGCGTCTGGTGGCAGGTCCTCCTCTTCCTGCACAACCTCGCCCTGAACGGAGATGAGAACAGGAACGGGGCAGGTCCCAGGTGAGGCTGGGCTGCCCGCCGCGGACGGGGCACCACGCGAAGGACGTCGGCGAGGACTGACACTGTGTCTTGTGAAGTTGTTTTTATCTTAAAAATCTATCTCTGTGTGTACATAAGACATACCCAAGTGGGACCTTTCTCCCTGTTCAGGGCCTTGACCAGGAATGAGGTCCTTTGTCAAACACTGTTGAAGTAGAGGCTGACGTGTCTCTGATGGCGGGTCCTCCCCGGGGCTCTGACAAGCAGGTTCTTCAGTTCGCAGTTGTCGAAGATGCCCAGGTAGTGATGTTCTCTGGTGTGTGGACTGGAGTTGACCCACAGGAACTCAGTTAAGCAACAGGAGACTGGATTACACTCCTGGTTCCGCCAAACCTGCCAGCCTTCCACCGTGGATTGGCCAAGACCCGGACAGTCACCCTGCTCCAACCCACCAGGGCCTTGGCCGGGGCTTTCCAACTGAGCATGGCAACTTCACTAGGCCGGTCAGCCTGTATCTGGGTTTGCATTTGGCCCAGCCAGTGCCCGCCCCATGGGCTCAGGGATTCTCGCCCAGCCCCTGTCATCTCCAGGAGACCTCAGGGAGGGTTGGGTTTCTCCAAGGACCCCTCAAACATGCCGCAAAAATGAACCAAACTTCTGTACAGGCCTCAGATCTGACTTGGTCCCACTTGGAGGCCCCAGGATGGGTCCTGAGGTACAGAACCACTGCCACCTCTGGCTTCCTGGAATTGGCTGGGTGTCAGCCACGGATGAGCCATAGCCAATCAGCGTGCTGTCTCCAGCAGCCTGTGCCTTTGTCAGTTCTCCTTTCCAAAGACCCAGCAGCGGACTGCATTCCACCCCATCACAGAACTCGAGGGCAGGAAGGGGCAGGATTGCAGTGGGACTGGGAGATGTGGCCGTCCCACCCGTAAGAGTCCTCCCTAGAGGGACCCAGGCCCCTTGGTTTCCTTAGAAACAACATACCTCCTCCTCCTCATCCCCATTCCCTTTTCACACCTACTAAGACACAGGAAGAAGCCAGCACAGTGACTTCATCAACTGAATGTGTCTTTTAGAGCAACAGACAACAGATTCGAGTGCAGAACCATCAAAGCTGGGTCCACATTTCCTGTCTTCCTTCAGCTTCCAGCTGGGCCAGAAGGGCTTGCTCTGGAACTCAGCAGGGTCACAGCTGCCTCTGAACTGCCCTCCTCCCTGCTGTGGCGCTAATGGAGAGAATTTAAAGCAGCCAGCCTGCCCGCTCTGACAGCAGACACGGAATCTCAACAGAGCGAATCTGGTGAACAGAACCTGTGAATAGACACCTAGAAATTAAATGATAATTTTTGCATATGCAGGAAACGATAACATTGGTGCTAAACAGGAAAGCAAGGCCCAAAGAAAAGATGGCTTTCCTGGGCAGAGAAGACCCCGGGGCTACCCAAGGAAACTGAAGACTCGGATCTGAACAAGCCCAAGCTCCTCCAGGTCCGCAAGGAGGGGTCTTCGGTCCTGTTGAAGGAAGCCCTGTGGGCAGGCTGTTCACTGCACACGGGCACCCGCAGAGGGAGATGATAGAGGCTGAAGCCCAGCCTGTGCTCTCCCACTAAGTTGTAGGTCCCAGTGTAGGGCTCTCTGCCCAGAAGAACTGGTGCCTTTTCTAATTTGCATGAAGGTGCCATACGGGCTCCTAGTGGCCCTGAGGAGAAGGACCTCAAACTGTGCAAAAGCCTTTGTTTTGTTCTACTTAGATGTTCTGGAGGTAGGTATTACCTCTTCTTGGCCAGAATTATCTTCTCAGGGTGTGTACCATGGTTTGTCTGCTAAGAAGATGGGTTCTTACTCACCAGAAGGAACCCAGAGAACAGGCAGGTGGGCTGGCTCTGGAAGACGCTGACCACCGTGAAATGCAGCCTTCCCTGCGTGTCTCCACGCCGTTTGTGATGTGCAGAGGACATGTGATGTTTTCCCCTCTCCCGGACCAAGGCTGTGACAGGCAGGCTGCTGGTATATGCTTAAGTGGAACACACAAGACAACCAGGACTATTCCTACCAACCATTTTTGAACCCCTCTTGGCAGACTTCCCACCTTGGCTGAGTGAGAGAGCAAATAAATGGTCCAGACTTCGGTGCTGAGGCAAAGCCATCCACTTGAGGGACCCTGCCAGGCCCAGGAGGGCCTGTCCTAAGATCTGAGCCCAGAGTTTGACAAGCCTATCTGAACATGGAGCCTGGGGCCAGGTGGAAGATGGTCTGACTGCACCGTCTCCACCTTCTGTGAAGCCAAGAACTCACTATCTTAAGCAAGCCAGGGCAAAATGTAAAACCTCCCTCCTCTCCCCTCCCCCAGGAAACCCAGGAGGTATCTCTGGAAGAGCCCAGGAGAGAGGTTCCTCCTGCTGGCTGGCTTTAATTGGCCGAGTGATCTAGACCCAGCCCCTTCCCCCTCTGCCTGTTGAATTGGTCTGAACATTCCTCAAATCCAGCCTCAGGAGACACATCCCTCCCCCTGGGCCCCCTCTTTCCACCCCTCACCCCCAGAGGCTTGGCTGTCTCCAGTAAGGGGGTGGAGAGTCAGATTGAGAGGGAGGGAGAGTCTGACCTGGGTCCTGACCTGTAACCAACTGAAGACTTGTGGAGCTTTTGTGGTTTGCTGCCGGTTGGGGGTGGGAGAGGGACTGGAAACCTCCCTCCTCACTGTAGAAATGCCCTGCTATTCAGGGTCAGAACAGCTCTTCCAATTCAGAACCCCAGGGCAGGGGTTTCTGGAAGCCTGTGTACAGAACTGAGGAGTGGAGTGGACCCCCCAGGCCAGACATCTGACTTCCTCGGCTGGCTGGGGGACTGGGCCTGGCCTCCCTGCCTTTGCCTGCCTCGAAGTCTGGGCTGCTGGAGAGCTGTCCCCTTGGCCTTTTGCTGCTCAGTCTGAGGCGGAAAAAGATCACCTCCCAGTGACCTCCCCAACCCCCCGAGGGGAGTAGGTCTGTTTCCAGAGCTCATGCAGCAGGCATGTTCAAAGTGCTCAGAGGGGCCCAGCTGACTTGTCTCACTGTCCCCGGAGGCCAAGCCCTGTCCACGGCTGGCTCCTGGCTGGTCATGGCAGGGCGGGGGTTGATTGGGACGGTCCATCTAGGGCCTCCATCTGTCTGAAATCTGGGACGGAGGCTGGGGAGGGAGCCACTTGACTGTCCTAGTCAGCAAAGAGTACATGAAAGCTTGTCCTTTGGGGGGGACTTGTCTTAGGGGTGGGGAGAAGAGAGCAGCAGAAGCAGGAATACTTAAATTGCCACTGCTCTCAGGGCTTCTGTGACTTGGTGCTGCAGCCCAGGCTGGAGTATGCTTAGGGCCCCTCTGTATGTAGGCGGAGACCCTTGGTGGCAGGCCACCCTGGCCAGACTGTCCAAGGAGGGGTGAACCTATCAGCCTGTGAAGCCTCCTGGAGACACTGGGCAGTGGACAGGCACCTCAGGTCTGGTGAGGACTTGGAGCCTGGAGGGAGAGGCAGAGAAAGCCCAGCCCTTCCAGAGACGCACCAGCCTGGCAGCTGAAGGTGCTCAGAGCCTGAGCAGGCTCCCGGGTCCACACACCCTTCCTCTGCACAAGTGGCCAGCGCCTCCCCTGCTCTGTGTGCATTGCCCAGCGGGCCACCCTCTCCCTGGGTCCACAGGGCTGCCAGGGGAGACCCAGTGAGAATGTAGCATTTTGTTCATCCCAGATTAGTTGCCCTGGGTTCTAGGCACTCTGCCTCTGGGAGAGAGACAGGGAAAGAGGGAGGGGAAGGGGGATCTATTGTTTTTTAACCTGTACAGAGTATTTGACTTTCTGTTCTTCAGATGTGTGTGCATCTGTGTGCGTGTGTGCGTGTATGTGTGTGTGTGTCCCCCATCAATTGGTACAGTTTTTAATAAAACCATTTAAAGCAAAGCCGATCTGTTTCAAGGTGTGGTACAAATGCAACGGGCCCCGTGAGGGACTTTGCAACTCCTGACGTGTTTCAGCTGCCCTCCTGAGTTACCCCCAAGGCTCCCGGCCTGTCAGGACTCCCCCTTCCCGTCTCGGACTGGAGAGGAGCCTTCTGACCACACAGTAAGCAGCACAGCAGAGGCCCCATGAGGTGGAAAGACATAGGCTTTGGATCCAGACCTGGAGTGGGATCCAGTTCCAGCCTCCATCAGCTGAATGATCTTAGGCAAGTTATGTAACCTCTCTGCGCTGTCAGTTCTCCCCTGTGTACCGTAACAGCTGTGCCTGCCCTGCAGGACTAGAGGGAATGTGTGCAAAGACCTGCCCACACCCCCACCCCTGTCAGGCTGGGCTTCGGTGTTCTTTTATCAAGGTATCATCTCCGGAGGTAAGCTAGTTGTAGGGGGACTTCCTGGCTTGCATTTCTTCGTGGGTTAACAATGTGTCTGACTCAAGAGAGTAATTTAAAGCTCTTGACAGAGTTCTGAAAATCCTTGGGGAAAACCACCCCTGGTCCTGTCAGCAGTAAGCTGAACGCCAAAGGGCCAGCCCGCCTCACCAGTGCCGGGCCGATGATTTAGGAAGCAGCCGGCTCTCTGGTGACCAGCCCTGGACTCCAGCTCCTCCCCTCACAGACAGTGAGAGCTGGAAGTGCCACTGAACCGTCCTGTCTAACCTCTTCCTTTTATGGATGAGTAAACTGAGGCCCAGAAAGGGGATGCAGTTTTCTGTTGGACTTTTTAAAGAGCTGAGTCAGATTGAGGGGGGCCTACCCCGTCCATCTGGGTTTCCACTTGGAAATTGCAGTGCTCTTGCCCAGATCTGCAGGGAAGCCAGAACTTGTCTATTTTTAATGCCAAATAACTGCCTCTTCTCCTGTAAAACATGGCACTTCTAACCACTCTATATTTGGACAGAGAGGTTTATTTTTACTGGAGTGTGGTAGAAGTGCGGCCTGGTGCCACGTCCGGATGTTATTCTACATTTCACGTGCTGGGTTGTAGTTGAGCCCATTAGCAGCTCCTATGAGCTACACAGGGAATTAGTAGGTGATTGGTGATGTACTGTCTTTCTTTCAAGTCATCTGCTCCTGCTTTGGGCAAGGCTGCGCTCAGTCGCCCAGACTAGAAACCTGAGAGCTCACCCCTGTCCCACCTGCCCCTCCTTCTCTCTCTCTCTCTCTCTCATCCCTCCCCAGGAGGTCCAGTGAGAAGTTAAAGGCTCAGCTGCCCAGGTTTGAACCCAGGCTCTGCTGCTCACTGGCTGAATGGCATTGGGCAGGTCACATAGCCTTTCTGTGCCTTAGTTTTCTCATCTGCAAAATGAGATGACAGTAGAGTCGATCTACCTAAGGATGTTGTGAGCATTAAATATGTGAATATGTGTAAGGTGGTTAGAATAGTGCTCGGTACATATTAAGTTGTCAATAAATGTTAGCGGGGCCCTGGCTGGATAGCTCAGTTGGTGAGAGCGTCATCCCAATATGCCACGGTGTTGTGAATTGGACTCCTGGTCAGGGCGTTTATAAGAATCAACCAGTGAATGCATGAATAAGGGGAACAACAAATTGATGTTTCTCTCACTCTCTTCCTTTCTCTAAAAATCAATGATAATAAAAGGCCCTGCCTCCACCCCCACGCTACCTCCTCTTTTAAAAAACAAACAAACAAATAAATAAATACTAGCTGATCCCTGGCTGGTTTAGCTCAGTGGTTAGATGGTCGGGCCCATGGACTGAAGGGTCATGTGTTCCATTCCTGGTCAAGGGCACATACCTGGACTGCAGGTTCAATCCCTGGCCCCGGTCAGGGTCGTGTGGAAGGCAACCAATTGATGTGTCTCCCTCACATCGATGTTTCTCTCTCTTTCTCTCCCTCCCTCCCTGACTCCCTCCCTCTCACTTTATCTAAAAATCAATGGAAAAATATCCTCAGGTGAGGATTAACAAACAAAATTAGCTGATAATATTGTTTCATTATTTGTAGGCAGTTGATCAATAAGGTCTGATCATTCTTGTTTTTGAAATATGTTTTTATTGACTTTTTTTAGAGAGGGAGGAAGGGAGAGAGAAACATCAATGTGAGAAAGAAACATGGATCAGTTGCCTCCTGCCTGCCCCCCACTGGGGATTGAGCCGGCAACCCGGGCATGTGCCCTGACCAGGAATCAAACCGGGACCTCTCAGTCCTCAGGGACAACGCTCAATCTACTGAACCACACCAGCCACGCAGGTCTGACCATTCTTACTAGGAACTCTCTTGCACCTCTGTTCTCTCTATCTCTGCTGTGTTGTCTCAATCTGAGTCTTTTTTTGCCTAGACAACTGTAGAGCCTCCTAACTGGTCTCTTTGGCAGCCTTGCCCCTCCCACAGTGACCTCTCTGCAGCCAGGGACCTTTCTAAAGGACAGACCCGGTCCCATCGCTCTCCCCTGGAAAACGCACCCCTGAACCAAGTTCACATTCCTCAGCCTGCCTGTCCAGCTATCCCCTTGTATAGAATTCTCCATTTTTATTCTGTATAACAAAATATCCCCAAATTTAGCAGCTTAAAAACACAAACATTTATTTCACAGTCTCTGTGGGTCAGGGGTGGCAGCCCAAGGTGGCAGCGTGCTGAGAGACGGGTGTTAAGGGGGTGATGCCTGGAGCACCCATTTAATTTGCACGAAGTCAAGCTCAGTTTGGGGGTGTGTACAGAGGGAGAGAGAGATGTATGCAGTGATATAGTGCAGCAGACGGGTGTCCTGTCCTCCACCCAGTGAACATGTGGTGCCAATAGTGAGTGTGGCTTGGGAACATGCATGACAGCCCTTTCCTGGCCTCATATCACACCAGCATCTTATCACACTCAAAGAGAAATGTTTCTGGTCCAGGAGGGCCCTGCCTGCCAGTGGTTTCCTCTGCTGCTCAGCTGAGGCGACAGAGCTCTCTTCCAAGCTGAGGGAGAAGCTGGCTGGCTGGGATTCCCTGAGAAGTGATATGTTTGCTTGTTGTACTCCATGGGTGTCTGAAAGGATTTCTAAGGGCAATTTTCACATCATGTGATTTTTGCCTTACAGGAGGGCTTGGAACCAGTTCCTGTGGAAAATGAGACTCCATTGGACCACTAAACCCAATCACTCTGCCCTTAATCCCCTGCTTCCCAGGAGAAGTGTTTGTCCTCCTAAATGGAATTGTTCAAAGTAGAATTAGAATTGAAATTGCCCTGAAGGGAGGGTAAGGGTAAGTGATGCCCTGTCTGGCTGGTGCTTTTGCTGCTGTTCACGGGTCCCCTGGCTCCGTGCTGCCTTGCGGGTGGGTCTGGCATTGGCCTGTGAATGAACAAACCCTGCCCGGCAGAGGAGACACGATCCATCGGATGAGTCCACAGCACTGGCTGAACCCCTTACCATGAGCAAGGCACCACCCTATATCCATGCAGAGATTTTAAAGAAACAGACCAGCCATGGCCAGTGTGGTTCAGTTGGAGCGTTGTCCTGTACATCAAAAGGTTGCTGGTTTGATTCCCAGTCAGGGCACAGGCCAGGGTTACAGGCTCGATCACCGGAGGCAGCTGATCAATGTCTCACTGTCACATCACTGTTTCTCTCTCCCCCCCCCCCTTGCCCCTCCTTTTTCTCTAAAACATCAATTAAACATCTTTTTGTTTTTATTTATTTATTTATTTTTGGTACGTGCCCCTAGCGGGAACCAATCCCGGGACTCACTAGTCCATAGGCCGACGCTCCAATCGCTGAGCCAAACCCACCAGGGCTCAATTAAACATCTTTTAAAAATAAAAGAGAAGCCCTGGCTGGTTTGGCTCATCGGTTAGAGCATCGGCCTGCAGTCCAGAGAGACCCGGGTTCAGTTCCTGCTAAGGGCACGTACCTCGGTTACAGTTTGTCCCCGGCCCTGGTTGGGTCGTGCGGGTGGCAGCCACTCGATGTGTCCCTTTCACATCAATGTTTCTCTCTCTCTCTCTCTCCCTCTCACTCTACCCGAACAAAAAATGGAAAAATGTCCTCGGGTGAGGATAAAAAATGAATAAATAAGTAAATAAAAATAAAAAAGAAACAGGTCACAGGATCCCTGCCCTCAAAATTATGTCCTAAAAGAAATCAAGTTGGTATTAAGCTGTAGAAACCCCATCTGACTAGGATTAAGGAGACTGGGATTTTAGGCTTACTCACTAACTGGCTGGAGGACTTTGGGCAAAGAAGTGGCTTCACCTCTCTGGTCCTTGGTGTCCTCACCTGTAAAATGGGATAGGATCATACGCCAAGGCTGTGGATCCAATCCCGGTCAGGGCACATACGAGAATCAACCAATGACTGCATAAATGGAACAACAAATCGATGTTTCACTCTCTCTCCCTTCCTCTTTCTCAAAAACAAACAAAACCCTTACAAACTAAAACCTGTTTTTTCTTCTTTCTGCTCCTGATTTTACTCATACCGCAAGAAGTTACCTCTACCTCCGAGACATTTTGCCCCCTGCACATCATGAGGGAGGCAGTGCAGTCTCTGGATGTACCTGTGTTTATCATTCTGCATTCTGGACTTCAGAGATGCATGCTTCTCCTTCAGCACACGTGGGAACTGAAACTGTGACAACGGTCTGGTTCTTTTGGAGACCTCCACATCCCCACACAGAGTGCTTGTGGTCACAGTCGTCTTTGCAGCCCTGCTATCTTATCCAGCTTAAAGTGGGCAGTGAGCCTGGGTGTTATTCCATAAACTCAGGGGAAAAAAAGGGCTCTTGCTGAAGGTATCTCAGGATTCGTGCTGAATGAGCTGGTGAGAAGCAATTAATCACTGAAAGTGTAGGAGAATGTGGCCTGTGGCCCTGCGGAACCCAGGAGCTGTCAAGGGCAAAAATCTGGGTGCTTTGGGCAGCCCTGATAAAAGGCTCTTGTTTTTCACCTGAGTGAGTCCAGGGTTCTGCCCACTGACTCTATCTTTGAAGTGGAGAGGGTTCAATGCCTGGTGGCAACCTCATTTCTAACACATCATTACATTTACCAAGTGCCCTTGAGCACTGGGCACCAATTTCACAGGTATTGTGAGCAGGCACACACACACACACACACACACACACACTCAAGTGGACTGGGTACTGTTGTTTTTTTACTTCTATGACACACAATTTTTGATTTAATGTCATTGTTTTTATTTTTATTTATTTAACCCTCACCCGAGGACATTTTTGCATTTATCTTCAGACAGAGTAGGAGAGAGAGAGACAGAAACATCAATGTGAGAGAGACACACAGATTAGTTGCCACCCACACAACCCCAACTGGGGCGGGGACCAACTGCAACCAAGGTACGTGCCCTTGGCTGGAATCAAACCCACAACTCTTTGGTCCACAGACTGATGCTCTAATCGCTGAGCCAAACCAGCCAGGGCTGTTTTCATTTTTAAAATTAACTTTAAAGGGAGGAATGGAAAGAGAGAGAGAGAGAGAAACATTAATGGGAGAGAGAATCACTGATAGGTTGCCTCTCACCCGCGCCCTGACCGGGGATCGAACTGGCAACCTGGGTATGTGCCCTGACTGGGAATCGAACCAGCCATGGGATGACACTCCAACCGACTGAGTCGCACTGGCCAGGGCAGACTGAGTACTGTTTTAAATAGTAACCACAGACAAATCCATTAGCTGCAAGTCTGGTAGATCAAGCCTGGGGTCAGTGAGGCTCCCGCCTCAGCACTAGATCTTGGTACCGCATCAGTGTGCTGCTGCTGATTGTCATTCCAGTGGTGAAACTCCCTGAAATGTAGAGAAGAGAGGGTGACATTTCACCAACTGGGGAAACAACCCTCCTGTAAGACTAGGTTCCATTTCATCAGGACTACCTCTCCCCACTCGCGGTCACCATTTATCCAGTACAACCATCACCACTTTCTTGACCAGTGAGCAGTAGTGTGTGAATGGCTCTGTGCACGTCTGGAGAGGCTAAAGGCTCCCGGTGGCAGGAACTGGTCTGTCTCACTCACTACTGTATCCCCACCATCCAGCGAAGAACCTGACACGTGCACAGTACCCAGAAATCGCTGTGGAAGGAAGGAGTGACGAGTTATGATGGGAGGAATGGGGTGAGTACTGATGTGATGTCCAGCAAGGTATACCGCCCACGGCCATGTTTACTTCTGAGCTCCTCCCCAGGAGTCTCATGGATCCAGGCTTTGAGTGAACTTTGTTTCCTTTTCCTCCCCTGCCCAAGTCTGAAAGTCGGATTCTGCAGACTTGCAGGAAACTTGACTTGCTCACTTCAAAATTATTCAGTGCAGCAGTATCTGGGCGGAGGTGGGATTGGGGAAAGGGCTCGTGGCACTGGGGCAGGTGGGCTCTGAGCAGTGTAGGACAGTGGGCTAGGCTGAGGACCACCTGCCTCACTAATATTGGCCGTGAGCAGAGCACCAGCTCACCAACCAACCGTGGGTCCCCAGCACCTTGGTGAATGGTGCTGTGGATGGGCTGCTGATGCCTGAGGGTATAGCCAGGGTCGGCTGAGTCAGCAGCCTGCCAGCTTCCTGCTTGCAGTGCTCTGCCAACCAGTACCCCTCGCCCCCTGCTGAGGAGGGCCACTGAGGAGGAGATGTGGTCCAGGGTGCCCTGGTCCCTTCTCTGGCTCATCCCAGCCAGTCAGGATGAGAAGGGGGAGGAGCTGGGGGGAGCCTTGGCAGGGAACAGCCTGCAGGGTTTAGACGTTAGGACTCCAGGGAAGTTCCATTGGATTATCTATCAACCCCCTCCGCCTCCCAGACATTGCTTTTGCTTCCAGTTGCTTCAGCCTGCTCATCGCAACACTGGTTACAGGAGTACACGTATTTCTTCGCAAGCCAAAGAAGCTCTATTTAATTTTTTTGAAGTTCTTTGTTCTGCGATGAGCCACAGGCAGAAGCTCTCCCCACGGAAGCCTCAGAGCCCGGCACAAAGAGTTAACTGCACTCCAGTGGTGTCCTATCAGACCCCTGAAACCTGTGTCAGCTCTTTCCCTCTCCCCCTGTGTTTAGCCTCAGGACTGCCAATCGCTGGCTCCCTGCACACAAAGGCTTCTCTGTTTCTGGCCAGGCTGCAGTCACATGCTTTCACTCTTAACCCCAGAGCTTTCAAACTAAACACCCACCCTCTTTGGCCCCAGATGACCCTGTTTACGTCTGCTGAGCCCATTCCAAACAGCAACAGTAGTGAAAACTTCTGTAGGGAGAGACTTCTTGATTATTGGTTGTAAGAGAACAAATCTTCACTTTGTATAACGTGAGGACTTTAAGACATTTTGGGAAACGACTTAAAGGGAAAAAAATACAAGGAAGCCAGCGGCCTGCCCCAACTTCTCTATTTTCTAAAGTGTCTCTTACCAGAGAACCAGGGGCTCCCGTCAAAGCTCTCGAGAAACAGAAATGGTGAGCAGAGTTTTAATGGCTGAGAACAGAATTTTAATGACTGGATTTTCTTATTAAGATCCTACTTTGTTTAACCCTTAAGAAAAGAGATATTTTCTTTCATTTTTAATTTATTATTCTTTTTTTTAATGAAGGATATTCTCTTTGCTCCATGTCACTGGGGGTAGGAGTGAAAGATTCCCTTCTTTGGTTTAGGGGACTGACCTATGAAATTATAGAGGTTTCTGGAGAGGAGGTCTGGATGTTCCATTCCAAAGGTCTGGGTCAGAAGGACTCGTGTTTCTGTTTTTCCCCTAAAGATTCCTTTTCTTGTGTTAGCCCATGTTAGCTGTGAAGGAAGTCAAGTTTCCTTTGATTGTTCTTACCCTGATCAAAGTGGTAGAAGTTGAAGGGAAAATACCAGAGTCTAAAAATGCTGGTAACATTGGAGGCTCCAGATTAGGTGTTAGTAAACAGTGCAGATAACAGACACGATCAGTGCCTGCTTGTTACATGTTCATCCCCAAGGAAAGAAGTGGAGCCAAGCAAGCCAGGCCCATGTCCCCAGAGTCAGTGACATTCCTCAGGCCAGGAATGGCAAATAAGTTTCCTCTCTACTGATGACACTGAGAGACTGGCAGCCACCTGTGTTGGGGAGGATTCTGGTGCTACCTCTTGGCTTAACAGAAAAGAGTGCTATGACCAAGCAGCAATGTCTGCTGGGCCTGGGAGGAGGAAATGATAGCACGTATTTGCTCTCCTTTCCTAGTACAATGTCAGAAAGTTAGATGATTGTATATATGTTAAGATAAGTAGAAAACAGGCAGTTCCAGAGAGGAAATGGTGGACAAGGATGAGAGAAGACATAGTAATTATGGCAGAGACAGTGGTGCTCGCTAAATATTGTAGTTAGTCCTTCATGTTAGATGGGCCATGTGACACTTTCTAAGCAATAAAACATTAGCAGAAATGGTGTGTGTCACCTCCAGGCTGGGGCAGAAAATACCCATGTGCCACTCTTGACTCTCATCCTTTATCCCAGTGACTGAGGAGGCCTCTTATTCCAGATAGTGAAGCTACAACACAGTGTAACTTCTGTCACCCTGGGTCCCCGAGAACAACCTGGAACCAACCTGGAATGAACATATAGCCTAAGAGAGAAAAACACCTTTTTGTGTGTCCACTAGAATTTCAGAATTACTTTATTACTGCAGCATACCCTGACCTATCCTGACTACTAAGTATAGTAACCAAAGGAAAACAGTTTTTTTTCTTTTTCTTTTTCCATTTTCTGCCCATATTTGAGATCACTATTTCAAAAATATAAAATAATAGAATCCAAAAACTGCCATGAAGTAGCAATTACAATCCTGCAAAATAGTGAAAATGTATTTGAAAGTGTAAGCAATATCTAAATATAGTATATTTTAAACATTAGTACTTACTTTACCAATACTGCCATCACTGTTTGAGGCCAGAGAGGACGGTGAGAAGGATCACTGACAGAAAGGAGAAGAAAGAGCTTCAGGTTTACGAAAACACTAATGTTAGGATACTTGCGCTAGAAAAATCCAGATATAAGTGGTAAAAGAGACCTTGACAACTTAATCATGTGTCAAAGGATTTCTCTGGGAAAAAAGTGCTGATTACTCCCTGATTGCAATTAACAAAGTATTTCCATGCCAGGATCTATGCACCAACCTCTTCCAAAATGTTTGTACAGATGGTTCAGTTTATATACTTGTTAAACACAGGGCTTGTTAATCAGTTTTCTTATTTTCTTCTCAACTGCTATTCTTCCTTATTTCCCATCACAACTATTAGTATTTATACTACTGTGTAATTGCCCAGTCTATTTTCTGTCCTCTGCTGGCCACTTCCCATCCCCATGTTTCAGAGCCCTGTGCAGTACTCACTGTGATTATAACCCTTCAAGCTTTTTCTCATTGTTCTTCGGTTCTATAAATCTTTGTTTCTCTGATTACTTCTTTTTTTTTTTATTTTTTATTTTTTTTAATCCTCACCCGAGAACATTTTTCCATTTTTTGTACAGATAGAATGGGAGGGAGAGAGAGGAAGAGAGAGAGAGAGAGAGAAACATCGATGTGAAAGGAACACATCGAGTGGCTGCCACCCGCACGACCAACCAGGGCCAGGGACAAACTGCAACCGAAGTACGTGCCCCTAGCGGGAACCGAACCAGGGTCTCTCCGGACCGCAGGCCGATGCTCTAACCGCTGAGCCAAACCGGCCAGGGCACTTCTTTTTTTATTAAATGATTTTTTTAAAATATATTTCTATTGATTTTTTTAGAGAGAGAGGAAGGGAGAGAGAAACATCGATGTGAGAGATAAACATCGATCAGCTGCCTTGCACGCCCTCTACTGGGGATCAAGCTCAAAACCCAGGTATGTGCCCTGACTGGGAATCAAACCAGGACCTCTCAACCCATGGTACAATGCTCAATCCACTGAGCCACACTGGCTGGACATCTCTGATTATTTCTTTTTTCTAAAAGATATATATATTTTTGGTACATTCCCCTAGCGGGAACCAAACCAGGACTCTCTGGTCCGCAGGCCGATGCTCCAACCGCTGAGCCAAACCGGCCAGAGCGTAAAAAATAATTTTATTGATTTTTTTTAGAGAGAGAGAGATGAGATAGAAACATCAATGTGAGAGAAAACCATCTACTGGCTGCCTCCTGCACACCCCCTACTGGGGACTGAGCCCTCAACCTGGGCATGGGCCCTGACTGGGAATTGAACTGGGACCTCTTAGTCTATAGGACTACACTCAATCCACTGAGCCACACAAGCTGGGCTCTGATTATTTCTTTAGGAAAACTTCCTATAAGTGCTATTTCTAGGTCAGAGATGTAAGGAACAGCTAACTGCTCTATTAGATATCCCCCACCCCCCAAATATCTTAAAGGCTTAACACAAAAAAGCTTATTTCTCACTCACACTGTTGTCTACTGAGGGTGTTTGGTGGGTGGCCTTTGATGTGGTGATTCAAGGATCCAGTCTCCTTCTAGTTTGTCACTCAGTCAACTTCACATGTACCTTCAAAAGCCGCTACAGATGGGGAAAGAAAGAGTAGAAAAGGCACATCTGCTTCTTAGCCACATCAACTTGGAAATGACACACACCATCTCCATTCATTTTCCGTTAGTGAACACTAGTCACATGGTATCACATTTACTACAAGGGGAACTGGGGAATATAGTCCCTGGCTGGGCGGGCACTTCCCCGCATCACGTACACACTATGGAAGGATGCATAATTATTAGTGCATAAATAACATCTCTGGCCACCAAGGGTATTCCAAGGCCATGTGCATTAATTCTGCTAGGAAAGTCCCAGGCACTGTTGGGTCACAAGATTGACTAAGATGGCTAAAATTTTACCACTTAATCCATTCCCTGTCTTCTTTTATCCCTAGACTCTGTGAATCAGTTGGATTCCAATGGTGTGATTTTTATGCTCTGTGCACCTATTTCTCTTCCACTTCTACCCAGTATCCTGGCAGTCTTGCTTAAGGGGATAATTTCCACCCTTACTCCTTTTCTTTTTGGGGGGGTAAGAATTTTTGCTGACTTCCCTCATGTGCTCCTCTGCCCTAGGGGCCTTCCCCCTTTCTCTAGAGTCTGAACAGATATTTTTCTGCCAGCTGAGTCTGCTCCACAGGAAGTCTCTCTGGAAACCAGCCCGCTCTATCCTTTTGGGATTTAAATGTTCAGAGCATGTTCTTGCTGCCTTTCAGTCCACTGTTCACCTTGTCTCCTGGCCTGCTTACAGTCCTACCTATTCAGTCTGGTCCCCAGGTCTCAGAGATGCCCGGTCTGTCTCTGACTGGCTTCAGTGCTGATCTTGGAGGGTAGACTTGGAGCCCAGGGCTTGTCCTTGGGCCTGGTGGGCTCTTCTTCAATGAGTGGTTATGTCTGGCATGGGAACAACAGGTGAGGTGCCTCTGCCCCCACATCCTGTTGACTCATTTTAATAACTAGAGGAGGAAAGAGGGAGAGCAGGAATGGAGGAGTGAAGTTAACTGCGCTTACATACTTCCCTGAACACCCTACTAGGTTTTCTGGGGCAGTTCAAATTGACCGTGTAGAGTGTGAGCTGATGCCGTGGGAGAACCAGAAAACTTCCAGTTTGGGTCAGGAGTGACTGCCACACATTCTGGAATAAAGCACCCTTCTTAGATCACTGGGATCCAAGGTTCTTCCCAGTGAGTAGCCTCAGCCACTAAGCTTCCTCCACAGGAAGGCAGCGGGTAGGGCAAATTCCCCCTTGTCACAGGCCACAAGGAAGTATGTCCAGGAGAAGCAGATTATGAACAGTCCATCACGTTCTTTCAGAATTGGTTATGCAAGTGCTGTAATGAGAGCTGCTGATGTTCTTCTAGCCCTGGGGGCTCCCTTTTCCTGCTTCTGCCTCTCCGGGCCTCAGAGTGTCTAACTCCATGGGGGACATTGGCAAAGAGACCCCAAAGCCAGGCAGTTGTCAGACTTCTGACCTGCCTGTGCTTCAGAGACTTCCCCCGTGCATACGCACACCTGCTTTCGGGATAGCCCTCATGAATGGGCCTTTTTTGGTGGGGGAGGAAGAAAAACACCAATTTCCTTGAGAGAGGTGGGGCAGGGGAGCAATCCAGGGAAAGCTGCTCCATCTGGAAAGGAAGCCAGAGAGGAAGACAGAGTCTCTTTGAACTTTTCCCACCGAGCTGATAGGAAAATTGCAAAAACACCCTCAGACGGGATCAGGATGCGAAGGGAACAACCAGGAAGGCATGGCTCCTTTGAAGGTCTCCCGCTCTGCGTGAAGCATGGCTTCTGGAGGGGAACACCAGCTGGAGTGAGAGCAAGCCTGGCTGCTCAAACCGGCCCCACGCTGGAAACAGGCCCTGTGGTGCTGTTGAGTTCCAGGTGGTCACCAGAGCCAGACAAAAGGGGGATGTAAGACATAGATGCCGATGAGCCGGCCAGGGACAGGAGGATCGGGAGAGGAATGCAGGGGCGTGCAGAGAAGAAGAGTTAAGGAGGAACAAGGCTATCGGGATCCTAGGGGCCCGCAATGGCCCAGAGGGACCTGACCAGGAGGGTCAGCGCTGGCCTCAGGCAGAGGGACTGGTAGGGTGCAAGCAGAATCCACTCAGTTCGAAATGAAACCATGGGCCCCTTGTTAAAAATGATGAAGAATTTGAAGATGACAACAGCAGAGGATTAAACCAAGTTCAGGCCCTTCTAAGCACAGGGCCCTCTGGCTGCGGCTGCGCAGGTCACACATCTGTGAAGCCAGCCCTGGGTGTGAGGTTCTCCAGTGTGAGGTCTTCAAGCTTCTGTGTAAATGGATGGCATAGGATGAGTCCAGGCTGTAGATGTGAAGGCCAGGGGTGAAAACAATTCATACTCCTTTTTTTTTAAATCGTCATCTGAGGATATTTTTCCATTGATTTTTATTTATTTATTTATTTATTTATTTTTCCATTGATTTTTAGATAAAGGGGAATGAGGGGGAGAGAGAGAGAGAGAGAAACATCGATGTGAGAGAGACACATTAATTGGCTGCCTCCTGTTGGACCCCAGGCTGAAGATTGAACCTGCAACCTCAGTATGTGCCCTTGACCAGGCATCAAACCCAGGACTCTAAGATCCTCAGGCTGACGCTCTAACCATTGAGCTGAACCAGCCAGGGCATGGTTTTTTTAAAATATACCGAAGAACTTGCTTGCATATATACACAATCAATAGACACAGACAATAGTTTGAAGAAAGCAGGAGGGGGGTGGGAGCAGGGAGGAGGGGGTCAATGGGGGAACATCTGTAATAATTTCAACAATATGGTGGACATCTGTAATACTTTCAACAGTAAAGATTAAAAATAAATATTGTGGAAAAATAAAGATTCTCCATTAACAACACGTTTTTAACTTTTTAACAGGCCTTCACATCTCTCAAACCATATAACAAAGGTGACAATTTTATGAGCCAAGTTATGCATAGCACATTTTATGTTCCTAAACGACCTAAGTGTTTTTGTGGGTCCTCAAAGGACTCTAAAAAAGTAAGTGTAAAGGGGGGGGGAGAATTGTCTCTATTTCTTTTATATATACATATTGTTTTTAGAGAGAGAGAGACATCCATGTCAGAGAGAAACATCGATCAGTTGCCTCCTGTATGTGCCCTGACTAGGAATGAAACCCCCAACCTAGGTAAGAATTGTCTGTATTTCTATTTCTCCATCACATGTCTATATTTCTTTTCTTTTTCTTTTTTTTTAAAATTGATTTTAGAGAGAGAGGAAGGGAGAGGGAGAGAGAGAAAAACATTAATCGGTTACCGTGTGCACCCTGACCAGGGATCAAATTCACAACCTGGGTATGTGCCCTGACTATGAATCGAATTCACAGCCTTTCAGTGCACAGGACGATGCTCCAACCAACTTAGCCACCCTGGCCAGGGTCATATTTCTTTCAGAAAAGTTATCCCTTCTACCATCCCTCCCTTTAGTTCAAAATGTCTGGACCTTTTTCATCCCTAGTCCAGGCCAGTTTTGTTTCTTGCCACTGTGTCGTCATTCTGTTTGAAGGCCACAATTCCTCAGGGTTGTTAGAGCTGCTGTCATTTGGTGGACCACACATTCTCCTCATAGTCATTACATCAAACGCCCTTTGAGAACAGAGCTCATGGAAAAGTATAAGATCTGGTCCCAGAGCCTGAGGAGGGAAGTGAGGGAAACTGAGGGTTCAAGGAAGAACAAGAAGTGACATGAGACCTAATTGCTTTTCCTGGGCTCTGGGGTGGTCTGTTTCAAATGCCTCTCTCACTCCCTGGTTCAACTTCCCTTTCTGGGTAACGGGCTGGGATGGGATACATCTTCACCTACAGCTCTGAAGATGTGGAATGGCCAAGCTCTAGCAGGACCTGACCTCCCTGCTCTCCAGCAGTGACCTCAGGGAGCAGGGACTGTTACTCTGAGCATGTGGCCAGATGTTTTCTCTCCTCAGTGGGGTTTCCTGGACCTCTCAAGGGAGAGATGTACTGACTGTCCCCTCAAATTTGAAGACTCTTCCCAGCGGAATGATTTGTGTCCCTGATATCAGGCCAAAGCTGCAAAATCTTTGCTCAGCAAGACTATGAGACCATGGATCTCCTCAGCATAGGACGAGGAGCCAACTTGCGATAGAACACATGCAGTGGTGAAGAGTTATACTGTACTTCACTGCCCAGGGGAGAGTGTCCAAGGAGAGTCTGGGACCTAGAGTAAACTTGAAAAAGCAAAGAATTTCCTTTCCACCCAGCCAAGCCCGGCCTGCAAACTGCAACTTGAACACCTTCTGAATAGCAGAGAAATGAAGGGAACCAACATTTTGTCACCTTGAAGCTGCCTTTGGGGATATTGATTTTACGCTGTTTATTAAGAAACAAGACTCAGAAAGAATATTTGACCCTCCCCACTTTCCTGCCCAAGAGATGCTGACCGAAAAACCTGCTTTAGGAAAAGGAGCCTTGGCTCAATCACCTGAGGAATCCTCACCCTGGCTGGTGAGGAAGACCCAGCCTGTCAGCCAGATGCCCACGTGTCCCATCGCTTGAGTTGCCTAAGCAAGGACTTCCCCGCCACGTGTGTTCAGCTCTTCCCCGACTGCCTGTAAATCGCCCGCTCACTCCTCCACCCTTTTCCCCTTCCTCCAAAAATGTCGTGTAAGCCCAGTCGGGTTAGGGTATGGCCTCACTGTCTTTGGAATTTCCATGCTTCTTCGAATTCCCCTGCACATGTATTATCATTTGATTTTCTACTGAGAATCTGTCTGTTAATTTGATGGTGATTGGCCCCGCCAGAAGAACTTCGAAGGTGGGAGGGAAGGTATTCGTTCTGTTCAGCCCCACAGCAGCTGAGAGCCCTTCAGGTTGGCTCCCCTGCATCCTGCCCCTCCCTCCTCAGGGTGGGGGTGCTGAGGTGGAGCACGGCCCAGTGGCCATGAAGGATTTTTGAGGGACAGGAAAGGAAAAACCTCCTGGGGCCCCCATCTGGAGAATTCAGGCCTCTTCACCTGCTCTTCCTGCTGACAGACAGCAGCCAAGTTTAGCAGCCTCCGCAGGTTCTCGTTCCTTGACCCCCCCCGCCCCGCCCCCACCCCGCCCCGCCCCGCCCCCGTCTGTGGGGCCACGGAGCAGCCTCCCAGGCAGCCGAGGACAGGAAGAGGCCGGATCAGGGGCGGTCCCCCGCGGAGGACCAAAGGTCAGGGCCGCGAGTCTGGGGGCTCACCGGGCGGCCCGTCCCCACTGCAGTGCCGGCCGCCAGCGGGAGCGCGGCCAGCGGGTGGCAGCGGGCGCCCGGGCAGGCCGAGTGCCCTCATGGCCGGGGTGACTGAATCTGCCAGCTGTGGGGCCCGCCCGTGCCAAGTCTGCCCTGGCTCCGTCTAGTCGTAATCGATGCTGGCGCCAGGCCAGGCCCCCTGCCAGCTCCGGTCACACTCGGCTAACGCGAGAGGCCCAGCCCATTAACTCCTCGCCAAGGCCCATTGTCTGGGCCCCTGCCCGGTGGAGTATTTACTCCGGGGCCGGGCGGCTGGGCCGGGAGGCGGCGGGGCGGGCGGGTCACGGGGGGCGGGGGGCGCTGCGGCTGGGGGGGAGGGGCGGGGCCGGCCGAGCCCGGGGCCAGGCGGCTGGATGGCGGCGGGCAGAGCCCCAGGGCAGGGCACGCTGGGGAGGAGTGTGTTTTGTCTTGTTTTGTTTTGTTGGTTTTGTTTTGTTTTTGCCACATCAAAGATTCCCTGGATGAGGCAGAGCGGGACCAACGCACTTCCAGAGGCCCGCCTGGTACCTTGCGGGCGGGAGCAGGCCCTGGAGACGGGACCCGTCGCTCCCAGACAGTGGCCTTCAGATCCGCTAGAAGACATTTCTGTGTTACATACCCTCGTGTACTTTTTAAAGTTGACATTTAAAATTTTTCATCACAAGCTTAAATAGTTCCAAAGAATATCCTATCCAGCATTTTATGAAAATGGATTTTTTTTACATCTATATGCCTTTATTTGATTATATATTACAGACATTATGTAAGTTAAAAGAAAAATGAATATTGATATTTAAAAAAAATTTTTAATAGCTCTTTTAAATGGCCAAGGGAATTTAAATATCATATCATAGCAATTCGATATCCTCCATTATCCATTTTAAAAAATTAAGAAACAAACTAATTCTTTAACAGCAGGAAATGTACATTGGTCCTTTCCTTCCATGCGATTGTATTTCCATTCCACCCCATTACAGATTTTACCCTAATGTAATATAGTTTTGTGACTGAAAATCTTTTATTGAGGAATATATCAATACAATTTTTTAGTTAAAACTTTGCTTGTAAAGCTCTGTTGACAATTTTTGTTATGATTTTAGTTGTTACAGTGATTAACATTCAGTTGATTAAAACAATATAAATAATTGTAAAATTTGGTAAACAACTATTAAACATAAAAAGTAAATTTTTATTGGAAATACATCTCTTAATTAGGTGGTAGGGGCAGGTTTTCTTCCCAGTTAGTCCATGCATATGTGGGCGACAATTATTTATTGCTAGACTAAAGGTTTAGCATCTATTTTATTGCCATGTTTTATTTTTATAGATTTAAACATTCAGAAACATTGTTCAAATAGATAGATAGAAAAATAAATGGAAACCAATGAGTTTTGTCACAAAAATGTCATTCAATTCTTTGAACTTCTTCCAAGGTACATGCCTAAATATTGTTAACAGAGGGGATAGGGCCTCGTCTCCCCCAGTTGCTAGTGAGGGTGGGATTCTTTCCATATATCCTGAGAAAAGGAATTTTCTGTGACTCGCACAGGAGGATGAGATACAGTAGATATTTCCGTGGAATTATACCCCTAGGTTTCCCATTTCCCTTACTCCAGTCATAGACGTGTAGCTGGGTCTTCAGTAGAGTTAAAAGCAAAGTCCGTGTTCAGTTTCCTTTCTGTGTTGGAGCTGAGTCCAACCCAGTATCAGGCTAGCTTAGCTCGTGTTTCCTGCTGCAGTTCCTCAGTCCATTGCATGTGGGGTCTACTATGCCATGGGCCACACAGGCAAATGCAAGAGAGCCAAGAGTCACAGCAGTCACCAGCCAAGCTCACCAAAAGCAACAAGAGGGAGAACTTTATTTAGGAGATTACGTATTCCCAAATTTTCACTGGCTTGCAGTGGCCAAACCCATTCTGGCCAATCATCTCTGTCCCCAGGTTTGACTGAAAGTCAGGTACTTTCCCTATGTTACCCCAACTTTACTGGACATGCATCTATCTTTCCTTTGTTAGGTTCCTTCCCCCAGTGTTTTTCAGGGACTAGGCTGGTGGTTCCATGGGGAGTGCAAAGTTGCAGCTTCCTGGTGAAGCTGCCCGAATGACATGCCTATAATGTCTGGCCTTCCCCTTACTTCTCTCCTATTGTTAATAACTAGCTAATTACAATGATATCAATATTATCAAATTGTTTTTAATGATCCTCTGACAATTTGATTAGCGTCTCCTTCAATTTTGTTGAAAGAAAAGAATTGGAAACCACTTGAGTTGTAAAAAGACTTGTTTTCCCCACCTTAGAGTCACTCGGAGTTCTCATACCTGCTCCACAGTGCAGCGCCCACAGTGGAGGTCAGAAGAGATGAGCGGTGCCACTTTCTCTTGTGAAACCCTCTATTCTGTCAGATGTGAAAAGGGATGCCTTGCCAGAGGTGCCTTTTTAGAAAAATCACTTTAAGGAAAGAGCATAGAAAATTGAGGACCAGAAAATGGATTTTCTTCAAACTCTCTTGATTTATAATCTCTCTTGAGCACTCCTGGGGTACAAGACCACAATTTTATGACTAAGCCTGAAAATTTACTTGAGAACCTGACTTACATTTTGATTCCTCTGCTAGGAGTGAGCTCAAAAATAGATAGGATTTAAATACACAGTTGCCTGTGGCATCCAACCAATCAGAGAGGCAGCACCCCCGGGATGTTTGTACATTTATAACTTATATACATGTACTTCCACTGATAACCCATATGTTATGTAGATTAAACTTTATTTTAGATTTTAAAAACATACAGTTTATTTTATTCCTTACCCACAGTGGATTGTATTGTGAACTTTCTTTACAACCCTGTGCTGTTTTTTTTTTTATCCTCACCCGAGGACATTTTTGCATTTATCTTCAGATATAGCAGGAGGGAGAGAGGGGGAAGAAATAGAGAAACATCAACGTGAAAGAGACACATAGAGTGGTTGCCACCCACACGACCCTAACCGGGACCGGGGACAAACTGCAACTGAGGTACGAGTCCTTAGCGGTAACAGAACCTGGGACTTTCTGCTCCGCGGGTGGATGCTCTAACTGCTGAGCCAAACTGGCCAGGGCTACAACCCTGTGCTCTGGAGTTTTCACTCCAAGTTGTTCTCAAAGCCCAAAGGAACACGTGGGGGAGGGGGAGGAAATGGCACTGGAGCCTTTCAAAGCCTGGAGTGCCCCAGTCCCTCAGTCCCTAAATCAACATTTACTAAGATTATGTGCCAGGCACAGTGCTGGGTTCTGAGAATACAAAATGATACATCCCTTGTTGCTCAATAGTGTGACTATAAGCTAACACTACTGAACTGTGCATTTAATAATGGTTAAGAAGAAAATTTTATGTTATGTGACTTTTTTTTTCACACGCACAAAAAGACACAGTCTCTGCTCTTAACGTGATTATAGATGTTAGTGAGGGAAACAGAGAATTCGCTCATTTGTTTATCTGGCAACTTTTAATTAATGGGGTGCCAATCATGTCCAGGCCCTATGTCGGTCCTGCAGAGAAGCCTATAAGCAAAACCAGGCCTAGTTAGTCTCTCGTAGAGCTGACAGCCCATGACCAGGCAGGAATGTGCACCTGCGCTGCCCAGGACAGTAACACTAGCTGCCACGTGTGGCTGTTTCACTAAAATGAAAGAAAATGTAAAATTCATACTCCAGTGTCACTAGCCACATTTCAAGTTCTTGGTAGCCACAGGTGGCTAGTGCTACCATATTATCAGCATAGACAGAGAATTTTTCCATCATTGCAAACAGCTCTTAAGCACTGAGTGTGGTCACCGAAATGAATGGAATGTGTCAGATCATTAAGTAGGACCCTTGTCAGCCTATCAAGTGCGTTGGTGGCAATTTATAAAGGATTTTCCCTCTAGACAGGTGGAGCTCCATGCCAGGGATAAGGCTTGGGGAGCAGAATGTGGTTCTGGACCTAAGAGAAGTCAAGATCTCTCTAACAGGATGTGAAAATCACCATGTCCTAACCCGTCTCTGGAAGTAAAAGACTGGGGAACTCGGAGTTCAGTCTAATCTTATGTCACACTATACTCTCCCACCAGGGTGGCATGTGGCCTTGCTCATCTCCCCCGTCTTTGCCCCAACTAAATTCCCTTCAAGACCCTGGTGATACATCACCTTCTTGCTCCTCAAAGCCTTTCCTGAGCCCTTCGTGAGGCTAATTAACATTTTGAGTACATATTGTGTTTTTGTCATGGGTGGGCGTAGGCAGGGTCGTGGGATGGTGCAGCCACAAAATGAAAATGGAGCCTTTCAGTGTGAGTGGTTTTAAGTCCCCAACCACATGCCCACGTGGTAGCTTCACCAGCAACAGTGCACATGCATCAGGCAATGGAAAGATCTAGGATCCTGCCTGGCTGGTGTGGCTCAGTGGTTGAGCATTGACCCATGCACCAAGAGGTTGCTGGTTTGATTCCCGGTCAGGGCACATGCCCAGGTTGTGGGTCAGATCCCCAGGAGGCGGCCAATCGATGTTCTCTCTCATCGATGTTTCTATTTCTCTCTCCCTCTCCCTTCCTCTCTCTAAAACCAATAAAGAGGGGAAAAAAATAAAATAAAAAAGAAAGCTGTAGGATCCTGCACATCCTGCTCCTAGCCTGTGTCCCTTGGAGAGCAGTAACTGTGCCTGAAACACCTTTGGCCCTACCTCCTGCCTCATGTCGCACAGAAAGAACAGCAGGAAAGGATTCATTGAAGGAGTTTACCCTTCCTGCCCCAGTTATCCAAGCTGAGAAATGGTGAGGCTAACACTTACCAGCTGAAGATGACTTAAAGGTCTCTAGAGATTCTCTAAAGAAGCAGAAATATTAGTAGCCACTTACCCAGCATAGTTCTCAAGAACACAGAGATGTGCCCTGGTTGGTGTGGCTCAGTTGGTTGGAGTGTCATCCCGTACACTGAAAGGTCACAGGTTTGATTTCTGATCAGGGCACATACCCAGTCAGGGTGTTTAGCGAAGGCAACTGATCGATGTTTCTCACTCACATCGATGTTTCTCTTTTTCTCTCCCTTCCTCTCTCTCTCCAATTAAAAAAAAAGGGAACACAGAGATGTGGGTAGGTCTCCTCTTTCCTATGCATCAGAACATCCACCTGGTCTGGCTGAGTTTCAGGAAGGGTGGACATTGCTGCCTGGGTTTGGAGTAATGGGGATGCATCTCAGCAAACACTGCCTCCAGCACCTGGCCAGCTGCCTCCGTGGCCTTGCCGGACCTGCCCAGAGTGATTTCCTTTGTTTCACAGCTGGAATTTCAGGCAGGGCAGCCATAAGACTCATCTCCATGCTGATGCTGGGGGTCCCGTGGGCCCAGTGAGAAGAGGATCCGTTTTGAGAGGGGCCTAGGTTCAAATCCTGATTCTGATGCCAGGCATCCCAGTGACCCTGGGCAAATAACTCAACCCCTCTGAGCCCATTTCCATATTTGTAAAATGGACAGTAATACCTGCTTCATAGGTGAGGGAACTAAATGATGATAAACCTCTAAGGTATGGCTTAGAGATTAAGATACTGGCTCTGTTGCTTACTGGCTGTAGGCAAGTGACTTAGATATTCTGTGCCTCTGTCACGTCACCCCTAAGTGGGGGGGATCATAGTAGAGGCCAATTTTAAAAGGTGTTTGTGAGGATGGCCTAATGCCAGACATGGTGAGCACTCAGTGAATGTTGGTATTTATTATTTAGCTTTCTTTTTAAAAAAATTTTTTTTTCTTTATTTTTAGAGAGAGAACGAAGAGGGAGAGAGCGATAGAAACATTGATGAGAGAGAACATCGATTGGCCGTTTCCTGCATGCCCCCCACTAGGGATTTGGCCTATAACCTGGGCACGTGCCCTGACCAGGAATCGAACTGGCGACCTCTTGGTTCATGGGTCTATGCTCAACCACTGAACTACACTGACCGGGCTTATTTCAGCTTTCAACAAGGGAGATAAGCAAGGTCCTTACTACTATCCCTGCCCAGCAGGTCAGGAAGGATCACACTTGCTGTTGGTGAAGCCTGTATCCTAGACCAGAACGTCAATTCCCTGGCCAAGACCTTGTTCTGGCTGGCTCCCTGGCCGGACCCCAGTCCCCCGGACCTGCTGGATAGTGAACAGCCCATCCCTGATCCATGACTACTGGCTTTGTTTCCTTCCAGAGGGCCTGGGGAACCTCTCCATGTTAGTCTGTGGCTTTGTCGCGTCCCTGCTAGAGTCTTCCCCACTGCCTGTGGGATTGGAGTGGCATGGGACAGTGCAAGGAGCATTTTGGAGCCAGGGAGGAGGACGAGGACATGCCTTGGTTCTGCCTCCCAGCTACCCTGACAGCAGGTGTGAGGTTGATATCTAAGGGCCCCAGGGGGAATAGAGCCTTGGCTAAGTGGCGGGGAGGCTGAGGAGAAAGGAGGTCGTGGAGAAGAGGAGGAGAGACACCGAAATTTACAGAGCTGGAAGGGACCTCCTCTCCTCTCCTCTCCATTTTATAATTAAGAAAAATGATGCCCATTTTGCCCAAATGGACACAACTGTTTGTAGAAAAGATTGGGACAATCATCTGGCCTCTTTCGTGACCGCTCAGACTGCCTGCTGGTACCCAGTGCTGCCCTTGCCTCCCACTCTGCACAGCTGTTGCCTGGCAGCATTGCTGCCTCACTGCCATGGACACCCGAGGGCCCAGACTGGAGCGGGGCTGGGACGACACCTGTTACCCACCTGGCCTTGAAAGACCATCCGGGTAATCCCACCACACCCTGCAGCCCTCCTGTCCCCAGTCAGCCCAGATGTCTGAGAATCTTGGTCATCCTCAACCCCCAGACTGCCACTCTGTGATGCCCCAATCTGACCGAATCCCCAAATCCTTCCACTTTGCCCTCTGAAACTCAGCATCTCCCCATATACTCAACCTTCTTTTTGAGCATTCCTTCACCTTCCTGGGAAACCTCCCTGGTCTCCAAAACACAACTTTCTTGCCACCACCTCCTGCGGGGGCGATTTCTTCTCCTCCGTACCCTGTACCAATGTGTCTGGAGGTGGGCAATTATCTTCCTTGCTTCCTTGGCTATTTCTAAGATTTTCTCCTTCCTCACACTAACACTCCATATCCTTTGAAGGCCATGTCATCAGACCAAAACCAGCTACAGTCCCATCAGAACATTTGCCATACTTCAGGCCATTCCCACGCATTCGCAGAGTATCCTCGCGCCTGGCTCACGAGCTTCCTCTTTACCGTCACTACTTCATTATTTTTCAAGACCTTAACGTTCATTCTTTCATTCAACAAATCGTTTTGAGCACTTACTGAGTGCCAGGTACAGTTCTTAGGATACTGTTGTAATTAACCCAGTTATTAATTAATAACAGGAAAGGAGCAAAGGGAAGGCTAGATAATACAGGCATGCCATTTCTACAGCTTTGCCAAAAAGCTACAGTTTAACACTCTCCAGGTCTGTTCCCTGCAGATGGGTGGGGAAGGGACTGGACAAAGGCAGTTTAGATGCATGCCCAGTAAGGTCTGGGTGCCATGGAAAGATTCTTGCCTATACTCGTCACACCTGGGAACAGGCCATTGGCCAGAATGGGCACGGCCACTGCAAGCACAGGAAAATGGGATATTTAAGCTCCAGAGCAAGGGGGTCAGCTCTCTTGGTTCTCTGTCTTGCAGCTCTCACCTGCCTCCTGGCTTGCGGGGCTTTCACGCTCTCACAGCTGTGTGGACCCCCCCGCACAGTGGACTAATGGATTGCAACTAGTCTGATGCAACACGGAACCCAGCTCCAGCATGGAATGGAAGCTTTGGACACTGGCTTTACTTTTAGCTCTGCTGAATCCCCAGCTGCGTATCTTCCAGGACTGGTGTCAGGAAAATGGGACTTTGCAAATGGAGGGATGTAACTCCACAAAGATAAAGCTTTTTACTACATCTCATCCTCCCGCGGAGGCCTCCAGAAATGCTTATTCCAGCGGCACCCCAAGAACCCCACTCCCACTAGCAGTGGAGAAAGGCAGCCCATGCAATTCTCCAGTAACACTGAGGATTAAGGATATAGGAGTGAATCAGAGAGAAAGTGTCCCAGTCCTCAAGGTGCTTACATTCTTACGGGAATAAGAATGATTAACAAATAAATAAGCACTTCATAATATAATGTTAGTTAGAGATGCCACTAAAGGAAAAATGGGCAAGTGAAGGAGCAGTGTGACAGGAGAGAGAAGAGCTATGTTAGAGACAGTGGGCAGGGATGATCATCGACGGAGATGACCCTCCCAACACCTACCACTCGTGGTCTTTGACCTCCTCTCTCCACCAGTCTTCTTCCCACCTCCCGCCCACTCCCATGGCCATAACCTACAACTTAGCGCTTCTAACCCCCCCACTCTCTGACCACCACTTCCTGTGTTTAGATCATTTACTCTATTACCGTCACTCTATTCTTTGTTTCCTTTGGGACCTCTCTGCCACTGAATCCTTTCACTGTCCATCAGTCCCTTCGTCTCCTCGTTAACTTCCCTCTCCAGCTTGACTCTGTGGTCTGTGACAAGTACTACCCTTTTGCACAAACCCTCCACTTTCCGTGCCCTTTCCCTTCTGTTGGACTCTCCTGACAGACCTTGGCCCTGCTTAGTCCCTACGCCCTACCTACTCTGCACCTGCACTGAGTGGCTGAAAGTCACTGGGGAAAATTCACAGCCACGCTGACTAGCTGCACTTTACATTTCTGACCACAAACCTCAAGTGGGCACTCAGCTTGCCCAGTAATTCTACAGTGTTTCTCTTCTAAATTCACTGCCCCACTTTCCAGGTGACTATTTCACATCTTCTCTCTTCTCCAACCCTCAACACTCCCCTTTGTTCCTTCTGTTGGCAAAGGACCTTGTTTCTTATTTCCGTGAGAAAATAGCTGCAATCATATGAAAAATACCTGACTTCTCACCATCAGATCTCTCCAAGCCTGCATCTGTGTCCTGCTCTCTGCCTTCCTTTCTTACAACCCATGACCTCCTCTCAGATCCCGGGAGAGCTCTCCTCCCCTTGTGCACCAGGTTCCAATCCCTTCACTTACGGAGGACTACCCCAAGTCGTCCTTCTCTTTCCTGCCCTATGCAACTGCCCCCTCTGGCAGATTATTCCCTTCAGCACATAACTGTGCTGTAATCTCTCTCATCTTAAAAACAAACGCTCCCTTGACTCTATAGCCTCTTCAGCTCCAGCCCTATTTCCTTCCTACCATACGCTCACCCCATTCCCTCTTAGCCCACTCTAGCCAAGCTTTTGTCTCTGTCACTCCATTGAAACTGCACTCTCCAAGTCATCAATGACCTCCTGTTGGCACATCCGAAGGCCCGTTTCCTGTCGTCTCATTCAGCCTCTCAGCAGCATTTGCACAATAGAAAAATTGCTCCTCCTTGAAACACTGTCTTCACTTGGAGTCCAGGGCTCCTTCACTGACTCCTCTTTTTAAAAAATATTTTTTTCTTTATTGATTTTTCGAAAGAGAGGAATGGAGAGGGAGAGAGAGAAACATCAATGAGAGAGAACATCGATTGGCCACCTTCTGCATGCACCTCTACTGGGGATCTGGCCCACAACCTGGGCATGTGCCCTGACCAGGAATTGAACCAGTGACCTCTTGGTGCATGGGTCGATGCTCAACCACTGAGCCACACTGGCTGGGCTGGCTCCTCCTCTTTTTGGATCAGCATGGCCTGGAGACTTGTTTCCTATTTGAGGTCTCTTCCCTGGTCAGATCCCATATAGGCCTGTGCCTTTAATTTTTTTTTTCTTTATTGATTTTAGAGAGAGGAAGGGAGAGAAAGATAGAAACATCGATGAGAGAGGACATTGATTGGCCTCCTCCTGCACACCCCCCATTGGGGATGTGGCCCACAACCTGGGAATCTAATCGGCGACCTCTTGGTGCATGGGTAGATGCTCAACCACTGAGCCACACCGACCGGGCTAGGCCTGTGCCTTTAAATGCCACGTAGAGGTTGGAATTGTTGATTCAATGGGGAACAGAGTAGAGAATGAAGCAGCAGCTCCAGCTCCAGAACCCCGCCTGGATGCGAATCCCTCCCCACCAATAAGCCATGACCATGACGTTGTTGTTAAATAATCCTCTATGCCATGATAAGATGGCTTTTTTTTTTTTTTTTGGTACGTGCCCCTAGCGGGAACCAAACCTCCACAGGCCAACGCTCCAACTGCTGAGCCAAACTGGCCAGGGCTAAGATGGCATCTTACATGGACTCTCCCAGAAGCAAAGAGACAAAGGCTTAGGCATCAGTAGTCTGTCTGGGAACATGACCGAGGGAGCAGGAGTGAGGGAGAGGAAGAGTGAAACAGGGGTAGAGGGTTGTGTTGACGAGTTGGCCTCCTCTGTGGTGACTGTTGCTCAGTCCTGCAGGACCTCTTCTCATAGGTTGCTGGCCCTTCACGTATGTGACCATTTACATGGTGGTGACGCTGACCCTGATATCTTCCCTGCCCGGTGGGCATCTCGGAGGCCTACCGTGTCCAACACAGAGCTCTGATTCCCTGTTCCTCCCCCAGTGCAACTCTTCCTCCAGGCTTCTTTATTGCGATTAAGTGGCTTAGATTCATCTCTATCCCCCATCCCTCATATCCATTCCATCATCAAACTCAAACTATACCCCAGTCTAACCTTCACCGCCCCCCACCCCCTTCCCCGGTCCACTGCAATAGCCTCGAAATAGTCTCTGGCCTCTGCTCTTGCCTCCCTACAGTTTATTCCTCCACAGCAGCCCCAGTAATAACGTTGCTCCCCTCATTAAAACAGCCTTGCAACAGCTTCCTGTTATCATTTTTTAATAACAGCTTTGTTGAAATATAACTCACATACCACGTAATTTCACTCATTCCAAGTGTACAGTTCCATGGTGGTTTAGTATATTCACAGGATTATGTGACCATCACCGTGATCGATTTTGGAACATTTTCATCTCCCCCATGAATATTCCTTCCAATCCTCCCATACCTGGGTTAGTCGACTTGAGAAATGAATCTACTTGCTGTCTCTATGGATTTGCCTATTTTGGACATTTCACATAAATAGAAGCATGCAATATGCATCTTTGTGACCAGTTTCTTTTTTCCTATTATTCTTAAAATAAGAACCAAACTCCTTGCCATTGCCTGGAGCCCACCCAAGGCTCCCAGGCTTGCTGCCCGCCTCTCCCAGGCCACCTCCTCCAGCCTCAAAGGCGGTGCTGCCAGCAGGGCCCGCTCCTTCCCCCTCAGGCTTGTCCCTCTCTGCCTCACACCTGTGTATGAGCCAGTCCTCATGACTCAGGTGTCTGCCCAAAAGTCACCTCCTCAGAGAGAACTTTCCTCTTTTCCATAACCCCTCCCCACTGCCAGTCTCTACCCCTTCCCCTCACTATCAGAAATATCTGTGTTGTTTGCTTATTTGCTTACTGGCTCTCTCCCGCTTTAGACTGCACAGGTCACAAAATCCTAGGGGGAATTTTGTCCTGTTCACACTTGTATTCTTAGTGCCTAGATCAGACCTCGGCACATGGTTGATGTATGGCATTTGCTGCACGAATGCTTGGGTAATGCTCCTAGAAATCCCAGGGAGGAGTTCCCACACTTTCTGCAAAGTTACAAGTTCTTCCCTGGGTCTAAGGAAGCCCCACTGTGTTACATTCATTTTCCTTTCCTGCTGGGCACTGTGGTCCTCACTCATATACATCCCCCACAACCTCCACACACCAGCTCCACTCTTCCCTCAGGCTTTCCTCAGAGATTCTCTTCCTGGAGCCCCTTTGCTCCCCCAGGGAAGATACCCCATGCCTCAGTGGTTGAGCATCGACCCATGCACCAAGAGGTCGCTGGTTCGATTTCCGGTCAGGACACTTGCCCAGTGGGAGGTCAGGACACATGCCCAGTGGGGGGCATGCAGGAGGCGGCCATTCGATGTTCTCTTTTATCAATGTTTCTATCTCTCTCTCCTTCACACTTCCTCTCTCTCTAAAATCAATAAAGAAAAAAAAATACTAGGAAGATGAGATGGGATCTTAGGGAAAAATTAGGAGGAAACTTTATTGAGATTTTATGTCATATTTGTATTGGACTGCATTACATATTTTAAAATAAATAAATACATATTTTTTAAAAATCACAGCCCTATTTGAGGGTGGGGTCTTCATCTTCTAAGGACTCTAAGATCTTTCTTTCAAGAAACTGAAAGCACTCAGAAGTCATGGTTGGGTGCAGATAGTAACTTCTATGGTGTTGGCTGTGACTTCTGGGGTGTGGTCTGTCAGCTGACCACGGATGGGCCTTTTTTAGTCATCACTGTCTTCCCAACACCAGCACAGTGGATGGCACACAGCTGGCACTCACTAAGTATTTGTCGAATGAAACACATGCATAGAAAGATTCCTAACTCAGTAATGGAGCGGTTCAGTCTTGGCTATAAGTCCAGACTGCTTTGAAATGGTCGAAAAGGGCGCCTGCGAGCGAGGAGGAAAAGGCAGCGCTGTTTGTGTCAGCAACAGCAGGTGGAACTCCGGACGCATGCCGCAGCTCTCCCAACAGCAGGATTCCTGGAATCTTCTTGACACCCGGGGTCTGGACAATCATAATGAGGAAATGCTGAATATCGTGTGATAACAGCCATAAAGCAAAAACAAAACCAGAACCCCGGCGAAGGCAGGATCACCTTGGGCCGTCTCATGCAGCCCTTCTCTCAGGAGCTTGGTGTCCTTTCCCGGGGCTTTGCCTCCATAGACCAGAGGGCAAAGCAATCAGTGGCCAACTCCCAGTCACAGTCTGTGCTCAGGGCCACGTGGCACTGCTGAGAACGGGCCAAACACAAGTCTGGAGTACACAGCGGACTCTTGGCACTGGCCAGGGTTGTTGGCATCAGTTATACCCCTTTTGGAGTGTCAGGTTACATGGGAGCCAAAACCGAAGCTTGCCCAGTGCCCGCCCAGCACGCACCCTTACCTCCTTCAGGCCTGGCTGCCACCTTGCAGCTGGTTTCTTCCTGAGGCAGGGGAATGAGGACCGAATCGCAGCTTCTGCTGAGGCCTTTCTTTCCTCCTCCCCACATCTGACTCAGGGGTTTCTGCAGATGGGTAGCTCTGTTTCCTTTCAAACCTCCTTTGCCAAATCGCCCTCCCTCTTCTATCCTGGTGGGGGAGTTGTCTTTGAGGGGGAGCTGGGCTTTTTCTGCAGACTGGAGGCCACCGAAGCCCTGAGCAGGAGGCCACCAGGGCCTCGCAGGGAAAGTGTTGAATTGAAGCAATTTGCCTGGAGCTGGATGTGAGATTAGCCAGAGCCCTGGGCCCTGTCACCACCGGTGCCTGTCAGATTCCTGCCTCCCCATCCCTCCATCTCTCAAGCCTCGGCTCTGGACCCATGTGATCACCTCTTGGCTATGACCTGGGGTGGGGCACCTCGTGTAGCATCAGCTGATTTCAGCGAATGCCCAGTGGCCAAAGGTGGGGTGATTGGCAGGCTGTTATCAAAGGGTTGAATTTGGGGGCCCTGCTAACTTGTCCTGGGGAAATGTCCCAGCAAGGGTGCTCCCACACTTTTTCTTCATTGCCTCATAATGAATAGTGTTCAGAGGTGTCTCTTGAGCACATATGTCTGGCCCAGAGGGCAACTGGATATCTGCCCAGGCTCTGGGACAACCTGCCCTTTTCGAGGCCAGACAGAGAACAGAATCTGCCAGAGCCCCAGCATCATGGGTTCAAGGTCGTCTTGACCAACAGAGGCCTGGCCCTGCCAAATCTCACTTCCTCCTGTTCCTTCCTGTCCTTCCCACTCCCCTCACACACTCAACTCACCCTCTCCTGCAGGAGCTCCACTCCGCCCCTCCCCCAGGGGGAGTGCCCAGCCCACACTAGAGAGGCCATCCTTCTTCCAGAAGCCAGTTGAAGTTGGAGCAAGGGAGGGGCTGAGGGGCCCTGTAGAGGGGGTCTGTGGCCACCTCCCAAACTGGAATCTCTGCCTTTGGTTTTAGGGAGAAGCCCATCAGACCCCTCCCAGGACTGGTCACTCAGCCAGTGCTCCTTGTGGCAGGTTCAGGTCAGAGGGCAGCAAGGCCGGCTCAGGCCACCCCCCAGCAGCTGGACCCAGGGTGAGGAGCCCCTCCCAGGCGCCTCAGGCCATGGGGCCTCTCAGGTTCCCTCTGAGGGAGGGGCTGCTGCAGAGCCAGCTGCAGCTGTGGGAAACCACACACCGCAGCCTGCAGGTGCAAGGGGCCTGGGGGAAGGGGAGAGGATTAACTATTTCTTGGGAGCAAGTTTTCTCCATTTCTTCCATTCCCAGACTGTGGCTTCCCCAAGATGCTAGGTACCACTCTCGGGAGTGGGGGGTGGGCACCTGGCCACAGAAAAGTCAAAGAACTTGTGATCCAGGGGTGTGAGTGACAGACCCCTGCCTGAGAGGCCCTGAAGCCTGCAGAGAGAGACCAAGTCTCCATCATTGACTCTGGGACAGCGTCAGAGGCCACTGAGAAACCTTGGGTATCATGTCCCTTTTCGTGTTTGGCTTCCTGTTCCCCTGAGCGATTCCATGTCATGGGACCCTGCCTGGAGGAAGGTGCGGCACTCACCCCCACCCCAGTCTGCCTGCTGAGGACCCTTTGGGGGACCGCCTCAGGGAGCCCTAGGCCTGCAGACCTCCTCCCCCTCAGCCCAGGGCCTCCAAGTGGTAACCATTAGTGGCAAGTAAATCATGGTTTGGACACTGCTCTGGAGTTGTCAAAGGGGCTGGAAGCCACTCAAGGGGAAAACTTTCATGGGGTTCCCAGAAAGGCTCCTTTCAGATTTGCCTGTCCCCAGGGCTTATTGTGGTGCAAATATTGTCCATCTGCCTGGGTTGGTCTGACTTCTCACCCTGCTGTGACCTGCCTGCTGGTGGAGTACCCACCAAGAGCAGTCTTCTGGCAAAGTGGTAAGAGGCCCAGGAGGCCCAGGATCCTATGGGAAAAACCCACATTGCCCTTGTTTTAGCCACCTCCCCACCCACTCAGTATAACTCATTCTCTATTCTCTTGATCTTTCCTACATATGAGAAAAGTAACATTTTCTGGGAGGAACTGAGTTCATTCTGCACACGAGTCTGGGCACCTACTACTTGTCAGGCTGTGCTGAGGCTTGGAATATAGAGACATGTCCTTGCCCTGGAGGATCAGTCCGGTGGGGTAGACATTCACACTCTATTCACAAAGATAAACAGTCTTACTCTTCAAAGAGAGAGACATTCACACTCTCTTCAGAGACTGCTCTGCTGAGGAAAGGCACCAAGTTCTTCAGGGACAGAGAAGAGGACAATGATGATGACAGATGTCTGCAGAGAGTTCACAGATGTTATACAAAACACACAGGGCTGGTTGTTTTGAAGGAGGCAGAATGAAGAAAGGCAAGTACTTAGGATCAAATTGGGAATATACGAATATGAGTCACAATACAGGGTGATAGGGGACTGACTGACCCAAAGGGCTTTTGGAATTTAGAGCAGGGTCACTACTCACTGGGATAATTAGGGAAAGTTTCTGGAAGGAGATGGTATATGAACTGGGAGAATGTCAACAGGCTGAGTTGGGGAAGGTGGACCTAAGGGCGAAGAGGGGGGGTCTTGGTGCCAATGCAAAGACTGGGAGATGCCTCCTCCTTCTGGATGAAACACCTGGGAGGGCATTAAACATACAAAAAGGGTGAGAAATTCTACCAAGATACTAAGGTGAGGGAGTTGTCTCCACTGCTTTCATCTGTTTCCACTTCCTTAGGAGGGAGCCAGTGATTCTACCTCCTCTTACCCATCAATTTCTGACCTTATAAATTTGTCCCATCCTATCTTTTCATCCTCAACTCTCCCTTCTTTGCCCTAGTATAATAAATATATATGATCTTTGTCTCCCTTTCCTGGCACAGAGCTTCAAAAACTCTTATTTCCTGAGTAATAGGAGTGTCTTTTGTATTCCATAACAATCCCTTCCCACTACACCTGAGTTTCTGCTAATGAGATGACTCAGGTGGGCCCTTAGATCGTTTCAAGTGAAGGTCTGGTCGCTCAGAAAGACTGTGGGAAGGTGTGATTACAGGGTTGGAAATTTCATCCCCACCCCAACTCCCAACCTCTAGGGGCGGGGGGAGACTAGAGATTGAGTTCAATCACATGGTCAGTGATTTCATCAATCATGCCTGTGGAATGAACCCCAGTATGGCAATCCCCAGCACTGAAACTCAGAGAGCTTCCTGGTTGGTGGACACACCATGTGCTGGGAGGGTGACACACCTGACTCCTTGAGGAGAGGGCACAGAGGCTCTGCACACCCCTAGACCTTCCCTATGTGCCTCTTCCCCTTGGCGGCCCCAGCATTGTATGTTATAATAAAACTGTCATTGTAAACACAGCACTTTCTGTGGGTTCTGTGAGTCATTCTACAAATCATGGAACCTGAAGGGGGGAGTGGGAGCCGAGTCAGACAGAAGTGCGAGCGGCCTGGGGAGCCCCTTGCCTCTGGCGTGGGAAGTGAGGGCACTCTTCTTGGTGGTCTTCTTGGGGACCTTGCCCTTTGACTTGTGGGATCTGATGCTAACTCAGGAGAGTGGATAGTTAGCATCAGAACTGACACTGAATTGAATTCCAGGACAATTCAATTGTTCTGACACAGTTGGTGTCAGAGATGTGTCAGTAAAACCAAAGAGGGCGCCTTACATACTTCTCTATAAATCACATGCTTAAGCCCGTCTCCCACCTGAAATGTTTCCTCCCCTTATGTGTCCACTGATCCACATGTCCCAGTTTTTCCAAATCCTTTCTTTCCTTCAAGGTCCACCTTCTTCACAAATTGATACTAGAGGTGCTGCTCTGAAGCTCTTTCTTGCACGCATAAAGCTTCCCCTCCTGCCAGACAGCATATGTGTTGAAAGGACCCAGGTGCTTGGAGGGTGCCCCGTGCAAAGGGGTTGCTTATTCAGTGTCCCTTGACTGATAGATGGAGAAGGCTGCAGGGGGGGGAGGAGGGCTGCTGGCCTGGCTGAGCACTCCTTGAAGATGAAACCTCTCCTGCAGATCTCCCCACCTCTCTTCTTCAGCTGTGTGCTGCGGGAAGCAGTGTCTCGGGATGGACAAGGGTGGGAGGTGGGCTTTGGCTCTGCATCTCCCAATACCATTGACCTTGATGGTAAATACAGAGTTTTGGCATCTTCTCTATTGTGATTGCCAGTGCTCACCCAGGCCAACAAACACACACCCTCTTGCTGTGTGTGTTTTCGCATGCACACACACACACACGCACACACATGCACATGCGCGCCAGAGCACACCAAGCCTGTCTGCATGCTCTAGGCTGCAGTGAGAAGCGGCGCACATAGGCTTGGTCTGGCCTCTTCCTCCTCTCCCCTAGCTTTTTGCCAACTTTGGTCTTGGCAGCATGCAGCCCTGCCGACTAAAAGCCAGTGGAGAGCAGCGTGTTCCCCTCTCAGCTTTCTCTCACCCTCCCTTCCACTCCCACTCAATCCCGTACCGCAGCTGCCTCCAAGAGCCAAGGCGTGTGGCTCCTTTTTAAACAGCTCAGACAGAGTCTATTGCACCTAAACCACAGGGGTAATCTGCTGGGAGGCTGCCTGTCCTCCACCCCACTGGAAGATGAGCAGATAGTAGGCTCATAGGAGCTAAACTGGGCTCCTCTTCTCAGGGGCTGCTGGGGCCTGGGAGGCAAAGGGGGGGTGGTTCAGAAAGTGAACCAGAAGGCATTTAGGAAACCCACAGCCTTCTGCCATATCACTGCCCGGGGGACTCGTCTGAGGCTTAGATCTGACCTCAGAAAAAGCCTGGCTCTGGTGATACTTGGAACTCCACCTTCCCTGCTTCTTCCAGCCTCACCCTCTTAAGCCTCTCCCAGCACATCCTGGGTCCTAGCAAGGTAGAATGTCAATGGTTATGTCCAGTTCTAGCTCTAACTGTGGCACGAAAGGCTTGGTCCCCCGCTGAAGGAATTTTAAGGAGCAGCTTAAGCGAAGAAGAACGTTGGGAGGGCTGGGATCTTTCCTGCCTGGCACTACCACACCCGCTCTCTGCTCTCAAGCTTGTCCCTTATCCCAGTTCATTCCAAAATTGGAGAGGGGGTTGTGATTGAGGAACGAGCTTAAACTATCTGGAAGGATTCTAGTTCTTCACCAAGCGTCAGGGAATCTTCCGTAAAATTATCTCTTCTTGAGGTATTCTCAGTCTGACAGACCCCTCTCTCTTTATCATGGGGATCTGGGGAAACAAACCTATCTCAGGTCCTGCATCAAATCTAATTCCATTTTATCTAGACCTCAATCAGATTCTCATCCCAATTTCTCTCCCAGCCCCAGAGAGTCGCTTCAGCTGCCTCACAGCAATGGACTCTCACCTTTTTAAACTGGAAGGAACCCTCAAGGTCATCAATTCCAACTCCCCAGGGAAGGAGACGAAGTCCACCAATGGGAAATGACTTGTCTAAGGCCACACAGCCTTTTAGGGGCAGAATTAAGATTTTCTAGAACTCAGGGCTTTGAGTTCCAGTACAGTGCTGTTTCTGCAAAGCCACACCCCTTAGCATCCCCACTCAGTTCAGAGCTCGGGACCTAAGGGTGAGATCTTTATGAAGGATCAGTCCCTGTTGTACACCCTCCACCCCACCCACCCCCTGCAAAGCTCTTGCTTTGTGTTTCATTGACTCAGTAAACTGTGGCAGGGTTCTGGGTGGGAGGAGGCTGGGGGCAAGGGGAGCTGCTGAGCCTTGTCATGGCTCTGTTGGGCTCTCTGCCTGGGCCGATGGGAGCTTGTCCAAACCGACCTGGGGAGCAGGTGTGGGCCCTTTGTCCCCAGAGCTTCTTGAAGAACAGTTTGTTCTGCAGGGGCTGCAAAGGGGGTGGGTAGGAGAGTGACAGACACCATCACAGCTCTGGAGTCTGCTGCAGCTGCTTCCTGTTGTCAGAGGACTCCTCCACTGAGGGGCTGAGCTCCCTGGCACCCCTTTGCCCCCGCCTAGTTCTCCATGTGGTCAACTGCCTCAGTACGCCAGCGACTTCCTTGGACACAGAGGAAGACAGTGTTAAGGAAAGAGCTGATGAAGGACGTGTCTCATGGCCAGGCACATTCCCGGTCCTGTCCCTCAAATGTGCATGCTCATTACTGCTTCGTCTCCTCTTCCCTGCCTGGAAGACCTTTCCCACCATCTCTGCAGAGCCGAAATCTCACTGTTTTTGGGGCCCCCTCAGCCTTGTCAGCAGTGATTTACCCCTGCCCCCATGCCCCACTCGGCCCTAGGATTGTCCAGCATGAGGATGTGGGTCCCAGTCTCATGCTGGCTTGTTTTGTGGTTTGACATTTCACCTGGGTTTGTTTTGTCTCCTCTTGAAGACTTAAAGGAAGGAAAATTTGAGTCCCTAACCATTGCCTCCTACTTCAAAGAAGATCCCTCAAAGAGCTGAGCTCAGAGGGGACTCTATTATAAAGGCATAATAAATCCCCCCCCCCCCCCGAATGTCCCAATGCCTCTGTGTTGGTTCCTGCCCAGAGGAGGAGAATGAGGACTGGGGCTTCCTCCCCAGAATGTTCTGCCTGGCAGTCACATTGCCTCATTGCAGGACGCGGATCAAGGCCTTGCCCTCGCCAAGCTTGCTCCCAGGTTCCCTCTGACTAATAATGAGTGTTACGGGGTGGGCCTGAGTGGACCACCTCTTCTCCTACAAAGGTTTCTTGGAGAGTGAATGCTGGCAGGTGGATGGCAAGGGAAAGGGAAGAATGCTGGGCGCCTGCAAGGTTCCCCCGTGCCCAGCAGAGCACCACTCATAGCTCACTCACAGGGGGAGTTCTCAGCTTTGATCTCCCTGCTACACCCCAGATCTCAGGCAGAGCCTAGCCCCTTCCACCCAGGGGGGGAAGGAGCAGTAACCCGGGACTCTCAGCCCAGGCTCTTCCCCTCATTGTGAAATGGCCTTGGATGAGGGCCAAGCAGGAAGCTGCCTCCTATAGCCCCTAATGTGAGTCCTGGCGCCTGGGGCATGAGGATGGACCCCAGGCTCTTTCCTTCCCAAAGGAGAGCTGAGGCTAATTCAGAGCCCACCTCCTAGGAGACAGCCTGAGGGGCCTATGCTTTCCCTTCTGCCCTGGGTCCCAGTCCCATGGGGCTTTCAGAAGGGTGTGAAGGGCAGGAGAAAGTGCATGGGCCTGGGGCTCGGGGCTTCCAGTCTCTAGTCTCCAATTACCAAGCTTTGTGACCTTGGGCAAGTCACTGTCCCTCTCAGGTCTCACTCAGTTTTCTTAATTGTCAAAAACCAGACGGTAAAGGCTTGGTCTAGAAAGACCTTGGAGGCCTCTTGCAGCTTGGTATTGTGACTCATTGAAGTCAGTGATTCATGGATGTTATTTCCAGGACTTGGCTCAGATCTGGCGGGGCATCTGCTCATTGTGTCTGTTTAGGTTCCCTACTAACTCTGCATCTGCGCAGTGCAGCAGCTTCCTTGGACAATCTAGGATGAATGACGACAGAGGCCAAGAGATGAACAGCATCTGTTACTTTTGGGAGTTAGGACACCGGAGTAATTTGTGCAGAAACTCTGGCTTTTGTTGTTGTTTTTTGTTAATCCTCATCCGAGGATACTTTTCCCATTGATTTTTTTAGAGACAGTGGAGGGGGGGGGGGCTGATCGATGCGAGAGAGACACATTGGTTGGTTGTCTCCTGGATGCACCCTGACCTGGGCTGGGGATCAAACCAGCAACCCAGGCATGTGCCCTTGACCAGGAATCGAACCTGAGACCCTTTGGTGCATGGGCCCATGCTCCAACCACTGAGTACACCAGCAAGGC
This sequence comes from Molossus molossus, assembly GCF_014108415.1. NCBI lineage: Eukaryota > Metazoa > Chordata > Mammalia > Chiroptera > Molossidae > Molossus > Molossus molossus. The sequence continues at coordinate 179,029,229 of NW_023425344.1, read as the reverse complement.
CAGAAACTCTGGCTTTATAATTTTCTGTCCTTAACTTCCAGGTAGGAAATTTAAAATTTTGGGACTCTTAATTATCATGAATAAAGGGGCCCCTCCTCCCACTCACTATGCATGGAAGTCATGTAGGGAAGGAGGAAGGCATGAGAAGGACAGAGTTCATTGTTTTTTGGGGGGGTGCCCCAGACCTCTAGCCTCACTAGGACTGTTTGAGCAATAATCCTACCTGCTTTTTGTGGTCTCAGTTTCCCCTCGTATACTATGGGGTGTGGTGACCCTCCTCTTCCCAAGGCTCAGCAAGGAAGAAAATCATTGCAAGGGGGAACCTGTTAAAATCACACATGTTTCATGACTGCTACCACACTGGCCTGTACACAGCTGACCTGGGCATGTGAGGCCAGGCTGTCCATGGGGTGCAGTCTGTGGGGTACAGAGAATTCCTCTGAATCTCCCCAAAGCCAACTTTCAGAGTCTTTTCTTTGTTTAGTGTTGCCTACGTTGCCTCCAAAAACAGAGTGTGTGTGACATGTAACCATTTGTCATGAACATGTTAGCCTGGTTTAGCTCCCAGACGGGTTGCCTCTGTGCAGCTAGCTGAGGTTAGAGACTGGGGTTGTGGTGGGGTGGAGAAGAGGGGGTTTTGGAGGATGGATTATTTGTACTCAGGGCCCTGCTTGAGTAGGAGGGGGAAGGACAATGAAACCTGGCCTTCCACCATGCTTGCTCACAACCCCACAGCATGTGAGGAAGACACTCCTGTTTTACAGCTGAGGAAATGGAGCCTCACAGGGATGAAAGAAGTGACTTTCCTTCAGGGACACAGCCAGAAGGTGTTGGGCCGAGAATCCAAAGATTCTCAGGAGGCAGGATTCTGCCTGTGTGGGGGGATGTGGGAGGTGAGGGTGTTGCTGGGATGTGGTGGACAGGGGCTTGGGATATGGATCCATACTAAGAAGGAGGGAGAGAAAGATGAGAGGCGGAGAGTGGATTCCCACGTTTTCCTACTCTGCCTAGGCCTGGCCTTTCTTCTGACTTACCCCCATCTCCTACCCACTTCCTACCACCTCTTTGGACATCTGAAGGGCCCTGGGCTTCCCTCAGGCTGGCTCATTTGCAGTTCTACTCCGAGGCACAGAGAGTGCAGCATGCGGTTGGCTCTGAAGTCAGTGGACTTGGGTTCAAATCTCTTCTCCACCTCTTACTGATTATGTGACCCAAGGCACCTTGTGATTCACCTCTGATGCCTCAGTGCCTCTGGCCAGAAAATGGACGTAAACAACAGTCACCTCGCAGGACTATTACGAGGGCTCAAGAAAGAGGATATTGAAAGCGCCAGAAGTGAGCCTGACACTTAGTAAATTCTCATTAAATATAAGTGAGCTGCCCTGGCCGGTTTGGCTCAGCGGTTGGAGCGTCGGCCTGCGGTCCTGAGAGACCCGGGTTCAGTTCCCGCTAAGGGCGCGTACCTCGGTTGCAGTTTGTCCCCGGCCCTGGTCGGTTGTGCGGGTGACAGCCACTCGATGTGTCCCTTTCACATCGATGTTTCTCTCTCTCTCTCTGTCCCTCGCTCTCCCTCCCACTCTACCTGAACAAAAAATGGAAAAATGTCCTGGGGTGAGGATAAAAATAATATATATAAGTGAGCTATTATTATCTGAGAAAAAAATGAGTCCCCCTGTAATGCAGATCTCGGTCAGCTTCTTGGGACCCCAGCACCTCGAGCAGTGTGCCCGGCACGAGTGGATTCTCGTTTAGTCCTCGCGCAGTGATTGCATGAATGATAACATCCGTTACCCGTTACGCAGAAACTTCTAGCTGCAGCAGAACTGTCTTTGAGAAATAATGACCACGATCTTGGATACTGGTATGGTTCAAGGTAATGGGACAAAAGATCTGGGAAGAGGGGGCTGCCCGCGGCTGCGCTTGTGCGGCGAGGTCAGAGCGTCCCCTGCCGGCTCCAAGGAGCGCGGCAGGCAGGGCTCCGCCGGCGCTCCCGCCCCCAGCTGTCTGCAGGAGAGCACGGTGGCATCGCCCACTTCCCCTATTGTGCTGTGAGCAAAGAGAAGGCCAGTGCTAACCACTGACACTCGTGGGCTCCAGAAACTTCCCTAGGGCTCTCAGAAGGGGCTAGCGGCAGAGAAGCAGTAGCTTTCAGAAGTTTGGAAGTGGAAGTTACTTGAGCAATCTAGTCTAAGTCCTTAATATAATGGTGAAACATAAAAATCATGCATCTATTTGGTGCTTACCATTTTACATAGATTATCTCCCCGAAACCTGAAAACCCTTTGGGGTCAGTATTATGCAGAGGAAACTGTAGATAAGTACCTCGCTTAAGATCCCTCACAAAGTTAGGGACCAGGCTCCCTGACTCCCAGTCTGGTGCTCTCAGCTGTCTCTCCAAGGCACCAGGGCTGGGATCTAAATTGGGGAGTTCACCCCAGGGGTAGGGGGGGGCAGAAGTCCCTGGAGCCCTGCATCTCCTGAGAACACACACAGCGAACACACTTGTTGATGGACTGACAAATAGAAAGAATAAAGTAATTGGTAGCTCAGAGTGTCTGGGTAGATTCACTTTAAGGAGTGTGTTGCCATAGCTACAGGTTGTTTTTTTTTTCTGTTCATCTGGCACCCAGACATCTAGAACACACCTTCAATTCCCTCTGGCCACCCCGCTGGCCTTCTCTAGGATGCTGCCATCAGAACTAACCACTTCCCACAGACTCAGGAGGTTTCCAGGCCTCTGGACCTCACTCCTGTCCCCCTGAACCCAAACCTACCAATGCCATTCCCTGCTAAGTTTCAATGACAGCCTCTTTCTCTCATTCTAAGCTGACTCTGAAGTCAGCACACTGGCAGTGAGGCAGTTCAGAACCTGTGGTGCTCCTCAGAGTGAAACTGGAAACCAGTATAGTGTTTGGCAAGGTGGGCACTAATCCATGCTTGTTGTCACTGTGACCTGCTTCTGTCACCTTGACAAACAGAAAAAGGAACAGCCAACTCCAATCTATGGGTCAGGGGTGTAATAATGCGTACCTTAGCTCACCCCTCCCCAAGACACAGTGAGGGAGGCACTTAAATTATGTCCCCATTTTACAGAGGAAGAAATTGAAAGACAGAAGGATTTAAGTAAATTTGGAATAAAAAAAATATTAGCAGATGTTTCCAATGAAAACCACACTGTTTAGAGAACACCCTTCTGTGCTGTCTGATTATATAGCTTCTCATTGCCTTTGAGCTACTTTGCAACCCCATAGGCCTCAGAATGAATAGCAGTGCTAAGGATCTGTCTATGAATATGCAAATGGATTCTGTTCAACCTTCCTCTCTTGCAAGAAATTCAATTTTGCTTCCATTTACAAATTCATTTCAATACTCCTGATCTATAAATGACCTGTTCTTTGAATTCACCTTGAATGAGTTGTAACATCTCCCTGGTTCCTTCATTAACAATAAGATAAATAGATCTTAAATATGTGTATGAGAGTCATTTCACCTTTTTAAAAAAGTGACCTTTTAATAGAGGTGATGTAATTAGCCTCCACTCACTTAGACGAGAAGAGGTACAGCTGGGATTCAAGCCCAGGCTGCCAGGCAGCATCTGTGTCTGGAACCTTCACTCGGTAGTCTAGGCGTTGCAAAGCTTAATTGCATTAGAGTAACCACAGCTGTAAACTAATCAACCCACACCTAAATAAGACCTTTGAGCCTAATTCAAACCCTAACCCTAATTAAAACCTAATAAATTTAATCATACTCCGTCTGAGGAAAGGATATGTGTGACCACAGAATTCTGGAGAAATGATCTTAGATGGTACAAGCAGACACTTCTCCAGGCCCTTGAGCCCCTGAAGAGTATGGGGTGTTCTTCTCTCCCAGGTCTTCCTGCAGCAGCTCCGAACTTGAGGACGCAGCTAAGGCTTGTCAAGCAGATGTAGGTGTTCAGTGTTGCCCTGGGTGCTGCCCAGGTCTTTGCTTATGGCCCTGGGAAGTGGGAGGGAGTTTGGGAGACATTTTCACAGTTCTCTTAGGATGAATGAGGGAGAAAGGGCTGGAAGGTGCCTGGCCTGTGTGACTTGGAGACTATGACCCAGCTCCCTGCCTCATATACTCCTCTGCTCCAAGGGCCAAAAGCCACCAACCTAATTATAGGGTAGGATTTTGTGTGCTTGACAACATTAAAATTGAGCTGTCAATGTCATTGTTCACTGAGCTGCCTTTATTCCTGACTGATCATTAACAATGCATTTTTTCCTCATTGAGGAATTTATTTTTAGATCTATTTTTATAAATTGACTTGCTTCATTATTACCTTAGTCATTATTTTGAAGTTTTAAAATCTAAAATTTTTAAATTGAGCCACATTATTTTGTTTCATAGTACTTACTTTTATGATTCCTTTTTTTTTTTTTAATCCTCACCCGAGGACATTTTTCCATTTTTTGTTCAGAGAGAGCGGGAGGGAGAGAGAGGAAGAGAGAGAGAAACATCGACGTGAAGGGACACATCGAGTGGCTGCCACCCGCACGACCAACCAGGGCCGGGGACAAACTGTAACCGAGGTATGTGCCCTTAGCAGGAACCGAACCCGGGTCTCTCTGTACCGCAGGCCGACTCTCCAACCGCTGAGCCAAACCGGCCAGGGCTGATTCCTTTTATTTATGGCAAATGATACTGGTTTTTCATTTATGCTAATGGTATTAAATAAACTTGTTCAAGTGTAAGATGAGTCAACTTAAAGAAAAATATTCACAGCCCTGGCCGGTTTGGTTCAGCGGTTGGAGCATCGGCCTGCGGTACAGAGAGACCCGGGTTCGGTTCCCGCTAAGGGCACGTACCTCAGTTGCAGTTTGTCCTTGGCCCTAGTTGGTCGTGTGGGTGGCAGCCACTCGATGTGTCCCTTCACATTGATGTTTCTCTCTTTCTCTCTTCCTCTCTCTCCCTCCTGCTCTATCTGAACAAAAAATGGAAAAATGTCCTCGGGTGAGAATTAAAAAAAAAGAAAAATATTCACTAATAATACAGGGGACTTTAGAGTAGCAAAAATCAAGAAGGTGGTACCCAATGACAGAAGGTGGCTGGCCCATAAATATGAACGTGGTTCGTTACTGTTTATTGAGAATTCATATGTGCCAGCCGGGTGCTATGCCGCCCACAGCAGCACTGTCCAGTCGAATCTGTGATGACGGAAGCACTCTATCTCCGCACTATCCAAGACATATGTGGTTACTGAATCTTTGAAATGTGGCTAGTGGGACTAAAAATTGAATTTTTTCTTTTATTTAATTTTAAGTATTCAAACTTAAATATCCATCTTACCATGTTAGACAAAGTCTAAGGGTCTCAATTATAGTGTTTTATAAAATATTTATATCTATATCTATAAAATAATATCTATGAAATATTATTGTCATTTTGCTGATAAAGAGATTTAAGCCTTCAGAGGTTGCCTGAGGTCACATAATTAACAAGTAGCAGAGGTGGGATCTGAACCCAGATCCAAACAGGTGCTCTTAGTCACTTCCCACAGAAAAATAGAGCCCAAAGAATACTCTGTCAGTAGTTGAATTGTATTGGGCCAAGTATGACACTAAAACTTGGATGACACAGACTTGGATTATTTCTATTACTAGAGTGGTTTATTCTGTCAGGGATTACCTTGAGATGTCACCCAGAGGGCAGCATAACTGTTAATTCTTGAATGGAATCGGGGTGTGACTTAGACCTGGGAAGCAGTGAGATGTGTCCAGTTGAAGGCTAATCCCGAGTAAGCCCCATATGAATCCTGGCCTCCAGGCTCTGTGTTCATCTACGGTAGGGCCATTTCCTTTACCCTCGTGTCCCCAGCACCAGCCCCATGGCTTCAGAGAACATCACTCAATGTTCAATGAATGATAGAAGCTCAGAGCAAAAGGGTGATCATTTAGGGCAACCCTTAGATCACACAAGCACTGCAATTGGCTCCACTTAAATGCATGACAAATACCAAGTGGGCTCTGATGTTCTCTGACTATCTGATAATATATCTCATGTGTTTACTTTCTGATGATTTCATGCTTTCTTTAAAATGTTCAGCACTCTCTGCTCACTTCTGATCCTAGGCTGAGGATCTTGTATAGCAGAACTATGCTGGCTTTTGGTACCCCAGGATCTGAACCTATTCGTAATTCTCCATCGTGTGCTGCTTGGTGAAAGGCAAAGAAACTCAAAGAATCAGAGGGGTCACTCTCTCATCCTCGCTCAGGACTTAGACTTGCCAACCTGGGACTCCCAACAAGGACTCTGACTCCTGAACTAGAGATTCCAAGGCCCAGGGCTCTTCAGAGGTTATTCACAGTGTGGTCATCACAGGTGGTCCTGTGCGGGCAGCCACAGAGGAGGGGCTTTCACCAGACTGTTCCAGTCTGTGCTAGTCCCATGGCATATGAAGATGACTCTCCAATTTTTATTTATGATAATGTTTACCTCACCACTGAGCTCCAAGCATTTATCTTCAGCTGCTTACTTGATAATTCCACTTAGGCATGCAACAGGCATCTCAGATATTATTGGATCAAAATAAAAACTTTTCATCTTTTTTTTTTTTAATCCTCACCCGAGAACATTTTTCCATTTTTTTGTTCAGATAGAGTGGAAAGGAGAGAGAGAGAGAGAGAGGGAGAGAGAGAGAGAGAGAAACATCGACATGAAAGGGACACATCGAGTGGCTGCCTCCCACACGACCCAACCAGGGCCGGGGACAAACTGCAACAAAAGTACGTGCCCTTAGTGGGAACCAAACCTGGGTCTCTCTGGACCACAGGCCAACGCTCTAACCGCTGAGCCAAACCGTCGGGGCCTTTTCACCTTTTATACAAAACTTTTAACAAAACATTTTATTTCCTGGCAGAGCCGAGGATGAGAGAAGAATGAACGGAACTTCTGAGCAGCACCCCAGCCTCCTCTGTTCCCCTCTCCGCACCTCACTCTCATGGCCTGCCTGCCTGCCCTCCCGCCCCCGTGTCCCCCAGAACATCTTCCACCACAGCCACCTCGGTGAGTTCCCACTTGAACAAAGGCATCAAGGAGGTGTACATGTCCCTGCTTCAGGGGGTCAAGTCCAAGCCATGTATATGTGGATTGATGGTACTGAAGAAGGACTGTGATGCAAGACCCGGACCCTGGACAGTGAGCCCAAGTGGATAGAAGAGTTGCCTGAGTGGCATTTTGATGGCTCTAGCACTTGACAGTCTGAAGGCTCTGACAGTAACATGTATCTTGTCCCTGCTGCCATATTTCAGGACACTTGCCACAAGGACCCCAACAAGCTGGTGTTCTGTGAGGTCTTCAAGTATAACTGATAGCCTGTAGAGAACAATTTAAGACATACTGTACCTATAAATGTATAATGAACATGGTGAGCAAAAAGCACTCTTTGTTTGGAACGAAGCATGAATATATTCTTATGGGCACAGATGGACATCCTTCTGGTTGGCTTTCCTGGGCCCCAAGGTCTATACTACTGTGGCGTGGGAGCAGACAGAGCCTACGGCAGGGATATTGTGAAGGCTCACAACCTGGCTGGCTTGTACGCCAGGCATCAAGATTGCTGGGACGTTGTATTCCACAAGTAAGTGAGATTTATGGAATATAATGAACAAAATAAGCCGAAGAACAAAATAGATCCAGAGATATGGAAGTAGGGAACAGATTCACAAAACCTCAGAGGGAAGGGGGGTGGGGTGGACTGGAAGAGATAAACCAAAGAACTTATATGCATATATATGCATAACCAATGGATGCAGACAACAGTGTGGTGAAGGCAAGGGTGGAGGTGGGGGGGAAGCGGGATAGGGGGAGGGTATCAATGCCAGGAGGGGCGGGGGAAGAGGGACATCTGTAATATTTTCAACAATAAAGAAAAAAAATATGTATTGCTGGGACAAATGCCGAGGTCACGCCCACCCAGTGGGAATTCCAGATGACCCTGTGAAGGAATCAACATGGGAGATCATCTCAGGGTGGTCCATTTCATCTTGAACCCATTTCATCTTGAGTGTGTGAAGACTGTGGAGTGATAGCAACCTTTGATCCCAAGCCCATTCGTGGGGACTGGAATGGGGCGGGCTGCCACACCAACTTCAGCACCACGGCCATGCGAGAGGAAAATGGTCTGAAGTACACTGAGGAGTCCGATGGTGAGCAAGCGGCACCAGTATCACATCTGAGCCTATGATCCCAAGGGGGGCCAGGACAATGCTCGGCACCTAACTGGATTCAATGAAACCTCCAATATCAGGGACTTCTCTGCTGGTGTGGCCAACTGTAGCACTCATATCCCCATTCCCCAGGCTGTTGGTCAGGAGAAGAAGGGTTACTTTGAAGATTGGCACCCCTCTGGTAATTGTGACTCCGAGGGGTGACAGAAGCCCTCATCCGTATGTATCTTCTCAATGAAACTGGCAACGAGCGCTCCCAGTATAAAAACGAAGTGGACTAGACTTGCAGTCATCAAATTCCGTCTAATTTTTCATCTGGCTCCCACTCTCACTCCTCTCAACTGTCTTAATAACTACAACTCAAAGGGCAGAATATCAAGGTTTTTGGGGGGTGGGTTTTGTGAAAAGAAAAAAAAACTTTTACTTCCTAAATCTTTCCTATCTTAGCAAATAGAACCACCTAGAACCATCATCCACCCAGGTGCTCATATCAAAAACCTGTGAGCCATCCCTGTTTTCTCTTTTCCTCTTAATGTTCACATTCAATTGAATGTGAGTCCTGTTGACTCTACGTTTAAAGTAGTGTCTTCACTTAACATTGTTTATAGGTTCTGTGACTTTAAGCAAAATGACCTATAATGAAAACAATTTTACTATAGGCTAATTCATATAAACAAGAGTTAAATTCCTAGGGCATGTCACTAATATTATAATGAAACAAGGTTGAACAAAATAAAGTTAATTGAGGACCTGCTGTATACCCTAATCTGACGTGTACTAGCACCTGGACTTTTGCAATAACTTCTATAGTAGCCTCCACCCTCAACTGTCTATGTCCTAATACCCAAAACTTGTGAATATGTTACCTTGACATGTTTAAAGGATTTTGCAGATGTGATTAAGTTATGGATCTGGTGATGGGGAGATTAGTCTGGATTATCTAGGTGGGCCCGATGTAACCATAAGGGGGAGCCAGGAGGATCAGCCCTGTAGGAGGAGATGTGATAATGGAACCAAGAGGTTGTAATGATATGAGGATGGGGCCACGAGTCAAGCAATACAGGTAACTTCCGGCAAAGCAAGGAAACAGATTTTCCCCTGAAGCTTCCAGATGGAGTGCAGCCCTGCAGAAACATTGATTTTAGATGCCTGAACTCCAGATCTATAAAAGGATAAATTCATGTTGTTTTAAGCAACCAAGTTTGTGGTGAAGGAAGCTAATGCAATCCTCTAATCGGTCTCCTTGTTTCCAGCCTTGTCTCCCTACAGGCCATTCTCCACCCCACAGAAAGGGAGATCTTTTAACAATGTAAATTAGATGGTCACTATCCTGTTTAAAGCTTAACAAGAAGCTTCTCTTTGTGTCTGGAACAAAACCCAAACTTACCATGGCCACAGGTCCTATATGACCACCTCTCCAAGCTCTCCACACTCCTCACTCCTCCTACCATGCCCTCTCCACGCCCATCCTCTGCCCCCAGCCTTGTGGAAACAGGACAACTTGTTTCCCTCTGGGGACCTTTGTTCCAGCCATCCCCTGTTGTCTGAAACATTCTGTCCCCATTCAGCTCAAAGTTCTCAGGGAGATTTCCCCACCCAACCAACCTAAAGCAGTTCTTGGTTACCCTCATTTGTATCACCCCGGTTACCTCTCCTCACAGCGCTTATCAGGATCTGAAGCCATACTTCTTACTTGCTGTATTGTTTGTTTCTTCATTACTCCTTTAACCCAAGTGCCAGGCAACCAGGAACTTAGCTTGTCTTGTTTTCTGCCGTATCCCCCACTCCCACGACAGTGCCTGGCACAGGCCAAGAGGCTGTCAGTAAAACCCCACCGCATGACTGAATGCTTGACTTTGCCGAGGGCCCAGAGTTCAAGCTGGCCACGGGCACGGCAGGGCCTCGAGCGCAGGTCTCTCGACTGAATCCAGAAGTAAAACCAAGACCAGGGTCCAGCCCCACTTGCTAGAGGGCCTTTAGGGCCACCCAGCCTGGTCAGAGAAGAGGCAGCGTTCAGACGACTGCCATGGCAACTTATAATGATGACAACGACCACGACAATAACAGCAACAGCTAACGCTTATCCAGAACTTTCTATGTGCCAGGCACTGTTCTCGGTATTTCATATACATTCATTTATTCTTCACAACCAAACAGTGAAGTCGGTACTGTTATTTTCCTAATGTTAAAGGTGAGGAAATGGAGGCACTGTACTGTTAGGCAACAACTCGAGGTTTCCAGCAAATCTCTCTTTCGCGCTGTCATTCCCTTACTCCCATTGGGGTGAGAGGATTTCTCGCGGGTGAGATCGCGGACGGCCCGAGGGCCCTTTGGATCGTTCCCCGCTGGGCCTGGGCGGGGCGCCCCAGAGCGCAGGCGCGGGGCCGGCGGGGCGGGGAGAGGACGGAGGCGGGGATTGGTGGAATAGAGTTGCAATCTAAAAGCGGAAGTCTCTCCAGCCGGACAGTAACTTCCGGCTCGGATTGCTTGGGTCTTAGGCTGACGGAGTGGAGCCGGCGGAGCCGGGATGGTTCTGCTGGAAAGTGAGCAGGTATGGGCAGAGCTGGGCCGCCGAGGGAGGGATGCGGTCCGGGGCTTAGCTCCAGACCTCTGTTTTCTTCGGCGGGTGGCATTGGGACTGGACGCGGCGGGGACTTGGGGCTGCCTGACGGGGCCTGGTTTGTTGTGTTCCAGTTCCTGACGGAGCTGACCAGGCTCTTCCAGAAGTGCCGGTTGTCGGGCAGTGTGTTCATCACCCTGAAGAAGTGTAAGCAGCTGTCGGCACGGCAAGGCCGGAAGGGAGCTGGGAGGCCGAGCGATGCCCCGGCCCGGGTGCCCTATGTCTGGGAACCTCGAGCCGTCTGCGGCGCATCCCGCCTTCTCCTCCTTTCCTCCCCCTTGTGCTGGGCACATTCAGGGCTGGGGGACCGGAGAATATTAGGGGTTGTGGCGGCTGCGGCCCCCAGCACTTAGCTGCTTAAGCCGGTTCCGGTTACAGTGGGGTGCAGCATGTCATGGCTCTTGTCAAGGATCGCACACCCCACCCACCACCGTTAGTGGGAATATCAACTATTTCCCAAGTTCTGGCCAAATCGGCGATAGTGGCGGATGAGGAGGTTAACAGAACTAGAGCAGTGCGGGTGGATTAGGTATCCTCTTCTCTCCCTTCCCTACCTCTTACCTACCTGTTAACACTGTCCGTGGCGGTGTTTACCAGGATATATTTTTCTTGCAGATGATGGTCGAACTAAACCCATTCCACGGAAAGGTTCAGTGGAGGGCTTCGAGCCCTCAGACAACAAGTGTCTGTTAAGAGCTACTGATGGGAAAAAGAAGATTAGCACAGTGGTGAGTTGGATTCCTAACAACGTAAACCGTAAACCTAACTGAGCATATGGCGTATCTGAACCAGGCTTTGTTTTTGTTTTAAATAAAGGCGAGTTATTGGGTCACTCCCCAGCTGTTTTGATGTCAGGGTTTATTTTTAAAAATCCTCACCCAAGGATATGTTTTTATTGATTTGAGAGAGGGGGAGAGAAACATTTGATGTGAGAAACATCAATCTATTGCCTCCTGTGCCACCCCAACTGGATATTGAACAGACAACCTAGGCATGTGCCCTGACTGCAAATTGAACCCATAGCCTTTTGGTGTACAGGATGATGCTCCAATCGAGTGAGCCACCTGGCAGTGTGGGATCAGGGCTGTCTCTTATTACCTCAGTAGTAGAAAACTCAAGAGCAAAATTAAAATTAAGGTAGCTGTTAAACACTTGTCCTGCTGAAATTTTTTGTGGAAATAAAATTATCGTTTTGGGCCCAGCCGTGTGGTTCAGCAGTTGAGCGTCGACCCATGCACCAAGAGGTCCCCAGTTCAATTCCCAGTCAGGGCACATGCCCAGGTTGTGGGCCCAATCCAGGGGCATGCAGGGGGCAGCCAATAGACGTTCTCGCTCATCAACATTTCTCTCTCTCCCTCTAAAATCAATAAAGAAAAATATTTTAAAAATTATCGCATTGGTCCTTACGCATAGTGGCACTGTAAGGACGAGTTGGCATAAATATATGATTACTTATCCCTTAACTTACTGTGCTGGGCCTTTCATAGACAATTTCTTGTCACCAGATGATGCTTTTTTTTTTTTTTTAATTTTTCTATTTTTCGTTCAGACAGAGTGGGAGGGAGAGAGGAGAGAGAGAGAGAAAGTGAGTGAAACATCGACGTGAAAGGGACACATCGAGTGGCTGCCTCCCTCACAACCCAACCAGGGCCAGGGACAAACTGCAACCGAGGTACGTGCCCTTAGCGGGAACCGAACCCGGGTCTCTCTGGACCGCAGGCCGACGCTCTAACCGCTGAGCCAAACCGGCCAGGGCCCAAGTGATGCTTTTAAGCTAGTTGTTCTTTTTCTTTGTGGTTCACCTAGTAAGCACATAGGCTTGGTACTTGAGAGAGTATAAGTTTAGTCAAGAATCCTAGTGTTCCCTTTCAAGGTGGAGGTTGAATATGGCAAAGCAAGAGACTCCCTGGATTCTGAATCAATGCAGGCATGCCTCTTTTTATTGCTCATTGCTTTATCATGCTGCCAGATGATACATGTATTACAAATTGAAGGTAAGACCCTCCATCAGCAAAAAGGTTGTGATTGGTTTTATTGCGATACTTGCTTTACTGTGGTGGTCTGGAACCAAACTCGAAATGTTTCTGAGCTATGTCTGTCTGTTCCTTCAGTCACATCAGTATAGGATATTCATGAGATTGTAGGTCATAATTAGTTGATGCCTCCCTTTACTAGTTATCTTGAGAGGACATTTATAGTAAAGCTTAATGTGTTTTTGTCTTTTTTTAAAAAAAAAGATTTTATTGCCCTGGCTGGTTTGGCTCAGCGGTGAGAGCGTCGGCCTGTGATCCCGAGAGACCCAGGTTTGGTTTCTGCTAAGGATACATACCTTGGTTGCAGTTTGTCCCCCGCCCTGGTTGGGTCATGCGGGTGGCAACCACTCGATGTGTCTCTTTCATGTTGATGTCTCTCTCTCTCCCTCCCACTCTGTCTGAACAAAAAATGGAAAAATGTCCTCAGGTGAGGATTAAAAAAAAAAGATTTTATTGATTTTTTAGAGAGGGAGGGAGAGATAGAAACATCGATGTGAGAGAGAAACATCAATTGGCTGCCTCCTGCACACCCCCCACTGGGATTCGAGCCCACAACCCAGGCATGTGCCCCAACTGGGAATTGAACCTGGACCTCTCAGTTCAAGGATCGACGCTCAATCCACTGAACCACACCGGCTGGACAAAGCTTACGTGGTTTTTAAAAATGAAGTTGGGTTTCATGAAATATGAAAACCTAAGGAGTTTTTAGAAGTAAAATTTCTAGTTGTGGTAGCTTGCATTTTGCTTCAATAGGCCTGAGTTAATGGAAGGTAGGTTTAAAATAAGATGAGGAATAGTTTAAATGGGTCTTGCACAAAAGATTTAGTACTTAGTGCTTTGATGTCTCTCAGAACCCAGGGAGAAAAAGTCAATGCCTTGTGTATAAGAGATTTCAATAGAGGTGAGAAGCATAGCTTCTTTACAAACCTCCTGCCCCTTTCCCATCTTGGTATAAGTCTCATGTGGAAAAAAGTCCAGAGCTACTTGGCTTGTTCCCCAGGCAGAGAAAAGTGGAGTAGAAAAATAGTTTTGTCCGCTGGTGTGGCTGAGTGGATTGAGTGTTGTCCCATGGACTTCGAGGTCCTGGTTTGATTCCCAGTTGGGGCACATACCTGGGTTGTGGGCTGGATGCCCAGTGGGGGGTGTGCAGGAGACTGCCAGTCAATGTATCTCTCATATCGATGTTTCTCTTCTCTCTTCCTCTCTCTAAAAAATCAATAAAAAAAAAAAAAAGTGCGCACACACACACACACACACACACATAAAAAGAAAAATAGCCTTTATTTAGTGTATCATGACCTCTGAAGTTGGGAAGAAATTTTTTTTTTTTATCCTCGCCCAAGGACATTTTTTTTTTTTTTTGCATTTATCTTCAGATAGAGCAGGAGGGAGAGAGGGAGGAAGAGAGAGAGAGAAACATTGATGTGAGAGAGACACATCGCCTTGTTGCCACCTGCACAACCGGGGTGGGGACAAACTCCAACCAAGGTACATGCCTTTAGCGGGAACCGAACCTGGGACTCTCTGGTCCGCAGGCTGATGCTGTAACCACTGAGCCAGACTGGCCAGGGCAGAAAAATATTTTAACGATTAGGATGTTGTCTTAATGAGGCTTTTGAGTTATTATCTAGTTATGAGCAGCAGATTCCTATATGGATACTAGAGACCATTTTTTCTCTCTTTTTTTTCCAGGTGAGCTCCAAAGAAGTGAATAAGTTCCAGATGGTGAGTTTCTGCTGTTCCCTAGTTTCCCTTTCTCGGGGCAAGAGTCAGCTTAATATTGAACACTGGGTTAAAACTGATATTTAGCTTCACTCCTCTCCTGTGATGGTTTACCAGTTTACGAACAAAAGCTGCCAGGCTATGACTTTTACTCTCAACACTGCTACTGTCTTCCTTTTTTAGTTTTTATAAGCTAGATTTGCCACCTTAGTTAGGCTTCAGATATTCTCTGCCTATAGTAAAGCTGAGCAAGAAGTTGCTGCATTTATCCCTTTTTGCTTAAAAAATTGTGCACCTCACTGTGGGTGAGTGTTGCAGAAGTTGCTATGATGTGAGAGTGTTTTCCTCTTCTACCATTTCCTTCAGGTATGAGTGTCCCATGATATTATATTCTTTATCATGTAGATTTTCTGATTTTGGCTACACCAAGTCCATTGTGGAAATGGGGTAACTGCTTCACCAATGTGCAGCTCTTCCCACTAAGGTCATGTCTGTGTCTTTTAGGCTTATTCAAACCTATTGAGAGCTAACATGGACGGGCTGAAGAAGAGGGACAAAAAGAGCAAGAGTAAGAAGAGCAAAACAGCACAGTGAAGGGCACCAGATTCCCCGTTTTTCCCAACTAACCACCGAATTGCTATTTCTCCTTTGGTTTTTACTTTTAGCCACAAAGCTAAGTTTCTGGTTTCCCTACATTAACTTTTCATGTGGGATTAGGGTCATTTTGGATGGAAGAAGAGTTGTGATGTTTACAGGGTAGTTATATGAAGCCAGTTTATTTTAGATCTGGCTGATCGGTCTGTGTTGCATAGTTGTATATTCCGGGATTATAGTAAAGTCTCTGCAGCCATCTGTGAAGAGCAATGTATCATTAAAACTATTTATCAGCACTGACTATCTTTTATTCCTTTTTCCTCCCCATATTGATAGTTCCTGGCAATAACTGATTCTGGAATGACATGATTCTGAATAGTCTTTAGCCCTATCCTCTAGGTTATTGGGATTGAAACCTGAAAATTTTATTAAAAGTTGTGTTAGCTCATGGGTATTGTTCCCAACTGGCTATATAATTTTATCATCATTGTTCCTTTTGCAAATGTGAATGAGTTCTCATAGTCAAATGAGAGTTTTCTTAACCAATTTAGGATAAGCAGATTAAAAATTAAGAATAAAGGTTACAAGTTGATGATATTTGATTGTTTTATGCCCTTCAGTTTGGACATTTTCATGTGCTTAATCATTAGGGCTAAGAGAAGAACGAGGCTGTTTTCTTGTCTTCTAGCTCCACAAAACCTTTAGTGTCCATAGATTTGCAATAAAAAAGCAACTATATGAAAGCATTTATTATATTCCAAAAGATAAATTTATATATATATATATATATATTACATGGGAAAAACTTACAAAGCTCAACTTTGTATGACAGCTTCTTTGAGTGTAAAGTTAATTTAAAATTACAATGAATGTACAACATTTTATAGCTCCTGTCTGAACAATATAATGACTTTTCCTTAGAATTAAAATAAGATTCTGTAGTAGTCATCTCTGTAGCTATACAGGAATAGCACAGATACCCTGCAAAAGAAGGGAAAAGGTAGGATCAGTATAATGGGTGAAGAACAGGGTTAATAACAAATTCTTTTTAGAGCACCTAACTGTAGGAGTTTTGTTTAATCAAAAACAGGACAGAAGGCTAGGCACTAAAACATCACACAGATTTTACAAAAGCTGGGCATGCAAGGGTCTGCAGTATCAAGTCCAACACAAGGAGACCACCATTCACTTCACAGGCTTTGCTGTGGCTTTTTAAGTGGAAGATAACATGAACAGCTGCCTTCTGACATGAGGACATAAAGCAAAGTAATCACAGCTGTTTTTTGTCACTTAAACATTTCTAGGAGTTACCTGGGTGATTAAAACTATAATTGGGGTGCTTGCTTTGGCAGCACATATACTAAAATTATAATTGGGACAGTTACTCCTGGGACCTCTGTTTTGTTATTGACAAGATTGTGACTGATTCAGGCCTGACATGTAGTTCTAACAACGGCTTGTCAGCCATCAAACCTCAAGACAGTCAACTATGTCACTTTAAAACCCCTCCTTGAGTTTTAACCCATTTTGAAATCTCCGATGCCTGAATGATAACTTACTTTTTTTTTATCCTCACCCGAGGACATTTTCCCATTTTTGTTCAGGTAGAGTGGGAGGGAGAGAGAGAACCAGTGACGTGAAAGGGACACATCAAATGGTTGCCTCCTGCACAACCCCAACCAGGGCTGGGAACGAATTGCAACTAAGGCACGTGCCCTTGACCGGAACTGAACCTGTGACTCATTGGTCCATGGGCTGATGCTCTAACTGCTGAGCCAGACTGGCCAGGGCAATGATAACTTACTTTTTTTCTACTTTGATGTTATAAATTTCATCACAGACTAATTTCAGGTATCTTTGCTTTGGCAGGCGTGACAGCAGCTGCTTCACAGTTGTGTTAAATGCCTGTTCATCAGCATCCCACTAGGAAAAATTAGATTAAGACTTAATAACAGGTACTAGGGTTTATTATTTTTTCTGGGTCACTAATGAAAGGCCAATGCCACCATCCCTTTAAGTACTGAAGAAGTCATTACAGGGAGATACTAGAACTGGTGGGCAGACGCTCCTCCTTTGAAGCATCAACTTTCTTTACAACAGACCATCTTATTAGATCCTGATTAACAATACTGCAGCCACAGTGCTAATGTGACTTCAGACCAGTTATTTCTGCCTATTGTCAACTGTGTGTGAAGTGGACATACTGCCTCTGGTGTGCATTTATTTGAATGAATCATAAATCAGTACACTGCCAGTACAGTGGTAGTGTATGCTTATTTACAAGACGACAGAAAATGTAGTACGAAATGTTAGTTCTGGGGGAAAAATCCATTTTTCATCTGATTTAATCTGAGATTAAACACTCTAGATAAACAAAGGGTTCTTTAATATGACATGTTGCAAAAATCACCTATAGCTATGATTACCATTAAGCGTTCTTAATAGCAAAGGCGTAACTATTAATTCAAATTTTAAAAAGTCCTTATTTGGTTATTTGATAATTAGGGTATACACCTTTAAAAAACAACAACATAAAAAGGTACCTAAATTAATTTAATTTTACAAAAAGATCTTCCATATAGTTCTAGTTATAAAATGAGTGTCCCTAGTTGGAACGAAGAGGGTATGACACAACCTAGCAGCACGTATAGTGGTTAAGAACATATATTCCACTACTTTGCCTTGGTTCAAATCGCTCTACCACTTACTAGTTGGGTGACCTTGAGTAAGATATTTAACCTCTCTACTTCTGTTCTCTGTAAAATGGGGATAATAATGGTACCTCTCTCTTGGGGTTATGATAAATTGAGTTTAATGTTTGTAAAATGCTTAGGACAAGGCCTGCCAGAGCCTGACACTCAAGAAAAGCACTAGGTATTTATTCAATAATCCCCGAAGTGTGAAAGAAAGTCAATAGAAAAGTATGATTCCTTTTAAATCTGATTTAGTAATATATATGTCGCTTGCATAAAGGAACAATGTTAGCAAATTCCTGGAACTACCAGAAAAAAATAGCTAATATCACTAAGAAAATAATGCCATTTTCAGTTTTCTTTTTTTTTTTTATCCTCACCCAAGGACATTTTCCCATTTTTTTGTTCAGGTAGAGTGGGAGGGAGAGGAGAACAGAGAGAGAGAGAGAGAAACATCGACGTGAAAGGAACACATCGAGTGGCTGCCACCCGCACGACCGACCAGGGCCGGGGACAAACTGCAACCGAGGTACGCGCCCCTAGCGGGAACCGAACCTGGGTCTCTCAGGACCACAGGCCGACGCTCTAACCGCTGAGCCAAACCGGCCAGGGCTATTTTCAGTTTTCTTTTGGCAAAGCTTTGGAATTTAGAAAACCACAATGCAGAAGAGTTCATTTTGCTTACCTCCAATGATAAAAACTGTAAGATCGTTTCTTTGGGTAGATCCACCTGTCAATAGACAGAAATGTACATTGTCAGAGAATCCAGGGCATCACCTGGTGACTTGTGTTGATGGTGTTACTTTGGATGGAGCACCAGGAATAGGGCTGGCAGAGCCAGGGATGCTACTGTGCTTTAGAGCGGACCAAATGAACCTGAATGGGTAAGATCTCAGCCTGGTGAACTAACACTACTGGTTCCCACACTGCCACACCCCAGAGGTTGACACTGCGACCTGCATGCAATGAAGCACAGGCCTGAAACACTTAGAAACATGATTCTCGTTTTCACACCCCTCCTCCATCTTTCAGAGCAAGAATGTAGGAGAAATGAACAAAACCTTCCATCTTCTCCCCAGTTCTTTACACATTTAGATTACACGTGGTTCACATAAGTGATAACAGGCTTGCGCCCCAACACTGCTGACACTGAGTAAAAAGTCCCTGGCCTCTGAGGAAACGGCTTTGACAGTATGGACAGACGCCATTCTCAGAAGGTTAAAGAAAGTGACTTACAGCCAAAATTTCAATTTCACTGCTTTTCTGATGTAAGTTGGCAAGGGAGGTCTGAAGTCGGGTTTGTACCTAACAAGAAGAAAACATGTCAGAATTCAGAACCTGTCAAACCAAGTCATCTTTCTTGCCATTTTATGTCCTCCTCCAGGAAACAGTCACAGGTGACAAACCAAAGCCTAGAAGGGACCCCAAATATCCTAGAACTTGCTCTTAATCCCCGTCAGAAAGATGTATGTATATCCTGTTATGATCCCAGGGGAAATGAGATTTCATAGCTTATCTTTATAACTTGTTTTGTACTCCACCTAAGTTGCTTATTTCTTTACACTTTTGAAATGACACCTAGTAAAAGCTCTGTGGTGAAATAGTGCACGTAGAAGCCAGGAAATTTCAGTATTAGGCTAAATTTGGAAAAAGGGGAAGATGACAGCAATGAGAACATGGAACTGAAATATGGCAGAAAGATGTGAAAAATGAGTTTCCACCCAACACCCTGAGAAACAGCTAGGGCAGCTTACAAAAATGAGGTAATCTGACCTTTTGTATTTCAATCTAATTATATTTCTAAAAAATGACTGCTCTCTAACCCTTACCGTCCTCCCAAGTGAGGCCAGTGTCCTGAACGTGCTCCCCAGCACTATCCATACCGTCTTCCTACTGTCCCTCCCACTTGGAACACCCTAACCCTTCCTCCCCGCCTATTTCAGTCCTTCAGGGACCACCTCCGCGAAGCAAAGGCTGATCTCTCTCCCACATGTCTGCAGTACTCTCTAACACTCCTACTGAATATTTTTAATTCAGCATTTTGTTATTCTTACCTATTGTTCTCCAAGTATAAAATGCTTATGCTTCTAAGGTTATAAACTCTGAGGAGTGGAGCCATGTCCTGTATCTTTTATATTTTCCATGGCACTTAGCACAGAATCCAGCATATAGCAGATACCACAAATACGTATAAGTGAAGAGCCTGCCTCAGGTCTTGGGATAGATCTCTTCTGCTTTGTTTAAAGCAAAAACAAACCCCATCTGCCACAAAGCCAGATCAGAAAGTTTTTGTTTAGATCCAACAATTCTGACAATAGCTGCTTCTAGGTGCCCACAGTTCACATTGATGCCTCTTTGGAGGACAGATGGGGCAAATCCTGGTGCCAGAGAGATGTTTTGTGTTGATGAAAGTTTCAGAGGCCACCAAGTTAGGGAAGTGGGAAGAAAAATATTTCCAGGAAACTCATTTTTATTTTCCTTTCCTGTTTTCTTCCTCCTTTGTCGCTCGCATTAGAAAGCCTTGGAAACTGAGATGTACCTGAGTTTCGTACCGCCGCCTAGTGCTGGCTGACAGCTTCTCCGGGGCTACCACACTCACAGTGGGCACAACTGCTGTTCCGTGGATTTCAAACAGACCTGAAACAGAGTTTCGGAATTCATGGCCTTATCTGGGCCTGTGTTCTGTAATATACCACCGAGAAGACAGAGATAGCAATAGAATCCACTCTGGGGTGATTCAGTGGGCTAGATTAGGTCTGGGCCTTATTTCCTTTCTCTGAAACTGCCTGCCCTTGCCCAGGGAGAACCCAGAACCTCAACACCCAGCAGCTGTGATGCTTCTGTCAAGACCAACAGCCTTCTCTCCTCAGGTGGGAGTGGGAGGTGACAAAGGCACAGGAAGGCAATCTGGGTCACCAAAAATCAGAGATTATCTCTGAAAACTAATACTTCCTTAAATTCCTCAAAGCATTTGAAATCTGATGGTGGCAAGGAGTCAATGCTAACAGAAATGAACCAAAAAAGACCCAATTCTGTTAAAAGCCAAATATGCCTTCTTGGGGACTTACTCAGGACATTTCCTTTTCAGTAAGATAGATGTCACGAAAGTAAAGGTATAACTATCACCGCTGTGCCTGCTTGGCTTTCATGAAAACACAATGTATACAGTGTGTCTCTCCCCAGGCATTTCAAAATACTTTTCTTCAATCCTCTCTGTATGGGGAAAATCTCCAGGAAAATGATCTACATTTAATAAATCTACACTATAAGTTAAAGAGGAAATATTAAATAAACCACTTGTAAAAACAGGACAGTAAGACAAAAATCTCAGGTTCAGAAGTCATCAAATGCCCAGTATGTTGTCTTCGTTTCTAAGATGTGTTTCAAAGCATAGGGATAAGTTCCATTTGGTATGATTGATTGTATATATGTTACTTTAAAAATATATACTTGATGCAACAAGGAGTTAGCCACGGTCATAAGTGCTTACAGCAAACATACACATAAAAGCATTATAGATTATAATTAGTAATTATACCTGAAGCATTAGAAAATGACCCCTTCAGGTTTTGTACTGCAAGATTATCGGAAGCTTCTCTAAAAACAACCAAAACAAAAACAATTAGAAAATAGTCAATAAGCCCAAAGCACAGATTACTTATAGTGAGCTATTCTTAGAGTGAATCATTTTTTCTATTAAATATAAAAATATTTCATAAATAGTGGTTATTGTGAAGGAAAAACAACTAATTTGCTTTTAGTCAAGAGCAGGTAAAAAGTATAAAGGATATCATTTCAAATGAACATATGCCTAAAGCCAACATTCTGATTTATTCAGCTGGGTCTGAAATCCTGGCTCAATGTAAGAAGCTAATTTCAATGAAATGTAATGGGCGTTCTTTCCGCTCCCTCACAATTCAAGGAAACATTAGCAATGGCTGGCCACACCTTCATTATGGCAGCAACCTTGGCAATCACCCCCAGGAGAACGTTTAGTAAATAAGGAGATTCTTTCAAAAGCTGTGAATGGATGTTCTTTCAAAGACTGAATTAATTTATAGCCTTTGAGAGACACAATAGTACTCTATCTTGGGAAAACAGGGAAATAATCATCTGGGAGGAAAGATTTTAAACCTTTCCTGCTAAAACTAAATTCCATCTGGCCTATTAAGTGTCTTAATAATGTTCATGTACTCACTATTAGTTGATGTCTTTTGTTTTCTCTTTTAAAACTCTTTGATTTGGATCTGTAATCCTAATACCTTGTGACTTCAAAAACATATTCTCTTGGAAAAAGCCTGATGATGAATTTATGCAAGCTGGGTGCAGATGGGAGAGGGGCAGAGCCAGGGAGGGTGAAGAAAGCAAAAACATTTGTTTTACACAAGCCAGGATTTCTCAGTCTTGGCACTAGTGACATCCTGGGCTAAACAATGCTGTGCTGGGAGGGGGGGGCGGGGGTCAGTCCTGTGCACAGCAGAATGTTTAGCAGTGTCCCTGGGTTTCTACTGGATACCAGTAGCACCCTCAGTTGTAACAACCAAAAATGTCTGCAAACATTGCAAATGTGCCCTAGATGGCAAAACCGAGGCTGGTTGAGAACACTGATTTAAGCAAAAAAAAAAAAAAAAAAAAGGTAGAATATTATATTTTCTGATTATGAATAACAAATATATAGAACTGCTTAAAGAAAATTAAGATCCCTTGTAATCCCAATAACCAGAAATAACTACAAATTTAAAACGTGGTACATTATTCCAGACATTTTTATATGTATGGGCTGTGTATTTTGGTTGAGACAAAAATGGGATCATACCATACATCCTATCTGTGGACATCCTTCCCTGTCAATAAACTCGGCTTACTAGATCATTTTTAAAGGCTGCACAGTATTTCATGGCATCATAATTCAGACAATCTTCTACCAATGAATATTATAGTAGTATAAGTGAGAGATTCTCAAACTGTGGTCCAGGGATTCCTGGGGGTCCCTAAGATCCTTTCACAAGGGGACTGCAAAGTGAAAACTATTTTCACAATAATTCTAAAATATTAATTATCCTTCTTATTCTCAAATGTGTAATGGAATTTTCCAGAGACTACATGATGTGTGGTATTACAACAGATTAACGGCAGAGGCAGGTATGCCAATCTAGGTTCTATTAAGGCACTGAAGAGATTAAAAAGATGTAAAACAATTCAGTAACAATATGTGCAAAAATGTGAAACAGTGCCACTCTTCTTACTAAATTTATTTTGTTTTGGATAATGTAGTTCTTTTCCATTAAAAATGTTATTTAGGTTAGCATGTAATGAGTTTATTACTGTTATTTTAAAATAAATATTTAAAGAATGTTTATATTTTAATTTCTAACACAAATTATTGCTAGATATAACCCACATAAGCAAAGCTCTTCAGGGTCAGTTTTTAAGGGTATGAAGGAGTTCTGAGACCAGAAAGTTTGAGAACTGCTATCATAAACAATGCCTCAGTAGACATCTGTGAACCTATCCCTGTGGCATAATTTTCACTATAAATTCCTGAAAGTGAAACTGAAATCATTTTATTTTTATTTTTTTAGCTTTTTTTTTTTTATCCTCACCCGAGGACATTTTTCCATTTTTTACTCAGACAGAGCGGGAGGGAGAGAGAGGAAGAGAGAGAAACATCGATGTGAAAGGGACACATCGAGTGGCCGCTACCCACACGACCCAACCAGGGCCGGGGACAAACTGCAGCCAAGTTACATGCCCTTAGCGGGAACCGAACCCGGGTCTCTGTGGACCGCAGGCTGATGCTCTAACCGCTGAGCCAAACCGGCCAGGGCTATTTTTTTAGCTTTAGTTCTAAGGCTTTTAAAACTTACTTTATTAAATTCCTATCCAGACAGTTGAACCAATTTACATTCCCATCATGAGTATATGAGATCTCTTCCCAGAACATAATAGACCTTTCAAATACATTGACAAAACACTACCGAAATTCACTGATTAATAGAGCAAATAAGATAACAGCAGACAGAGTTTGGCAGCTTAGGCCTTTCAAAATGATAACATATTCTGTGACATGTTCTGGATGGAGAACAAATGTTGAAAGTAAGATACGACTAGTCTTACAAAGGGGGTCATATAATTAAACTGCTGAGTTAGTCAGAAGCAATAGAAAGGTTCACTGAAAGTTATCCAGACCTATCTTTATTTCCAAAAAGGATCAAATTGGTTTTTAAAGGTGCAGATGTTCTATATAGGTAGTTGCAGCTAAGCTTCTGGGCTTTTGTTTATTAAGGTTACCTGATAGCCCTTTCATCACTGACTTTAGTCCTCAGCTTTTGCACAACGTGGTCCACAAGATCAGACTCCAGCACGCGTTTCTCTGTTTGCCTCTCCTTCTCAAAAGACTTAACCTTAAAAAGAATGAAACAGATTCATCATTTCAGAAGCCAACGGCTAAATCAGAATACTACAATAAGATAAGGTAAAAGTTTAGGTTGGTGGTTCTTAACCAGGGGGCGAGTTTGTTCCCCACAGGGCATCCGGTCATGTTCAGAGACATTTTTGGTTGTGACAATGGTGGGAATATCCAGTGAGCAGAGGCTAGGCATGCTGCTTAACATCCATTGAGCCACACTGGTCAGGGCTAAAGTTCCCTTCTTTTTTTTTAATCCTCACCCGAGGACATTTTTGCACTCGTTTTTTTAAAAGTCTGGATAAAAAAGCAAAACCCAGCTGGTGACTGTCTCTAAAGAACCCACTTAATTTTTTTAAATTTATTTTTTCTTTATTAATGTTCAGAGAGAGAGAAAAGGAGAGAGAGAAACATCGATGAGAGAAAACATTGGCCGCCTCCTGCATGCCCCCAACTGGGGATTGGGCCCACAACCTGGGCATGTGCCCTGATGGAAAATCGAACTGGCGACCTCTTGGTGCATGGGTCGATGCTCAACCACTGAGCCACACTGGCCGGGATAAAGAACCCACTTTATTTATTTATTTTTTAAAATCCTCAACCGAGGACATTTTTCCATTTTTTGTTCAGATAGAGCGGGAGGGAGAGAGAGGAAGAGAGAGAGAAAGAAACATCGATGTGAAGGGACACATCGAGTGGCTGCCACCCGCACGACCGACCAGGGCCGGGGACAAACTGCAACCGAAGTACGTGCCCTTAGCGGGAACCGAACCCGGGTCTCTCTGTACTGCAGGCCGACGCTCCAACCGCTGAGCCAAACCGGCCAGGGCTAGAACCCACTTTAAATATAAAGACACGGATTGGATGGAGAAAGATAAGCCATGCAAACACTAACCAAAAAACTTCAGAACCAGAAATATTACCAGGGATAAAGAACATTTCATAGTGATAAAGAGGCAAATTCATTGAGAAGATATAAAATCCTAAATGTGTATTCAACAAGTAAGTGTTTCATACACTAAGCAAAAATGATAGAACTGAAAGGAGAAATAGATAATTCTACAATTATAGCTGGAATTAATGCTCCTCAGTCACTGATAGAACAGAAAAAACAAATTAGAAAAGATATAGAAGATTTAAGCAATGGTATCAACCAACATAAGCAAATGAATGTTTATGAAACACTTCTAACAATGTAGAATACACATTCTTTTCAAGTGTACATGAAACATTTACAATAACAGACCATATTTTGGACTTTAAAACCTGTCTCAATAAAATTTAAGGGACCGAAATCACACAGAGTATGATCTCTCCACAAAGGAATTAAGCTAGGAATCATTAAAGAAAGCTATCTAGGAAATACCCAAATATTTGGAAATTAAAACACACACTACTAAATAACCTACAGATAAAAGAAGAAATCATCAAGAAAATTAGAAAATATTCTGAACTGAATGAAAACAAAAGTACTATATAAAAAAATGTGTGGTATGCAACAAATGTCAAAGCATGATCTAAAGTTCTGTCTGAAGAAACTAAATCCAAAATTAGCAGAATAAAAAAATCACAAGAGAATGGAAATCAATAAAATAGAAAACAAGTAAACAAAAAAACAGAGAAAACTCAGACACCAAGAGCAGGTTCTCTGAAAAGACAATTGATAAACCTCTAGTCAGGCTGATCAGGAAAGAAAAGATGGAAGACATAAATCACCAATGTCAGGAATGAGAGGGGGATAGAGATCCTACAGACAGTGAAAAAACAAGGGAGTATCTGAAAACTTAGATGGGATGGAAACATTCCAGGAAAGATACAAACTACCAAAACTCACTCATGAAGACAGGCAACCTGAAGGCTTTATGTCTAAGCCCATGTTACTTGACTGGTGAACTCCACCAAATACATGAAAAAAAGTCCTTTGAAGAAATATATGAGGATGAAATGTACCAATTCTAAACAGTATCTTCCAGAAAACAGAAAAGGAGAGAACACTGTTCAATTCATTTTATGAAGTCAATATATTACCCTCATATTAAAACTAGACAAAGACATTATAAGAGAAAAACAAGGAGGAAAATGTTGATTTTTTCCTTTAAAAACAAAAATAAAGCTTATGAAGTCATATAGTTCTGAGCATTTTAAGTTAAATGCAACACAGCAAAACCAGTTAGTAAGCAGCCAGAGGATATGCCAGTCAGCAGTACCAGCTCTTATTATTATTCTTATTTTCCTAGATCGAAAACAAAAACAAGGGGTGAAAAGTAGGAAAAAACTACAGCCACAGTTATTTTATTTTTTAGCTCTAAGGAAGCATTCAGGAAGGTTCTCTTTCCCTTATTTTATACCCCTCTAATAACAAGCCCATCAATTCAGAGGGAGAGCAAAGTAACTAAGTTCCACCCCCATACAGGTGCAAAGTTGGGTGCTCCACAGTTAACAGAGAGTTTTGGAAATCTACTGAATTGCGAAGATTTCCTCCAGTCTGTACCTTGACATGGCTTCCTTCTTTATCTGAGACCAGAGCTACATAGGTGATTTCATGATGTCTGCAGTACTCCTGTAACTCCTGTTGGGACTGAAACAAACAAAAAACTGTGTATGAAATAAACACAAAGCACCTGGAACAGCTTTAGGGCATTAAAAAGAATGAAAACACTGTGCTCAATTGTGTTCTCAAAATGAACATGCTGACTTCAGGGGTTACAAATATTAAGCAAGAAGTGTACAGAATTCAAAGTAAGAATAAGACCTCTTTTGCTTTCATTACTTTCACTATGTTCTGAAGGGGCCACAGGCAATCAATGTGGTCAGGACATAGGAAGCTTCATAGTAAGAAGCTTCAAACCTTGATGGAAGGTGGCACAAATCATACAACACACACACACACACACACACACAGAGAAAAGGCCTTTGAAAGAGGTCCAAGTGCTCATCAGTAGATGAGTGGATAAAGCTGTGGTACATTTACACAATGGAATACTATGCAGCTGTAAAAAAGAAGGATCTAAATTTACCCTTTGAGACAGCATGGAGGGACCTGGAGAGTATTATGCTCAGTGAAATAAGCCAGTCAGAGAAAGACAAGTATCACATGATCTTACTTATATGTGGAATCTGATGAACAAAATAGGTCCAGAGGCATTGAAGCAGGGAACAGACTGACAGATCTCAGAGGGAAGGGAGGAGGGGAAGCGGGCAGAGAATAACCAAAGAACTTCAATGCATCACCCATGAACACAGACAATAATGTGGTGAAGGCCTGGGGTGGGGCAGGAACTGGGTGGAGGAGGACAATGGGGGGAAAAAAGAGGGCATCTGTAATACTCTCAACAATTTTTTTAAAAAGGCCTTTGAGGAAAACAAAGACAGCAAAAGAAATATTGGAAGGTGAAAAGCAGAACTGAATCATAAAGCAAAGAACATCAGAGCAGAGAAGCCTGCAGGGGGATGTCTGTGCAGGACTGAAGTCACCGTTACTGGGCTTATATTTTATGATAAGACAGGGCACCTCTCTAACAATTTATGAAACAAGTTAACAAATGGAAGAGGATGCTGCTCTGTCAAATGATTAAAAATTATCCCTTAGCCTACTCCTGACATGACATTTTATATAATACAGCAGCAGCTTCAAAAGGAGCAGGAGAGAGGGTCGGGTTCTGTTTCCCCCAGGCTCTTGGGCACCTTGAGTGTGGGTAAATGTGTGTACAACTTGGATGATCACCTAGGGGTGCAACCCCTTTTGTGATCTCCTTGTGGCAGTACAGAAATTAGTTATCTAAAGGTCCCACATTCTAAAGGGTAGGCGTGTATTCAGTCAGCTATGGGAGGTCTGAGGATTTAAAGCCACAAACACACTAAACACAGAATGCCTCTGGGAAGTATGATAGGGTAGATAATGAAATGCAAAGGTGTCCACGTCCTAATCCCCAGAACCTGTGAATATATTACTTTATATGGTACAAGGAACTTTGCAGATGTGCTCAAGTTAAGGATCTTGAGATAGGGAGATTATCCTGGATTATCTGGGTGGGCCCTGTGTAATCACAAGTGTCCTTGCAAGGAGACAGGAGGGTCTGAGTTAGAGAGAGGTGGAAGGGCAGAAGCATAGGTCAGAAAGGAAAGGCGGTGCTACACTGCCAAGTTTGAAGATGCAGGATGGGGCCAGGAGCCAAACAATGCAGGCAGCCTCCAGGAGCTGGAAAAGGCAAGGAAATAGACTCTCTTCCTAAAGCCTGCAGAAAGAATAACCCTGTTCACACCATGAGTTGAGTCCAGTTAATACTGATTTCAGGAGTGTGAGCCAGGTTGCTGGAGTCCCAGCTATGGTGGCTGTCCGCCACCCCAGGGAAGGGCTCACCAAAGGAACATCAGCCTCCGCCAGCAGTCTGTCTAGGAGAAAGCTGCCTCTCCAGCCCTTGTCCCAAGGCCAGTTCTTCCCTGTACATCTCTGCCTCCCCTCCGAGCTTAGAGGGAGCAAGTCTGACTGGAGCAGCAGTGGTCCTCCTACTGGGGCAGCACTAGCTGCTGGGCAGGTCCACCAGCCCCTACATTGCAGATGAGGCTCCAAATGTTGACACTGGCCAGAGACTTTGCAAACAAGCCTGGCCAGAAAGGTTCAATATTTATACTGACCACTTTTTTTTTTTAATCATCATCCGAGCCCCCCCTCCTTTTTTTTTTGCATTCATCCTCAGAGCGGGAGGGAGAGAGGGAGGAAGAGAGAGAAACATCGATGTGAGAGACACATCGAGTGGCTGCCACCCACATGACCCCAATCAGGACCGGGGACAAACTGCAACTGAAGCATGTGACCTTAGCGGGAACCGAGCCCGGGACTCTCCAGTCTGCGGGCCGATACTCTAACCGCTGAGCCAAACCGGCCAGGGTTACACTGCTTTAATGAAGGCAGTGATTTTATTCCCCATAACCATCACCTTATTATCGTGCAGGATGAGGGCCAAGTAGATGTATGCGAGCACTGACATAGAGGCCATGGTGTGTGCTAGTGCCAGATGAAGTGAGGGTCTCACTCCAATGTGGCCTGAGTATCCCCAGAAGGAACAAGCACCTTGTTGGCAGCTGAATAATGGGGAACATGGCAGCATTTTTAAAAGCACAATTGCTGCAGAATGAATGTAGCAACTGACCGGTCCCTTCAAGGGAACAATTCCAGACACTTCAAGAAAATGGTGTCTATTATCAAGGTGATCACTTTGCCCTGCCTTAACATGCTTCCAAAGGAGGAAAAAGATCCAGGACAGAAGCAGGCAGAAGACTGGCATTTGGATGAGTGTACCTCTGTCTTATGTACAGACCTGTGCCCATGAAGTAGGGAGACAGGCTAGGAAGAAAGAGGCCTGGGCACTGCACCAACCCAGTGCCAATGTGTGCCTGCTGCAAAAGCAGAATCAGGATTCCTATTTTACAGTTGAGAAAACTGAGGCTTATATAGGCTAAGGTCACACAAATCAATCAATCAGAGTGGGCAGAGCCCTGTCTACTGAGTCCAAGGCCTGAGCCCCTTTACCACACCAGGCTGCTTCTCACAAGGAGCCAGTTTGGTGATGATACCAGGGAAAACTGCTATTTGCTCATCAAGGAAATACAGATCAAAATTCCAACACACACACACACACACACACACTCAGCATAGTTAAAATGAGTAAGAGACACAAAAAGTCCAATGTCAGTGAGGATGTAAAAACATCCAGTGTTGGTAAGAAACTAAAACTCACACATGGCTGGTGGGCATGTAAACTGGTATATTGACACTTTGCAAAAGTGTTTTCACAGCATATGCTAACCTTGAATGTATGCATATCCACCCTAAATACAAAACACATTGTAGGTGCTAGAATGTTAATACTACCATCATCCCTAAAGGCGAAAACAAAACAGAAGCTGGAAATGCCATCAACATCATAACAAATAAAAATATAGTGACATACAATGTAATACTAAATATTAATGAACAAACTACACACAACCAGGTGGACAGATGCCACAAACATAATGCTAAGCGAAAGAAACAGACACCAAAGAGTAAATATTATACAAATTCATTCATACAGCATTTAAACAAGGCTAAACTAATCAGGCCACCCACCCCCCATTAACAGCTTCCAGAAGTCTTCAAACACCATTTTCTGTGTGCATATTATTCTTCAATAAAAAAAAGTAAACAAAACAAAACAAAAATACCAATTTCAGGCTTCTGAATTCCAGAAATGTAAGCTAATAAACTTGTGTTGTTTTTAGCCACTAAGTTTGTGGTGGCTTATTGCTGCTGCAATCAGAAACTGATAGACGGAGCAACTGGAACCACAGAGAAGGAGTTTGAGAACCCAAAGCGGTGGAGGATGACTTGCCATAACAACCATGACTACCTGTACTCCATTCACTGGTGCTTTTTGTCTCATTACCTGTGACCAGTCGTACATGATTTCTGCTGTGATTCCCGCCGTCCAGAGTTTCTGGGTTATGTTGATGGCCCTGGACATGGACATCTGGCCAACACTTACAACCAGGAGGTCACAAGAGCTTACTGTAACCTGGATCAGAAACAGAGTGATGACATTTAGAAGAGCCAAACTATAGGCATGTAGGCGGGACCAGCACCAGCACCAGGGGAGACAGCACTCATGTGAAGACAGGCACTTGGAAATCTTGTACAGCAGCATATGTGCAAAAGCCTTTACTTCAAAATTACATAGTAAAAAAATAAATAGCTCTATATAGTACAGCAGGATTTCAGAACAAGGGGCTTTAATATGAGTCTGTTAGCAACTGTAACACCTCACACCTACATAGCTCATTACAGATGAGGGCGAGGCTAGGAAAGAAGAATGGATTATCTAAGGTCCTCCAGCTGGAGGCTAAGGACTGAAATGTAGGCTTGCCTATTGCGGCAAAGATAATCTCCCCAACCCTTGTCTATCACTGCCACGTCTGGGGCTCCACGTAAATGACTACAAATAAAAGACAGCTCAAGACACACTGGAAAGCAAAGCCAGCACTTACAGGTTCCTCCATGTTCAGGACAGCAGCAGATATCTTGTCTATAGCTATGCTGACTCCAATGGCAGTGGGAACTGGTCCCAGAGCTTGTGGTCCTCTAAACTGGGGAATCTGCAGAGAAAGACACACAACTCTGGTTATGAAATAGAGAGGAAACTGCAGTTACAGGCAAAGCAATGATCAGAGTGCATGCACTGTCAGCAACTTATCATCAAAAGGTTCAACAAAAAGATGTGTGAGTGTCTGTGCCTGGCTGGTGTGGCTCAGTTGGTTGAGCATCATCCCATGCACCAAAAGGTTGCTGGTTCGATTTCTGGTCAGGGCACATGCCCGGGTTGTTGGCTCAATCCCCAGTAGGGGTTGTACAGGAGGCAGCTGAATGATGTGTCTGTCATATTGATGTTTTTCTCTCTCTCTCCCCTCCCCTCTCTCTTCTTCTGTCTCCAAAATCAATAAAACATATTAAAACAAATAAACAAAAAGGCGTACGTGCACGCATGTGTGTATAAGAGGGAGAAGCAAGCACACATCACATACAACTTTAGGAATTTGTTACATCTAGAACTGCACTGTTCATGTGGCTTGAGCACTTGAAATATGGCTAATCCGAACTGACATGTGCTGCATGTAAAATACACACTGGTTGCAAAGATTCAGAATAAAGAAAAGAATGTAAAATAGCTCATTAATAATTCTTAAAATTTTAAATATTTTGATTACATGTTGAAATAATATTTTGGATATATTGTATTAAACAAAATATATCATTAAAATTAATTCCACCTATTTCTTTTTACTTATTTTTATATTACTAGGTAATTTAAAATGTACCATATAGGTTCTGGACCCAAGATGCATAAGTACACTGTTCCCTATTCCTCCTGCTAAGTGCAACTAAAACTCCTGGACACTCCATATAAAACAAACATAAGAAGATTCTGAAGTGGAGAAAAGGCAGCCGGCTGGTCAGGACCCACATGACACGTGGCCTGTTCCCTGGGCTTGGTCTTTGCCTCATATATCCTGGATTGGGTGCTGGAG
This sequence comes from Molossus molossus, assembly GCF_014108415.1. Lineage (NCBI taxonomy): Eukaryota > Metazoa > Chordata > Mammalia > Chiroptera > Molossidae > Molossus > Molossus molossus. The sequence continues at coordinate 178,996,908 of NW_023425344.1, read as the reverse complement.
AAGTGGGCAATCCAAGCATGCCAAGGAGAAACAACAAAGACGTGTGGACGAAAGCCTGCTTTTTCTAGCTAACAGACTAAAAAGGGGGCAACCCAGCAGGACAGAAAACGGTCAGACAATACCTGCCTGTTCCAGCCAAGACACATCGTAAATAAACTTCAAACTGAAGACAAAGAAAAAGAAAACTCTTTAAAACCATCAAGTAAGAATCACTTTTCCTATAGTAGGAAAAATAGTTCAAATAACAGCAGATTTCTCATCAGAAAGCAGAAATGTTGGGGAAATACAACAGACTTTCTTTCTCTCTTGAGTTTCTCCGAGTTTGACAGTCAAAGTAATAAGCATAACAGTGTCTAATGTGGATCTCAATGTCTGTAAAGAATGTATTTAAGACAATTACATTATAAATGGGGGATGGGGTAAAGGGACACAAAGGCAGAGAAGGTTTCCATACTTCATTGGTGGTGAAAGAAATCTACCCTTGGACAAAATGGCACAGAATTACACACATACAGTAAACCAATATCCATTTCCTGGTGTTGATATTTTACTAGAGTTATGCCAGGTTGAACCATTGGGAAAACTGGGTAAAAGACCTCTCTGTACTAACTTTGCAACTTCCTGTAAATCTATAATTATTTTTAAAAAATATTTTTTTTCTTTATTGATTTTAGAGAGAGGGGAAGGGAGAGGGAGAGACAGAAACATCGATGAGAGAGAACATTGATTGGCCACCTCCTGCATGCCCCTCACTGGGGATCTGGCCCTGACTGGGAATCAAACTGGTGACCTCTTGGTGCATATGTCAACGCTCAACCACTGAGCCACACCGGTCAGGCTAAATCTATAATAATTTTAAAATAAAAGTTTAAAAACATTGTAAGTGTGGTTCACAAGACATTTCTATTCCTAGATTAAAGGTAAACAGGTCCTGGCTGGTGTGGCTCAGTTGGTTAGAGCGTCGTTCTGTGCTTATTGGAAGGTTATGGGTTTGATTCCTGGCGAGGGCACATACCTAGGTCGTGGGTTCAATCCCTGGTCGGGGTGTGTAAGGGAGGCAACCGATCGATGTATCTCACATAGATGTTTTTCTCTCTCTCCCTTCCTCCCTCTCTAAAAATATCAAAACAAAACTACTCGAAGGTAAATCTACAAAGATATACAGTGTTCAATTACACTACTGGTTCAATTTTTCTGTAGGTTTAAAAAATTTCAAAATAGTAAATTGAGGAAGAAATGAAATTAAGCCAGAAAAGATCAACAAATCCGGGGCCAGCCCTCACCAGCAGGTCGTATCTGCCACCAGCTGCAAGGATTTCAGTCACAGCCCTTTGCCTCCGTCTGATGAATGCCACAAACTGGAAGATGATCCCGCTGTGCTGCTGCACCTTGTAAACCAAGCCCAAATTGATCAAGACCTGTCAAGGGAAACGCCACATGAACATGTCAATGGCACTGTTTTCCATCAACAGCATCAGCACAATCTATTTAGCATAAACCAGACATTCAGTAAGATCTGGCACAAAGTGTGTTTCACTAGAGCCCGCCAAGTGAGAGAAACTGCTGTCTGCGAGAACAACCACTGCTCTGAGGCCAAGCGACATACTTGTAATAAGAATTGCCTCACAATAGGAATCGTGATGCTTGCACAGAAATTCTGATTTAAGTCAAAATTATTACTAGATATCAAATGTTCCAAAATGTAGAAAGCAGAGCTGTTCTGGAAATAAAACTTATTAGCATCAATACAATAAAACCCACCTCCCTCTCGTGCTGTTATTCATGCTGCAAATCTATGACAGAATCAAACAAATGCCAAACCTGTAACTTTATGCCAAATTTCTTCAACAGTCCAACAACCTCCTCTAGATCTTTTAAGCCATACTTCACCAATTGGGCAACGCCTATTTTCTGTTTTATTAATGAATTTATTGTTGATGTTAGATCTTGCAAATCTCCCTTCTGCTCAATAAATTTGTAGAGTCGACATAGCTAGAAAGCAAAGAGGCACAGTCAGCTTCCAGTCCGCGGCAGGGAAGACTTGCTTTGCACTGTTTTGTACACCCAGGGGGACCCAGGAGAGCCTTTGCGCCTCCAAGAGGAAGATTTTGTAGTTGACAGTTATTTCAGCCTTTACCACAATCCCAGATGAGGACTATCCTTTCCAACAACCCGAAGGCACCTCAGAATGCTTCAGGCACCTCCTCATAGTTCATTTTCAGTCCCACACTTACTCCTGGTAAAGCTGACCCCAGCAGAGCAGACCTTGGCTCTAGCAGAGCCCCATCATATATTTTCAAGCCAGTATTGCTCCCCTTTCTGTCCTCATTCTCATGCATTCCCATTGCTACAGGCACATAAGTAGCTGGGGGATGCAGCTCAGATGTCGTCTCCTGCAGGCAGCCTCCTGATCTTTCCTTCTCTCTGCTCAGGCCCTGATCTCAGCTCCTAGCTCTTGCCAGCTGCACACATCATCCCCCCAGGAGAGGGCAGGGCTAGGGATCAGCTCTCTGCGGGCCAGGCACAGTTGCTGGCGCAGGGAAGGCGAAGAGGAAATAACTGCGACCATTAAGACCAGAGAGAAAACTCTCAGGAGCTAAAGTGGAAATTATTAAGAAACAAAATGATAGCTATTTTAAGGCTGTAGGCAAGCAGAACCTGGGTCAACTCTAAACTGGTACCTGAAAATTAAGTGCTGAATGAACAATCGGCGTAATATAGTTTAACATAATAATCATAAATCATTTATATTTTTTAAAAAACCCAAAAAGTGTTAAAACTCCTACAATCTACACACTAAAGATAAAATATTTCAATTTTAAAATTGTCTCATTTAAATTTTTTCTTCTTAATAAAATTATTTCTTCTCAATGAATTTTAATATTAAATTTCCCCATTAATAAAATATCAGAAACAGTAGAGTCGACAGCCCCAGGTGTGAGTCCTCACTGTATCATCGACTAACTCCATGTCACTTTGGACAACTCACAATGTCTCTTTGGGCCTCCGTACTTCATTTGTAAACTAAGAAGACTGGGCCAAATGTTTGAAATTGTTCTGCAGTATTTCTAATCCCCTTTTTAATATGCTTCAAGTTCCATTTAAAAATAATGGGAGTATCAACTGCCTTTATTAAATATTAATTGTCCTATTTGAAACTAACCAAACACATAACTTTGAATTAATGTTTATCATCATCAAACAACCAGTGAGTAGAGACTGAGCAAAAAGAGCTGACACTTTAGCAGCCAACGCAGCTTCCATGTGCAAGTGTGAACTATTTTTGAAATGTGACATTAGTTTCAAGAACCTTTTGGGCTTGAACCCTCGGGTAAGGAATTACTGAACTGGGCAGTTTCTTGAGCAGATTCTTTGTGCTATTTATGCACGGGACTATTTGTGCACACAGGTATGTGCTGTGTACACGTCTAGGGTATTATGTAAATACCGTTTCGTATTAGAATATTTTGCCATTGGATCTCTTTGCATACCATCGATATCTCCTCCAATATTTAACATTTAAAATGTAACCTGCGTGAATTTCTAGAACTCCCAGTGCTATGCATCTGGTTTACTTGCCCTGCCTGCAAACTGTAGGGCTGATTTCTTTAAACTGTGGTACACGTGTGCCCCGTGAAAGCTGTTGTGAAGAGCTGAGGGTAGACACATGCTGCATGTATCCCCTCGTGCCTTTTTAAAGGCCAATACTCATGAACAACTGAAAGCAGTCTGTAGACTGCCCAACCTCCTCGTTCTATCCCTAGCACTCTGCCTGCCACACTGTAAGTGTCCAAGAGACTGCGTGACTGCCTGACCTGTGCACAGTCACACTGTGATCTATCCCACATGTGAGTTCTGCTGATCACAGAACCACGTCCATCCAAGGGCTACAAAGGTTTTGGAAAGTTTTTTTTTAAATCTCTCTTCTTATGTAAATATTCAGTAAAATGTAACAAATTCCTGTTGCCTTCTGCTTTTCAGCGACTCAGTTAAGTGTGGGTTACTATGCCAAAGATCTGGGCCCAAACTGATGTCCGTTGAGAGAATACAACAAATTTGGTTACCGGTGAGAAGTTCTTCATGACCAGTGGGATCAAATGCAAGATTTTAAGATCAGGAAATGTATCAGGAAAGCAAGAGCTTTAATTCGGTTATGAGGTGTGAGACCAGGTGGGATGGGGTGCAGAATGGGTGGATACCCTTGGATCTGCAGAGTTCTGTGCCCCATTCTAGTCCCACAGAATCTATTTCAGAAGAGGACAACGAGTACTAGGTCTGCTCAGCAGGAGGCTCTCCCAACACAGCCTTTGCAAGGGTGTGAGAGAAAAGTCCTGATGATGGGAAAAGAACAGGATGATTACAGCACATTAAGCTGCGGCATGGAGAGGCATTCTTTGATCACAGCACTGGTTTCTCTCTCCCCTTAATCCCACGTTGCCATGGTACCTATTAACACTCCAGGGCTAAACCGTGTCTGTGAGGCGGCAGGAAGTGCTGCTGCCTTACTGCAGCAAGAATTTGGTGACATTGTCTGGTATCACAAATTCACAGAGAGCTGTAATAACACCATTAGAAGGTACTTACACTATTAGGAGACAAAGACAGATTACAAAATTTAGCTTCCACTTCTCTCCTCGTCAGCTTTTCTGTCTAATGAAGAAGAAAAAGGTAACAATGAGAGTGACCAAATGGCCCTGAACGAGATACAGTTTTCAGGCTAATTCTGATAAGTACAGTCTTCATTTCGGACAAACTGCTCCTAATCATGAAGGATATATTAATTCTACCATTTACAAAAGCTGTTTTCCAATTCATAGAAAAGTATAACTAACATTGTTTTAAGATTTGAAAAACCCTGACGTGAAAGAATTAAAAAGGGGAAAGTTATTCTTGCTGACTGGTGAGGCAACTCCTAGCTGGGCAGGCTCAACTAGGGCGTGTCTGTTTGGGTGGTTCAGTGGACCTGGTTCCCCTGATAAAACCACACGCTGACAGGCTCAGTGTTTCATCCCACGCTGGCATTTAGGCTGTGAGCAAGGCTGACCTGAAGCCCCCCCGCAATGTCTGACTGACATCATACTGTATCCGTCACTGCTAAACAGCAGCAGCCCTTTTGGGGGAGAAGAAAACCACTGGAAACAAACAGTAATGTTAGGGTCCTCAAGGGATACCTGCCAGATGAAAGAAAAGCTAGCTAAGCCTTTTGGTGTATAAAAAACAGTAAGTCATTATGGGCTTCCACTCTGTGTTCTGCCTTAATCACAGACTGCCTGGTACTGTTAGTTACTGAATCTCCTAGATGCCTCTTATTTATTATTAAAACAGTATTTAAATGGAAAAAAAAAGTTATAAAAGATAAGCAAGCATTCACCTTCATCCCAGCCTCATAATATCACACTATATAAAACCCGGTTTTTTCCCTCCAGGCTCTGCACACACTATAGAGGAATGAATACTACCATGTGGTTAACTAGGAAGAGGAACTGGAGGTGCCACTGTCCGGGTCCCACAGGAAGGAGCTGGTAAATGAAGCTCCAACAGAGCTAAACTACTCTTCCCCAATTCAACCAATCAAACCTATAAATGACTTTACTGATAAGCACAGGTAGGTTGGAGGAATTAAGGGTAGGGCTGTAAGTCTTTTATTCTCAATATTAACACTCCCTTCTCTTGGCCTCTGTCAATCAAGTATAATAACAGCACTTGTGAAGATGGAGTGAGTTAATCCATCTAAGGAGATTAGGATAATGCTTGCCACATGGGTAGGTGCTCAATAAAGGTCATTACTGGCAAGTATCAGCACCGATTTTTTTTGCCTCCAGAAATAGGTTAGTGAAGAACTTTATTATCTTACAAATGAAATAAGACAACTTGATCTCTTATAATCATAAATTACTCTTTAAAAATACACCCTGGAAGTTACTAGTAGTACAAGTCTTATTCCAGAATAAAAGTTCAACCAGACCTGGCCAGTTTACACAGTGGTTAGAACATCAGCCTGCAGACCAAAGATTTTCCGGTTCAATTCCAGTCAAGGGCACGTACCTCGGTTGTGGTTCCATCCCTGGCCCTGGTCGGGGTCATGCAGGAGGCAACCAATCAATGTGTCTCTCTAACATCGATGGTTCTCTTTCTCTCCCTCCTATTCTATCTGAAGATAAATGGAAAAATATCCTCAGGTGAGGATTTAAAAAACAAAACAAAAAAAGAGCTCAACCAATACTTGTTAACTGTTGATATAATCAAAGAGAATTGGTTCTTTTACCTTATAGCAATGAAGGAAGGAGATAAAACTCCCAATTCAAAGTTACAGTTATATCAGTAAGAAAATACTCATAAAGTAATTAAATGCTTACCACGGCATCATACAGAATAATGTAGACTTGACTGAGTTTATCCTCCGGGATCCCACAGTGTAAGAGTATTGCTTTCAATAACATGGTATGATTCAAGTAAATTCTGTAATTTCTTTCCTAGGATACCCCCCCAAAAGAGATTATTTTCATTATAAAGGCAATATAGGTACATGACCAAACCTAGGATTTTACCACCAATTTACAATCCTAACACATGAGAGACTGAAATTTAACATACTGCTTTCTAGCTTATTTTTTCATATACATACATTCTTTTTACATTTGTTATAGTCAAAGAGCATAATATAATTTAACGCTTTGTTACACACAGATACTCTGGCCTTCGAGCAAATTCATACAGATTTCAAGAGGGAAAGGATCTGGTTCAGAGGAACTGACTTATACACACAGGCTGGTGACACAGCTATCCTTACTTTTGTCCACACAAGCCAATTAATGAGCATTCAGAGTTGTGAGCTGTGTGCTGAGCTGGGTGCAGCGGGCATGCAGAAAGGTAGGCACAGGGGTTCTGCCCGGAAAGAGCACACCCTCTCCAGGAGCTGTGCCTCGGGGAGCTGCCCGCACCTTCCTCTCCCTCTCCTCACCCCATGCACGTTCCCTTTGCCTTTCTCTCTGCTAAGCTCCAAGGGCCCTTCTTCTGCCTCTGTAACTTGTTTCCCGAGCTTACGAAGCCCAGCTGGCTCACTTATACTATTTCTGTAGCTTTCTAAATAAACTTTCTCTTATAATTTGAAAAAATAAAAAATAAAAGAGCACACACTCTGACTGAACAACAAGAAATACAACTCAAGGTAGCAGGTGATGTCTCATCTCAAGTGCTGTGAGAGTTGGAAAAAAAAGGTGGCCAGCCCATCAATGGGGGGGCAGTCAGGCTTCCTGGGGAGAAAGGGCCCAAACCATGGCTGGGTGGAGAAGAATCTTTCAAGACAAGGGAACACCGTGACTGACGCACTGCTGTGGGAGCGCACAGTGCAGGTATGTGGGACCAGGAGGGAAGGTTGAGGAGAGCGAACCCTTGTGTTTCCAGGGAGCACGTGAACATGATGAACAGTGAGGCTGGGGAGTTGAGAGATCAGGTGTAGGAGGGAGCCCCCTAGGGCTCTGGAGAGGCTTTGAACGTGCTAAAATAGCATCCTAGGAATCTTAGCCCAATTTCTTACATTTTGGAAGAATGGGCAGAAAAACAACACCCTTCCCCCAAAACAAAACAAACAGACAAAAACAAAGCCTGTTCTTGTCAAGGCCAAGGTAAAAGCCTGGGGCAAACCTCAAAAGCAACATCATCAAACTCTGTGTCACTTGAGCAAGAATGACTCGCTGTCGCACACACAGGCGCAGTTCGCAGTCGCTGCCCCCGCCCACACCTGATGGAGGACTCTGGGGGGTAACCTCAGAATGTTAGAAAACGGGAAGGAACCTGAAGGGCTGGAAACTCCTGTATGATTTCGTAGATCGTATAGATGACTTCAGCAGTGGGCAGAGAGCTGTTGGTGGTAGAGGTGACGATATCAAATGCACATTCCAGAAGTTCTTTGGGATGAAATCGGTCTAACTTGCGAGGTCTGAACACACGTTCTATGCAGTACCTGGAGAAAGAAACCCGGATTTCTAAGGTCATTGCATACTGGAAACAAATATGCATAAGAAATTGGTAAACCAAAAGGAGAAACATCTGTAACAAAAATAAATAAATTAATTTAAAAAAAAGAAACTGGTGAACCAGATAAACATAACAAATACGAAAAAAATTAGTCAGCAGTATGACCAAGAAAGCTCAAAGAAAGATTTGCCCAGAACAGTTTTGCCTTGTGATCTAGGTTCTAAGTCCCAGTTTTCCCATTATTAAATATGAAGCTTAATTTTTTCATGCAATGTCGGAAATAGAGATGAAATTCCAAACAAAAATAATTGTACCTTAAGTGCTTGCTTTCTACACAGTGATACCCACACCTCAGGACTGTGACTATTAATTGTTCACTTGCAGCTGAGCATAAAAGCATGTAAAGAGCTTTGATTTCTTTTGCGGAAAGGAGCCTAAAGTAGGGTGCCTCCTGGACGACAATACTGCTCCAATCTATGAAGACCTTGGTGTCAGACCCCTGTGGTACTGAACGACCAGAAAATGTCCCCAGTGCTAAGTGCCTGGAGCTGCTCAGGGGTCAGCACTCCTGCTGCGTTTACCCCACCTCCCTACACACAGCTTTCATTCAGTTACCTGTGTAAGCAGTTTTCACACAGGGACCACTGGCCATTTGTCCTTCCAATTAAATTTTAAAAGGGGCCATCTGTCGTCAAGAACGGCCAAATGTTTTGTTTTTTTTTTTCAAGCAACTATTGGAGAAAATAATTAGTTATGTTGCTTGGGGAGATTTAGAAGTCACAGAAGAGACTGCAGGAGCTGCAGGGGACCCACCCAATTGCTATTTTCCTTCTAAAGAGGAGGCTGACTGTCCTCATCACTTTATAAAAATGGCTACTGTGCCGAGGTTTTTTGACCATATTCTAAGCTCAATACTTTAAACCCTAAATTCTTTACTATGTAAAGATCACAGATGAGAAATTCTTCCTGGCTATTTTCCCCCACATCCACAAAACGAAACCTCCATTGTTTCTTACCGTTTTAAATTCAATATATTATTTCTTGCCACGTATCTTGCAAAAGGAACCTGAGAAATAAAGTTTCAAAGGTCAATCAAGTTGTGCCAACTAGCACACTCCTTTGGTTTTTGAGATATAACTCATATACCACAGAGTTCACCCTTTTCAAGTGTACAAGTCTGTGGATTTTAGTACATTCACAAAGTTGTGCACCACTTGTCATTCATATTCCTTGAAATGTTCCTGACTGTGTCAGTTAGCAGCAGACCCCACCACTGGACACACCATCAGCCTTATTACACTGTGGTATTTCTTAGGTTTTTAAGTTTGAGAAAAATTCACTTTTAGTCAAATATACTCTGCTAAATTTTATTGTGCCAAGTTAAAATCAGTGCAAGTTATTTGTGAAATTTTAGTGTCATTTACGATAATGCAATCAAAATGGGTTCTCTCTTCTGGTGAGTTCCCTGATTTTCCTATCAATCTCTTAGGAGAAATTCTTAATCACTACCCACTAATAAAACCATTTTTAGACTGTCCCAAGAGATCTGTTAGCATCATTAACTAATGGGTCAAATTCTAATGTGTAATTACTTTTTATCTTTTGAAACTGTCAGCTCACAGAAAGGGAGCTGATGTTTAAAATCTATACTTGAGTCTCCTAACGTGTAGAGAAGCAGCAGCGTTTTAAGTATCATTGTATAAACGTTTGTACTTCTACCCTTTCTGCAACAGAGCCCAAATGTCTGCTATTTATTCACCTCTCACTCAAAATAATCCCAAATCACTTTACTTATTGTATAAGAAAAACAAGCCAAGCCCTGGCCGGTTTGGCCCAGCGGTTAGAGTGTCGGCCCGCAGATCAGAGAGACCTGGGTTCGGTTCCACTAGGGGCACATACCTCGGTTGCAGTTTGTCCCCGGCCCCAGTTGGGGTTGTGTGTGTGGCAAACAGTCGATGTGGTTCTATCACAGCAATGTTTCTCTCTCTCTCTTTCTCCCTCCCGCTCTATCTGAAGATAAATGCAAAAATGTCCTCGGGTGAGGATAAAAAAGAAAAAAAAAAAAAGAAAAACAAGCCAAGAATATGGAAGAATTTTTTTCTTAAACCAAAAAAGCAAAACATGTTCTTGTAATAAGCTGCACAACATAGGTATGAAAAATGCCTTGATTCCATACTCTCTCCAGAAAAATACAAAGGCTCAGTATCTTGACACTTCACTCTGTGGTGTACAAACAAGTGGGTGTCTGTGGTCATACACATGCACGTGAGAGCATGTTTACACCTCACAAGTACCAGGTGATGCAAACATACAGTGCACCTTATGCACACACTCAGGTTTTTTTTTTTAAGTTTCTTTCTTTATAATAAAAATGGGATCATACTAGAGTTACTTTGAAACAATTTTTTCCCCAGTTAACACTATACCATGGATATTTCTACAGATCAAATATAGATATGGATATACCTAAATACATATATATGTGTACTTTGATCTTATACCTCGTTAATATTCCATAGTAAATTATTCAATCATTTTTCTATAGATGAACATGTAGTTTTCAGTTTTCCACCACCACAATATAATATTCATACATCAATGTATTTTTCTTTTCTTTTCTTCTTTTTTTATTATTTATTTATTTTTATCCTCACCTGAGGACATTTTTCCATTTTTTTTGTTCAGATGGAGTGGGAGGGAGAAAGAGAGAAACATCGACGTGAAAGGGACACATCAAGTGGCTGCCACCCGCACGACCAACCAAGGCCAGGGACAAACTGCAACCGAGGTACGCGCCCTTAGCAGGAATTGAACCCGGGTCGCTCTGAACCGCAGGCTGATGCTCTAACCGCTGAGCAAAACCAGCCAGGGCTATTTTTATTTTCTTTAAATCAATTCCTCAAAGTGGAGTTCCATGTTCACAGGGTATAGTTTATGTATCAAAAATTATTTTAGTAAACACTTTCAGATTACTTTTCTAAAGGTTTGGCTATTTACATTCCCATCAGCAGCATATGAAAGTACCTATTTTCCTATACCCTTGTCATCTCTGGATATTAATTTAAATATTTTTGCCAGTCGGATGGGTAAAGTGGAGATACCTATACTTGGTATTTCTTCATTATCAGTGAGGCTGAACATCTCAGAAGTTTATCAGCCCTGTGCATTTTCTTTCAAGAATTTCCAGGTTAAATCCTTTACTCATTTCTTTACTTATAAGTGCTTTCTTTTCATTAGGAGTATTAAACTGTCTGTCTTATGCATGTACAGTGCTACAGATGGGCTGTCAGCAGCCAACCCTATGTGAGTGAACAGCTGTAGGTATTGCTGTCACCCTGGCTGGTTTGGCTCAGCAGTTAGAGCGTCAGTCTGTGGTCCAGAGAGACCCAGGTTCGGTTCCTGCTAAGGGCACGTACCTCGGTTGCAGTTTGTCCCCGGCCCTGGTTGGTTGTGCGGGTGGCAGCCACTTGATGTGTCCCTTTCACGTAGATGTTTCTCTCTCTTCCTCTCTCTCCTTCCCACTCTATCTGAACAAAAAATGGAAAAATGTCCTCGGGTGAGGATAAAAATGAAAAAAAAAGAGTGTTGCTGTCATAGGAATCCCTGGGGATTGGAAGGAAAGCAAGCATGAGCAAAATTCAGCACATCTAGTTAGCAGAGACACTGCTGTTATAAGAATTTAATTGTTTTAGACATTAACATGTTAGGAAGTTGCCGAAGATCTACCCCAGAAGTAAAGGAAAAAACTCCTCTTATTTGTCTCAGTTGGCCTGGTTAACTCATTGTGGTCACTTGGCAGAGCTCAACCTTGAGGTACAGACATCGCACCTGCGATGCAGGGTTCCAGATTCTAGGGCCGACAGCACTTAACTTGATTAACAAAGTAGAGGTACACAGGGTCAGATGATTACTAAATTCCAGTAATGTTCTCAGCCAGACAACTTCCTTAGAAATATGTTCCCTAAGGGTGACATTTCAATTTTAAGACCAGCCAAAATAAAATCAAAGTTAGAAAGATTGGTGGGGGTAATCCTTTAACAGCTGTGCTAGCCCTGCGACCAGACAAGGCATCCGAACGGCCAGCAGAGCGTGCCCAGTCTCACCCGAAGGTCGAAAGGAAGCATCACCAGCATCCCGCTGTGGTCCATGAACAAGGCGGCTTCATTGTGCTCATATATTTGCCTATTTCGGGGAAGCAGCAGTGGGGTACACAACTGGACAGCTCCTAGACCAAGTCAGAAAAAAATAACTAGCCATTAGGTCCCCATTCTTCCTAGGAGGCAGGTTAAAATGAACACAAACCTGACAGTGAGGTCCCCGGTTACAAGGACTGTGGAAATCATCATCAGCTGTGGTCGCTTCTCAATGGAGAGCTCACCTAAGGCTAAGTTTGCCAATCTAGTCTAGTTCTGCCTCCACAAAACAGCTGTACTTTAGTAGCACGGCTGTATATTAAAATCTGTTTCTCCTCAACAAGCTGAATTATAAAACTAAGCTTAAATGTCACATGATGTCAGCGGCTTGTAATTGAATTTAAAAGTAAAATATACCTGGCCAGTGTGGCTCAGTGGTTAAGCACCAATCCATGCACCAAGAGGTTGCCAGTTTGATTCCCGGTCAGGGCACATGCCTAAGTTATGGGCCTAATCCCTAGTGGGGGGCATGCAGGAGGCAGCCAATCGATGTTCTCTATCATCGATGTTTCTATCTCTCTCTCTAAAAATAAAAATAAAAAAAATTTAAAGAAAAAAGTAAAATATAATTGCACTCAAATCCATGAACAGTACTTTCTAATGATGGAAAAAAAAATCTTTTCAGAAAACATACGATTTTTTCAAAAAGACATACCATGTCTTTTAAAGATGCGGACGATGGTTTCACACACATGCTGCTGTATCTTGGCCGTACGGATTGAAAAGCTGCCCTAAAATATGATCAATTAAAATGTCATCAAAGCCTAATCAAAGGGATAACCTAAATATTAACCTGTGGCTTGCACTCAGCATTACATTGCTTATTCTGAGGATCACAGAAGAGATTTCAACAAGTCAGTCCCTTTTAAACATATTCAGGGAAGAAAGAGAAACTACAAGTCTTACAATGCATCATCTTGAGGAGGGCCAGCTAGGGTCAAAGTCCAAGCTCTTAACCAGGTTGATATTTGCCTTTCAGAGAGAGAGCTAGTCACACACACACATTCTCCCCGAGGACTCTCAGAGTCACAGTGCAGCATTAAACCCCTAACAGCATCGGGCCCTCTCCCATATGCTCAGGGGATTCACAGTGGGCCCCTTGAAAGCCAAATAGCTCTCTATTGAAGCCCAACTTAAGCCCACCTTAAGTATGTCACTGTCATAGGTGTAATCGATGGCAGGGGGGATGCGCTGGGAGAAGATCTGGGCCATCATGGTGCGATAGGCCTTCCCGTCCACGTTGGCCAGGGTGTGGTGCAGCACCTCGTGCAGCTCCGACTCCCCCATCTGGGGTGGGGGCAGCAGCTCGCTCTTTAGCAGTTCCATGGCTGTGGGCCGCTTTGCCGGATCGTGGTTCAACAGCCAGGAGATGACAGATTTCTATAACAAAACCCAGGATGCTCGAGAATTCCCCTGACAAGCCAGTGGTTGATTCCAGTCAAGAAAAGACACCACACTTCTTGAACTTAGTGGGTGCATTTTCATTTTTGAAAGTTTCTAAATCTGTCTTTTCACCATCTGCACTTCAGTACGACCACAGCGTTGTGCAACAACGTAACAGAGGCCCTTTTTATATTTTATTGTCATAAATGACCCCCCAAATCCTCAACAACTAACTAGAAGCAGAACTTAGGCTTCTAAACACACAAAATACTGTATCCAAAAAAAAAGAGTATAAAACAAATACCTTTAGATGTCTAATTTTAGTATAAATTATAATGTACAGCAGCTACTGGAATCCTTAAAGCAGTGTAAAACATCTTGTTTTTATTTTTATTTTCATTTATGTTATCTATATTGATACCATTCCCTTGAATTCTCTTGATTTATGTTACTCTGTGTCTTCACAGTTACTACACTACCTCAGTAAGCAGGGAACAATCTGAAGGTAATATACACCTTTGAAAGGTTCCGTAATGACGTTTTAATTCTCTTGTTTATAATAAAAATTTATAAAGAGTTAAAGGAATACCTGAGATCAGAAAAATCTCAATTTCTAGATGAATCTTATTAAGCATTTTCTAATTATATATCTTTAACATATGCCTCCCCATCACTCCATTCCCCAAATTCCTACCCCAGTCTTAGGTTGAAATAAAACCACAGGTAATTGCTTTTCATGTAAAGAAAGGAACTGACATGATACAACTTTTATGTAAAGTTACATCAAATTAAACTGGTAAAAACAGTCGCCTATTCAGCAAAACAGACCCTATTATACTGCTTACTTTCTGCGTGTGGCAAACACTGTGTTATATTCATCTATAAGCATTTTCTACGCTGCCTCCTTTCAGATAAAAAGCAAGGACTGTGATGTGGGAAGCAGCAGTAGTGTGGTTTTGTTGTCTATTTTATAAAGTCCAAACGCAGATGCTCAAGGGTGTCTGGTAAGTACTTGTGATGGAGAACCATCACTGTTGTGAGAAACGGTTTGTACAGTTGCTCTTGTGTTTGTAGTTTATTAAAGTTCCTAAGTCACCACAGCTGCCCACATGTGGAAATACTCAATAAGACTGACCTTATTATAGGGAAAGGCTTTGAAATGAACACTTTCTTATGACATCCAGAAACACAAGAAATGACTCAGTTCAAAAAAATGGTCATAACTAACAAAAGAAGTAGAAACATGACTCAATGTATTTTCTAATGGTTCTTTACTAATTCAATAGATGAGGCAGAACAGGTCCTTCTAGCCATAAATGCCATGATAAGCACTACCAAGTTACAGGTTGTTAGTGCTGGTGTATAATAATGAGCATTTAATCCCTTTATTTTACAGGTGAGGAACATGAAAGTCTAGAAAAGTGAATTGTGCATCCAGATACATAACCAATAAGCAAGGAATAGCAAATTAATGCCATGTTCTAGCTAGGTTTCTGTTCTCAACATTAATCTGGTCATGTACTGCTTAAAGACAGGGATACATTCCGAGAAATGAGTCCTTAGGCAATTTCATCATTGTGAAAACATCACAGAGTGTACTTACACAGACTTGGTGGGATAGCCTATTAGTGTAATAGTGTGTGCTATACTTAAACACAACCGGTAGCACATGTTTCTTTACATGTGCTACAATGTTAAGATGGCCATGATGTCACTAGGTGACAGGAATTTTTCAGTTCCATTATAATTAATGGGCCTGCTGCTGTATGTGCGGTCCCTCGTTGACTAAAACACTGTTATGTGACGGATGGCTGTTATTTAAATAAGAAATCTTACCATAATTATATTTGTTAAGAAAGGTCAGTTTAAGGAATAAACGTCCATATGACAAGAGAATTAACCATGAAATGCTTCACCAAGACAAACAACCAACTATGAAGAAATGCACAACAGACGGACAATACATAAATTCATAAATTCACTAGTCATTATTCTTTCATACTAGCTGGATGCCAGTATTAACCCACAACAATTCTCACACACACGCGCGCGCAGGGATTTATAGCATGGAAGAGAAATTATTTTGCTTTAAAATACTGTCACTTCAGACTATCTGGTCTTTTCCTTCACAATCTGAGCTTCTTGAACCACAAAACAGAACAAAATTATAGTTTTAAAGTATTTTTCTGTTCTTAAAGTCCCAAACTTTCTCTAAAACAATGAGCTGTAAAAGCGCTCTCTCTCTTTTTTTAATAGCGAAGGCAAGGTTCCAAATAGTACTTCAAAAGCACAATGAGGCACACAAAAAAACCCTGTAGTTTGTTAATTTTCTGTGCCAATCCCTGGCATTTTTATGGTGTATTTCAAGTCTAGTAACATTTTAAGTGCTTTATCTTTTAATTTTCCCCCACTTTGTTCCCAGGACATAAGAGAATGAGTGGCAGAAGATTACTAATTAAAAAAGAAGAAAAACAGTGATTAAAACCCAAGAGTGAAGACAGTATTTAAAGCATCAGAAAAATCACCTGCTTTGTATGCTCTCCATCATCGAAGTCGTCTGGAAACTTAGGCGAAGTGGGCTAAAAGAATATTATATTCAAATCAGCAAGTGCTTGGCAGACTGCCACAGTGAAAGCATGTACTCACTAGCAGTAAGAAAATCACATACAGAAACGAAAACCTTTTAACAAGGGATTACTGCGGTGTCACCTCCTTGAAACCCGATGCCCATTCTTCCAAGTACATACATATTAATACAAACGTTACCCAAATGACAGCCTAGGTGATAGAAAGCACCTTCTGTGAGGACAAAGTATTTAAAAATCTAGTGGTTTCAGCCCTGGCTGGTTTTGCTCAGCGGGTTAGAGCGTCGGCCTGCGGACCAGTGAGTTGTGGGTTCAGTTTTGGTCAAGGGTATGTACCTCGGTGGCTGTTCGTCCCCAGCCCTGGTTGGGGTAGTGCGGAAGGCAACCAGTCAATGTGTCCCTTTCATGTCTATGTTTCTCTCTCTCTCTCTCTCTCTCTCTGTCTCCCGCTCTGTCTGAACCAAAATGGAAAAATGTCCTCAAATGAGGATAAAAAAAAAAAAAAAAAAAAATCTAATGGTTTCAGGAAACAAGAAAGTGGCTTTATTAAACACAGATGAAACAACAAGGCAAAAACACCAACTCATCATAGCAGAGTAAGAGAAAAACATTAACTGAAACCTCTACTTCCCCCAAAGTTCTCACCTTTCTGGTAAATAAGACCCTAATTATAACATTAACTTGACAGTTTACATATTCTTGAAATGAGGGAACTAACATGAATTTTCACTAAAGGCACTTCACCGGGGACATACTTCTCTGAGACCATTTCAAGTCCAGGGAAGGGCCCGCCATTACTTTATCTGCTCCTCTACTTTATGAACATAGCTGTCTGTGCTATGACAGTAAGATAACTCAAGTGTTTGGTTCTGCTCAGGAAGGAAGAGGAAGACTCTCAGTATCTCTTGCTCATGAATATGTAAATCTAAATCATCCTCACCCAAACCTTATTCTCCATTTTCATGTTGATGACTTTTCTAATGAGCATCCTGGACCTCACTCACACGCTGTTAACACTAGTCCCTTTTTAGTTTGGACAGTAACAGAGGCAAGGATTAATCCCAAGAACACAAATGGAAATGTCATTGGGGAAAAGAATTCAAGTGGCTGATATTTTTCCCAGACCACTTTTAACTTCTGGTCATGGTAGTTTTCTTTATGCACCAGCTAGACCCTTCAATTTTTAGATGTAAATACCCATTATCCTTATAACCCATTCTCACTGCTGTAACTGTACTTATATTATGTAAACATTCTTGAATTATTCCTTTGTTTTAAAATTAAGAGTAAATCTCTCAGGATAATTTTTTTTTTTTAAGTAACTACAACCTAGCAATTTCTCCAAGTAGGATTTCTAAAATAAATAAAATTGGGGCATTTCTCATCATTGGAGGTGTCTAAGAGGTAGATTTCCACTTATTAGAAATATAGAAAATTATAGCAGGATTGCTTCTTCTATATTATAAATACCAGAAGAATACTCTGCACTGAAATCTGATGTCCATGCTAAGATCCAGGTTACCGGAAACTGATGCACTAAAACATCTAGTACATACATCTCTGAGTTGGTTAAGAACAAAGATCCTTTCTGAGGCCGTGACCATGGGGTGATAGGACATCTCAAAGAAGATGATTCCCAGGCTGAAGAGATCCACTTTCTGAGGAGGAAAAAGAATTGTATTTAGAGAGTCTTGATATGAAATGTTATTTACCAGGAAATTATCTCATGAGCACTATTAATTGAAATTAAAGTTTGCATAAGTGGATAATAAGCCAATTAAATAGAAAAAAATTTAATTTCTTCTAAAGAAGCATAAGTATAAAGTATAGATGAGATTAAATATTTGGCATAACTTCTCAACATTTTCCTTGAAAATTAATTGTACCCTGGCTGGTTTGGTTCAGTGGTTAGAATGTCAGCCCATGGACCAAAAGGTCATGGGTTCGATTCCTGGTCAAGGGCACAGACCTGGGTTGCAGGTTTGATCCCTGGCCCAGGTCTGGGTTGTGCAGGAGGCAACCAATAGATGTGTCTCTCTCACATCAATGTTTCTCTCTCTCTCTCTCCTTCCCTCTTTTCCACTCTTTCTAAAAATCAATGGAAAAATATCCTCGGTCGAGGATTAACAGCAACAAAATAATTGTGACTGGTTTAGCTATATATACAGACATAGACAACCAGATAGCCACTGGTCAACCATTGAGAATAATTACTAAAGAGCAAGGACAACAAACATTTGTCATACGAATTCACTCTGTGCCCCTAGCCAGTTTTTCTCAGTGGTTAGAGCGCTGGCCCGTGGACCAATAAATCGTGGATTCAATTCTGGTCAGAGGCATGTACCTTGGTTGCAATTCGTCCCCAGCGCTGGTTGGGTCGTGCAGGAGGCAGCCACTCGGTGTGTCCCTTTCACGTTGATGTTTCTCTTTCTCTCTCTCTCTCTTCCTCTCTCTCTCTCCCACTCTATCTGAACAAAAAAAAAAAAAAAAAAGGAAAAATGTTATCAGGTGAGGATAAAAAAAAAAAGAAAAAAAATTCTCTTTGCATCTTTACTAATCTCAAAAGTGAAACACAGGCTAAAATCTGCACTTAATAGCAAAGATCAGCTATTGATTGCAAAACCATGCCAACGAGACAGAGAAATGACAAAACAGAAAGATCATGCGACAAATGCTAACAAAATATAGACGTGCAAGTGAAGAAAAAGGTGAAGTCAGTGCAGAGTGTCAGAGAGGGAGCTCCCAGGGGGAGGGTAACGTTCAGAGGGCAGTGTGCCTGGGCCTGCTCGTGGCAACTGCCCACAGGCACAGAAGCCACTTTCAAGAAAAACTCCCGAATGAATCTGGATTCAAGAATAGGAGAGCCTCTCTACTTATCACGAGTGACCTCCAAAGTCCTAAAAACAAACATTCATTGTGGCATTCCCTACACGTGTTGGCTGTAGAAAATGTAGAACACACAGAAAAGCACCAAAAATAAGAGAGCAAGTGCTCACAATCTCACCAGCCAAGGAGAGTTGCTGTTGCTAAGACATGCCCACTTTGTGCTTTTTAAAATGTATACACATACGTATGCACTATCAAACTAGAACCATGCTATTCTTTGTAATTTTTATTCCCTTAATTTAGTGACAATATTTTAAAATACTGTATCATTTTTCTAAAACTAGTTTCTAAAATATGATTTTAGTGATATACGGCACTCAATTATGTGGAAGTCCCATAATTTATTTAAGCAGTTCCCTATTTTTAAACACACCCATTATTTTTCACTGTTACAAAAAATACTTAGGAGAATTACCTTACACTAATCCTTGGGGACCGTCCCTGGCTGTTTCCTTTGGGTGCACTTCAAAAGGTGGAACTTCTGGGTCAAAGAGTAGAGAGCCTTCCAAGGATTTCATCATGCTATTCCAAACTGCACTCAGAAAGATGGCACTGAAGGTGCCCTCTCACACCCACGGGTGTGCACACCCATCTCCACCCCCTCACTCTCAGGTATTTAGAGGTATGGCTCAACTTTCTGTCACTGCCAAGTGCTCCCTCTAGGAGTCAAAACCCAGGTTGTGTTTCCACTACAAGCCTACAGATATGCTTTGATGTGACCGCTTGCCTAATACATCTTAACAAATGAGCTCTGCAACTCTTGCTCTACGTGATCTCATCCAGTCTCATGGTTTTAAATCCCATCTGTGAGCTGATAACCACACAGTTATACCTCTGACCCTGACCTTTCTCAGAGTCTTGAGCCTTGGGTCCCTCACAACCTACTGGACATTTCCAGTTGGATTCTCATGAGGCATTTCACACTTAACATGTCTCAAATGGAATTTTCCAGCCATCATATCCTCCCTCTCCCCTGTCCCTCCTCAGGTTTCCTCCTCTCATTCAACTTCCCTTCCCCCAGCTGCTCCAGGCAGAAACCTGAGCAGTGTTCTGTTTTCCTTCCTTTTCCTCACCCAAATTTACTCCATGAGGAAAACCCATCTACCCCCTCTCCCCCAAACGATCTTGTATCAGCATGCGGTACCACTCTGGTTCCAGCTACCAGCTGCTCCACCCGGACTTCTGCAAAGCCTGCAGCAGCGGCCAGAGTGAACGCGCACTAGCAATCCCTCAGGGGCTCCCTGTGCACATTCCTTGTCATGGCTAAGTTGGCCCTGCATCTCTGACCCCTGCCTTCCCTTCCAGCTTCACTTCCTGACTCTCCCCACTGCCCCCCACTCTGTAGCCACACAGAGCACCTCTCTGATGCCTTAAATGTGTCAAGCAGGCTCTTACCCAGATTCTTCTCTTTATGCATGCTACTTCTTTTTTTTCTCCCAGGCATGTTCCAGCCTCCACCTTTGCATGGCTTTTCCCTTCTCCTTTATTCTAAAAGCCATCTTCTTGGAAAAACTTTCTCTGGTCTATAGTTCTCTTGTAAGTGGACTCCTTTTCTTCTTAGCTCTTATTGGATAAGCTCCTTGAGGGCTAAAATTAGATTATTTGTCCTTGCCTTGTGTTTCTGGGCCTGGCCCGGAACTGGGTTAGTTCAAATCTTTGAATGGACAGAGGGGCTGTAAACTTTCTCGACAGCAACTGTGCCAGCTGTAGTCATTGTCCTTGGGCAACACATGATCTGTTTAGTGTAGTCACTCAATATACATATGGATATATACCAAGTGAATAAATGTTCCAGACTATTTCAGCTAGTAACTAAACTCCAAATGCTGTGACCTGGATTTTCTTACTATTATCTTACACATGAAATCTTTCCTACTCTCCCAAAAGTTTCCCTTTTACCTGGTTGTATGCAGATTTGGTGCTTCCTTGGACCTCTGGGCTTACATACAGGGCAGTGCCAACCATCCCAGTCAAATGACCTGCATAGAAGAAGGCAAGGGAAGGCTTTCCAATAATAGGACTCAAAGTTAGAGAAAATCTTTATTTAAAAAAAAAAGGTTTCTTGCCCTGGCCAGTTTGGCTCAGTGGTTAAGAACATTGGCCCGCAGAGCAATGGGTCTTGGGTTTGATTCCCGGTCAAGGGCATGTACCTGGGTTGCAGGTTCAATCCCCAGCCTGGTGGGGGTCATGTGGGAGGCAACCAATCAATGTTTTGCTCTCTCTCTCCCTCTCTCCCTTCCAATCTATCTAAAAGTCAATGGGAGAATATCCTCAGGTAAGGATTAACAAAGGAAAAAAATATTTATTTTTTTAAAAAACTTTTTTTTAAAAAAATTGATTTTAGAGAGAAAGGGAGAGAGAGGGAGAGAGAGATGGAAACATTGATGAGAGAGAACATCGATTGGCTGCCTCCTGCATGCCCCCCACTGGGGATTTGGCCCACAACCTGGGCATGTACCTTGACCAGGAATCGAACCAGCGATCTCCTGGTGTATGGGTGGATATGCAACCACTGAGCCACACTGGCCAGCAGGAACAAAAAGTTTCTTAAGAGTGAGGCATGATCTGTTCACTGTTCACACTATTCACAGGAAGTAACAGTGTGGACTTCATAATAAAGCAATTAACATTAAGCCATGTATGGCCACACACTCTGTCCCACACAGGACGTCTCTGTTGTTGTAGAGGAGAGGAAGTGCTGGACAAGCCCCGAGAGGCCCTGGCCATGAGGCAACCTCACATCACCACGTGGGGTCTGCCCACGGGAGCCAATTACTCTAACTGAAGCTCTAATTTCTTGGTTTTCTGAAGAAAAATTGATATAGTAAAAAGGACAAAATAATGAAAGCATTTTCATAATTTTGTTAATTTGATGAATAATTATAATTTGTTTTAGACTGAAATCTTTTTTTTTTTTTTGGTACCTGCCCCTAGCGGGAACCAAACCCGGGACTCTCTGATTTGTAGGCCGACGCTCCAACCGCTGAGCCAAACCAGCCAGGGCTAGACTAAAACCTTTACAAATGTAAAACAGGTTTTAGATTAAAAATTTTTATATTGTATTGTACACTTAAAATTTTCCTAAGAGCCCTGGCCAGTTTGGCTCAGTGGTTGGAGCTTCGGCCTGTGGACCAGAGAGTCCCGGGTTCGGTTCCTGCTAGGGGCATGTACCAAATAAATAAATAAATAAATTAATTAATTAATTAATTTTAAAAAATGTCCTAAGAGGGTAGATCTTATGTTAATTGTTCTTATCACTAAATAAATGAATAGATTAACTAATAGTAAATAAATGGGCAGGAGAATACTGTTGGAGGTGATGGACATGCTTATGGTATAGAGCATGGGGACAGTTTCCTGGGTGTCTATGTATCTTCAAAGTTTTCAGACTATACAAATATACAGCTTTTTGTATGTAAAAAAAAAAAAAATAAGAAAGAAAATGTGTGGTCTACTTTTTAATACATGAATAAAATATACTGGATTTACCTGAAGGGTCTGATTTGATTAAGTGATCTCCAGATGCATCATCTTGTTTGCCGTCAGCCTAAAAATACAGATAAGCCAAGTATCGCATTAAAATGTTATATTATTCCATAGGAATGTCTTATCCATTTCCAAATAAAGACTGAATGAAAAATACCACAGAAACCAGAATAATTATAGTAATGCTTTTTTGGGAGGGCTTTAAAATTTTTGTTTACTTGACCCACTAATGCAGAGCTTACCAGAAACCCAATAAGATCAAAAAGAAGGACAATTGACTATAGAACTCTTCTTGGTGACAGAAACCTCTGGAAGCTTATAGAAGAAAATGCCAAAACAGAATCCATTTACTAGGAAGAGTAAAAATATATTAACAGTCCTGGCTGGTGTGGCTCAGTTGGTTGAGCGTGGTCCCATGCACCGAGAGGTCACTGGTTTGGGTTGCTGGCTCGATTCCTGGTGGGGGGTGTGCAGAAGGCAGCTCAATGATGTTTCTGTCTCGCCCTCCCTTCCTCTCTCTCTCTCACGTCAATAAAAACATATTAAAATTAAAAGAGAATATATTAACAACCACCACTACCTCACTTTCTAACTTTCCCATTTATCTGGGTCAATTTTTATTCTTTTTTTCCTATAGGCTGGTCACCAAATCTATTCCACCATCACTGCTAACACCTCTTAAGTAGCCTCACTTCCTTCCACTGCATCTGTGACAGAGCTGACTCACGTGTTACCCTAAATCACTAGTTTGCTGGCATCACTCCAGAGGTTACCGTTACCAGCACTGCCATCAGTACTAGCAGCTTTGACATTCTCAGTGCCAGGCACTGTCCACGTGCTTTACCTGTAGTCTTTTTTCTTTCTTTCTTTTTTTTTTTTTAATCTTCACCTGAGGGTATTTTTCTCTTTATCTTCAGATAGAGTGGGAGGGAAGGAGAAGGAGGGAAAGAGAAGTAAAGTGAGAGAAACGTTGTCGTGAGAGGGACACATCGATTGGTTGCCTCCTGCACGACCCCAACCAGGGCCGGGGATGAACCACAACCAAGGTACGTGCCCCTGACTGGAATCGGACTCGAGACTCATTGTTCTGTTAGCCAACACTTCGGTCGCTGAGCCAAACCAGCCAGGGCTACCTGTAGTCTTAATCTAGCCTGCTCAAAACTCTCTGAAGTAGTATTAGGCACTTTTTACAAATGAGTTTATTGAGAGGTTAACTAATTTGCCCAACGTCATACCACAAAGTGGCCGAGACAGGCCTCCAGAACTGTGCTTATTTACATGAGCTTTACAGAAAGCAAGTTAAATTCTTTAGTTTGGGGATCGAGATCCCCATCATTTAGCCCTTCCTTGGTTTCAGGACTCTTCAAAGTGTCCTGTCCTCATCAGGACCACATACTTACTGCCCCCCTTCCATTTCCTCCCTCTCTGCTCCTTCTAACCTCTCCTTCTAATTTAGCCTCTATTTACCATTTATCCAAATGGGTTATTTACCATTAATCCAAATCCTATTTTATTTTCTCTGACCACCCTTAGAATTATGGCATTTACTATAGATTTTGGTACTTAATAACTCAGGCTTCCAATGCCAAGTGAAATTCTTCCTCTAGTACTCAAGGTCTGCCACCAACAAGACTCTCAAAGTTCCCACATCCCCTCTCACTGCTCTCCTATACCTCATAGTTTCAACCAACCAGACAACATGTTGGCCTTTAAACAATCATGTCTGCTCACTCCAGGACCTTTGCATATGCTCTTTTTGCGGGAATCCCTTCTCCTGCTGTCACCATGCCCTGCCCTCAAGCTTGGTCTGTTGGACTCCCATCCATCCTTTTAAGCACATTTGAAATGCTGTTCACTTTATACAGCCTTTCTTGATCCTTATAACCACATGTAAATTTTCTCCTTTTACTCTTCTATCACTATTTTGCTCACTTCACATTATTTTAGTTTTGTACATTAAACAACTACTCTACAATGTAAAGAATAAATACCTGTAGGTTATATGTTGTTTAGGAATGTTGTTTTATGTTTTTTGAGCCTTATTTCCTTTAACTAAAAGCTCCTCAAGTGCAAAGCATCTAACCCAGTGCCTGGGGTGGTAGACCAAAATACAAATTATTTCATAAAGTATTATATGCCTAAATATCAACATAATTATGTCCCTCAAGTAAAATGCACTCACTAAAATGTATTCACAATCTCAGAGCATAAAAAATCATTCGCAGCTCACCCCTTAGACTTGTATCATTTCCTGGGGATTACACAGCAGAGTTCAGTGAACTCATTATTATCCTGTCTTCTGACACTTTCATGACTATCAGGGCACATAGGTCCATTTTCAGGCATAGTCTAATTTTTTTTTTTTTTTAATTTAAAAAAAATATTTTTTCTTTATTGATTTTAGAGAGAGGAAGGGTGAGGGAGAAAGAGGTAGAAACATCGATGAGAGAGAACATCGACTGCCGCCTCCTGCATGCCCCCCACTGGGGACTGGGCCCACAAGCAGGGCATGTGCCCTGACCGGGAATTGAACCGGTGACCTCTTGGTGCATGGGTTGATGCTCAACCAGTGAGCCACACCAGCTGGGCAGCATCATGTAATTTTAAAAATACTCACAGCAAAGGGTAGATGGTCTGTCGCCAAACCGAAATCACCTATTTTTACATGGTCGTCAGAATCCAAAAAAATGTTGACAGGCTTCAAATCCCGGTGAATCATTCCCTGATGGAAGAGAGCAAAGAAACCAAGTTTATAGTTATGCCTGTTACCTAATTTGAAAGGCCAATCCAGTGACAAAATTGGATGAGTCTTCTCCCACAGACCATACTGGTCAGACTATCGATCTTCTGCAGAGTCTTCTGACTGTCCTGTCAATGACCTTGCCGTAAGGTCCCAATTACCCACACGGCCTCCTCTCCCAGGTTCACAATTTTCTTCTTTTCTGCTGCATCACAAAACCCCTGCTCTGGTCAAGGAGACACACCTATGTTCATTTCTTCTTCCATTCCTTTTTTCACCCTATTTCCCCTGCCTAAAAAAGTCTTGCTTTTCTCCATCCATTTGAATCGCACCAACATTTACAAGTGCCAACTCATTTTCATGAAGCCTTCTATGATAATTCTACACTTCAACTGTATATCCACAGTGCACACAGAAGATGCTCAATGATTAATGATGACATGATCATGCTTTCTCCCCTTCCTAATGGCATTCTCATAATGCTTATTGTTTCAGGTATTATAATATAGGAGATAGTTGAATGTAATAAAAACACATTGTCTGATCCTTTTTACCTTTACACGGAGGTAAATTTTGGCTCCTCCCTAAAAATAAGAAGTCCTTCTCAGGTTTGGGGTTTGTCATATACCCACGCCTCTCTGTATTTCTAGGTGCCGCACAATGTTAGACACCCAACAAATGATTAGCAGATACTGAGAAAATCAGATCAAGAGAAGAGAGCACACGGGCACAGCTGCAGGACCCCAGAATGATATCACAGCAGTAAAGTTCTAGTGACCCTCATTAGAACTCATTTTTATTTCCAGCCTTATAAATTCTGCTTCCACACATCATTTATAAACAACATGTATAAATAATAGTCCTCTCTTTTCAGTAGAAATATGGTACATTATAAATATTTTGAGGTTAAAGAAAATTG
Organism: Molossus molossus; assembly: GCF_014108415.1. Taxonomy (NCBI): domain Eukaryota; kingdom Metazoa; phylum Chordata; class Mammalia; order Chiroptera; family Molossidae; genus Molossus; species Molossus molossus. The sequence goes on along the minus strand of NW_023425344.1, from coordinate 178,970,739 downwards.
AGGCAAAGGAGAAAACATTTACATTGGCTAATGCATGAAACAATTCCATTTTTTCAAAAGTAAGAAGTGTTTCATCCTAAAGCTAGGCCCATTAGCATTTACATTGTAATGGCAATTTCTAGCTTTACAATGATATTTTATACATGTGGCATACCATGTCACTCAAAAAAGTCTCATCTCTATCCTTGCTAGCTGACTTTCCGGTTTCTCCATGTTTCTAGGAAGGGTGGCACTAAGAACCAGATAACTTGGCGTGTATCAATCATTCTCACTGTATTCTAAATCACTCTAGGAATTACCCTCACATTCTATACATGCTCGTGTATTTCCTCCTAACCCCGAGGTTGGTAAACTTTTCCTGTAAAGGGCCAGTAAGTAAATATTTTAGACTTTATGGCCACAGAACCTCTGTCACAACTACTCAATTCTACAGTTGCAGCACAAAAACAGCCATAGGCAATATGTAAGCAAACGAGTATGGTCGTTTATGGACACTGAAATCTGAATTTCATAGAATTTTCAGGTGTCATAAAATATTATTCACTTCTCCTCCCCCCAATAACCACTTAAAAATGTAAAAGCCATTCTTAGCTCACAGGCCAGGCTGTGCAAAAGGTGGGCTATACAAAACTGTGGGCCACAGTTTGCTGATCCTTGTTTTAACCTTCAATATTTTAACTTTGATACTTTGTACTATTTTCTTGTCTTTTGATAATTTGTTGTGCTTCCTAAAAAAATAGATTATTTCAATATATCCAGAATTTCCCCTCTATTTCTGTTTCTCCAATCTTACATTACTTGATGTTTTTATTCAGTCCTAAATTTTATATAAAGGTAAGTTTTCAGCCCGGCTGGTGTGACTCAGTGACTGAGTGTCGACCCATGCACCAAGAGATCACTGGTTCGATTCCCGGTTAGGGCACATGCCCAGGTTATGGGCCACATCCCCAGTTGGGGGTGTACAGGAGGCAGCCAACTGATGTTCTCTTTCATGGATGTTTTTATCTCTCTCTCCCTCACCCTCCTCTCTCTCTAAAATCAATAAAGGAAAAAAAAAAAAGTAAGTTTTCAGATATGAAATGTTGTAAAGTATACTTTCTCATGGATATAAGCCAATCCATCCAGAATCTCTCGAAAAAGCCTCCAGAGTCTGAGGGTGTCCTGACACAGTCCCTGGTCGATGGTGTCACGTAGAGTGCTCTTTTCACAGTACTCCATCTATGGACAGAACAAACCAGGCAAGGTTTGATTATAAAGAGTTTCAACTAAGGAGGACAATTTTAATTAATGTAATCCTTCATTTTAAAACATGTATTACAGATGTCAGATAGTCATGGAGAAGGTTTGATTTTTTTTTTTTTTCAATTTTATTTTTGTTATAGATGTTTCTCCTTTTTTACTCCATTAACACCCTCCTCCCCATCCCCCCTGCCCCGTCTCTGGCTTTGTTGTCCATGTCCATTGGTTATGCGTACATGCATATAAGTTCTGTGGTTTATCTCTTCCCTCCTCCCCCCACCCCCTCTTCTGAGGGTTGTCAGTCTGTACCCTACTTCCATGTTTCTGGGTCTACCCTATTCCTCAGACTGTTATGTTCTTAATTTTTTTTAACTGAAAAAAGAAACCAAGAGTATTAAAAAAGTTGGGGAGGAAATATGCATAGTCTTAGCATTGTAACAGCCAATTTTTCTATTACTGTTCATTTAAAAAATAACTTAATTGTTTAAAATCCCTGTCACAGCCAGCTGGTATGGCTCAGTGGATTGAGCGTTGTCCCCTGGACTGAGAGGTCCCAGTTCTATTCCCAGTAAGGGCACATGCCGGGGTTTCAGGCTCTATCCCCAGTAGGGGGCATGCAGGAGGCAGCCGATCAATGTTTCTCTCTCACATCGATGTTTCTCTCTCTCTTCCTCTCTTTCTAAAAAAATCAATGAAAATATATTTAAAATCCCTGTCACAAATAATATGAAAAATTGAAAAGTATAATTTTATTTATTGTTTTACAATATTGTTTCTAAACCCAAATTTTCAAGAAGGGATAACCGAATGATGACATTAATGACAGTGACCTTCAAGTCCAGAATAAAACATTATATATATATATATATATATATATATAAACATTCCAGAAAGGACTCTATCTCACCCCTTAAGTGTGTTGATGTATCAGAAAACAATGACACATCAACATGTAGCATCTGATTTATGAAACTAGACTATATGTTTCAAACCAGTGCCAGAGTTGAGATTTCTCATGAAGGAGATTTTATTGTTTTTAAAGAAAGGAACATCTCATTTTAAATGAGGATATCCTCTCATGACCAGAATAACTGTCTACAAACACTGACTTATCCTCCAGGCCTCACAAGGGTACCTGACTCCCATGCCACGATCCTACCACACCTCAGATGTATCTCTTCTACGTACTTCTGTCTCAGTTGCTTAGAGAGTAATGACATGTAGTAGATACTCAATAGTTAGTGGTTTGGGAGACAAATGCTTTACTGTGTGCGGAAGTAGTACCTCAAAGATGTTTCTGTTAGCCCTGGCCGGGTGGCTCAGTTGGTTAGAGCATCATACTGATACGCCAAGGCTGCAGGTTTGATCCTCGGTCAGGGTACATACAAGAAGCAACCAATGAATGTATAAGTAAGTGGAACAAATTAATGTTTCCCTCTCTCTCTTTTCCCCTTCCTCTCTCTCTAAAAATCAATTATATATATATGTGTGTGTGTGTGTGTGTATATATATATATATATACATATATATATATATATATGTATATATATATATATATATATTTCTGTTATAGAATACCAAAAACCAGTTCTAATCCCAGGAAAGCAACCACCTAATTAGTGTTTTTTTTTTTATCCTCACCCGAGGACATTTTTCCATTTTTTACTCAGAGCGGGAAGGAGAGAGAGGAAGAGAGAGAAACATCGATGTGAAAGGGACACATCGAGTGGCCGCCACCCACACGACCCAACCAGGGTCGGGGACAAACTGCAGCCAAGGTACATGCCCTTAGCGGGAACCGAACCCGGGTCTCTGTGGACCACAGGCTGATGCTCTAACCGCTGAGCCAAACCAGCCAGGGCCCTAATTAGTTTTTTTAAAAAACACTACACTTGTCTGAAAACTATCAAACTTATCTTCTACACAGTATACTGTATCTCACCTTTGAAGATTTGCCTAATTGCAGATATGACTGAATATACTAATAGTGACACATGGTCCTGTTCACTTGGGGCAGAGGCAAGTTTACCTCTGTGGGTTGTGGCTGTCCCTCTGCTGGCAGAGGTCACCACTGTCCAGAATGCCGCCCCTCAGGCGTGGGAGCAGCTCAAAGCTGACAGACTTCCCTCTGGCCATGCCTCATTGGAACTGGTTTTCCTGTGGCTCTGGTGCCCCAGAGGTTCCAGGACAAGCCAGTTTGCCTAAGCCACGCTGGTGCTTATTCTGCACACACAAGGATGTTTATGCATCACACCATAACTGTCCAGATTCAATTTGTCAAACAAAGTGGACTTTCTCACATGCACAGTCTAGCATGTATGGAACTCAGACATGATTCTCATTACTTCACATATATTATATCATTTATGCTTCACAAGTCATTATTTAATTTACAGGTGGGGAACCTGAGGCACAGACTTCTGAGGAGCCTTTCCTGAGCTTACACAGCTATGCCTGGTAGATCCAGAAGGTAAACTTGCACAGCCCAAGTCCAGCGCAAATAAGCACCACCCCGTTCCGCCTCCTGCTATGGTACAGGAAAGCATGTGTGCCAGGCTGAGGGAAAGGGCCTCCCTGCTGCAATCCTCTCTGGCCAATTAACCTTTGATAGTGCCAGCGAGTCCTGTTTTGCCTACCGTCTTACTCTAGTCTCCTGAAACATACCCATCAGAGGTTACTGGTCACCACACTGCACACCAGGGCCTCACCTGGATATAGAGGTAGTGCACAGCCTCAGTGGTCGCCAATGGCTCACTGTCATGGCAACTGCTCTTTCCATTGCAGTCGTCATCCTAAACCAAGAGGAACACACAGAACTCAAAATGGGGGCTAAAATTAAACAAGGTCATCATCATCATCGAGTCATTTGTACCTGCCCCTCACCAAATATTTGGCCATCCTGCTGCCTTAGAGGAGACGGCAGTGGGCAGAACACAACCACTGTCCTTTAGCTGCTTACAGCGTTCAAAAGGCAATTTTGCTATTATCTGAATCCGCTGTCTAGTTTCCAGGTCTGTCACTAGACAGAACAATTGATAGGAAAAACAGAAAACAGGTAGGTATTAAAGGGGTGCAATCTGCAGAAAGACTGCAGGTCAAGTCAATTCTTTCTTACCATTCATCTCTCTCTATGGATAAGAAAAGCAGAATGTATACAGACTAATATTTTAAGGCTTCAGTTTTACTAGAACAACTTTCTTTGAAAACAGAAGATTAGAAATTCATCTTTAGTAAAACAATTTAAATGGATCCTACTGCTCTCTGGGTTACATGCCTGCAGAACAAATCCTCCACTGCCACTTTTCCATATGGCTAGTCTGTTTGTCCCCTACAGCTCATTTTCTAACCCATGTCCCTTTTTTCAAAAAATTGTTTTCTCTTCTAATAGATGTAATTAAATACTCTCCACCCAGGTATAGAAAAAGGCATTAGGTAGCATCTGATCATTTCTTTTTTATCATGAGTATCTTTATTCTGTTCCAAATTGCTTGTATTTATTAACCAAATGTGGCAATTCAAAATATATTTCAAAATGGCCTCAGTTAATTTAGAAAAAAAATTTTAAAGTCTGCCATTTGAGCCTTGACCATTTCTGATTTACACTTTCTTTGTGGAAGCATTCTTTAACATTTCTCCTTTCTCAAAGAAAAAAAACTCTGCTCTGAAAACAATCACATCCTGCTCCTAAACCATGTATACACTCTGGGGTTTATCTGTAGAAGATTGTTAATCTCCTGGAGGCTTCTCCTCATTAATTAGAATGCCTGTGAGATAGTGCCCTTAACGAAGCAAAACCAGGTAAATTTGGTGCCCCCATAATAATTAAATGCATAAGTAATGCTAAAACCAAAGAACACCTGCTTTAGCAATTTAGAGTATTTATACTATTATTCCTGGTTAAATTTACAATTTATAAATTTTAATCAAGAGGATGATTTTAAGGGTGATTTTTAATAGAAAGAAAAGTACTCATAAAAAATACTGACTAATACATTCAAACCTCCTTCAAATCAATTTAGCTGCTTATCTAACAGAATCTATATGTAGACTTTTCTTTATCTACTACAAATGCCCCTTAATTACTGATTATTTTTTATTTCCAGTAATAAATTCATTGCATTCAACTCCCAGGTGCAGAATGCTTCTCTGTATCAGCACAGCCCCAGTAGTTAAAAAGCTTCACCCTGGACTCCATGCAGTAGCATCAAGGGCTTTGCTGGCCTGGGTAACAAACAAACAAACAAACAAACAAACAAAACACACTACAAACAGAATTGAGTGGGGTTCAAGGCCTGGAGTAGTGTTTTTCAAACTTTTATGACCATGGTCCACATAAAGAAATAAATATAGTTTAAATCACACCAAGTACACATACTCTTGAGAGACAAGTTCCACAGCGTTTACCTTTATTACTGTGATAACTTTTGGTATTCTGTACTCCTCTCTAGAGCATTAAGAATAAAATAAAGCTGGTTGTGATTCTCGAAACTGATTTCATAACCTGTTCCAGGATCATGGCTCAGTGTTAAAACATTATTCTAGGGGATGGATTATGAAATCAAAATTAACTGATGTAAGAGAGAGACCTACTTAACTCCATAATTAGGCTGTTTAGTTACTGAATTAATTTACATTCAATCCTCATCCTCAACCATATAGGTTCCCAAAATTGTCAAGGAAAAAGTTTTTATTTTTAAAAAATACAGGGTATCAATTTACTTCTCTATTCTGAAAGCAGGTATATTTTATTAGGTGGATAAATTAAGTCCTATAAATAAATATGTAAGTAGCATATATTTAAATATTTTTAAATTGAAGGTTTCTATATTTGCATTATCAGATTAAGGCTTTACTATTTCATCTAAGGTTTATAACAACAAACATTAATTTTCTTACATACCTGGCCCATGATGAGTAAAGTAATACAATTTCTATGTATATGTGTACCTGATTCTGGCTTTTACTGTTCTCATCTTCATTGTCAAAGATGATATCACTTTCAGAATCTGAAGCAGGTCTTAAAAAGAGAAACAGAAAAATACTAAAGAAACCAAAATCCCTGTTATAATTTTGAAAATCAAAACTTGTTAATGACTAGAAAGCAAAGAGCTGCACTAGAGACACTGTACCATGACCCTGGAGGCATAAATATGTCCACAATACCATGCTGATTTGTATTCCCCTAATATATGATGAAACACAGAACTCGATTTAAATAAAAATTGGCCTGAAAATTTTCCTGAAAAAAATTTAATAGCCAAGAGTTATGATAAACTGGATACAATGAAATAAAGTCATGAAATTAAATGACTGGATTCCGAAATGAATAACAACTATAGTTTAGGATCATAATTATTGGTTTGGTAACCTTTTCTGGAGCTGCACTTGGCACTACACCAAGACTGCAAATTAGCTCCTCAATGTTCCAAAGAGTTGGAAGACCTTATCTAAAAGAATGACCTTTTTAAAAAGTCTGTTAAATATATTAAGGTGACGTACTGGAAGAAATTTCTATTTTTCCTTTCTCCCAGGCTTGGATTTGGAGGTCTTTTGAAGATAACGGGGAAAAAACTTTAAGGATTGTATTTGGTTATTTTGTAAAAGTTGGTTTCGTATTTCTATTGTTTTTTAACATGCCAAACTAGGCTCCGAGGGGATAAAATCAGGGGCGCGCCCAGGCGGCGGGGCCCTGGCAGCGCTGTGAGCTCTGCGCGCTCTCTTACAAGAAGGACTGCGAGAAGACTCCGTCGTGCTCATCCTCCTCGTCCTCGTCGCTGCTGGAGTCCTGGCCCGCGGCGGGGAAGCGGGCGCTGGCGGAGCGCTCGGCGGAAGTGCTCCACTCCACCGAGCTGGTGAGGATGGGCGGCGGCGCTGCGGCCTCCACGTTGTCGGGGGCGTCCGGGTCACTGTCGCCCACAGGCAGCGGGGGGACTCGGCGGTCCTGGGCCTGGGGCCCCGTGTCCTCGGGCGAAGTGCCCAAGTCCATGGGCGAAGTGTCCAAGCCCACGGGCCGCTCGTGTCGCTCAATCCAGGCGTTGTAGTAGCGCACTATGTTCTCATGGTGCAGGCGCGACAGCAGCGTCACCTCGCCCTTGATCCTGCGGAAGTGCCTGCTGGCCGGGTTGATGGGGATGCGCTTTACCGCGTAGCAGCAGCCGTCCAGCTTGTTCTGCACCTGCAGTGTGGACAGGGAAGGGCCCTGGTACTGCCAGCCGCTGGGAACCCCATGCAGACTGGCGTCTGTACATCACCCATCCCCTCCCCAGGAGAACCTGGATTTCTGAGTGAAACCAATCTACAGTCTGGGACTCTTAAGCTGAAAAAAGTCTTGACTGCCAAAAACTTGTAAAACATCTCACCCCAAACTAGATGTATTTAACTTGCTAAGAGTCCCTAGGGAAAACAGTCTCCATTTAACCATTAATTGTATTGACAATTACACCCCTGCTTTTCCAATATCACATCTGCTGTCAAAATTTCTAAGTAAGCCTTGTTGTTTTCTTAACCTTGTTTTAAAAATAATTATTTTCTAAAGTCAGTGTAAGGTTTCAGAAGATGACTTTAGTCTCTCTGTTTTTGTTTTTTTTTTACATTTAAAGTCACAAAACACAAACTAAACTCCAAAGATTTCAACAGACCCAGATGAAAATTCTAATTCTCAACTTATAAAGCTGTGTGAACTTAGACTAATTAATTTCCTTGAGACTTAATTTTCTCATCTATAAAATGGCATCTATACCACTTTCCTTACCTCAAAGAGTGACTATACAGATTAAATGAGCCCTGGTGGTTCAGTCAGCTGGAGTGCTGTCCCTATACCAAAAGGTTATGGGTTCGATTCCGGGTCAAGGCACATACCTAGTTTGTGGGTTCAATCCCCGTACTGGAAGTGTATGGGAGGCAACCAATAGATGTTTCTCTCTCACATCAATGTTTCTCTCTTTCTCTCTCCCTTTGTCTCTCTCCTCCTCTCTCTGAAATCAATGGAAAAATATCCTTGGGTGAAAATTTAAAAAAAAAAAGATGAAATGAGATGAGGTAGATAAAACACCCGTATCCAGGCTGCACAGAGAAGATGCTCAGTAAGCAGCAGCTACTGGTATTAACACAATCAATGCCCATTGTTTTTGTTACAAAATACTGAAGATTTACCACTGGTGCTACTAAAACTAGAACAGTATCATTAGGAACACAACAAAATACAAGTAAAAGTTTCAAAGACACTTCTCCAGGCTTCCTATATGCTGAGTAATTTCACTGTGCAGTTGGGTTGACTGAAGTACCTTTTATAAAATCCCATTCACCAGAATATTCTAGACCTAATCCTGCAGGTCATCTGAGGTCATGAAAAGCAACAATTTGGCCCTGGACAGAGGGAGAAACTAGTTGAATACAAAAGGCAAAACAGCACATCATTCTTGTGTTTGGCTCATAGATTTCAATTAGACTACTAAAAAACTACTTCTAGGAATGTAAAAGGAGTACATCGAAATTGAATTTCAGATGACCTTTTCTTTGTGGAGAGAGGCTGTCCAGTAAAACAGATATGGGTCTGAATGATGCTTTTATCTTTTAGCGGATATAAGTTATCTTGGGCAAATTATATAACTTTTCTGAGCCTTAGTTCTCTAATCTGGAAAATGGGGATAACAGCTATTCATAAGAATATCATGAGATTAAAAGATGTTTGCAAGGCTCCTGGCACACAACCTGAAATATGGAAAGTGCTCCCCAAAACCATAGCCCTTTGTTCTTTTCCTGTCACATTAATAGCATGGAGGACAGTGGGAAGTCTTAGCATTGTCTTTCAACCTCCTTTCAGTGCACATCATATGTACCATGAGTCACTGACGGGTGTGGCACTTGCTATAATGGAAACTCCTGGGAATTCACTTATTCAAACGGAAAGGTGAAATGTCGGACCACTGAGCAGACTACCCTGACCTAATCTGGAAACAGATGGAGTGTGAGGGCTATAGGGTTCTCATCAGTAGAAACTGCAGGAAACATTTAAGGGCTTAAATTATGATGTTTTAGTTCTATGAGCTTACTAATAATTTTTAAGTACTTATAAGGAAATTAAGTTTGGTGTTTTGCATTCAAAAATCTAAAATATAAAGAAGTTAAAGGACTTCATCAAAACTGCAGTTTGAGCTAGAGGGATAATATATACTTTAGTCACTCTTCACTCCTCTTAAAGATAACTATGATCATCTGATCAGGGTATCTGTCACAGTATATCTATTTAATCACCTAAATGTAATGTCTATAATTTCAAGAAGTTGAAAATTTCCCATACTTATAACATCCTTTTGAAAAATTGGCTTAACATTGTTTATCCCTGACTACCACAGAAAAATTAATTCAGTTTTTTTAGGGTATGTGTGGAAGGCCTTCCACAGTAATACTAGTAATGTTTCCTAATAACACTTGCAGAATCCTAAATAGAAATATGCCCTATTTTATTTACATGTAAGATGACAAGTATCTCATATGGATTTAATAATACTATATTAATCTGGGTCTCCTAAATTTCAACAAAATACTTAAATTATATAATAACAGCTGAAATCTCTTTCTCAAGGGAAAGATAATAAAAGTCACCCAAATAGGCTGGAATGAAGAAGGGAAGACCTAACAACAGCATAATTTAAATTATCACTAATTTCCCATCTCAGTAAGACCTGGAAAATAAAAACTAAGACCATCTGGGGCCATTTCCCAGTTGGAATTCCATCTTAGTTCTAACCTTGCAGCCCTTTTATCTACAGCAACTCTGAAAGCAAATGGATGAAGAAAAAAAAAGGAATTTTCTTTCTGAACCAAAGCACACAAAAATGTTCTTTGTATAAAGGTCCTGACTCCACTTGGGCTGTTATAATCATGTGGTCTTCACATTAATACACTGCATCAGCTAAGGGAAGAGCAATGATGAGTTCTTAATGTGTCCAGTGTAACTTTAAATAAAACCTTTAAGCCCAGAAAGGTGAAGATGATCCTAGTTTCAAATGGTCAAATTCATTTCCCTCCCCACTCTCAAAATAGAAGTCAAGTCCATAAATGTGCAGAAATGGAACAGAGTAGGAGTGTTAAAAGGGACTGGGGACAACTCTGTTGTGTGTTTTTTTTTGGTAATCTTCACCTGAGGATATTTTTTCTATTGATTTTTAAAGAGAGTGGAAGGGAGGAAGGGAAGGGGAAGAGGAGAGAGAGAGAGACAGAGACAGAAACAGAGAGACATATCAATGTGAGAGAGACACCTAGATTGGTTGCCTCCCACACAACCCCAACTGGGGCTGGGGATTGAATCTGCAAACCCAGGTAATGTGCCCTTGACCGAGAATCGAACCCTTGACCTTTTGGTGTGAGGGCCAACACTCTAACCATTAAGCCACAGGCAGGACATGGGGACAACTCTAGCACACCTTGATGACAGCTCCAAAAGCTCCTTTGCCGAGAAGCTGTAATTCTTCAAACTCAATGAAATAGCGGGAAAACTGTCTCTGTGTCTCACTGCAGAAAGCATCACTGGATAGCTGGCTGCTAGGAATAACAGTGTAATTTTGTCCTCCAGAATCTGAAAAAAGAAAAGGCATGTGGCAAATGAGGCATTAGAAATACAGGAAGAGCTGCAATATCCAACAACGATTCAAGTGCTGATAGAAGGGGCCCTAATCAGTAGTTTGAAAAAGTACCTCTGACCTGGCAGACCCTTTAGTACTCTCCTCATTTTGTCCTCTTTAAAGTAGGTAGAAATATATAATTAGCTCAAGTTTACAGGTGGAGGTAACTGAGACAGAGAGTAAGGAAATGACTGGATGATCGAGCCAGATCTCAAACCCAGGTCTCCTAATCCATCTCAATCTCCACTGAGGTCCCTTAATATACTACCTAAGGAGCAGCAAGGAAATCCAGTTACATGACAAGAAGTGTTAACTAAACACTAAAAGAGGCTACACCAATAGACACTTTATCAGTAGAGACAAAAGCCAGGATGGCAAACAGTTCCAGGCACACAGGACACATTAAATGGATTTATGTATAGCTCAGCATAAAACAGATAAAATAAATATTCATGTTGTCCCTTAGGTTAATATATACTTTTAAAATAATTTATGTCAAGCAGGGTATCAAAAATGAACGGTAAAAGACTCACCCTCAGGACTTTGTTCCAGTAAAGGCAATTTTGGCTGTGGGTTTATAAAGCTGTGTTTCATCAGCTGCTGAGGACTCCATCTTTCCTTGTCATCCAGGCAAACACATCTCAGTGAGAGGGAAGAGAGAATCTCAGCAATGCACAAAATAAATAAATGCTAAGCTAGTTAATCCGAGGCATTTACCTATGGGTTTATTTTTTTAAAGATACACATTAGAGAATTCATTTTACTTATGGACCAAAATGCACTCAGAAGTGAATTTAAATCAACATTCCTGCGGGATTTACATGCCAAGCCCCAGGCTGGGTACAAGTGGGTAATAATAAAAAAAAAAAGTATACGGTAATATCCCCCCATCTCCCATCTACGGTTTCACTTTCCATAGTTTTAGCTACCCTCAGTCAACTATGGTCTGAAAATATTAAATGGAAAATTCCAGAAATAAACAATTCTTAAAGTTTAAATTGTACACCATTCTGAGCACCATGAGGAAATTTCTCACCATTCTGTTCTGTGAGTCATCCCTTTGTCCAGCATATACACTACCTGCCTGTTAGTCACTTAGCATCCATATCGGTTATCAGATCGCCTGTGCTAATGTTCAAGTAACCCTTATTTACTTTATAATGGCCCCCAAGCACAAGCATAGCCTAACGCTATGTCACCAAGCCTACGTGACCCACCCCACTCATCTCATCACACAGACATCGTATCATCTCACATCATCACAACAAGGGTGAGTACAGTACAGTATTTTGAAAGAGACCACATTCACATAACTTTTATTACAGTATATTGTTATAGTTGTTCTATTTTATTAACAGTTATTGTTAATCTCCTACTGTTCCTAATTTATACATTAAACTATCCTAAGTATATATATACAGTCGTCCCTCAGTTATCATGGTTAATCCGTTCCAGACTCTATCGGTCGGCCCTGGCGTGGAAGGATTCCTGGGGTGCTCGAACACATAGGCCTACAGTCCACACGTACAGTAATTTCAATTTTAACTGTAATTGTAATACAGGGGTATATAATTGACTCAGACAACCGAGCGCGCGCTCTATCATTTTCACTGTCTTGATCAATTTTTCAATGAATATATTTGAAAAAACTACGATAGAGTGAAGCCGCAAAAGTCAAAGCATGAAGGAACGACTGTATAGGAAAAAAGACACAGGGTATATAGGGTTTGGTACTATCCGTGGTTTCAGGCATTCATTGGGTCTTGGAATGTATTCCCTTTGGATAAGGGGAGACTACTATAGTCTCCAGAGGCAGAAAGGCACTGTCATAGAACAATTTTGCAGCCATTTAAAATAGCACACGTATGCTATGAATTTTCACTCCCATTTTGGTTCAATGGCTTGCCCTGCTAAACCAGGCCTTTCCAGGGACCAGTCATGAAGCTTTCCGAAGGAAAAGCCAATCAGATCAATAAGGTAGGGTTGGGGCCCAATGTGATAAACTTTACATAAAGCCTGTTCATCATAGCATGAAGCTGGTAACAATTAAGTACTACTTTTTAAAAGTCCTACACTTCATCATATACTTTTGTTTAAATCTCATTCCTTGAACTTATTAACTTACTGTTTATTTTTGTTTTTTAATGAGTGAAAACAAGACATACCTTTAATCCTGTGGTGCTCAAACTGGGGTTCCTGAGCAGCAGCATTGGTATCAGTATTATCTGGAAATTTGTTATAGACATACAAATTCTACTCCATCCCAGTCTTAGTAAATCGGCAACTCTGGGACTATGAACGGTAACCCATGCCTTAAAGTTTAAATTGTACACAAAATTTTAAAGTTCTCCAGGTGGGCCCTGGCCGGTTTGGCTCAGCAGTTGGAGCATCGGCCTGTGGACCAGAGAGTCCTGGGTTCGGTTCCCGCTAGGGGCACGTACCAAAATAAATAAATAAATAAATAAAATAAAAGTTCTCCAGGTGATTTCAATGCAAGATAAAGTCTGAGAGCCACTGTTCTAACTAATCTAAGCTACCTGGTTGTCATCACAAATGACCCAAGTATCACCACTTGGTAGCACTTGACCCTAATTATAAACAATGTATTTAAAAGGATCAACCATCATTCTGAATTCTGGACTTAAAGTCTATACCTATATAAAGTGGTAACAGCAACTATCATAAATGGAAATATTTTTTATCCTCACCCGAGGAAATTTTTTGTTCAGATAGAGCGGGAGGGAGAGAGAGAGAGAGAAACATCGACGTGAAAGGGACACATCGAGAGGTTGCCACCCACACAACCCAACCAGGGCCGGGGACAAACCACAACCGAGGTACATGCCCTTAGCGGGAACTGAACCCGGGTCTCTCTGGACCGCAGGCTGACGCTCTAACCGCTGAGCCAAATTGGCCAGGGCATAAATGGGAATATTTTATTTTTTATATCACAGCACTAAAAAATAAAGCACTCTTAATTTAGTACATTAAAAGGGCAAGAAAAAATGGTAATAAAAGCATTTGGATGAGATACTCTACTTCCCCCTAAGTTTATTTATTTAGTTAAAAAAATTTTTTCTTTATTGATTTTAGAGAGAGAGATAGAAACAAAGATGAAAGAAAACACTGACTGGCCACCTCCTGTATGCCCCCCACTGAGGATTTGGCCCACAACCCAGGCATGAACCCCAACCGAGAATTGAACTGGTGACCTCTCGGTGCATAAATCGATGCTCAACCACTGAGCCACACCAGCCAGGCTTCCCCCTAAATTTAAAATTTATATTTAGTTATGTCAGCAAAACACAAATACCTTCTTGCAAATACTATGAAAACATTACTGATAATGATAAAGTCTTTGACAATCATACAAACAAACTATATAGTTTTGTTTGTGGATATTTATTTTAATCCTCACCCATGGATATTTTTCCATTTATCTTCAGATAGAGTGGGAGGGAGGGGGAGAGAGGGAGAGCGAGAGAGAGAGAGACATCCACACAACCCTGACCAGGTTCGGGGATGATTTGCAACCGAGGCACGTGCCCTTGACCAAAATTGAACCCGTGACTCATTGGTCCATGGGCCGATGCTCTAACCACTGAGCCAAACCAGCCAGGGTGAGACTGATATTTTAAAATGACATCATCCTATACATATTATTCTTCAACTTGCTTTTATCTTTTGACTACATAAAATATTCTGCACACAATTTCATTGTGGAGGTTGTAGGAGGTGTCCCCACCAACAAGCAATTCTCTAACACTAGCTGGATGTCCTACAATTCACAATACTGACACTCCTTACCTAGAGAGAGCATCAGATCCCAAATGTTAAGGGTTCAGTCTTACATGACTGTCCCTCCAACCCCTCTTTAGATGTCAAATGCAAGCCCAGGTTGTCACCTGAGTTTCTGACCTTCCAGCTATAGATCAGAGGTTCCTGTGACCTCCTACCCAGGTTTGATTAATTTCCTAAAGAGGCTCCCAGAATTCAGAGAAACATTTTACTTTCTAGATCACTGGTTTATTATAAAAAGATATAACTCAGGAACAGCCAGATGGAAGAGATGTATAGAGCAACATATATAGGAAGGGGCAAGAAGCTTCCATGCCGTGTCCAGACACACCCCTCTCTCAGCACCTCCATGTGTTCTCTGAATTCTGTCCCTTTGGGTTTTTGTGGAGGTCTTATTACATAGGCATGATCGATTAGATCACTGGCCACTGGTGATGGAGTGATGCCAAAATGATTGGCCCAGAGAATTTCATCTTTTAAACTGATATCTTGGTGGCTATAACATCTCTTGAAGATATAATTCATTCTAGGTAGGCTTTATAATGTTCTTGATTAAGATTTATTGTGATGTCAAACACATTACTGTCATAGTTGAATTGGAGTTGATAAGGTCTGGGGGGGGCGGGACTAGAAGTTCCAACTCTCCAATCACATAGTTGGTTCCTCTAGCAACCAGCCCCTATCCTTAGGTGGTTTCAAAAGTCACGTCAATAACATTACAAGAGACAGCTTTGCGGCTGTCAACAGAAAATTCTAAAGGTTTTAGGAATTCTGTGCCAGAAATAGGAACAAAGCCTAAATATATATTTCTTATTATAAATCACAATATCACACTATGTGTCTTAGAGATCTTTCTAAGCCAGTACTTAAAGATCTTTTTTAATTTTACCAGAATTTATTTACACATTATTCTACTGTTGGACATTTAGATTATTTCCAATTTTTCATGGGTACAAAAATACTGCAATGAACATCTCTATAGATGCCTTATTGGGTTTCTGAAGTACCTTATCAACTCCAATTCAACTATGACAGTAATGTGATTGACATCACAATAAATCTTAATTCAGAAAATTATAAAGCCTACCTAGAATGAATTGTCTCTTCAAGAGATGTTATAGCCACCAAGATCTCAGTTAAAAAGATGAAATTCTCTGAGCCAGTCATTTTGGCATCATAGTAGTAGTAAGTAGTAGAGGCAAATGCTAGGTCCAGCTTTGAACCAAAAGGGATAAAATGCCTGGAAAGTTTCATGTTAGGTCCATAGTTTCCACCACTAAGAACAAACCCTGACTCAGCATCGCCAAGAACTAGGTACCACTGTTAGCACTTTGCAGGTATGAGCTCACTGAATCTTCACAACTGCCTCCAGCTGGGCCATGCTATTCTCATTTTACAGGAAGGAAACAGAGCAGGGTGCTAGTCACTCAGCCCTTAAGAGCTGGAGGTGGGGTATGAACCCAGCCATATGGCTCTTTCCCATCACAAAGACTGATCAGAAACAAAACTTTCTTCCAAGGATGTTCACCAATAAGCAAAAATAAAACTACAGCCCAGCTGGTGTGGCTCAGTGGTTGAGCATTGACCCATGCACCAAGAGGTCGCCGGTTCAATTCTCAGTCAGAGCACATGCCCAGGTTGTGGGCCAAATCCCCAGTGGGGGACATGCAGGAGGCAGCCAACCGATGTTCTCTCTCATTGATGTTTCTATCTCTCTCTCTCTCCCTCTCCTTTCCTCTCTCTCTAAAAAAATCAATAAAGAAAAAATAATTTAAAAAATATATAACTACAAATGAAATGTTGCTATTCTTTTGTTGTTTGTGAATGATTTATTCTTTTGTTAACAGGAGCATGGACAGCAAATGTGGTAAATCAATACTGTGCTGTCCTTCTTAACCAAGCACAGTCTACCAAACCACTCTAAGGAGAGAAAAATATAAAACATTCTAGAGGACAGCCATGTTAACAGAATAAGAAATAGTGCAGGGTTCAAGTTAAAAATTGACAGAGCATAGAGCTATTCTCTAAGAAAAGAACTAGGCAAGTTAGCTACTGAGTCTGTCCTTCACTATTTAATGTGAAAAATGTGTACTACTTATACTTCCTGGTGTTATTTTTAAAAATACATAATGCAATTGCGAACCTTCACTAAATTAGTCTTGACCAATGAGGAACAAGAGAAAGCTAAAGTCCATTTTGATGAATGAAATGAGTCTGAGTCCTTCCATCAGTGATTCTATCACCATAATTCTTTTTATGTAATTTCGGCCAACCACATTGTCAGGGTACATTGAAATAAATAGTTTTAAAGTTCCAGTGCATTAAAGAAATATGAACTATTTCTTTCCCAGCCAGGTGGCTTGGTAGGTTGGGGTATTGTCACATACACCAAAACAGTTACGGGTTCGATTCCCAGTCAGGGTACATATGGGAGGCAACCAATTGATGTTTCTCTCTCTCTCTCTCTCTTGCTCTGTCTCTCCCCCTTCCTCTCTCCTTCAAAAAACATCATTAGCAATCTTTTGTTTTTAAATCTTCACCCAAGGATATTTTTCCACTTATTTTCAGACAGAGTGGGAGGGAGGGAGAAAGAGAAGAGAGAGAGAGAGAGAGAGAGAAAGAGAAACACCGATGTGAGAGAGACACATTGATTGGTTGCCTCCCAAATGACCCCGACCAGAGCCGGGGACTGAATTGCAACCGAAGTACTTGCCCTTGACCAGAATCAAACCTGAGACTCTTGGTCTGGGGGCCGATGCTCTAACCACTGACCAAAACCAGCCAGGGCTCTTTAGTAATCTTAAGATGTTTATGTACTTTAAGGAGACAACACAGCATAAGAATCACATTTGGCCCCTTTCCACAACTGGATGTAAATTCATGTCTACTTCTATTTTATGGTACACGGAAACTATCTTATTAAAAGATAAGTGCAGCTGTTTTTACTTTGTAAAGGGTAAAATGATGAATGACAAGAAATAACAGGGATTAGGTCAGATGACAGGTGGAATAGATGGAAATAGGAAAAGAAATGTGAAGGGTAAAAAAGAAATGTAGGGAGTGAATGAAATGAATTAAAATAAAATGAATGGTTGGGGAAAAGAAATAAGGTGAGAAATAAGACAGATTGGTTAAGAAAGTAAACTTGCTGGAAAGTTGGACTAGAGGAGTATCTAGAAAAACCTAAACTTAAGGGATCTTATTTCTCATTTAACAGAGAAACAGAGAACCTAGGTCTGCCTTGGAGTGAGAACAGAGGCAGGGCTAACAGAAAATACTGACTAGAAGGACCTGCACAAAGACCATAAGCCAGAGTAAAGATTCTCTCAAACTGGATAACATTTGGCTCATAGATAAAAGTGCACCTGTAATTCACAGATGTTGAAAATCCTCTGGTTAGAGCAAGGAAGTCATTTGCATTCTAGGGCTTGGTTGAATGAGATGTTGCCAATTAAGAAGAATGGTTAAGAAGAACAAGGGGAAGAATTACTCTCCTAAAGCTGTTTTCTAAATAGGAGGCCTTGCCTTTGACCCCTTAGAAACCAGAAACAAAAGTAGACAGGGAGGCTCTTCCATTTGGAGTATCTGAGACATCTGCCTCGTAGCCATCTTTATTGTCTTCCTAGAACATACCAGGTAGTCCCCAAAATGCAGTCTGAAAATCAATGACTAAGCCCAAGTGCATTTAGGAGAATGCGTGAGTTAATGGAATAATAAACATAAGCAAGAAAACAGAACATACGTGGCTGGGAAAAAGTTGGGAGAACTAAGAATGAACTCAAATCCTGTTGCTCACTTTTCAGCTTATATATATAATATATATTATATATAACACATAATATATATATACATACATCATTTAGATGCTTATTCAAGCACAATAGAAGTACAGGAATAAACTGCAATTAGAGAGAATCTCAATGATACTCACTTCTTTAGAAAATCTTGAAAGTCAGCAGGTAAGTCACCAGGGATGGTCACAGGGTACTCGCCACATTCTTGTCCTTGGCTGAGGGAGAGCAGCAGAAGGCCAAGATGCCACACATCCCCTTTCTTCCCTGTTTTATAAGGCAGGGCACTGTCACTAAAACGAACTCGGGTTTGCTCAAACACATCTTCCTTGCAAATATCTGCTAGGCGCTTAGAAATGCTGTAGTCTGTAATCTTGATGGTGCCCTCTGTGTCCACCAAGACATTCGATGTACTCAGAACCTTGTGCACCACGGAGTTGCTGTGCAAATAATCAAGGCCCGACAAGAGCTGAGCTGCGTAACTGCGAAGCTGATGCACGGGGATGGGGCCTGAGTGGCTCAGGTGTACAGCAAGGGACACGCCATTAAAGTGCTCCACCAAAATGTGCACCACAATGGAGGCATCTTGCTCTCTGAGATTCATTGCAAAGTAGCGTACTATGTTGGGGTGACTCAATTTTACCAGTGAGTTGAATTCAGTTTCTGCTCCTTGAATCTGATGAAGAAAAAACAAAAGGTAATACTGGGTTGATCACCATTAAGTGGTGTTCAACTTCAAAAGTGAAATATTTAATAGAAAACATACTTTCAAAGGATAAGAGAAAGAATATGCCCTGAACTGACTCCTCCCCTAAACCATAGGTCAACCTAATAGTTCATAAAGATGGAAAAACATTTAGTTAATTCTCAACTTCTTTGATCTCAAAACCTAGTGTACAAATGCTATAAAATTAGTGAACAGCTTTTAAAATTTCTTTTGCAACAAGGCTACCAGAAAAGAGAAACATTAATTTTAAAATAACCCTTTCTCATTATAAAGTTTAACTGTCAAAATTTAAATAAGTACTAATACAAAAGAAAAAACCCACAAAAGAAAAACAACAACAACAAATTATCTATGTGGCCACCACTGAAAGACAACTGTTATGATTTTGGTTTATTTATTTCCAGTTGTTCTATCGGAAATACACATACCTTCTGAACACAAGGCTTTACCTACTGTTTTGCAACCTTTTTATTATGTAACACTGCAATATGTAATATTAAATGTTCTCCTTAAAATCAGTGTTATAAATTAACTCTAAATTTCTCCAGTTCCTTAGAATTCAGTTTTTAAGCAATAGTTCAAAAGACTGCAAAAAGCAGGATTACGCAGTACTAGTTAGTCCCAGAGACGGCTGTGAATGCCATAACAGAGGCTGAGAAAGGAGGTTAAGAAAGCAGCTGCACACGTTTGGGCCACGTTGTGAAAGTTCTGAAAGAGGCAGCAAGAAGCGGAGAAAACTGGTAAAGAAGGTGCTGCTCCCCACCATCCCTCTGGTTAAACAGATCTCACACCATTCTGATGATCTTTACCAGCCAATCAAATGCAGAGCTACTTTGTCATCTCCTAAAGCTCAAGATTAGGTACTTTGCTCAGTGGGCCCTCTTGGATGCCTACCTGCTTTTTGCACTTATCAATCTTCTCTTTTTCTTGACTGGTCAGGAAAGGACCAATATTTTTCTGCCACTGAAGGACCCACTCATACAACAAGACGAAGCTGCCAGTGGCTGTTTCCAAAGCATTGTAAACTAGTTTTCCAAGCTGTTCATCACAGGCTGCACATTAAAAGAAAATGTAATTAACTCTCACTGGCACATTTTCCATGGGAATAAACAAAGAGGGGATATATATACACATTCACTCACCAGTGGATGCCATGTGCTACTTATGAAAAGTATGATTTCATATAGCACATGCTCTTTTGTGACTAAGTTTTAATATTTAACAATATAATCTGAGCCCCAAAACATTAATTACTATTCATCAACAGTGAGATCTTAGTATCTGAGGAATGTTTTCTTCCAAAAGCCAGGATTCACAATGTTACTTTCACAACCAGTTCACCTCTGATGACTGCTTCTTGGTGCAATAGTGTATCCTCACAAAGCTAAATACTGTACCAGCTAATGTGACAGAAGGAATTTGGAATAGGAACATTCCACCCAGATTACTGCATCAGTGTGCACAGTATAAAACAGGTTTTAGCAATCTGAAAATTTGAAAATATCAATGATTTTCTAAACACAAAATATAAATATATTTAGTATATACAAACTGGCTAACAGTTCCGAGGAAAGGAACCAGAAATGACAGTTTAAACTTGAAGCTAGAAAGAGAGATACATTTATTTAGTGACAAGCATATGGTTTTCACTTGTACCTGGGGAGCTAAATCTCTGTAACACCAAAAATTTTTGTTCGCCCTGGCTAGTTTGGCTCAGTGGTTGAAGCGTCGGCCTGCAAACCTGAGAGTCCCGGGTTCAGTTCCCGGTAGGGGCACGTACCAGAAAAAAAAAAAATTTCTTATAAAAACTTATATTTTCTTTTTTATTTTATTTTATTTTATTTTTTATCCTCACCCGAGGATATTTTTCCATTCTTTGTACAGATAGAGTGGGAGGGAGAGAGAGGAAGGGAGAGAGAGAGAGAAACATCGACGTGAAGGGACACATCGAGTGGCTGCCACCCGCACGACCAACCAGGGCCGGGGACAAACTGCAACCGAAGTACGTGCCCTTAGCGGGAACCGAACCCGGGTCTCTCCAGACCGCAGGCCGCCGCTCTAACCGCTGAGCCAAACCGGCCAGGGCTATATTTTCTTTTTTAAAATGTTATTAAGGCATATTGGCATACACTATTATATTAGTTTCAAGTGCACAGCATAGAGATTTGACATTTGTATATCTTGCAGTGTGATTTCACAAGTGTAGTAACCATTTGCTACCGTGCAAAGCTACTATATTATTGCTTATATTCCCTGTACTGTACATACAAATCTATATTTTCATTAAAGACTATAATAGAAAATTACCAAAAAATTAGAAAAAAAAAAATCACCTACAATATCACCATTTTGTTTCTCTTCTAGCTCCTCCCCCCACTGCCCCTTAATTTACCAAATCACAGCATATATAACAGGGTTTCTCACCTTTGGCACTTGGCATTTTGGACCAGTAATCCTTTGTTGAAGGATGATCTTGTACACTGTAAGATGTTTATTAGCAGCAGCCCTGACTTCTACCCACCAGATGTCAAGAGTAACCCCACAATGGTCTTAACCATCAAAAATGTCTCCAGCCATCACCAAAATGTCCCCTAGGGGACAACGTCACTCCCAAATGAGAACGACTGATATATATAGTATTCTGTCTTTTTCTCTTGTTATATAAATAATAGTTTCCCATAATGTTGCATTGTTATCAAAATGAAAACATTTTTTTTCAAAGAAGCAGTAATAGTTTTTTTTCCATTTAAAAAATGAAAAGGGAAGTAACCTGTATATGGAGGACATAGTCACCTTAGCTACACTACTCTGAGAACTGTGGCTGAACTAGCTTACCTAGACTTTTTATCTGAGAATCAGGTTTTACTTCATAGAAATGCTGACAATTTAAGAAAGTTTAATTAAAATGGTCTGTTAGGTTAGTCATAAACAACTCCTGACATTCTTAGGCTAAGGGGAAAAAAACCCCGATGTCTAAGCAGTGCACACCGGAGACACAGATGTCAGATATTTGTGGGGTAAAGTATGATGTTATTTACATACAGCCTAACTACACTGTGCATTATACAGTACAATGTCTTGTAATATTTTGTTCCCCAACTGGGGCTAGATGTGGGTATTTTTGGTGTTGTTTTTTATAATTTTATTATTGCCATCCTCTCCCTGTCACTTTTGCATGATGGGGATAATAAAAGGGACAAAAGAACACACTGTGACGAGACTAAGGGAAGATAGGTTGCCAGAAGAACTCTGACTGATTTTATTATGCTAACAATGATCATCATTTCTACAGACAGTCTCTTTAGGGCTTGATCCATTAAGAAGTTCTAATGGCTTTAAACTGAAAAACAAATGTTAGTAAGTTGATCTTTTATAAAAACATTTCACAGAAAATTAGGACATATTTTAAAAACTAGACCCATTGTGCCCTGGTCAGTTTGGCTCAGCGGTTAAAGCGTCGGCCTGTGGTCCGGAGAGACCCGGGTTCGGTTCCCGCTAAGGGCACGTACTTCGGTTGCAGTTTGTCCCTGGCCCTGGTTGGTCGTGCGGGTGGCAGCCACTCGATGTGTCCCTTCACGTCGATGTTTCTCTCTCTCTCTCCCTTCCTCTCTCTCCCTCCCACTCTATCTGTACAAAAAATGGAAAAATATCCTCAGGTGAGGATAAAAAAAAACAAAAAAAAAACAAAAAAAAAACTAGACCCATTGTGAGAAAAAAAAATAATTTATGTAGTGGCTTTACAAAAAACTTTCAGATTGCAAATGTGTCTCCTGATGAGGGTGTTAACTAAGGTGAATCTATCTAATGACTATCAAAGACAATGAGAAATCAAGTTAAGGTAATAAGGAGTTAGATTAATTTCCCTTCCTGATCTCCCCAGATTTTTAAAAGTAGTGAGTTTTATGTGGCCAATTCATGAGTCTGAAATGCCCTAGGTCAAGGACAGTCTCAGGACCAAAGCTAATCATCTCTACCAAGGTCCTGAACCTACCCAAATGGGTGCTTTGTCCTGAACAGGGCAGGCTCTGTGTATGTGCAGAATTCTGTACAGTTCAGACTGCTTTCAGGCAGCCAAGGTTAGGTGTCCAGTTCATAGACTATTCAGGTTTCTTCTCCTTCTACCTGCTCCCTGCTTCTTAGCAGTTCCCCTGCTTATTTGTAACTCCTTAAAGAGGAAGGGAAAAAGACACTGAAAAAAAGCAAATTCAATGTAGGTAATTTGGCTACCTGCTAGCTCTGATAAGAATTCATAGAATTAAAAATTAAACTTGGGCCCTGGCTGGTTTGGTTCAGCGGTTGGAGCACTGGCCCTCAGAACCAAGAGTCACAGGTTTGATTGCGGTCAAGGGCACATACCTCAGTTGCGGTTCGGTCCCCGGCCCTGGTTGGGGTCATTTGGGAGGCAACAAATCGATGTGTCTCTCTCAGATGGATATTTCTCTCTCTCCCCCTCCCTCCTTTCCTCCCTCCCACTCTGTCTGAAAATAAGTGGAAAAATATCCTAGGGTGAGGATTAAAAAATATATATATATATTAAACTTAGGCATGCTCTCCCTGGGGCTGGGGGTGGGTGTCATTACGAAAGGAAGCTAGAATGACCAACTATTGGCTTACTTGTCTTCCCTGGACTGCATGGTCTAGGTGCCATGGCGTCAACTCTATCTTATTTCTTTATGATTACTTGTTTCTTCACAATTCATTTTTGTTGTTAGAAAATTTAAATGACTGTAGCCAGTTTACTCACCAATACATTTTCCTTTGTGCACCATGAGCTGATCAGGGTTACCCATAGAGAAATACAGGATTTCACAAGAGCTAGGAGAATCTTCACTACTACATATAGAATGCTGCCGCTCTCGCCTTAAAAATAAATTTGGACAATGATTATTTATTTTCAGCTTCGTGCTCCTCCATTTTTTTCTTGTTTACTAGCCCATTCATAATCTAACACCTTTTTCTACTGGGAACTGAGCTTAAGGTGGTAATGGGTAAGTTGTTCAGCTCTCCTACTCCCCATTGAGGTCTTCTCCACATGACCTCTACAAACTCCCAATTCCAGATCTCTGCTGTCCAATATGGTAGCCATTAGCCACATGTGGCTATCTAAATTTTGAATCATTCCCCACATCTGTTGTGTGGCTCAGTTGGCTGAGCACTGTCCTATGCATTGAGAGGTCACCAGTTTGATTCCCAGTCAGGGCACATGCCTGGATTGCAGGCTCAATCCCTAGAAGGGGGCCTGCAGGAGGCAGCCAATTGATGTTTCTCTCTCATCGATATTTCTCTCTCTCTCTCTCTTTCTCTCTCTCTCTCTCCCTTCCTCTCTCTCTAAAATTCATAAAAACATATTTTTAAAAATTTCAATTCTTCAATTGTAGTAGTAACATTTAGGTACTCAGTAGCCACAAGGGGCTAGTGGCTACCATACTGAACAGCATTAACACAGAACATTTCCATCATCACAGCAGTTCTACAGAGATTTACCTTCACCATGCCAACCCCACAGTCTCTTCATTCTAGATGTACATGCACATCTGGGGGAAGCTGAAAACAGGGGGTGTAGAGAACTACACATTCTTGGTCTCCAGTTGGGCTCCCAAACACTGAATGCTCACTAATTTTCTTTGATAGATACTCTGCCATCTCCTTCATGATATCTCTAAAACACTCAAAGCCCAACTCCTACTTTCTTTCTCTTTTCTACTTTTTTTTTTTTCTGAGTGGGAAGCTAGATTATAATGCAAAAGTAATGAATAAAACTGGGGAGAGGGTTGTAGGAAAGAGGTCAGGAAAAGCGGTCTTGATAGTCAGGACTGGACACTTGTAAGAAATGCTTTAATGGGGCATATGGACAAATCTCTAGAAAGCAGCCCTCTCCCTCAAAGCACAGTCTTGACTTCTACTTGCACAGAGAACATGAGGCAATGAGGAATGAAGCACACACTTTCTAGTCCACCTATAAAGTTACTTGGAATCTGTTCCATTCTTTCTTTTTCTCAAACTCTGTGCTGTCCTCATTTCCATTTCCCACAGTCTCTTCTGGCTGTCCACTGGTTGTCACAGGGACTAGTTGTCCCTGTCTACTGTGTGTTCAATCTGCCCCCTAGATTAGCTCCTTCCCCTCAGCCTATGCATCTCCCCCTCTCTACGCTTTCCTCCCTCAATCCCGAACCCCATCCTCTCTTGTTCTTTGTTTTCAAACTTCTACACCTGCTGCCTCCACTTCTGCCCCTTCTATTTATTCCTCATACTACTGCAATGTCAATAAAACTGCCGCCTCTCTCCTACCCACTCTCAATCTGACTTTTCCCCTTGATTCTTTTATTTTGGTTCAATGCATAGTCATCCATGCTGTTTCAAGAGTCAAAAACACGAGTCTCCCTGGGCTCTTAGACCCCCTGCATCTAACTGATCCCCAAGTACCATGCTCTCCATTTCCCGTGCCCTGTTGAGGTCATCACCAGCTTTGTGCTGGGCACACGTAGTACTCCATTATTAACCGGTCTCTCAACTCCTATCCCACACACCTTCCCTTTCCCCGCCCTACTGCTAATAAGACCTATTTTGATATGAGTCTTATGTGTCCACATATTCTAAGCACCAGGGAATGACTAATGCATTGTACTTCTAAAGTTATTTGTGTAACCAGGGGCACACTGACACTTATGGAGAAAAGAATAAAAGCAAAGATTTAAAATGAAATATTAGACTTATTAACAGAAATTATTCAGAAGCACCTCTATATCAGCTTTGCCCCCACCAACAGATGGTGCCAACAATCACTTTAGTCTAGGTCATCTTTATGTTCTTAGTTTACAGTATGTAAATGCTTGGTTTTAAGGTGTTTTAAAATACTAATCACCCCATCATGAGTACTGAGTATAAACACAATGAGACTGTTAAGAGTGCTAATAAGAAAAGATGTATCATTAGGGTTAAAATAAAAGTGAAAGTGCCAAGAAAATGGCAAATGTGGTACATGCCACTGAGGACAGACTGGCAGCAGGAACAATTCTGAAGGATGAGAAGTAAATCACCCATAGTTAGAAAAGAAGAAACAAAAAGGCAAAAGCCAATTTCACTAATGTCTATGGTTTTTACCCAAGAGATGTATGTGTATTTGCTTTGTAGGAAAAGAAAAATGACATAATAAAATAGAACACTTTGTTTATTTCCTTTGACTTTTTAATCCATAAAGACCAATAAACAGCAAGGAAAGAACAAAATCAAGAGTATATCATGCGGTACTTTGGTATATCAAGGACTTTATTTTTTCCTTTATTGATTTTAGAGATAGAGGAAGGGAGAGGGAGAGAGAGATAGAAACATCGATGAGAAAGAACATCGACTGCATGCCCCTCACTGGAGCTTTGGCCCACAACCTGGGTATGTGCCCTGACTGGGAATCAAACCAGCGACCACTTGGTACATGGGTCGATGCTCAACCACTGAGCCACACTGGCTGGGCAGACTTTTTATTTCTTTACCAAGGAAACACATAAACTACACTTTAAGAAAGATTCATTCTTTCCTAGTCAGTAGTCAACATAGTAACAGCCTTCCATGCACGTATGTGCCATATTTTGGCATACATTAGATGAAAACTATTTCTTTTCATGTTCCTTCTTGGATACTCATG
Source organism: Molossus molossus (assembly GCF_014108415.1). NCBI lineage: Eukaryota > Metazoa > Chordata > Mammalia > Chiroptera > Molossidae > Molossus > Molossus molossus. The sequence goes on along the minus strand of NW_023425344.1, from coordinate 178,943,922 downwards.
GAGTGTTTTTCTATCCAATACATACAACTATCACTCTACAAGCATAACTTAAAAAGTTGTTCTACCTATGTTAAGGGGAAAGAACATTTCCCGTCCCCCTTGAATAAACTTGCAAATCATCTTTGATCTTAAAAGCAAGTCTAATCTTAGACCCATGGAAATATTTAAACTTAAAAAACTGTTTTTTATATATCCAAAAGGACTTATTTGTGTTAGAATCAGCAGAAATAAAACCATTTTCTCTTGAATAGAAGAAGTCTATTCAAGAGAAAATTCAGCTCACCTTAACAGTAATGATTTCTAAGCTGCTTTGTTTTTCAAGTCAGTAATTAGGAAAAGAACTGAAATGTTTCCTTCTTATAAACAACTATAACCTGAAAGTTAACATAAATCTTTAGTTTGGTACCTAAATTTTTTCTTTCCATAAAAGAAAGTGTTGGTTTTAAGTGCTGCTTAGATTCTCAAAAGACATAGTTTAAACATACAAGGAAGTTGAATTATAATACCTACACTACTTGATCACCCACCCATTCATAAATGGGTTATGGGTTCTGTACTAAAATTTCTTTCTAATCCACAGTGGGTCACAATTTCTTAGTCTCAATTTCTTAGTGGAAAAGGATGTGGAGGAAGAGGTAGTATCTTTTATGTGACCTTTGGTGACAGGGAACAAGCCAGGAGCCCACCTGCAAGGACAGGGAAGCCCAGTGTCCTCAGCAACTATAGGAAGGGAGCCCGGGCAATAAACGGGGGCTCCGTTCTCAGGTAAGAATCTTCTACACCATGCCCATTTTGGAGCATCCCCACATCTGTGGTGGGGCCTAAGGAGTTACAGATGGAAAACAAATACAGTGTAAAATTTGACTGGATAATGATTCTGGTGGAAGAAAAAAATTTAAATCACTTATTGTATAGTTAGATCATTAAAAGTCAGATCAGCCCTGGCCAATTTGGCTCAGCGGTTAGAGCGTCAGCCCATGGACCAATGAGACTCAAGTTCAATTCCAGCCAAGGGAACATACCTCGGTTGTGGTTTGTCCCAACCCTGGTTGGGGTCACACAGAGGCAACCAGTTGATATGTCTCTCTCACACAGATGTTTCTCTTGCTTTCTCTCTCCCTCCCCCCCACCTCTCTCCCTCCCTCCTACTCTGTCTAAAAGATGAGTGGAAAAGTATCCTCGGGTGAGGATAAAAAAAAAAATCAAACTGCATTGGAGGCAAGATTGTGAAGTGTAATAGACTGTTATAAAGGTCAATGAGCAATAAAACTGGTTTATTTGAAGATACTTAGGTCTGGCTGGTGTGGCTCAGTGGTTAAGCATCAGCCCATCATGCACCAAGAGGCTGCTGGTTTGATTCCCAATTAGGACACATGCTCAGGTTGTGGGCCCGATCCCCAGTGAGCACAGGCAGGAGGCGGCCAATCGATGTTGTCTCTCATCGATATTTCTATCTCTCTCTCCCTCTCACTTCCTCTCTCTCTGAAACGAATAAAGAAAAAAAATTAAAAAAAACAAAAGATACTTAGAAAGTGATAAAATAAATGAAAATTTTGTTTTATATTCCTAACAAAAAGTATATTAAGATACACAGGCTTTGAAAAAGTTATTAAAACAACTATCTGAAAATTCATAAAAGTTCACTACAATTTGTTTTATTCCTTCTATATCTTTCATTCTTCCAGATCAGAAATCTTGAGGACTTACCTAGACCTTCCAGAGGAGTTGGTCCGATGTTTACCATTTCCTACAAAGTCGGGGGAGCCTCCATGAAGAATGGCAGATGTTTTGTGTCCTCCTGGGTCCTTCCTGGAGGTATGGTTTTGGTTTGAAAAACTAGCAATTTCCAAACGTTCCTAGGAAAAAGAAAAGTAAAACCTACTTTAGAAATAGGTCATAAATGAAAGACAATCATGGTACATAATTATGAATTCAGTAAAAAGTGCACATTTTATTTAAACTGAATGCTTTCATGTGTAATAAAGTTGAACTCAACTTTTAAAAATTTAATGCTCAATGCCCTGGCCTGTTTGGCTCAACGGTTGGAGCGTCAGCCTGTGGACCAGAGAGTCCCAGATTTGGTTCCTGCCAGGGGCACATACTGAAAGAAAAAATTTAATGCCCGAGAAAAAACTCACGGACATAGACAACAGTGTGGTGATTGCAGGGGGGAGAGAGTAGGGCGGAGAGGAAGGTATTGGGGGATAAATGGTGATGGACGAAGATTTGACTTGGGGGGGTGAACACACAATATAGTGTACAGATGATGTGTTGTGGAAAAGTACACCTGAAACCTGTATAATTTTGTTAACCAATGTCACCCCAATAAATTCAATACAAAAGAAAATAAATAAATGAATAAAAATAATTTAATGTCCAAATATGTACTGGTTCAGGAACTGAAGGTCAGATTAATTTAAACAGAATATGCTTTTTTAAAAAAAATTCTTCTTCTTTATTGGTTTTTAGTGAGAGGGAGAGAAAGACAGAATCATCGATGAGAGAGAACATCGACTGGCCACCTCCTTCATGTCCTCTGACTGGGGATTTAGCCCACAACCTGGGCATGTGCCCTGACTGGGAATCAAACTGGCAGCCTCTTAGTGCATGGGTCAACGCTCAGTCACTGAGCCACACCAGCCGGGAACAGAATGTGAATTTAAAAGGGAAATGTTAGAATCTTGGAATATGCATAAAGAGTTAGAAAGAAGAGCAAGAGGGAAAAACAGAAGGCAGTCAAAGAGAGAGCGGAGTGTCAGAGGAGAAGGCAGGAGAGCTGATGGAAACAGTAACATCATCTTACATTTGTACATGGCTTTGTACTTTCAGAGGGTAGTAGATTTATCTGTGGGGATAATTACATGAGACAGAAAAGGAAGCATCATAAGTTCCATTTTCAGGGATGAGGAAAGTAAGTTACAGAGTATCACCTAAATGTCACAGAACCTGGCAATAAAAAAGCCAAAGCTTTAAGCAAGGTGCTGCCTCCTGGTATATCAGTGCTTCCTCCCACAACACTTTAGTTTCTTGTAGGTTAACTGCCATAATTCTAGAAAACAGAACGAGTAAAATTTTCTCTAGATTTCCCCAAACATGTACAACTGGCTTTTTGATTGAGCTGGACAAAGGAAAAATATAGGAAAATGAACTTAATCCCTTTTCACCATTACTTTTTTTTTTATTTACCCGAGGACATTTTTGCATTTGTCTTCAGATAGAGTGGGAGAGAGAAAGGGAGGAAGAGAGAGAGAGAATCATCAATATGAGAGAGACACATTGACTGGTTGCTACCCACACAACCCCAACCGGGGCCAGAGACAAACTGCAACTGAGGTACGTGCCCTTAGTGGGAACTGAACCTGAGTCTCTCCGGTCCACGGGCTGATGCTCTAACCACTGAGCCAAACCAGCCAGGACCATACATTTAAAAAAACATTTTTTTTCTGATTTCCGGTCAAGATGGCGGCGTAGGTAAACACGGTATCGCGTCCTCCCACAACCACATCAAAGTTACAACTAAACTACAGAACAACCATCATTCAGAACCACCTGAAATCAAGCTTCATGGAAGTCCTACAACTACGGAATTAAAGCAGCAGCCACATCCAGACTGGTAGGAGGGGCGGAGGCGGATGGGCTGGTCCCACACCCACGTGTGGCGGATAAAAATCAGGAGGACACCTCGGCTGGGAAGGTCCTCCCTGAGGATGGAGGGGTCCCCGTCCCACACCAGGTGCCCCGCTCAGGGTTCCAGTGCCAGGAAGAGAAGTCCTCATAACTTCTGGCTGGAAAAACCAGAGGGAACTGAGGCTCAGGGAAGCTGAAGCGGCTGGAGCCCCAGACAGCTCCTTAAAGGGCCCGCGCACGAACTTATCGGACTCTCTCCCTCTAAGTTTGGAGGGGAGGCAGCTCAAGGGGCGCCAGAGACATACAGGGAAGAACTGTGCTGTTTGGCATTGGAGCGAGGGCTGGAGAGGGGGCTTTCTCCGTGACAAACGTGCTGTCAGAGGCCTTTGTTCCTTTGGTGAGCCCTTCCCTGGGGTGGCAGACAGCCACCATATCTGGGACTCCAGCAACCTGGCTCACACTGATTGCCCTGCCCTGGTGACTCCCTGAGGCGCTGCCCCACCTCACCCAACATTCAGGCCCACCCAAGCTGTTGCCAGTTGCTTAACCATAGGATTGGCCTGTCTTGGATCCTGCTTCAGGTTTTCCTAAATTCTTTCAAACAAGCAGCATCTGGTCTCAGTTAGCCCCATACCTCTCGTTAAGTAATATAAACACAGGGAGGCAGCCAAAATGAGGAGACAAAGAAACAGGTCCCAAATGAAAGAACAGAACAAATCTCTAGGAAAAGAACTAAGCGAAATGGAGATAAGCAACCTAACAGATGCTGAGTTCAAAATATTGCTTATAAGGATGCTCAATGAACTTAATGAGAACATCAGTGAACTTAGTGAGGGCCTCAAGAGCATAAAAAAGGACCAGTCAGAAATGAAGGAGGCACTAACTGAAATAAAGAATAATTTACACAGATTCAATAGTAGAGTACGTAAAGCCAAGAAGCAAACCATCAATTTGGAATATAAGGTAGCAAAAAACACCCAATCAGAACAGCAAAAAGAAAAAAGAATCCAACAAAATGAGGATAGGAGCTTCTGGGACAACTTCAAGCATGCCAACATTCGCATCTTGGGGGTGCCAGAAGGAGAAGAGAAAGAACAAGAAATCGAAAACCTATTTGAAAAAATAATGGCAGAAAACTTCCCTAATTTGGTGAAGGAAACAGACATACAAGTCCAGGAAGCACAGAGAGTCCCAAACAAGATGAACCCCAAGAGGCCCACACCAAGACACATCATCATCAAAATGCAAAAGGTTCAAGACAAAGAGAGAATCTTAAAAGCAGCAAGAGAAAGGCAGTTAGTTACCTACAAGTTCCCATAAGGCTGTCAGCTTATTTCTCAAAAGAAACTTTGCAGGCCAAAAGGGAGTGGCAAGAAATATTCAGAGTGATGAAAAGCAAGAACCTACAACCAAGATTACTCTATCCTGCAAAGCTGTCGTTTAGAATCGATGGCCATATAAAGAGTTTCCCAGACAAGAAAAAGTTAAAGAAGTTCATCACCACCAAACTGTTATTATATGAAATGACGAAGGGTCTTTTTGAAGAAAAAGATAAAAGATATGAATAAACAAAATGGCAATGAATACATATCTATAGACAATTGAATCTACAAAACAAAATGAACAGGCAGAACAGAAACATTCTCATAGATACAGAGAACATTTTGTTGGTTGCCAGATGGGAGGGGGGTTAGGGGAATGGGTGAAAAAGGTGAAGGAATTAAGAAGTACAAATTGGCCCTGGCCAGTTTTTCTCAGTGGTTAGAGCATTGACCTGCGGTCCAGAGAGACTCGGGTTTGGTCCCTGCTAAGGGCATGTACCTCGGTGCAGTTTGTCCTGGCCCTGGTTGTTCATGCAGGTGGCGACCACTCGATGTGTCCCTTTCACATCGTTGTTTCTCTCTCTCTCTCCTCTCTCTCTCTCTCTCTCTCTCTCGCTCTCTCTCTCCCCTTCTCCTTCCCACTCTATCTGAACAAAAAAATGGAAAAATGTCCTCGGGCGAGGGAACAAAAAGAAGTACAAATTGGTTGCTAGACTGACAAACCTCAAAGGGAAGGGGGATGGAGGGTGGGAAGAAAGTATACATGCAAAGAACTTATATGCATGTATACATAACCAACAGACATGGACAACAAAGCCGGGGACAGGGCGGGTGTGGGGTGGGGAGGGGGGTGCCAATGGGGTAGAAAAAAAGAAACATCTGTAACAAAAAAAAAAATTAAAAAAAAAAAAAGAACTTATATGCATAACCAATGGACACAGACAACAGTGTGGGAAAAGGTGGGAGGGAGGCGGGAGGGCAGTGGGGGTGGGGAGAAGGGAGTCAATAGGGAAAAAATGAGGAACATCTGCAATACATTCAACAATAAAGATAAAAAAAGAAAAAATTTTTTTCTTTTACTGACTTTTAGAGAGAGAGGAAGGGAGAGGGAGAGAGAGAAAGAAACATCGATGAGAGAGAACATTGACTGGTTGTCTTCTGCATGCCCCCCACTGGGGATCAGGCCCACAACCTGGGCATGTGCTCTGACCAGGAGTTGAACCAGCAACCTCTTAGTACATGGGTCGACGCTCAACCACTGAGTCACACTAGCCGGGCTTCACCACTTCTTTTTTTTTTTTTATTATCCTCACCTGAGGACATTTTTTCTATTTTTTGTACAGATAGAGTGGGAGGGAGAGAGAGGAAGAGAGAGAGAGAGAAACATCGACGTGAAAGGGACACATCGAGTGGCTGCCTCCCGCACAACCAACCAGGGCCGGGGACAAACTGCAACCGAAGTACATGCCCTTAGCGGGAACCGAACCCGGGTCTCTCTGTACCGCAGGCCGACGCTCTAACCGCTGAGCCAAACCGGCCAGGGCTCACCACTTCTTTTTAAACCTACTCTGTTAAATACTTCTTTTCTGCCCAGCTGGTGTGGCTCAGTGGTTGAGCATTGACCCATGTACCAAGAGGTGGCTGGTTCGATTTCCGCTCAGGGCACATGCCGATGTTGTGGGCCCGATCTCCAGTGGGGGGCATGCAGGAGGCGGCCAATTGATGTCCTCTCTCATCGATGTTTCTATCTCTCTCTCCCTCTCCCTTTCTCTCTAAAATCAATAAAGATAAAAAAAATTTTTTTTAAATACTTCTTTTCTATCACTGAAATCTCAAGCAGAGCCTTATGGTTTCCATTCACTCTTCAGCATGAACAACTTGCTTTATTTTCCAAGTATTAAGAATTCCAGTCTGGGTTAATATCAAATCTTCAATATCTTCTCTCCCTTGGCTCATTTGATAAACTACGATATTTACATAAGCCGAAGTCATCTGCAGATAATACACAATTCCAAATTTTGCTTCCTGTTTGGGGATTCTGTTAGTGCTTCATTATAAGCTTTACTACTCATAGTAACACAGGAGGGGGAAATATCATCAACGGCAATAAAAAGATTTAATGTTTATGTTTAGCAAATTGTAAACTATTTTAGTACAGCAGACTTGACAGAGTACCTGCTTGGCCATTTCTTTCCTTTTTTTCTCTTCTTTGATCTCTTCTTTCCTTCTCTGAATCTCATGAAGTATTTCACGTTGCTGAAAGAGATCATACCGTCATCAAAGGCCAATCTTTGAAACCTCTACAACATAAAAATTCTGAAATGAGCCCTGGCCGGTTTGGCTCAGCGGTTAGAGTGTCGACCTGCAGTCCTGAGAGACCTGGGTTCGGTTCCCACTAAGGGCGCGTACCTCGGTTGCAGTTTGTCCCCGGCCCTGGTTGGTCGTGCGGGTGGCAGCCACTCAATGTGTTCCTTTCACGTCGATGTTTCTCTCTCTCTCTCTGTTCCTCTCTCTCCCTCCCACTCTACCTGAACAAAAAAATGGGAAAATGTCCTCGGGTGAGGATAAAAAAAAAAAAAAATTCTGAAATGATAAAACTCTTGTGAATTTATAAAATTCAATCCCTCCTTCCTAAGAGACCTGAATATATGGACCCTTAGTACAAATTAGTTACATCGGTTTTATCAGAGTTCTCATGCAACAGGCATTCCCATTTAAACAGGTGTGCAGACTGTGCGGGGAGGGACAGCTGCCTCCCATTCCTCATGTTTCCACGGGGAGGAACTTGCACTACAGTAACACTACTGGCCTCTCACGTCCCCCCACTTGGCTGAGCCCCTCCTTTTTGGTGTCTGCCTGTCTGTGGAGAACATGCACTTGTGCTGCTTTCTGTAACGGGGTCCAAGGCCGACTTGAAGGAGGGAGCAGAGCTGTCCTCAGGGCCTGGGCCCAGGATGGGACGGACACCATCACCACCACATGCCACAGACTATCAAGTTGCATTCTCTAATCAGCTTTCTCAGCATTCAAAGTGATATCTGATCTCTATCCAATTGACTCATGTATCTGTTGTTCAACTGGGTCTGAATTTAGGTAGGAAAAAATAATGTGTTTTTCCGATTCCCTAAAAGTCAAGGATGTTTAAGACACTCAACAAAAACTGTAACAGCAATAACATAAAATGAAAAAACATACCCCAAACTTATAGGTAGTTATAGCAGTATACCCAAACAAGATTGTTAGCTAAATATTCACTATCTTCTGATAAAAATGTGCCTTCCTAAAAACAGTGACAATAAGGAGCTTTAAATTCTATAAATAAATTTGTGTGTGTGTGTGTGTGTGTGTGTGTGTGTGTGGTTTTTTTAAAATTGATTTTCAGAGAGAGAGGAAGGGAGAGGGATAGAGAGAGATAGAAACATCGATGACAAAGACACATCAATTGGCTGCTTCCAGCATGCCCCCCACTGGGGATCGAGCCCAAAACCCCGGCATGTGTCCTGACCAGGAATCAAACTGGCGACCTCTTGGTACATGGGTCGATGCTCAACCACTGAGCCACACCGGCTAGACAGGAGCTTTAAATTCTAAATGGTAATGAGGGTATATAATTAAATATGAGACAAACAGTAACAAAAATAATGGGACCCACAAAAAGATAGTATTAACATAAGCAGGAGATGAACAAAATGAAGCAAGGAAAAAAAAAAGAGAACCAGGAGTAACACTTGAAAAAAGGAGGAAAAACAAAACCCTAGAAATAACTGTAAGAAATAGTAACATCACGTTGGCCAGTTTGGCTCAGCAGTTAGTGTGTTTGCCTGCGGACCAAAGGGTCACCGGTTCAGTTGCTGGTCAAGGGCACGTACCTAGGTTACAGGTTCCATCCCGGGCCCCGATCAGGGTCATGCAGAAGGCAGCCAGTCGATGTGTCTCTCTCACGTAGATGTCTCTCTCTTTTTCTCTCTCCCTCTCTCCTACTCTATCTAAAAATCAATGGAAAAATATCCTCGGTCGAGGATTAATAACAACAACAAAAAAGAAATAGTAACATCAACAGGCAAAAAACTGAAAGCCTAACCAAGTTAAAAATTGAGAATAAAATTTAGATGTGTATATTGACTCTGATTAAAGGATTTAAAAAAATAACATAGGGTATCTCTGTGTGAATAAAGAAAAATTACAGCCCTGGTTGGTTTGGCTCAGCAGTTGGAGTGTCAGCCTGCAGACCAGAGAGGCCTGGGTTCGGTTCCCGCTAAGGGTATGTACCTCGGTTGCAGTTTGTCCCTGGCCCCAGTTTGGGTTGTGTGGGTGGCAGCCACTCAATGTGTCTCTCTCACATCGATGTTTCTCTCTCACATCGATGTTTCTCTCTCTCTCTCCCTCCCTCTCTCCCTCCCACTCTATCTGAAGATCCATGGAAAAAAAAAAAGTCCTTGGGTGAGGATAAAAAAGAATAATTACAAATTATTAGTGAACATAAAAAATGTTTAATCTCTGCCTTTTTAAAAAATAATGTTTTTACTGATTTTAGAGAGAGAGAAAGGGAGAGGAAGAGAAAGAGAGACAGAGAAAGAAGCATTGATGTGAGAGAAACATTGATCAACATGAGAAAGAAACATCAATCAGCTGCCTCCTTCACACTCCCTATGGGAGATTGAGCCCGGGCATGTACCCTACCACTGAGCCACACCAGCCAGGGCCAATCTCTGCCTTTTTGCTACTCATTTGGGCATGAGCTACTTCTTCCACAGAGGGAAGAAGAAACAGCCTCTAAAACTCAGTGAGTTCCTTTACAAGAAGCTTGGTTAAACTGCCTTCTTTTTTCTTTAATTTAAAGACCTGGACTAAGCGTTCTAGGGGCAGCACTGATGTTTGTTGGGAGGAAACTGCTCAAAGAACTTCTCAGTTACTCTTAGGGCTAGTCCTCTCACTCAAATCCACAGTTCTTGAATCAAATTTGAGCAGCAGTTAAATATAGATAGGTGTGTAGGTAGAGATAGTCACACAGCCTACTGAAGCTCACAGTCATCCGGGCCAGCCGCCCATGGTGACAAAGGTCTCACCTCCTGCTCCTCTTTCCGCTTGGCCTCTAACAACCTCCGCTGCTCCTCCTGAGCCCGCCTTTCCAGCATTTCTTCATGAAAAGACTTGGGAGGGGGCTTGTTATGCTCGTTGAGAAATGACTGTACATGATGAGCCAGTTCAAATATCACCACCTAAACATGTAGATGAAAATCAACCACAAATGGTCAAATAATGGGAAGACAGGGCGCAAAGGAGACAGGAAAACATGCAGGCAACCAGACACTTACAATAGTGATATTCATTTTGACACAACACGTTCTGAATTAAGAACGTGATGCAATCACAGTAGGAAAATGCTTTTGTAGGGCTCATCTCATAGTGTTGCTATCAAGACAAATCACTACATAAATAAAAAGCTTCCCTTGTCTTTTGAAGTCCTATTCCATTTATTAGCATTTTTCTGTATAATAAATCTGATAAAATATTTTTCTGTACACATAATTTGATAAAATGTTTAAGACTGCATAAAAGTAAAACTCATAAAACTACCTTCCTAACTAAAGAAACCTGTCTACATAATGACAGCTGAGCAGACGATAATCATTGCTAATACCAAGGCTTTCATCTATCCACACCGCATACTGAAAATAAGTTTATTGGGGATCTGGAGGTAGATATTTAAAGCCCTCATTATCTCCCTGCTAATAATGGGCCAGTAGGAGGCTAATCAATATCTAGAAAGCACTTCATTTCCACTTATGGAAGCATTCAGACAGTACTGGAAGGAAAAAGGCCTCCTTCTCAGACATTCTTTATGTGACCATAGGAAACCCCTTTCCCCTGCTCCTGGGAGTCGTAAATCAACTGGGGTTGGTGAATCAATAGGACAGGGTTTTTGGGACCCCTCACTGACTGTCTGCTCCAACCCCAAAGAGCTCAAGAGTGCCAAGATCCTTCTGCAAATGAGAACTACCACACTGATATTTTGTTTTCCTCAATTATACAATGAAGCAGCTTAAAAATTCTTATTTCAATTATATATTTAAAATATTTTCTAAGGGGACTTAACAGTGGTAAATAGTAATAGAAGTCATGGTACACAATAATATAAAGTTAACTGATTTAGTGTTTTCCTTTTTCTCAGGGAGTAAATGCAAAGAAACCACAGCAGCTATTGTTGGGGAAAATTAATGTATATTTTTTATTATATCAGAAATGGTGGCATTCACTGGACTTACTTCGATTTACAGTTGAGAAACTCTAGTCTAGAGTCTAGGAGGCAAGTTGTTTTAAGAAGTTTTTGTTTGTTTTGTTGATCCTCACCTGAGGATATTTTTCCATTGATTTTTGGATAGAGTGAAAGGGAGGGAGGGAGAGAAACATTAATGTGAAAGAGACACATCGATTGGCTGCCTCCCACATGACCCCAACAGGGGCTGGGATCGAACCTGCAACCCAGACACATGCCCTTGACTGGGAATCAAACCTGAGACCCTTTGGTTCACGGCTGACCCTCTAACCGATAAGCCAAACTGGACAGGGCAAGAAAAGTTTTTTTAAGCCCAGCTGGGTGGCTCGGTTGGAGTGTTGTCCTGTATACCAATAGGTTTTGGATTTGATCGTCAGTCAGGGTATATATGGAAACAACTGACTGAAGTTTTTCTCTCACATCAATGTTTCTCTCTCTCTCTCAAATCAATAAAAACATATCCTCAGGTGAGGATTTAAAAAAAAGAAAAGCTCTTTTAAGAAAAGCTGGGAATGGTGAAGGCAGGGGTGAGGGTGGGAATGGGGAGAAGGGGGTAAATGGGGGCAAAAAAGGGAGGACATCTGTAATACTTTCAACAATAAAGATAAATTTAAAAAAAAAGTAAAGCTGGGAAAACGGCAGTTTCTATTACATCAAAGAAACCACTTCTACATCAGAAAGGAGCCAGGAACCAAGTAGTGGAGGGTTTTTCTGTTCAATTTACTAGCAATTTTCTACATAAACAAATCTGATAAAATAATGTTATACTAGATAAAAACAAAAACTACTTTCAAAATTGGCAATTGTCCCTCTCTCTCCCCACATCTACATGGTTCATCGTCTTACTTCCCTCAGGCTTCTGCTCAAATATCACTGTAGCAGAGGCCTCTCCTGCCCTATTTACAGCAGATACTCTCACAATACATACTTACATTGGTCAGAGTTCTCCACAGAAACACCAACATGGAGTGTGTGTGTGGAGGTGGGGGGAGATGGATTTGCTTTCAGGAACTGGTTCATGTGATTATAGAGTTATAGAGCCTGGCAAGTCCAAAATCTATAGGATAGGCTCGCAGGGAAGAGTTAATGTTGCAGTTCAAGTCCAAAGGCCACTCATCTCCTGGCAATTCCCCCTTCTTTTAGGGAGGCCAAAATATGAGACCCACCCATATTATGGAGGGTCATCTGCTTAACTCAAAGTCTACAGATTTAAATGTTAATCTCATCTAAAAACTGTCTAAACCAGCGGTTCTCAATCTGTGGGTTGTGACCCCTTTGGGGGTTGAACGACTCTTTCACAGGGGTCGCCTAAGACATAACAGTAGCAAAATTACAGTTATGAAGTAGCAACAAAAATAATTTTATGGTTGGGGGTTGCCACAATATGAGGAACTGTATTAAAGGGTCGCGGCATTAGGAAGGTTGAGAACCACTGAACAGAAACAATGTTTGGCCAAGTATCTGGGTACTGTGGCCTAACCAACCTCACACATAGCATTAACCATCACAACATCTAGTACAACAGCTGAAATAAAAAAGTGACAACATCAAATGCTGACAAGGATGTGAAGAAACTGGACCACTCACATATTGCTGGGGGGATTGTAAAGTGGTACCTGGAAAAGTTTAGCAGTTTCTTAAAAAACCGAACATGAAACAACCATACACCCACAACTGTACTCCTGGGCACTTGTTCCAAATAAATGAAAACTTATGTTCACATAAAAACCTGTACATGAATGTTTATAACAGCTTTACTTTCAATAGCCCCAAATTGGAAACAATCGAGATGTCTTTCACCTGGTAGATGGTAAATAAATAGTGGTACCATGAAATACTATACCATAGAATACTACTCAGGAATAAAAGTTAAGCCCAGCCGGTATGGCTCAGTGGTTGAGCAACAACCCATGCACCAAGAGGTCGCCGGTTGGATTCCCAGTCAGGGCATATGCCCAGGTTGTGGGCCAAATCCTCAGTGGGGGGCATTCAGGAGGCGGCCAATCGATGTTCTCTCTCATCGATGTTCTCTCTCATCGATGTTTCTATCTCTTTCTCCCTCTCCCTTTCTCTCTCTCTAAAATCAACAAAGAAAAAAAATTAAGAACTATTGATACATGGAACAATCTGGATGAATCTACTGGGAATTATACTAAGTTAAAACAAAGCCAATCTCAAAGGTTACATTACATATGATTGTTTTTTTTTTTTTTAAAGTGCTGGATTTTTTAAAAAATGGGCAGAAGAACTCAATAAACATTTTCCCAAAGATGACATACAGATGGCCAACAGGTACGTGAAAAGATGCTCAACATTACTAACCATCAGGGAAACACAAGTCAAAACCTCAATGAGATATTATCTCACACCTGTTAGAATGGCTATTATCAAAAAAGACAGATAACAAGTGTCAGTGATGATGTGGAGAGAATGTAAACTGGTGTAGCCTCTATGGAAAACAGTATGGAGGTTCCTCAAAAACTTAAAACTAGAACTACTACCATATCACAAGGCAATCTCACTTCTTATTCTATATCCAAAGGAAATGAAAACAGAACACTGAAGAGCTATCTGCATTCCCATGTTATTGCAGCATTAGTTATAATAGCCAAGACAAGGAAACAACCTAAGTGTCCACCAATGGATGAATGAAGATGTGGAATATATATATAATGAAATTATTACTCAGCCATGAGAAAGGACATCTTGCTGGATCTTGAGTGCATTACGCTAAGTGAAATAAGTCAGAGAAAGACAACTATTATAGGATAAGCACTTATATGTGCAATATAAAAAAGCCATATTAAAATAAATAAATAGCCCAGCCAGTGTGGCTCAGTGGTTGAGTCTCGACCCATGCACCAGAGGTTACAGGTTCGATTCCCAGTCAGGGCTCATGCCCAGATTGTGGGCCATATTCCCAGTAAGGGGCATGCAGGAGGTGGCTAACAGATGTTATCTCTTAACCATGTTTCTCTCTCTCTCTCCCTCTCTCCCTTCCTTTCTCTCTAAAATCAATAAAGAAAAAATTTTTTTAATAAAAATAAAATAAATAACAAAAAAAACAAATTCATAGAAACAGAGACTAGAATTACCAGGGGGTGAGGGAATAAGAGAGCTATTAGTCAAAGGGTACAAAGTTCTAGTTATAAGATGAATAACTTCTGGGGATTTAATGTACAACATAGTGATTACAGTTAATAACACTACAAAAAAAAACCAAACTTTCTTCAAAATAATCATAAATCATAAATTCAAGAAACCAGAGGATTCTGTAGCTGAATTTTCAATACAACTCCATATTATTTCTCAGTTAGACAGCAGAGTCCACTTACACTAGAAACAATTTTGGAATGATTCCCAAGGCCTAAGTTTTTGTCTGGGCTATTCTACAATCACTGGCTGCACCTCAATGATCACTGAAGTTTGTGGAAACCAACTCAAGTGGGCAAAACTTTTATGGCCCAAAACCACTTCTTGGGTCACACTGTAACTCACTATGTTGTAGAATGCAAGTGAGAAATTGTCCAGGCACTATTCTGGAGGTCAGAAACGGAAAGAGAGACCTAAGGCTGGTCCTAATTCAATTCTTCTCAGTTTTCACAGGATGGAACCATTAAGCAGGAGCTGCCTTGTGATTTTTACACAGAAGTGAGGATTATACGTAAAGGGAATTGGTCTGACCTAAGAAGCATACAGAGACTTCCGGTCAAGATGGCGGCGTAGGTAACGCGGTATCGCGTTCTCCCACAACCACATCAAAGTTACAACTAAACTACAGAACAACCATCATTCAAAACCGCCTGAAATCAAGCTGAATGGAAGTCCTACAACTATGAAATTAAAGCAGCAGCTACATCAAGACTGGTAGGAGGGGCGGAGGTGGACAGGCTGGTCCCACACACGAGTGGTGGATACAAATCAGGAGGACACCTCGGCAGGGAAGGTCCTCCCTGAGGACTGAGGGGTCTCCGTCCCACACCAGGCACCCCGCTCAGTGTTCCAGTGCCAGGAAGAGAAGTCCCCATAACTTCTGGCTGGAAAATCCAGCAGGAACTGAGGCTTAGGGAAGCTGACACAGCTGGAGCCCCAGGCAGCTCCTCTTAAAGGGCTGGCGCACGGACTTATCGGACTCTCTCCCTTTAACCTTGGAGGGGAGGCTGGTGATTCCCTGAGGCCCCACCCCACTCAACTTTCAGGCCCACCTAAGCTGTTGCCACTTGCTTAACCATAGGATTGGCCTGTCTTGGATCCTGCTTCAGGTTTTCCTAAATTCTTTCAAACGAGCAGCATCTGGTCTCAGCGAGCCCCATAGCTCTCATTAAGTAATACACAGAAACAAACACAGGGAGGCAGCCAAAATGAGGAAACAAAGAAACAGGTCCCGAATGAAAGAACAGAACAAAACCCCAAGAAAAGAACTAAGCGAAATAGAGATAAGCAACCTAACAGATGCTGAGTTCAATTACTCAGTGAACTTAATGAGAACCTCAGTGAACTTAGTGAGGGCCTCAAGAGCATAAAAAAGGACCAGTCAGAAATGATGGATGCACAGTCAGAATTGAAGGAGGCATTAACTGAAATAAAGAATAATTTACACAGATTCAATAGTAGAGTACGTAAAGCCAAGAAGCAAACCATCGATTTGGAATATAAGGAAGCAAAAAATGCCCAATCAGAACAGCAAAAAGAAAAAAGAGTCCAAAAAAATGAGGACAGTGTAAGGAGCCTCTGGGACAACTTCAAGCGTGCCAACATTCGCATCTTGGGGGTGCCAGAAGGAGAAGAGAGAGAACAAGAAATTGAAAACTTGTTTGAAACAGTAATGGCAGAAAACTTCCCTAACTTGGTGAAGAAAATAGACATACAAGTCCAGGAAGCACAGAGAGTCCCAAACAAGATGAACCCCAAGAGGCCCACACCAAGACACATCATCATCAAAATGCACAAGGTTCAAGACAAAGAGAGAATCTTAAAAGCAGCAAGAGAAAAGCAGTTAGTTACCTACAAGGGAGTTCCCATAAGACTGTCAGCTGATTTCTCAAAAGAAACTTTGCAGGCCAGAAGGGAGTGGCAAGAAATATTCAGAGTGATGAAAAGCAAGAACCTACAACCAAGATTACTCTATCCTGCAAAGCTGTCATTTAGAATCAATGGCCATATAAAGCGTCTCCCAGACAAGAAAAAGTTAAAGGCATTCATCACCACCAAACTGTTATTATATGAAATGATGAAGGGTCTTTTTGAAGAAAAAGATAAAATATATGAACAAACAAAATAGCAATGAATACATATGTATCGACAATGGAATCTACAAACAAAATAACAGGCAGAACAGAAACATTCTCATAGATACAGAGAACATTTTGTTGGTTGCCAGATGGGAGGGGGGTTGGGGGAATGGGTGAAAAAGGTGAAGGGATTAAGAAGTACAAATTCATTTCTAGACTGACAAACCTCAAAGGGAAAGGGGTTGGGAGGTGGGAAGAAATAAACCAAAGAACTTATATGCATAACCAATGGACACAGACAATAGTGTGGGAAAAGGTGGGAAGGGGGCGGGAGTGGGTCAATGGGGGAAAAATGAGGAACATCTGTAATACATTCAACAATGAAGATTAAAAAAAAAAAAAAGAAGCATACAGAAATTCTCTACCTTTAATAAGTCACCTAGTCTATCTCTCCAGAGAGAGTTGTGTCATTGAAAGGAGAGCTCAGGTAGATCCTATGAGCAGAAGATTAAGAAGGAAATAGCACTGAACTAAGTTTAAATGCTAGGGAAGAGAAGAGACATTGAAGGATTAGAGCATGTGGCTAATTATTGACAAGGAAAACAATGAGTTCTTCTGATATGGAAAGAGAAGCGGCAAAGTTTGGTCAGAAATCATTTGTCTGTACGTAAACATTTTCCAATGTAAAGTTTCAAATCAAGATCAAGTCAATGGTGCCAAGTCCAAAGCATGCAAAAAAAATGAACTGTTCTTAGAAAGATTCTTAAGCATCAATAATACCACCTATATTCACGCTACAATTTGTAATTCATAAATACTATGAAATGAGAGAAATACAAATAGCAATGTTCTCCTTTGTAGATATCAACAAGAAACAAAACATTCAGGTTACACTTGGATTTAAGGTACAATGGGAAAAACTTGAAGCCAAAGAAAAGGCAGAAAGGCAAACACTGTTGAGATTTTTTCTGTCCTCTTTCAATTCCAGTTAAACAAATCTTACCTCTCCACAATGCTTTTTGGCCACTTCATCCAGGCAGGATTTTAAGGAATTAATACTTCCAGTTGATAGACCTTTGGCATTCTTTAACTCTATTTCAGGGACTCTGGAAAAGAAAGAAAACAAAAAGGAGTTACTCTAGAAAGTATAGCCTGTTTGCATTAATATTTGCTAAGTTCCAAGAACTATTCCTGAGGATTTCACACAGGGCTCTTTCGTGAACCTCTCTCTATACCCCCAGCACCATTTCCCTTCATCTCAAAAGGATGGCAGCTACACCCCAGAAACTCAGTTGACACAGTGCTCGTCATGTGTGCACCTGCAGGCTGCGGGGAGCGAGTGGGCTGGCCCGTCGTCAATGCCTGCTCCCCACAATGGTCAGATTTACTGGGGCTTGACCCCAGTATCTCCCCAGCTCCTCTGTTTCTGATTTCAGCTTTACAATCTAATTCAACATTTCCACATCAACTACTATTTTACCACCTTTAAAAAAATTATTCTAGTTCGCTGTGTGACTCCAGTCCAATAACTTAACCACGCACTCCCTTGTTTGGCAAAGCCCCCAACATCAATTAACCCAGCTCTGACAGCTCACCTGCAAAAGGCCAAGTGCTTTGCTCTAGTTTGTGTGCTCAGTGTAAAGCAAGACAAGAATAACTAAGCTACATGGAACTAAGATGATGTAGTATTCCCACAACATGCTGTGTCCAGTCACACACTCTGTAAAAAAGGTGGAAAAATGCTCACTCAACTCATGTATAAATCTAGTCCTTCACACTCTACAAACTCTGCCTCTTCCAAAGATGCCTAACTCACACTCCTCTTCATCCCTATAGAGCACAACTAAGACTCAACACTGACTGCTAGGAAAGTACACAGCCAGCCCTCAGGCTTCCTTTTATTCCCAACCAAAAAACATCCAATAACAGATCACTGAGATTAATTAAACAGGCTTTATTTGACTTTACTAAACAAAAGATGACTCTGCTTCCTACCAAGTATTTCTGAGTAGTGCATGGTATTTTACCTTAGCACACCCTTTACTACTCATTATC
The DNA here is from genome assembly GCF_014108415.1 of Molossus molossus. Lineage (NCBI taxonomy): Eukaryota > Metazoa > Chordata > Mammalia > Chiroptera > Molossidae > Molossus > Molossus molossus. Next base: position 178,925,410 of record NW_023425344.1, on the reverse strand, counting down.
ATGGGTTCTCTCAATGCCTCAGTTATAACAGGTTGCCACAATTATTATCTATTTGAATAGATGGGAATCTGAGAGAAAGTAATTTATATATATTAGAAAAAGGATAAAAATACCATATAGTCCCGAGCCTATGCATGTCCATCTAACTCAGGATTCTCTCATAGTGGCATCAAGGGCTATTTTGCAGAAAAGGAAAATTCCTGCACCATATCATCTCAAAGGATAGAAATGGTCCCCCAAGTCAAACTTACATAATTTCTTTTTAATTAATAGTCTTTATATAGCAGTATTAAAAGAATGGAGAAAACTTCACCTACAATACTAAATGAATTTTAAAAAAACTTCCCAATGTTCTCTTTATACCCTTGCCACATAATTCATAATTTTATGTAGCTGATATTATAATGTTTACTTTTCATAAGCATTTCCATATTGTTGTTGTTGTTGTTTAAATCATCCCATAATATTTTTACCAAGTGGACACATCAAGATTACCTGACGAGTTCTCTGGTGCAGTGGTTCTCAACTAGGAGAGACCATGTCATCCCCCAGGGACATCTGTCAATGTCAAGAGGGTAGAGAAATGCCATGTCCCTCCTCCATTCCTTGCCACACTAGCATGTGGCTAGTCCTAAGTTGTATCCTTTATAATAAACTGGCAGTAGTAAGTAAAGTACCTCCCTGAGTTCTGTGAGCTTGTTTTAGTAAATTATTGAGCCCAAGAAGGGGGCTGTGGGAACCTGCAAATTTATAGCCAGTTGATCAGAAGTACTGGTATTTGCAATTGGCATCTGAAGCCTTAACCTGTGGGGCCTGCACTAACTAAAAATAGTTTGTACCAGAACTGAATTGAATTGTTGGATACTCAGTTGGTGTCAGAAAAGACTCCATTTATTTGGTGTCAGGAAAAATAAAACCTAGAGAGGCACTGTCTTATTCTGCTTTCATAAATTTAATTGTCCTTCGATCAATTCATTAACTAACTTTCTGCATACGTGCTTATCAACTCTGGGCACAGTGTTTGGGGCAGAAGAGGATCACTAACTTTAAGTAGCTCATCTTGATCCATCTATATTTTCATATCCTCCATCACCTCTTAGGATAACAAATTCCATAGATTTACTACCTTCTGTGTATTGATTCCTTTTATTGTCACTTTCTTTCACTGGTTTCCTGCACAATAAGATCAAACCACAAAACATCATCCAGGCCCATCTGCCTTTCCATGTGGAATGTTTCGGGGAAAGATTACCCAAAATATACAAGATACTTCAGAAAAAGAATGCTTGAGTCCTGACTGTTAATGCTTTTGCTCTATCAGTAGTTCTCAACAAGTGGTGAGTTTGGAAATATGTGGGGTTCTGTGGTTATCTCACTCACTAGAGAACACTCCATTAGTGGGTCGGGGGCCAGGGATGCTACGTGCCTTGCAGGGTGACTCTAAATCTTCCTTTACTCTAGGGAGGAAAGTCCCATTCGGCCTAGAAGGCTACTCCAAATCCTAATGCTGATCATACTTTAAAACGAAGTGCACAAGTTACCATGCCTTTACCCTTTTCGTCTAGATCATTCTACTTCTCAGTTTATGAAGAATTTAACAAATAAAAGTTAACACATCAGAAGAAGCAAACAATTGGTCATGGAGAAAATATTAGTCTCTGTAGAGACTATTTTACAACGAGAAGCAGACTTAACATGAGATAGGTTTTATGAAAATGTCTATTGCTAATAGAGTTTTAATGAACTACAAGTGATAGAAAATGAAATTTTAGATGAAATGGTGGCAGGAAAGAGAAAATAGCATTCATTTCAACTGGTTTTTATGTGGTCAAAAAGAGAACTGAAATCATATCACAGCTATTTATAATGTACTCACACGTCTGGATAGGTTGGTGGGCATTTAACCCTCAAATCCACTTTTACATACACTTCTTCATCAGCCAGGCCCTGGGGGTACAGAACTAAATTGATTTCAGGGGGCTCTTTGACCTAAAAGAAGAAAAAAAAAATATATATATATATATATATTTTTAAATCTAGAGAGTCAATCATTAATGATTAAGATAATGATCATCTTAGTTCAAAAGTTCTACTTTTAAAATATCACATATGCCCTGGCCAGTTTGGTTCAGCGGTTGGAGCGTCGGCCTGCGGTCCAGAGAGACCTGGGTTCGGTTCCCGCTGGGGGTATGTACCTCGGTTGCAGTTTGTCTCCGGCCTTGGTTGGTCGTGCGGGTGGCGGCTACTCGATGTGTCCCTTTCACATTGATGTTTCTCTCTCTCTCTCTCTCTCTCTCTCTCTCTCTTCCTCTCTCTCCCTCCCACTCTATCTGAACAAAAAAATGGGAGAATGTCCTTGGGTGAGGATTAAAAAATAATAATAAAATAAAATATCACATATAATTATATCTGATATAGTGTTTGGCCATCTTTTCCTAAAGCACAGTTTAAAAACAAAACCTGTGCCAGAGAGAATGCATCTTCCTTTTCAAAGTTACGTAAGGAATGAACCAAATGTTTCACATGGCTTCCATTCATTCAAATGTTACTACTGAGTGTGATTATGTCTGGGTGCTGTCCTGGAGGCTGGGAGTATAGGGTGACTTTAGACAAATATTGACCCAACTACCTGATACAAACTAGAAGACAAATGAATACTCTCCAATAGTGGTGAATGCTGCAAAGAAAATATGGCAGAGTAATGGAACACAGTGGTGGGGAAAAGAAGACATTCAGACAGGCGGGGGTCAAAGGATATTTCATTTGAGAGTTGAATACTGAGAATAACAAGTGAAAACCCTGAACATGGAAATCTGAGAGCCCTTCTAAAATTGTATATGCTTTCAACTGCTTTTCACCAAATAAATAAATATCTGTTGCTGTTTTTTAAATAACATAGGTTTCTCTTTATTTATTTATTTTATTGATTTTAGAGAGAGAGGATGTGAGAGGGAAAGACAGACAGAAACATCAATGAGGGAGAATACTGGCTGGCTGTCTCCTGCATGCCCCCTACTGGGAATTGGGCCCACAACCTGGGCATGTGCCCTGACTGGGAATCGAACTGGTGACCTCTTGGTGCATGGATTGATGCTCAACCACTGAGCCACACCGGCTGGACAATACTCTGTTGTTTTTTTGTGTATTAAGTACATTTTTTCCAAAAACAGATTTGAGGCAGTTTATTTTCTTTATTTTTATGTTTTTGTTGATTTTTAGACAGAAAGAAAGGGAGAGGGAGAGAAAAACATCAATTGGCTGCCTCTTATATGCCCCCTACTGGGGATTGGGCCAGCAACCCCGGCATGTGCCCTCACCAGGAATCAAACTGGTGACCTCCTGATCCATGGATTGATGCTCAACCACTGAGCCACACCAGCTGGGCTGAGGTGCTCTATATTATCTTTATATCATGAGAAAAGGGAGGCTGAGAGAAGAAACATTTACTCATATGGTCCAGATACTTTACCAACTCTGCAAGGTAGGTGCTGTCTCCATTTTTTAAAAAAACTTTTTAATTGATTTTTTTTTTTTCAGAGAGGAAGGGAGAGGGAGAGAGAGAAACATCAATGTGAGAGCGATACATCCATCAGCTGCCTCCTGCATGTCCCCTACCAAGCATGAAGCCTGAACCCCAGGCATGGAGCTCACAATTAGGGCATGTGCCTTGACCAGGAATTGACCAGCAACCTTTTGGTGCACAGGTTGACTGAGCACCAAAACCAACCAACTGAGCCACAGTGGCCAGGACAGTGTTATCTCCATTTTATAGATGGAGCAGCTCAGGCTCAGAATTTCAGTTTCTTGGCTAGAGTGACAAGGCTGGAATTCAAATCCTACTTTGACTCCCAAACCTGTGTCTTTTTCATCAGCCAATCCTGAGTTACTGTGACTGAGTTGTTGCCTTAACTTTGTCTTAGAATATCCAGGCAGCCAGGGTGAGAAAACACACGTGGTTCTAGCTGTCATGGAACTTCCCGTTTGGTGGGGAAAAACAAACAATGCTTATGTAAGTTCAAGTTTAGAAAGTCCCATTGAAGAAATGGTGTGATGCCCTTGAAGGATGACAGAATAGGCCACCCCAAAATATGCCACTTCAGCATAAGAATTATTTTGAGCTAAAGGTGCTTGAAAACAGCAGGTACAAGAAGGGCACTCTGACCTCCTTTTGTCTTCCTAAAACAGGAGATAAAACTTCCATGTGAGAGATGCCCTCCTATACCAGAAGGAAACATTCTTATCACCAGAGACAGGGAGGCCAAGAGAATTACGTGCAAACAGACCTTGTTAAAATAACTCTTATCTTCTTTTAGTCTCCCCATACATTTTAGTTTTCCACAATTGCTTTTCTTTGTTCAACCTACTATATAAACACTTTAGGCCTAGCCACTTCTTTGGGTCTTTATTTTCCTATGGGGCTTCCTATGTACATGTAATAATCTGTATGCTTTTCTTTTGTTAATCTGTTTTATGTCCATTTAATTCTCAGACCCAGTTGTAGATCCTAAGAGGACAGAGGTAAAGTTTTACCTCCCCTACACTCTAGTTAGAGAACACTTGATGGTGGGTGGGGAGGGAAGACGCTTGGACATGGTCATCACAAAAGACTTATTTGTGATGTTGCACTTAAGCTGAGATGAGCCAGAGACTGAGCATTCCAGACAAGGGAAGAGTATATAAGAGACTCAAAGTGAGGAAGAGATTGGTGTATTCCAAAACACAAAAGGAGAACAGTGTATCTGGAACACAGCAGAGACAGGAAAGCCAGGTAGAGCAGGTGTGGTAGGGAACAGCTGGATCACAGAGGGCCGTGTCAGCCAGGTAAAATATTTGTCAGGGTTTTAAGATGGGAATGATATGCTTTAACATACATTTTAAAAGATCACTTTGGTGGCCAAGTAAAGGATGAACAGGGAAGAGTAAGAGCGTAAGTCAAAAGCTATTAAGACAATTCAGCCTATGTTGGTGGCAAAGGAGAGAGAAAAAGTTGACTTTGAGATAAAGCTGACAGAGACTGGGCCTCCAGGGAGGAAACAGAAGGAAAGTGTCTTATTGCAGATGCTCCTTGAGGCTGAGTAGGATGAGGATAGGCAGCATCCAGTGCTGGGGTAGTGCAGGGACTGCAGGTGATCTTGACAAGAGTGGGTTCTGTGGGCACTGAATGCAGACCCTAGTGTGATGAGGGGCAAATGCTAGGTGAGGCGAAGAACACAGCAAGTCTAGACAGACAACTCCTTCAAGGAGGTTTGGGTTTGGGCATTAAAGGGGGCAGAGAATGGGGCCATAGACAGACGGGGGTGTAAAATCAAAGGAGAAATTTCTTTTGTTCTATTTTGAAGATGGGAGATACTAGAGAATGTGAAGAAGTTGATGGGAATGTTATGGGAGAGACAAAATTAGGATCTGAAGTAGCAAAACCCTCTAGATGTATCCTGGGCATGACACAGACACACCAGGCCTTGGTTTTTGATAGGAGATGTGGCTCATCTTCTTGAGTGACAGAACATGAGAAAATAAAGCAGGCAGAGCCTGTTGTCCCGATACACCAAGGTTGTGGGTTCAATTCCCAGTCAGGGCACATATAAGAATGAATCAATGAATGCACAAATAAGTAGAACAACAAATCGATGTCTCTCTCTCTTTTCCTTTACTCTCTCTCTCTCTAAAATCAATAATAATACAAAAACAAAACAAGTAGAGCCTGGTGGGTTTCCTCTAAGGCATCTTAAAGGAGCAATGGTGAGACTGAACTAACAGGGCTCAAAGCCTCCCAGTCCTCCTCCAACCAAGGCAGGTCAGCTGTTCTCTGCTTTACATATCAGGGAGACTTTTGCATAGGTAGCATTTTAGTTGGTAGAAAGAAAAGGAAAAACTATTGCCTTGATCAGTCTCCTTAAATAGCCTCACTTTTCGAAAATATGTTTTATTATGGAAATTGGCAAATAAAAGCTGATAATGATATCATGAACACCGTGTACCCATCGGATAGTTCCAACAATTACCAATTTATGGACTATCTTGTGTATCTACATGTTGCCCTTACCTGCACACACCACCTTGGATTATTCTAAAGTAAATCCTACCAACCAGTCTTTGCTGTGTTATTGTTATTTGTTTTCTAACAATAATCCAGTGAAGAAAAGAGGTTATATAGATCCATTTTAGAGATATAAAAACTGAGAGAAAGGCTAATTAGACAGATTCAAACTAAATTTTACTGGTGTTTTCCTTTTACCAGATCAAATCTTTACAGGTTTTCTCATCTCATAGGCCACAATTTTGGAGAGACATTATGATCACCGACTTAAATTGTGTCAAGAAAATACTTTTTGTTCCCTCTTTATTTTATTCACTTTAGATGATACAGAATATTTTCATATAAAAAGTAGGAGGAAGTACAAAAATAGAGTAGAACTCAGTCTTATCCTAAAAAGGGTCGATTTATCTTATGCTAATATATCTCCATTTATACATTATTCTGCCTTTTATTTTCTCATTTGGCTGTTGACCAGTGAAAACGATTTCTCAACAACAAATGAGAATACTACTATAAATTCCTATCGCCTGACAGCTTAAAAAAGGCCAAAGAAACAAGAAGGCAGAAAAATGAGGGGAAATGCCATACAGATGGTCTTCTTAAAGTAAAATACACAAAACTTGACAAGCCCAATGTGAAAAAAGTAAGGCAAAATGTGGAAATGCAATCATACAACCTAGGAAAAATGGCACATCTGTTTTTGAGGCAACAAAGTTGGAGTAGTCCTCTGTAGTTGGAAGGAGCAAGAATCATGTACATACAAGAAGTAGAGCAAACCAACAGGCCTTTTTGGGCCCAGTAGGGAAACAAACTTGTAACATACAGACAACATATACCACAGGAAGTGAGTTATCTCTGCATATATAAGATAGTAAGTCTGGTTTAACGTTCTCTTTCATCTTTTTTTTTTTTAATGTGTTATTGATTTTTTCTTTTTTTTTGAGAGAAACATCAATGTGAGAGAGAAACATTGATTGGCTGCCTCCCACATGCACCCCGACTGGGATCGAACCCATAACCTGGGCATGGGCCCTTACCAGGAATGAACCAGCAATCTTCAGTGCACCCACCAACTGAGCCACACCAGCCAGGGCACATTCTCTTTAATCTTCAAGTAGGAAGTGAAGAGTATACCTGAATGTAACTAACCTTCTCAGGAAATGGTACAGAGGGGCCTTCACTTTATGCCCAGAGTCCCTGGAATAGGAAGAAGACTTCAGCAAATATGGGGACTACATATTTTGAAAATATTATTTTACCAAAGGGAATGCTTAATAAAGCACCATGAATCTAGTTAAGAATTCCTGGCAACCCTCAGGTAAGGGGGCCTCTCTCAGTCAGGCCCTGGAACCACAGGGGAACATTGTCTTATATAGAACACTGGGGCCCCAAAAAGTAGTTAGAATCCTGCAAACACTCTTGGGTTGGACCAGCCATATCACACCATGCAGACCTAGTGTTCCAGTTACTTCTGCTGCAGAGCAACACCAACAGGATAGCCATGATAATGGTAGTGAGCCCAGAGAACATCCAATCAAACTTTCAGGAAAGGAGAAAGAGTTCTGATGCAAAGTAAAGAGACCCCTGAATGCATCAAGATTTCAGTTTTAAGAGGTGCAGGAGTCCTGTGATAGTGGCTTGGATAAAGGAATAGACCAAGGCCACTGAAGAATGACATACAATTAAACAAAAACCTCACAACGTGTCCAGAGCCAAGCACCAAGTGAAGCCAACCCAAAGAATAGGGCACTGAAGCTATCAGGCAAATGGCTACTTTTAAGGCCTTTGGCTGACAGTTTAACCAGACTGGAGTGATATTCCTCTTCACAGGATATAGACTTTAAGGTATTTCTCAGCAAAGACTATTAATTGTTCCCCAACATACAAAGAAGATACCTACTAAGAAGGTCTCCTGGTGGCTAACTGGGCTCAAATTTTAAAAAACAGAGCCTGGCAGCCATTTCTACACAGGGGCCACCTCTCACGCAAATAGTACTTCCTGAAGAAGCCTGCACTGACCCACCTGCCTCTACACTGAACTGCCTACCTGTACTATGTTTCTGCCATCTGAGCCAGCCCTCATAAAGGACTTCTTGGAATTCATTTTAATCAACAGGACTGAGGCTTACCCCATCCAATCAGAGCTGCACAGCTATACTTCTGGCAACACCTTCCCTGACCAGAGCATCTCCACTCTGACCAATCAGGAAAGTGCCTTTTAGACCAATCATACTGTGAGGATTTGGAGTCCTCATTTGCAGGAGGGCAGACCAATCAGAGGCCAGAGGTGGGGACTTCTGTCTATATAAGCCAGCTCCCCTCTCACTCTGAGAGTGTACTTTCCCTTTCCACCGAAAACTGAAACAAAGGCCCTGGCCTGTTTGGCTCAGTGGTTGGAGCATCGGCAGAAGAGTGGGAGGCAACCAATGGATGAGTCTCTCTCACATGGATGTTTCTCTCTCTCTTTCTCTCCCTCCCACTGTCTGAAAAAATAAAAATGGAAGTGTCCTGGGGTGCCAGGGCAGACCAGCGCAGATTGCAGAGCAGAGGGGAGCTGTCTAGCTGGAGAGGGGCCTCGCCTCAGGGCTGCCCCAGGGGTGGTGTTTAGTTGGTTAGAGCACTGGCTGGATATGTCAAGGTTGCAGGTTTGATCCCTGGTCGGGGCAAGAATCAACCAATGAATGCATAAGTGGAACAACAAACTGCTATTTCTCTCCCCTCCTCTCAAATTAGTAAATAAACATTTTTTTAAAAATTAAAAAAAGATCAAAAGTAGCCTAAATCTATGTCACAATGCCCATGTCATTCACCTCACTTCATCTCATCATGTAGGCATTTTACCATCTCACATCATCACAAGGAGGGTGAGTACAGTACAATAAGATTTCCAGAGAAAGAAAGGCCACACTCACATAACTTTTATTATAGCATATTGTTATAACTTTTCTACTTTATTATTGTTGTTGTTAATCTCTTACTGTGCCTAATTTAAACATTTTTTAAAAAATATATTTTTATTGATTTTTTAGAGAGAAAGGAAGGGACTGAGAGCTAGAAACATCAATGTGAGAAAAACATCTATTGGCTGCCTTCTGCACGCCCCCTACTGGGGATCGAGCCCACAACCTGGTCATGGGCTCTGACTGGGAATGGAACCGGAACCTCTCAGTCCATTGAGCCACACCAGCTGCGCACTGTGCCTAACTTATAAACTTTATCATAGGTATGTATAGGGAAAAACAGTATATATAGGGTTTGGTAGTATCCCAGTTTCGGGCATTCACTGGAGGTCTTGCAATGTATTCCCCTCAGAAAAGGGAGAACTGTAGTAGTAGAAAATAATTGAAAAAATTAATTGGGCCCTGGCCGGTTTGGCTCAGCGGTTAGAGCGTCGGCCTGCGGTCCGGAGAGACCCGGGTTCGGTTCCCGCTAAGGGCACGTACTTCGGTTGCAGTTTGTCCCCGGCCCTGGTTGGTCGTGCGGGTGGCAGCCACTCGATGTGTCCCTTCACGTTGATGTTTCTCTCTCTCTCTCCCTTCCTCTCTCTCCCTCCCACTCTATCTGTACAAAAAATGGAAAAATATCCTCGGGTGAGGATAAAAAAAAAAAAAAAAAAAAAGAAAAAATTAATTGGTATAACTGGCTAGTTGGGGATGGGAGAGGGTGGCCTAGACTCATCCTTAGGTGGAACTAAGAACTTTTTTTAAAAAAGCTATTTCTGTATTTATTTGATAAAAGTTCAAATAAGTCATGAAAAAACTAAAAGAAAACCTCAAAGAATTCATTTTTGGTAACGGTGGAACAGGAAAATATTTTTTAGAACTAAAACAATCTACAGGGACCATAAAACAAACAAACCAAAAAACCCCCCAAAAAACAGGTCTTTTGGACTATATTAAAGTTTTTTTAATTGCATTAATTACATAAATATCAAAATGCACACAGTCAATAAGGGGAAAATATTTGCGATACATAACCCAAAATGCTAACTTTATTAACATATAAATAGTTCTGACACATGAATAAGAAAATATACAATACAGTGGAAAACAAGGAACCAAAGAACATGAACAAACAGTTCACATAAAAAGAAAAATCCACTGCTTACAAACAAAGGTAGCCTACATAATCCATAGCTAAGAAAAATGTTTCATTTACTTACTGGCAGAAATAAAAAAGTATGACATCTACAATGTTGATGAAAAGGTAGGAAAACTACCCTCACACACTATTGGTGGGCCTTGAGACAGAAACAACCCTTTGAGGAGGGAAGTTTGCAATAGCTATCAAATTAAAAATGAGCGGACCCTTTACTGACATGGAAAATTAGCCAAAATAGTTAAATTAATAAGTGAATAACTCTAGAGAAAATTATATTTTAAACTAGTGGTGTCCAAACTTTCTTAGTATGTAAAATAACTGTTATCATTCACTTCCAAAATGTTCAGCTATTTATAAATTATATACATATGCCACAAAACTGAAATCTACATTATAATACATCCTCCAAAAACAAGTTTTAAAAATTTTATAAGTTTTAAAAACCTGAAGTTTGCCTGGCTGGTGTGGCTCAGTGGCTGAGCATCTGACCCATGCACCAAGAGGTCATTGGTTCAATTCCCGGTCAGGGCACATGCTCAAGTTGTGGGTCAGCTCCCCAGTGGGGGTTGTGGAAGAGGCGGCCAATCATCTACATTTCCATCTCTTTATCCCTTCCTCTCTCTCTAAAATCAATTAAAAAACAGAAACAAAAAAACACCTGAAGTTTATTCAGGATAATAAATTCTGACCTGATTTCATTGGCAGCAAATTTGGTCCCAGCTGACACAAAGTTATTAATACTCTTTATTTATCCAGGTTACACATTTGGTTGTTTGATCTTGGGCGCTATCCCCAAACCTCCAAACCCCCAAACACAGGTGTTAGGTAAGGTATGGAATGTGCACAAATGAATGTTAATGCAAATACTTCTCAATCGTGAACTCTGCCAGGCCTCAAGAGTTTGGGATAAAAGATTGTGGCTGTGTAACTTTTCTGTAAAGACTACCAATAGGAGGTGATAATAAGTACTTGCTGAATAATACACTCTGATTCATCCTTATGACCATCAATTATATGCCTGTGGGGACTCTGTTGAGGTTAATTGCCCTGTACACCACGGGCCATAGACAGCTATTTGAATTCTTCTGCCTGACTTTTATAGTTTTTGTTTTGTTTTGTCTTTTATCTTCTTATAAAGGCCACAAGCTATACATTCTGGGATTACTGGTATCCTTACTTGCAGCAGCTCCTTTCTCCATTCCACACACCCATTCTACTAGATAACTAAGCATAAAAAGTAAACAGACTGGCTCTGAATGAAGTCTTAGGGCCTTTGCAGTGAGTCTAAGTGTGGCACCTATTTTGGCTGCTTACTGGGCCTACTTCCTGGTTCTCAACGTTTAGGAACAGAGAAATTACCAGATCACCAGAAAGTTATGTTATTATTTTATTATAAGCATGCATAGGGGAATATTTACATTTTAGGTTAAAAGTAACTCTTGAAATTAAGCACTACATAAATAAGTTCCCTGAGGGCAGGTATTTTTGTCTTTTGTCTAGGGCTGTTCCCAATGCCTAGAATCAAGATCCTACTTGTTGAAGAAATATTAGATGTATAGATCAAGTTGCATATATAAGGTTGTGTCAAAAAGATGCTGTGAAATGTCAGAAAAAGGCAGACAAAAGAAGAACTATCTTTTAAATGATAATATCCAGAGACCTAATAGTTCAGGAGATAACTCTTCAAGCATGGGGGGGGGGGGGGGGGACGGGACTGTTTATCAGCAGCTAATAATGTGCCTTAACTTACTTCCAGACCAAAAGGAAAATAATTTTTTAAACCAAATGTCATTTAAAAAGGTCTAGATTCAGCACACACCCTCTTCATTACAGCTAAGATGAATGTATTCTAAACTCTCTGCTAAGTGCCTTGGAGGATGGTACAGGGAAACTCCTCCATACCGAAAAACACAGTAAGCATGCCTGGTAAGTAAAGTGGCGAGTACTTTACAGTTGTGAACACAAGGGAGAGTTAAGAGAATTTTAATTAAGGGCAAACATAAGGTCTGTGCAAGCGCCCAAAAAGCGTTCCCAGAACAAAGTTGCAATGGTCCCCTTTGAATGCGCTATTGTATCAAACTCCAGGACTTTCTGGAGGGAAAAGAGACAGGAGATTGGAAGGAAGCAGGGATGGTAAGGGGTGTCAATGGGAATGAGAAGGAGTGCTAGGTAAGAGAGGGGAGCCTTGGAGAAAAGGCTGTAGGCGAATTCGGGCCAGATGGGGGTTCTGAAGACCCGCCGAGCCGCAGGAAGGACTAAGAGTGGAGTGGGTGGAATTGGGAGGGATGAAAGGACGCATAGGAATCCTGAAGAGGACGGGCGGCTCGTGCGGCAGGTCGGGCTGGCCTGGCCGGGAGAGGCCGAGCGGATGGAGGCCTGGCCACAGCAAGCCTGCCCGGACTAGACGAGCCCACGTTCCTACCGGTCCGCATGCGTCGGGCCGCAAGTCCTGGAAGTCGGCGCCAAAGATGGCCCCTAGGGCCTGCAGCTCGTTGTCCTGTCGCTGCAGGTAGCTCTCCGGCGGCTCGTCCCGGGCGCGCCCGGGAGCCCCGCTACCCTCAGCCATTGCAACGCGGAGGCCACGGCAGGACTGCCGGGCAGTGGCGGCGGCGGCGTGCGGGGGCCGGGCTCCAGGGCGGGGATCCGCGGTCCCGAAGGGCCCATGGGCGGGGCGCCACGTCGTGGGCTGGCTGGGACCGGGCTCCGGGGCTGGCGGTCAATGGGCGGGCTGTGGGCGGGGCTCCACGCAGGCTCGATCCGGGGGCGGGGCGCCGTGTCGGGGGCGGGGCGCCGCGCCGGGAGCCGGTTCTGGCGGCTTGAGCCTGGGCCAGGGAGCCAAGCGACGAGAACTTTGCGCACCTCATGCGGGAGAACCAGAGCAAAGGACTCTGCGGGAACGCGGAAGAGCAAATCAATCAGATGAAATGATAACGCCAATGGCACCGTTTTCATGAAATATTTTTTTAACAGAAATTCCTGCTAGAATTCCTTCACCCTGGCGTGGATAGTGACAGGAAAATCTTAAAAGACATACTGATGGATTTTTCAAGTCACTTACCGGCTAATCTGGAATTTTCCCACAAGTCCACTAGGAGTGAAAGTCATGGCCACTACTCCCTTTCCCCCAGTTTTATACCCCCAAACTCATCCCCTTAAACCATAGATTCAACAGTTCTCTGTCCCTACGGTACCATCTTTAGAGGTCTCTCAGTTGCAGTTTCAACTGAAAAATGTCTTTCCACTCAGGCATCTTCATAAACTACAGTCCTGAATTATGTTCCATGGCCAGTAATGTGAATTTAGGCTTCTTTCTGTAATAGTCTGCCTCCAATCATATTTTTTCTAGTTTATAAAATGCATTAATTTGACCCAACTCCTCCTCAAACCATCTTCTTCTCTCCATGGACCTATTCTTTTTCCAGTGATCCCTGTCTAAATAAATGGGCACCACCCGACCCACTTTAGCCCAAGCCAACTAAGTGTGATCCTGGATTCTCTTTTTCTCAACTCTCACATCCAGATAGTCACCATTTCTTCAATCCATCCACTTCACTTCATCCCACTTCCACTAACTTAGTTCAGGCCACCATCATCTCTTCCCTAGAATTCAATGGCCCCCAAACCAGTCAGTCTTCATTCTTGCCCTACTCTAAGCCATTCTTCTTATTGCAGCCAGAGCAATGTCTCTAAATCACATATATGATCATATTAAATCCTTTAAATCCTTCAATTTTTCCATTGGTCTTTTTATTAAAACCTCTAATTATGGAAATTTTCAAACATACATAAAAGTAGAGAAAATATTACAATAAACTGTATTTATCACCCAGCTTCCACAATTAGGTATCTTTCCAATCTTACTTAATTTCTTTACCCCTCTTCCACTTCTCTGGAAGTGAATCTCAAACATTATATCATGTTTTTCTATAAATATTTAAGTATGTATCTCTAACAGGTAAAGACTTTTTACAAACATAACATAATGCCACCCTTATAGCTTAAAAATGTAACAATTACTTAACATTATTTAATAATCTATGTTCAGAATTCTCTATTTGTCTAAAATTAGAATCTATACTGGATGCTGGACCTCTAAAGGACATAATCAAAACAATCAGCAAAATTTGAGGGAGGGACAGATCTGTGGATTAGATGGCAGTATTGTATTAATTTTAATTTCCTAACTTTAATGATTGTACTGTGGTCATGTAGAAAAGTGTCCTTATTAGAAAATTTCCACTGCAGCCTTAAGAAATAATACATGTTACCTATGTAATCAGCTCCCAAATGATTCAGAAAATAAAGATGATGGTAAGTCAAATGCAGACTATCAACCATTGGGGAATTTAGGTGAAGGATATATGATAATTTTTTTAGATGATTTTTATAACTTTTATGTAAGTTTGATACTATTTCAATGTCAAAATTGCACAACAAAAGAAACTTACAAGCTGGTTTCCAAAGCGGTTGTACCATTTTATATTCCCATCATTTTATGAGAGTTCTAGTTACTCTACATCCTTGCCAGTAATTGGTATTGTCAGTCTGTTAAATCTTAAACATTGTAGTAGGTGTGTAGTAGTATCTCATCTTATTTTACATTTCTCTAATAATTAATGATACTGAGAATCTTTTCATGTGCTAATTTTCCATTCATATATCTTCTGTCCAAATCATTTGCCATTTTAAAAATTAAGTTGTTTTCTTATTACTGAGTTTTGAGAATTATTTATATATTCTGGAAGTAAGTCCTTTATAAGATGTGGGATTTGCAAAGATTTTTCTCTCAGTCTGGGCTTTCCTTTTCATTCTTTTAACAGTGTTTTACAAAGAGCATAGTTCTTACTTTTGAGGAAGTGCAATGTATCCTTTTTTCTTTTATGAATCATGTTTTTTTTTTTTAATTTTCTTTTCTTTATTGATGTTTTAGAGAGAGAGGAAGGGAGAGGGAGAGACAGAAACACTGATGAGAGAGAACATTGACTGGCTACCTCCTGCATGCCCCCCACTGGGGATTGGGCCCGAAACCTGGGCATGTGCCCTGACTGGGAATTGAACCGGTAACCTCTTGGTGCATGGGTCAATGCTCAACCACTGAGCCACACCAGCCAGGCATGAATCATGGTTTTTGTTAGGCAAGAAATTGTTGCCTAACCCGAAGTCATAAAGATTTTCCCCTATGTTTTCTTCTAGAAGTTTTATCATTTTAGGTTTTTCATTTAGGTCTATCATGCAACTTTAATTTAAAAGTTAAACCTACCCACCATATGACACAGCTATTCCACCTTTATGTATTACCAAGAGAAATGAAAGTCGTGTATATGAATGTTCATAGCACCTTAATCCCCAAATTGGAAACAATCCAAATGTTCACCAATAGGTAATGGACAAATAGAGGTAAAAATAAATTGAGATATATCAAAATAATGGGATGCTATTCACCAATAAAAAGAAATACACTATCTATATAATAATAAGTGAATCTCAGAATAATTTTACTGAGTTAAATATGTCAGGAAAAGAGGGCATACTTCATTTATATGAAATTCTAAAAAATATGAATTTAGTAACAGAAGATAAGTGATTACCTGTGGAGGACAGGGAGGAGCTGGAGGGTGGGAAGGATTCCAGAGGGACAAGAAGAAACTTGGGGCTGATGTATATGTTCATTATCTTGACTGAGGTGATGATTTCACTGGTATATGAATACATCAAAATTTATCAAACTGTACAATATGAATATATGCAATTTATTAATGTCAATTATAACTTAATAAACTTTTTTTTTTAATCCTCACCTGAGGACATTTTTTGCATTTATCTTCAGACAGAGTGGGAGGGAAAGAGGGAGGAAGAGAGAGAGAGAGAAAAATCGATGTGAGAGAGACACATCAAGTGGTTGCCACCCACACGACCCCAACCGGGGCTGGGGACAAACTGCAACCAAGGTACGCGCCCTTAGCGGGAACCGAACCTGGGTCTCTCTGGACCGCGGGCTGATGCTCTAACTGCCGAGCCAAACTGGCCAGTGTAAGTTAAATAAGCTTTTAAAAGAAAAAGGTTGTTGTTTGGTTTTACAGTGGTTTATTTGAATCAGGATCCAAACAAGGTCCATAACTGCATTTCGTTGCCCTATGTGAGATAAAAGATTAAGTCAGCAGTCTTGGGATATACAAACTGTACATTTCAAACAAAAGACTGGCCCTTACCCAGCTACTGGGAGTTAAACTCTAAGTCTTTGGAACATCTGGCCTGATTATAGTATCATTGTATAGGTGAGGTTCACAATTTGTCAGGATACCCCAAGATTTCCTTATTTTCCAAATCTACCCTAAACCCTTAGATCAGTTCTCTAAGTGAGAGTCTCTACCTCTCCAGGCCTTCCCAAAGTGTATCTCCTGGTCTTGTTGTTTACCCTCAACATCCCAGGGGAAAACACCCACATTGTTTGGTTATTGAACCCCTAGTTTTTTTTAAATCCTCACCTGAGGATATTTTTCCATTGATTTTTTTTCTTTTTAGATACAGTGGGTGGGAAGAAGGGGGAGAGAGAGAGAGACATTAACGTGAAAGAGACACATTGATTAGCTCCCTTCCCCATGACCCCAACAGGGGCCAGGGATCAAACCTACAATCAAGGTACGTGCCCTTGACTGGGAATCAAACCTGAGACTCTTCAGTCCATGGGCTGATGCTCTAACCACTGAGGCAAATCAGCCAGGGCTGAACCCCCAAATTTTAAAACCACAGTCCCCTTCTCCTTCATTCCTGAAGGATATTTTCATTGAATATAGAATTCTAGGTTAGCAGGTTTTTTTCTTTCAGCACTTAAAAAATGTGCCACTTCTTTCTGGACTACATGGTTTCAGTGAAAAATCTGCTGCCATTCACATTGTTTTTCCTTTATAGTGTGGCACTTCTCTTTGGCTACTTGCAAGATTTTTTTTCTTTGTCTTAGTGTCCAGATGTTTGACTATGATGTGTGTTGGTGTGGCTTTCTTTAGGTTTTTCCTGTTTAGGTTTTGCTCAGCTTCTTGAATCTATAGGATTACGATTTCTGCCAAATACGGTAATTTTTCAGCCATCAGTTCTTGAATACTATTTTCTGCCCTGCCCTATTTCTCCTCTCCTTCTAGGAGGTAAAGGCACTTGTTTTTGCAGCTTTCCATGGCCTGGCAGCCAGAAATAGGAGTGGCAACACAGCTCTTCATGCTCAAGAAAGTGTGAAATAAAAACTACTTAGTGACTTTTGCATCACGTTGTGAATGTTTGTGTGCATTCACACATTTAAGTACCCAAGTGAATCTTGTCCTTTAAATTCTAGAAGATCTTAAGTATATGCTTTTATTCCAAAGCTGTGTGATTACTTCCAAATCAAACTATGAGTCACATTATTTTATAGTCATATCTCATCTTTTAGCAAAGAAGATACTATCTTGATAACTTAATTCATACGAATTGGTTCCAGGAAACTTTTTTTCTCTTTAAAAAAATTAAATTTATTATTAAAGGACATATTTGTTATGATCAGGGGTACAGGAAAGGATGTGCCAGCTTCTGAAGTTAACTATGAAAGAGGACTCCCAAAAAATGTGTTGAGAAATCAAGATATTCTTCAACAGCTAAACAACTTCCCAAGTTGACTCCTTTAAAGGTGATAATATTCATAGATATTTTAGTTTTGGCATATTTACTATCAAAAAAACAACAAATGAGTCAGGTTGCTATATGATCACTATGTATATATGTGCTTGTGTGTGTGACTATTGAGGTTATGTGGGTATTCAACCTTCTACCTCCCTGATATTTTGATGAATTTAATAGCAATCTATGGTGTGATGACTATTAGAAATCAGGAAACTGCATTAGGAGATACATTCATATCAGTAGGAAACCATTTCACAGTCCATACAGTGAGATAATTTGGAATATAGGAAGGTCTGTATTAGTAACTTTTGAACAGATAATTGCTTTAATGGTAATTTAACATACCAAAAATTTAAAACCCTAAAGTAAACATATTTAGCCCAATACTGTAAAGGCTAAAATCTGGACTTCTAACTCTTAAAGCAAAATTTCCCAGAATTCATTCTGTCCTTTGCTAATTGCAAATCAAAT
This sequence comes from Molossus molossus, assembly GCF_014108415.1. Lineage (NCBI taxonomy): Eukaryota > Metazoa > Chordata > Mammalia > Chiroptera > Molossidae > Molossus > Molossus molossus. The sequence continues at coordinate 178,907,154 of NW_023425344.1, read as the reverse complement.
GGTTCTTCCATTTTTTGAAATACAAGGCTTGTGCCCTGGCCAGTTTGTTCAGTGGTTAGAGTGTCGGCCTACGGACCAGAGAGACCCGGGTTCAGTTCCCACTAAGGGCACGTACTTTGGTTTCAGTTTGTCCCCGGCCTCGGTTGGGGTCGTGTGGGTGGCAGCCAGTTGATGTGTCTCACTTACACTGATATTTCTCTCTCTCTCTCTCTCTTCTTCCCTCTCTCCCTCCCACTCTATCTGAAGATAAATGCAAAAATGTCCTCAAGTGAGGATAAAAAAAAGAAAAAAAAGAAATACAAGGCTTGTTAGGCAGTATTTTATTTAAATCTACAAAGAGAATTCTTTAAGATGCTGAAAGGTGACATTTTCCCCGCTTTGATATTTATTTTAAGCATCAATAAATATGAATCATTATATCACTTTTTATTGATTTCCTACAATGTGCCAGAACAGTTAGAGGTTTTCATTAATTCAGTATTTTACTGTCCTCAAACAGCCTTACAAAATAGGCATTTTAATCCCTATTTATTAACAGAAGTTGAGCTTAGACAGGTCACAAAACTGCCCAGGGTAACAAATGAAAATAGTAGAGTAGGCATTCAATCCCAGGTCCAACTGAACTAACCCTCCTGCTGCTCCTCTTGCCCCTGCTATACTACACCATCATCTTGAGTTGGTAGGTTTGCCTATGTAAAGGGACAATCTGGGTTTCCAAAAAAAAAGAAATAGATTATCACCTATATTAAGCTTAAAACAACTCTCCAAAAGAGTCACTTAAATGACATAAACTTATCAGAGACCAGTATGTTTTTGGGCATGACAAAACCCAATAGCTCAGTTCAAAAATTCCCTGGAGGCTCTATTATCAGCTACCATTTTTATCTTACAAGGACCTAGGATAGCCTTATTGCCATTACCAATATACACAGAGCTTTTTTTGAAGTCCTGACTCAATAACTTCCATTTCTAAGAAATAAAATGAAGTCTGCACTTTCTTAAATATGCAGGCCCCAGTTTTCATAACTATGTCTGCCAGGATAGGCTGTTATGCTGTGATAATAAGCAGCTTCAAAAATCTTGGTTGTTTAGTATAATAAAGGTTTGTTTCTTGCTCACACAAAATTTGTTGTGGGGGACCCTGGCCAGGTAGCTCAGTTGGTTAGAGCATCATCCTGATATGCCAATGTTGCAGGTTTGATTTTTTGTCTGGTCGGGGCCCAGACAAAAAAAACAATGGATGTGTAAATAAGTGGAACAACAAATTGATCTCTCTCTCTCTCTCTCTCTCTCTTCCTCTAAATCAATAAAAAAAAAAAATTGTTGAGGACTTCCAGTCAAGATGGCGGCGTAGGTAAACGCGGTATCGCGTCCTCCCACAACCACATCAAAGTTACAACTAAACTACAGAACAACTATCATTCAAAACCGCCTGAAATCAAGCTGAATGGAAGTCCTACAACTACGGAATTAAAGCAGCAGCCACATCCAGACTGGTAGGAGGGGGACGGAGGCGCGAGGGGCGGAGGCGCGAGGGGCGGAGGCGCGAGGGGCGGAGGCGCGAGGGGCGGAGGCGCGAGGGGCGGAGGCGCGAGAGTGTGGGAGGCGCGGGTCCCACACCCAAGTGTGGCGGATAAAAATCAGGAGGACACCTCGGCAGGGAAGATCCTTCCTGAGGACTGAGGGGTCCCCGTCCCACACTAGGTTCCCCACTCAGGGTTCCAGTGCCAGGAAGAGAAGTCCTCATAACTTCTGGCTGGAAAAACCAGCAGGATCTGAGGCTCAGGGAAGCTGGAGCGGCTGGAGCCCCAGGCAGCTCCTTAAAGGGCCCGGTCTTGGACTTATTGGACTCACTCCCTCTAAGCTTGGAGGGGAGGCAGCTCGAGGGGCGCCAGAGACATACAGGGAAGAACTGCGCTGTTTGGCACTGGAGCGAGGGCTGGAGAGGGGGCTTTCTCTGGGACAAACGTGCTGTCAGAGGCCTTTGTTCCTTTGGTGAGCCCTTCCCTGGGGTGGCAGACAGTCGCCATATCAGGGACTCCAGCAAACTGGCTCACACTGGTAGCCCCACCCTGGTGACTCCCTGAGGCCCCACCCCGCCCAACTTTCAAGCCCACCCAAGCTGTTGCCACTTGCTTAACCATAGGATTGGCCGGTCTTGGATCCTGCTTCAGGTTTTTCCTAAATTCTTTCAAACGAGCAGCATCTGGTCTCAGCGAGCCCCACACCTCTCATTAAGTAATACACAGAAACAAACACAGGGAGGCAGCCAAAATGAGGAGACAAAGAAACAGGTCCCAAATGAAAGAACAGAACAAATCTCTAGGAAAAGAACTAAGCGAAATGGAGATAAGCAACCTAACAGATGCTGAGTTCAAAATACTGCTTATAAGGATGCTGAATGTACTTAGTGGGAACCTCGATGAACTTTGGGAGGGCCTCAAGAGCATAAAAAAGGACCAGTCAGAAATCATGGATACACAGTTAGAATTGAAGGAGGCATTAACTGAAATAAAGAATAATTTACACAGCTTCAATAATAGAGTACGTAAATCCAAGGAGCAAACCATCGATTTGGAATATAAGGTAGCAAAAAATGCCCAATCAGAACAGCAAAAAGAAAAAGGAATCCAACAAAATGAGGATAGTGTAAGGAGCCTCTGGGACAACTTCAAGCGTGCCAACATTCACATCTTGGGGGTGCCAGAAGGAGAAGAGCGAGAACAAGAAATCGAAAACCTGTTTGAAACAATAATGGCAGAAAACTTCCCTAACTTGGTGAAGGAAACAGACATACAAGTCCAGGAAGCACAGAGAGTCCCAAACAAGATGAACCCCAAGAGGCCCACACCAAGACACATCATCATCAAAATGCAAAAGGTTCAAGGCAAAGAGAGAATCTTAAAAGCAGCAAGAGAAAGGCAGCTAGTTACCTACAAGGGAGTTCCCATAAGGCTGTCAGCTGATTTCTCAAAAGAAACTTTGCAGGCCAGAAGGGAGTGGCAAGAAATATTCAGAGTGATGAAAAGCAAGAACCTACAACCAAGATTACTCTATCCTGCAAAGCTGTCATTTAGAATTGATGGCCATATAAAGACTTTCCAAGACAAGAAAAAGTTAAAGGAGTTCATCACTACCAAACCGTTATTATATGAAATGATGAAGGGTCTTTTTGAAGAAAAAGATAAAAGATATGAACAAACAAAATGGCAATGAATACATGTCTATCAACAATGGAATCTAAAAGAAAATGAACAGGTAGAACAGAAACATTCTCATAGATACAGAGAACATTTTGTTGGTTGCCAGATGGGAGGGGGTTGGGGGAATGAGTGAAAAGGGTGAAGGGATTAAGAAGTACAAATTCATTGCTAAACTGACAAACCTCAAAGGGAAAGGGGTGGGGGGTTGGGAAGAAATAAACCAAAGAACTTATATGCATAACCAATGGATACAGACAATAGTGTGGGAAAAGGCGGGAGAGGGGTGGGAGTGGGGAGGAGGGGGTCAATGGGGGAAAATTGTGGAACATCTGTAATACATTCTACATTCAACAATAAAGATTTAAAAAATAATAATGAAAATTGGAAATAAAATGTAACATGAAAATGGAACAAAAAAATTGTTGTGAGCCAGGGTAGCCCTCAATGGCACCAGTCTGTACCACTCCCCTGTCCCCCAAATATGGTAGCTGAGAAACATAGGCTACTTCAGTATTTCAGCTCTTCTAGTTCAACACGAAACGTCTTCCATAACTGCAATGGCAGGGCAGTAGAGAGACTTGAGAATCACTGCCATAGCCCAGAAATGATTTATCACTTTTACTCACATATCATTAGTCATTAATAGTTGCATGACCATGCCCACTTGCAAAAGCAGTTGAGACCAATCATTTTCAGTGTGCCCTTAAGGAGAATGAGAGATTGTTGAATTATTATCTACATAATAATCTGCACCCTCTATGTCTTTTATACAGGCATAGAAATAGCCATTTAGGAATGAAGAACCACTTATTCCAGGTGGGTAGTCAGGGGCCATAAGGACCTTTCTTTTGTCAGCAGGCTGCTGCTTGGGCTTACCAACTCAAAATATTTCCATTTCTCTGGCTTTTCTCCACCTTACAAGCAGAGGGTGTGGTGTGGGGTACAGGAGGGAGGAGGAGATCTTCAATGAAGAACGGAAAGAAGGGGAAATAAAACCCAGAGGTTCCCCCTCACTTCCCACCACCACCTTGGTTTTTGCAGTTATATTAACTCCTATTTCATCTCTTCTTCCCCCTACTCAAGCTCCTTCCTGATTTTCAATAAATGTCCAAGAAAGTTGGAATCTGCAAATTCTTCTGAACAGAAATGGATCCTATTACATTCTATAGGTATGGCAAAACTTATTAGCACCTATATGCAAATTTTACCTATCACTACACCACAGGAGTATAAAAGGAAAAAAAAACAACACAGAAGAAAATAGGCTTTTATTCAATCAATTAATTAATTAATTAAATCCTCACTCAAGGACATTTTTGCATTTATCTTCAGATAGAGCAGGAGGGCGAGAGGGATGAAGTGAGAGAGAGAAACATCGATGTGAGAGAGACATTTTGACTGGTTGCCACTCACACAACCCCAACCGGGGCCAGGGACAAACTACAACCGAGGTACATGCCCTTAGCAGGAACTGAACCCGGGACTCTCTGGTCCGCGGACTGACACTCTAACCACTGAGCCAAACCAGTCAGGGCAAAATAGGCTTTTAAAAATGCCTATTGCCTATTTGTTCTAGTCAGAACTTAGATGAGGCCCACCCATTGTTTTTAATTTGAAAAATTTTATTTTTCAACTATAGTTTACATTAAATATTATTTTTAGTGTCAGGTGTATAGCATAGTGGTTAATCATATACTTTACAAAGTGATCCCCCAATATTTAAAATACCCACCTGGCACCATATGTAATTGTTTCAATATAATTGACTATGTTCTTTATGCTGTACTTTATATCCCCATGCCTATACTGTAACTACCAATTTGTACTTCTTAATCCCTTCACCTTTTTCACCCAGTCCCACCCCACCTCCCCTCTGTCAACCATCAATCTATTCTCTATATCTATGAGTCTGTTTCAATTTTATCTTATTCTTTTTATTATTTTTTCTTTATTTTCTAGAGAGGAAGAGAGAGATAGAAACATTGATGAGAGAACATCGACTGGCCACCTCCTGCATGTCCCCCACTAAGGATTTGGCCCACAACTTGGGCATGTGCCCTGACAGGGAATCGAACCAGTGACCTCTTGGTGCATGAGTTGATGCTCACCCACTAAGCCACACCAGCCGGGCAATTTATTTTGTTCTTTAGATTCCACATATAAGTGAAATCATATGGTATTTGTCTTTCTTTGTTTTACTTATTTCACTTGGGATAATAACCTCTAGGTCCGTCCACAAATGGTAAGATTTTGTCATTTTTTATGATCAAGTAATATTCCATTGTATGTACGTGCCACTACTTTTTTATCCATTCGTCTATTGATGGGCACTTTGGTTGCTTCCATATGTTAGAGGCCCGCCCATTTTAAGGAGGGCAATCTTCTTTGCTCAGTCTACAGATTCAGATATTAATCTCATCCAGATTTTTGACTCTCATAGACAAAACTAGAACAACATTTGGCCAAATATCTGGGCAACCCATAGACCAGTCAAGATGGCACATAAAATTAACCATTATACTTATTTTGACATGTGTATGACAAAAAAAAATCCCTAAGCATCCCAGTCTAGGTATATGATTAAGGAACAGGTGGTTGGAGAAAGCTATGAGAATCTGTTCTAGTCCACACTACTGTATACCTGCCTTCCTAGCACAAGGGTATTGACATTTGTTAAATGGGTGAACTACTGGTATGAGGAAAAGAGAAGTAACTCTTTTTTAAAAAAATATGTTTATTGATTTTAGAGAGAGAGGAAAGGAAAGGAGAGAGAGAAACATCTAAGTGAGAGAAAAACAATCGACTGCCTCCTGCATACCCCCTATTGGGGATTGAGCCCACAACCCAGATACCTGCCCTGACCGGGAATTGAACCCAGCAACCTTCTGGTGCATGGGACCACACTCATCCAATTAAGCCACACTGGCCAGGGTGAGATGTAACTCTTTAAAAAGAATTAAGGAGCCCTGGCCAGTTTGGCTCAGTGGTAGAGTGTCAGCCCATGGGCCAACGAGTCTCGGGTTTGATTCTGACCAAGGGCACATACCTCAGTTGTGGTTTGTCCACAGCCCTGGTCAGGGTCGTGTGGGAGTCAACCAGTCGATGTGTCACACATTGATGTTTCCCTCTCTTGCCCTTTCTCTCCTTCATACTCTATCTGAAGATAAATAGAAAAATATCCTCGGGTGAGGATTGAAAAAAAAAATGAAGGAGGCAGACCTTCAGACAGGGAGTTATAGACTGAGTAGGACTTCCCTGGGACTCGTTAATCACTAGACCCTCTCTCTCTTTTTGCTCCTCCCCTGCCTGGGAACCCTATCACCATGTTTATTATTTCTATAGGGAAATAGATCCACAGTGCTAAACGATTAACTTAAAAACGCTGGGAGCCCTGACCTATGGGGTTTGTGGTTAGAGCGTTGGCCTGTGAACCAAAGGGTTTTGGGTTTAATTCTCCGTCAAGAGCACGTGCCTGGGGTGCTGGTTTGATTCCCAATCCCTGCTTGGGGCACATGCAGGAGGCAACCAATTGATGTCTCTGTCTCATATCGATATTTCTCTCTCTCTCTCTCTCCCCCCTCCACTCCCTCTCTTCCATTGTCTCTGAAAGTCAATGGAAAAAAATATCCTTGGGTGAAGAAGATTAACCAAAACAAACAAACAAAAAAACCTACTTTGGGAACACAAGGTGTTTTTAAAATTTTTTTTTTTTTTTTTTTAATCCTCACCCGAGGATATTTTTCCATTTTTTGTACAGATAGAGTGGGAGGGAGAGAGAGGAAGGGAGAGAGAGAGAGAAACATCGACGTGAAGGGACACATCAAGTGGTTGCCACCCGCATGACCAACCAGGGCCGGGGACAAACTGCAACCGAAGTACGTGCCCTTAGCGGGAACCGAACCCGGGTCTCTCCGGACCGCAGGCCGACGCTCTAACCGCTGAGACAAACTGGCCAGGGCCACAAGGTGTTTTTAAATCGGGAGAATAACTTCTTATACTGTTCATTATGGGAGAGGAATATTACTTATAACATTATCTAAGAGACAGAGGTTGGCTATTTTTTTTTTTTTTACTCCATTTCCCATGATTTGCTTTTAGGGTAGCTCCAGAAAGTCTGTCTAAAAATTAGGTAGCACATAAATGTTTTTGGCTGGTGGTCCTACTCATCTGCCTTCAGCTATGGCTGTGTACCCGGTGTTACTGTTGGCCAGCTCATATCCATGTAACACCTGTACATGACAAGTAATTGAAGTGGACTGTAATTCCTGTGTGTGGTTTTTTATCTATTCAGGTTTAATTCCAAAAGAAATATACCTAAAATGGGACCTTTGGAAAGATTTCTTTTGACAAAAGGAAAATAAGTATTATGGCAGATTATTTTCCTTAAATGACTGCAACATTTCTTTCATTCCACATGCTCTTCTTACAACATAACTGACAATCCTCTCCTTGGGAGGTGTGGTCTATGACCTCTCCCCTTAAATGTGGTGTTTTTTTTTTTTTTTTTTTTTTTTTTATCCTCATCCGAGGACATTTTTCCATTTTTTGTTCAGGTAGAGTGGGAGGGAGAGAGAGGAACAGAGAGAGAGAGAGAAATATCGATGTGAAAGGAACACATCGAGTGGCTGCCACCCGCACAACCGACCAGGGCCGGGGACAAACTGCAACCGAGGTACGCGCCCTTAGCGGGAACCGAACCCGGGTCTCTCAGGACCGCAGGCTGACGCTCTAACCGCTGAACCAAACCGGCCAGGGCAAATGTGGTGGTTTTTTATGACTGCTTCGACAAATAGAATACAGTGGAAGTGATGCTATATGACCTCTGAGATTAAATCATATAAGTCAATGCAGTGTCTGCCTTGTCCTCTTGTGAGTCTCTCTTGGAATACTCACTTTTGGATCATAGCTGCCAGGCAGTGAGAAAGATAAGCAGCTACCTGGAGAGGCCACAAATAGGTATTCCAGCTGACAGTCCCAAGAGAGGTCCCAAAGATAGCCAGCTGCCAGACATGTGAGTGAACAAGCTTTCAGATTCCAGACCCTGGCCTCAATTTTGAGCTGCCCCAGCTGATGTGGCAAAAACATAAGCTGCCCCATTAAGCTCTGCCCAAAATGAATTATTTGTGAACTAAATAAATAATTGCTGCTTTTTAGGCCACTAAATTTGTGATGACCCGACAAGTATAACACTACTATAGGCATTTAACATCCATTTAAATTATGTCCAATCTCTTAGATCAACCTTAGATTTTCTTTGTAGCCAGCAAAAAATTCATATAGCACACAGCCATAACAATTACATTCTTTGTCCTGTATTTTCACAAAGCAATCCTTCTGCAAGTCTGAAAATCATGATGAACTCAGCTGACCAGGTTATTCCTTTTTAAAAATGTCTTATGGGCCCTGGCCGGTTTGGCTCAGCGGTTGGAGCATCGGCCTGGGGACCAGAGAGTCCCGGGTTCAGTTCCCACTAGGGGCACGTACCAAAATAAATAAAAAATATAAAAATGTCTTATTGATTTTTTAGAGAGAGATTGAAACATCAATGGGCTGCCTCCTGCATGCCCCTTACTGGAATCAGCTGGCAACCTGGGCATGTACCCTGACCAGAACTTAAATCAGGACCTCTCAGTCCATGGGAGAACATTCGAGCCACTGAGCCACACCAGCTGGAAGTGATCAGGTTATTTCTTAAGTGACCTAACCCTATACCCTAACACCAATTTAGGGACTGTAGAGAATTCACTGGTATTTTTTCTGAAAATGAGAGGTTTCTTGCTTTATTAAACACTTTTTCCTACACCTTTATCCCAATCCTTCTTAGCAGTTTTGAACACCTAGTGGCAAGTAAATGTGGGTAAAAGGTTATTTTACAACTGTTACTAGACAACTCACTCACACATTGTTCCCTACCCCTTCCAAAAGAAGTGTGTTGGATGCTGGTGAATTATTGTTACCCTTTTTGTTTTGTAATGATTATAACGTAAGGGGCTTCATCTTGGAAAATGTTTGGACTCTAAGAACAAATTTTAACTCTTTTAAAAAAATACCATTAATCAGTAATTTTCCCCTCTCCTCATTTTTTGTTTTTGCCTCCAAAATGTTTAAAATAACTGCTTACATGGAGGATTATTATGTGCAGGTATTGTGAGAATCCCAAGATGTACCAGACATGGATTTTTGCCCTTTCAAGGCTTCTCAGTGACATGAAGTAGCCATATTGTAGCACGATCAGCCTGAGGCAACAAAGAAATAACTATAATTTTAATCAATTCTTAAGAACTACTGTCCTGGATCCTAGACTTTTCAGTCAAGATGTCAAAGCCGTCAACCATGTCCTTTCATTTATTTAAAAAACCCACAAAAACAGCTTCCATAAAGTCAAAACAAGCAAATATTTAGTAGTCTTTTCCTGTCTCGTTTCTCCTTTTCTTTTCCCCAGATCCTTTCTCGAGATGCCATACACATTCCTTTTCCCATTCAGCTTCTCGCTCTACCGCGTCTTCTTGCTTACTTGGCCATCCCAGTGTCCCATCCTTCGGCATCAGCCTGCAGGAAGCTGCTCTCCCAACTCTTCATTCCTGGAATCCACTGGCCCTGGGTTATAGCGTGTACCTTTCAGAAAGGAGACTCAATAGAAAGGCCCAGGAAACCGTGCCCTGGATTCCTAAACTTCATCTTTTGAAATGCATCGGCTACACCCAAGGCCTGACTGTGGAGTGGGGAGACTGGGCTCCCAGCCCATGTGGCAGCGAAGTGTAATTATAAGCCTCAGGCAGCCCCTGCCTACAAGATAAGGAGCAGTAACCACAGTAATAAAGGAAGCAAAGCCTGGAACAAGCTGCTAGCTTTGCCATCGCAGCGAGACGAGGATCCTCCGCGTCTCCCACGCTCCGGGCCGGAAGAATCACGCTCAGGAGGGCCAAAATGGCGCCGTCCCGGCGGCCGCCTCGCCGTGGGGGGCGGGGCCAGACGAGCACGTGACCTCCCCCGCGGGCCGCGCGCCCGCGGCTGCCCCAGGCGCTCTCCCGGAGTCCCGCGGCGGTGCAGACCGTGCCTTACCCCTCTAGGGGCGTCCTCCCTTGTGCCTGCTTGGCTGCGAGGCTCTCTGGCAGCAGTCGCGGGACGGAGCGGGGTCAGGAAAGGGGTCGCTAGGCCGTGCAGAAGCAAGGGGGCTGTGGGACGGGGTCCCTGCAGCCGGCGCCGAGGCGGGAGGTCGGAGGAGACCGAGCGGGCGTCCTGGGGGACTGCCAGGTGCTGAGGGCGAGGCTGGGGGACATTCAGGGCATTGCGCCCAGGCCTTGGGCGCTGTCGGGGACTCGGGGCTTCCTTCGGGGCTTCCCTCGGGGTTTCGACCACTTGGCTTGGGCTTTCACGGGTTTCCCATCGCCATCCAGCCTCGCAGCCGGCAGGATTGAAAAACGGCTTCAGCCAAATGCTGCCTTCCCTCTAGGGAGGGGGGCTAAGCTCGTCCCCCGAGGGGACTCGCGGGGGATGCCCGGCCCTCGGGGGGTGGAAGGAGCAGAAGTTGAAGGGGGCGGTGAGAGTGGAGAGCTCCCTCCTTTGACCATCAAATGCCTCCTTTAGTGCTTCCATCTGCGCCGAGTGGGCTTGGCTGCGCTGACCACGCGGGAGGCGAGCTGGACGACGCTCGGCGGGCCCTGACCGTGCCGCCTTCATGTGGGTGCTGACCCGGACCCACGAGGGAACCGGCATGGGGCTCAGCCTCGCCTCCCTCCCTCCCCGCCTCCCAGGCGCCGGTGGCGATGTGGAGTCGTGAGGGGGTCCGGGGCTGCCCCGGGTTCTCCAGGACTCCGCCAGGCACCCGCGCGTCCCTCTGCGCCCGGGGCAGGAGAGACTGACGCGGGGCTCGAGGCGGGCGGACCACGAGCAGAGCCGCAGCCCCGGCCTCGCCATGGGGCATAACGGCAGCTGGGTCTCCCGAAACGCCAGCGAGCCGCGCAACGCGTCGGGCGCCGAGGCGGCGGGCGCCAACCGCAGCGCACACGGGGAGTTCGGCGAGGCGCAGCTGTACCGCCAGTTCACCACCACCGTGCAGGTCGTCATCTTCATCGGCTCGCTGCTAGGTAAGCCGTCCGCGCGGGCGCCGCCTGCGGAGTCAGCCCGAGGGCACGGGCGCCCATCTCTTCCCCAGGTAGCAAAGTGCAGATAGTTGAAGGAGGAGGTTTAAGAATGTCAGGGTAAGTGCGGGGAAGTTAAGTAGGGATCCAGCCCCACTCCTCAAGCAGAAGAGTTCTCCTTAGGGCTTTTTCCGGCCCGAGGACCGTGCCTAGCCCAGGCGGAGGTCAGCCTCCCCAGGCTGCCCTTGCGGAACGTTTGGGACTGGGCGCGGGGTTGTGCCCATCATTTCTTACATTTCGGGTGCCAGATAGCGAGGAGCAGCTTCTGTTCTGCTGCTGCTGACGGATGTGTTTTCCTCTCTCGTCTTCCCTATATGTAAAACTATTTTGCGGGTGTTTTATGGCTTGCTTCTGCGGAACATCGACCTGCTGGTAAACAACCTTGTGGAGTGAAACTTTGTCGCCTTCAGCTATTTTTAAACACCAAAACAAAACAATTCAGTCTATTTCTCTACCTGTGTTTTGTTTGAAGTACAGAATAAAGGCAGGATGAAAAACATTAAACACCCACACAACAGATTTAGGTGTCCTCGTTGGGAGAAGAAAAGATCATTGAATTGGAGCCGCTAGTGAAAAACGTTTATCCACGAGTGTGAGAACTACCAGTACTTCAAGGAGCTACTCTTTAAGTGATAAATGATACAATCAGTATTCATTTTTGTTGAGATTTGTTGAAGGTGTGGTAAATATGTGACTTCCCTTCAAATGCAAATTCTCTGATGTGGCATTTATACCGATGTAAAAAGATTGTGATTATATGTGATTTTATGGCCTAGAGCAGTCTTAAAGTTTCAGTGTGGGAATAGATTACTTTTTTTTTTTTTTTGTAGATTCCTATGAATTTCCATGGAAACTAAGATAACTGATATAAAAAAGACAACGGATGAATTTTAAGCGTTTGAAATTTCCTTTCATAATTTCTCGATGATTGTCATCATTCTGTACCATTCTATCATGATATTTATCTTCCACTTTTTGTTGTAAGTGCATTTTCAGGAGAAGGTATCAATGTAGCTATGTCTAGGTGAGTGTGTGTGTGTGTGTGTGTGTGTTAAGATGTGTTCTTATGAATGGAATGTTAAATGTACATTAACAAAGAAAAGCTTGTGTTCGAAATACTTTCAATATTCATTTAACAAATAACTGACGGAATATTGAGTACCTACTAGGTACCAGGCACGATGCACTGTAGATTATCGGGAGTTAAATTCTAGTATTGTCATATTTACTTAAAGTGTAGATTATTGGGAAGGCTGTAGAAGTGGCTGCAGTTTGTGTGTGTGTGTGTGTGTGTGTGTGTGTAGTTGGTTTTGTTTTCCCCATTGGTAACTTTAACCCTGAAGATGGTGTTGTGAGAAAATTTCTCATCATTTAACTCTAAAATTTGAGTACTATTTAAATAGAAGGCAGAACATGTATATAAAGGACAGGGCAAATAGTGCACATTTAACAAATGTTCTGCCCTGGCCAGTTTGGCTCAGCGGTTAAAGCGTCGGCCTGCGGTCCGGAGAGACCCGGGTTCGGTTCCCGCTAAGGGCACGTAATTTGGTTGCAGTTTGTCCCCGGCCCTGGTTGGTCGTGCGGGTGGCAGCCACTCGATGTGTTCCTTCACGTCGATGTTTCTCTCTCGCCCTTCCTCTCTCTCCCTCCCACTCTGTCTGTACAAAAAATGGAAAAATATCCTCGGGTGAGGATAAAAAAAAAAACAAAACAAAACAAAAAACAAATGTTCTGCTTCCCTTGCTTGTACTTCTGTTCTTGTAACTTGCATTGGAATTCCTAGGTAAATCTGCCCTTATTTCAACTCTTTTTTACATAGCACTTCAACCGATATGCAAAAGCTGCTTTTGTGGATGCTCCAAATAGGAGACTGATTTTCCCCTTGATCTTGGTTATGCCTGACTTGGCGCAAGGGACATATTTGCCCCCCTCCACATTACTTGGGCTCTCCCAAGAGAATTCCATTTGTTCCTTTTTATTTTCAGAAAAAGTATAAATATAGTTAAATGTTTAGAAATCAAAAGTCAGAGAACTTGTGCAAAAGTGAAGTTGAATAACATTGCCCTGTGTACTTGTTACTTACTGATATTCCTGATTCATTGTTCTCAGAGGATTTGACCCATACAAACATATCTATGTAAGTGTAAGCTTCCAGTTGAAGCTCGGAGCTTAAGTTCCAAAGTCTTGTGCAGTCAGTTGCAAGGCAAGTAAACTTGGGAAGCATGATTTTTATGAAGCCCAAAACACAGGGAAAAAGCACAGATTAGTAATAAAAAGATTTATCATGGAAGAATCTATAAGGATGAAAAGTAAATGGAGGATAAAATAGTATCTAGAATAGCATGTGACTCTAATTTAATCTACTTGTTTTCCCTGTCCAGGAACATAGATGAATCAGTCCTCCCCCCTCCCCCCCTTTAAATAAATTCAAACATACTTCCTTTATTCTGTAGAATTTTTTTCTTATCCTCACCCGAGGACATTTTTCCATTTTTTTGTTCAGGTATAGTGGGAGGGAGAGAGAGGAACAGATAGAGAGAAACGTCAACATGAAAGGGACACATCGAGTGGCTACCACCCGCACGACCAACCAGGGCCGGGGACAAACTGCAACTGAGGTAAATGCCCTTAGCGGGAACCGAACCCGGGTCTCTCTGGACCGCAGGCTGATGCTCTAACCGCTGAGCAAAACCGGCCAGGGCTAGTCTGTAGAATTTTTTATTGGGATTTCCAGAGGCCCTGTTGTTTGAAAATAATTCTGTGCAATTATTTGAGGGTGAGAATTTCCCCTCATTTCCCTCATAGTTCTTCTGGCTGGTCTAGTGATATTAACATGCGACAGATTAACAGGAGTAAATAACCAAATTTATTACATATGTACATACAGGAGTCCTGTAAGAATATGGGACCTGAGGACAGATGGGCAGTTGGGGCTTATGTGCTGCTTGACCTAAAGAGAAAGTGGTTTGGACTTCCAAGGAAGGAAGGCAATTCACAGGTAGATGAGAAGGAGCAAACATTTGGTAAACAAATTCTTGCTGGGCCACTCAGAAACAATGGGACTCTGAGGGGATTCTAACAGACTCTTAGGTCCTTCCCGCTCTGCCACATTCAGTTTATTTTTGCTAAGGTGATCTCCCTTCCTGTAGCAGGTTTTTAAAATCTGAATTCCATTAGACAGATAAAGAAGGGAGTCAAAAAAAGACTCAGTTCTTCTGAGTCTTTTGTTTCTTAAAAATACTAGTTTAGCCCTGGCCGGTTTGGCTCAGCGGTTAGAGTGTCCACTGCCGACCAGAGTCCTGGGTTCAGTTCAGCTAAGGGCAAGTACCTCTGTTGCAGTTTGGCCCTGCCCCGGTTGGGGTCCTGTGGGTGGCAGCCAGTTGATGTGCCTCTCTAACATTGCTGTTTCTCTCTCTCTCTTCTTCCCTCTCTCCCTCCTGCTCTATCTGAAGATAAATGCAAAAGTGTCCTCCGGTGAGGATTAAAAAAAAAAAACCAGTTTAAAATAATCATTATCCCCTCAAAATGCATATTTTGGGGTGACAAACTGTTTCTTTGTAGTAATATCTTATACCTCTTTTCGAAAACCATTTTAGTACCCAGTATTAGGAAAAGCCCCCAACAGTTTGGAATAACTATAATATTCCAATCATAAGGAACATTAATTGCTGTGTATTTTAGAACTCAAGAATTGTATGTAATATTATTCAAATAATATTTCTCCTCAATACCCTGAACCCTAGGCAACCACTCATCTACTTTCTGTCTCAATGGATTTGCCTGTTCTGGATATTTCACATGTATAAATATGTGGTTGTTGGCTTCTTTCACTTAACATAATGTTTTCAGGGTTCATCCATGTTATAGCATATCTTTCATTTGGGTTGCTTCCACTTTTTAGCTATGAACATGTGTGTAGTTTTTGTGTAGACATAATGTTTTCAGTTCTCTTGGGTATATAGCAATAGTGAAATGTCTGGATCATACGGTAACTTTAAGCTTATCCTTTTTAGGAATTGCCAGATTGCTTTCCAAAGTGGCTGTATCATTTTACTTTCTTACCAGCTTTGTATGAGGGTTCTAATTTCTCAACATCCTTGTCAACATTTATTGTTGTCTTTTTTATCATAGCCATTCTAGTAAGTGTTATGTGGTATCTCACTGTGGTTTTGATTTGCATTTTCCTAATGACTAATGAGGTTGAACATCTTTTCATGCCCTTATTGGCTATTACTTTCTTCTTTGGGGAAATACCTGTTCAGATCCTTTACCCATTTTTATTTTATTTTATTTATTTATTTTTTATTGATTTTATAGAGAGAGGAAAGGAGAGGGAGAGAGAGAGAAACATCGATGAGCAAGAACACCAACTGGCCGCCTCCTGCATGCCCCCCACTGGAGATTGGGGCCACAACCTAGGCATGTGCCCTGACTGGGAATTGAACCAACAACTTCTTGGTGCATGGGTTGACGCTCAATCACTGAGCCACACTGGCTGGGCAGATCCTTTACCCATTTTTAAATGGGATTATTTGCCCTTTTGTCACTGAGTTCAAAGTTCCTTGTATGTTCTGAATACTAGACATTTATCAAATATATGATTTGCAAATATTTTCTTTCATTCTATGGGTTGTCTTTATGCATATTGGTGTCCTTTAAAGCACAAAAGTTTTAAATTTTGATGAAGTCTAGTTTTTCTAAACGCTTTTGTTGTTGCTTGTGACTATGGTGTCATTTCTAAGGAACTATTGCCTACTATTATATTTTCTTCTAAGAGATGTATAGTTTTAGCTCTTACATTTAGGTCTTTGATCCATTTATGTTAATTTTTGTATATGGTGTAAACTAGAGGTCCAAATTCATTAAAAAGAATTTTTTTTTCCTTTATTGATATTAGAGAGAGAGGAAGTGAGAGGGAGAGATAGAGAGAAACATTGATGAGAGAGAACATCAATTGGCTGCCTCCTGCATGCCTGCCACTGGGGATCAGGCCCACAACCTGAGTACGTGTCCTGACTGGGAATCGAACTGGTGACCTCTTGGTGTATGGGTTAATGCTCAACCACTGAGCCACACCAGCCGGACCAAATTCATTTTTTTAATATCTCCAGGTGTCCCAGAATTATTTGTTGAAAAGACTTCCTCCACTGAATTATCTTGGTACTCTTATTAATCCTGGGAAAACTCTATTTTTTTGTTAATCCTCACCTGAGAATATTTTCTATTGATTTTCAGATGGGGGGGGGGAGAGAGAGATCAGCATGAGAGAGACCAGGGCTAGGGATTGAACCTGCAACCCAGGTATGTGTCCTTGACTGGTAGTTGAACCCAAGACCCTTCAGTCTGTGTGCAACGCTCTAACTGCTGAGCCAAACCAGCTAGGGTGATCCTGTGAAAATTCTTGATGCCATTGTCCCATTGCAGGATTTTCGTCTTTGTTAGGGCTCATTTATACCTGCTGGGGTGTTAATAAATGAACTGGCTGCATCATAAATAAACGACATTGCCCTAGCCAGTGTGGCTCACAGTTGTTAGCGTGTCAGTCCAAGCACCGGAAGGTCTTGGGTTCAATTCCTGATTAAATGGCATGTATCTGGGTTGCAGGTTCAATCCCTGGCCCAGATCCCTAGTCCCCGTTGGGGTATGTGCAGGAGGCAACCAATTGATGTGTCTCTCTCACATCAGTGCCCCCCCCACCCCACCCCCGCTTTTTCTTTCTCTTCCTTCCTCTCTCGTCCTCTCCCTCCCTCCCACTCTATCTAAAAATTAATGGAAAAATATCCTGGGATGAGGATAAATAACAATAAATATAATAAACAAACAACAATAAGTTGTTTCTAACAGGAACTGCTGTCATCTAAAATAACTAACTTCAGAAATATTTAAAACAATTTCACCTTTCCAAATATACCAATAGCAATGAGCTCACTGGAGCAGGAAGACATTTAAAGTTTGGTCCATTGTTTTGTTTTTCTTTTACCTGGTTTTGTTTTGTTCTGGACTTTAGTTCTACAAGAAATATATATGTCCTTTATTGGATAGGATTTTGGAGAACGGGAAGAAATTTGTCTCAAAACAGAAACAAACTGACATGGCTCTGTTTTTCTCTGGGGCATCCAAGTCTCTGTAAGTATCTCTTCTGTGGCGTTTGCCAGAGTGTCTCTACATGCCATTTTCTGAATAAGCCATTTAGATTGACTAGTGACTGGAAGCTGTTGTAAAAGCTGTTTTATTGTCAAGAAGCTTTCACATTGGCTGGGTGAAAAATTGTTATTAGTCATACAGCACAAAAACTTATAAGAGTTTTTGGCTAGACTGAGGTATGAGTGACTCGGCAAAATTTAGAAGTAAGGATTTACCCTGGGTAAAACTAAACAGTAAAAAAACTGTCTTTAGAAAATCAACCCCCATTTTCAGAGTTTTAACTTTTTTGTCTTCATTCCATCTCTTTTCAGATATCTCGTTTTCTTGTCCCTTTGCATGCCCAATGACCTTATTTTGAGTTGCTTACTTGTCTTCTGTCTTCTCAACATAATAGTATCTATATTCCATTCCCTCATGGTGGCATGTTAATAAACAAACCACTTTTGATGTAGATGTTAACATGTTAGTACATTAATATATTGATCTTTAAAGGTATTTTTTAAAAAGTTCACTATCTTAAGCAAAAAGTTTCATATTTCAAATATCTGACAGATGATGGGGAGAAATGGGTGGGGTGGATCTTTTAGGAACTTGTAGTTACATCATATAGGCAAGCCTATTTATTGCATGTAAGACATTTAGAAAAATTGAGGAAAGGTACACACTGGTACATAAAGGAAAAGGGGGGATCAGACACCAGTATCTTGTTCTTTCTGTATGGTTTTAATTCCCTCTTTTATTTCATAATTTAAAATATACTATTTCAGATTGTTACCTTGGGATGCTTATTGTGTCTGCTGACTCTTATTGTGGATCATTTCCTTGTGTACTTCTGAGTTTTTGATTGTGAGTCTATCTCCTTTTTTTTTTTTTTTGAAGGCTTCTGTGAGATCTTGGCTGCAGACGTGGCCTCTAGAACAGTTTCACTTAAAAAAAAAACTTTTCTTTATTGATTTTAGAGACAGGGAGGGAGAGGGAGAGCGAGAGTGAGATAGAAGCATTGATGAGAGAGAACATTGATTGGCCTCCTCCTGCATGCCCCCCACTGGGGATCAGGCCCATAACCTGGGAATCGAACCGGCAACCTCCTGGTGCATGGGTCAACTCTCAACCACAGCCACACCAGCCGGGCTAGAACAGTTTCACATTTGCTTCTGCTAAGTGTCATAGGATCATCAATAAGTAGCCCAAGACCTCAACCACAGGAAAAGACATATTTCATTGTCATCTCTCTGAGGATACAGTTCTTTGTTTTTGTTCTGTTTTAACCTATTTTATTGAGGTGGCTACCGTTTCACAATTCTGACTCTATGCAGGAACTTCTATTCCAACTCCCTGCTTCTGGTGAGTCCAAGGTCAGTTCAATCCTTGCGTGGGTGTTGAAACCCAAAGTTAGCTGTGAGGGCCTATTTCCTGGTCTGAAAATCACCTCTCAGTGTAAGCACTCTGGTCTCTGTTTACGGCAACTGGGAATTTTTATTTTTTGTAAGCTCAGCTAGAATTTAAAGATGTCTTCTGTTTTATCCAGCACGTTCAGGTGTTCGTAGCGGTGTTTTATGTTGCCAGAATTGGAAGGTGGAGAGTAAGCAGGACACACTAAGGGCAGAGGTGGGATGATTGCTAGACTTGTTTCTAGGAAATTTGTAACCAAAAGTTAGGTCATTTTAAAGTGAGGTGGAGGCATCTGGTCAGAGTAAGACACCTTGGAAGATTAAGGAAAATAAGTTATAGAAGTGGAATGAAGCTGAAGAGAACTCAAGAATGTTGATTTCCAATGACAGTCACTTCATTTAGGGAGACATTACCTGTGGGCACTTTAGGAAATTCACAGAGGGTCTTTAATGAAAAGGACAAGGAGAGTTTTGCTAATGGGGGTTGGATGCTTCCTGTGCAGTGTTAGGTACCCTTGACTTACCTGCCAACATGGTTACTACCAATCAAGAATACTGTTTTAGCCTTACATTTATGCTGGGGTTTATAGTTTATAACATATACCACATTATTCGATCATAATAACATTATGAAATAAGATAGGGACATTTTCTGTTATTATTATTATTATTATTATTATTATTATTTTGTTAATCCTCACCCGAGGATATTTTTGCATCGATTTTTAGATAGGGTGGAAGGGAGAGAGAGAGAAGAGAGAGAGAGAGACATTGATGTGAGAGACATTGACATCAATTGGTTGCCTCCTGCACAACCTGGACCAGGTCCGGGGATCAACCTGCAATCCAGGTACGTACATGCTCTTCACTGGGAATTGAACCCTTGGCCCTTCCGTTCGAGGGGCAGCACTCTAACCGCTGAGCCGAACTGACCAGGGCTGTTTTTATTTTTTTAGCACACCTCTTACCCCCTAACAGTGCTTGCTCTGTTCCAACAACAAGTGCACATTCACTGGTGAGCCTCCTAGTATTCATCAGGATTCTTGGTTGTAAACAACAGAGCCTATTGTCAAAAGAAGACACAGCTACAAAAGCATTTAGTAAAAACACAAACAAAAAATTTTACCTGCTGAGATGGATTGGAAAGGAGTTCAAGCTTTAGAAGTATTGGCTTGCCAAATGAAATATAAAACAAGCGTTGAAAAGAAAGCCGCTACAAGATTACCAAGTTTACAGTTATTATGTTTATTTTGGGAGGGAAAGCATTTATTTCACATTAGTGTTATAACCTCAAAGATTGTGTCATATCTTTAGATATCAGCATTGCAAATGTCAATAAAGTTATAAAACAATACAGTTCTTATTAGGATTTAGTAACTTAAGGAAAGGCTCAAGATTTCTTTTATTGTGAGGACTAGAACTAGATAGCATAGTCCTGGGCCTTTTAAATGTATGTCTTTATTTTGGGGGAAGAAAGGGAATCAGGGACCAAGTGTTGTTTTTTCTTTTCTCCTGACTATGGGACACAGTTGTCCATCTCTTTCCGTAATGAAGCAGGGTAAGGTGTTAATTTTACTTTTATATCAAACTAGCCAGTTTATGAAGAAAGAAATTTAGTACAGGGTATCAGGTTGCTTTCAGAATTTATGGAAGAGCCTGGATGTTACAGAGCTAGGGACACAGTCAAGAAATATGTGCAGTCATGCCCCTGGTTCTAGCAGAAATCATGAAGCTGCTGTCATGTGCCACCAGTGAAGTGAGGGAGTAGACTCTAGAACCCTAGGACACAGCTGGCCCAGAAGAAGCAAAGGCATCTGTCATCTCCCTGCACTTACAAGAAAACCTGATGATTGCACCCAGCCAGCACCTCACATTAATCATGTCTACTTTCCTAGGGAACAGCTGCTGGGCAGAACCTAGATCATGAGCCTGTATCCTAACTGGAAGGCTGTGTGATAAGTAGTATTTTTAGCTTTCCAGCCTATGTATCAGAGGGTAGCAGATGGTTGAAAGATTTTGGAATGAATATTTAGTGAATCAAACTGTAGTCTACCTCACAACTGCCTTATATGACTGCCCCTCACAGTACTCTGTATGGCCCCACTCCCACCCCAGGAGACAGGGGTAGGTACATGATCCAGACCTTGCTGGTTACAGGATTCTTTTTCCTGTCCTCAGTGATAAGTCCAGGAATGGTCGTAGGATCCAAGCTTGGTCAAAGTCCTTGACATAGAGATGCTGGTAGGGAAGCCCTTTTTTCCCAAATGGGCTGCTAAGCGGGGATAAAGGAAGGCAAGAGCTGAATGCTTAGGAGAGAATTAAGGCAGAGAGAGAAGCAGAGGTGAGAGTGAGAGAAAGCAGAAGGGGGGGGGGAGGGGAGAGAGTGAGGGAGAGAAACCATCTCGATGATACTGTTTGAGAGGTCCGGAGCCTCTATTTCCCAAGTAGGTGAGCCAAAAACTCCACATATCCCTTTTTCTTGAACTTGTGTGAGTTGCGTTCCTGTCATGCACAACAGAAATATCCTGACTGATAATATATAGTATTTATCGTATCCTCCATTTAGATGAACAAGTTAGAGCAAGTCATTACCCCACTCCCACAGCCAGGCAAGGCCTGATGCAGTGAAGTCTGATGCCCAGGAATGAAGAGCAGCTGAAACCCAGAGCCACGAGAATTGAGCAGAAGCTAGAGACAGGCTGGTAGCTGGAGAGGTGCTCATAGACACAGAGGAGGACTGTAAGTCTGGCTGTGCAAAAGGTCAGGAGTGGGAGATCATACTCAGGCCCAAGTTGTATGCAAACTTCATGCTCATTTCTAGAAATCTCTTAAGCCTTATACAAATCAAGATATTGGCTGTTTAATTAATTGTTCTACTTAATTCTCCTCAGGTATTTCATTCCATCAGTCAGTCCTTACTGGGCACCAACTATTGGCCAGGCCCTGTTTTAGGTGTTGGGGACACAGCATTGCATGAGACAGTCTCCGTCCCCATGGCTCTGCGTTCTGATGGTGAAGGACAGAACATCAAGCAACACGGTAACAGCTGGGATTATGACAGCTACAGAGGAAATAACCAGGAAGCTGTGATGGACATGGAGGGCAGTACTTTAGATAGGCTGTCTTGGAGAAAGGAATGGAAGGGAGGCTGACCACCATAGGGTTGTCAAAGCCCCGTGTAGAGACAGAGCCCAGAGGAGGGTGCTGGATCAGGAAACACTGGCCACTCTCCTGAATCAGCATGTGGCCTCTGATACTTTTTGTAAGTAAAAAACATCCTTTTAAAAAATGTTAAGAGTTATTTTCACATAAATGTAGTTGTTCAAGGTTAATTAACATGAAAACTTAATAACAGAAGAAATTGAGCTGTGTTAGAAAAGGGAAATGCTGCCAGTGTTAGATGTAGCTTCACAGGGGATGATGTTCTTAACAGTCTTTGGGTCATAAGCTGGTGTCCACTTTCCTGAGGGTTTATAAGAGCTTATGGAGAGGTCAGCAGGTAAGATGGTGGATGAGTCCTGGGAAACACAGTCCTCACCACAGCTGTGTGGTGTGGATGAAGTCTGGACATCTGGAGGTATATGGTTGGGGAATAAGCTGCTTGCTCATTATTTTCTGCTTCAAATTTCATCATGGTCAGTGTCCATCTCTCAGGATGGTCTAAGCAGAAGAACACTTCTGGGAGTGTGTGGGGGTAGATGTGTATCCTCAGCTGATGCAAACCCAGGGCATAGAGGAGAGAGCAGGAGTTTTGTCAGTGCAAGGATCAGGCATTCAAGTACGGGAAGAACCTGGACCAGATTCAATGTGGGCATTGTCAAGTTAAACAGACAGTGCAAAGGCACAGAGCAAGTGGTAAAAGGTGGAGAGGAGCAAAGCAGAGGTATCTCTCACAGCTTTCAAATCACCTTTCGGTTTTTTTAAAGTTCAATACCACTAAAGGCCATTGTTACTGTTCTCTCTGCCCTAATATTCTTCTCTAATTGCTCCCTGTGGCTGGCTTGTGTTCATCCTTATTTTATTTATTTATTTTTATCCTCATCCAAGGACATCTTTCCATCTTTTGTTCAGATAGAGTGGGAGGGAGAGAGAGAGAAACGTCATCGTGAAAGGGACACATCGAGTGGCTACCACCCGTATGACCAACCAGGGCCGGGAACAAACTGCAACCGAGATACATGCCCTTAGCGGGAACCGAACCCGGGTCTCTCAGGACTGCAGGCTGACGCTCTAACCGCTGAGCCAAACCGGCCAGGGCGTGTTCATCCTTTAAATTGCAGCTCAGATGTCACTGTCTCCAAGCAACTTATCTAAAGTAGTCTCCCTCCTCCTCTATCACATCTTCCTGGTATCTTCCTCTACAGCCATTATAATCCCAGCTGTTACCGTGTTGCTTGGTGTTCTGTCCTTCTCCATCAGAATGCAGAGCCATGGGGATAGAGACTGTGTCATGCAGTGCTGTGTCCCCAACACCTAGAACAGTGCCTGGCCAATGGTTGGTGCCCAGTAAGGATTGATTGATGGAATGAAATACTTTGGGGGAATTAAATAGAACAATTAATTAAACAGCCAGTATCTTGATTTGTATAAGGCTTAAGAGCTTTCTGGAAATGAACATGCATTTTGACTATAGCCAGGATTCAGACACCATCATAGCCAGTAGCCTAGAGCATTGTTGACAAAAGCCAGATATCTGGAGGGACAGCTGGTCTCTTGATAGGAGATCCATAAGTACAGAAATTATAGCCTGATTTAAATTAGAGTAAGCTTATGAAATAAGACAGGCTACATTTGGAATGCAGTAGTATAGTGTGTATGGGGATGTCACTGTTACTTTTAGAGGCTTTTGGATGCTAGGCAAAGTCAAAATTATTGCTAGAAGCAGCCTGGGGGCATGGCCCTGTCTGTGGGGTAGTCGCTGAGAGGCAGTGCTGTCATCAGGGAGCTCCAGGGAACATTTGACTGCCTATCCCGAGACAGGTGGATCCTAGATGTGTGAGATCAGAGTGTTGCCTTTGAGTTTCTGTCAACTATTAAGGAACCACTTCTTCTACCTGTCTACTCTGGAAGCTCGGTGGTGGAAATGGGGATGTTGAATGAGGTCTGAAAACAACAAACACAGTATTTTTATTCTAACCAAGTGTTATGGGCTGAATTGTGCCCCCCACCCAAAAAGATATGTAAAAGTCCTACCGTAGTACTTCAGAATATGACCTTATTGGGAAATAGAGTTATTGCAGATAAAATTGCTTAAGATGAGGTGATACTGGTGCAGGGTATGTCCTTAATGACTGGTATCCTTGTAAGATCACCACGTGAAGATGGAGACGCACAGGGAGAACACTATGTGATTAGGGCAGAGGTTGGAGTTATGCAGCTGTAAGCCAAGGAACACCAAAGATTGCTGGTAAACCACCAAAAGCTCAGAAGAGGCAAGGAAGGATTCCCCTACATGTTTCAGAGGAAGCATGGCCCTTCAGTATCTTGATTTCAGACTTCTAGCTTTCATAACTATGAGACAATAAATTTCTGTTACGTTAAGCACCCAGTTTATGGTACTTTGTTATGGTAAACGAATATTCCAATAAATATTAGGTTGAAAAATCCCGATTTTTGCACAACTGAGTTCAGTAGATTTTACAAGATTCACAACATCTTCAACTGATAGAATGTGAATCTGTGTAATAAAGGCTAGTCATCACTTGTTCCATCCACTGGTACACACACAGCTTTCAGCACCTTTTAAAAAAAATTACTCTTTATTTTGTGATAGTTATAGATTCAAATGCTATTATAAGAAAGAGTACAGAGACATGCTGTGTACTCTTTATCCAGTTTCTCCTAATAGTACACATGTGGTACCTAGTACGTATAGGGGGTACAGTGTCATAACCAGGATACTGACATTGACACAGTCAAGATACAGAACATTTTCATCATCGCAAGGAGTCCTCTTGTTGCCCTTATATAACCACATCTACCTTCCTCTCACATCCACACCCTTCTTAACTTTTGGCAACCACGAATGTCATCTCTATTTCAATAATTTTGTCATTTCACAGAGCATTATATAAATGGAATAACATAGTGGGTAGCCTTTTGGGATTATTTTTTTGATTTAGTATAATTCCCTGGAGATTCATACAAATTGTTGCATATTTCCATGTATGTTCCTTTTTTTTTTTAATCCTCCCCCGAGGATATTTTTTCATTTTTCTTCAGAAAGAGTGGGAGAGAAGGAGAGAGAAAAACATTGATGTGAGAGAAACATATCGACTGGTTACCTCTTGCTTGATCCTGACCAGGGTTGAGGATGAACTGCAGCTGAGGCACGTGCCCTTGACCAGAATCGAACCTGAGACTCATTGGTCTGCAGGCTGACACTCTAACTACTGAGCCAAACCGGCCATAGCCCACGTTTGTTCCTTTTTATTTATTTTTTTCTTCTTTTTTTTTTATTCTCACCCGAGGACATTTTTCCATTTTTTGTTCAGATAGAGTGGGAAGGAGAGAGAGGAAGAGAGAGAGAGAGAGAGAGAAACATCCATGTGAAAGGGACACATCGAGTGGCAGCCACCCACACGACCCAACCAAGGGCCAGGGACAAACTGCAACGAAAGTACATGCCCTTAGCGGGAACCGAACCTGGGTCTCTCTGGGCTGCAGACTGACGCTCTAACCGCTGAGCCAAACTGGCCAGGGCAGTTCCTTTTTATTTTAATTTCATTTATATGACCTTCTTGAATGAAAGCATGGGTCACTCCACAACTTATCTGGTTATTCTTCAGTCATAAAACACTCTCAATTTAATATACTAGTTACCCTTTATCTGAAGTTTCAATTTGCATGGTTCAGTTACCCTTGGTCAACTGTTATCCAAAAATACAAAATGTGCCCTGGACCTGGCCCTTGTGGCTCACTTGGTTGAGTGTTGTCCCATACACTAAAAAGTCGCAGGTTCGATTCTCAGTTGGGGCATCTACTTGGGTTTTGGGCTCGATCTGCCCCCATAGGGGGCATGCAGGAGGCAGCCCATCCATGTCTCACATTGATGTTTCTCTCTCTCCTCTTCCCTTCCTCACTCTCTCTAAAAAAATTAAAAATCTTTAAAAATATACAAAATGGAAAAATTACAGAAATAATTCATAATTTTAAAAAATTTATGATTTTTTTCTTTACTGATTTTTTTTTTTTTTATAGAGAGAGGAAGGGAGAGGGAGAGAGAGATAGAAACATCAATGAGAGAGAACATCAACTGGCCACCTCCTGCATGCCCCCCACTGGGGATCGGGCCCACAACCTGGGCATGTGCTCTGGGAATTAAACTGGTGACCTCTTGTTGCATGGCTTGACACTCAACCATTGAGCCACACCAGCTGGGCAACAATTCATAAAAATATGCACTATTCTGAGGATCGTGATGAAATCTCTAGTCCCCCTGTGCCCTGCTGGGACTCAACTCATCCCTTTGTCCAGCATCTCCATGCTGTATGTGGTCCCCACTGGTACCCACTCAGTAGCCCTCTCAGTTATGAGATGGACTGTCTTAGTATTACAGTGCTTGTGCTCAGGTGACCCTTTTTTACTTAATGCCACATTTATATAGCTTTTACTACAGCATATTGTTATAATTGTTCTACATTATTATTGCTGTCAGTCTCTTACTATGCCTAATTTATAAATCAAACTGTATCATAGGTATGTATGTATAGGAAAAAATATAGTATTTATGGGGTCTGGTACTATCTATGGTTTTGGACATCCACTGGGGGTCTTGAAGCATATCCCCTGCAGTTAAAGGGGGACTACTATAAATAATAATGTACAATCTGATGAAGGAATCAAATCACCATACTTGACTGAAAAGGAAAAATTCTCCCCTCTCCATAATCCCCAGTCCAGGTCTGTTGCCTCAGAGAAGCTTGAAGTTGGGCAAAGGAGTCTGGTTGGCTTCTTTTCCCATTTTGAGCTTCTGGCCAAGGTTGCTTGGCCTTCTAGGAAGGAGCCGAGGTGCAGCTTGGTGTAGAGGTGGAGGAAGGAGATGTAGGAAGGGTAGGAAAGGCTGTACAGTCTGATCTTATTGTAAGTGGCTTCATGCTATTTGGACGGCCACCTCTCTGTCCCTTGATGCCTTCCTATGTTCTTGGTTAGTAGCTTACTTTGTCCTCAGCATGTGAATGCCTCTGGACCTCCAGCTTCTCTCTGCTGAGGGCTGTTTGCCCCTGCAGGTGACCTTCTTAGACAAGCCCTGACATGACCTCCTACCATTGGCCCTCCCCCAGTGCAAGGGAACACACACACATCCTTGACCCTGGTAAATTCTGGAGTGCTGGCTGCCTGCTCTAGCCTTTTTTTTTGAGCAGCTCATCAGCCCATCTCTTACCCTTTAGATTTCTCAGACTGAAGCCAGTCAGAATTCACTGTGAACTCAACTGCAGGGGCTACACATCAAGCTGTCTGTATGGACTTGTTGAAGCCCCCTTACTGGGCTTGAGGGGAAAGATAGCACCCCTCTCTTCTCACCTGGGTGAGTAGAACACAGTGTCCATCCACAGCTCTCTGTATGTTCTCTTATACCTTCCAAGAGGGTGAGGGTTCAAATGTTACAACTACTTGAACTTTGAAAATTTTGCATCTTGATCTCACACCTTACTTTGGTGTACTCTATCTGTTGTATCTTTTTTTTTTGTTTATCCTCACCTGAGGACATTTTTCCATTTTTTGTTCAGATAGAGTAGGGGGAGAAAGAGGAAGAGAGAGAGAGAGAAACATCGAGTGGCTACCACCCACACGACCCAACCAGGACCAGGGACAAACTGCAATCGAGGTACGTGCCCTTAGTGGGAACCGAACCTGGGTCTCTCTTGGACCACAGGCCGACGTTCTAACCGCTGAGCCAAACTGGCCAGGGCTATTTGTTGTATCTTGATGCCTTGGTAGAAATGTGTGTTAAGTTAAATGTGTGTAACAAAGCAGTGTGTTAGGTTAGAACTACTTTTTTTCTACTTAAAATATATCACATAATTTTGTTCAGATTCTCCACATACTTCTTGACTTCAGAAACTGCTTTTGCTAGAAGCATTTTGGAGACATCTCAGAGTTTCTCAGGGCCCATTATCACTTTCAAGCTGTGCAAGCGATACTACATCTTTTGTTTTGTTTTTGTTAATCCTCACCAATGGAAAAATGGATATTTTTCCATTGATTTTTAGATAGAGTGGGAGGGAGGGAGGAAGGGGGGGGGGAGAGAGAGAGAGAGAGAGCGAGCGAGCACGAGCGAGCGCGAGATCGGTTGCCTCCCAAATGCATCTCGACTGGGGCAGGAATTGAACCTGCAACATACCCTTGACTGGGAATTGAACCCTTGACCCTTCAGTGCATGGGCTAATGCTATATCCACTGAGGTACATTGGCCAGGACCATCTTTCTTTTTTTAAACTTATGTATAATAGGGCCACTGAAATTTCAACCTAAGCCAGAAGTAACCATTCTGATTTTTAAAAAATATTTTTTATTGATTTTTAGAGAGAGGAAGGGAGAGGGAGAGAGAGAGAGACATCGATGTGAGAGCAATACATCAATCAGTTGCCTTCTGCATGCCCCCTACTAGAGATTGAGCCCAAAATATGGGCATGTGCCCTTGACCAGGAATTGAACTGGCAATTCCTTGGGGCCCGGGACAACATCCAACAAACTGAGCTACACTGGCCAGGGCCTATTACAATTTTTTAAAAAATTTATTGATTGATTTGAGAGAGAGAGAAACATTGATTTGTTTTTCCACTTATGCATTCTTTGGTTGATTCTTGTATGTGCCCTGATGGGCAATCAAACCTACAACCTTGGTTTATCAGGACAACACTCTAACCAACTGAATACACATCCAGGGCACCATTCTGATTTCTTTAGGGAAGCCCCCCCCCGCCCCCCCCCCCCCCGCATTTGTCTCATTTCCATATACAAACACCATGACATAATCATTTATGGCTTTTTAATAAGATTTTATAAAATTTGCAGTTGTGAGTTTACATGTGCAGGAAGGATGAATGATACAGTTGCCTCCTTTTTTACTTATTCCATTAGATGACCTTTATAAGAACATTGATTGAGGTAATTTTAGATCATTGTGCCTTCTCTAAACAAAATCCAAGTAAGTTATTACTTGTTCAAATAAAGTAATTGAGAGAATGCCTTGTATTAAGAGTGACTCTATATTTCCTGAGGGAGAATGTTTGAGGATACCTCTGCCTCGTGTTAGGGGGTATGTGCTATTTACTCCCTGGTTCCCTGGGCATCCCTGTGTGTGCTCATTTGCACCTTTAATTACGACTACTTCTTGTTGGGGCTTCCTGTGGAGTTTTTTTAAGACAAGAAACACTTTCAAAGGCTGCTAAATGGAAAGGAAAGAATGACTCTCTGAAGTCAACCTGAGTGTGAATTTAATTTCCAGGAACACAGAGTTCAAGCGAGACTCAAGCAGAGACAAAATAATCAAATTTCGGTTTCCAGAACCTTTCATTGATTGATGAGAATAGCACCTTTTGTATTTG
This sequence comes from Molossus molossus, assembly GCF_014108415.1. Lineage (NCBI taxonomy): Eukaryota > Metazoa > Chordata > Mammalia > Chiroptera > Molossidae > Molossus > Molossus molossus. Next base: position 178,877,725 of record NW_023425344.1, on the reverse strand, counting down.
TCCTGTTGTTTCTGTGGCCTTCTCCCAAGGCTGCAAATCTTTAGCAACAATGATTCTACAAATTATCAGAGGCCCTAAAATGAAGCTTTCTGCCTCTGCCACATGAAAGGCAGTAATAGGGACTAGAGGGTTACCTGCCTATTTTTCAGTGGGATGCTGTTATTGTTAAGATTGGACAGGACTTTTTGTTGAAGAGTACCAGATCATTTTTCTTGTTAGTAACAAGTCAGTGGGCTTTAGCTGGTAAAAACCACAGCAGGCTCTTAGGAGGGGTGCATTCTAGCCTGGCTCTGCTGTTGAGATGTGGGTTGGTTGACTGTTGGTAAATCACTTTGCCTCACTTTGTGATTGTAATTGGGAGGCAGGATTCTTAAATGTAGTGTGCATAAAAATCATTTGTGGAAAATGTACATTCCTGAGTTCCACCAACAGAAATTTTGTTTTAATGGTTTGACATGGGGTCTTGGAGTCTCTCTCTCTCTCTCTCTCTCTCTCTCTCTCTCTCTCTGTGTGTCTCTCTCTGTGTGTGTGTGTGTGTGTATTTTTAAGTCCTCACCTGAGGATACTTTTCCATTTATCATCAGATAGAGTGGGAGGGAGAGAGAGAGAGAGCAAGTGAGAAAGTGCGTGCGAGCAACATGGACGTGAGAGAGATACATCGACTGGCTGCTTCCTGCAGGACTCTGACCAGGGACCAAACTGCAACCGAGGTATGTGCCCTTGACCAGAATCGAACCCACAACTCTTTGGTCCATGGGCTGGTGCTCTAACGTTGCCTTCAGGTAACGTATTCTTGCAATTAAAGTGGTTGGGATGGAGAAGAAGTAGGAATATAATTTTGGGGTTATTGGTGCCAGTTCTACTCATCTTTTTAAAAATCCTCACCCAAGGATATTTTTTCATTGATGTATTTTCAGATATAGTGGGAGGGAGGGAGAGAGAGAGGGAGAGAGAGAGAGGGAAACATCCATGTGAGAGACACATTGATTGGTTGCCTCCCGCACGACCCGGACGGGGCTGGGTATCGAACTTAAAACTGAGGTATGTGCCCTTGACTGGGAATTGAACCCATGACTTCAGTCGGTAGGCCGATCCTCCAACTGCTGAGCTAAACTGGCCAGGACTATACTACCCACATTTTTTTTTTTAATTCTCACCAGAAGATATTTTTCTATTTATATTTATCTTCAGATAGAGTGGGAGGGAGAGAGAGGGAGAGCAGGGGAGAGAGAGAGAGAAACATCGATGTGAGAGGGACACATCGACTAGTTGCTTCCCGCACAACCCCAACCAGGGTGGGGATGAACCACAACTGAGGTCCGTGCCGTTGGGTGGAATCGAACCCTTGACTCGTTGGATGGTGGGCCAACGTTCTACTGCTGAGCCAAACCGGCCAGGGTTACTCTACCCCACTTCTGATAGCTAGTGTTGCTTAAGTTCTGAAGGTTATATGGAGACAAATGGAGACTAAGTCAGGGCCTCCCTGTTCTTAAATCTGATTTAGAAACTTACCTTTTGTGAAAGAAATCATCTAATTTTCTAATTCTGCCCCTGTCAACCATCTTTATCTTAATCTCTAGCCTATGAGTAATAACTAAATTATTTATTCATAAAGGCAGGAGGGGGGTTTCTCGATGGTTGCCTTTTGAGGCACATCCTTTTATAGAAGGAGAGGTGAGTTATGTGACCACACCCCCTTCTCTTGAGGTGCTCCTCCTCTACCTTTCAGTCTAGTGTCTCAGTATGGGGCTCCAGCTGGAATCCCTGACTGTCAGAAACATGGTGGAACTGTCCAAAGTTACATACATTGGAAAACACTAAGTTATCTTTCTACTTGATCTATGCAGAATTTAAAAATAAATCACAATGTTTTCATGAAATTGAAATAAAAATGTTGGCATTGTCCATGGGGACGTGTCACATGCCACCCTACTGTTTGGGGCCCCTCTCACCTTCAGCCATTTGAGTGTTCCATCTTCTTGGATTTCTTGATACCTCAATAATTATGGCCTCGAAATTCCACCTACCTGCCACTAGTCCAGACTTCCCAGTGTCCCTGAGCTGTTTGAAGCCTAAATGTCCTTCAAATATCCAGTATGTATTTAGTGACACTCCCAATTTGGGAAACTAAGTCTTTTATCAAAAGATCCACAAGCAGTGTAGATATGGAAACACACATAAGGCAGTCAAGGATCATTTTCAGCTGACACAAAAGAGAACAAAAGGGGCAAGTGGGTGATCAGAAGGACCAATTAAGGGTTATTTGGCTGTGGGGACAGTTGTGCCTGATTAGCATGCAAATCTCATTAGAATGCAAACAAGGGAGCATGTGGGCAGCTTTAAAAGTACACTCCAATTTGGTCTGCTTATTAGGCCGCCTTATTGTTAATATCAGGCATCCTTAATTTTGACTATGGGATATTTGTGTACCATCTCAAGTTATAGACTGCAAAAGCTGGTTTAAATCTCTGCTGTCCCCTTTTAATCTCAACACAAGTCTTGTGTTGTGGGGGAATTTGGCATGTAGGTTGAACTGCACTCACATATTATCCTATTGACATCATGTTAACATTGATATGTTGTCATGTTGAATTAAGCATCTACTAAAATTTGCAAGACTTTATTTCATGTACTCCTGTTATGCTGCTGCTTTTTTCCTTATTCATTCATTCATTCATTCATTTATTGTTGACACTATTACAGATCTCCTCCATTTTCTCCCCTTTGCCCACCTCCATGTTATGCTTCTTTTTCACCATTTATTCATTCAATTTAGTAGTCCAGATTAGCACTTTAATATTATCATATTCATTCATCTAAATTGAACTAAAATGTTTTAGTTGTTTGCATCCATCTATTAATTTTGTGTGTGTGTGGGGGGCTGACTGTGCCATTATGTAACATTATAGCCCTCAGTGATACTAGCTATGTATCTGTTGTATCGGCATCTAAGTTATCAATAAAAATTTTTTGAATAGTGTGGAGAGAAGGTTGGAGAGATTGGAGGTCCTATCATAAGAGACCTGTAAATCTAGGTTAATTTTAGTTCACTAGTCAAAACCCTTTTGGAATAATTGTTAAACCAATTATGAATGCATTAAATAGAACTGTCTCCGAGCCTACATTTCTTGTTTACAAAAATATTTTGAGACATTATCTGCTACTTTACTGAAACCTAGATACACTGTCTACTGTATCTCCTAGGTTTACTGATGTAAGAAAGTAAGGAGAATCTCACATGCTTTTACTGATTTTTTTTTTTTTTTTTTTTTTTAGAAAGAGAGGAAGGGAGAGAGAAAATGAGAGAGAGAAACATTGATTGGCTGCCTCCTGTATGTACCCCTACAGAGGACTGAACCCACAATCTGGGTATATGCCCCGACCTGGAATTGAACTGGCGACCTCAACCAACTAAGCCACACCAGCCAAGGCAGACATAATTTATTCTCAATACATCCTTGCTGGTTCTTAGAGATTATGATTATGTCTGACCTTCCTGTGAATAATTTATTCTAGCTTCAGGTTGCCAATATGAATTTCACTGTATTTTTCTTTCCCTTTTCCCCATCTCCACTCTTCTGGTTCCTTTCCTGTTCTCCGTAATTCCTTAAAGTTCTCAAGGGTTGTGTGGAATAGAGCTTTTCAAGCTTCATTGTGTAAGGGAATCTGCTAGGGATCTTATTACAATGCAGATTTAGATTCAGGAGGTCTGTGGTGGGGCCTGATATTCTGCATTTCTAACAAACTTCTAGGTGCAGTTTATTCTCAGACTAGACTTTGAGTAGCTAGGAACTAGAAGAGTTGGTGTTCTAGTTAGGAGATCTAGATTTGAGTGCTCCTCTAGAGCAGGAAGGTGGTCTCTGGTAGATAATGCTCTCAAGTTTATATTCCTACACTTAGAAACTCAGCAGCTTTTTCCTCCAACAGTTATCTCCTTGATTCCTTTATCTTCAATGTCTCTTGCTCCCACTGGCTCCTTTGCTTCATCATTTTTGCAGTCCCCCCTCCCCCTTCTTTCTGTTTATAGTCAGGCTTCTTGGGAGAACAGTCTTAAATTCCATACTTCCATTTTATCCTCTCTCAACTATTTCTCATTCAACAACTCTGATCATGTCACTCTCCTCTTTGGAACCCTTCCCTGGCTTCCCGTAGATCCTTATAGTGGCATTCTACAACCTGGCTCCTGTTTTCCTCACCAGCTCATCTCTTACATGGTCACACCAGGAATTTCAAACTACCCGTGGTTCTCAGAGTACATTATTCTCTTTTCAGTCTCCTTGCCTTAGCTTTTGTTATTCTTTCATCCATAAAAGCTCTCCCCTGCCTTATCACGTGGCTCACTTCTCTCATTCTTTAGATATTCCTTTTACTCTGTCTCCCCTTAGAAATCTATGTTCCTATCTCTGCTTATGTTTATTTGCATAATTCAAGAATGATTGAAAGGAAGGGTGCCAGTGCTTTTCTGTCTAAACTGCAGCTGTAACTATATATTCGATAGTAAGGAGGTGTTATTCTGACATGATGATGATCATTCTTATTGAAGGAATTTAAAGATACCAAGTCACTTGATAAAGTCACTGTAAATCTTATTTTTAAAAAAGGGAAGACAACCATTGCTCTGTAAATGAAGAGGAAAAATAATACATTTAGTTAGTTTATCATTGTGTGAATTTATCTAACCATCCTACACGAATTCATTGACACTATAGCTTCACAGGAATGAAGAAATAAAATAAAAATAAGTTTTATCAGATGAGAATATTTTCACTAATATGGTCTACAGAGACAGTGATGAATGGTAAGGTTTCCAGATGATAACTCAGAACTTTGACAACGCCTTGCATTGGCCACCCTTGGGAGCAGTGACAGGGTCTCTTGCTGGCTTAGAGAGTGGCCTTATGCAAATCACTAAAATAATTGGGGTTTCTCGACAGTAACAGGGAATAGAGATGGAGAGCTGCCTGAAAAGATGCACACACTGAGGCCTTGTAATAGATTATTAGCTGATTATTTAAGCTATGGAGGCTCAGGACTTGAAACAAATTAACTCCAAAGAAACTAGGCTATGGCCAAATGAAAAAGTTCTAATAAAATTTAAAAATAGAGATTCCAAAATGGCAGCAGAGTGAATGGAAGCTACCCAGACCATCTCCCAGGATCAAACTGGAATTATAACTAAAATAAAGACAAATTGTCGGGAAAAAGCAACAGAAAAGCAGCTGGAGAGGATCCATATAACCAGGGACACTGACTCGATCCTGGTAGGATTGCGGAGGCACGAGATGGGGCTGGGAACCCATGGACAGCAGAGGTCTTAGCTGTGAGCAGCTCCCTGGGGGTTAAACTTTCAAGCGGCTCCACAGTGCAAAGGGCTGGGACAGAGGCTAAAATAGCCACAGCCACTCACCTGGAGCTTCAGCAGAGGGAGGGTGGACTGGACTAGAACTGTGTGGGGACACTCGGAGTCTGGAGGGCGCTCAGAGCTTTTGCTGAGTTGTGGCCACGCAGGATGGTGGCCATCTTACTCCTTCCCAGGGCTCTGGGGAGAGGTGGTGGCCCCTCCCTTGGAGATTCAACCCCACCTGGTGGCCACTGAAATGCACATTGAGGCTCATTAACAACCAGCATCTGCCCCACCCTCGGGAAATCCCCTTACCCTGAACACCTGAGGGAGTTTTTCATTCAACTAAGAAGCCAAGGCTCTTCAAGTAACTGCTATTGATAACCTCCAGGCAAAAGCTAGAGGATAACTGTACCATTCCTGGGCTTGCAACTCTGCCTAGGAAAGTAAGACTCGACAGTGGTGTTTAATGTGGGTCCTCCCACGCTCATCCAAACCCAGGAGAGGGAGCCACAAACAGCAGAACACCAACACCCACAGGGAAAATTTGGCAGGCTCCAAAGCCCACTGAGATAGCCAAAATGGTGAAACAAAGAAACAAATGCCAAATGAAAGAACAAGAGATCTCTACCGAAGATGAGATAAATGAGGTGCAGTTAAGCAAGTTAACAGAGCTAGAATTCAGAGCCATGATCTTGAGGAAGCTCAACAGCATGAGTAAGGACATCAACACCATGAGAAAAGACATAGAAATGTTGAAAATCAACCAATTGAAAATGAAAAACCACCAAGAAGAAATAAAGAATTACATATCAGAAATAAAGAACACATTGGAAGGTCTAAACAGCAGAGTAGGGGAAGCTGAGGACTGGCTCAGTGAATTAGAAGACAGGGTAGAAAAAATCAACCAATCAGGAAACCAAAAGGAAAAAACAATTGAAAAAACAGGAAGACAGCTTAAGAGAACCGTGGGACAACTGGAAACGTAATAATATTTGCATCATAGGAGTCCCTGAAGAAGAAGAAAATGAGCAAGGGTTAGAGAATATATTTGAAGAAATAGTGACAGAAAACTTCCCTAATTTGGCAAAGGAAGAAGGCATTCAAGTTCAAGAAGCACAGAGAGCCCCAAGTAGGAAGAACCCAAACAGGCCCACACCAAGACACATAGTAATCAAAATGCCAAAACTTAAAGACAAAGAGAGAAACCTAAAGGCAGCAAGAGACATATGAAGAAATGCTCAACATCACTAATCATCAGAGAGATGCAAATTAAAACAACAATGAGGTATCACTTCACACCTGTCAGAATGGCTGCCATCAACAAATCAAACAAGTGTTGGCGAGGGTGTGGAGAAAAGGGGACTCTAGTACATTGCTGGTGGGAATGCAGACTGGTGCAGCCACGATGGAAAACAATATGGTGTTACCTCAAAAAATTAAAAATTGAACTTCCATTTGACCCAGTGATGCCACTTCTAAGAATATACCCTGAGAAGCCTGAAACACCAATCAGAAAGAATATATGTACCCCCATGTTCGTAGCAGCACTGTTTACAATAAGATCTGGAAACAGCCCAAATGTCCATCTGTAGATGAATGGATTAAAAAGTGTGGTACATGTACACAATGGAGTACCGTGCAGCTGTAAGAAAGAAAGATCTCTTATCCTTTGAGACGACATGGAGGGACCTGGAAAGTATCATCCTACTTAGTGAAACAAGCCAAGCAGAAAAAGAAAAATACCACATGATCTCACTTATTTGTGGAATATAATGAACATAACAGTCTGAGGAATAGGGTAGACCCAGAAATGTGGAAGTAGGGTACAGACTGACAACCCTCAGAAGAGGGGATGTTGGGGGGAGGAAAGAGATAAACCACAGAACTTATGTGCATGTACGCATAGCCAGTGGACATGGACAACAAAGCCAGGGATGGGGTGGTGGGGATGGGGAGGAGGGTGTCAATGGGGAAAAAAAGGAGAAACATATGTAACAAAAATAAAATAATAGATAAATAAAATTTAAAAATATTTCCCATGTGGTCATGACCTCTCAGGCAACAAAAGTAATTTATTATCAGATGTGCTTTTGCTCTGGCACTTGCCAATATGAGAAGGGGCAGTAAAAGGTGGGGGTTGAAGGGCGAAGAGACCTAACCTTTATTTGTAAAATGTTCTTAGTGTGTTTCAGAGATAAATCTTAATCTTTTTTTACACAATAGGTAGTCTGTAAATGTGTAGAATGATTATAAGAATGTGAAATATTTAAAAGTAAATAAAGCAAAAACCTTTACTTTTATTAAGGAATTGGTCTTTGTAGTGTGGTTTTGTGCCTCCTGGATCACATTGTGTCCCAGATTTCTGTGATTAGAGAGAACAACATGCAAAACAGAATAAAATTGTCAGTTTTATTAAGGACCTAGCATGTGCTGATATAATTTTCTTTCCCCCAGGGATATGGAACTGTTGATGAATTCCTTTTTAGCTGAAATGCCTGGAGTGGGAACTCGGGTCTCCCTTTCACTGATTTCCTGGCCAGTCTGTCTCTGTTTGGGTAATGACTCTCTTGGTTCATGGTGCCTTTCAGCATAATACATTGGACTCAAACTGAACTCTCCTGACTCTGATAGGTTACACCAGGAAACCAAGGAACCACGACCAGAGCTGCAGGCAATATTATAAATTCTGAAAGCTCATAGTCATAATGGTTTGTTTTGTGAAATAGTATTTAACCATGCCATACTTGTTACTTTTTTTGAGGATAATGTTCCTGGGATAAAAATAGGACTTTATTTAAGGTCATTGTTAGATAGAGGGCCACAGGGTTCTAGAAGGAGATAGTTCTAGGTGTTATGTCCTGGTTCTGTCATTTGCTAGCGTTTGTCTTTGGGCCAGCCTTTTTTTTTTTATCCTCATCTGAGGACATTTTTGCATTCATCTTCAGACAGAGCAGAAGGGAGAGAGGGGAAGAGAGAGAGAGAGAAGCATCAGTGTGAGAGAGAAACATCAAGTGGCTGCCACGCACATGACCCCAACCGGGGTGGGGACAAACTGCAACTGAGGTACGTGCCCTTAGCGGGAACCAAACCCAGGACTCTCTCTGGTCCACAGGCCGACACTCTAACTGCTGACCCAAACCGGCTAGGGCCTTTGGGCCAGCTTTTATTATTTTTTGAAAAAATTAGTTTTTCATTGTAAAATAGTAAAGAATTTAGAAAACATAGAAAGTTAAGAAGAGAATACATATTTATATAACATATGAGTATTTTCTCATATTAAAAACATGCTTTAAAGCACCATTTCATACATTTATATGACATTTGATTATTTAATCATTTAACCATTCTTTTAAAAGAATTTTTAAAATGACATTTTATTTTTTTCAATCAGAATATTATTTTTATTATAATTTATTTTTGTTACAGATGTTTCTCCTTTTTCCACCACTGATTCCCCCCTCCCCCTTCCTCCCTTCCCTCCCTGTTCCCAGCTTTGTTGTCCATGTCCACTGTTCATGCATACATGCATATCAGTTCTGTGGTTTATTTCTCCCCCACTAACCCCTCTTCTGGGGATTGTCAGTCTGTACCTCACTTCTACGTCTCTGGGACTACCCCATTCCTCAGACTGTTATGTTCATTATATTCCACAAATAAGTAAGATCATATGATACTTGTCTTTCTCCATTTGGCTTGTTTCGCTTAGGATGATACTTTCCAGGTCCCTGCGTATTGTCTCAAAGGATAAGAGATCTTTCTTTCTTACAACTGCATAGTACTCTATTGTGTATATATGTACCACAGCTTTTTTATTTATTTGTCTACTGATGGACATTTGGGCTGCTTCCAGATCTTAGCTGTTGTAAATAGTGCTGCTATGAACATGGGGGTACATATATTCATTTAACCATTCTTATATTTTGGGACATGGAGGGTGTTTCTTGGTTAAACCATGATAGACAGTGCTGTGATGAATTAAAGAAAAAACATCTTTGTCCAAGTTTCTTTTTGAATGGGATAGTTTCCTAGGAAGGGTGTTGCAGAGTTTTGTTTGTGCATTTTTATATTTGTTTTTGAAGCTATTGGTAATCGAGAGCAAAGGTAAAGGGTAATTTAACTGTATCATAATGCTGAGAGGATATGGGCTAATATATGCAAAGCATTGAGCACAATGACTGGCAAATACTGTTAATGTTTTTAGTCTTTGCTTTACTGTATCCATTGCCTATACCTTATCATTAAGTGCTCAACCACCCTCATTATTGCCAAAAATTGGAAAATAAACTTTTACTGAGTTTGTTGTGTTACAGAATTTGTATGTGACTATTTAGCCTAATGCTCTTTTCCTGAAAACTGCCTTAAAAACTGTATAAGGTGGAGGTAGAGGGGAGTGACAGTGCTGTGTTTATTAAAAGTTTACTTCTTTTAAATTAAAAAACAGCCCTGACTGGTTTGACTCAGCAGTTAGAACATTGGCCAAAAGAGTTGCAGGTTCGATTCCTAGTCAAGGGCATGTACCTGGGTTGTAGATCCAATCCCTGGCCCTGGTAGGGGTTGTGCGGGAGGCAATCAAATCAGTGTGTCTCTCTCACATTCATGTTTCTCTCTCTTTCTCCACCCCCACCCCCTTTCCATTCTGTCTGAAAATCAATGGAAAAATATCCTTGTGTGAGGATTAAACAAAAACAAACAAGAAAAAAACCAAACAAACAAATAGGAAATTACTGCAGTTTGTTGAAAGCTTGGCCCAACTGCCATTGTATCTACACTGATTTTACCATAGTGTCAAAGCTTATAATTCACAACTGGTGAATTTAACATGTGTTTCAGTTATATGTGTGTTGGCTGATAGGAGAAGCTAAAGAGGCAGAGCAGTATTCTCGATACACCAGATTTTCATTGTAACCCAATATAATTTGAGGAATATAAACTACTTCAAGAGAAGGCATAGCCCTGGTCGGTGTGGCTCAATTGTCATCCTCTGCATCAGAGGGATGTTGGTTTGATTCCTGGTCAGGGAACATGCCCGGGTTTGGGGCTCGATGTCTGGTAAGGGACGTGCAGGAGGCAGCCAGTCGATGTTTCTCTCTCATTGATGCTTCTCTCTCTCTCTCCGATCAATAAAAACATATTTAAAAAAAAAAAAAAAAAAAAAAGGCATAAGCCCAGCCAGTGTGGCTCAGTGCTTGATCTTCAACCTATATACCAGGAGGTTGTCAGATCATTTCCCGATCAGGGCACATGCCCAGGTTGTGGGCTCAATCCCCAGTGGGGGGCATGCAGGAGACAGCCAATCAATGTTCTCTCTCATTGATGTTTCTTTTTATCCTCACCTCAATACATTTTTTGCATTTATCTTCAGATAGAGCGGGAGGGAGAGAAGGGGGAAGAGAGAGAGAGAAACATTGATGTGAGAGAGACACATCGACTGGTTGCCACCCACACAACCCCAACCAGGGCTGGGAACAAACTGCAACCAAGGTACATGCCCTTAGTGGGAATTAAACCCCGGACTCTCCGGTCCACAGGTCGGTACTCTAACCACTGAGCCAAATTGACCAGGGCTCTCGTTGACGTTTCAATCTCTCTCTGAAATCAACAAATATATATATGTAAAAGCATAAAATTATAACTTAAAAAAAAATGTTTTTGTTGATTTTTTAGAGAGGAAGGAAGAGAGAAATATCGATGGGATATCTCCTGCACGCCCCTACTGGGGATCGAGCCCAAAACATGTGCCCTGACCGGGGATGGAACTGGGACTGCTCAGTCTATTGGATGACACTCAGTCCATTGAGTCACACCAGCTGGGCTAAAATGATAACTTAAAGAAACGAATTAGGAAATAACTAAACCTTATATCTGATTTTTTACATTTTTACACATTTACTTTGCAGAGCATGGCTGCATTAGTTTCTTGGGGCTTTTGTAACAGTTTACCACAAATCAAGTGGTTTAAAACGACAGAGATTTATTCTCTCACATTTCAGGAGGCCAGAAGTGTAAAATCAAGGTGTTGGAAGGGTTGGTTCCTTTTGGAGGCCCTGAGGGAGAATCTGTTCCATGACTCTTTCTACTTTCTGGCAGCTGTCCACGTTCCTTGGTTTGTAGCTGCATCACTCCAATTTCTGCCTCTGTCTCTAATAGCCTTCTTCCTTGTTTCTCTTCTTTGTGTGTCCTCTCATCTTCCCATAAGAACAGTAATCATTGAATCTAGGGTCCACTCTAATTCAGTGTGACCTCATTTTATCTTGATTACATCTGCAAAGATCCTATTTCTAAATAAGGCCACATTCACAGCTGGAGGGGTTGTGGGTTAGGACCTGAATCTATCTCTCTAGGGAACACAGTTTAACCAGCTACAGTGACTAATGCATTAAGTTCAAATAGAAACTAATGATCTCTCCTACCTCCCCATACTCTACAGCTTTCCTAACCACAACATTTATCAAGTTGTGTTACTTAACTTACTGGTTTCTTTTGGCCTGTATTTTGGTGTAAGTTTTCTGCTTGGCTCTACCTTGTTTATCCAAGATGATTTCTTATTGTAAGAAATTGCTCTCCTTAACCTTGAGTCTTACTCTTCTCTCTTTGTGGGGTTACCCTTGCATGGAAGGCTTTTTTCTTCGTCTAAGTAAATCCTTTCATTCCTAAAGGCAGAGATTATGCTTTATACTTTCTTTTCTTTCCAGTAGGACCTAGCCCAGTGCAAGTACATTTATTTTGATTAACTTTCTGATAAAATAAAGGGTATAGACAATAGATTGGAAAGAAAATGAAATAATGGTTTTATGTGCTTGAATTCAAGAATTTAAGTTGCTTGAGAATCGGTCCATCTTGATAGCTTAAATTATTTAGGTAGACTGTTGTTTTCTCTTTGACTTAAAACTTCTACCTGGAGTACCAACATTGTATTTTAGTCTTGTTCTGGTGCCATAACTTATTTTGGTTCAAAAATAACGTAAGCAGATGCTCCTGGCATATCAATTACTCTGTGAGATGTTTTTGTTATTTATTGTTAATACTGAGTTCAGGGTCTGGAAGATAATGTCTTATTGGTGGTGTAATATCTGAACATGTAAATAAAACCAGCTTTGTACTTTGTTTTGTCTTTTTTATCATCATCATTGTTATATAGCTGGAAAAGATTTAAGAGGTTTTCTAATCTAGTCTTCTACCTCTTCAAAAGGGAGAAAAGGCTTACAGCAACACTGACTGCTTTCTCCCCATTGGGTTTTGTCTTATTCCACTAAATTCCACAATTGTAAATTTGATGGGACATACTCTAGGGTATCAAGTATAGTCTTTGCCCCTAAGAAGGTCCAGTCAAGCCCAACTCATCCATGGTCTGGTGGACCTCAGTTCCAATTCAGGTTTCTTACCATTAACAAGCCTTGAGCCATTAAGTGGGTGGGAGTAGATTTATGTTTCTGGTTTTTCATGAACAAAAGGGCAAGAGTCAGTAGTTTCTTTTGTCTGGGTGATAGTGAACATGTGTAGGTGTGGTGTTTGTAGGTGGAATGTGTAAATGTTTGCTAAGCAAATTGGTGCCTGCCACACAGTAAATGCTCTAAATGTGTTTGAAAATAAAATGAAAAGTATAGTTTGCAGTCAAAATGAGAGTATATGATTCCATACTGCTCAGTTCAAAAGAGCTCTTTGCTTAGCATCTCCACAGGCTCTCAAGAGGTTGGGCCTGAGGCTCATCTCCTTAGTGTCCCATTCACTCCCATTGTATGCTTCTTGTCTTTGCTCAATTAACTCTTATTAACTGTAACTTTATGTAAATGGAAAATGGCCTCCCAGAGGAGCCCCTTCAGTTTTCAGTGCAGTCTCTTTCTCTCTTTTTCTTTTAATCCTTACCCGATGATATTTTTCCATTTATCTTCAGATAGAGTGGGAGGGAGGAGGAGAGAGAGACAGAAAGAGAAAGAGAGGAACAACGATGTGAGAGAGACATATCGATTGGTTGCCTCCCAAAAGACCCTGACCGGGGCTGGGGACAAACCGCAACCGAGGTACATGCCCTAGACCGGAATTGAACCTGCAACTCTTTGGTCCGCAGGCCAATACTCTAACTGCTGAGCCAAACTGGCCAGGACAGTGCAGTCTCTTTTATAAAGACCTCCATCTGGGAGTTGCAGAGACCCTGAACCTTGCAAAGCCAGATTGGCATTGTGCTACCAGGAGTAGAGATTAAAAATCAGATTGAGCGTCAGCCCATGGACTAAGAGGTCCTGTTCAGTTGCTGTTTGGGGCACATGCCCCAGATGTGGGCTCGATCCTCAGTGGCGGGGGGCGGGGGGCGTGTAGGAGGCAGCCCATCGATGTCTCTCTCTCACGTTGATATTTCTATCTCTCTCCCAAAAACCAATAAAAACATATTTATAAATAAAAATCAGAGAAGGTAAGGGTCTTGTTTGGAGTTCCAGTTCCTAACTAATCCAGAAGAAGTGACTTGATTACAAGTCATTACTTGCCTCATTGAAAGTTAATGAGTCAGACCGAGAAAGACAAATACCATATGATTTCACTTGTATGCAGAATCTAAAAAGCAAAATATATGAACAAACTAAACAGAAACAAACTCATAGATACAGAAATCATTTTGATGGTTGCCAGGTGGGAGGGGGATGGAGGGAAGGGTAAAACAAGGGGAAGGGATTAAGATGTATAAATTGCAGTTATAAAAACAGTCACAGAGATGTAAAGTACAGCAAAGGGAATATAGTCAATAAGATTGTAATAACTGTGTATGGTGTTAGGTGGGTACTAGAATTACCCAGGTGATCACTTTGCAAATTATATAAATGTCTAATCACTATGTTATCCACCTGACACATAATATTGTATGTCAACTGTAACTGAAAAATTCAAAAAATTATTTAAAATAGTTAATGAGTTGGAAACTTACAGAGTGGACAAGTTTCTGGCAACTGAAATCTTGGTCAAAGAATTGTGGTCTGAAGGGTTGAGATTCCTGATGGTAGAGCTCAGAGAGAAGGATGATATACAGTACATGCTCCTTTGGAAGAGGATTTAGGATTCTTGATGAAAAACCTCAGGTCTTTTCTATTGAAAATCATGGAGCCAGGCTTACTGATAAATAGTTGATGTGGTTTGTCAGGGTGAGATTTTCCTCTATAAGGTAGATTCTCAGGAAACTAAAAGCTTTAGATGAACAAAAACAGAAAGAAAGGAGACAGACTTTTTTTTTTGAAATTAACTATAATGCTGCATAAGTTCTGCCTGGGATTGCAGAGTTCTCCAGAACCTCTGCTCTGCTGCTTTTTACCTGTTGAAGAAATGATTCATTTGCACAGTATACAGTATAGTGATGCTGCTTCCTCATTCAGCAGCAGCATACCAGCAAAGGTGGATTGAGGGCCATTCACCCCTTTGTGTTTGTCTGGAATATGTATTGCTCCATTCATGCCCAGGTCTTCTCCATCTTCCTTAGGAGCAAGGGCCTACATATTCATCATACTAGTTTGGATTCTAATTCCTAAACTCTGTTACTTTTAGCCAAATGAAGAAAACCCAGGCCCTTTTCTAGTGTGAGGACCCCTCCCAGCTGCTTTGGAATGACCAGTGTGTCTCCAAATATGGATTTTGGATTACCTATATCACAGTCATCTTCTGGTACTTATTTAAAAAATTCATTCCTCTACTTACCTGGCAGGGGAGATACCATGATCACAAGATGGTTTTCCCAGAGCAAAGCTTATCCATTGCACTCCGAATGTGCTGACCTCTGTGATTTCCCCAAATGTGGAAAACTTGGCCACATAATTTGTGGTAATGAGGGACAGACTGTGTATACAGTTTCCCCTAAAAAATAAATAAAATAGTCCTGGCTGGTTTGGCTCAGTAGTTAGAGCGTTAGGCCGATGACTAAAGCATTGTAGGTTCGATTCTGGTCAAGGGCACGTGCCTAGGTTGGAGTTCGGTCCCAGCCCTGGTCAGGGTCATGTGAGAGGCAACCAATCAGTGTGTCCCTCTCACATCAATGTTTCTCTCTCTCTCCCTCCCACTCTATCTGAAGATGAATGGAAACGTATCCTCAGGTGAGGATTAAAAAATAAAATACCCATTCCTATGATGCATCCCAAACCTACTGAACCAGAGTCTCTGGAATGGGACTTAGGAATTCACATTTTTAATGTTTCTTAGGTGGTTCATAAGCACTATAAGTTTGGGAACCACTGGTTTAGACTCATAGACTTTAAGGAAATAACCTCAGAGTTCCCTTGGGGTCCAATCTGGATCCCATTGGAACAAATGCAGTTTGCCTGACCCTGGAGATCAGCCTGAGAAAGGTTTGGAGCTTCATTTTCCCCTTAAATTAGGGTATCCACACAATCTGGTAGGCCAGTAAGGACAAAGCCCCTTCCCAAGGGTCATCATTATGTGACAGGCTGACGCTAACAGACCCAGGTCAATTAGCTATTACAGCTGAAGGTGAACCTAATTATTTTGTCTTCAGTTGCTAAAGTTTAGTTCTGCTAACATTGTTATGAAACCCGGACATTTGCATGATAGTTGACAAAAAGGAGATCAGTCTGAGTAAACACTTTTTATGCCCTTGGCTCATGCTTTGTTACGCTGGTATCTGTGTGCCAGATGTGACTTCTCTCAACTCGGTAACATTAAAAAAAATCATTCAGCCTCCACACTTAGATACCTAAGTTTCTGACCACTTGGCCCACTGTTGAGGGGAAGACAACACAGACATTTAAATTTAGTCCAATGCTGTCATTTTATAGATGTGAAAATCAAGATTGGGGGCCGGGGGATGAAGTGACTAATTTGGGCATTTCCAGACAATAACAAGACTCCAGGTCTTGCCACTTGTACGTGAGTGTTCTTTCCTTCTTGGGCTGCCTCCCAGTAGGAGGGAAGTATCCCTGTAAAATTCTCTGCGGAGTCTTAACAGTTCTTGGCAGACAAAATATAATATTCCCATTTCTCTTTCTTGAATATGTTTTTATTTATTTTAGATAGAGAGGAAGGGAGAGAGAGAGAGAGAGAGAGAGAGAAACATCAGTGTGAGAGAGAAACATTGATTGGCTGTCTCCTGCATGCCCCCTACTGGGGATTGAGCCCACATCCCGGGCATGTGCCCTGACTGAGAACTGAGCTGGGACCTCTTAGTTTATGGGAAGGTGCTCAATCCACTGAGCCACACCTGCTGGGCTAATATTCACATTTCTAAAGACACATATTATTCAGTGTTTCCCTGT
Organism: Molossus molossus; assembly: GCF_014108415.1. Taxonomy (NCBI): domain Eukaryota; kingdom Metazoa; phylum Chordata; class Mammalia; order Chiroptera; family Molossidae; genus Molossus; species Molossus molossus. The sequence continues at coordinate 178,861,138 of NW_023425344.1, read as the reverse complement.
GTGAAAGCAGGGAAATTGCTTTGAATTTTCTATTCATCCTGAGATTTGGAGAAATTGTGTCTGTCCTGTACCTTGTTCTGCATCACTGAGCACTTACCTTTTAGAGGAGAGTGACAGTCCTTGGCTGGAATAACCTAGGCCAGGGGACTGCCCTCAGTGAGGGCAGGTGTAGTGTAATTAGCAAGTCCTGTGATAATTTTGCCACAGTTAATTAATTGGAAGACTTGTCTCTAATTTACTTTGGAGACTTACAGGTCATATAGTTAATGAGCTGGAGTAGCTGCCAAAGAGCAAGGCGGTAGGGGATAGGTTTAGTTTTATTTTGAATTCCCATTCTTCCTCCTTACCCCTCTTTACCAGGTTTGCTTTGGGAGACCATCCTGGCTTATAAAAGAGCACACATACATTTCTTACTGTGAAATCAGCAGGAAAACATCCAACAAACAGAACAGTGCTAGGGGGTTTGTTGATTTCCTCAGAGGATGCTGATGAGCCAGTGACGCTTGAGTCTTTTTTTCAAATGCTCTTTGTGACTGTTACTAAAGTGATGTTTTCTAGAGTGGTCAGTCCTTTGGGGGAGCAGGGTAATGTAGGTCAGTCATGAAAAGTAGGTTTGATAGTAAAGAATCAGGAACTTAGAGCTATTTCTTAGAGGGAAGAAAAACCCTGTAGTTCTTAGGCAGTTTGAGGGTTGAGTCAGTGACTTCTGACTTGTGAAGTTTGAGCAAAAACCTGAAATGTCCTTGATCATGTGGCAGCCACTGCTTCTTCCCTACTTAGTTTACATCTTATTATTATTCCTTACTTAAAGGACCCTGATTTTGTTTAAGGCAACAATGTCCCCAAATAAAAATACCTTGAGACTCCTTTACAGCTAGGGGTACCCATGTACCCAGGTCTCACCAGCGAGTTGTGGAAGTTTATTGGGTGGAGCTCTGGGAACGCCATTTTTTTCTGGTGAAAAGGGACAGACAAAGCTGTGGTTTGCCTTTGCCCTTGGCCTTAGCCCTTTCCACTCAGCAAATGAGTGTCATGCCTAGGGATGGAATGGCCCTCTTATAATTCTGAGGACATAAGCCCTGTGCTCAGATTAGCAGAGTAGGAAGCTAGACGTCTGGGTCCTTGCTTTGATGACTTCTTTCAACAGCTATCCCAGTCCTCTTTTGGACCTCAGCTTACATGAAAAAAACAAACAAACAAAGAACAACCTTTCTTGGTTTAAGCTGTTTCAGTTGGATCTTTGTTATATAAAGTCAAATGAAACTTTGGGAAACTGCTGGTTAGGTGGTCCTATGTCAGAGAAATGTGTGGATGGTCTTTCTCCTTTGCTAATGGGAGTGGGGTTCTTGGGGTGCCACTGGAATAAGCATTTCTGGAGGCCCTCACAAGAGGATGAGATGTGGTAGAAAGCTATATTTTCATGGAATTACATCCTTGGGTTTCTAAAGTCCCATTTCCCTTAATCCAGTCCTGGAAGGTGTGCAACTGGGGATTCGGTGGAGCTAGAATCAAAGTCAGAATTCAAAGTTTCCTTTCCATGGTGGAATCAGTTCCCGTTTAAATTTAGGCTAGTTGCGGTCCAGTCATCCACTGTGTATGGTATCCACATGGCTATGGGCCATGTGGGAGAATACAGGCGTGTGAGAGTCCCGCAGGCCAGGAAGCAAGAGTGCAAGAGAGAAAGAGCAAATTCCTTTGTTTAGGAGCTTAAGTATCTCAAATCTTCCCATGCTTGCAGTAGCCATGCCTACTCTGTCCGGTGACCTGTTTCCTGGTGTGACTGACACAGATAAGTACCTTCCTTATTTCACCCAGAGATTACTGGGCATTCGTCTGTTCTTTCTCTGTCCAGTCCCTTCTCCCAGTGATCTGCTGGTAATGGACTTGGGGAGTGTTAAATTGCAACTTGCTGGCAAAGCTGCACAAATGAATGCCTATAATATTTGGCCTTCCCTTTGCTCCTTTCCAGTTATTTATAATTAGGTTAAATTACAATGGTATCACTTGTACATGGTATTTGTAATTGAAGTCTAAGCCAATGGACAGTTCAACTTATTACAGTATTGGAAATGTTAGATACAGAGATTTGCTTTGTTGGAAGTTAGAGGACACCAAGATGTAGAAACTTGGCAAATGTTCTACCTAAGGCAGTGCCCAGCAGCACTTAGGTGTTTTCCACACTGTTTGCAGCCCTGTGCCGAATAAGGATTACTTCACAAGCCAGAGCAGTCAGGAGCCAACCCCGTTAGTGTGACTCCCTTGTCTTAGGGGCTGGACCCTGAGGGTATGACTGGGTGACTGCTTCCAATAGAGCAGTGGTTCTCAACCTTCCTAATGCCGTGATCGTTTAATACACTTCCTCTTACTGTGACCCCCAACCATAAAATTATTTTTGTTGCTACTTTATAACTGTATTTTTGCTACTGTTATGTCTTAGGCGACCCCTGTGAAAGGGTCGTTCGACCCCCAGGTTGAGAACCGCTGCAATAGAGGGAGGTGTTGGACCTCTTTTATTTTTTCCTGGGGTAGACATGGTGGTCCAGGATGATGTTCAAGCACAAATCTATTTCCTTGCTTGAGGCAGTTCTGATGAGCGATTTTCTCTAACAGATCCATTAAACAGCCGATAACTGTATTTCTGAACAGAGATTTATTACAGATGTTTTGCAGCCATTACATGTTCTCTTTTCTTGTCACTATGTGTGCAATATATCTTCTGTCTTACTGTTACTTACATAAGAAAAACAGATAAAAATTATAGATGGCTAAATCCATTTGTTTATAACAAGAAAGGAAAATAATGACATGGCAAATGTTTCAAGACCTTTAGGCCTATGAAAAGGAAAATTGCCCAAGGACCCCGTAGAAGATCATGCATAGTATTTACGTATATGACAATGTGATGTTTCTCAAACTTTTAGCAACTACAGACCATGTAGAGGGTGCTTTCTGTATGAGTGGACCATAATTTGAAGTAAATTTTTTTGAAAGGCCAAAAAACATTTTGATAATAACCATGCTTCCCAGCAGATTAGTAAATGTCTGTTAAGCTGGGGGAAAAAAGCAGCTTGAAAAATTAATAGTATATGTTTTTATATCAGTTAAAGATACTTGCAAATTTCTAAATAAAATATCTAATATTTAGCTAGATGATGGGTACCATCTTTATCCACACTGTTTGCAGCCTGTGCTGAATAAGGATTACTTCACAAGTCAGAGCAGCCAGGGAGCCACTTGGTTAGCATGACTCCCTTGTCTTAAGGGGATGGGCCCTGAGGGCATGACTGCTTTTTTCCCAGCATTTTATTTGTTATTACCCTGGTGGCTGGTTTTATGAGTGTTTTGGAAATAGAGTAATCTTTATTTGTTTTGTGTGAAGAATGCAACTTGGAGGGACGCTTTTGTAATTGTGGTCTATTTTCTGCCCTTAGTAACAAAATAAACCGAGTTCATACTAGAAAGCATTATTTAAAAAACAGAATATTTTCACTGATTTTTAGAGCGAAAGAAAGGGAGAAGGAGAGTGAGAGAGAAACACTGATGTGAGAGCAACACGTGGATCGGCTGCCTCCTGCATGCCCCCTACTAGGGATTGAGGCTGAAACCCAGGCATGTGCCCTGACTGGGAACCAAACCAGCAGCCTTTGGTGCATGGGACAATGCCCAACAAGTCTGGAAAGCATTATTTTGTACTTGTTTTGGAAAAACTTAGAAAGTTTAATAAGGAGTCTACTATGCAATTTTTGAAATTCAGTTAGAAAATGATGTGAAATCTTTGATAAAGATTTATGACAGAAACACACCTGGAAATGGACTAATTGCCAAGTATAATCAAATTCTTAGATATTCCTTGGCAATTGATTGGATTTCCTTCACTTGTGTGAAATCATCTCTCTTATATATTCACATTCTTGTACTAGAATGAGGTTCATTGTTTATGTTTAAAATATTATTTAAAATAAAATATTAATGAGCACTTTTGAATCACCTATTCATTTATATGAACTGGGGATAAAGCATTAGCACATTAGTAACAGTGAAAAGTGCAAATTTTATTAATAAACAGCAACACACATGGATGTTAAAATATGGTCTCTATCAGCTTGCATCAAATACTGCCTTTAAGAATACGGTGAGTATGGAACACAACACAATTAAGTTATTAAGAACATTAAACAGGAATGCTGTGAAAAATCCTGATCAGTTTTGCATTTCAAATTTGTAAGGCATATAGGAATAAAAAACTATTTTCTCCCAAACTGATAAGTTGCTATTAGACCGCTTCACTGATTGATTGCCTAAAAACCCTGTTAGGTCCTTTAATGTTATACCTTTTCATAGGAAGTATCTAAGTCTGTCCATTCATTCTTCCACATTAACTGAGTACTAACTATGCCAGACATTTTGTTAGATGCTCGAAATAAAAAGATAAACAAGATATAGTCCCCCTTTTCTTAGGGAGTCAGCTTATAGCGTTTTAGGAAAGACAGAAATATAAGCAAATAGTTCACCATTGTGCTAAGTGTAACACTGGAGATATGCCAGTGAGAGCACACCATGCTACCTGGAAACCACTAGCAGTTCAGAGAGCCTGGTGCATAAGTTACAAGCAGAGGGTGGTGAAAGGTGAGGCTGGAGGAGTGGGCAGAAACTAGATCCCACAAGATTGAACATGGCTGGTTAGAAACTTGGTATTTGTCCTCTGAGCCTCAGGGAGCAGCAGAGTAGTTTTAAACAGGTTGGCTATTTGAAGAATGGACTTATGGGGACAAGCTTAGAAGCAGGAAGACCAATTAGTAGGCTGTTGTAGAATCCTAGGTAAGATATGAGGGTATGGTAACAAGCTGGTGACAGATTCAAGAAATATAAGTGATAATGATTGTTAGGACTTGATGATTGACCAGATATAGGAGTGAAGGTCGGATTAAGATAGAGTTGAGGATGATGCTTAGGTCTCCAGATTGGTTATCTGTGGTGGTACCATCAATAAAGAGAGTGATTGAGTTCAGGAGGAGAAGCAGGTGGGATAAAGTAGGGTATATGGGAGATAAAGTATTAAGTTGGGTATAAGTTAAGGTGTCTGTAGAATACCCAGTTAGATATAAGAATCTAAAGCTTGGGAATCTAAATGTAGAAGTCCTCAGAGTAGATGACCAAACCATGAGAGTGCAGATAAGTTCACCTAATGAGAGTATGTTAAGAGAGCATTTTAAAAAGCAAGTTAAAGAGGAGTTCCTGTGAAGTAGACAGTGAAGGAATGGTCCCAGACATGGGAGAACTGTTGTAGTGAAGTAGCCCAGAAACAAAGGGAGCAGAGAGTTTTCAGGAGGAGATTGATGACATCAAACCCAGCAGAGAAAGACTATACAATGTCCATTGGATTGGCAAAGAGAAATGGATGATGCCTCCGGAGAGAACAGTTTCAGAAAAGTGGTAGGGGTGGATTACTGTGAACCTACACATGTGTCGAAGGTGAAAATGTAGAGAGAGAAAGTTTCTTCCTTAAGCCAGAGTTTAAGATTCTCTAGTCAGAGAAGTTCTGGGTGATGATGAGGTTGAGGGTATTCACTGTGTGACTGACTGAATTGAAGAGAGCCACACTGGCCGGGAAAATTGAAGAGAAGTTCAAGTTCATTGTAGTTGACAGGTACAATGACTGTGGATCTGGTCACCGACATGGGACTTTGAAATTATCCTAGATAATGGTAGGGCCTGGGAGGACACAGGGTGTGTCAGGTACTTCAATGATGGTACCATTATGGCACTGTTAACAGCACTCAGTAATCTCTCACTCTAATCTCAACTGACTTGGACCACTTTTCAGCCATAGTCACATATATGTACATCCAGCAGTGCCTGATTTAGTTTTGCCCTATTTGTGACACTCAGGAAGGAGTGTGTCCTCAGAGCCTGCTGTCTCTCTCAGTCTGCCGGGGGTCAGCACAATGCAGTGAACTACAAGCACACGCTGGTAGGAGTGAGGGGGAGCATAGCAAGGGAGCAAAGTGCTCCAGATCTCTGGATACAGCCCAATTTATTTGCAAAGTGGTTCCCCAAGTTACATGTGGATTTAGATAAATTATTTCCTTGAGATGGCATCTCTGCAAACCATACGGCTTAGCTTTGTCTCTCGCTTTTAGCTTTTTACGGTGGAAAGAGACTTCAAAGCTAAAAAATAACAAACCCAGCCTACAGTCCATTATCCTCATGGGGTGGTCTTCCAAACCTTATCCATTCACATGCAGACAAAGTGTTCAGAAGCACTCAAGGTGGTTTCCCAGCCCTTTAGTCAAACCTATCTGTCCACATACACTTTGATCCTAGGCTGGCCAGATTTCGAGAATGCGTATCACAAGGTTACAAATCATCCACTAAACCCCCATCCCTAAAAGGACCAAAACACACAGGGATTTCTTGAGTGTTCTGCCCACGGGACTTCAAAGGATAGCCCTTCATCCAGCCAACCAGCCAGCTCATTCTTAACTCATTCTGGTCACTACTTTTTTGTCTCATTCTCTTCTTTGGTATAATGGTGAGCTTTATTATCTATAGAGTTTTAAAGTGGTTTCATAACTTAAGGCAAAAAGTATTTGTAGTGAAGGAAAATGTGCCTGTTTCTTTTCTTTTTTTTAAACACCTCTGTCAGGAAATACTGCATGTGTAGTGGAAAGAGCATGGGCTTGGGAACCAGGAGTTCTAGGTTCAGTATATCTGTGACCTAGTTCATTGGTAGATAAACTAGAAAAATATTTGCTTACATTTAATGGGGCATCTGTTGTGTTTGCCTACATTTGGACTTGGGTGAGTTTGGGTGAACGTGATTATAAATGAGTGTATGTTCAGGGATGTTTACTTGAACATATCTTTGTGGATGGGAGAGGGAAGAAAATAAACTTATTCTGTCTTAGCTTTTGTTCTCTACCTTGTTCTTATGTTTCCTGGCAACAGGAACTTTGATAAGAGAGATCTTTCCAGATCTAATGAGACAACAAACTAAGAAATAAAAGGAGAGAGAATATATAGCACTGAGGACTAACATAGATTTCTGTTAGGTGTTCTCAGAACTACTAGACTCAGTCATTGGGTTTTCTTTTGTTTTATTAAGAAAACTAGGATAAAATAAAATCAAACAGATAAAGACAGCCAACCTCTGGAACTGGGAAATATGACTATTTGTGAATTGAAGAAATAATTGTTGCCCTGGATGGGTGGCTCAGTTGGTTGGAGTATTGTACCATATACCAAAAGTTGTGTTCCATTCTTGTCAGAGTAGTACCTAGGTTTCAGGTTTGATCCTGTGTCCGGGCATGTACAGGAGGCCACTGATGTTTCTCTCTCACATCAATGTATCTCTGTCTCTTCCTCTCTTCCTTCCTCTCTCTGTAAAATCAGTAAAACATATCCTTGGGTGAGGATTAAAAAAAAAAAATACACACACACGTGCTTTGTTTTATAAAAAAAAGAAAAGAAATAATTGTTTTCCCCAGCCCCCCATTCTCAGACTACTTGAGGGGACAAAATGTAATGTAGTCTGTTTATTGATAGAGCATCATCCTGGCCACTGCAAACATTTCCTACCAGAATGTAAACTAGTAAAAATGCTAGCTTCCATGAAGTACTGGATAGGCCATACTATAATAATAGCAATAGAAATTAAAGTATAAACATCACTAACATGAACATAAATATTATTAACATTGTATCTCAAGCACTGAACAAACGGTAGAATACCATTTTGAGAACTGCAATCCACACTGATCTAATAGTATTCCAGAAGATGAGAGAGAGGTGTGTGAAATCCAGTTTTATTGGGCTTGAATTTCTTTGCAGAAGAGGGTTCTAGTAATTAGATTTCCTAAGTTTCAAAGGGAAAAGAGATTCCTGTAGTTCTCCTTTAATAGAGTGTGGCATCTGTTATTTATTTTACATGTTTAATGTAAATTTTAAGTGTATGTTTGTAGGATCATAAAGGGGTCATAGATGTATATGAAAACAGAAGCATTTATTTTTATTCCACTGTCCAGTATTATTCCTTTTTTTTTTTTTTTTTTATCCTCACCTGAGGACATTTTTCCATTTTTTGTACAGATAGAGTGGGGGGGAGAGAGAGGAACAGAGAGAGAGAGAGAAACATCGATGTGAAAGGAACACATCGAGTGGCTGCCACCCGCACAACCAACCAGGGCCGGGACAAACTGCAACCGAGGTACGCGCCCTTAGCGGGAACCGAACCCGGGTCTCTCTGGACCGCAGGCCGACGCTCTAACCGCTGAGCCAAACCGGCCAGGGCTCCTTTTTTTTTTTTTAAATACTCTTTTAAAAAGTTAAACTTTAGGAGGAATATAGAATAGATTTAAATATCTGCAGAAAATACACACCAGACAAATCAGTTGATGATATTTGATGAAGATTGTATGTGTATGTGGGAGAAACTTTTTTGAGTTAAACAAGATGACAATGAGACTAAAAAAAAAATTTTTTTATCATACTTCAGTTTTCAGATTTTCATTTATTTCATTTTATTTTTTCAACAGACCTGTTAAGTTATGAGGATTGGCATTATAATCTCATTTTATTTGTGAAGAAATTGAGAGTCAGGATTTGACCAAACTCATATGGTGGTGGATTGTTTGAGAATCTGTTTGCTGACACTCAATCCAGTGGTCTTCCTAATACTTTATACTGTCTATAAATAGACAGTTGGTCCTTGAACAATGTGGGGGTTCGGGGCACCAATTCCCCATTCAGTTGAAAATCCCCATATAACTTTTGACTACTCTAGAACTTAAATTCTCGGTGGGAGATTGTTTTCAGGACCCCCATGGATAAAAAAATCCACAGAAGCACAAGTCCCTATATAAAATGGAGCAGATCATGCATACAATCGGCACTCTGCATCACCAGACTACCAACCACAGATTGAAAACAGTATAGGTATTTATTGAAAAAAATCAACATATAAGTGGACCTGTGCAGTTCAAACCCATGTTCAAGGGTCAACTATATAGCGTTGAGAAGCTTGATATTTATGAATGAGTCAACTTTCCTTGTGTGTGAGAACATATGTATTTTTTCAGGAATGCTTTTATAATGTCCGCTCTAGGGAGGGGGTGGGAATGTCAGCTCTAAGAGAGATGAAAATTGTCCATCTAGTGTCATTCGGCAAAGACATTTCTCTGAAAACAAACCTTACCAAACAAATTATGATATCTTTGTAGTTAAAGAAACAATAGACATTGAAATTCTTATTGTCATGGTAACCTAAGATGTTTTCAGAAATGATTGCTTTTACTTTTACCAGTCTCAAAAGGGAGGTAGCACCTCCTATATTTAGGAATTTTAAAACTGATTGTGATAGGTAGAAACAAAAGTGAGTCAACTCTGTCTGCCACCAACAGATGGCTGTATTGGTTATGTACTGGCTTCCATTTTCTGTTAGTTTATGGTAGACTAATGTTTGCTGGGCTTTTACTTAATTTTGAGGGGTTTTGTGAATGTTATGAACCTCATGTAATATCTGTAAAAGTGGTAAGAAGCATAGATTACTCCAATTGTTATTGGCTCTTGAGAAAGTGAAGATGATAAAAGCTGAAGAGAATGATGAATTCTCTGCAAGTGTGCAAGAGATAACTCATTTGACATCAGGGTGTTTCTGAAGGACAAAATAAGTCATATAACACATGTCAACTACTGTCTCTGTGCAGTTAACAGCACACTGCAAGAATGAAAGAAAAGTGACTGAGGAAATAGAAAAATGTTGGAATTTGTTACCTAGGATGGGATCAATCAGTATAAAAATTGTATGCCAAATAGCCTAATATTAATTTAGGAGAAGGTGAGGAGAAGACTTGGTCTGGTGAAACTAAATAGTTTCACAGGCTTTTGGACTGTTCTCCTCAGCAAATCAGCCACGTGAGGAGTCATTGTTAAGTGCCTAACATCACTCCTGAGAGTTGTCAACTTTTGGGAATTCATTAAGGAAGGAGGGGTTAGTACCACTACAGGTACATGTTTTAGGAAAAAATGCCCAATTCTAGGGAAAATCAATGAAAAAAAGAGGAAAATTACTTATATTAAGGCTTTGAAGTGTCACCCACCTTTTTGGTTGAAACACATTTAGAGACCGAAAACTTAACTAAGTCACTTGGGACCTAACCTTTATAGATACAGTATATAGTACATTTGAGTTCTTCATGTTCTTAAGTTTTAGGAAAAGCATGGCTAGTTGATTTCACAGATTTCATTTTATCCAGTAATTTTAACATTGGGCCTGGAAAATCTTTAAATCAGAATAACGGGACAAATTTTATCAGTTTAAATGTCACCATCTGGCTTTGTACATTTCTGCTGATGATAAAGATGTGGTTAATGAATAGATTGGCCCAAAGGAAGACCACGAAGATAACAAAAAGAAAACTAAATGACCTTAATGGCAATCTTGGGGGTTGGCTGGCTGGTGGTGGTGGTGCAGGTACAGGGTGCTGATAGAAGTCAATGCATCTACTTGGTTGGTCTACTTGGAGGTAGGCCTTCCACTGAATATCCATTAGTAGTGAGAAGAACGTTCGTGCATGGCTGGTTAGTTTCTCAGTGAAGTGCTAATGTATAAGGCAGGGTCACTCATGAGACTCACAGATCAGTAGCTTTGCATTTACTATAGCCTGTGTTGGAGTTTTCAGTCCTATTCTGTGATCTTCTTGGTAGTGACACACTCACTTGTAGCCATCTGGACCTATTTGATTTACCTCTTTTCCCCATTCCAAAATCTAATCTGGCACAAAGCTGAGTTGATTTTACCCCCAAAATATTTTCCATATTACCTGTCACTTCCATGGTCTAGTCCTTGTCACCTGAGAAATATGGATAAAAACTTGGGCTCAGGAGTTGGACCTGATTTGGGATACTGCCGTCCACTAGCTTTACGATCTTGGGGAAGTTACTTCTCTAATGCTCATTTTTCTCAGCTAGAAAATGAGGTTAGTACCATTATCTGCCTTGTGAGGTTGACTTGAAGATTAAAAGAGATAATACAAAAACACAGTGCTTAATGTTGAATAAGTATTCGCTGTCAGAATGTGCACCATTATAATGGATGCCTAAGTGGTTTTCCTTTGTCGGATATTTTGCATTTACAAGTCATTTTCCTCCTGTTGTCAAAGTTACTGTTTTAAAATAAAGCACTGTTTAGATTCTATTACTCATGATTAAACACACACATAGTCTCTTACACAATAGTAGCAGCAATAATAACACAGTAAAAGTCATTTCCTGGCATTTTATTACCTATATGAAGTGTGTCTGTTATGACCTCTTACACTTGGGTCCCATCTTGCCTTGCCAACTTCATGTCCTATTGTGCCTAGATGTGAGCATATATTCCCCTTTCTCATAGCCCTCACCCCCTCTGCATACATCATGCACTTTTAGTTTTCTCTGTTTCTGCATCCTCCTTCAATTTGGAAGGCACATTCCATCCCTCCTCATCTACTCCTCAGGAGAAAGGAGAAGGTATAAAGTCTTCAAGGCCCCCAAGTCAGACTTTATACCTTCTCTTGCAGTGTGGTTTGTATTTCTATTACACAACTCACTTCTTCCTGCCTTAAGAGTTTACTGAATTGTTTTCATGCCTCTGCCACCATCATATTCTAACTTTGGGAATCTGTTTTCTCCATAGAGCCTAACTCAGTGGATTGCATATTTGGAAGTGCTTAGGAAATAAAGGCTGAATTGGATAAAATAACTATAGCTTCATTAGCTCTTGCCCATTTGATAGCAGTCTCATTTGCAGGGCTAATCCAGTGTTTATTCCTGAGTGTCTCTCCATTTTCGCTTTGGGTCACTCTGTAGGGATCAGTACATAGCATGGTGTTGACATTAGATGAACGAAGGTGCTTTGAATGAATACAAAGCACAATAGGTTAGATTCCAGGTAGGTCGACTTTTTTGGTTTCTAGGAAACCATGAAATAAAAATTGCCACTCTACCAGACATTGGATATCTGAATAGATAGAAAAGAATGTGTGCAGATACCCCTGAAATGAAAGGAAATAACTTTGTGTTCATTGAGGGAAGCTTGGAGAAGAGTTTGGAAGCTTTTATCCAGAGAGCAGTGAAGAACCACATTAGAGTGTTAGGAAAGGGGTCTGGGGTTAAGGTGACGAGGAGGGTATCTTCAGCATGTGGTGGGCACTGCCTGTTGCATACTGGTCTGTAAAAGCAGTAAGGCCTGCATTGAGGGTGGGTATTTCTACAGAAATACTTTGCAATGAAATATATTCTTACATCTCCACTCTCCACCTTACCTTGGTGGTAAGAGTGGAAGGATATTAACAAAGAATGGTTTACTAGTCTCCATTTTTTCTTTATAGAATGTCCCTACTCTTTGATATTATGCTAGATGAAGACTACAAAATAAATATCTCAAAAATTATTTTTTGGCGGCTGCATTAGACCCTAATTTAGTGTTCTTCATCATGTATGGGCCACTGGCTTGTTGAGAATCTGATGCAAGTCATGATCTCTTTATAATGTTGAATAGTCCTAGGTAAGAGCAAGCAATGTTCAAGTCTCAGTTCAATTTTTTTCAGGGATCTTTGAAAATTTAAACAAATAATGATAGCATTTTCAGTGATTAAAGTTAAATTTTGGCAGTTGCAGACATAGATATCAGAAATCTTATTCAAATGTGGCAAAATGTATCAGTTCTCATTTGGTGATCACAAAATGATATCAGAGCCTTTATTGGTACCAAATACACAAACAAATGTGAATGGTTTTACCACAATAGCTGCTACATCTGTTTGAAGACCAGATGGGTTATTTATAGAATTGTTGCAGACATGTGACTTACAACTAATTGTAGTGGTCCATTGACTTTTGGAAAAGATTCTCACCTTTGTGAGTTTTTTTAATCCACATGGACCAGTTCACATGCCAGCAAACTCACCAATGAACCTGCTCTTTTTTTTTTTAATTTTTTTCTTTATTCATTTTAGAGAAGAAGGGAAAGGGAGAGAAACAATGAGAGAGAACATCAGTTGTCTGCCTCCTGCATGCCCCCCACTGGGGATTTGGCCCACAACCTGGGCATGTGCCCTGACCGGGAATCGAACTGGTGACCTCTTGGTGCATGGGTTGATGCTCAACCACTGAGCCACACCAGCTGGACGGACCTGCTTTTCTTAATGTGGAAAACATTGTCATTAATATCACCAAGTAGGGTATCATGCTTAAAAAATCTTACCTTATATTTCCTATAGGTAAAAAAAGCTCTTTACATTTTAGCAAAATGACTGGTAAAACATGAACTTTTCAAACAATACAGAACAAAAAAACCCCAAACATACAAACAAAACAATATGGAAATAAGCTTAGTTTTAGATTGTATGTGTGTGTTTGAAGGAGGAGGTTAGCTGCTATAAGGTGAGGGGTGTGTTACCAAAGAACTAGGAGCAATAAGTGCTGAACGTGGGACAGGGGCAATCCAAACACTGAGAGTCAAATGAGAAAAAGTGAATTCTCCAAGGGCAGAGGCAGGGCCAGAAACAGGGACTAAGACAAGAGGGTCAGCAGTTCATTAGACAGCCTATCTTCATGTATTTGGGCTGCTATAACAGAATACTATGGATTGGTGGCTTATAAACACCATAAATTAATTTCTCACAGTTCTGGAGGCTGGGGAGTCCAAGATTAAGGTGCCAGCAGATTCACTGTCTGGAGAGGGCTTACTTTGTGGCATCTTCTGTCTGTCCTCATATGGTGAAAGGGTCTCTTTTATAAGGACACTAATCTCATTCATGAGGGCTCCACCCTCTCTACCTGATCGTCTCCCAAAGACTCCACCTCTGAATACCATCATACTAGGGATTAGGTTTCAACAAGTGATAGGAAGGGACACAGTCTATAGCATAGCCACTGGAATGATATGTTCCTAAAGGATCCTCTAGGGAGAAAAGTGTCCTAAACAATTACCTGGAACCAAGGGAGAATGCCCAACATTGAATCTAAAGATCTGGAACAGTCATCTTGTAAGATTTAACATGCAGTTACTGTTTTTTGTTTGTTTGTTTGTTTTGTTATTGTGAAACACATCTTTAATATTTATTATGAGAAATTTCTGAATTGAAGTACTAGAAGCTCTCCCACTGACAGCTAACTGATGTCTCTTGGATGTGAACTAATGTCAGATTTCCTGCTGGGTGTACCATTTGTCTCATTTATAAAGGGTGAGAATGTTAAATGGTGATTTTTCACAACCTTTTTTTTAAGTAGAGATTTCTTTTGCAAAACCTTGTTAAAAGGTACAGTTATTGTCATGTTGACAGTGAAATATTTTTAAATTAAATTATTTAAACACTCTTCATATTATAAGTAAAGTAACTCTATACTGTCTAATTCCTGATAATATTTACTCCCATGGCTACATTATATCATGGTTGATAAACTTTACTAGCTCTCAAGATTTGTGTGGATTTTTTTTTTCTTAGATAAGGAGAGTGTTTGGAGGATTTCCATGTAGAGTTTATTGACTTCATTCAGTTACACTTTACTGAAACATTGAGTACCTGGGACATTTCGGGGATTTATTGGGGCCATGATGAACAGAATGCTTGCAATCAGGACAATCTCAGAACGTCCCTTCGGAGGGTTTCTCTTTTTCAAGGTAATTAATTGGTACTGACTCTTTCAGATGGTCTACTTGGTTTCTGCTTTCTAAATGGAACTAATTTCTTGATATTCCAAAGTGTCCAGCACCATAATAATTAAAAAAAAATTTGTTTCATTTTCAGATAGAGCTTTGGCATTGAGAATATTGTAAAAAACAGAATGTAAATATAAAAATGCAGAGTCAGCCAGGCTCTTCAGGACACAGAGGAGTTTCACCCTGAAATCCCCTTGAGCTTCTTATCCAGCTAAGGCAAGCCTGTGTTCTGAGCCCTCAGGTTTCTTTCTTTCTTTCTTTTTCTTTTTTTGTCCTCACCCGAGGACATTTTTCCATTTTTTGTTCAGATAGAGTGAGAGGGAGAGAGAGAGAGAGAGAGAAACATCGACATGAAAGGGACACATTGAATGGTTGCCACCCACATGACCCAACCAGGGCCGGGGACAAACCGCAACCAAGGTTCATGCCCTTAGCGGGAACCGAACCCGGGTCTCTCTGGAACACAGGTCGACGTTCTAACTGCTGAGCAAAACTGGCCAGGGCTCTTTCTTTTTTTTATTGCCCTGATTTAGCCAACTAGAGGAGATGTAGTCAATGACTAGAAGATGATGGTAAAATAAGTCATTTTCTAACAGACATTCCGAAATTACAGATCACAGAAGGGATGGAATCTGGAGGAGAACACACTCGACTGGGAATACTTGTAGTGGACCCTATGTGTGATGCAAACAAGACATTTAACTCCCCTGTGTCTCCGTTTTTTTTTTTCATAGAGACTGGGGCAGCCACCCTTGCTTCTGTACTCCTGAATAGAGACATGGACCATGCACAAAGGGAGGAGCACTTGAAGTGCCCAGGGCAGGGGAGGAAATGTGCCTGCTCTCCCAGTCTCGGCAATGCTGGAGAAGCTGGTTCCTGCCTAAGGGGAGCCTGAAGCTCACCATCCTGAATCCTGGACTTTACCAGGACCTGATGCGTTTATTTTAAAATCCTCTCATCCACTATGAAGGTCATATGTTCACTCTAGTGTTCATTCATTCATACTTATCATTGGGTGGATTTTCTTCTTTTATCTTTAGTGTTGTTTTCAGAGGAAGAGCACGCACCTTAAAGTCTAAGAGTCAAGGAATTAAGAGTGGTCTGGGTGACCTGTTTTAATCATTTCTTTAATTCGCAAAAATATTATTGCCATTTTTTTTTTCAATTTGAGGCTTTTAAAATTGTGGTTAAAAGCCACATAACACAAAATTTACTATGTTGATCACTTTTAAATATGCAGTACAGTAGTTGTTACCTATATGTACTTTGTTGTGCAACAGATCTCTAGAACTTTTTCATCTTGCAAAACTGAAACTATATACCCATTGAAAACTTCCCTTTTCCCACTTCCTCAAACCCCTAATAACAATAGTAACAACCATTCTACAAATTTGACCACTGTAAATGTCTCATATAAGAGGAATCATGCAGTATTTGTCTTTTTGTGACTGGCTTATTTCACTTAGCACAATGTCCACAAGGTTCATCCATGTTGTAGCATGTGACAGGTTTTCTTTCCCTTTAAAGGCTGAATAATATTTCATTGTATGTGTATATCATACTTTGTTTATCTATTCATCCATTGATGGACACCTGGGTTGCTTCCACCTCTTGACTGTTGTGAATAATGCTGTGAACGTCGGTGTGCATATCTCTGAGTCTCTGCTTTGAATATTTTGGGCATATACCTAGAAATTGGTGGATCACATGTTAATTCTATTTTTAAAGTTTTTTAGAAACCACCATACTCTTTTTTATTGTGGCTATACCATTTTACATTTCTACCAGGAGTGCACAGTGTTTCAATTCCTTGTTGACACTTGTGTTTTGTTTTTTTTTTAATTTGATAGTAGCTATCCTAATGGATGTGAGGGTAATGGTATTTTTTGAGTGCCTACTGTATGCCAAGTAATGTTGTAGACATTGTGGATACAGTGGTAAATAAGAGATACAGTTGACACAAAACATTGTGTAAGTTTAAGATGTACAGTGTATTGATTTGATACATTTATATGTGGCAAAATGATTATCATCATAGTATTAGTTAACCCCTTTATCCCATTACATAGGTACTATTTCTTTTTTCTTTTTGTTTGTGGTGAGAACATTTAGGATCTACTCTCTTAGCAACATTTAAGTATGTTATGCAGTATTATTAGCTATAATTGCCATACTGTACATTAGATTTAAATAATTTGTTAATCTTATAACTGGAACTTTGTAGACTTTGACCAACATCTCCTCATTTCCCCTACTCCAATCCCTACTGACCACAACTCTACTTTTTCTTATTTAAAAAAAGTTGGCTTTACACTTTTTTTTAATTAAAAAAAGTTCACTGTTTTAGGTTCCACATGTAAGTGATATCATATAGTATTTGTCCGTCTTTGTCTGACTTATTTCACGTGGCATAATGCTCTCAAAGTATTTCATGTGGCATAATGCCTTCAAAGTTCACAAACAGCAGGATTTCCTTCTTTCTCATGGAAAAATATAATACTCCATTGTGTATATGCTACATCTTCTTTATCCATTCATCCATTGGTGAGCCTGATTCCAGTTCCTTTTGACTACACAGAAGTGGATTGCTGGACCATATGATTATTCTATTTTTAATTTTTTTGAGAAAACTCCATATTGTTTTCCACAGTAGCTGTACCAATATGCATTCTCACAGTCAGTGCATGAGGTTCCCTTTTCTCCACACTCTCGCCAACACTTGTTACTGCTTGTCTTTGTGATGATAGCTTCTAATAGGCTTACTTAAATATGTACCCCTGTCCTGGTTGGTTTGGCTCAGCAATTAGAGCATCGGCCTTTGGACCAGAGAGTCCCTGGTTTGGTTCCCACTAATGGCACGTACCTCGGTTGCAGTTTGTCCTCGGTCTGGGTTGGGGTCATGTGGGTGGCAGACACTGTATGTGTCTCACATCAATGTTTCTCTCTCTTCTCCCCTCTCTCCCTCCTGCTCTATCTGAAGATAAATGCAAAAATGTCCTTGGGTGAGGATAAAAAAATATATAAAAAATAAAATAAATAAATATGTACCCCAAGTTGCTTTTCCATGACAGTTTTGAGCTGATTACACATGCACACTTCTTTTTATCTGATACTTTAAAAAATCTGTACAGTGTATACTTGTAGCATAGCTGGTATTAATGTTAAGTTTATCATCTCTGTTTGGTCAAGAAGAAAAAGCTAACAGGCACATCTGGGATTGATTTCCTTTTGACCTTGTTTACATTAGCAAACACATTTCTAAATAATCTGTGGGTCAAAGGTAAATCAAAGAATGTATTCAATTTTATACTGCCTGAACTATTAAATGACTAGTTGGCTTTACACGTGAGTTAGCCAGGAAATATAGAATAATTTTCAGCTTGTTTTGCAGTCTTAGGATTCCTTTTTGACTGTTACAAACAGAGTGCTTGTCTTGATTTTTTAAACATTGACTAAGATTCTAGTCCCAGATAGCAAATAGACGTCAGTGCTCTTACCAACTCTGTTTGATTGGTGGCAGCTGCCTGGAATGCAATGTTGAGAAGGATTTTGAGGTCTTGTACCGGGACCAGAGGTAAAGAGGGCTGTGGTAAATTTTCAGTGCTTACCATGAGTGAGGAAGGGAGAGTGGTAGTATATGTACTTTACATGCTCTCTAGGGCCATTTGGAAACTTAAGAAACCATTGCCTTCATGATTCTTTTCCCTATTTTTCATAATATTGTAGTTGAACAACTTCATCATGCATTTTTCTTTTCTGGGCTAGCAGGAAACACTAGACCAGAAGAATGAGAACAGCATAAAATAAAGAAATAAGTAGGTCCTTTCCTTCAGGATATGTCAGTAGATTATTGTTGCCTGGTGGGCTGAATCTGATTACATGGCCTTATGATTCCCCTGGGCCACAATACCAAAAGGAGACTGTTCAAGGGCAGATAGCAGCCAAGGGAGCAATTAGGGCAAAGCTGGAAATTCTTTTTTGGTCTTGGTCTTCAGTCACTCTGACATTTTAAAAACAAAACATACTGTATCTGAGATGAAAGAGATGACTGGAAATCGCACCAAATCTCTCGTGTACTAAAATATATACCAAAAAAAAAAGTGCTACTCTAAGTCTATGTTCTGAGAAAACCAATTTGGTATGTGAAATTACAGTTGCTATGACGACCAGGGGCTGCAGCCCACTGACTTGTGCTTCTAAGGAAAACAAGGGTTGTTTATGGATGAGAACCAAGCCATGCCTTAGAGAAAGAGTGAACCTGGGATGGGTTCCTTTCAGTGCCAGGGCCTTATCTTGGGCCTCAGAGGAAATAAGTTCTCTAATTCTCTATGATCATCTACCTTTTGGGTTAAATCCTCCAAGTCCTTTAACCAGGTGAAGCGTCTGTGTCTGACATCAGGTAGAAAACACCTAAACAAGAATATCAGTTTGAGTGGAAAAAATATTTTATTTTTTTATTTTATTTTTTTTTATCCTCACCTGAGGACATTTTTCTATTCTTTGTTCAGGTAGAGTGGGAAGGGGAGAGAGGAAGAGAGAGAGAAACATCGATATGAAAGGGACACATCGAGTGGCTGCCACCCGCACGACCAACCAGGGCCGGGGACAAACCGCAACCGAGGCACATGCCCTCAGCGGGAACTGAACCCGGGTCTCTCGGGACCGCAGGCCGACGCTCTAACCGCTGAGCCAAACTGGCCAGGGCAGAAAAAATATTTTAAATAGACAGTTAACATGAAATACATTGTTTACAACTTCAAAGTAAAGAATTCAGTCTTACTCTGGTATTCAAATTCTTGAAGAAGTGATGGAAACAAGCTTTTCTGACTCAGCAGTGCTTTCTTTCTGGTCTTTTCAGGTGTATATTTTCTTCATTGATTTCATTCAAAGCAACATAACCTGTGTTGAACTTTGGACTTCCTGTGTAGGAGTGATTATTTACATCCAAATTGTGAATGTTTTTCAAGAAGAGGTAAACTAATTAAACAACAGTCTCAAATCTCAAATATTTCTGGAGAACAGATTCTTCTTCCTCATTTCTGTAAATGACACTATTATCTATACAATTCAAGTAATAAACCTAGGAGTCATTTTTGATTTTTTTCTTCTACTCTCTACAGATAATCCATCTGCAAATACTATTGATTATGCTTTCACAATATATCCCACATCTACCTTCTTCTCTCTGTTTTAACTTCCATATGATGGTTTTAACACTGTCATCTCTTACTTGGAGGACTTCATGTTCTCCTTCCTGGTCTCTCTCACTATTCCTGCTATAAAAAAAATGTTTTTTTTCTTTATTGATATTAGAGAGAGAGAGGAAGGGAGAGGGAGAGAGAGGTAGAAATATCAATGAGAGAGAACATTGATTGGCCACCTCCTGCATGCCCCACACGGGATTTGGCCCATAACCTGGGCATGTGCTCTGACCAGGAATTGAACCGGCAACCTCTTAGTGCATGGGTCGATGCTCAACCACTGAGCCACACTGGCTGGGCTCACTACTCCTGCTTTTTACCATTCTTTCTCCCCACAGCTAACAGGATTTTATACACACACACAGTGGGGCAAAAGTAGGTTTACAGTTGTGAATACATGAAACAGTTTATTCTTGTATTATTTATTTATTTATGTACTATTTATATTACAACTTTAAAAAATTAAATTTTTTGCTGGGGGCGGGGGAGGATAACTGTTGACTGACATGCAGTCATAAATAACAATACAGAGATTCCATGTACCCAGTTTCCACAAATGGTAACATCTTGCATGATTATAGTATACTATTGCAACTAGGATATTGACATTGATACATCAAAATAAATTTCCATCACCACAAGGATCTTTTATAATCACCCCTACTTCCATCCCACCACTGTGACCCTCACCTTAGCCCTAGCAAACACTAATCTGTTTTCCATTTCCATAATTTTGTCTGTTCAAGAATATTTTATAGGTGGAATCATACAGTATATATGGCTAAAACGCCTAGCATCATTTTGGAAGAGCAGTGATAGTGGTTATCCTTGAATTGCTCCTGATATTTAGGAGAAAGCATTCAGTATTTTACCATAGATTTTTGGTAAATGTTCTAATCAATTTGAGGAAGTTCAACTCTGTTTTCATTTTTTTCTGAGACTTTTTATCATAAATGGGTGTTGAAATTTGTCACATGCCTTTTCTGCATTGATATAATGCATCTTCTTTAGTGTGTTAATATAGTAGATCACATTGATTGTCAAAAGTTAAAGTTGCCTTTGAATGATGTATACTTATTATTATGAATTGCTGAATTATATATGCTAATATTTGTTAAGGATTTTTGTGTATATATTTATGAGTGATATTGCTCTGGTGTTTCCTCCTCCCTCCCTCCCTTCCTGTTTCTTTCTTTTTTTTTTTTTGTACTTTCTTTGATTTTGAGGTATAGAAACTTAATCTCCTTTTACCCTTCCCTATTTATAATTATAATTCGTGTAGATATTTTTTTCTATACATTTAGAACTACATCAGTGTTATAATTTTTACTTAAGCCATTAAATATAATTTAGAAATCTTAAGAGAAGAAAATGTATTTTCCTATACTTTTACTATTTCCATTGCTTTTTCTTTCTTTCTGATATTGTAAGATTTCTTCTTTTATTATTTGCGTTCTGTTTAAGAGAAATTTCTTAGTTATTCTTTTAGGGTAGGCCTGTTTGCCCTTCATTCTTCTTCACTAGGTAAACAATTCTTGTTTAACAGTTCTTTTTTCCCTCTAGTACTTGAAAAATGTTGTGCCTCTTTCTGACCTCCATGATTTCTGGTGAAAAATCTGCACTCATTTTGTCTTTTTTTTTGCTATAAGTACTATGTCATTTCTCTCTTGTTCACTCTCTTCAAGATTTTTGTCATTGTCTTTAGTTTTCAGAGATCTGACTGTGATGTGTCTTGTGGACTTCTTTGAGATGATTTTCTTTTGGGTTCACTCTGCTTCTTAAACTTTATTTTTTTCTTTATTGATTTTAGAGAGAGAGAAGAAGGGAAAGGGAGAGTGAGATAGAAACATCAATGAGAGAGGACTGATTGGCTGCCTCCTGCATGCCCCTCACTGGGGATCGGGCCCACAACCTGGGCACGTGCTCTGACTGGGAATTGAACTGGCGACCTCTTGGTGCATGGGTGATGCTCAACCACTGAGCCACACCAGCTGGGCTGATTATATTTTTTTATTCAGTTTGAGATTTTCATGGTTCTTGGTACAATGAATGATTTTCAATTGAAACCTGGATAGTTGGGGAATTATATTATGAGACTCTGGATCTTATTTATTTCTTCTGCTTTAGTTGTTGCTTTGTTATACCACTGTGAGTGTTAGGTGAGGATAGAGGTCCAGGTTCCCACTCAGCTCCTCTTGATGCACAACAGGGGAGGACAGGGTGGTAGCTGTGGCTCTCCACTGGGCCCCTGCTGACATCTCCCTTGGTGTGAGGGGTAGAGGTGCCACATTACCACTCCCTTTATGACCTCTGAGGACCCCATGGCCTTATTACTATTGGGTAGTGGGGAAAGTCCTGAGTCTCTGCTATATCCTCTCTGACACCATTCTGGTGGGGAAGGTGGGCTGTCCCATTAAAATCTGGTGAGGCTGGAAGTCTGGGGTCTCCACTTGGCCTTTCTCAGCATGGATATGGGTGGGGTCACAGTGTTACCTATGCCATTTGGCTGGAGTAATTGTCTAAAAGTTTTGTGTCTTGTTAAGACTGTCCCTTTCCTATTCCTTTGCTAGAAGGAGCAGGCCTTTTTGTTTTTTCGCTTTGTTTTGTTTTATTTTTGTCTATGCCTATTAACATTACCAGGTTGCTGACTTTTTCCATTCCAAGTTTGGGATACATGAGGTGAAATGAAAACCCAGAGAATTCACCACCGTGTAGTTCTCTGGTCCCAAGGTTTCCACTTCTATCTTCCTGGACCCTGTTAGCTGCACTGTTTAGCACTATCTGAAATGATCCTCTTTGTAAACTTTCTAGTTTTTCTCTAACTTCTAGATCCTATCTAATGGGAAAAGTAAGTTTAGAGTCCATGAACGGGACACTCAATTTCTCACTCGTAAAACTGGGTTTCTGCTTCAGATTCTGGAGACTGAGACTTACATGGGAGCCAGACCATGTTACTTGATTTCTCTGGTTAGACTTCAGAGCTATGAGTTTTCTACTTTTGAACCAGAATGTGTGGGCCTGGGCCAGGTCTTGAAATGGCCTCTCAGTGAGCAGTGTCCTATCTGAGCCTGCCTCCCTCTCTGTCTGAGGTCCCCATGGAGTTGCTTCCCTGGTGCTGGTGACCCACGTGCTCTGAGGAGCTGACATTAGGGTTATGGTTAGATCTGGGGGAGAGCAGAGGGACAAACCCATCTCAGTTTGCTCAGGATTGTTCTAGTGAAAGTCCTGGGAAAACCAGGATGGTTGGTCACCCCAGAAGAGTCTGAGAGTCATCTGAGCACCTTTCCCAGTTGGATTGGGAGAGAAGAGGTTGAGAGGGTGTTGAAGTAGTTTGAGATCATTGCTGGACTGTCCGCCTTTGATTCTTCAAAGCCTAGTACTATTGAGGCAATGTTTTAGCATATATTCTCCTTAAGGCAGCAAACCAAGGAAAATGATGGGTACTTTCTGGGCCAGGATCTATGTGTCCTATAGGTTCTTGTTCAAACTCTCGCCCGATTTATTTTATTCAGTGGGGGTGGGGTGATGGAGGAGGGGAGAGGGGCTCCCATTGGGTTACCAGGAACAATTTGAAAGAAGACTTCTTGATCTCTGTTCATTGGCTTCCTAGTCTGTCCTGTGTCTATGGTGAGAACTACAAGTGCTTTCTGCTTGTGGTTTGGATACTGGGGTAGGTGAAAAGCCAAACTGACAGCTATATAATGTGGGTTGAGATTAAATACATATTTTATACTAGTGTTTCCCAAAGTATGGTCTGAAATTATCTTTTTCAAGACCACCTGGGGCTTATTGAATCAGTAGGTTTGGGGAGAGAATCAGGAAACGACATTTTTATAAGCACCTCATGTAATATTCATGAATCCTGACATTAGAGGACCTTTCTGTTGCTCTATAATTCATGGGTGGGGAAGGTCTGGCCCTCAGGCCCTATAAGGCCCGAGAAATCAATAATAGCTAATATCACATGCCTCACCAAATTAGCTTGACCAAATATAGCAGGCCAATTTTTAAGTTGATAATTTTGTATGGCTCGTGAATGATGTTATAAATGTCCAAATGGCCCTTGGCAGAAAAAAGATTTCCCACCCGATAGATGATGTCCTGAGGATATCAGGGGAAATCAGCATCTGATTTTATTTCCTGTGGGAAGGGCCATGAAAAAATACTTGGAACTCTGCGGGACTTTATTGCATACAGATGACCTTTGAACAACACTGAGGGTAGGGGCGCTGATCCTCATACTGTTAGAAATCTGTGTATAACTTGACTTCCCAAAAACTTAACTACTAATAGCCTACTGTTGACTGGAAGTCTTACAGATAACATAAACAGTCCATGAACACATATTGTATGTTAAATGTATTATATACTATATTCTTGCAATAAAGTGGCTAGAGGAAATAAAATGGTATTAAGAAAATCTTAAAGAAGAGAAAATACATTTACAGTATTTACTGAAAAAAATCCGCATATACATGCAATTCAAACCCATGTTATTCAAGAGTTAACTGTATTGTTTTGCTAATTGTTTAGCAGTAAGATTTGAGTTAAGTTTAAAAGAGCAGTAGTAGCGATCCTCCCCACACCTAATGCCGTTCTTTCTCCTTTAGGCAGTGGAAAGTGACAGAATATCTTCATAGCTGGTTTTTTTTTCTGTTTTTTTTTTTATCCTCACCCGAGGACATTTTTCCATTTTTTGTTCAGATAGAGCGGGAGGGAGAGAGAGGAAGAGAGAGAGAGAGAAACATCGATGTGAAAGGGACACATCGAGTGGCTGCCACCTGCACGACCAACCAGGGCCGGGGACAAACTGCAACCAAGGTACGTGCCCTTAGCGGGAACCGAACCCGGGTCTCTCTGTACCGCAGGTCGACGCTCCAACCGCTGAGCCAAACCGGCCAGGGCTTCATAGCTGTTTAACAGCTTTTGCTTTTAGCTTTACAAGCCTCCCCTGGGATTGAAGGGAAAATTAAATGAGGGAAATTAGTCAAAATCACATAGAAAAGAAGATAGCATTTGCTACCCTGTGTTCTGAAACTGGGCTCATTTCCCAGGAGATCTTTAAGCTATTTTTTGTTGAAGTCAGCATTTTCCCTTCTTTTACTCTCACTTGCTGCCATAAGATGTCTGGTATTTAAAAAATGGTATCTACTGTAGAGAGAGATTTATTGCATTATAAATCTGGATGACATCTTAGCTGGGGTTTGGCTTTCTTTCCTAACTCAGGCGGAGCTACGCTTATGTAATATTTTATTACACTTGCAGAGAGTGCTATTGACTGTCAAGCAACTGGTATGTTCAAACTCCAGATGTGGGCTAACTTGCAAATTGTGATTTTGGGAGTAGTTGTTTGATTCACTGTGACTGGGGCTGATCTGGAGCTCTGTTTCAGTTGATGGCAACATTTGTGGTGGCAGTGGTGTACGGGGAGGGAGTGGCTGTATTATTGGCCTCGTAATGTTCAGGATTAAATTGAGGCTCTAGGTTAGTTTAACAATGGCCCAAACTAAGGATAATAAAAATGATGATTTAGAAATATAATTTTTTCGTGGTTATAAATTACCTTAATAAATACATAGAAGTAAGGCCATTTTGTTCCAGCTTTCCCCTGCTACTTGCGGGGCACAGCGCTCTTCAAATTCAAATGGGACATTTCACAACTGCTCTCAAAAGTCTAGATGCCCATGTGACCGCCACATTTGTTTCCTCTTCTGTTTCAGCCATCAGGCTCTGATTCCACATTTGCTGGTGCCTTTTTCATCTAAATTAGGTCTCCTTTATACTTTTCTCTAGGCTTAGATTACCTCCTTCTTCCCCCAGCTTCCCAGAAATTTGCCTCTTTTCATCTCCCTCTGTTCAAGGCACTGGCTAAAGTTTCTCATAAAGTCTGTGAATTTTTCTTTCTTTCTTTTGTTAATCCTCACCTGAGGATATTTTTTATTGATTTTTAGGTAGAGAGGGAACAAGGGAGGGAGGGAGAGAGAGAAAAAGAGAAAGAGAGAAACATTGATGTGAGAGAGACAATGACTGATTGCCTTCTGCCCGATCCCAACCAGGACCGGGAAATTGAACCTGCAACTGAGGTATGTGCCCCTGACTGGGAATTGAACCTGTGACCCTTTGGTCTGAGGGCTGACACTCTAACCACTGAGCGACACAGGCCAGGGCTGAATTTTTCTTTCTTGAACAAAGGGGCTTGGGCCGAGGGTATGGGACTGGGGTCCTCCTAATATGGGATAGTCCAGAGTCCTATAGTATATGGTGAGTCAGGAACTCCATATATCAGACAGATGATAAGACTGTGAACTTATATACAGCAATGAAAGTGACAGCATGAAGAGTAAAAATTTGTTCTGGAGGTGTCTTGAGCTGGTGGGAAACTGATGGCTCTGTCACCCTTCTAGCAGAGAATGGCAGACACATTTTCGCTGTCATAATTAGCATGTACAACTAGGATGATTTCACAGATATTTGCTTCAGTTAACTTTGGTAAAAAATGAAGTGATGACCTCATATAAAATAATTCTACAGAGACTGTCTAGGTATCACAATATATCATTGTTTAAAGCAGTGTGTACTTTTTTAAAAATATTTTTTTTCCTTTATTGATTTTAGAGAGAGAGGAAGGGAGAGGGAGAGAAATAGAAACATCGATGAGAGACAACATTGATTGGCCACCTCCTGCATGCTCCCCACTGGGGATCTGGCCCACAACCTGGGCATGTGCTCTGACTGGGAATCAAACCAGTGACCTCTTGGTGCATGGGTTGACGCGCAACCACTGAGCCACACTGGCCAGACCAGTGTGTACTTTATAAAGTGATAATCCATATTTGCAGATAATATGCTGTGCAACCTGACACCAAGGGCGAAGGGAGGTGAGTTCTGGGAGGTTAGGGGGTGGCCAGGCTCTGTGGCTTTGTTTATCTGTCTGGAATGCTGACCTCCAGACAACCATGGCTACACCTCTGTGCTGTGTCCCTGTCCAGGTCATTGGGGTCAGCTGCAGCTTCTACTGCCCACTCCTACAGGAATGCCCACTGAATCTCTTTGCTGTTTCCAGCTTAAGGGAGTGCCACCCACAACCTGATTCGTCCCTTCTCTGGGCTGAGCCCTGCTGTGAGCTCCCAGCTGTAGGGCTGCATCCATGACTCATCTTAGTGTTTCCCTTCTTGTCTCTCTGGTTTGCTCCCACTTGCCCACCTTTAGATAATTTGGTGCATGGATCTCTCAGGTGTGTTTGTGTGTTGAGCAGGAAATCCTTTGTTGAATTTATAGCTTTTCAAATTGTTGAAATTTCAAGGGGAGAGACCCAGGTGATCTCTCATGACACTGCTCTTCTGGTGTCAATATATACATTATTATTTTTTTTCAAAATATGTTTTCATTGATTTGAGAGAGAAAGAGAGAACCATTGATGTGATAGAGAAACATAGATTGGCTGCCTCCTGCATGCCCCCTACTGGAGATTGAGCCTGAAACCTGGGCATGTCGAATCAAACTGGCAACCTTCTGGTGCATGGGATGGTGCTTAACCAATGGAGCCGCACCGGTCAGGGCCATATATACATTATTTAAAACAGCTTAATTTAAACCAAACCAAACGCATCTGAAACCTATGGAGGTCAGGAACAGTCCAGTTTCTCTACGGTACCTGGAAGTTGTTTGATAGTCTGGACTTACTTGGGTTATTGCAGGTGGAAACAAATCTTCTACAAGAGCTGGTTCTGTGCAGTGTGCTCAGCTGGGATCTGCCAGATTCAGCACTGTAGCTCATTTATTTATTTAAAAAAATTTTTTTTTCTTTATTGATTTTAGAGGGAGAGGGAGATAGAAACATCAGTGAGAGAGAACATCGATTGGCCTCTTCCTGTATGCCCCCCACTGGGGATTGGGCCCACAACCTGCTCATGTGCCCTGACCAGGAATCGAACCAGTGGCGACCTCTTGGTGCATGGGTCAATGCTTAACCACTGAGCCACACCAGTGGGGCCACTGTAGCTCATTTAAGTGATTGTTCAATATCACATGTGGACTGCCTTCGATGTACCTTAAGTGTAGGGACTTGTTGACAGTGAGGAATTTGTTTATTCATGTTTTTGCTTATTTATTTTATACTTTTATTTATTAATTACTTATCCTGTACTTAACTGATAATATTTCGGCTATTGTTAGGTTAGGATAATTGCAGCCTTTGTCAAGCATAACGTAGAAGAATGAAGGTAAACATTTACCCTAAGGTATGGATGAGAAGGTTCTAAAATGTCTCTTGGTGTACAAAGTGTAACATCCCTTTATCTCTCCCAGTCTCTTTATACATTTTAGAAAAAGAAATGCCTTCTGAAGGGTCTTTTCAAAGTAAAAGAGATGGCTATTGAAGACAGTGGCAGAGACTATGATGGGATGTTCTCCAGTAGCCTTTCTTGCTCCTTCCATAACAATAGAAACCCTAATTTTTAGATGGGCACAGACAGGGTTACCCAGAGTAATGACAAGCTCCATGGCAACTAGGTGGTCTTATGACCAATGCAAAACATCACATGGTAGCTTCCAGGAATTTTCCTTAAAGACAATTGACACAGTGCTTCCCATTTCCCAGTTTCTTCATCTATTCTTCTGTTCTTCTGTCCTGATGCCTGAAAGACAGATGTGTTCCATGGAGCTTTAGTTGCCGCCTTGGACTGTGAGGATGTTGACCCTGTATTTGGGTTGGTGGAATGGTGAGCTGGGGGCAGAGCCCTTGGCACCAGCCCTGGACTATCTCTGGATTTTTATTTATTTATTATCCTCACCCGAGGACATTTTTGCCTTTATCTTCAGATAGAGTGGGAGGGAGAGAGGGAGGAAGAGAGAGAAAGAAACATCCACTTGAGAGAGACATCGACTGGTTGCCACCCACATGACCCCAACTGGGGCTGGGGATGAACTGCAACCTAGATATGTACCCTTAGCAGGAACCGAACCCGGGTCTCTCTGTCCGCTGGCCGACACTGCAATCGCTGAGCCAAACTGGCCAGGGCTGTCTCTGGATTTTTTATATGAGACAGAAAAATATCTTTGCCTTGCTTAAGCTATTATTTCGTTTTTAGCCGAATCTAATCATGAGTGGTAACAATGATACTACTTTTTAGGAAGGGTGATTTCATAACTTTTCCTGGAAGCTTATTATAGGGCTTAATCGTCCTTAAGGACAAAATATTTCTTTTTATTTTTTCAAAAAATATCTTTGGTACAATCTACTCCTGTATCTTCCTGTTCAAGTCTCTAAAAATGGAGACTAGTTGGTTGACTTCTTTCTTATAATAAATCTTTGTGGATAAGATTTTTGTTTTGTCTTAATTTTATAGCTTTTGTCAATCAGATTTAGGACTTTAATTAAAGTGGTTATTTTATTTTATGAAAAATATTCATAACTAGGCTTTTTTTTTTTTTGTAAGAGAATTGGTTGTGCTAGGCTTGGAGTTCTAATTATGCCTGTGATTTGTTGTTAGTAGATTATAACAAGTTTGCTTTTAGCAAAATGAATAAACTGTTTGCTGAACTGTGAAGGAGAAATATAAGAACAGAAGATTGTACTTACAGCATCTAGGAAGAATTGGTAGAAAATGGGCTTTGTCTGTGGTGTGTGTGTGTGTGTAAGAGAGAGAGAATATCTTCAAAGCAAAACTCGTCATGTGTAATTGCTTTACTGTTTTATGGCTTCCTGAGAAGAAACAGGCCCATTCCAGTAAGGGAACAATGTTAGATTTCTCTGGTTCATGAAATTGGGGCATGTGTCTGAGATGACAGACACATTTCTGTGCCAGCTGTCTATATTCTCTGACTTAGTCAGGAGACTACATTCCCTACAGAACAGTCACTAAAAGCAACCTTGAAGGGGAATGTAAATACATTTTACACCTTCCTTCATTTCTGTGCCCCACACCTTCAGGCACATACTGACTGACTCACTTTTTAAAAAATAACCTTATTGACATATGATTCACTCACCATACAATTCACCCCTTTAGAGTGTACAAGTCAGTGGATTTTTAGCGAAGTCATCGAGTTATGCAACCATTGTAACCATCAGTTTCAAAACATTTTCATCACTCCTAAAAGAAACCCTGTACTGTTTGGTCCCCCTTTTCCCCCTTGTTCTCTACTCCTCCATCCCTAGGCAACCACTGATCTACTTTCCATCTCTAAACACTTGGCTATTCTGGACATATCATACAAATGTGGAATCATACAATATTCAGTCTTTTATACCTGGCTTCTTCACTTAGCATATGTGTTTTTTTTAGGTTTATGCATATTGTAGCATATGTCAGAACTTTATTCCTTTTTATGCCAACATAATATTGCATTGTATAGACATACCCCATTTTATTTGTTCATAGTTGGTGAACACTTGGGTTGTCTCCACTTTTTGACTGTTATGAATAGTGGTGCGGTGAACATTTGCATGCAAGTTTCTGTATGGGCATGTTTTCATTTCTCTTAGTTATATATCTAGGAGTAAAATTGCTGAATGTGGTAGGCAGCAGAGTGGTTTGCTGCTTAGAGAGAAGAGCTGGGACAGACTGAGGAATGGGTCAACTTTGTCCTTGAGGATATTTAAAATCTTCATGTTGGAGCTGTAAAGCCAGGCTGCCAAGATTTTGGGTGAGGTGGGGACAGTGCTAATAAAGTCAAAGCAATAAGTGAATACATTTTATAACAGGGAAAGTAGTAAAAATGAATTCAGTTGTATAGCTGGTTTAAGTAGCTATTCTCATTTTAATTTAAAATTACAAATTTATTTTTCAATTACAGTTTACATTCAATATTATTTTGTATTAGTTTCATGTCTACAGTATAGTGGTTAGACAATCATATACTTTGCAGAATGTTCCCCCTGATATTTTCAGTACCCACCTGACACCATTCATTTTAATTTTTTTTATTGTTGAAAGTATTACAGATGTCCCCCTTTTTTCTCCATAGACCCCCTTCTTCCTGCTCCCACCCCCAACCTGCCTTCCCCAGCCTAATGTCCTTGTCGATTGGTTGTGCATATATGCATATAAGTTCTTTGGTTTATCTCTTCCCACCCCTCTCACCCCTCTATCTCTCTGAGGTTTGTCAGTCTGTTTCCTATTTCCATGATTCTGGATCTCTTTTGGTTAACAGCTTATTTTGTTCACTATGTTCCACAAATAAGTGAGATCATGTGGTACTTGTCTTTATCTGACTGGCTTATTTCACTTAGCATAATATTCTCCAGGTCCCTCCATGTCATCCCAGAGGGTAAGAGATCTCTCTTTCTTACAGCTGCATAGTATTCTGTTGTGTAAATGTACCACAGCTTTTTTATCCACTCATCTGCTGATGGGCACTTGGGCTCTTTCCAATTCATTTTAATTTTCGACCAGAGTCTGTCAAGCAGATATACCCTCGTGCCCTTCCTGGGTGTGTATTAAGCTTATTCTTCCATTCCGTCCTAGGATGAGTCACTTTCAAATGGCGGCAACCTCACTTTCCAGGGTATTCCTAGATTCTACCCTAGGGAGTTGGCTACGCTTGTAAACTCCTTGTTTTCTGCACATGTACCTCACCCAGAACTCTGGCATTCTTTCTGATCTCGTAGCTTCCTTACTCATGCCACGTTTTTTATGGATTCATTGCACCAGAATCGAAATGATTTCCAGTGACACATCTTAGGTACTTGTTCTCAGCATCAAGGGTTGCGTTGTCAGGTGTTCTCTTTTCCGGCAGAGGCAGCGTGGTGCAGTGGTACTTATCTCCTGGGGGGTTCTTGTAAATTTCACATGCTATATATAAAGACTTAGGCAGTTAGTAGGTGTTCACTAAATGCTGGCGAGTAGTATCGTTCTTTCCAATGTTAGCACACTATATATATCTGCTTACATTCCAGTTGTTCCAGCCTGGACAAACACATATGATGGGGGCGGGGAGGGTAGGCAGTTTTGCTGTATACTCATCCAGGCTGAAGAGCCTCTGCCTTCAGATTCTCTTGGTGGTGGAAGCTGTAGTGTGTTTGCCCATAGGGCATGCCAGTGTCTCCTTAAACTCTTAATTGATTCTTCTGGTTCTTTATAGCAAGTGCAGGCATTTTTATTTTATTGGAGCAGAGGAAAATTACGCTTTCCTGATTACTTATCTTGCTCTCCAAGTTACTTGCATGAAACCATGTCTGACATCTTCAAACCCTGCTGCTCTCTCAGCTGATGCAAAGTCTGTGACCCCTCCATCCCACCCTTAGTCCATGTGGGTGGCCCTTCCAGCTGGCAGAGGGCCAAATCTGGGCTGTGCTCACCCCTTTCCTGCCCTAGAACCAAGAAGGAAATTTGAGAGCAGCATTTTAAGTAGCACTGGCCTGGGGAGGGTGAGGGGCGGGGGAGTAGGAAATACCTGTGCCCCACCCATCTCTTCATTCAGTGTCTTTCTCTCTCTAGGTTCTCCTTTCCAGACAAGGTGTTGGTGTCAGCAAGAAAGGGCCTTTATACCCACCTTCACCACACAGACACCTACTATTCTAGTTAAAAGCTTCCTCTCTGCCTGCTGTCACTGTCAGAAAGCAATCAAAACATTATCTCCCCTCACCCCCAAGTGTTAAGGGCCAAAACACAACTTAAAGGGTATTTGTACTTTAACAAGAGATTTTTGGAAATAGTGAAATTAACCTCTGAAGGTGACATTTTCAGCATCATACAAAGCTGGCTAGAAATAGA
Source organism: Molossus molossus (assembly GCF_014108415.1). Classification (NCBI taxonomy): domain Eukaryota; kingdom Metazoa; phylum Chordata; class Mammalia; order Chiroptera; family Molossidae; genus Molossus; species Molossus molossus. Next base: position 178,828,520 of record NW_023425344.1, on the reverse strand, counting down.
GTGGTGTGTGTGTATGTGTGTGTGCGTGTACAAACATTTTTCGTTTCACTAGTTTAAAAACAAGTTAAGTTACACACATTTATTATGCCATCCCCTAAC